>NW_028227262.1:11672500-12872500 GCF_978045245.1 Mus caroli
TATTTACTAGCCAAGCTGATAGCATTCTGGTTTTAGAAAAGTACTTAGCTCGGCAGGATTTTTTTTTTCTTACTCCTTTTGCTTGACTATTGAAGATATAAAAACACTAGACCTTTTAAAATATCATAATGATTTCCTGATTTGTTTCAAAGTTGGAAACATCAAACTTGGATGCAGAGATTGCTAGCACTCCTCAGAAGATTCGCTCCCCCCTCCCATAATAGAGAACTATATTGTTGGGGGAGGGTTGTCCCTGTTTTACATGAGTGTGCTTTATTTACATTCCTTCCCCTCTCCTCCCTCTTCTCTGCTTCCCCTCCATCTCAGATTCATGGTGGTTTCTTACATAATGTTGCATATGTATTTATGAATTTATACACACATACAACATACTGAGTCCATTTAGTGTTGCTTGAATGTACATAGTCTTGGGGCTCAGCACTTGAGATGAACCACAGGGAGTAAATGAGCTACCTTCTTCAACTTTATGTTTCTCAGACTCCAGCCCTGCTGCATAATTTTCATGGCCCAGTGAAAAATGAAAGTGTAGGGCTTTTTCAAAAAATTACTAACATTAAACTAAGCACAAGGCCCCTCTGAGCCTTGTGCTACATAGGTCACGTGCCTGTGAGGCCCTACCTGTTCTTACCATACTGAAGATCCCATAAGGAAGGGCTACTGGTGATGTGCATACTCCAAGCCAGGGTGTTAAAATTGAGCACCACAGAGCCATCATGATATGACGTTTTAGATCACTGTATGGCAGAGAGACAGCCAACTCCTGCCCACTTAAACTAGTATCTGTCAAAAATATTGCATGTTATTTAAGTGAAAATACATTTTTGGTGTACTGAGCCCTTTGATTTGAGGATTTCCTGAATTCCTAGCTGACATTACCTTAACTCACACAAGAGCTGAGGAACCAAGATTCTAAACTAAAATTCTTTAAAAACCAGAAACAGGGAGTTCTCTGTTCCTCTCATCCAGAGTCGTGGACTCTAATTCTATTTGTTCCATGCTCTGCATAACTTGGGGCTCTTATTATAATGTCAGAGAACACTCACTATTTGAACAAATGCTTCTTAAGGCCCTTTCCTATGTCAGATACTAGGAACTCTTCAATGAACTAGAGAGCTGAATTCTTGCTCCCATAGCATATACACACAGGAAATATATACACAGGCAATATATACACAGGCAATATATACACAGGAAATATATACACAGGAAATATGTACACAGAAAATATATACACAAGGAATATATACACAGGAAATATATACACAGGAAGTATGTACACAGGAAATATATACACAGGCAATATTCTGAGCCAGATGTTGGTGGTGGTTCAGGTTGGTCACCAAGCAGCTCAAGAGATGTGCACAGGAGTACATCAAATTCAAAACCTTCAGACAACTAAATAATTTCAAAGTTATCTTTGGCACCATGGTGAGATCCTTGCTAAAAGGAAAAAGTTAAAAAAAATAAAAAGAAGAAGGAGGAGACGGAGAAGGGAAGAGGAGGAGGAAGAAGGGGAGGAGGAGGAGGAGAGGGAGGAAGAGGAGGGAGAAGAGGAAGAGGAAGGCGGCAGCAGCTAGGATGAAGCTCAGTGGTGGGGCTTGCCTGTCTTGTGAGATAGATCCTGTCACTGTGAATAGATAAGTAGATGCAGAGAAAGGTAACCAGTTCACTGGTGGCTATTGATGTTTTACTTTGAAGAACTGTCATGACACAATTTAGACTTGCCCTATCAGTTGCCTCCATAAACGTAACCATAGAACGTCAACACCTTTGGCCAAAAAATTCCCTAGTAAATGGATGGCTCGCAAGCCATTGGCAAGTGAACCTGCCACCCTCAATGGTGGGCAGCAGGCAAGCAACACTGAGGGAAAATAGTCATTGTCCTTTTAACCCAAAACAAAATACTTTCAGAGGTGTCATTGAAGGGGAATCCATTTCCCCTTAGCTAGACTCCCCCTCTGCCTGTCATTTAGTGTCTTACCTTTGGAGGGTAAACCTTACATTTTACACATTTAAAATAATAAAGCTGTGTCATTTACCAGGAAAAATAAAGTGTGCAACTGGAAATCATCCTATGAGGCAAAATAAGCCAGAGTCACAAACACAGACAAATACCACATGCTTTCTCTAATTTGCAGATTCTATATTTTATATAAATAGCTAGATCATACATATATACATATACATTGTAAAAAAAAAAAGCAAAAACAAGACTGCCTATGAAAGTAAAGAAATTCAAAGTATATGATATACTTAGATAAAAATATCTTTATAAAACCCAATACTAGACTGAATGAATTTATGTCAATAAAATAAATTAAAATATTAGTTATATCTGGTGTCTATCCTTGTTTAATTTTTGTCACGTGTAAAAGGTGATTTTTGACAAGCTTTTTCATCCGAGGAGTACATAAATTTTCTTTCCTTTCAGTTAACTCCCCTTTGAATTGTCATCTCTGTAAATTCAGGGTCATTCTCCTCCTGCTCTCTCACTCTGTGGTGTTTTCTGTTGGACATCTGAACTGATCTGCTGTGCCTTAAGGTTCCTGCACCGTGTGTTTCCACCTCTGTGACGCCTCTGTCACCTGTACCCTCTCTACACTCTCAGTTAGGGTTACCTTGACATATGCAGAGAGAACTAAATGGAAGAAGAATGCTCTCTCTGAACATACATTCAACCTTGATTCTGAGCAGCAATAAAATATCCTCCATATAACTACTTCACATTCCTCTGTGACCCTCTCCAGGAAGAGCCGCGGTAATACCCAAAAGACACTGCAGCAAGAACTGGAGATAAAGAGAGCCAGGAGGAGGAGACTCTTGTTATCCTATCTGCGGAAGTTTGCCTTAGTTTCCCACTTTCTTTTCCCTTTTCCTTTGTGATCTTGGCAACAGAACCCTCAGCCCTGCATGCTGTGGGGAGCTCTCTGCTGGTAAGCTGAATCCTGACTCCACACAGTATTTTAGCCAGATACCCCCTCTTCCCAGCACCTGGATGGCTGCACTCTTCAGACCTTTTCAAATCCACACACTAAAACTGCAGCACATTCGCAGCAATGTTCTGGGTCGTGCTTACGTCACAAGAGCAAATCTTTCATGAAGGCCTTTGTTACCTCAAAGCCTCACTTCTTCAGTGTGTGACCCTACTAGGAGAAAATGGCTTGTACAGAAGCAGACCCTCAGGAGAAGGTGACACTGAGTCAGCCTGCACCTGTGGCTTCAAAGCCTCCAGAACTGTGGGAAATATTCCTTGTTTGTTTGTTTACAAAACTCCCACTGAAAACACATTGTATATATACTGTGAAATCTGAAACAGAACAAACAAACCTGCCTATCAGGTTGCTTCTGTCCAAATGTACTAAGGTAGCAATGGAAGAGACTCTCTAACAGAATCCCAGGGAAGTTTTTATTATTTATTATAGAAAGGTAGCCAAGTCTGGTTTTGGAGTTACCATCCATTAAAAACATGCATCTGCCCACTCGACGCATTTTACATCTATTAACACAAAATAAGGGCAGGGGAAATGAGACTTGAGGGTCAATAAAGGAACAGTGATGTTTATGACTAAGGTGGCTTTCAAATGCTTTCTATTTCAACAAGAGCATGCATTACTGAAAAAGATGCTATTAGTCCATTAGTATGAAAAAAATGACGATATTTTATACCCCAATCTATATCACTTTTAAAAAGAAAAGGATCCATGCTCCATCCATAAAACGTTCCTAACCACAATTATGTCATTTCTTGGAGCTGAAAGATAAAATGAATTAGACTAGCCAGGCTGTTTAATGTGGGGAATGAGGAGGCAACTGTGAAGGCACTGACAGTGGGCTTCAGTAGAAGATTCTCGTGTACACAGTAGAGATTCAATCCAGCTGTCTTACCTACTAATAGAATCATATAAAGATCATTGCAACCAGAAGATGGAAATGTGAACCCCCAGATATCCAGTTTCTGATGGAAGACATGTTGAATCCCTCCCAACTTCCTGTTCCTCAACTAAACAGAAATCTGTCAAGCAAGTTCACAGAGGACTTCACAGAGAGATGAGAGAGAAGAAGTCGTGGACATGACAGAGAGATGGCACCCATGAAATCACAAGGTGGCTGACCAAACAAAACCTGCAAAAGAAAGCATCAACCACATGCCACCTCAGGTAGGGAAGTTCACAAGGCCCAAGATGAAGTGCCATAGGCAATCAGTGGCTACTGAGAGCTGGGCAATTGGTCTTCTCCAAGGGTGAGCCCCTTGTCTTAGGTCACCTGAAACACACACATAAGGGAAATGCTAAATATCCTTACTAGGGTGTGTGTGTGTGCCTGAGCATGTGCGTGTGCGTGTGTGTCTGTCTGTCTGTCTATGTCTGCCTATGTTCTGTTCTGTTCTGTTCTGTTCTGTTCTGTTCTGTTCTGTTCTGTGTGTCTGTTTGTCTGTCAATCTGCCTCTATCTGCCTGTCTGTATCTGTCTGTCTGCCTATGTGTGTGTCTGCCTGCTTATTGCCCTGCCTGTCTATCTACCTGCCTGCTCGTCTGTCTGTCTGTCTGTCTGTCTGTCTGTCTGTGTAGCAATAATTAAGATAGAAGAGGCCACGAGGAAGAAGGCGGACACAGGAGGTGTCAGAAGGGGAGAAGGAGTGAAAACAACGTAAACATAGTATTTGTGTATGAACTTCTCAATAAAACTTTTAATTTAAAGATTGAGAGATAATGGAGATTCCACCATTCAGTCAATGAGCACCGCTCTGTGGTTCCAAGTGGTAGTGAGTGGCACAAAATCAGAGTAAGTAAATTCAGCCAGCTTCCCTGAGCATCTCTCACGGTGCCCTGTCATCCTGACAGACTCATCACAAGTGATTCAGGCAGCAAAGGAGAAAAGCAGGTTGGACAGTGACCACTACACACACACACACACGTACACACGCACACATGCACACATACACAATCGTGCACACACACATATACACAGCATGAACAAACACAGAGGCACCCATGCACACATATACACACATACACACTCACATGCATGCACATAAATACACACACACACTTGTGCATACACATACACACACACACACACACACAGCATGCACAAAAGATCTCTGCATATAACTACCATGGAAATTGGGACAAATAACCAGCTCAGATTAAATATGCTTAGCCATGAAAACAGTTAACTGAAGACCAGTGAGCTGGCTTACGTTGATGCTGGTGTAATCATGTAAGCGTTGTGTCTCGCCCACCATTTGTTTTAATTATTCCTGATGTGCACTGCCTATCGCATCTCTGGCTCCTTCAAAGGCAAAGGAATAAGCAGTTGTCATAACAACAAAGGCCTTCATTACCCTGGGAACCTTCAACAGCTTTATTTAAGATGAAGGAGAAAAAAGAACCCTAACCAATTAGCTTTATCAGTCTGATTCATGTTCCTCTTAAACTGATAACTGTTTCCTGAAGAACCTAGAGTTTGATGGGAGATGTGTCATGAATATTTATGGTAACATAAAGCTCTGAGAAAAATTGGCAAGCTAATTATCACTTGGGAGGTGTTTCTGGTCAAATTCCCGCCCAGTGATCCATTTGATTTTTTTTAAATGACTTTTATTAAACAAATCAAAGAATTACTGAGACCTTTACCAATATTTATCCATTGGTTCCAGAATAGAAACGAGATGTATGCCGTTCAAACTTTATTGCTCTCGCTAATTTGATTTGTGTTCGCTTTTCAATTCTGTTAAACTGGAAATGTTTTCTCCTGCCTTCCATCCTTCCTTCTCTGTGCTAAAGCACAGTAGAAATCCCTAGACAGTTTTAATTCCGCCCTTCTCTATGGAGGCTTTTTTCCCAGCTGTTTTCTTCTGGCTGCTGGAGATAAGACTTAGAAGCAATTATTGTCTTGGTCCCGGATCCCACAGGTGTTTTCCTTCCTGCCCTGTGACCATGAGAAAAATAAATAGCAACCCTGAAAGGGTTCAACCAGGGCAGTCTTTGAGTTCAGCCTTGAAGCTAAATGTTTGCATACTTCATGAGAGTGAAAAATTACACAGGAGTCAGCATAATTATTTCTGCAAAGGGCTAGATAGTAAATATGTTTGACTTTGCAGGATGTAGGGTCTCTGTCGAAACTCCTCAGCTCTGCCTCTGTCGAGTGAAGTGGGCACAGACAAGATGGGAGCCAGATTTCATCCAGGCCTGATTTGCTGGCTCCAAAAAGTTCCCACAAAATTAGGCATCTCCCCATCAAGGAAACAAGTGCCAAAATTATTCAAGTGAGGGAAAACAAACACTAAAGTAGCATGTCTAAGAGAAGATTTGCACATATCTTATTTCACTTAATCTTGCAGGGAGGGTTGCTACAAGGAAGACATTCTCCTTTTCTTCTCTTACTCATGGGAAAACTGGACTTGAGCCACTCAGGTAACCTCCTTGCTTTCCAAGGTCAAAATGGCAGACTGTTGGCAGCTTAAATGCTCTTTCTAGCACATAGTCACCTGGCTCATAAACAAGGTGGCTTACACAGCTCAAGAAGAACAGCATGTCAATTCTCAGTAGAGTGAGAGGCAGACTCTATCCATACCCTCCAGTTCTGTTGAACCACCATTGATAGGAACATGAAGCCAAGAGGTAAGTAACTGCGGAGCTGGAATTCTGGGTCCTGAATCTTGGGGCCATAGCTCCCTCTCAACTTCCTGTCCTCACAAACTAAAACCAACAAAGACTTCTGAAGCTCTTCAGGGTCCCCTAGAAATCACTCCCACCGAGTGAGTGGATTCAGAAGCAGGTGAAGCTCAGGGCCCACTTCCACTAAAAGGCTTTCATAGATGCTTCAGTCACTCACGATTATGCAGAAAACTATTTCTTAATTATGACAACTCTACCCAGGCAGGATATTGCATTAGTAAGTGCAGATGCACCATCTGTTATGAAATACAATATAACTGGGTTTGGTGTTCCCCTATTAGAGCCCTGTAACATTAACTCTGTAGAGTTCAGCTGAAATCAAAGTCTCCAGGAACAAGCCTGACATAGGCTTTTTATAAGTGGGTCTCCTTCACTCGATTCAAGACTGCAAAGATTTTCTGAGTAATGCATAAGAAATTAGACATCATTAGCAATAAGAAAAAAGTCTTTGATAAATGAGCAAAATAAAGGCAAGTTTTTCCAGGCAAGATTTGATAATTCATAGACTAAGAGAGAAAGAAAAAAAAAAACCCAATGATGAAGAAAGGTATCTTAGTCTAGTCATGTTGCTATAATTAAATGCTACAAACCGGTAAACCGGTGAACTTTCTTTCTCACAGTTATGGAATGTCCAAGATGCAGGCCAGCAGATTCAATGTCTTCTGCTGTCTTCAATGTGCTCTCACTGTCCCCTCCCACCTAGGAGAGGCAAGAAAGCTCTCTGCACTCTTGGAGGGGCATTAATCCTGGTTGTAACAGCTCCACCTCTGTGACCAGTATCCACACAGAGGTCCCACCTCTGGGGATTAGGATTTCAATATATAAATTTGTGGAGAATAAAAATATGGAATCCAGCCGGGCGTGGTGGCACATGCCTTTAATCCCAGCACTCAGGAGGCAGAGGCAGGCAGATTTCTGAGTTCAAGACCAGCCTGGTCTACAGAGTGAGATCCAGGACAGCCAGGGCTACACAGAGAAATCCTGTCTTGAAAAAAACCAAGTGTGTGTGTGTGTGTGTATATATACATATATATATATATATATATATATATATATATATATATATATATATAAACCTTGACAAATGAGTGAGAAAATGTTTCAGAGAGTGGTTGAGGCCTGGGGAGACAGTTCCATAGTTAGCACATTTGCCATGTAAATAGGACCAAAATTCAAACTCCAGAACCCATGTGAGGGATAAGTGGGTGTGATGGCCTATCTGCAGTTCTACTGCTTGTAAGGGAAGACAAAGTAGACCCCCAAGTGAGCTGGCAAGCAAGACTGGCCATAGTGGTGAATTCTGGGTTCAATGAAGAATCTCAAACTCAGGGTTGGGGAGTTAGCTCAGTGGTAGAGCACTTGCCTAGCAAACACAAGGTCCTGGGTTCAGCTCTGGGGGAAAAAAAAAGACAAAATAACAAAATGAATCTCTGACTCAATGAATATGGAGAAATCCATCCAACATAGCATGTATATGTGAACCTGGACATACACGGGAGCCACAAACACACAAACACACACACACACATGCACACACACACAAGCCAAATTAAAGTAAATAAAGTAAATAAGATTCAATAAATTGCCGGTATTCACAGTTTGAAGATTTAATATGAATTAGATTTCTGGCTTTTCCTAAAGAATGGAAAGACCTAGAATTCAGGAGTATTGTCTCCACAAGCCCAGTATGAAAGTATGGAGGCAGGGCGTGGTGGCGCACGCCTTTAATCCCAGCACTCGGGAGGCAGAGGCAGGCGGATTTCTGAGTTCGAGGCCAGCCTGGTCTACAAAGTGAGTGCCAGGACAGCCAGGGCTACACAGAGAAACCCTGTCTCGAAAAAACCAAAAAAAAAAAAAAAAAAAAAAAAAAAAAAAAGAAAGTATGGAGAAGGTGGGCCGTCAGGTGATGAGTGGCCTCCCATTTGTCTGCTCCCTTTCAGGTTCACTACTCTCATTTTGATAATCTCCTCAGCCTCCATAGACATCTTAGTTTTTAAAACTCAGTTTCAAAGACACACATGGGAGATCTTCTACAATAAGGTTAAAATTGTAAAACGATTTCAACATGATTAGGAAGGGGCTTAAAGTTATCCTGTTCACTACAAAATTTAGTGAACAATCACAAAGAGATAAGCCATGAATTGAACAGGATGAGTAGACTGAGTCACCTAGACTGTGGAGACAGTAGCTAAGCTGCAAATTATGCATTTGATACAGTAAATAATGATGAGCAGTGGAAAGGAGGGATACACTGGAGTTCATTTTGCCTTTTAGAAGATGTTGACTCTTACCAAAGTCAATTTTAAATTTATATGCATTGTGTCAGCAAGCAAACAGGTTATTTTATGAAGTATCCTGGAACTAAATGAACTGTAAAGTACATTTATGCTTTGATTGATAACTTGGTTGGCCTCAATTTGAATCATTTGCCTTATAACTTTTTTCTAGGGTTCTGCATGAATTTCCAAACACCTCCTGTAAACTCAAGCATAAACACATGTAGAGCCACGCTCAGTGAAGGACTTGAGATTTACAAGTTGTGCCCACACTGTAACTCTCTTTTATTTTTCTGCTTTTGGGCAATTATTTTTTAAATGAGGAATAATTCTTGCTGAATATATTGCAAACCATATTTTTTAAAAGGAAGTCCTGTTGAGAAATAGAGATTCTTAAATTCTTCATATTTTCCATTAATTGATTTTTTTGGAGGTTCACTATAAAATTCCAAAGTTATATAAAAGAATTCCTTTCATAGCATCCATAACTATGCATATACGCATAGTCAGCTTCTTAGAGTAAATATCTCCAACAATGTATTTTTTTCTATACTTAAATTTTATTCATATTCAAATAGTACTTCAGTCACTTATGATTTATGACATGTTAACTTTTTTCTAACGAAGAAGATCATATTTTATGTAGCTTCTTGAAGATAACTGAATTTGCTCAAGCTATCTCAACTTCTCTTCTAGAGGTTGTCCAAAGGTCTCCCTATGTAGTCGTGGCTGGCTGGGCACTCACTGTGTGGCTCAGGGTAGCCTCCAGCTCGCTGCAGCCCATCTGCCACAGCTTCTAGAATGCTCATCTTACTGACCTTTAACACTGTGCCCAGCTTTCTCAATACTGGGAAAAACAAGGTCACCGCATGAGCATCTCATCTTTTAGCCTTTTTAAGGTTTTTGTTTTATTCATTTTCCCACTGCATTATGCTTCCTTCCCTAAGGTTGTTAGCTACCTCTCTCCATATAATATTAGCATATTTATAAGTGCTGAGCATTGCATTGGGGCTGTTAGCCAAGGATAAGTCTAACAACAACTATTGTTACCAGCTAAGGTGTCCTTCATTTCTACTGTCACCAGATCCATTTGTCTTTAGTTACTCTCTTTAGTTCATCCAGAGTAAGCAGGTCATCCATCGTATGAGAATCCCACAGGTTTTCTTTTTATTTCCTGGATAGCACTTATCTGATGACAATTTGTAAAACACTCTTCCTATTCAAGGTAAAAGACCTTGCTTATGTCCAAAGGCTCGGCTCTCAAACTAAAACAGAATAAGTCACAATGATTATTGCTAACCCCTGGTTCATGTAAGAGATACACTCACACATGCACATGCCCAGATGGTGGCTGTGCTGCTAGTAGTTCATTAGTCAATCTGGCAGGTTGGTCCTTATAACTGCTGGAACTTTGCAAGTCTTTATTTTCATGAGTATATTGTTTCTATTTTGCTTAGTCTACTTCAAGTCATGATGGTTTTCTGCTTATACCCTTAATGCACTCAGAGGTGATTTTTTTTCCTAGTCTTGTTTCCTATATGAGTATTTCATCCTTTTTTACAAATATATTCACTACATTTATCAAAATATCAGAATTTGGAAACATTTGTTCATATTTGTATTGGTGCACATTTAATCAAATTTGGCAGTGATTTGTTTGAGAGTCCTTCTGATAAACAATTGGGCTAAATCCCATTAACGCTATTGATTCTGAGTTTCCCTTATGTACTCTTCTATATCTATAGCATGATGTCCGTGCAGGTATTATGTTCCTATAATATCTTTGGAATTGGGTGATTTTTACATAATAATCTATAGGCTGAAATTATCTGTATATAATAGAAAGACTCAGAATTCCAAGTTGCATCCAGTGGATGCTGACAGCATGATGCACAGAACTGTAAGGTGAAATCATCTTGTCTGCTCTCAGCGGCCTTGGCATATGTCGTTTTATATATCGATATTTTACATTGTTTTTAAGGTTTATGCTTTGTCTCCTCAAATGAATTCTAAGTGTTTTAGAATAAAGGGAGTGTGTGTGTGTGTGTGTGTGTGTGTGTGTGTGTGTGTATGTGTGTGTGTATGTGTGTGTGTATGTGTGTGTGTGTGTGTGTGTGTGTGTTATGCATGTTAGGGAAGAGCTGTGATTCCACGTCCTCTGTTTCTACCCACAGAGTTGTTCAGGATAAAGTGTAGTCCAGGCCCAGGTGGGGACTGCAGGATTCCCATGGGGACAGGGGGATTTTAGTGTTACAATTCTTTTAGATAATAGTCAATGAAACTACTCTCTTAGACAATCACAGTGAATCAGCTGGTGCACATATATTTAATTCAGGGTGACCAAGGGCTATATATGAACCTTGGAGAGTGGGAAGGAGTTTTCAGGGTCAACGTAAATCATTTCGAGGAGTTTAAAGTACTGGGAATGTCTCCTTTGCATGGAGAGCCATTCCAGGAATCGCAGGTACTTCCTAGGAGTGCTCTTATTGGGGAAAAGAGGAAGTTGAACTTGAAGGTTTGCCAAGGACTATGTGACCTTCCTCTGGGAGACTGGGGGATTAGGCTCCCCAGACAAGGTCAGAGAAGGAAAACCCCTGTTGGAAAAACCAAGTCCTCCATTTTGCATTGAGCACAACCTTAAGAATTTGGGTTTTCCAACATGTATGTGAGGTATGGGTGTGTGTGGAGAGAGGTGGCAGGAGAGAGAGAGAGACAGAGACAGAGACAGAGACAGAGTTGGCTTGCTTGCTTGCTTTCTGAGCTTTTCCACAGATTCTAGCACTATACTATGTACATTCAAAGGGTTCAATAATATATCAGAAGGGGCTGGAGAGACAGTTCAGTGGTTAAGAATACAGACTGCTCTTGGAGAGAACATAGGTTTAATTTATTCATAAAATGGTCATTGCCGGGCAGTGGTGGCACATACCTTTAATCCCAGCACTTGAGAGGCAGAGGTAGGTGGATTTCTGAGTTCAAGGCCAGCCTGGTCTACAAAGTGAGTTCCAGGACAGCCAGGGCTATACAGTGAAACCCTGTCTCAAAAAAACAAAAACAAATAAAAAAGAAAGAAGGAAAGAAGGAAAGGAAGGAAGGAAGGAAGGAAGGAAGGAAGGAAGGAAGGAAAGAAAGAAAGAAAGAAAGAAAGAAAGAAAGAAAGAAAGAAAGAAAGAAAGAAAGAAAGAAAGAAAGAAAATGTTTAAAAGTGGGTCTTCCCACTTCAAATGTTTTAATAAAATGGTCATTATAGCCTATAACTCCAGATCCAGGAGACCTGACACCTTTTGGCTTCTGAAGCCACCTACATCCATGTATGTATGTATGTATGTATGTATGTATGTATATGTACCCACTTATGTACATACATTCTTAGACATTATTAAAAATTAAAATAAAAATTATATGTATGATATACACAAATTCAGATTTTACACACACACACATACACACACATATATATATATATATATATACACACACACATATATATGGAGGAGAGAAAAGAACAAAATTATCCAGCAGAAATAATTCTTAGCCATGAACTGTTGAAACAAAGATCACACCACCAACTTACCTGTCCCTGCAGTTCCTAGAGGAAAGATCACAATGAGAGAAGCCTTTCACACACAAGCTAGTAAAGCCTGGATCAAGGAAAAACACACTGATTGTAGGAGAAAACAAAGTTCTCATTTTCCAGAGGCTGACGTAAACAAACACTAACACATGCAGATGGTGGTCATTATGTACTTGCTCAGTTTTACTTAGTTTGCTGCGGGGACTCAAAAGATGTTTGCTGGTTGTTAACGGTCACATCTCACCACTGTAAGAAACTTTATCATATATCCAGTTATGGCTTCATTTATTCATTCATTCATTCATGTGTGTGCATAGTCACATCTTGAGGGTGTGTGTATGTGTTGATCTTGGGGACAAAGGTTGATTGATCTTGTGTATCTTTTTGTCCTTCCTCAGCCTCCATCTACCTTGTTCTTTGTTTTTGTTTTTGTTTTTGTTTTTCAGTTGGCCCTGTTTTGTTGGTTTTGGGTTTTGTTGGGTTTTGAGACAATACCGGCCTAGAGCTCACAGATTAGGGTTTATCTATCCATGAGAGCTCCAGGGATCTACCTGTCTCTGCCTCCCCAGTACTGAGATTGAGCATACACCACCATGTCCAGCTCATGTACAGGATCCATGCTCCTGTCCTCATGTCTGCACAGCAAGCAAATACTTTACTGACTGCTAACTCTGACTGTCAGTGTTCAATAGCGCATTACCTTCATACAAATGGTAATGCCAAGTACAAGTTATATATTGATTCATACTATAAAGTTCTCGCTACAGCTTTGCGTGGTAAATGCAACACTAATTCCCCAATACACGTTCATACCAAAGAAGAAACTAAGGCTTTGTGATGAGAAACTGACCAGATGTCTCACAGTCAGCTAGAGAGTCACAGGGTAGAGTTCAAACCCAGACACTAAACACAAAGTCTAGGAGATTTAACCACAAGGTTTAGGAGCTATTGTAGCACAAAAGGGTTCTGCTGCATGCATAATGAGCCTGGAACACAGACTCATGACAAGCAATTCAGTTCATTAGGCTTGACCCATCTGAGACACCATAATTATCAACTCTAATAGTTGAATCTTCCACATTAACAATATTGAAGAGTAAGATAACTCTGGCATCTCCCTAAAAACTTTCTAGTGGATGCTTTAATCTGTACACACAAAAAGAGCTGCCCATGTCATAAAAACAAAGAATAAACACTGTCCAATGGACACTGCATCATCCTTTCCTCGTCGGCCCCTAAACTAACCTCTGCCGTCCTCTGGTGTCATGGATTCTCTGTCCTATTGTAATGGTTTGAGTGGGTATGGCCTCTATAGACTCATGTGTGTGAATGCTTGGCCCATATGGACTAGCACTATCAGGAGAAGTGACATCGTTGGAGTGGGTGTGGCCTTGTTGGAGGAAGTGTGTCACTGTGGGGACAGGCTTTGAGGTTAAGTAACACCCAGTTTCTCAGCCTCTTGCTGCCTTTGGATTAAGATGTAGAATTCTCAGCTCCTATAGTATCATGTCTGCTTGCATGCTGCCATGCTTCCCAACATAATGATAATGGACTGAACCTTTGTAACTGTAAGCCATCCCCAGTTAAATGTTTTCCTTTATAAGAGTCGCCTTAGTCATGGTGTCTCTTCACAGCAATGAAACCCTAGCTAAGACAGCTCTCTTCCAGAGCTTCTTTGCCGACTTGCTCTAGGATGATCTTGGAGACTCTTGGAAGTAAGTTCTTGCTGTTTTTCTCTAAAGACACCATGGTTATCTTTAGTCCTCTCTTCTGGAAATATCTCAGGATTTCTCTCTTCCAGTGTAGTTCTAAGCATCCTGTCTGTCTCTTGCTTGGTTTGAGTCCTTGGCTCTCTGCCAAGCTCTGGTTCTTTTCTAGAGAGGATCAAAATACAAATTTGAAAGTCCTTTCTTTTTATTTTATTTTATTATTTATTTATTTATTTACTTATTTATTTATTTTTGGTTTTTCAAGACAGGGTTTCTCTGGGTAGCTATGGCTGTCCTGGAACTCATGCTGTAGACCAGGCTGGCCTCGAATTCAGAAATCCACCTGCCTCTGCCTCCCAAGTGCTGGGATTAAAGGTGTGCACCACCACTGGCTTGAAAGTCCATTCTTATTGGTAACAAGAATCATCTTACCATGTTGAAAATGTGACGCCCAGGGTCCCATGTTTTGATACCCTCCATGATCTATGTTTTGTTGGAAGCAATGGTTCAGGAGACATTACCATGAAACTGCTTCCTGCTCAATACGACGTGAGTTCCAGCTCTGCTTTGAACCGTTTTATGTCCTTGAATCCTTTGTGTCCCTTAGGTCTTGGCTAAGAGTCCAAACAGAACTGAGTATGAAATGTCCTCTGTGCAGTGTTTGCTGTTTATTGTCTGTCATTGAGCCTAAGAGCAGCAGAGTGTCCACAGCTCTCATTCTTAGTGAAATCCCAAACTGAGTCCTTTTTGGGGGGGGGGTGGTATTCTTAATGTAAGCAGCCAAATATAAAGGGTTCTGAAATAGGAGTGGGGATATTTGTGATCTGAACTTTTTTTTTTCTGGTTTTAACAACTTTTATGTGCAGAGAAATGGCAGTGAACAAGATAAGCTCAGGCGCTACACCCGTGGAATTTACATTCTGACTTTGTCAACAGTTACTACTTATCAACTACATTCGATATGGAAAACATATGTTAGGAGTTTGGGAACAGCCAATAAATAACATCCCTCTGTCCCAGTTGAATTCAGAACCAATTTAGAGATGGAAAAGATAGACAGATGGAGATCAGTCCAACAGCTTTATGACTGTTAAAGCTGATTGGAGAATGTGGCTTCGGACTGGCTTTTATCACTGAATTTAAAAGACCTTTTCTTCTTCGTTTATTGATGTAGTTTGACAAACTGCAGGCTATTCTCTTAGAGCCCAGCCATTGCAATGTGACAGGGGGCTGAGAAAAATTCATGATTCCAGTTGGGTGTAGTGGCACCCATACTTGTAAATTCTGCACTTGGAAGGCCAAGGCAGGAAGATCTCCGGGCTCTGAAAACTATTCACTGTTTGACCAGAACAGGTTACAGAAGTAAGTGAGACTCTGAAAAAAAAAATAATAATTGTTTCAAAGGAAAACGTATCTGTCTTTAGAGGACTAATGGTTTTCAGAGACATATGAAAACTTTCTGACAGTTGTGGGTACGCTGGTAATATTTTTCAGTTAATGATCATAATACAAATGGCGATTTTCATTCATAAAACTGTACATGAAGACAAGGCATAGGTACAGAGTTACAAGACTACATGCTTTCTGGTAACATCATAACTAAAAGAAATAGTGCTTTAGCATACAGTCTTAGTAGAGTGGAGAGCAATTATGACAGTAATTGGGGGAAATGTTTTTAATGAAGCGTTACATGTAGAGATAAGCAGTGTGAATAAGCCTATCAATGAAAATTCAGTATCAATGAAATTCAGTATCACCTTCTTGCAAGTGTGCATGTACTAAGCTATTTCCCAACACAATCTAAGAAGAATCGGAAGGTTTTCAACCATCACCATAATAAACACCAATAAGACCTCAAGTAACATGACAGGAGAACGCTTTCTCTGAGGGCTGCTGGGATACCAGTCAGTCTTATTGCAAAGCGCAGCTTGTTCCTGAGAGACCCAGTCCGACTCTGCGTCTTCCCAATTTAGGCAAATAAGTTATTTTATTTCAAGTACTAATTGTCTCCACAACAAACAGTGACTCCTCTCAGCTGCGATTATTGGCATTACAATAGATAATCAATAGGAAAGCCTGAATGCAAAATGGGGAAAGTTGCCTTGGTAACCGACCCACAATGCCTAAGTGTTACGGTTACGGCCATATTTCTAAATTTCTTAGCATCCCCCACCCCAAGCAAGAGTGGAGGGTAGCTTCAGAGTCAGCTTATGCCAATAAAAGACCCCACTCTTACAGAAATATTTTTATGAAGCCTTTTCAATAAATAACCCCAAGAAAGGAGCCTTCCATTTAGAGTATTTGTATATTCATGTTCATGGACTTTTAGAACAGTAAGATGGAATTGGAGTGCCTGCTTTATGCCCGAGTACTACATTATTGTATTTGCTCAATCCACAACACCACAGTGCGGCCATTACTCTATATTATCCTCTCCTCTCCCTTTCCTTAAAAGCAGGTGGAAAAATAGATCACCTACGGGGCCATCTTACTTCATCCCATGTGGACAAAGATTGCGTAGGGCTTGGGGGACCGAAAGGTTCATCGCAGCTGCAATGGTAACTGCTTAGCTTTGCAGCCCCTGAGCTGTTTAGTAAATTTGAGGTGTGTAAAACTAAGATGACTATTCAGATAGGCATCCATTAATATCTCCAGCTATTATAAAGCAGGCTGGAAGCTCACACAGCACCTTGCTTATCAAGTTCTGACAGTGGCCGGTGCTGTCTTTGCCTCCACTCCATAGCCCTGGATCCAGGAGATGTAGTTGTCCTTTGCTTTCAGAACATCACTCACCACCAGGTGAGTGACATTTTGCTTACTTGGGGGAAAACATCTAAAAAGTATAAATCATGACTATATAGTAATAAGTAATGGCAAAACATGAATTAAAACTTTTATCAAGATGGAGTGGTTAAGAGCACTAGCTGTTCTTCCAGGAGACCAGAATATCAATTCCCAGCACCCCTCTAGCAGGCCGGTGGCAACTCATAACCATCTGTAGCTGCAGTCCCAGGAGATCCAGTGACCTCTCCAGGCCTCCGCAGGCACTGAGTGCACATACATTCAGGCACATACATACAATTTTTAAACAGTTAAAATCTCAAATTTTTTTCTTAAAGTTTTAACAAGTTCCAGATTGTCTAGAATACAACAACAATACCATCTCATTTATGTATCAATGGAACACTCCTATCAGGTAAAAAAAAAAAAGTATTATCCCTGTTAATAGATAAAAGAACTAAAGGTTATCATATAATTTGAGGGAATTTTCCCCCTAACAATGGAGGGTGAAGGTCCACTCAGGCTGCTCAGGTCTCCTCTATGAGAACGGTGTAAGCAAATACGCAGGAACCACTCGGAACAACACACACAGGAAGTATGACATGTGGACCTTGAAATACTTGTGACATTGAGCAATGTCTAAAAGTGTCCAGGCATTTAGTTCTATTTACCTTGCTATTGTTGTTTCTTATATAATAACCCTGATACATTCTTCTTTGCTGGAGTCACCACCTCTTATAAAATGTCACTAGATATGCTGTGTAAACAGAGCTACTGGATACAGTGTTTCTTTACCCTGCTCAGGACAATCAGGTAAGTGATGCAGATTTAGATCCCAGCCCATGCCCAAGTCTACAGAGGAGGCCTTCTGACCTCAGTGGTCATCACAAAAGCAGATTCCCACCATGCACTCCTACTTCCAGATGACTGTTTACCTGTGTGCTCTTCCAGGAGGAGGGCGTGACCTTGAGACACAGCCATTCGCCATTTGAGTTTATAGAGCTGCAGGGTCCAGAGAGACTCTGGCTCACAGACAACCAAGCTCTCTCTCTGGCAAGCTCATTGCCTTGATGTTAACAGTGGATCTGGAAGAGTAGAGTCTTTTCTCCCTTTGCACAAAGCACTTTTATTCACTAAATCTTGTCAAAGAGCCACCTGTCTTTCATCTGCTGTGGTTGTTGAATTCCATTCAAGGGGCAAACACACACACACACACACACACACACACACAGAGAGAGAGTGGCCTATAGTTTTTATATTGACCTGACGCTTACCAAGGTCATTTGGGCAGAAGGAATCTTAATCAAGAATTAAGGATTCTTAATTAAATTAATTAATAAGATTAGCCAGTAGGCAAGTCTATAGGGCATATTCTTGATTGATGACCCATGTGGGCTCAGTGTGGGTGGTGCCACCCTGGAATGATAGTCCTGGATGGTATAAGAAAGCAGACTGGACAAGAAGCCATGGACAAGCCAATAACAGCACTCCTCCATGGCCACTGCATCAGCTCCTGCCTCAGCTGAGTTCCTGCTCAGCTGAGTCCTGCCCTGACTTTCCTCAGTGATAAACTGTTACCTGGAAGTATACCTGAGATAAACTCTTTCCTCCACAAGTTGCTTTTGGTTGTTGTGTTTATCACAGCAATAGAAATTGTAGCAGAGTGAGCCATCACAGAAGAAGGAGCAAAAGTAAGAGAAGAACACAGAGAAACAATGTATTCTGGAAACGGGGATGCTATACATGAGGACTCGTAGCTGCGGTGGCTGCCTGTAGGCTTAGATTTTTCAAAACCTACTTAATTAAGGGTTCTTAAATACTTCAACCTTTCTTCTAGCCCTCCAACCAAAGGTAGGGAAGAAAGCCTGTTTAGAAGTAGTCCTTTAAGATGGTACCAGTCTTTGTTGTCAGGACATCAATAGTCTAGTCCAAAACATCAGACTTGAATCAGTACCGGCAGCCTGGTCCGATCAGGAAACAGCAAACACCTATCAGTAGCAGCAGCTCGATCCAGAAGAAACCATGAAGCTCCACCAACTTGGTACAAGTCCACAGAAGTACCCAGAATACCATGAGAAGTTCTTTGGCAAGTTTCTCTCTAGGAAGTCACGGCAAGTGAAGATCAGTAAAGACCAGTGAAACTTTGCAAGAAGAACCAAGGCAAGAGCATCTTTGGCAGTCTGTTGGGCTCTATTTATACTCTTTCAAACATCATGCATCCGTTCAACTGTCTGCCTCATCAAAGCATCCTCTCGTGTGTCTGCTTCAGGAAAACATCCTCTCATAAGCCAGCTTCCAGGAAAAAAAATCACATGACAACTGAGCCTCCAAAGAAACCAGAAATTATACTTCAGCTGTCTGTCTGCACAAGATCTGCACAAGATCAAGCCAGTAAGTGTTCCAGTTTGGATGGGGGGAGGGAGGGATCATGAGCTGCCATACCTAGCTGAGGACAGGTGACAGTCTGGGGGAAAGAAGAGTCACTTCTTAATGAGGTTGTGGCCCTGATAGGTTGACCATGGATGCCCAATCCAAGGAGATTCTGGCCAGCATAAACTGTGCCACTGGGTTATTTTAAAAATAGTAATAATAAAAAGGACACGGAGATGAACAGGGTGGGGGCAGATCTGAAAGGAGCTAGGGAGAAGAGTGAAGATATGATCAAAGTACATTATCTGCAGGTATCAAGAATTAATAAGAATAGTATGTATTAAAAGTGTTTAGCGGGCTGGTGAGATGGCTCAGTGGGTAAGAGCACCCGACTGCTCTTCCAAAGGTCCAGAGTTCAAATCCCAGCAACCACATGGTGGCTAACAACCATCCGTAACGAGATCTGGCGCCCTCTTCTGGAGTGTCTGAAGACAGCTACAGTGTACTTACATATAATCAATAAATAAATCTTAAAAAAAAAAAAGTGTTTAGCACATCACTTCTCGGCCTTTTGGCTAAGATCAAGTGTAAAAGTGTTTAACTACAATGGAAGATAGGGATAACAGGAATCTCTAAGCTTTACAGAAATAACAGATTCAGAAAGCCTCAGCTTCAATTCATATAGGATAGAAGCAAAGCACCTAAATAAATAATAAATGTGTGCAAATAATCCTGACTACCAGGCCTGAGGGACAGCACATGATGGGGTTTACTGAATGTCAGAGAAGTTTGCTGAGGGACAGCAAGGCCACAGCTGTCTCAAACTAGCATTTGCAGAGCTGGAAGAAGAGTCCAAGAGGGAGGTTCCACAAATACCAACTGAACTGAAGCTGAGCCAGAAGAGACACGTTGTTCCTCCAGCGCCCTCTATTGGCAAGATCAGGCTAGTGCCATTCGGCGAGGCATGTGCGTTCCGGCGTCATTCAGAGAGTGAGAAGAGAGAGTAGATTTGTGTGCGGCTTAGAGTCAACAGACTGATAATTGGGTCCGTACAGATACTAAATGCCTCTTTTTTTCTAAGACATGCACACAGAAGAAATGCCTGTTTCATATTTGTGCAAAGGCAAGCTGGGGAATTGCTTTGATTCCTGAGATCATGGTGAGGGGTACCTGGCATGCAACCATTGTTGCTCCGCTCGGTCCCAAATAACCAGTCTGTATAGGCAGCCTCTTCGCAGCACGACACTATGGCTCTCCGTCACTTCCTGAATTTCTTTTTTAAAGACATAAACAATAGCAATCACACACACACACACACACACACACACACACACACAAGTCTCTCTTGTTCAGTTGCTCTGAACAGAGGATGCTGAGGGAAAGCATTCCTTTTCTAATGACTCAAAAGCAAGACAGACGAGTGAGTGAGCATATGATTTGATTCAGACATTCTTCTTAGATTGTTGCTGTTTGTGGCCATCACCTGGACCTACCCCTAACACCTGTGAAGTTACGAACCTAGAATATCTAAAGGCATCCATCCCAGGGTTCCTCAGGCTACTGGACAATTTCCATTTCTTGAATGGAAAAAAAAAATATCAGAATTCATTGATTTGGGGGTAAAGTTACCGAAAGCATCCAGGATGGTCAATGAAACGGGTTGCTTAACTGAGGGAAACCGATGCCATCCTTGCTCAGTGGTAGTTTCTGCGTACTCTCTATGCATAAATCAGTCTCCTTTGTGATAAGGAACGCTGGAAGGGTTTGGATTCTCAGGAGGAGCAGGCAGAAGCAGGAGCCCTGGGCCGTCCGTGGTCTAGGGAGGGCTTTGTGTGAAATTGCTGAAATGGAAGCAGACAGTGAGTTAATTCTGTTGGATTTCTGATCGGTTACTCTGCCGTGATGGAAATGCTTCGAATGTGGACACTATTAAAGAAACGAAGCACCCGGTGGAAAGAGTGGGACAGGGTTGTTTTAGGTAAACTAGGCTGGTTGCAACAGCGGATAGATACTTTCTTTCCAAGTGTTCCAAAAGAAAAGGGGATTCTCTCTTTCCAAGTCTTTGATGTCATCTTTCAGTTGGGGGATGAACACGCTTTTTGTCAACTTTCTCTACCCCCTGAAATAACAAGACTCCTTTCCCAAGCTTTTCTGTACCATAGTTAACAATTATTCTAACTGTCAGTCCCTGGATTTTTTTTTTTTTATGCTTTCCCTGAAATCTGATAATTTGCATGCTAACTTAAGAAATTAGACCATTTCCTAGTTTTTCTAAAAGGAAAACACAAGGCTTCCTCTCTCAATAGATTGACATCTCAACCCCTCCACCTGCGAGAAATCAATGAAGCATTCACTCATTCCGAGTTCTACCGCCTTCTTGTCAACAAGGTGGAGGGAGGTTTTTTTTTTTTTTCTTTTTAGTGCTTTCTCTGTACTGTCACTTCAGATTCACAGTTGCTAAGTATTCCAGGAGCCCAGCAGAGGGACTCTCTCATGGTGTGATTTGCAAACTTTGAAATAACACCCACCATCAGAAGCACCATATGTTGCTGCGTTCTAGTCAGCTGACAGGAGCATGTCATTTGTCATTCGAAATTCAGAAAATGTCAGCATCTTCATACCCACCAATTGCCTACACGCCTCTCTGGTTAGCAAAGAGCATCAATGAATCTAAGTGCACATGAAAATGTGGGAGTCGCATGGGGGAATAAAAATAGCAGACTCAGTATTAAGACACACAGCTTCATGAGCATATGGACAGACAGATCAACTTTCTATGCTCCCACGGGGTGTGTGTATGTGTGTGTGTCTGTGTGTGCACTCATGAGTATGTATGTATGTGTGCGTGCATCTAGGAGAAAGGTCTGACCCATAGGGTTAATGGCATTTGGACTAATCACGTTTTCTAACACTGGTGACTCAAATGCATCTTTTAATTATAAAATAGGATACCAAAGAATATTTTTTAATCCATTAAAGGCAGATTCAACATAAAACACAAGCTGTTTCCTTTGTGATTAAATTGCATGCAGCTGCGCTAGCTCCCACAGAGCCAAGAGAGAAAAGCGCTTGGTAATTCTTCCTAATTAGAGGATGCTAATTACTCCTAAATACAATGCACTTTCAATGTTATAAAGGTTCCTCTAAATCAATGTTTTTATAGGGCTAAAAATTAATAATGATTTCAAATCCACTAACAGTGGCCAAACTACCCATTTGTTCATGCTTGCACATGACTTTACAATGACATCTCTGAATTGAAATGAGGTGAGGCCCGAGCCGCATGGCTGGCGTATTAGCACATCATTTCTGTGTTGATCAGTGCCCCGTGATGGTGTTTCTGTACTCATGTCATGATGGAAGCAGAAGCAGGCACTCTGTGGTTGGAGCATGGTCATGCTTCCAATTTGCCTTCACTCTGTGTTCCCATCAGGTAACGGAACTTCCCTGTAGCAGGGGCTAGGGGGCTAAGTTCTCAATCATACAAGGGACCCATGGGGACAGAGAAACTCCGTTGCTGGGCACTACATGTTTTCTCCTTTGACACAAAAGTCCATAAAGACTTTGAGACTCAAACAAGAGTTGTCCATTTTGTCTAATTAAAATACCAGGGCTGTATCAATGTATAGGACCAGTGAGATGTTTCAGCAGGTAAAAATGTCTGTTCCCATGCCTTATGAGCTGAGCTCAGTCCCTGGAACCTCCCGGCACGCGCGCGCACGCACACACACACACACACACACACACACACACACATGAAAAGGAGAAAAACAACTTCTGAAAGTTGTTGTTTGACCTTTATATGAACATTATAGTGTATGTGTACTCAAATAAATGCACAAAAATATTGAAAAGTATATAAACTTTAAAATAATAGTGTTCACTACACACTCTTCCAGCTAAATTATGACCCTTATCAAATAAAGTCTTTTAAACATTTTTCTGGGATTAAAGTGGTTCAACTGCACTATTGTATATGCCAGCAAAATTTTGCTGAAAGGACCCTGATATAGCTGTCTCGAGTGAGGCAAATACAGAAGTGGATGCTCACAGTCATCTATAGGATGGAACACAGGGCCCCTAATGGAGGAGCTAGAGAAAGTACCCAAGGAGCTGAAGGGGTCTGCAACCCTATAGGTGGAACAACAATATGAACTAACCAGTACCCCCAGAGCTCCTGTCTCTAGCTGCATATGTAGCAGAAGATGGCCTAATTGGCCAACATTGGGAAGAGAGGCCCTCTTGATCTTGCAAACTTTATATGCCTCAGTACGGGGAGCACCAGGGCCAAGAAGTGGGAGTGGGTGGGTAGGGGAGCATGGCAGGGGGGAGGGTATAGGGAACTTTCGGGATAACATTTGAAATGTAAATAAAGAAAATATCTAATTTTAAAAAAATAAGAAAGTTTTAAAAATAAATAAATAAAGTGGTTCAAGTGGTTGCCAGGCATGCATGAGAACCCGAATTTACATTCCCAGAACCCATTAAGTGCTGAGTGGGTAAAGTGGTTCCTCTGTAATCCCAACGCCAGGAAAAGACATGAATGCCCAAAGCCATCTGATTGATGAGACTAGCCATATTGGTGAGCTCTGGGTTTGATTGAGGGACCCTGTCTCAATGAATAAAGTCGAGAGCAATGGAGGATGATTCTCCCATCAACTTTTTGAGTTTCTACATGTGAGCACATACATGCACAAAGCATATACATATATACACATGCACACTACATACATATATACATACATGAACGTAGAAGAAATAAACACTTTTAACTCATTTTTCTTAATGAAAACATTTTTTGTTCTCTATCATTTGCCTGTAAGTTATACTCTACTTAATTCAACTCCATCTTGAGAGGTGGCTCCTTGGCTCAGTCCATTTGTTCTGGGCTCTGGTTAAAATGTGTTTGTACTCCAAGGCTTCATAGACAAAAGTCTTGTTCTCCAATGAGTTAGTGCTGAGGTGGTGGGAACTTTGAGTGACAGGATTTCCTGGGAGGTGGTTGTATCATAAAGTCATCAACCCAAGAAAAGATTAATGGTGTTGCCATCAACTTAGTTCCATATAGTCCTCTAAAAAACATCTGTAGACTGTCTGAGGTCACATGACAGACTATTGGGGAGCAGGGGAAAAAGGCAATAGTAAAAGGTTTCTGAACCCCGGGTCAAGCATGTCATGAGTCTGGACTCTCCGATGGTGCTTATGCATGTATCATGGAATGTCACTGATGCTTCAGCTCTAACCATGTGACATGCGCACTCTACTGTGCATGCTGACCCCCCTCCACCAGGAAAAGCCAACAAATGCTGCCTGACACTCATTGAAGCTCAGCCTCAAGAGGAGCATCTTTATTGTACCTGGAAAGTTCTCTGCTCTTATGAAAACATAATGGTTTAATTACAGACAACAAAGACTTCTCCTATTTTCCTACTGTCATTCCTCAGCATGTAAGTATCAAATTAGCATATATTTAGATTGTACTGTGCTATCATGTTTGATTTCAAAATTGCTGTTTGAATTGCTGCCCCCAAGCTTCATGAAAACTCATTACTTAGGAGTTTGAGGCAGAGAGAGGTGGGAAGGATGGCTTAGCAGTTCAGAGCATTTGTATTCTTACAGAGGGCCAAATTCAGTTCCCAGTACCTGCATGGTGGTTTATGATAGATACATAGATAGATAGATAGATAGATAGATAGATAGATAGATAGATAGATAGATAGATAGAAATTTCCCTATGATTTGTCAGGAAACCCATGTCTTACATACATACTTAACATGTTTACATGCCTAGTATTGTATAAGAATTGCTTGCATGAAAGGATTGAGAAAGGAAAAAGTTTAAGAACCCACAGTCTATGACTCTAAAGCCATTGCTGTAGCAAACATAGGCTAGCTCAGGCCTTTCTGCACATAGCTACTTCTTGTTCTGCACCTCTGCCATGCTGTGCTACAAACACTGGCCCTGAGCAGAAGCCAATTAGATGGAGCCACCTGATCTTGAACAAGCCAATGCCTTTTCTTTGTAAACTACCCAATGTCTGGTATTCTAGCATCACAAAATGGACTAAGATAAGCAGATGTAACAATTTTCCAGAGACTGGTTAATTTATACACAATGGAATTTTATTTTTGATAGTTCTGGAGGCTGAGAACTCCACAATGAAGACACTGATGGCTTCCATGTTTGCCTCTTTTATTAGGTCATGGTTCTACTCATGAGGTCCTCACTGAAGCCCTGGCTCTTAATACTGACACACCGTTGATTCTGTCTCTCTGTCTCTGTGTGTCTGTCTCTTTGTCTCTGTCTGTCTGTCTCTCTGTCTCTGACTGTGTGTCTGTGTGTCTGTCTATCTGTCTTCTTTTTCTCCTATTCCTGGCTGCATGAGGTAAATGGCCTCTCAACCTACTCTTGCTGCCTCAATCTAGACCCAGATGCAATGGCACCAAGAACTGTTTACTGAAAACTCTGATTCTTCAAGCCCAAATAAATCCTTCCTCCTTCAGACTGCTTCCTTCCTGCCCCTGGCCACAGTGATGCAAGTCTGACTAGAACACTACCAAGTGACTGATGCCTAAGGTCCTTCTAAGATGGGGGCAATAAACAGATGAAATAGCTCTTCCGGCCGGACCAGCAGCGGGGTAGCTAGAGCGCAGGGTCGGCTGACACCCGCCAGCTACCCATGACCACCGCCACAGGATTTTGAGACTGCTGGTGAGTGGAACACAGCTTCTGTTCCAGTCCAATCACGCGGGACCTGAGTCTGCTTTGGTTGGGGAGGCAGAAATCCGGCCTGAGTAGGGCCACAAGCCTCTCCGGTCAGAAAAGCGCCGGGGTAGCTAGGGCGCAGGGTCGGCTGACACTCGCCAGCTACCCACAACACCCGCCACAGGATCTTAAGACTTCTGGTGAGTGGAACACAGCTTCTGCTCCAATCCAATTGCGCACGGGACCTGAGACTGCATTAGTTAGGGAAGCAGAAAACCGACCTGAGTAGGACCACAGGCCTCTTCCGGCCGGACCAGCACCAGTGTAGCTAGAGCGCAGGGTCGGCTGACACCCGCCAGCTACCCACGACCCCCGCCACAGGATTTTGAGACTGCTGGTGAGTGGAACACAGCTTCTGCTCCAATCTTTAAACAGTGACAACGACAACAACTAACCCCGGAGATTACCAGATGGCGAAAGGTAAACGTAATAATCTTACTAACAGAAACCAAGACCACTCACCATCATCAGAACCCAGCACTCCCACTTCGCCCAGTCCAGGGCACCCCGACACACCGGAAAAGCTAGACACAGATCTAAAAGCATATCTCATGATGATGGTAGAGGACTTCAAGAAGGACTTTAATAACACACTTAAAGAAATACAAAGGAACACTGGTAAACAGGTAGAAGACAGTAAGAGGAAGCACAAAAATCCCTTAAAGAATTGCAGGAGAACACTGCTAAAGAGTTACAAATCCTTAAAGAAAAACAGGATAACATAATCAAACAGGTAGAAGTCCTTACAGAAAAACAGGAAAACACATCCAAACAGATGATGGAAATGAACAAAACCATACTAGACCTAAAAAGGGAAGTAGACACAATAAAGAAAACCCAAAATGAGGCAACACTGGAGATAGAAACCCTAGGAAAGAAATCTGGAACCATAGATGAGAGCATCAGCAACAGAATACAAGAGATGGAAGAGAGAATCTCAGGTGCAGAAGATTCCATAGAGAACATCAGCACAACAATCAAGGAAAATGTAAAATGCAAAAAGATCCTAACTCAAAACATCCAAGAAATACAGGACACAATGAGAAGACCAAACCTACGGATAATAGGAGTGGATGAGAATGAAGATTTTCAACTCAAAGGACCAGCAAACATCTTCAACAAAATTATAGAAGAAAACTTCCCAAATTTAAAGAAAGAGATGCCCATGAACATACAAGAACCCTACAGAACTCCAAATAGACTGGACCAGAAAAGAAATAATTCCCGACACATAATAATCAGAACAACAAATGCTCTAAATAAAGATAGAATACTAAAAGCAATAAGAGAAAAAGGCCAAGTAACATATAAAGGCAAGCCTATCAGAATTACACCAGATTTTTCATCAGAGACTATGAAAGCCAGAAGATCCTGGACGGATGTTATACAGACACTAAAAGAACACAAACTCCAGCCCAGGCTACTATACCCAGCCAAACTCTCAATTAACATAGATGGAGAAACCAAAGTATTCCACGACAAAACCAAATTCACACATTATCTCTCCACGAATCCAGCCCTTCAAAGGATAATAACAGAAAAAAAAACAATACAAGGACAGGAACCACGCCCTAGAAACAACAAGAAGGTAATCCCTCAACAAACCTAAAAGAAGACAGCCACAAGAACAGAATGCCAACTTTAACAACAAAAATAACAGGAAACAACAATTACTTTTCCTTAATATCTCTTAATATCAATGGACTCAACTCCCCGATAAAAAGACATAGACTAACAAACTGGCTACACAAACAAGACCCAACAGTTTGCTGCTTACAGGAAACTCATCTCAGAGAAAAAGATAGACACTACCTCAGAATGAAAGGCTGGAAAACAATTTTCCAAGCAAATGGTATGAAGAAACAAGCTGGAGTAGCTATTCTAATATCTGATAAGATTGACTTCCAACCCAAAGTCATTAAAAAAGACAGGGAGGGACACTTCATACTCATCAAAGGTAAAATCCTCCAAGAGGAACTATCAATCCTGAATATCTATGCTCCAAATACAAAGGCAGCCACATTCATTAAAGAAACTTTAGTAAATCTCAAAGCACACATTGCACCTCATACAATAATAGTGGGAGACTTCAACATACCACTTTCACCAATGGACAGATCATGGAAACAGAAACTAAACAGGGACACAGTGAAACTAACAGAAATTATGAATCAAATGGATCTGGCAGATATCTACAGAACATTCTATCCTAAAACAAAAGGATATACCTTCTTCTCAGCACCTCATGGTACCTTCTCCAAAATTGATCACATAATTGGTCACAAAACAGGCCTCAACAGATACAAAAATATTGAAATTGTCCCATGCATCCTATCAGATCACCATGGACTAAGGCTGATCTTCAATAACAAAATAAATAATAGAAAACCAACCTTCATGTGGAAACTGAACAACACTCTTCTCAATGATACCTTGGTCAAGGAAGGAATAAAGAAAGAAATTAAGGACTTTTTAGAGTTCAATGAAAATGAAGCCACAACATACCCAAACTTATGGGACGCAATGAAAGCATTTCTAAGAGGAAAACTCATAGCTCTGAGTGCCTCCAAAAGGAAACTAGAGAGAGCACACATTAGCAGCTTGACAACATACCTAAAAGCACTAGAACAAAAGGAAGCAAATTCACCCAAGAGGAGTAGACGGCAGGAAATAATCAAACTCAGGGGCGAAATCAACCAAGTAGAAACAAGAAAAACTATTCAAAGAATCAACCAATCAAGGAGCTGGTTCTTTGAGAAAATCAACAAGATAGATAAACCCTTAGCCAGACTCACTAGAGGGCACAGGGAAAGCATCCTAATTAACAAAATCAGAAATGAAAAAGGAGACATAACAACAGATCCTGAAGACATCCAAAACACCATCAGATCCTTCTACCAAAGGCTATACTCAACAAAACTGGAGAACCTGGATGAAATGGAGAAGTTCCTAGACAGATACCAGGTACCAAAGTTGAATCAAGATCAGGTTAATGATCTAAACAGCCCTATATCCCCCAAAGAAATAGAAGCAGTCATTAATAGTCTCCCAACTAAAAAAAGCCCAGGACCAGATGGGTTTAGTGCAGAGTTCTATCAGACCTTCAAAGAAGATCTAATCCCAGTTCTTCACAAACTATTCCACAAAATAGAAACAGAAGGTACTCTACCCAACTCATTCTATGAAGCCACAATTACTCTGATACCTAAACCCACAAAAAGACCCAACAAAGATAGAAAACTTCAGACCAATATCCCTTATGAATATTGATGCAAAAATCCTCAATAAAGTTCTTGCTAACCGAATCCAAGAACACATCAAAACAATCATCCATCCTGACCAAGTAGGTTTCATCCCAGGGATGCAGGGATGGTTCAATATACGGAAATCCATCAACGTAACCCAGTATATAAACAAACTCAAAGACAAAAACCACATGGTCATCTCGTTAGATGCGGAAAAAAGCATTTGACAAGATCCAACACCCATTCATGATAAAAGTCTTGGAAAGATCAGGAATTCAAGGTCCATACCTAAACATGATAAAAGCAATCTACAGCAAACCAGTAGCCAACATCAAAGTAAATGGTGAGAAGCTTGAAGCAATCCCTCTAAAATCAGGGACTAGACAAGGCTGTCCACTTTCTCCATACCTATTCAACATTGTACTTGAAGTCCTAGCCAGAGCAATTCGACAACAAAAGGAGATCAAAGGGATACAAATTGGAAAAGATGAAGTCAAAATATCACTCTTTGCAGATGATATGATAGTATATATAAGTGACCCTAAAAATTCCACCAGAGAACTCCTAAGCCTGATAAACAGCTTCGGTGAAGTAGCTGGATATAAAATTAACTCAAACAAATCAATGGCCTTTCTCTACACAAAGAATAAACAGGCTGAGAAAGAAATTAGGGAAACAACACCCTTCTCAATAGTCACAAATAATATAAAATATCTTGGCGTGACTCTAACTAAGGAAGTGAAAGATCTGTATAATAAAAACTTCAAGTCTCTGAAGAAAGAAATTATAGAAGATCTCAGAAGATGGAAAGATCTCCCATGCTCATGGATTGGCAGGATCAACATTGTAAAAATGGCTATCTTGCCAAAAGCAATCTACAGATTCAATGCAATCCCCATCAAAATTCCAAATCAATTCTTCAACGAATTAGAAAGTGCAATCTGCAAATTCATCTGGAATAACAAAAAACCTAGGATAGCAAAAACTCTTCTCAAGGATAAAAGAACCTCTGGTGGAATCACCATGCCGGACCTAAAGCTCTACTACAGAGCAATTGTGATAAAAACTGCATGGTACTGGTATAGTGACAGACAAATAGACCAATGGAATAGAATTGAAGACCCAGAAATGAACCCACACACCTACGGTCACTTGATCTTCGACAAGGGAGCTAAAAACATCCAGTGGAAGAAAGACAGCATTTTCAACAAATGGTGCTGGCACAACTGGTTGTTAACATGTAGAAGAATGCGAATCGATCCATTCCTATCTCCTTGTACTAAGGTCAAGTCTAAGTGGATCAAGGAACTTCACATAAAACCAGAGACACTGAAACTTATAGAGGAGAAAGTGGGGAAAAGCCTTGAAGATATGGGCACAGGGGAAAAATTCCTGAATAGAACAGTAATGGCTTGTGCTGTAAGATCGAGAATTGGCAAGTGGGACCTCATGAAACTACAAAGCTTCTGCAAGGCAAAAGACACCATCAATAAGACAAAAAAACCACCAACAGATTGGGAAAGGATCTTTACCTATCCTAAATCAGATAAGGGACTAATATCCAATATATATAAAGAACTCAAGAAGGTGGACTCCAGAAAGTCAAATAACCCCATTAAAAAATGGGGCTCAGAACTGAACAAAGAATTCTCACCTGAAGAATACCGAATGGCAGAGAAGCACCTGAAAAAATGTTCAACATCCTTAATCATCAGGGAAATGCAAATCAAAACAACCGTGTGATTCCATCTCACACCAGTCAGAATGGCTAAGATCAAAAATTCAGGTGACAGCAGATGCTGGCGAGGATGTGGAGAAAGAGGAACACTCCTCCATTGTTGGTGGGATTGCAAGCTTGTACAACCACTCTGGAAATCAGTCTGGCGGTTCCTCAGAAAATTGGACATAGTACTACCGGACGATCCAGCAATACCTCTCCTGGGCATATATCCAGAAGATGTCCCAACCGGTAAAAAGGACACATGCTCCACTATGTTCATAGCAGCCCTATTTATAATAGCCAGAAGCTGGAAAGAACCCAGATGTCACTCAACAGAGGAATGGATACAGAAATTATGGTACATTTACACAATGGAGTACTACTCAGCTATTAAAAAGAATGAATTTATGAAATTCCTAGCCAAATGGATGGACCTGGAGGGCATCATCTTGAGTGAAGTAACACAATCACAAAAGAACTCACACAATATGTATTCACTGATAAGTGGATATTAGCCCAAAACTTAGGATACCCAAGATATAAGATACAATTTGCTAAACGCATGAAACTCAAGAAGAATGAAGACCAAAGTGTGGACACTGTGCACCTTCTTAGAATTGGGAACAAAACACCCAGGGAAGGAGTTACAGAGACAAAGTTCGTAGCTGTGATGAAAGGATGGACCATTTAGAGACTGCCGTATCCAGGGATCCATCCCATAATCAGCTTCTAAACGCTGACACCATTGCATACACTAGCAAGATTTTGCTGAAAGGACCCAAATATAGCTGTCTCTTGTGAGACGATGCCGGGGCCTAGCAAACACAGGAGTGGATGTTCACAGTCAGCTATTGGATGTATCACAGGGCTCCCAATGGGGAAGCTAGAGAAAGTACCCAAGGAGCTAAAGGGATCTGCAACCCTACTGTTGGAACAACATGATGTACTAACCAGAACCCCGGAGCTCTTGTCTCTAGCTGCATATGTATCAAAAGATGGCCTAGTCGGCCATCACTGGAAAGAGAGGCCCATTGGACTTGCAAACTTTATATGCCCCAATATAGGGGAATGCCAGGGCCAAAAGAATGGGAATGGGTGGGTAGGGAAGTGGGGGGCGCTATGGGGGACTTTTGGGATAGCATTGGAAATGTAACTGAAGAAAATATGTAATAAAAATATTAAAAGTTAAAAAACAAATGAAATAATGGTTTGGAGAAGAAGGTATTTCAAACAATACCATCACAATATAATGAAAGGTGCTTTAGTCAGGATCAGCGTGGGAGAATAACTATGCGAGAGACTTTGGCTTCCTATAAATTACAGATTGATGCTTTCTTATCAATTTTTAGAATTATTACGTTATGTGTATGAGTATTTTGCCTGCATATATGCATATGCACAACCATGTCTGATACCTGGATGCAGAGACTAGGCTTGGGTGTTAGATCTTCTAGGACTAATGTTACAGACAGTTGTGAGCCATCATATAGGTGCTGGGAATCAAACGTAGATCCTCTGTAGGAGCAGCCACTGCACTTAAGCCCTGGGCCATCTCTCCAGCTCCTGGTAGTTATTTTTAAATGACTAAAATAGCCAACGGCTACAAATGGCTGATTTATCAGTGCACTGAACAGTAGGAGGGTGAATTCTGAGTTCAGAAAAGCAGGCCAGTCGTCAGATTCACACACCTTTCATTTCCCCTTATTTGAACTTGATTTGCTTTGTCTGACCCCCATCAGAACCTCCTGTGGAGACTGAGGAGTGAGGGACTGACTCCCACATGGCCAGAGAGTCTCATTCTTGACTAGACCTTTGCTCCCATTGGCTTTTTACATTTTTCATTAACCTTGCATTTTTGTGTGTAAGTCGGTTTTTTTTATCACTGTGGTAAAATGTCTGTGCAAACAATATAGGCAGAAATAATTTACTTTGGCCCGAAGAACTAAAGGTTTCAGCCCAAGCTGGGCCAGCGCCTTGATGTTCCATGTAAGCCTCTGTCCTATCAGATGGGGCCTCCTCAGGCTGGGCTGGGTTCTCCTCCTCAGTCAATCTTCTCTGAGCTGATCTCACAGAACACCCAGGGTATGAATTACTAATCTATCTATCTTTCAATTCAATAATTCAGTCAAGCTGACAACCTAAATGAAGCTTGCATTGAGTAGAGGAGGTAGTGTGTGTGTGTGTGTGTGTGTGTGTGTGTGTGTGTGTGTGTGTACTTCAACTCAACAGCTCAACAGTCAGCCCATTAACATCTGACTCCATTGAGAGGTAAGTGCAAAGCAAGCCCTGGGAAAGCATATTACATTTGTAACCAATAACTGGGTACTTCTATTACTTTTCTGATGGCAGCGGCCCAGACACCTGGCAGGAAGCAACTTAAGGGGAAAGGGTTCTTTTCCTGTTATATTTTAAGGGTGATGCCCATCATAATGATTGGCATGAAGCAAACATGTGACAGGTGATCCCACTGTGTCTGCAGTCCAGAAGCAGAGTACACAGGAAGTGGAACAGGGTCTCAAGGTCTCAAGGGTATCCCTCAATGACACACTTCCTCCAGTGAGGCTCCACCTCCTCAAAGCTCTAAAGCCATTTAAAAAAAAAAAAAAAAAAAAAAAAAAACATGCCACCAGCTGGGGACCAAGTATTTAAACACACAAGGATGTAAGTGGCATTTCACATATGGGCTTCTCTTCTTCAACCTCCCTTCATTATCAGGAACCCAAAGGCAGAAAACGTCAGTGGAACACGGAGTTAAATGACAGTTTTCTAAATGTCCATGTTAGTTTTGTGTAGCACTCGGGAAACATCGGCTACCATCAACGTGTCACTAAGAGGGAGAGAAAGGACCGGTTAGGAGACTTAGTGGATAAAGAAGCTTGCATCCAAGCACGACGGCGTGGGTTCGATCCCTGGGCCTGGGTTCCATTCCCAAGACCCACACAGTGAAGTGAAAGAACTGACTCCTGCAAATTGTCTGCTGACCTCAACACATGTATGGTGGCATGTGCACATGTGAGCACGCACACATTTTTTTTCCAATTTTTAATTAGGTATTTTCTTCATTTACATTTCAAACGCTATCCCAAAAGTCCCCCATACCCTCCCCCCCCTCCACTTCCCTACCCCCCACTCCCACTTCTTGGCCCTGGCGTTCCCCTGTACTGAGGCAGATAAAGTTTGCACGTCCAATGGGCCTCTCTTTCCACTGATGGCTGACTAGGCCATCTTCTGATTCATATGCAGCTAGAGACACGATCACTGGGGGGGTACTGGTTAGTTCATATTGTTGTTCCACCTATAGGGTTGCAGACCCCTTCAGCTCCTTGGGTACTTTCTCTAGCTCCTCCATTGGGGGCCCTGTGATCCATCCAATAGCTGACTGTGAGCATCCACTTCTGTGTTTGCCAGGCACCAGTATAGCCTCACTCGAGACAGCTATATCAGGGTCCTTTCAGCAAAATCTTTCTGGCATATGCAATGGTGTCTGCGTTTGGAGGCTGATTATGGGATGGATTCCTGGATATGGCAGTCTCTACATGGTCCATCCTTTCGTCTCAGCTCCAAACTTTGTCTCTGTAACTCCTTCCATGGGTGTTTTGTTCCCAATTCTAAGAAGGGGCAAAGTGTCCACTCTTTGGTCTTCGTTCTTCTTGAGTTTCATGTGTTTTGCAAATTGTATCTTGGGTATTCTAAGTTTTTGGGTTAATATCCACTTATCAGTGAGTACATATTATGTGAGTTCTTTTGTGATTGTGTTACCTCACACAGGATGATGCCCTCCAGATCCATCATTTGCCTATGAATTTCATGAACTCATTGTTTTTAATAGCTGGGTAGTACTCCATTGTGTAAATGTACCACATTTTCTGTATCCATTCCTCTGTTGAGGGACATCTGGGTTCTTTCCAGCTTCTGGCTATTATAAATAAGGCAGCTATGAATATAGTGGAGCTTGTGTCCTTATTACCAGTTGGAACATCTTCTGGATATATGCCCAGGAGAGGTATTGCAGGATCCTCTGGTAGTACTATGACCAATTTTCTGAGGAACACCAGACTGATTTCCAGAGTGGTTGTACAAGCTTGCAATCCCACCAACAATGGAAGAGTGTTCCTCTTTCTCCACATCCTCACCAGCATCTGCTGTCACCTGAATTTTGCACCCGCACACTTTTGAGAGTGTGAGGAAGTTAGAGTTATTCTTGCAGAAGCAGGAATTTTGAGCCAAACTGCATGTCTGCTCTGCTACCATTTAGAAAAAAAAATGGAAATGGGAACCAAACCCAGGTCCTCTGCAAGAATAAATCCCCTTAGCGGATGAGTCATTTCTCCAGTCCCTGCAACCACTGACTTCTAAATCCTTTGCTCCGCTCATGTGTCCTTAGGTGTGTGTATTTTTCACCAGTGATGATTATATTCAGGCTACTCCTTCCAGTGTATGTCTTGAGAATTTACCAAACTCTACAGAGCCTCAGCTCATCACAATGGAGGCATCCTAGGACTTAGGCAGTCAGAGAGTTCATGTGCTGGACAATGTCTATGCCACTAGACAGTGCTTCTCAACCTCACTAATGCTATGACCCTTTAATATAGTTGCTCATGTTGGAGTGACCCCCAAACAAAATTATTTAATTGCTACTTCATAGCTATAATTTTGCTACTGTCATGAATCATAATGTGAATATCTGATATGCAGGATATCTGATGTGCAACCCCAGAGGTTGAGAACTGCTGTACTAGAATTTGGTTGCCAAATTTTTGCAACTCTGAATTTTGTTTCTCTCATTGTATTGCCATCCATTTCTGTCTGGATCAGGTATCACAGGTGCATGGCAGCTTGTTCAGAGAACTGAAGGAGCACACACAAAAGCAGAGTAGAAAAGAATTTTATTCAGAAGTTCAGAGTCAGTGGGTCCTGAGTGCTCAGGAGCACGTGTGCTATGTCCAGGCTGGCCTTTGTGAGTTTGAGCTGATTACTAAGAGAGGCTAAGGGTGGTTTTCTATTTGGATAGATGGGCTTGGGTTATGTCAGCCTCTGTTCATTCTGCATGCCCTTTCCCATGTTGAACTTGATTTTGATCATATGAATACCCAATTATGCACAGGCATAAAATGGTAAGTAGTTTTTATTCCTTAAATTTTAATTTTGAGAATATAATTCACCTTTTGGGCATGCACTCAGAATTAGCTTAGGCTGCATCAGCCCATGGCCCCTCATTCCAAGATACATTAGCATTTGACAACAAAGATGCCACGGGTCAGAGTGACCATCAGCCTTTCTTTAAGGAAGGGTGCACATGTAGCTCATTGCAGATGAGTGTCCATATTACCAAGTGCTTTGTTGGGGAATGGCGGTGGTGGTGGTGGTGGTGGTGGTGGTGGTGGTGGTGGTGGTGGTGTGTGTGTGTACATAGCTAAAGTCATTCAGAGTTCTGGCTAGCTAAGCTCTCCCTCCTCTTGCCTGCTTCTGTTGGAATACAGAGGAGATGGCCATTAACACCAGCTTGGTGAGATTAGGGAAAGCAGGTAACACTGGACCAGCTCCTCCCGAGCTTCATATTCATAAGTTAGTGACTAAGAAATGCTGGTTACCCAGCTGGCCTGAAAAGGCCTACACCATTTACTGAATTGATGACCAAGCCATATCCTCAGGGCCACCTCCCAGTGTCCAAATAACTTCTGTAGAGCTCTTAAGGCCAGCACGCTTTTGCCTTTAGATGCTGATGCTGGTTCACACCCTCACAAAGACCATCAAAAAGACAAAGACAACTCCTAAAGAACCGAGTTGTGAGACGCAATCCAAGACTCCTTCAATGGCTGCATGAGAGAAGCCCTCAGCAGAATCACATTGCTGCTAATGTACAGGTGTAGTTTGAGTCAACCAGCCCCTTCCTACCGCTCTTATCTCTTTGTTACATGATGCCCTCCAGATCCATCATTTGCCTATGAATTTCATGAACTCATTGTTTTTAATAGCTGGGTAGTACTCCATTGTGTAAATGTACCACATTTTCTGTAACTTTGACCAAAAGAAATGTAAAAAAAATCCAGAAAAGGGCTGAGAAATGTTGCCAGCATAAAGATGGGAAAGCGTGATGTGGCAGTCTAATAAAAGGACTCACAGACGTTCCTGAAGTCATAAATCCTTCTTGTGCCTTTTGAAATAGGCTTCCTTTGTAAGATTTCCAGGGCACAGCTACAGAGCTTTGACGTTGCCTTTTCTGTTTTCTGCCTGCCAGTGGGAAAGCCTGAGCTAGGTGTACCTACAGAAGAAAAACTAAAATGTAACTTCCCGTCTTTCCTTTCTCCTCCACCCACTGTGTGCTTATGATCTGGCCTTATAGATGCAGAGAATATCAGAGCCAATTGGACCTCCAGACCCCCTTCCATCATGGCTTGCCCTCCCCATCCAGTCTGACCTTACTGTCTTCTCAACAGCATGTGGTAAACCACTGGACTCTCTTACATACCTCTAAAGCCTGGAACTAACCCTGAGCAGTTTCATTAAAGAAGGTGGATTTACATCTTTTGTTTTGTTTTGTTTTTCGAGACAGGGTTTTTCTGTGTAGTCCTGGCTGCCCTGGAACTCACTTTGTAGACCAGGCTGGCCTCGAACTCAGAAATTTGCCTGCCTCTGCCTCCCAAGTGCTGGGATTAAAGGCGTGTGCCACCACGCCTGGCAAGCAGGGGTTTTTTGTTGTTGTTTTTGTTTGTTTGTTTGTTTGTTTTTCGAGACAGGGTTTCTCTGATAGTCCTGGCTGTCCTGGAACTCACTCTGTAGACCAGGCTGGCCTCAAACTCAGAAATTCGCCTGCCTCTGCCTCCCAAGTGCTGGGATTAAAGGCTGGATTTACATCTTTATCTCAATCCTTTCCGTGAATCTTGCATGAGAAGCCTTGAAATGAATGTCCTAGGGTTTCCACTTAAACCAACCAATGAACACTGCGTAAGGGTTCTACAGTAGGACACAGCTTGTCTGGTCTCATCATTGCTATAACCTGTTTTCCCAGGCTTGGAAAACAGAGAGTTATTCTATTTTAACTCAGGCAAAAAGCAAGTAGGGAAATAAATTGATGACTCCCAATATTTCTAATACCAATTAAAATATACCATCTTTTAATTTTAAAAATTCTTCTCTCATATATTATATCCTGATCACAGCTTCCCCTCCCATCCCCAACCTTCCAGACCCACCTACCCCCACCTACCCAGCATGCCTCCATTCTTCCCCAGATCCATCCCCTTGCTCTTCCCTTCAGAGAAGAGCAGACCCTTAGGCACATTAACCAAACACAGCATAACAAGCTACAATAAGACCAGGCATTGACCATCACATCAAGGCTGGACAGGGGAACCCAGTGGGAAGACAAGAGTCCCACAAGTAGGCAAGAGTCATTATTGCTTCTACTTATCAAATGTTATTACTTGTTCTTTCATGATGCAAATACTTTAAAGCTGTTGGAGATACATCAAGCATAAGTGACCTTCTCCTACAAAAGGTTTAAAATAAAGATGTCACAGCATTACTATTATTGGTGGTGGTAGCGGTGATGCTTTTGAGGTTCTCTTGTTTTGTTTTATTTTGTTTGTTTGTTGTTTTTTTTTTTTTTTTTTGAGACAGAAGCTTAAAAGTCCAGGCTAATCTCAATCTCTCTACACAGCTATGGGCATCCTTGAATTGCTAATCCTCCTGCCTAACTCCCACGTGTTGGGATTACAGGTGTGCAGCACCACACCTGGATAACTACTGTGTATCTGTGCACATGTGTACAGCCATACAGGTGGACCGCAGATGGATATCGGATGCCTTCCTCGACTGCTTCCTACCTGTCTCAGTTAGGGTTTCATTGCTGGGAACAGACACCATGACGGAGGCAACTCTTATAAAGGAAAACACTTAATTGGAGCTGGCTTACAGTTTCAGAGGTTCAGCCCATTATCATCCTGGCAGAAAGCATGGCAGCATGCAGGCAGACATGGTGCTGGAGGAGCTGAGAGTTCTACATCTTGATCCAAAGGCAGCCAGGAGGAGACTGTCTTCCGCAGGCAGCAAGGAGGTAGCTCTGGATCACACTGGCCAGCCTTGAGCATATATATGAGACCTCAAAACCCCACCTCCACAGTGACACTGAGGCCACGCCTTCTCCATAAGGCCACACCTCCTAACAGTGCAGCTCCCCTTCAGCCAAGCATATCCAAACCACCACACCACCTTATTTTTTAACCAAGTTCTCTCACTGAACCTGGGGCTCACCAATTTGGCTAGAATGGCTGAGAGCAAGCCTCATGAGTTCTGCTGTCTCTGCCCCTTGTCTAAGCACTGGGGTTATATGTACAAGCTACAGTGACTCGCATTTTACTTGAGTGCCAGGGACCTAAGCTCAGCACCTTGTACTTTGTAAGGCAAACCCTGCACCTAATAAGCCATCTCCCAAGCCCTAGCTAGCTACAGTGTTTGAACTCCACATGCTAGTGCTTTGGAACACAGAAGGGTAGCTTTAGTTTACCATTTATTGTGTGTTTTTATAAAGAGCAGAGGGAGAATACTGAAGATTCTGACAGCAGATGACAAACATGTAAGGGTAGAAATTTAAATAACCATATTTGATCATTATGAATTGTGATAGCGAACTGGATCATAATACTTTCCTCCATAAATATGTACGTGTAGTATGTATGGGACAATGAAGAAGGAAAATAAAAACACAGGGTAGACTGGGGAGATGGCTCCACTGAGCGTGTTGCTGCTCTTCTGTGTGCTCTGAGTTGGGTTCCGCAGCTCACAACCACCTGGAACTCCAGGTCTGGGGTGGGGCATGTGTGGGTCCATGCCCTCTTATGGCCCCCTTGGGCACCTACTTACACACACACAGCAGAATCTCTCTCACATACACACAAATAAAAGTAAAAAATATAAATAAAAAGGTTTTTTTAATAACTCCGAGGATCCAGATTGAGCTGAGACTTGGAGTAAGAAGAGACTGAAGATATCAAGTCCAAGGCCTAAGCAATAAATGTCAAGGGAGTAATTGAAGTAATATAGTTCCTGGAGGGACAGACTTGTGAAGACATTGGGAAGTGTCTTTCTTCCTGAAACCACGAAGACACTCAAAATAGCCACCTCCCCCTCCCCTAGATATTTTTATTGGTGACAAAGTGACATTGAAGTAGATGCACCACATCCCAAAGATGCCTTCTTTGAGGAAAGAAAGCACCGATTTGGGTGTGTGGATTCTGACACAGTTGCTAAGCATCAGATGTATTACTTTAGAGCAGCTCTTTAAATATGCAGTATGCTCAGATGCAGAGAGCGGCCGGGAACACTGGTGTCTTATTTCTTTGTTGCTAAGGGTCTTATTTCTCCCTTTGTTGTTTTTCTCAAAACCTGGAGTCTTCTTATTTGAAAATATTTATGTGTGCAGGAGAGGAGAGATTCGGTGCATTGTTCTTTGAAATTTGCTCCTTTTACATTACTGAATTCTCACACATCTTTTTCTGCGGGGCAGAATGACTCTAGTTTTCTTTACAACCATCAGTGCACACATCCACAGGGATTTTCCAAGGCTGGGCTCATGATAGCTTTCCTACGCTGAAAGATGGGGCGGGGATCTGTATTAACTTTATATCAGCCTGTGAAGCAACCTGACTTTATTTGAAACCTTTATCACCCTATGAGAGGTAAGTCGCTTTGCTTACTTACAGATGGTCTGGAGCAAAGGCTGTGATTCAAGTGACAGTCTGAGGTGATCTACTTTGAGATTTGGGATAAGTTTTTCTGCTTTCTAGAATTCCGGTCTCTTCTCCCACAGCTTCCTACCCACTTCACAAAGATGTTGTGAATATTAACTTCCAAGGCTTTAAGCACTTCTGAAGAAAGACATGCTCTAAAGACAAAGCATTAAGCAATCTGAAATAGGCTCTACTTTGTATTATCATATAAATTATCAGGAGGATTTTATCTAGAGAGTAGTTACTTGGTGCTAAATCCAGCTAAATAATGGAAGAAAAAAATGCACAGATGAGACAGAAACTCACACAGTATTCTGTGGTAGAAGTCTGTCTGCCATTGTGCTTGCAACTGTATAGGGATAAAGGTAACGCGGTGTGCAAATTGTCTGGAGCAGGTACATGTGCATTCTTGATGTGCTTGGTTGTAAGTAATACATCTCCATTTGACTGTGGACACGGAGTTAAAGGAGTAAGGCAAATGGTCCACCAGCATTAACAAGATACAGAAAAAAAGGAAGGAAATATGGATGGAGGAAGGAAGGAAGGAAGGAAGGAAGGAAGGAAGGAAGGAAGGAAGGAAGGAAGGGAGGGAGGGAGGGAGGGAGGGAGGAAGGAAGGAAGGAAGGAAGGAAGGAAGGAAGGAAGGAAGGAAGGAAGGAAAGAAGGGAGGGAGGGAGGGAGGAAGGAAGAGAGGGAGGAAGGGAAGGAGGGAGGGAGGGAGGAAGGAAGGAAGGAATGAAGGAAGGAAGGAAGGAAGGAAGGAAATACAAATTTGGCTGCAGTTAGATAACCATACACTGTCAAATAGATAAAAATTTAAAAAGCCCAACATCACCAAAGTTGGCAATAATGAAGCAACCGGACCACAGATTAATTGCTGGTAGGAGCTTGAGAAGAGAATGGAAATTCTTCCAAAGTTAAACATTACTCACACAATGATTCCATGACATGATAACACACACCAAATACAGGCTTTCAAGGCTAGTGGTGTGTCTCAGCAGGTACTTGTCTCCAAACCTAATGACCCTAGTTCAATCCCCAATACCTACACAGTAGAAGAAAAGAACTGACCCCTGAAGTTGTCCTCTAACCTCTACAGACATGTGTGCATTCATGCATGCATACCCCCACACACACACAAATATAATGATTTTCAAAAGGCATATACACTGGTATCCCTGTTTTTATTCAAATCTTAATACTGGAAATAATTCAAAATTCCATTAACAGACAAATGTATAGATGAATGATCTTTTACTATATGATCCTACTCAACAATAAAAAAAGAGCAAATTTTTGATATGCACCACCATGGATACATCTCACAGATGTAATCTTGAGTGAAAGAAATCATAAATAATAAGTGGGAATAGGGAAGATTTTAAAATGTGTTTGTGATCACTCAACCTAATAACGGCTGCAGCTGCTGTCATGTTGGAAGATGGTCTTTCAGAGTTCTCTCTACTCTTAAGTACAGACGGAAGAATATTTGTATTGAACAAGCTGAGGCTTAGAATGGTGTGCCTACATTGTTCTTCCAAGGTATTACAACCTCACTCCCCTGTTCAAGAAATTGGCTCTGAGTGATTCATCATATGGAGACAGTTATTTTCTATACCTTATATACTTTCATGGATGATAAATGCAAAATCTTGGGGAACTATCTAACCAAAGACAGCTATTCAGATGTTACACAATCCCTAAGATGGTGTAGTTCATACAGAAAACAGACACTTCATTTGTGTGATCAGATTTTCCCTCAGGAATATGAATTAGGAGTTAGAGATGCTGACGAGCACTTTCCGTGCTCAGGAGCAACACATAAACAGCTCAGTGTGGTGGCACAAACCCCTGGCACCTCAGTATTGTAGGAGGTAGAGATGAGCTCACTGAGGCTTGTAGGTACCAACCTGGCTTTGGTTCAATGATAGACCCTGCCTCTGAGGACAGGATGGGGAGAGTATGAGAGCAGGATACTCAACACTGTTTTCTTGCCTTCATGAGCACACACACACAGAGAGAGAGAGAGAGGGAGGGAGAGGGAGAGGGGGAGGGGGAGGGGGAGGGGGAGGGGGAGGGGGAGGGGGAGGGGGAGGGGGAGAGGGAGAGACTCAGGGAGACTCAGATAGACTATGCCTCTGCCTCTAAGGACAGAATGGGAAGAGTAAGAGAGCAGGATACTCAACACTCTTTTCTTGCCTTCATGAGTGTGCGCACACGCACGCACGCACACGCACGCACACACATACACACACACACACAGGGTTTGAATTAGACAATGAAAACAGTAATGCAGAACAAAACCCAAGTACTAGAAAATGTATGGGTAAAGATGACTACAGATGCCCTAACAGGATAGAAGATAGGAAGCAATGGCAGGAGACAGAGAAAGCACCTACCCTTTGAAGGATGATGTACCCAGAAGTAGCAGGGAATAGAGCTAAGACCATGAGAATGAGAGAAAGGTCTGATACCACTGCCATGGGACCCTGACTTCGTTGATGGCACAAAGTCTGAGTACACAGCTGTAACTCCCTTTCTTATCTCAGTGTGCAGAAGCAGTAAAGACACCGACTTTGACCTTAGTCCAGTTTTTGTTCTCTATAACCAGGAAGCCCAATGTGACAGATGCACTGATAGAATCGTTATACACATATTCTTATTGTTGTGGTGTGAACCACACATTCATATGTTTGATATTTGGCCCCTGTTTGTTGAAACTACCTGTAAGGAAGTCACTTCTGCAAACTTTTGAAGGTAGAGCCCACCTTGAGGAGCTGGTCTCCACAGCTAGAGGTACAACCTAGAGGAATCCTAGAGTGCTGTAGACTTGATGGATACTTCTTGTGGGAGTTCAGAAGACAAGAATGCTGACAAAACATGGAGGCCCAGATGGAAATGAAGTCTTTATTGAGAATGGGACAAGAAACCATTCTTTAGTAGAGCCTAGCCAAAACTCTACCTACATTTTGCTCATGTCCTGAAAGTTTGAGTCAAGCCCAAAGTAATGGATTATGGCTGAAGAGATGGCTCAATGGCTAAGAGCACTTGCCACACTTTCGGAGGACCTGGGTTTGGTTCCCAGAATCCACATGGTGGCTGACAATTCCAGTTCCAGGGAATCTGATGCCATCTTTTGGTGTCCACAGGCACTGTACACACAAGGCACACATACATCCATACAAAGATTCATATGCATAAAATATAAATAAACAAATTTTTAAATGTAATGGACTAATTTGGTGGAGGAGATTTCAAGAAAGTAAAAGAGCCAGGCTGTGGCACAATTAGTGGCGACTGCATTTATTCATGTTTCTAGTAAGAATTAAGAACAGAAAGCAGAGTAAAGCATATGCAGTTTGGTAGAAAAGGAAACTGTTAGGTGGTAGACAAGGAGGCGACATTTATCAGCAAGATTAATTCCTTTCAAATAGACAAGTAACTTGCATTAGAATAATAGAAAAGGTGTCTTGAAGGCATCCCAAGATTTGACAAAACCCACTTACCATAAGCTTCACAGGAAAGTATTATAGTAATAATAGGTGATCTCTGTAAGATTGAAAGAATTAAGTATCAAATATGACTTGTTATGATTCCTATTAAGAGATCTCCCAAGATTCTCCTCTATCCATGATAGTCATCTTCCAAGAATTTTGGTATCATGACTTCTTAAAGAACTTAACACATTGTTAGTGATTCATAGTTAATATGCTGAAAATTATGGTACATACTTATAAAGTATAGTTAAATCTGATACTTGGTTTACTAATAATAAATCTAGTTCATATCATAACAATTTTTGAAAGAGAACTATTTATAAAAAAACATAGTGAGGCATATCACATTATATAATATTTGTATTTTCTTGTATCTTCTGCATTCACTCTATTACTCTGTGCACCTACTAGAAAGCTCCCTACATATTCATGAGAGAATAAAAGACAATAAAGAAGTAATGTACCCTTGCAGGTTTTTTGTGTTCTATAGTGACATTTGGACTTTTAAGAATCACCACGTCCCAAGAAAGAAATCTGACTCTTAGGCATATCATGAGTTTTTGGTGAGATAACCTTAAGTAGGATATACCTTAGCTGCCCAGAGATATTCTTTCTTAAAGCCATGCAGAACCCCACTCCTGTTCAAATATAAATTTTTCACTTCTGTGTGTTTTCCAAGTATTACTTTCTCTTCCAACAATGCCTATTCCAGCATACTCTCCTAGGAGTAGCTACTAGGAGTTAAGGGTAACTCACTAAGAAATAACATTCTCAAACCCCTGAATAAAAGTGAGACAAAGTGAATTTGGGTGGGTAGGGGGGATGAAGAATATGAAGGAAGATGGGGGGGTGGAGAAGAAAAGAGAATGAAAAGGAGGGGGAGGAAGAGTAGTGAACCACATATCGCCCTCGTCTCAGACTCTGAAATCTTTCTGAATGACTTTTGTTTCCTGTCAGGATCCAGCCAGACCAGTGGCGTGGAGATTATCTTCCAGTTACAATGACTCCATTTTCAACCTCTTAGTTACATACAGGCTTTTGCATGTTTGTGCTTCACGTTTTTAATATTAATAGTAGAAGCCACTGTTCAATGTGTAAGAATCTGGAAATAACACCGCCTACATTTTAGGTCCTAAGAGCATGGAGAGACTAAAACTTCCTGTGATATTGAGCCCCAAGTGTTGGAGACAATACCGTAAGAAAGTAGGCCTTTCACTGCCTCCCACCCTAATAAGCCAAATGGCCTTGTGCCAAGGAGCCGGTCATCACCTCCTCCTCCCTATCCCTTCCTGGCACCAGAGACCCTAAAAGCTGAATTATAGTCCCCTCTTCCTTATCTCTTCCTGACTCCCAAGACTTCTAAGGACATGAGATATATGCTGAGCCCAGCCTGACACCCAGGACTGTTAAGGAGGGATCTACATTCTGGAGATAGGACTCGGAGTGCCTCCCACCTGTAGTCTGAACTCGGCCTTCGTGTCCCCAGATGCCCACTTCTTTGTTCTTTGTTAATTCCCCCCAACCCCTCCCTATTTCCCCTCGCTGTGTGCTTAAAACCTGGCATTTCAGCCTATTAAACTGAGACCTTGACAGGAATCCTCCTTGGTCTCGCTCTTCTTTCTTGCTCATTTCTCTTCAGGTTTGTTGTCCCTCTCGCACCCACGAATAACTGGGTCCTGCTGGACGGGACAAGTGATGCCTCAACGTGCGACCGAGGTCCAGATCGTTTGCCTTAGGTGGACATTACAGAGTTTGACTCCCCCGGAGAAGTTCGTCATGACCCCAAGAAAAAAATAAGTAGTGAAGGACCGCTCCCACAGCTCATGGGAGAGAGTAGCCCTCGGTAAGTGATTCATCTCCACTGAGAAATGGGAACTAAGCTTAAGAGGCAGCCTTCATTTAAGGCTTAAAGATGTCTCTCAGGGAAAGAGGAGTTAGAGTTAAAAAGAAAGATTTGATAAACTTTTTTATTTTCATAGACCAGGCATGTCCATGGTTTATTATAGATGGAGCAGAGATACACTGTAAAAAATAGCGAAAGGTAGGCAGAGATAAAAATGATAAACTAGCTAATGAGGGTCCTGATGCAGTCCCTGCAACCATCTTTTCTTATTAGGGAGTAACTATCAGAAGCTACCACTGTGCCTCCTCTCCCTTCTCTGGCAGAATTTCCAGAAGAAGGAGATACAGAATTAAAATTTGAACATGAGAGAGAGAGAAAGAGAATAAGTTTCAGAAAAGCAGTTATCCCCTGTTTGGGATCTTTTAACAAAAAAGAGGGAAAATGAAAATAAGCTATTTCAGAGCTCTCCAAGGGACAGAAGGAAATCAGGAGACGTCCTGGTTCCTCTCTGGCTCCTATGGAGATATTCTTAGTTCTGGTAAGGATATCTGGGTCCGTTTGAGACATCAAGTTCTATTTCCTCTCTGTCTATTGTCTGTCCTTGGTGCACCACTTGTTCATATGTCTGTCTATTTATGTTTGTTTTTGTTTTGTTGTTTGAATGACTGTTGTTCTGTGTTTCATGTTGAAAAAAAAATGGTTAAAACTTTATCTGCTGGCTGTCCATCCTTTGATTTAGTTTAAATTGTTTAAAAGGCAGCCTCAATTTGCACAGCAGAAACTGATAAGTTACACTGCACTGTGGCTGGGAGTCAAGTACAGCTGGAAAGGCCCTGCTAGAGGCTGATTATCTACACAGGAGCTCTTAAAGGGGCAGGCAGCCATTTGCTTGTAACAGAAAGTTAGCTTAAAATTGGGGACTCAGGGTTGGAGTCATTCTAAACAACATTTGGCATGAATGAACCCAGGAAAACAGGTCTTTAAAGATACTTCAAAATAGGGATAATCTTTGGTCCATGGCTCTGGCAGAGTGAACAGATTGAGAAATGCTTGTGTTTGGGTTGATGCTGAGCTCAGCTTGGAGCAGCCTCAGGGAGGCTTGTGTGGCACTTCTTTTGTTTCACAAACGGTGACTAGGGAAATTCCTGGGACTTCAGCTCTCCCTCCCTTCCTTTTAGCTAAAAGAGCCTTGTTGCTGACCTAGCCAGGTGTTGTTCTAAATAAAGTTTAAATTCAAAGTTTATAAAAGGTCAATCAGACTGTGGAATTTATCAGGACGTTGCGATTTGACTTGCCTGCTTTATATAAAGTTATAGTGTACAGTGTTTGCTTATATATATATGTGTATTGTTTCCTAAGTGAAAAGTATTTTAGTAACTAATGCTTTAAATCCTTGCTCTCACACAATGAGCTTTTAAGTTCTGGGGAGTAGCTGTAACTCCAGATAAGATTCAGAGGCGATATCTTTTAATACTTAGGGTTTTTAGCTATATGAGAAAATTGTGGTACAGAAAAATCCTAGAAGGAAAAATTGATTTGCTTCAAAATTTTATTTTCAAAAGCTTCCAGGAGATGTTAGTTAGCTAAGACCTCACCTTGAGGCCTTAAAGCGACTTAAACCTTTGTTAGGTGCTATCTAGTGAGATTCAAAATTACTGGTGAGAAACAAAAAGGTCACAGAAAGCAGAGAAAACTTCTGTAATCAATTGTTATCAGTTATAATCAATGGTAATTAAATATTACCTGCTCATTTTATTTATGTGCCCACAACAAATCTTTGGCAAGAGAAAATATTGTTGTAAAATCATCCTTCTTCACCTCAAAGTAAAGTTTTAGCATCCTATTAGGCCACTGTAGTGCTAATAAAGAATTATAAGATACATTCATATAGTTTGGAATAACTATAACAAAAATTGTGTCTTAAGAACCTGACTAAGTGTCTGTTCCTTGTTCCAAACAGCCATTAATTTGGTTATTGCAGAATATTGATGTTTGATCTATTGCATACCATCATATTAAATAAAATTGATAATCATTATCCTAAAGATAAGTTAAAAATTGTTTTTATACATGATTCTATCTTCTATAAATTCATGCATGCATGCATGCATCCCATTTACTGTGTTTAAAAACAGCCTTTCTATGGGAGAAAAGTATATGTGAATTGGATCACACACTTATTCTTTTGAGTTTCCTCCTGTTTCAGCACAGATAATTAAATTGTGTGCTGTAGATGGTTGTCTTAGTTAGGGTTTTACTGCTGTGAACAGACACCATGACCAAGTTAAGTCTTATAAAAAACAACATTTAATTGGGGCTGGCTTACAGGTTCAGAGGTTCAGTCCATTATCATCAAGGTGGGAGCATGGCAGTATCCAGGCAGGCATGGCGCAGGAGGAGCCGAGAGTTCTATGTCTTCATCCAAAGGCTGCTAGTGGAAGACTGACTTCCAGGCAACTAGGGTGAGGAACTTATACCCACACCCACAGTGACACACCCATTCCAACTAGGTCACACCTATTCCAACAAGGCCACACCTTCAGATGGTGCCACTCCCTGGTCCAAGGATATACAAACCATCACATTCCACTCCCTGGTCCCCATAGACTTGTTCAAAAACATGAGTCTATGGGGGCCATACTTAAACATAGCATAATGCAAAATGCGTTTAGTGCAACTTTCAAAGTCCTCATAGTCTATAGCAGTTGCAACAATGTTAAAAGTCCAAAGTTCAAGGTCTCTTCTGAGATTCATTCAACTTAATTAGTGTAATCCCCAAAGCAAGGCAGGAAACCAGCTGGGCAAACTCCAAACTCTGCATCTCCATGGCTGATGTCAAAGTGGTCTTCAGATCTCCACTCCTTTTTCATCTTTTTTGACTGCAACAAACTGCTTCCTCCTGGGCTGGTTCCACTCCCTGTTAGCAGCTTTCCTCAGCATGTGTCCCATGGCTCTGGCATCTTTAACATCTTTGAGTCTCCAAGGCAAGTTCAATGTTACAGCTTCTTCTTTCAGTGTCTGGGATTCTACTTGATCTTTTGGACTCCTCCTAAGGGCTGGCCTCACTTCTCCATCTCTGTCCTCTGTAGCACTCTATGCTCAGGTTGATCCACTCCATTACGGCTGCTGTTCTTGGTGATCATCCCATGGTACTGATATCTCCAATACACTGGGGTGTTCCACTCCAACTAGGCTTCACCAATAGCCTCTCATAGGCTCTCTTCAGGGTGCCAAGCCTCAAATCCTTTGCATGACCCCTTCAATCCTGGGCCATCAACTACAGCTGAGGCTTCACCTTCTCCAATGGCCTTCCCTGGCCTCTCACAGTGCTAAGCCTCAGCTTCTCTCCATGATCCCTTCATTCCTTCACAAGCAGTACCACCTGAATGACTCTTACACATTACCAAGTCCAGCTGCAGCATGAGGTACAACCTTGGGTATCTCTGGAACACAGCTTCTTTGTGCTCCCAGAAAACAATTTCCAGAAGATTTCACCTCAATGATGCTGGTCTCTTCTTAATCACCGCTAATTCCTTAGCTCCAGCTAACCAGCATCAATTTTCCCAGTAGTTCCTCCCATTCTTAAATCTAGAGCCAGAGCCACATGGCTGAAGCTGCCAAGTTCTGCTGCTTACAGGAACTAGAACATGATCCCCTTGTACAATAGTAAATCCTTCACTGCCTAAGCTTGGTTATTCTGGTTCTTGCTCTATAGATTGAGCTTGAATGCAGAGATCAGCATGCTTGTCTCATGGGATTAAAGGTGTGTACCACCATACCTGGATCTAATTTAGCTGGGTAGGATCTTTCCCCAAGGTCCCACTCCCTTAATCTGTTATCTCCTAGAACACAAGATTTTGCTCCATTTCACTTCCTGGTACTCCTTTAATACTCAAACCATATATTTTATATTTTTCCTTTCTAAGCTTGCTATGCTTGTTCAAACTTCTCTTCATAAGACTTAACCAGAGAACAAAGTGTCTGCTGGGCTTTTTTGAAACTTCTTTTGTCAATGCAATTAATCCAAGTCTCTTCACCTTAGCCTCAGGCAAACTTTTCAGACAAGGGCAAAAAGTAGCCACATTCTTCACCAAAATACCACAAAACCAGTCTTTATGCCACATTCTGAAATTCTTCTCCTTTGAAATCTCTTGGGCCAGGTCAACACAGTTCAAATTACTCCCAGCAACAAAGTCTTCCATATTCCTACTAGGATGACCCATTAAGCCCCATTTAAAGCATTCCACTGCTTTCCAAATCCAAAGTCCCAAAATCCACATTCTTTCAAATAAAAGCATGGTCAGGCCTATCACAGCAATACCCCACTCCTGGTACCAACTTCTGTCTTAGTTAGGGTTTTACTGCTGTGAACAGACACCATGACCAAGTTAAGTCTTATAAATTCATGCATGCATGCATGCATCCCATTTACTGTGTTTAAAAACAGCCTTTCTATGGGAGAAAAGTATATGTGAATTGGATCACACACTTATTCTTTTGAGTTTCCTCCTGTTTCAGCACAGATAATTAAATTGTGTGCTGTAGATGGTGTTTTAAAATGATGAACAATCAAACTTTAAGTTGTATATTAATAGTCAATATTATATCTCAGAGCTTACAATTGCTTAAAATTGTTCATCCCTCAAATGCTATTAATTCTCAAGCTTGCAATTGCTTATGCAACTTATAAGAAAAAATACTGTTTCTTTAAAAAGATTGGTTTTGGTCAGTTAAGAAATTGTCCTGGGTTGCCTGGAAAAGACCCCCAGGATTTGCTTTTGTGTTATAGAGGTTTACATAAAGCTTTAACTGATAAGGATTACAGATAGCTCCTGAAAAGATACGAACTCAGGATCCTTATAATTATTTGAGTTTTAGACTTACTAATCAAGCTGTTTTTCCCTAGAAGATAGTTATTCACAGAGACAACTTAAGGACTTTAAATGATTTTCAAAAATTGTTAGATGATATTAATTGGCTTTGCCCCTATTTAAAGCGTACTACAAGGGAGTTGAAACCTTTGTTTGATAGTCTTAAAAGGAGTTCTGATCCAACCTCCCCTAGATGTTTAACCTCAGAAGGATTGCTGGCCTTACAACAAGTGGGAAAAGCTATTGAAGAACAATTTGTCACTTATATAGATTACTCCTTGCCTTTACACCTGTTAATTTTTAATACGATTCATGTGCCTACAGGATTGTTATGGCAAAAGTCTCCTCTAGTGTGGATACATTTGAGGATTTCTCCTAAATGTTATATCTTGCCATATTATGAAGCAGTAGCTCAGACGGTTATCCTTGGAAAGAAGCAGGCACTAACTTACTTTGGCAAAGAGCCAGATATTGTGAAACAATGTCCTAAATGTATTACATTATCTCCAATGCCACATTTAGGAGTTAATCCAGGAGGTCTAATGCCTAATCATATTGGGCAAATGGATGTAACTCATTATGTGAAATCTGGAAAATTAAAATATATACATGTTTGTATTGACACTTGTTCAGGATTTCCCTTTGCTTCTCTGCATATAAGAGAGGCCTCTAAAAATGTAACTGATCATTGCCTACAAGCCTTTAATGCCATGGGATTGCCTAAACTTATTAAGACAGATAACGGGGCATCCTATTCTAGCAAGAATTTTACTTCATTTTGTAAAGAATTTGGCATCAAACATAAAACTAGAATTCCTTATAACCCCATGAGACAAGGAATAGTTGAACGTGCTCTTTGTACTTTAAAAAAATTGACTATATAATCTCGTTCTTTATATATTCAAAATAGTAATGGTTTAAGATAATATTTTTAGAGAATGTGCATGTCAAATTGTAAAAAATGTTTGTTCCTGGTGTCCTCGGTTCCTACCTGTTTCCACATAATGGTATTAATTCTTGAGGACCTATACTTAATCAATTGCTGCAAATGAATGCTCTTATTTCTGATTAATAAATAAATTATACACATGTGACTATAATAACTTTTCAAGCATTCTAGTTACAATCTCTCTTCAAGAGAAACAATTGAAAGTGTAGTCACTGCCCATATAATATTAAAACTGACTATAACAGTCAAGTATTTAAGTGGTTTTGTCAACAATTTAATAATTCTCAAAGACAAGGTATTGTGGAACTTTAAAAACTCTATCTTCTTAAAAACAAAGAAGGGGTGAAATTATACCCCCATGCACATTATTTAAATCGTACTTTTATTTTTAAGAATTTTGAAATTTGGACGTCAAAGAACTTAATAAATGCCTTATAGTATCTTAAAACTAGACATAATTATGTCTAGGTGAGATGATAAGGATCCACTTATTGGCACATGGCATGATCCTGAACAGAAAGTTAATATGGGGAGAGAGGGAGTGTCTCTGTTTTTTCCACAGAATACTGCAGAAGCATGCTAGCTTCCAGAATGAAGCCTGTGACAGGCTGAACTGTGAGTTCCTGAGTGCCCTGATAGTGGTGACAGGAAAGCTGTGTTGAGCACACAGAGAAAGAGGAATCAGGGAGAGCAGCAACTTGCAAACAAGATGAAGAAACTTCCTATCTCCGCCATGGGCTACAAGGAGAGCCTATTTCTGCAATGACCTTGGCAGTAATCCTGGGCTTAGGAGCCACAGGTGCAGGAACTGGCATTGCTTTTTTGGTCACCTCCCAACAGCAATACACCCAGCTTAGCCTTGCTGTGGACAGAGATATACAAGAGATACAAAAGGGCTTGAAAAATCTAAAAGACTCCCTTGGTCTCTCTGTCTGAGGTAATGTTACAGAACAGATGAGGCCTTGATTTAGTGTTCCTACAAGAGGGAGGGCTATGTGCAGCCCTCAAAGAAGAATGTTGTTTTTATTCTGATAAGACTGGCTTAGTTCAAGATAGCATAGAAAAAGTTAGAATTAGTTTAGAAGAGAGAAAACGTAACAGAGAGAAACAAGAATATTGGTATCAAAATTGGTTTTCTTCTTCTCCTTGGCTCACTACCCTTCTTCCCAACCTTTTGGGACCTTTCGTGGGTGTTTTGTTGCTTTTGTCTTTTGGCCCTTGGGCCTTTAATAGATTAACCAGTTTTGTTAAGTCACAGATTGAAGCTGCTTTAAGCAAGCCAGTTGCAGTTCACTACCATCAACTAGATATCCAAGACTCAGACGAAGATCTCCTTTCCACCGATGCAGAAAGAGCAGCTGCTGGCCTCCAGTTTTCCACCCTGGCTACAAATGCAGAGGCCCCTTGGTTCCTCAGGCTGTGGAGACAATAGAGATGAGGAGAGTGACCTCAAGCTCCTAATATATCCTGAGAGCCACAAATTGTGGTGTTACGAATGGCATAATTCTTAGATACAGCTCACAGAGGCCTTGCTGAATCTGAGGTTGGCAATTCTCCTTTAGGAGCTGCACAGGACTCAGACCTGTACATACTGGTTCATGATAATACGAATTCAGTATGGGCACCAGCGTGAGTATGAGGCTAAGTGCTGCAGGGGAAGGTCCAACTAGACTGCTTCTGAGTTCCCTGAGAGACACACCTGGTTTGCACGGAGGTTGGTATCTAGTTCCAGTTACAACCGAAGAATCTTTCTAAGGCTCTGCCTCCCCTCCCCAAAAGATACCAAGAGCCATGAGTGTGGGTCGTGACAGCACCCATGGGAGGAATCGGGTCAATGCTCTCCCAGCCACGGTTAATGCCCACTCATCCAAGGATGAGAAGATCATTTGATCACCTCAGTTAAGTGTGGCCTTAATAAAGTTAATTCAAAGGGGGTAGATGTTGAAGACCATACCATAAGAAAGTAGGCCTTTCACTGCCTCCCACCCTAATAAGCCAAATGGCCTTGTGCCAAGGAGCCGGTCATCACCTCCTCCTCCCTGTCCATTCCTGGCACCAGAGACCCTAAAAGCTGAGTTATAGTCCCCTTTTCCTTATCTCTTCCTGACTCCCAAGACTTCCAAGGACATGAGTTATGTTCTGAGCCCAGCCTGACACCCGGGACTCTTAAGGAGGGATCTACATTCCAGAGATAGGACTCGGAATGCCTCCCACCTGCAGTCTGAATTCAGCCTTCATGTCCCCAGATGCCCACTTCTTTGTTCTTTGTTAATTCCCCCTCAACCCCTCCCTATTTCCCCTCGCTGTGTGCTTAAAACCTGGCATTTCAGCCTAATAAACTGAGACCTTGACAGGAATCCTCCTTGGTCTCGCTCTTCTTTCTTGCTCATTTCTCTTCAGGTTTGTGGTCCCCCTCGCACCCACGAATAACTGGGTCCTGCTGGATGGGACACCCAAGGAAGATGTTGTTTTGTCTCCCATAGCTCATTACAGACTTCCCATGAATGACTCCTCCCTAGGCCAGACCACAGAGGATGCACTCACCAACTGAATTACAGTGACTAACTCGGGGCATGGCTATTGCCTTCTACAAGTCCTGGGAGTGTGGTATAATGACCACTTGCTCCAGTGATTGCCTCATAGTCTGTGACACAAGGTGAAGGCACAAACACCACTGTTACTGCAACTGGCCTCAAATCCCAGCTCCACCTGAGGACACTTTAACCTCTCCATTCAACTCATCAGTGGCATCATAATTCACAGGCCTCACATCAGCTAACTCCTACAGATGAACCTCAGGGAGCAGAACTCACCATACACTGCAGGTACAATAAATTATCAGTTGCTACCAAGCAAAAATGGGCCCTAGTAAACCAGAAATATGCATTTAATAGGCAGTCAGAATGAGCTAGATACCGCTGTTTGCAATCCTCCTGCCTCCACTTACTAAATTCTGGGATTAAAAGCATAAGCCACCATGCTCAACAGAAAAGACCTTTTAAAAACTGTATATGAATAGCAAGGATTTATGGATTGAACTTACCAACCAATATTTTATTATATGATAAAGTTCTAGTATATTATATCCCACATATTCATACCCAAGTTTTAAAGTTCAAATCAAGTATTCACACAACTGCAATATCTTGTCTTTGCAAAACCTCGCTACAGGTGTGTCAAATGCTATAATCAGTCTATCAGATAGATACTGACTGTGGTTTAAAAGACAGAATCTAATAACATTTAGGAGTTCCACAGAGCTCGGAAAGTGAAACTAACAGGTAACCATGGAATGGGGTGAATTTTGCACATTAGCTGGTAAGTCATTCCAAAAGCATTAAAACTTATTTCAAAGATTTCAAATGTACAATTACTTTTGCTGTCACTCAAAGCATAGAATCAACATTGGGAGAGAGAGACAGAGAGAGAAAGAGAGGCAGAGGCAGAGAGACAGAAAATGTTTTTATTGGTTTACCCGAATGAATAACTTTAATGAATACAACTGTTTCCCCAAACATTTTTTCTATATATTATAATTCATCTAGCAAGATCAGCAAGTGGGGAGGAGGGGGGAGAAGGCCAAGTGAATCATTTCTCCCATCCATCTTCCTATCAGAATGAAAATATGGCAAACTGCATATTTGAATAGGCCAAAAGGGCACACAAATAGAGAGCTGCTGCCTAGAGCCTGGGTCTAACATGGTGTCCCATAAAGGAAGAAAGCACAAAGCACTGGGACCTGGGCTTGCTCAGCCTCAATTCCCTTGCTTGCTACTGGCAACCAAGTTCTGATTCTGTGACTGCTCAGTTTCAAGACTGGCCTCCTTCATATCTGTAGCCACGCTAAGCACATGCCTAAGCATGTACATGCGCAGAGCACCCTTACCGATGGGCATTCCTAAGCACGTGCCTAAGCGTGTACATGCGTTCTCTCCACTGGACTACAGGATCCTAGATTTGCTGTCCTGTGGTTTAGAAATCCATTCATTAGGCTGAAGAAGAATACTCCATCCAGCCCGATGCTGCCCCACCCTGCTTCCTGTAGCTTTATAACCTGCTTGCTAGTGAACGTGGAATCAGGAAGAGATAAGCCAGTAGTTTTATTATAAGAATGACAAGAATGGTGGTAAGCAGTTGCTATAGGGTAAGACCTGAGAAATGCCTTCTGATTTTGAACCTTCCTTTCTGGCACTTCTTAGCTGACAGATGAGCTTCAAGGAGCCCCAGCAGGTAGGACCTGAGAAGGAGCCTGTGCACAAATACAAAGAAACTGATTTGTGTGCTGGGGACATGGCTAGGCTGGCAAACTGCTGCAGTGCAAGCACAAAGTCTCAAGTTCAATTCCCAGAAGGTCTAGTTTTCTGTTTTGCTTTTTTTTTTTAAAGCTAAGCATAGCAGTACAGTGTGAGCCTTTAATCTTAGCACTGGCTAAGCCTGGGTTGGGAACATCCCTGGGGGTTAGGACCAGTCAAACCAAATCAGTGAGCTCCAGGTTTATTTAAAAAAATAAACCCAGACTCTAAATACATAAGCAAATAAGTAAGGTAAAGACTAAGAAAGTTACTCAAAGGCAACCTCAGGCCTTCACATGCACACAGACACCTGTGAACACACACACGAGTACACACTAATACACACACAAACCCACATGCACACACATACACGTACACACATACGCGCACACACATTCACACAAACATACATGTCCAGGCACACAAACATATATACACATGCACACACATGCACAAGCAACACATATGCACACATGTACACACATATAAACACACATACACACACACACAAATACTTTTTAGAAGAGATTCTTGTTGCTAAATCCTTACTTTTTTTTCTAAAGTGGTCAGGGGAGTACCTGAAATTTATCTTGTCACTCATTTCCCAACTTCCCAGAATCAGCTGTATTTATTATTCCCCTCCACATTTCAGAGGGAAGGATAAGCTTTATCTGAGGGTGAGATATTGAATAAACAGATGATTCAGGTTCGGCAGCTTCCAACCCCCCTTTCTTAGCAATGTTTGGTCTTAGTAGTTGTTGTTGCTTCCCTATTCCAAAGTGAACTGGAATCCTAGTCATGGAACGCATGCATAAACCCTCCCCCTATTCAAATGCAGCGGTTTCCAACTACATGGCCAGAAAGCCATCACATCTCAGTAGACGGCATGCACCGTGAAGATGAGCCAGATCTGCTTTGGATAGGTCTATAAAGCCTGGCAGAGGGAAATTTCCTATATCAGTCCAGCATCAAAGGAGAGAGGTGAAGCTACGAGGAAATCATCTAGCAAGTTGTATATGCAGGGAGCAGCCAGTTCCTGAGAATGGCTGGGTAGTCAGAAAGTAGTCATGAGCCGCTCGCTGGTAGCTGGGGACAGCTAATGTGCAAGGGATGCACAAAACCACATAACTGTGTATCATAGAAACATGTCTGTACAGAAGAATTCCTACTAGGATGGGATGCATTCCACACACAGACTTCTAGCCTGCAAAAATGGGCATCTGTGCAAAGCCACCACAAGAAAATCAAATAAGAAACTAACAGAAGGGAAAAGAATATTCATTAGAAAAGACGTCTTCATACAGAAGATAAAATTACGAATCAAATTTGTTGACATGACAGTAAAAACAAAAACCCAAATAAAGCTGCCTTACTCATAGAGCAAGAGCTCATAGCAGGCACACAAGGGCTGAGGACCATCGTGGACAATCCTTCAAGGGATAGTCTCTTGTGCACTGTGCATTCACCTGTCAACAAAGAGCTGAAAGGCCAATAGCAAAGCAGGAGAAGATAGGCGGGACTTCCGGAGAGAGAGAGAGGCACTCTGGGAAAGAGTCCTAGGTGGGAAGAGTCTTCACCTAGATATGGAGGAAGCTGGACATAAGAAACGGAGGAGAGGTAAGTAACCAGCCATGTCACTGACATAGACTTGTATAAATGGGTTAATATCACTAAAGTGCTAGTTGGGGAGCAAGCCTGAGCTAAGGCCATCAGCATTGTAAATAAAATAAGCTTCCATGTCATCATTCGGGAACTGGGTCGGACATAGAGAAGACCAAATGGTTACACAAAAGAATAATAAATGGGAGAGATTTAAAAAAAAAAAAAAAAAGGCTTGCATGGGCTGGAGAGATGTTTCAGGGGTTAAGAGCATGCACCGCTCCTACAGAAGACACAGGTTCAGTTACCAGCACCCACATCAGGTAGCTTATATTCATTAGTAATTCCAGCTCCAAGGGATCTGATGGCCTCTCCTGGCCTATGTGGGTACCCAAACACATCACACACACACACACACATACACACACACACACACACACACACACACTTCCCATCATCATCATCATCACCACCATCATCACCAAAGTTTTTTTTAAAAGGGTTAATAGTTCAGAAATATGGTAGCAAAGGTTCAGAGGGAAGGAAGACAAGGCAGTGGCTAGAAGTGCTGACTCAAGCACCACCTGGAAGAACAGGTGATAAAATCATTTCGGATAAGGGGAAATCATATTAACTAAAGCTCCCATCAAAGTCAAACAACCTTAATGTAAAACCCATAGAGTCACCAAGAGGAGCGGAAGGGAAGGAATTGAAAAAAAAAATGTTACTCTTGATTAGAAGCCAACAGATGGTCATGTAAAGAAATAAAAATGTAAACATCACTAATTAAAGTCCCCTCGAAAAGGATGCCGCAAGACTTCTTTGAACTCACTGCACAGGGCCAAGAGATGAGGGGCGGGTCTGAGAGCTCAGCTTCAGCGAACACCAATGCAACTGCGTGACACTTAGTCCTTTACCACCAGAAACCTCTGCCCGGCACCGCGGGGCTACACTGTAGCTGATAATCAATAGAAATATAATGTATTTTATCCCCAAGAAGCCAGAATGTGCCTCCCCACACTCCCGGGTTGCCAGGATACAGGCAGGTGATTCGATCCCTAACAAATGGAATGATGACCCAGAAACTTGGTACCCAACATAACTGTGAGGAAGCCATCCTTTGCCACCATGGCAGAAGTTCTGGAGCCAAGTGCCCAAGACAAGACTATAGTTTTACGGAGTGGTTTGAACAGTGTTCTTAGCTGCCTTCCTGTACTTGCAACATTCTGTACAATGCTCGGCATATCGTAAGCACCCTTTCTGCACATATACTAGGGTAGAATCCTGTTGTTTCGAATGCCCGGCTATGCACAGTATTGGCAGAGCACACGCTTAAAAAGCAAAAGACAAAAACCGTAAAACTCTTGAACACACTTAGCACCTAATATTTCCATAAGCCCTAGGGGTTCCCTACACAGAACCTTCAAACAAAAAGCCAACTGTCTGTGAAGTGTGCCCTCCCTAGAGCACATTATCTATCCCAAATGTAAGTTGAAGAATGGCGTCTGTTACAATAAGGCTCGGCTTTAAGCACCTGACTGCACTTGAATCATCAAAAGCTAAAGCATTCCAAATCGGTAAAAGGAAGTGCAGCTGGGTCTCACCACGCTTGTTTGCTGGAATTCGTCGGAGATTTCAAGGGTAATGATTCTAAAGACTTCTAAAGTGTTTATTCTCGGTTCTAACACTTGCTTTGAAAGCCCAAAGTGGAATCAAGTTCATTGCCCACTGTGAAGGGATTAAGGGATGGTGTCACGGCCATCTTTCCTACTCCTACTCTAGGATATGAAGACCAGAGTAACACATAACACTCCTGGGGTTGCACAGGGATACAGCCCTGTGGCCAGTGGGTTTGACCGGCTCAAGGATGCACTCATAGAGTTGAGGACAAGTCTTCCTTCACAGGCATGGTTCCAGTATCCCAATCTGTATCTTGATATAAGGTCTCAATTTCCAGTCTTAAACTGCAGACTCTTTAGTTTGGCAGCCTAAAGCAACCCAATCAAAGGGTGATCTACTCAGGGCACAAGATCAGCTTGAGACACCCCCTTGATGGCATGTTTCAGGACTGAATTGGCTCACAATTCACCTAACTTCCCTTTGCTAAGTTGAATACAGAAGTCTCCTGGGATGATCAGATGTGAAGGAAATTTGGGTCTTCCTAGGTAAAAAAAAAAACAAAAAAACAAAAAAAAAAACACTAACAGATTTTTCTTCACTCTGAGACAGTCTCATCTAATCCAGGAGGGCATCAAACCCCATATGTGGCCAAAGATAACCTTCCTCTTGCCTCTTCTTCCGCAAGTGTTAGGACTATAGATGGATACCACCATTCTTGGTGTATGTGGTACTGGGAATCCAATCAAGGGTTTATGCTTGCTAGGCAAATGCACTTCCAACCGGGCTACTTACCCAGTTCCTTTACATACAGTGAATTTTTCAAGCTTTACCTCATTCCTGTCAATCTTGGGAGTAAAGTACAATGTTATGTTACTACAGCATCATATTACTGATCAAATTAATTGAAAACATTTCCCAAAATTCCTCCAGAGAAATTAGTGCCATAAAACTAATGATTTGAGCTTGTTTTGTTTTAAATTTAATGTATAAGTGCATTTTGCTTAATGTGTATCTGCTCATGTGGAAGCCACATGCTGGTACCCACAGAAGCCAGAAGAGGGCATTGGATCCCTTGGAACAGGAGTTACAGGTGCTTGTGACATGGGTACTGGAAATCAAACCTGGGTCCTCTCCAAGAACAGCAAGTGCTCTTAACTGTTAAGCCATCTCTCCAGCCCCAAGATTTAGTTTCTATAAAACAAATTTTAGGCCTGTCTTTTCTCCAGATTCCTCTTTGTTCTTACTGCTTTTTGTTTGAAAAAGTTTTAGTTCGTTGTAAGGTCACCGTCTTTCACATATCTTGCATTAAGCCTTTGGTCCTCATTTGTCCCATTAAATAAGATCTGACCAGATGGATACCCCTCCACTTTCTCTCCTGAGCAGGTTTTGAGCAATTAAATATGATTATTTTTACTGCATATTTTATGTATCAGCCAGATGTTATCTGTGGTCATTTCTGGAAGAGATCACTCTATGGAGGTTATAAAATACTTATTTTCTTTTGGGAGACAGAACTCCTGAGTATGATCAGGAAACCACATGAAATTGATTTACTCTTGTATAGCTTGTTCCAGGGACAAAATAGGCCAAATAGCTCAGCATCTGTGAAAGCAAAGGTCTATTCAAAATTCCCTTCTTCATAGCTTTGCATTCTGCTTGCGTTGTGTGAGAAACAGAAAACAAACAGACCCCGTCTGTGTGAATATCTGTTTCCCACTGTACTTTGCAGCTTCCCAAAGAATTGATTTGGCCTCTGGAAGCTGTCTGCTTACGACACAGTAAAGTGGTGGCTCACGCAAGACCTTGCGTGCAATGACTTGCCACGTGGACACGCTCCCAGATGTCCCTGACAGTTTCTGCACAGCGCTTTCTGTTTTTTTCATGCAAGCTAATTCATCTGCATTTCTCATTAGCGTCGAAATGATCCAGAATTAAGCCAAGAATCCGTAATTGTAAAACCGCTCTGTGATTACACAAGTCATTTTCTCCCCATGTGGACACAAATTAGAACTCAAATAATTTTTCCTAAAACAAATATAATCTCTTAAAAAATTGTAGAACTTCAGGTCATCTAAAATTATGACATTATAATCAACAGAAACACTCAACCACGTTTATCAAATGGCTAGGCAGAGGCGGCCTCTAACACACTAAGTCAAACCGAAGTTACTGCACAATCATAATTTTGAATAGTAGGGTAAATCTAAAGACAAGAAGAGCATTTCAGTTTGAAAAACCAGACCATGTCCTGTCAAATACCTCAAGATGTGCTGGTGTGGATTCTGGCTTCAGCTCAAGACTGCATCTCACTGTGTAGCCCATACTGGCCTGGAATGCTCTGTGTAGTCTCCTTGTAGACTAGGATGGGTCCGATGTCATTGAGACGTGCCTCCTAAGTCCCTTTAAGCCCCCATTTCATATGAGTGCATTAAGAGTAAAGCTTAGGCCTATCATGTTTAACTGCAACACTGTGACCATTTGAAGGGGAAGAGAAAGCTTGTCCCTATTAAACTGAATCTTTTCACACAGAACATGGCAGTCATTCCCAGCCTGGGTAAAACATCTCTTCCCAGGACTCAGAAGTACACAGGTCTCCTTATAGGAAAACATGGTCACCTTAGAAATGACCTGTTCCCGAGTTTAATAGCAACGGCCATCAGCTAGGACCCATTACAGTCATCTGCGCAACATGTCGATAAACAGTTAGGTAAGAAGGACCAAGCATGTCTCATGAAGTGTCCCAAAGTCCTTAGGACAAATTGTCCCTGAAAATATAACATTATTTACCTCTGGGCCAGGCCATACTCAGCAGCTTCTGAGAGGGTTGAGAGACTCACCAGTCTTAGTTTCCTGCACACATCACAATTGTCCACAGGGGTCAGTTCCAGTGGATGCCTCACATAAATTAAAATTGAAGATAATGATGCCCGTTCACTTGATCAACTAAAATGACCAGCTGGGTTTAATGGGAGGAAAACAGAAACCCCACTGAAATTAGAATAGTTCTGAAGGTGATGGGTGTAATTATTTTCCATAATGATTCTTCTCCAAAGGTGACTGACCACTGTGCTGGCGAGCACCAGGGCCGGATGGAACATGACGAATCTGGATGCCGCACTCAGAGCTAAGGCACAAGCCAGGCGTCAACGCTGCGCCTCGGTGCTGGGGAAAGCAGGCCTTCTTTTCCGCTCTTGTGTTAGTTGTTTCCTTTAGTTAGCGAGGTGCTTTGTGGAAATTGCTTAATTGACTCCCGAGAGGCAAATTCTAATTTAGATCGGTACAAAGTGTTTTCTCTTTCTAGCCATAAAACATTTTCTTGGATTTGTTCTAATTATCCTTGGGGGTGACATGATCTTGGGTCTGAAAGCTGTGTTATGTCATCTGCCCTCACCCCTTCCCTTCACAGAGGCAGACACAGGGCAAAGGATGCATAGACTGGACTGAGGTCTTAGAGAGAAGCAGAGGCTGGGCTGGACATGAGTGCAGGAGAGGATGGACAAGACTGACTAAAGCCGGTGTGCTTCTGCTCATGACACCAGCAGAGGCATTCAGAGGAGGGAGAGGAGGGAGGGAGGGAGGGGAGGAAGGGAAAGAAGAGGAAGAGGAGGGAAGGAAGGAGAGAGAGAGACAGAGAGACTCAATGAAGAGACTCCTTTTCCAAGGCTCAGCTTCTGCAGGTGGTAGAGATGTCACAAGCTGACAAAAGCTAGGGGGAAGAAGGAGCCACAGAGCAAAGGGACATGCAGAACATGAAGCCAGTCACATGTCACAGCTGTTTGTGAGTCCCTAGCTGCATGAAGGTGACCCTCAAAAGTAACTGCCGGCGCAGCAGGATTCCCATCTAGCTTGCTGACAACCTGTTTGCTTACTTTTGGAGTCCTGGGTATCAAAGTCCAAGGCTTCTCTCACAGGCCACACAAGCATGCCATCCCTAGACTGTGGCTACTTCTCCAAGCTTGGCCTTACCTGTGTATGTGCACACACACACACACACACATGTATGTATATGTGCATATGTGTGTGGGGGAAGCGGAGACCAGCCATTGTGTCCTTCCTTAGATGCAGTTTGACTGGTTTTTAGACAAGAGCCTGTGACTCACTGCAAAGAAAGATGCCTGGCCACGGCTGGAGTTACAGGCAGATGCCACCACATGCCCAGCTTTTATTTTTCTTCATTAAAAGAAATAATTTAAAGAGATAAAGACAACAAAGACCACCAAGCCAGGCAGGAGGTGCTCCCAAGCCAGGCAGGAGGTGCTCCCAAGCCAGGCAGGTTGATGCTCCCAAGCCAGGCAGGAGGTGCTCCCAAGCCAGGCAGGAGGTGCTCCCAAGCAGGGCAGGAGGTGCTCCCAAGCCAGGCAGGAGGTCCTCCCAAGCCAGGCAGGAGATGCTCCCAAGCAGGGCAGGAGGTGCTCCCAAGCCAGGCAGGAGGTCCTCCCAAGCCAGGCAGGAGGTGCTCCCAGAATTTTTTTTTTTTTTTCATTTTTTGAGACAGGATTTCTCTGTAGACCAGGCTGGCCTTGATCTCATAGTGATCCACCTGGCTCTACACCTGAGTTCTGGAATTAAAGATGTATCAACACTACCAACACTACCAACGCCTCCCCCTGCTGGAAGGATTTTTTAAGCTCCAGCCCATACGACCCACCCCCAGGGCACCACCGAAAATACACAAAATAAATAAATAAGCACAGAGATTTTTTGTATTTAAAAATTCAGCGATATCCACATTTTCTTGCAACATCACAATCTCATTATCAAAACAATTACTAAATGTTTAGTATAGCACAGAGAGTCAGGTGGACACCCGGGGCAGGGCTCCACATTGGTAGGCAGCACAGGGGGGCAGAGTATCCCCTTGCAATAGCACCCATTCTCATTTTTATCACAGTTTTAAATGTATTTATTATGTGTCAGAGGTAGGGGACACGAATGTGTGGATGTCGGAGGCCAGCCTTTGGAGCCGGCTCTCCCCGTCCACCCTGTAGTTGCTCAGAGCTGAACAGGTGTGCCAGGTTTGGTGACAAGCACCCTTCCCTCCATGGCCCTGCCTGCCCTAGGATCTCAGGTCTCAGGCAACTTCACTTCACTGTACATTCAGAATTTTCTGCAGTACAGGCTACTAGAAACATTTTATTCTGAGTTTTTTCAGAGGAAATCTTCACAAAATTAATAAATGCGGACCTCCTGGTAGTGAAGACCATTTCAGCCTTTCCTGATCTGAATCCACATTTAGATTCAGCTGGTTTGTTTCCCTTTATTGTTTTGAGTTGATTTCAGGGGAGATCTTAATGGGGAAAGTCAGTTAGCTGTTCCGAAATTACATAACCTTAGCAATTATGCAAAAACATTTTTTTTTGAACAATTTGTTGTAAGATGCTTTTCTGGGCTGGCTGCTGACCTAAGACATCGGAAGATCATGATAAGCCGCGTAGCGTCCAGTCACGTGATGGTAAATCTGTGAGGAAAGCCAGTTTCATTAATTAATAATTAAGCAAGCATACACATTAAGTAGTAATTACACTATTGCACAATAGTAACTTCCCTCTGTGCTGCGTTAGCATGCCTTTCAGCAGAATTTACACCTGATCTATATAACCGGTGCAGCTTCCTTTGCAGGAGGTGGCGACTCGCTCAGTTCTGACGTGGTCAGTCTCCACTCCTTCCAAGGACAGTATGTCTTCACTCACCTGTCTCTCGATGTCTAAGAGCAGAGAACTGGCCCCTATCCGGAAGAGGTCAGGCGTCAGCCACTCGTCCCCTAGTTCCTCCTTGACCAGGGAGAGCCACGCCAGGGACTCCTTTGCAGTGCGGATGCCTCCTGCAGGCTTGAAGCCCACCTAAGGAGGAGAGAAGAGCAGCCACTGTCACCAGACCGATTTCAAAAGTGTCCCCACGAATAATGAGTCTTGCGTCACCCTTTCCTTCTTAGACTTTTTCACCTCAGCAAAGGGAGGGGCCTATTTCAGCAGAGCCTTACCTGAGCAAACTTCAAAATAACTTTTCCAAGACAAATGGGAACTGGGCCATTGCTTCTGAAGGGGCAAGAATGAGGGTGCATGTCACGCCATAAACCCCACTGTCTAAATCTGAAGAAGCCAAGGGAAGGGTCAACAGATAAAATACACCACAGGTGTCCATCCAGTCTACACTGATCCAGTGAGCTTTCACCTGGAGGTGCAAAGTACGTGAGTACTTAAGATGGGATCCGTGTGGCCACAAGGTCAACCTGATCAAACTGCCAGCTGTCAGCAGAAAGAACTGACAGTTGCTTCAGTCAACTGAGGTGCAGGCGTCTTCTCTGAGGCTGTACGCTCATGGAGTTCTATAGAGCAGGCCGACCATTAGTGTAGGCATGGGAGAAGGTATATGGGGATGGTCATAAGCCAGCCCAGTTCATGGCTGTGAGTGATCTTGAGCCCATGCTTTTTCATAGGACGTGTGTTCAGTTCTCAGCACTCATGTTGAGGGGCTCTAGCTCCAGGGGTTCTGGTGCCCTTTTCTGGCTTCCTCAGGCACCCACACATACAGGATGCATACAGACACACAGGTATGTATGCACACATGCACACATAAATCTTTTAAGAAAAACAGGAAGACATAGCAGAAATCAGCCAATTTAAGTTGTTTCTACATTATGTCTGATATCCATTAGAAAAGAACAGGTTATCAGGCTCCTGTCAGCCTGCACTTCTTGACATCCACAATAGTGTCTGGGTTTGGTAACTGTCCTGGCTGGTTTTGTGTCAACTTGACACAGCTGGAGTTATCACAGAGAAAGGAGCATCAGTTGGGGAAAGGCCTCCACGAGATCAAGCTGTGGGGCATTTTCTCAACTAGTGATCAAGGGGGAAGGGCCCCTTGTGGGTGGTGCCATCTCTGGGCTCGTAGTCCTGGGTTCTATAAGAGAGCAAGCTGAGCAAGCCAGTGGAAGCAAGCCAGTAAAGAATATCTCTCCATGGTCTCTGCATCAGCTCCTGCTTCCTGACCTGTTTGAGTTCCAGTCCTGACTTCCTTTGGTGATGAACAGCAATGTAGAAGTGTAAGCTGAATAACCCCTTTCCTCCCCAAGTGCTTCTTGGTCACGATGTTTGTGCAGGAATAGAAACCCTGACTAAGACACTGTGTATGGGATGAATCCCAGGTAGGACAGTCTCTGGATGGCCTTTCCTTCAGTCTCTGCTCTACCCTTTATCTCTATATTTGCTCCTGTGAGTATTTTGTTCTCCTTCTAAGAAGGACCGAAGCACCCACACTTTGGTTTTCCTTCTTCTTGAGCTTCATGTGGTCTGTGAATTGTATCTTGAGTATTTGGAGCTTTGGGGCTAATACTCACTTATCAGTAAGTGCATACCATGTGTGTTCTTTTTTTTCTTTCACTCAGGATGGTATTTTCTAGTTCCATCCAATTGCCCTGCAAGAGCCTTACAAATACAGAGACAGGTGCTCACAGTGAACCATTGGACTGAGTGTGGGGTGCCCGTTAGAGGAGTTAGAGAAAGGACTGAAGGAGTTGAAGGGGTTTACAACCCCATAGGAAGAACAACAATATCAACCAACCAGACCCTGCAGAACGCCCAGGGACTAAGCCATCGACCAAGGAGTACACATGGCTCTATCTATATGTAGCAGAGGATGGCCTTGTCAGTCATCAATGGGAGGAGAGATTCTTGGTCCTATGAAGGCTGGATAGATGCCCCAGTGTAGGGGAATCGGGGGCAGGGAGGTGGGAGTGGGTGCGTGAATGGAGAAACCCCCTCATAGAAGCAGGGGGAGGGAGGATGGGATAGGCAGTTTCCCTTGCGGGGGGGGGGGGGGGCTGAGAAAGGGGATAACATTTGAAATGTAAGTAAAGAAAATATCCAAGAAAAAGCAAAAGAAAAGAACAGGTCCCATGTATAATAATCTCATGATGCCCTGGATTCGCCTGTCCTAGGAGTATAACCATCCAAACGAGTGGACAAATCTATACCCACAAGCTGCCAAGCCACACTGGGGCTTTCTTCAGATACATCACACTAGCAGGAGGCACCACGAATAGCATGGAGCAAGGAGCCAAGGAAGCAACAGGGAGCTTCCCTGTGAACTTGACCACTGCCGCAGAGCAACCAGAAGCCTCCCTATGAATCTGACCACTGTCCCGGAGTAGTGTCACGAATGGAGCGAAGTGGTTCCCTGCCTCAGTAACACACAGACAGCTAGCTCAGCAGGCGTAGGGCACTTGTAGCCATTGTTGAGGAATGGCAAACAACCAAATCACATGAAGCCTTGAGCCGACAGCAGCATGCATGGCGACAGAGGAGACTCTGCAGGTTGGACAGTCCTCCTAAGAGATTTTCTATAAATATATTCCAATGTCAACAACACTGTTCAGTTATTCTTTTCAGAAAGAAGTTCTTATATAAGTTAATATTCTTTAAGGGAGAGAATATAGAAAGCATAAATCTGTGATGAACTCAGTCATGAAATATTAAACTGTAGCTTCTCAGGGGCAGCGCCAAGTGCAGTCTGGGAAGGTGGGCTTTTGTCCCATACCACGGGGCCTTTCTCTTAGCCTTGCTGTCAACAACTTAAAGGCCATGCCTGGCTCCCAGGTGTATAAACAGGTTCTCCTTGCTGGGTATCGAATGTTACAAAGCAAACGGGATGTGTCCTGTGCTTGGTCTTTGCTTAACATTAAGGAGGGCAAGAACAACCATAAAGAAAGTATATAAAGACAAGCCAAATAGCTCTCCAAACTCCAGCCTGGACCACTTGCTCTTGCCTTGCTCTCTGATGCCTGTTTTGTGCTGTCTGAAAGCTGTCCTGGGAAGGGACATGACGTTTACACCTGAGAATTCCCACAGGTCAGCATCGCCCGTGATCACCCACTCAAGAACTATTCCTTTAGTTCCCAAAAATATGCTTTACCTCTAAGATGCTCATGAAAACACATGGACACCAAGGGAATACTGCAGCCCCATGGCCACTAAGGCTGAGAGCCTGGGAACCCACGTGCATAGGCAGCTGAATATCTGATTTTGACATCCTTAGGCCAACGCTTTATCAGAAACCTTCTGTGACCCAGCAGAAATAGCTTGCTGAACGACCTTAGCAAGGAGTCCCCTGGGCCTAACTGGTGGTGACAGTTACAACTGGAGGGAAAAGATGAATCTCTCCTCACACAGCTTCTCTTTGAAACCAAACCAAACCAACAATAACAGGAAAACATTCAGTAAACTGACAGATCTGTACCAATGCTGGAAGACCACCAAGTAGCGTGCAGGTGGGATCGGTGTCCTCTGCAGACAACAACGGCTACTTCTCCTACCTGTGCATACATGTGAGTTCTTTTAGAGAAAATTCTAGGAGAGATTTCCTCTCACAAGGAGCACATTCCATGGCAGTCTCTAATTCCAAAATAATTCTAAGCTGTAGTCACTTATAGAGTCCTAAAGACATTCTGTCCGCAGGTAAAGCATTAAAGGTCTGCTTGAGGGGAGGTCTAGGTGGCAGAAATCAAGATACTGGTTTTTAAAAGATGCCCCTCATGAAGGGAAGTCTCATTATATTAAACGCACACACACACACACACACACACACACACGAATGCACACATAGACACCTATTCAACTATGAAAAAAATTTCTTAGATAATTTGTGACTAGGCAAGCAACTTGAAGTGAAAAATCCAAATTCTGTTTTTAAGAAACACCTCGTATGCATTTTCCCTTTTACTTCGTACATTTCAAAAAATCCTGTGTTATTCTTCGAAAAGCTGACAAAAGGTAGCATATACCCTCCTCAGCTCGACACTCTTCCAAACAGCACGTCCTCCTTCCATAAAACACACACACACACACAAAAATGGATATTTAATTCAAGAGCTACAGGACGGAAGCTAGCTTTTCCCTGCTGTTATGCGGCATTTCATTATTCTGTTTAATAAGTTCATCTCCTCGAGAATTTTCTCTTCACCTCATATTATTAAAAGTAATAAGTTTTTCTGGACCGGGGGTTTCCCAACAGAAAAACCAATTTACGTGTGTCCTTCAATAATGACAGGAGAAGATGATTTCCCATTATCCTGCCTACTTTTCCTATCACCACCACAGCTTATCATTCAATAAATGTTACCCCACGATTCTTTCCATTCCGGGAGGAAGTTAAATCTCTATATTAACCTGTTTTCGCCAGCCAACGCCTTGCCAGAAAACCTCTGTGTCGCTGCACAATTAGTTCCTTAAAGAAGGCATTTAGGAACCTCTTGTCAGTGCTGAAACTGTCTTCAGTTAATAAAAGGACACAGAGTGAGTTTACCTCTTGATCACACAGTGCTCCCACACTCATACTCACACTCACTACGTTAATCACACGCCTTCCCCCATTGAGTTGTTCTTTTGTAATGAAAGATAAATTAAACATTTATCTTAATAAAGGCGACTCATTCACACCTTCGGCATAGGGAGCCCGTTATCCTGTGGGCTGTGAGAGGAGGGTTATAAATAGCATCCTCTTCACTTTGAAGGAAGGTTTGCTGGCAACAACTTACCTTGTTTCCAGTTTTCCAGAAGAAATCTCTAATGGCCCGCAGCATCACGATGGCGACCGGGAAGGTGGCGTTTACTGTTTCCTTTCCGGTAGAGGTCTTAATAAAATCTGATCCTAAGACAAAAGCAAGGAAAACTCCCAGGTTAATTAGGAGCTTACTCTTTACACTTAAGTCACTGAAGGAAATGAGTTGTGTGCAGCCCATCCCCAACTCCCTAACCCCCCAGTTCCCCCCCCCCACCATGGAACACTTTATTTTTTTGGTAATTATGTGAAAATACTAAAATGAAAAGCTCCCTTTAAAATAACTCTGTTTCTATGTAAAAGCCAGAAGAAAGGGAGAAGACATGTACATTGCTGTCTCTGGGCACACACAGCCACTGCAATTATACCCCTCAGCAGCAGAAGCTGTCACGACCAGGCCTGTGCAAGACTGAGCCGTCATTCCTCAGTTATGGATGAGACCCTACTCTTCCTGCTAAACTTCTTGCTGCTGGGTCAGTTCTGGGGAGGGGCAGTCATTGTCATTGGTTTAATACCCATGGCTGTGCCCAGCAGGCACTGAGGGACAGTTCTAAACCCAAAGTTACATGACCCTGGTCAAAATTTGTGGGTCACAAACAAAACCTGGAAGACACTAACGTATGAAAGGGAGGAACAGATGGTTGACAGAGGGTGTAGGGCAAGAAGCAGGTAATAGAAGGGTGGGTGGGGTTTAGGAGGTGGGTGGGGTATAGGGATGGTGGGCAGGGTTTGGGAGGTAGACAGGGCATAGGAAGGTGGGTGGGGTATAGGAAGGGTGGAGAAAGAGTAATAATACATCACACACTTGTATAAAATGAAAAAACATTCTGTAAGAATTTTGTCTTTCACCACCAGATAAATTAAATTAGTCACTCGATGGATTCTCATAGACTCTGGTACTCTTGCCTCTATATTTCACAGCTAATTAAAATCAAGTTGGTTTGTTTAATGCATAACTGAGATGAATAAAAACAATTTTATGCCCTGTGCTCACTACCATGTATCTTGACATGTCCCACGGCACTGTGGCATGCTTCCTCACTCCCGCTCATTCTCTCACACTCGGAGGAGAGCACACACGCAGCACACACACAGAACAAATGCAGCACACACACGTGTGACAGCCCCAGAACTGTCACCCACCGGCTGATTTCTGTTGCACTAACAAAGCAGACCTCCCACACAGATGAGGATTTCACGGAAGATAGGGACCCTTTCATAGCTGGCAGATGTTCCCCACAACTCCCTTCTCTTGAGTCTTAAACCTGTTTGTGTAGTTTCCAGGAACAGCAGGAGACACATGATAACAGCAGCAGGGATCAGCACCCCAGTGCTCCATGGGGGTCAGGAGCACAGCAGAGCCTCAGCACTGTTACCAGGCACTGATACAAGAACGATCTTCAAAGAGGCCACTGGGACATGGAGAAGCTAAGTAGCTCTTTTGAAGTCACATGGTACAAAGTCTGTCTGTCTCACTCTGTTTCTATCTCTGTTTCTGTCTCTGGCTCTGTCTGTCTCTCTCTCTCTCCCCCTCTCTCCCTCTCTCCCTTTCTCTATGGGTGTGTATGAGTGATTTCAGCTAAACCAGTGTACCTTAGTTTATCTGTTAGAATTGTCCCATTTATCTGGGGCCACACAGTCAGTCAAAACGGAAACACCTTCCTTCACGTGGTACCTAGCTCAGCAGTGCTCAAAACCCAACTCATCCATGCACAGTATAGGACCACCATATATGGCTAGAGAAGAAAGTTCTGGGTGCTACTTCCTAGAAGGGTGAAAACCAATCACGATGCTGTATACTGTATCACACACACACACACACACACACACACCACACAAACACACATACACACACATTTAAAAAGCTAGAGTGTGAGCTCTGAATGCTTTTATTCACCAGGAGAAATGACAAATGACTGAATACATATATTCACACAGATCTGAATATCCCAAGGAGTATGACTACTGAAATGTCACATGGTCATTCTATGTTCATTTGTCTCATCTTAACTGAATTGCATTTTTAGATGAAAGAAGCCCATGTTCTGGATCCCCAACAAAGACCAACTGAATCAGACTTTGAGAAACACACACATACACTTGGGTGCAAGTTCACAGCTCTGTCCAAGGAATCTGTGCAACAATGCTTACAATTAATTTGAGTCTCTCCAAGTCTATCGAAGAAATGTGGGACAGAACATGAAAAACAACCTAAATCTTCCCTTATAGTTGTTTTGAAAAGATACTTCCAGAGCTATTCTGTACACTGGAAGACTCAATTAGACACACCTTTATTATACATGCTGGGAAATGTCCAAGCAAATGCACACTCTTCCCTCTAAAACCATGGCAACCCTGGAGTATGACACGAAGGGTTGGGAGTCAGCCTGGTGTCCAGCTCTGGCTTACACAGTAGCCATGCAACTTCAATCTTCCTCCTTTCTAGAATGGGTCTGAAAATCCCTACTGCTTCAGAGAGTTACACGAGGCATCAGAAGGGATAATATATGTAAAAGCACCCAAGTCCCTCAAGGACTACAACACACAAACGAAGCAGAGGCCTTAGGTAGGGCCTCTGTGTTAGCATCTGGGCAGTGGCCCCCAATCTTTCTAAGCAGCAGAGATTATGGGTCATTCTGCAGGGAGAACAGAAAACCAGAATGCCACGAGAAATTTAGACAGGAAAGAGTGTGTTCATGAGGGTTTGGAGGTCACAAAGACTCTTGGGAATCGAGCCAGAATAGCATGCAGAGTGTGGCAGGGCTCTTGCTCACTGTGCTGACTCCGATCTGCAGGGAGAAGGGAAGAAGAAAGAACAGTGGGGAGATAAGGAGCGAGGCACAGTGTTGGCAATGAAGGAGCCCTTTACTTCAACCTTCCAGCCTTTATTGTGGATTTCTCATGAACATTCCTTAGGAGCTCAGTGTGCGTGTGTGTGTGTGTGTATGTGTGTGTTTAAGACTCTCCTTTTAATAGGTATATTTAGACCATTAACATTTAAAATGATCATTGATTCTGTTGGATTAATATCTACCATGTTATATCTCTTCCATTTGTTACATTTTTTTAAATTTTCATACCCCCTTTTGGGTCTTCTCTGACTTCTTTGAAGATTCTACATGATTCCATTTCATTTCCTCTCATCATACCAATGATACTTCTCTCATATACTATTTAGAGACTGCCCCAGAGTAGTTAATACACACTTCATCCCAGTCCATAGTCCACACTACTATGCCTTTGCCTTTTAATAAAGAGTTCCTAAATTGTTTCTTCTGTCTGTCAAAGTCCTGCTGTTGCTCACTAGAGTTCCGAGTTTCCCCCGGAAGGCCTTCCTTTAACACTTCTGTGGGGAAGGTCAGCTAGCACTGCCTCCCTCAAGATCAGAGAAGAGGGACAGCACCACTGTTACAGAGCTCCACTGTTACGGACTTCTTTCCCTCACTCATTGCTGACCTGGTTTCTGATGAGAAGTGTGCTGAGGAAATTTCTTGTCTGTTGGGGTCATTTCCTTTGTCTGTTGGGGTCATTTCCTTTGTCTGTTGGGGTTATTTCCTTTGTCTGTTGGGGTCATTTCCTTTGTCTGTTGGGGTCATTTCCTTTGTCTGTTGGGGTCATTTCCTTTGTCTGTTGGGGTCATTTCCTTTGGCTTGGGTAGGTAATGTGTTTTCTTTCTCTGGCTTTAGGTTTTCAAGGTTCCCTGCTGCCTTTGATTTTCCCCTATTTGTATATGCCATGGCTAGGAACAATTTTCTTTGTCAGTCTCTGGCTTTCTTAAATCTGTGATTTATGGCCTGTCCTTAATTTTGGAACATTTCTAGCCATTATACTCCCTCTATACAGTTCCTCCCTTTCTCTATTCTCTTTCTCTTTCTGATACTGGAATTACACCAGCATTATAACTTCTGAAGTTCTCCCCACGTTTTTGGAGCTTTTGTCTTTCCTAAGGACTCTGTCTCTTTACAGTTTAGTCTCAGAAGCATCCATCAACCTATTGTCACAGTCACATGGAAAAGCAAGATCTGGAAGTATTAAGGACCATGCTAGGTCCTTCCTTCCTAGACATCAGGTGCGAACTGAAATTAGAATGCATAACACATATGGTATATATAAGGAATGCTACGGAATATGTCAGATAAATATGATGGTCAGAAAGAACTGCAATGTTTGAATTAATCCCTTCAACTAGACTGATGCAGGGACGATGCATGGGCGCCATTTGTTACAGACAAAACTGAAAGAGAAGGTCTGTGGGAGGGCCTGGCCATCAGACATAACCACTGAAATACACAGAGATGGCACTGCCTCCACGTAAGCAAGCTGTTAGGGGACACAGTGATTATATAAACATATGTTTTAGGGGGTGCTACTACTGGCCTAGGGACAACTCCGCATATGTGAAGCCCAGGGTTTCATCAAAGCTTCTGTTATGTTTCTTACATTAAAACCACTATAAAGGGTTTTGAACCTGCAAACATCTGGCTTCTGTCCTGAGGGCAACATGAGGTCTGATCACATGACTCCAGGGTTTTCCAATGCTGCATTCACTGTCTGTCTTGGAAATCAGGAAGAAGAATGGCAGAGAATCACACAGCATACAGTTCAGGCATTTAGGAACTGGCTTTCATTAGATTTCAGGAAGAAAAAAAAAAATCAAGATTTGATTACACCGAATATTTTAGAAAATACATTCTGTCAGTGCTTTCCCACTGCTGAAGAACACTGGACTCTCTAGTGAGACTAGGGAGCCACACTTTAGTTTCATTTCTCATTTTAATATCATTTCTCCTGCCCTTTGCTAAACAAAACTACCTCAGAGAAATACATGCTGCTTTCAGAATCATCAAAAGCCCTAAACACAATCAACTCTCCTCAGAGCACATGTGAACCCAGACACAGCCAAACCTACCTCAGTGTGAGTTTAAACCCAGCCACAGCCAACTGTACCTCAGAGCACTGTGAACCCAGCCACAGTCAACCCACCTCAGAGTGAGTGTGAACCCAGCCACAGCCAAACCTACCTCAGTGTGAGTTTAAACCCAGGTACAGCCAACCCTACCTCAGAGTGAGTGTGAACCCAGCCACAGCCAACTGTACCTCAGAGCACTGTGAACCCAGCCAGTCAACCCACCTCAGAGTGAGTGTGAACCCAGTCACAGCCAAACCCACCTCAGTGTGAGTTTAAACCCAGCCACAGCCAACCCTACCTCAGAGTGAGTGTGAACCCAGCCACAGCCAAACCTACCTCAGTGTGAGTTTGAACCCAGCCATAGCCAACCCTTCCTCAGAGCTAGTGTGAACCTAGTCATAGCCAACTCTACTTCAGAGCGTGTATGAATCTGGCCAACCAGACCTCCCTCATGCTGAGTTTAGGAGCCAAAACCTTAAGAGAAAATACCTCCCCATCAGCATAAGCTATCCTACAGTTGGTCCACAAGTTTAATGACATGAACTAATGCCAAAACTAGGTGGGAAAGGCCTGAGACGGTCAGGAGTGGTCCAATCAATGGACCAGTGCTCAACTGTGAGTAGCTGAAATTAAAATTAATAATAAATACACTGCTTTACATAAAACTGTATTTCTTATTTTTCTCATTTGGCACCTTTAGCTCAGCTCTCTTCTTGTGGTCTAAGGCTACTCAAAGCTTTCCTGCAGCCTGTAATTACAAGTCTCCATGGTACTGTTTCATTAAAAACTTCCATTAAACAACAGCTGCCCCTGTATATGGTCTTCTAATCAATTTGGTCAAAGACAATGACTTCTAATCAGCTGTTGATAAAAATAGAAGATGAAATTTTAATTCTAATAGATTAACCACAAACTCAAGACAGTCTTCAAAATCCATCTAACTCGACCCTCCAGTGGATTTAATGACTATTCAGCAACTCATTACTAAATAGAACAAGACGAACATTTTCCAGTTCATTAAAGAAATGTACTATGTATTTTTGCATTGTCCTCATGATTCGTTACAGGGAGTCTTAATTACAAGATAATGGATAATGGTTATTAAATGCAGACTGCAGTAATGAAGCCCTATTCATTTGCGAGCCTCAGAGACTGCAAAGGGAGGAAAATAAAATTACTAGCTTCAAAAGATTAACGGATCAAATTATTATTCAATTTTCAAAATCTCATTCAGACTTCATAGAAACAAGAAGAGATTAAAAACTAGTATTAAGACCAAAGTAGTACATTTACAAAAATAATATCTTAGGGCTATTGCTGCATAATAAGCTTCAGATGTGATTATTTTTTAAAGTATAACTAACAATGGGAAAACATACATTTTTATTTCCTGAACAAATCTTATTTATGATCCAGGCAGTTTCTAGTAAGACCTGAAAGCCTGGGTGCCCATGGAAAATGTGCTTCAATGCACAAAGGGGAACACAATGGGAGCTGTTATTAACAATGTGTGCTTTACTAATGAAAAATAGGGTTTAAACTCGACTACTGCCGGAGAACGCCTGTCCCTAAGCGAAGTCGCATGGACCCTACAATAAGAGCCGCTGAGCACGCTGTTCATTAGCTTTGTGCTTCCTGTGGCTCCCTGAGAAGTTACCCATTAGAGGAAGTGGGAAAGGTTGTTTTTTTTTTTTTTAATGGTGATTTTTTTAACACTAATTTACACTTACAATCCACAATGAGATACTTTTTAAAATAAACAGGATGTATAAAAATATGAGGCACCAGATTAAAACCTATTAGACTCGTTTGTTCCATATGAGCTTAAAAATAATTTAGGGTGAGAGATAAAGATCCAATTTCATGGTTGAAAAATGTCTAAAGAAGGAAGTTGGAAGCAGCAGTGGAATGCAAATCTTCAATCTAAGAACAGTCGTTCCACCAAGATGTGGGCACGTGATCCATAAAATGTCTTCCCGTGGGAGAAAGGGGAAATGTCTGGAGAGAAAGACAGACAGATGGACAGATGGACAGACAGACAGACAAGCAGGCAGGCTGGATGGCAGGCAGAAAAGGAGAAGGTAGAGGAGAAGAAAAAGGGAGTGGAAGAAAGGGAGGGGAGGATCTTTTCTCTTCAGTTCACTCTCTCTCTCTCTGCAGACACAGCAGTGACAATGCTTCTCCCTGGGTCCAGTCCATCGTATGAGTGAGGCGGCCCCGTAAGAAGTCAGGCGTACCCAAACAGAATGGGAACCAGAAAGCAACTACAATGTCAGGGTTTGAAATCTCTCTAAAACACCAAGGGTGTGCTTGGCTCATGGAAACCACATGCCTTGAAGTTGGTCTCCTCCAAATAAAAATGAAGATGTGGTCACTGAGAATAATACAAGACAGCGTGATTCAAAACAGACTGTGGAGTAGAGGCCCAGCCTGCATTGTTCTTGGTAACTAGTAGTAGTGTTGTGGGGACATTGAACCGTATCAGCAGCAGTCTAGACGGGCTCGTGGCTCAGCGGGTCAAGTGACTGCCTAGCATGGGGGATCCCCAGTACCACATCGGGCCAGGCTCACACCTGCAGCGCCAGCATTTGGGAAGTGAGCCGGGAGCATCATGGGAAGGCCCTCTCTGACTTCACAGCCATTCTGGCTAACATGAAATCCCACTATCCAGCCCCACATGGGAGTGGGGGCTTTCAGGGATAGCTTTATACTCCAGAAGTTCCTTTTAAAATATTTTGTTTAAAATAAATTTTGGAACCGTGACTACACTAGAAACTAGTGAATGACCAATGCTGCAGCGTAAGTCCTAAGAGTGGACGTTGGCTGCATAAGTCCTAGGAGGGACATCAGCTGTGCTGTAATCTTGTAAACACACTAAGCTTTATTGTCATGGCTGGTTTGCAAATTTCAAAACAGACAAGCTTTACTTAACTCAAGTGGCCAGTCTGATTTGTTCAGCATTTTGAACTATGAATCACAATAGTGAATGTCTGAGGTCTCAAACTTTTCTGTCCATAGTCTCTATTGTTATATATTGTTAGTTGTCCAGAAAATAGGTGTAAAAATCTACAAAGAATTTCCAAACTAAAATGTTGGGGTCCCCACCCCCGCCCCCCATTTTAGGGTTTCTCCCTCTCCTTGCCCTGTCCTTGCCCTCTCCTGTGTGAGGCTGAGGAAGGAGAGCCATGGGGACATCTGGGACAAGAACAAAGGCCCTGCCATAGGCACCGAGTGGACTACAAGAAAATTATGAGGTCACAGGAACGAAAGAGGAGACAACGGAAACTAACTGCAGAGCCAGAAGTGGTTACCCAGCCCTGTGATCCTCGTACTCAGGAGGCTGAGGCAGGAGGACTGCATGTTTGAGGCTACTCTGAGTTAGGTAGTGTGAGAACCAGCTGAAGAGAGAGGGAGGGAAGGAGGGACAGAGGAGGAGCTGGGGTGTCTCCACTATCTGACAAAGGAGAAGCACACACAGTGATGAGCTACATAGTTATCTGATCTCGCATTTTAAACTGTATCTAGTATTCTCTGAAATTTCCTACTGATTCCAAATATTGATCCCAGAATGCAGTTTGATTTACCTATTTTATTGATCTAGATATTTGGAATTGTGTAATGTTTGCTCCAGGTAGAAAGGGGTCAGAATTTGAAAACATTTACCCATAGGAGACTAGGAGCCCCTGACAGCATCTAACTAAGCTCTCTGTCCAGGAATTGGATTCTGTTCTCTGTGTGCAGTGGCCACAGAGCCCTGTGTCAGATTCCCTTGGACCTGGAGTTACAGGAGTATGAGCTGTCCAACATGGGTGCTGGGAATTGAACTCAGGTCCTCTGAAAATACAGTGTATGCTCTTAACTGCTGTGCCATCTCACCAGACCATCTTCTTTTTTGAAAACTTACTTTGTATGCCTCTGTGTGTGTGTGTGTGTGTGTGTGTGTGTGTGTGTGCCTCTGTGTGTGTGTGTGTGAGTGTGTGTGTGTGTGTGAGAGAGAGAGTGTGTGTGAGTATTTGAGTGAGTGTGTGTGTGTGTGTGTGTGTGTGTGTGTGTAGGTTGGTGGACAACATTGAGAGCTGTTTGTCTCTTCCCACCATGGGTTCCCAGACCAGGAGCCCATGGTGTGTGTGGCAAGGCTTACACGCCCTCAGCCATCTTGCCAGCCCCACGAGACGCTTCTTTACAGATCTCCGCTCTATCAGCGGACGGCCTGACTCGAGTTATATACATTGTCTTTTCCCTTGTAATAACCACATAGGTTAGATAGAATCTTTATCTGTCTCTGTCATATTACCTTTTATTTTTTTTCCAAAGAGCCCACAGCATTACAGGGAAGAGGCAACAAGAGTCACAGTGATTAGATCAGTACCCCCTGGTTGTAAGGAAAGGCCTGGGTACCCACAGCTTTATTATACAGGTGCAAGAGTCTGGATGACATGGAAGCGTTGGGTACTGGAGAGATGGCTCAGTAGTTAAGTACTCCCTGGAGAGATGGCTCAGTAGTTAAGTACTCCCTGGAGAGATGGTTCAGTAGTTAAGTACTCCCTGGAGAGATGGCTCAGTAGTTAAGTACTCCCTGGAGAGATGGTTCAGTAGTTAAGTACTCCCTGGAGAGATGGCTCAGTAGTTAAGTACTCCACTGCTCTTCTAGAGGACCTGAGTTATGTTCTCCGCACCTGTATCTGTCACTCACAATTGCCTGTTAATGTCAACTCCAAGGGAGCTGATGCTGTCTTCTGGCTGGGATGGGACCTACACTCATATGTACTATAAAGACAGATGACTAACAAGAGAAACTAATTCTTTAAAAACAACAAAGTGTTTTGCACCATCAGAGAATAAAAGCACTGGTCGACATACACCAAATGACAGCAAGCAAAGCACCGGCGTCAGCATGCTTTGTCGCTGGCCATCCCTCCAGCTGACCCTCTAGCTCTGAGGACTCACTGGATCAGGTGATGTCCCCAGCGATAAGATGACTCTGAAGACATCTTAAAATGATAAGACTATACCTGGCATAGGCTTTCTCTGCCCTCACGTTTGTGGTGACGGGAGAGGGAGAAGGAACCCCCACGCGAGGTGGAAAACTCACTGGGTTATCACTATGCTTCGGAGAAGGAGAGTGAAAGAGAAGTGCCTTTTAACAAACTAACAAGTAAGGTGTGCTTTAGACAGCTGAACTTCATTTTGATTGTGCTTGCGACTGTCATGAGCGAGTTTGGAATGTATAGTATATATTAGCATTAAAAGTCAGGTATGCTTGTGTGGAATCTATTAACTCGAGAGAAAATTACTCAAATTGAAGGAATAGCTGCTTAAAATGGATTTAGAAATACATTTTACTGAACAAAGCCAGCTGGAAAATTAGGCTACTTTATCAGGATTAGAAAGTGCTATGAATTTTAAACACAAAGCTTTTAAAAACAATGCACTACATATTTGAGATTATCATACCTCAATGTCATCATGAATCTTTTTTTCCCCAACAATTGATGATGAGTCTGGAGAGTTGCTTTGCGCAGTGGCCTGCCTTTCACAAAGGAAGCTGTGTTAATTTTTCTGTGGGGAGCTTTATCTCCGGGCGATGGCTCTGAGGCACCTAGAGAACTTGTCGGCCTCGCATTAGCAGATCTGGAGATGGGTGATGCCTGCGGAGCTCTCAGTGTAAGGCCTTTACTGTACACAGCTCCCCGGTGGCCATCTGCTGCGGGGACCGTTCACCAGCCACTCACAGAGACAATGCTAATTCCAAGTTATTTTCAAGTCAGAATCATGTCTCTTACCTTACGGCTTGTCACACCCCCCTTTTATCTGCATTCCTTCCTACTCAGCTACCACCAGCGACTATGGTTCTCCAAAAGTGGGGCTGGCAGATAAAGAAAGAAGGGGAAGGGCTCTGAAAACCTCACCTAGTGGATGAGTGCAACCAGCAAAGGTCACCTGAAGCTTGAGACAGTGTGTCAGGTGGATCATTCACAATTCCTGAAGACAGGGCCGGAGAGATGGCTCAGCAGTTCAGAATACATCTCGCCCTTGCCGAGGCCTCAAGGTTAGCTCCCAGCAGCCATGCCAAGGAATTCACAGCCATCTGTAACTCAGCTCCAGCAGATACAATACTCCATTCTTTTCAAGCCTCCAGTTAATTTTTGATATGTATTTAATATTGTGAAGACTACCTGTAAGGACTGCTGTTGAACGCAGGCATTATCTCTCCCGCTAAGGTACATGTATTCAGAGGGTACGTTTCGTGCACTTAAGTGACATTATGCAATATCAAGACCCGAAGGGCATACACAGAGGACTTAAACATGTAAAACCCAGTGAAGAAATAGCAACTCAACTGTTACATTTGTTATTGAGACGGGAAGCAAGATTTGCAGTGATAGACCCATAAAGGAAAAAAGACACCTGGGGTGACAGACAAGCAGTAATGTCCCCACATCTGGAAGCCACAGACTCGCTCTTCACTCACAAAAGGCCTTGAGTGGGTTTTGGTTTTGTTTATGTTTTTTTTTAATCTAATGCCTGGGAACTAATGATTACAAACTTTTTTAAACATGAAGATCTGATGAGCATCAAAAGCGGGCTCTGATGAGCATTAGAAGATGGACAGAGGTAAGTGGTTCCATTGTGAGCTGTGCTGTGTGGCTGGGGAAGCGGCTCAGTCAGTGAGGTGCTCACAGGCAGGCACAGGGACCCAAGGTTCATCCCTGAGCACCCACACTGACAAGTAAGCTGGGTGGAGACCCGCACCTACAGGTCAGCGCTGAGAGAGCAGAGACAGGCAGAGCGATCACTGAGGCCCACTGGAGCCAGCCTAGCAGAACTGGGAAAATGCAGGTAGAAAATGAGAGACTGCCACACAAGAACATGGTGGGAATGACTGAGGAAGATACTCGAGGTTTACTTGTGGCCTTCACACAAACACATGCCCTCACAGATGCATGCATACTCATCAACACACACACACACACACACACGTGTACACACAGGCACACCTGGGGTCTGCCCAGTCTGAGATATGAATTCCACCTAATAATATTTGACTGTTCCAACATACTGTTCTCAAAAGCATCTCCAGCCTCAGCTGGCTCTGACAGTGGTGATCAAGATTTATCAACATGCAGGTTCATATACGTAGGAGTAGCACACCATGCGCGTCTTCTGAGAGCTACTTCAGAGCCAAGCTTTACCTGAGCGTGTTCCACATCTATCACTAAATCCTGTAGGTACCTCAGCCGCCATCACTGATGAAGATGCAAACATCCCCAGACACTACAGCTGAACAACAGTGCATTCTTGTCATGAGATTCGAACAGCGCCTTCTTTAATGCAACACCCAGGCTTTTTAATACCATAGTTCTCTCTGTTCCGTAAACCAGATAACTCACTGTTCTGCAGAAATGATCTCTGCTGTATCAACTCTGCCCCTATCCCCCACTTCCCTGTCAGAACTCTACCTGGGCCAGGCCAGCTGCCATTACTGTGGCTCTCCCCCTGTTAGGAGCATACACACAGGATTAGAACTATGGCAGCCTGCTTACCAGCATGGGAGAATTACCTACAGAGTTAGAGCACTGCCACACCCGACACGGGCAAAGCACCAGTGACTGCCGCATCTCCAGGCTAGCTCTGAAGCTGCTATGGTCAGGATCTGTGCCACACCAAACCCTACGAGACTGTCTACTGGACTGTCCACTTTTCTTCTCCAGATCTGGAAGTTCAGTGACTCTACAGCTATTCACTTTCAATGGGTGTCACATTCTGTGACTGTATTCACACATACCACGCACAATCACACACACAAGCACGCATGTCCTGTTCTGCCTCACTCATGCCCATGCAGGCCCGCAACTCTCCACTCTGTCTTCACTGGGAAATCATTGAAGCAGCACGGTCCAACTGAATATACTGTGGAAGGAAATGCTGGTACGTGGATGTGAGAGCGCTAACATAGTATTGGGAAAAAACGGACAGGTAGAAGCCAAGTGCAGCAGGACCTCACAGGAACTGCTGGAGAGTCAAGGAGGAACAGTTCCACATCCCTGTCTGGACAGCTCCTCCAGGACAACAGGGACTCTGTCTCTTTTTGGGCGGCTCCTCCAGAAACACAGAGCAGCTGATGAAGAGAGGATATGAGTAAGACTCTGCATCAGCAGAAAATGGAGGAACCATGTGCATTCACGTCTGCAGAAGCCACTAGACCAGAAAGAGCTGAGCGACAAGGACACTTGAGGCTAGTGATGACTCACCATCCTGCCGTGATGCACAAGGGGCCCAGGGACAGGATAACCTTAGTGATAACTCACAGGGAGAGTCTAAATGGCTCACACCGGGAGGGCTTCCATCAATACTATGTAAGCCAAGAAAGCTGGACTTGGAAAAACTAATATCCCATGTCTTCCTTCACACATAATATCTAGACTTGAATTTAGACACCTGTGTGTGCATGCGTCCTCACATGTGTGTGTTATGTGTGTCCATGCATGCATGTGTCTGTCTGTCTGTGTGTGTATGCAGGCATGTGTATGTCTGTATGAGTGCTTGCATGTGTGTGCACATGTGTCTGTCTCTGTGTGTGTGCAAGTGTGTATGTGCATGTGTGTGCATGTGTGTGTACGCATATACTTGTGTATATGTGTGCTCAGGACCTGAAAGTAGAGGGGACACTGAAAGGAAGAGAGGTTTGGGGAGAGAGCTATCATCTATCAAACACGCACTATGACAGCAGGAGGAACTTGGGGAGAGGAACTAGAAAGAGAGGGAGACAGACAGGACAGTAATGATGGAGAGGATAAAGTGTCACCAGGTACACCAGCTTAAAACACAAATGGCCATAAGGGACACAACTTCCTGACCTACATTCCATACGTCCAGCTGTGCACTTCCATAAGCATGAGCTTTTGTTTAATTACTTTATTTAATAAGCATTCAGCATCCATTATGGAACAAGCCCTACTTGAAAAGCTTTATAAATCACCTGAAAGACCTTCAAACAACAACGAAAGCAGTCCTGGGCCACTCTGGGGCTCTACCAGGGCCATCTTCCTAGAAAAGTCTATAAGCAGCCAAGGGGAAAGTCTTATTTTAAGGCTGACGTAGTCAAGAGGAATTTCTAGAAAGCCTGGGTGCAGCAGCAGGAGAGCATTCCCAGGTTTGGGGATGGTCCAAGACCGCCTCTGCCTTGCTAGCAGGATTTGTGAGGAGCTGTTACTTGAGCCTGTGTCGTGTACTTCACTATGATCAGTCAGCCTCTGGCCCTGGCTGGAGACAAGTGAGGGACACTGTGCCAGGCCATGAAGAGCTGGAAAGGAGGAGTCAGGAGCCACCGTTGAGACTCCATGGCAGGTTTCTGATCCACCAGGGCCAGCAGGAGTTCCTGACTGAAGAGGGCTGGGGTGGCCCCCCACACAACCAGGCCTGCTCACGCAGAGACCACAGTTCTGACTCTGCATTCATGATCCTCCTCATGGTTCCAGTCAGTGGAACTGAACAAACCTGGGGTATATCATCTCTGTTCTCCTTTTCCTAACATTACCTTTCTGTGGTCAGTGCAAGGACAAATGATATCTGTTGCTGATGTGAAGAAGGGGCAGGAAGAAGGAAGGGGCAGAACCTAGGCTCTCCACTTACCAGGTTTTGGTTTTATGAGACAGGTCTCCAACTGTAACAAAGGTTGACCCAGAGCTAATTATTACAGCCCAGACTGGCCTCAAACTCCTGACAATCCTCCTGCATCAGCCTCCCAAATCCTAGCATTACACATTGAGCCTCCATGCTTGCCCAGCGTGGACTTTATTGAAATATTAATAAGCGATCCTCAGAATGCACGCAGGCTGAGCATGGTGTCTCCTCCAAGCTGGGGTGAAGCTCGACAGCCTTCGGTTGTGTGGCTCTGACACGTGGGACTGCAGACACCAGCCACACGAAGAGGGAGCAATATTGAAAGTGACTCCAGGGGAGAGTTTCCAACACTGTCCTACCCACGTATACCCACATTACACTCGGAAGAGTTCTGAGTGCATTGCAATGGCGCCTGCTCAAACACTCATCCTCGCATGGAGCACATCTGTGTACAGGGCCTGGCAGGACTAGTAAGCTTGGGCTCTCCTCTTGGGTCTGGTATTAATGAGGATGAGAGAAACTCTGCCAGTCTAATGTGAGTTTGGAATAACAGGCTTAGACAGACACGTGGAGATCAGAGGACAATTCGAAAGAATCAATTCCTTCCTTCCAATATGTGTGTTCTGAGGATTGAACTCGGGCCATCAGCCTTGGCAGCAAACACCCTTACCCACTAAGCCTTTTCACAGGCCCATAAGCCACATTCTTTCAGGGAAGGGAGGACACCCCGGCTGGCAGGGCTCAGGATCCCCCGAAGTTCTTAGACCGTGACAGCCCTTTGTTAGAATGGATGGTGCTGAAATATTGCTTACCAGAACACAACCCAGTAATGGGATTTTAGCTGGAAGGAGCTCCCCAGGTACACGAGCTTCCACTCTCCACTCCACTGCACTTCACTCCAGGGACACATGCTTCCGTCCTCCACTGCACTGTACTCCACTGCACTCCCCAGGTACACGAGCTTCCGTTCTCCACTCCACTGCACTTCACTCCAGGGACACACGCTTCCGCTCTCCACTCCACTGCACTTCACTCCAGGGACACACGCTTCCATTCTCCACTCCACTGCACTTCATTCCAGGGACACACGCTTCCATTCTCCACTCCATTGCACTTCACTCCAGGGACACACGCTTCCATTCTCCACTCCACTGCACTTCACTCCAGGCACACACGCTTCCGCTCTCCACTCCACTGCACTTCACTCCAGGCACACGAGCTTCCGCTCTCCATTCCACTGCACTTCACTCCAGGGACACACGCTTCCGTTCTCCACTGCACTTCACTCCAGGCACACGAGCTTCCGCTCTCCACTCCACTGCACTTCACTCCAGGCACACACGCTTCCGTTCTCCACTGCACTTCACTCCAGGCACACAAGCTTCCATTCTCCACTCCACTGCACTTCACTCCAGGGACACACACTTCCATTCTCCACTCCATTGCACTTCACTCCAGGGACACACGCTTCCATTCTCCACTCCACTGCACTTCACTCCAGGCACACACGCTTCCGCTCTCCACTCCACTGCACTTCACTCCAGGCACACGAGCTTCCGCTCTCCATTCCACTGCACTTCACTCCAGGGACACACGCTTCCGTTCTCCACTGCACTTCACTCCAGGCACACACGCTTCCGTTCTCCACTGCACTTCACTCCAGGCACACAAGCTTCCATTCTCCACTCCACTGCACTTCACTCCAGGGACACACGCTTCCATTCTCCACTCCATTGCACTTCACTCCAGGGACACACGCTTCCATTCTCCACTCCACTGCACTTCACTCCAGGCACACACGCTTCCGCTCTCCACTCCACTGCACTTCACTCCAGGCACACGAGCTTCCGCTCTCCATTCCACTGCACTTCACTCCAGGGACACACGCTTCCGTTCTCCACTGCACTTCACTCCAGGCACACGAGCTTCCGCTCTCCACTCCACTGCACTTCACTCCAGGCACACACGCTTCCGTTCTCCACTGCACTTCACTCCAGGCACACAAGCTTCCATTCTCCACTCCACTGCACTTCACTCCAGGGACACACACTTCCATTCTCCACTCCATTGCACTTCACTCCAGGGACACACGCTTCCATTCTCCACTCCACTGCACTTCACTCCAGGGACACGAGCTTCCGTCCTCCACTGCACTGCACTCCACTGCACTTCACTCCAGGGACACACGCTTCTATTCTCCGCTCCACTGTGGAGCTTCAGGAGAGTCTCTCTCTGATTTTGACGTTGCTTTCCTCTGACCAATCCCAGGCCATCCCCAACACATGCCGCTGACTTTATACCAAGCTTGTAGAAACGTGTTCTACTGATGAAAAGAAAGAAACTTGACTGATACTTCAACTCTGTCTTTTCGTCAAATTTAATTTGAGCTCCGTAGAGCAGGAAACCAAACCCTCGGCTCTTCTGTTTCTTCTTTAACTCTAAGTCCTAAAACAGCATCACGCATCGCAACAGCTTACCAAAAGTCCCCGGAACCCCTGCACTAAGAGATGCTATGCTAGGAGACGATCCTTACAAACCAATGGTTCAAATCTCGATCCTACAGTCTCCAGCCGCAGCTCAATCCTCATTTATAGTACCATTTCTTTAATTAAAACAAAAACAAAACCACCTTGCTCTTCTGAAGTAGAACTATTATGAGGGGAGTTCTACTACTTCTTGTTACCATATGCAGAGCGCATTTGTAGACATCCTGTTGTTTTAAAGAAAAACAAGTATGGCGGTGGGCAGAAGTTAAAGTGACCAGTGATAAAGACCAAGGGAAGACGGTCCTCTGCTTCCTTGGTGCAGAGACACTGGAGGCTGTCATCTTTGCAAGCTTCCACGTTCCCTTTTTAATGTATTAACAAAGAAGAAAACCCACAGTATTTACCCATAATCTCCCAATAATGGTTCCAGAAAGCAAGAGACATCTGGGTTTATAAAGGAGAGGAGGAAATAAGATGTGGTGGGAACTAGGTTGTCACCAGGCAGGAAAGAGTTCTCTGATTTTATTTGGATTTGTTTCTGCAGTGGCGCCCTTCGTCTTACGTGAGGTCTCTGGGGGAATTATGTGAGGATTTTTTGTTGTTGTTGTTTTATCTTTTCTCTATTTGTATCTTTGAACATTTGGTTTTAAACTCAGATCCAAGTTATCTGCATGCATTAAACTGCTAGTTGACAGCACAGATAAACCAAGTGCATTTTCCTCTCTTTAATTATTAAATTGAACAGTTTAATAATGCAATTCTCCAACCGAAAAATGGATTGTATTCCAAAGCTCATAAATGCATGGTTGGCTGAAATCAAAATGTATTTCTCCAGACTGAGGTTGGCAATAAATGCCAAGCAACCCAGAACCCAAGTTTCACTCCTGCGGAATGTTCAGGCCTCCGAGCCCTGTAAACTTTGGACAAAGAGTTTACTGGGGACACAGGAGTGTCAGCAGGCCCATCTCTGCAGCTCATTAAGCCACTGTCTCCTACGAGGCTAGGGCTGGGACATTCTGAGATTTATAATCCCAGCATCTGGGAGACTGAGGTGAAGGCCAGCCCAGGTTACATCACCCAACACAAATACTTCTGTAGCCTGCAAGCCACTTCTGGCTCTGGGGACAGGAAACGGACACTTGGTCTTTGAGACCCCCTCGGCTCACTGCCTGGCCCTTCTCAGGCACTTCTCTCTCTGATGCCAGCCACCCCATTGTCCTCCTACCCCAGAGCTGTTACTGCACTACATGCAGGCTCAGCTCATTCAGAAATTGCTAATAACTGCTGGGTTCCTGGGGTCTCAAATGCCTTGAGCTCCTCTAACAGGGTCCTTTAAGAGGATCAAACCATGTGGCTACCACATCACATGTCTCCCTCTGTGTCCCTAAATACATGTTCCCTTCTGGCCTCTGTATGAGCTGCTCTTTCTCAGAACCATTTGTCTTGGATTAAATAAACAAATAAATAGTAAAAACAAAACAAACAAACAACAGCAATAAAAGAAAAAAAAATCATGGAACTTTTTCATTCTACCCTTGAAGGAACAAACAAGATTAATGGTAAAGTATGTTTGATTATAGGGAGGAACCAGCAAGAACATGAAATGAGAACTGAACTTCAAAAATAACCAGCAGAAAAACATACTTAATAGCCTTTCAATTTAGGACACGCCAACTCTACTGGAAATACCTAAAGGTGGTTTTACAGATTTTTATTTTACGGCTTGGAAAGGCATTAAGATATTGAGTACTGTAGAATAAAGCCGACTGCTTTCTAGTCATCCGATATACAAGCTAAGAAAAGGCCTCGGCGTATGACGGATGTAGTGATGGGGATCATTGCGAACGCAGAGGTAACTTGCATGCTTTTCCTTTCTATTAAAAAATAAACAGGCACACTTTAATTATTCACTAGGCATGCTAATATCAAACTGTGATGACAGTGAATATCCTACCAACAGCTTTGTGCCACTTCGGTGCAACATGATCTATGTTCCCTCCCAACCCGTGGACTCTTTGGAGCCTCCTCGGCTGTCCCTGCCCAATTTAGCAGCTTATAAGCACAGGAAGCTGACTTTCCCATGCCCCACTTGGTGATAAATTTTTCACAAAAAGCAAATGAGCACACTCATCCCTGGGTCGCAGTGAGGAAGCATCATCCCAAGAACTGGAGTCAGAACCAGGCGGGCCTCTCCCTCCTCCTTCAGCACCGGCAGCAGATCTTCCCTTGAATGCATATGCTGAACCTCATTCACGTATTCTAACTAGAAAAACGGCCTCCTACTTACCCTCGTGGCTTTTGCTAGAATTTATTTTTTTAATGTATTGTTTTCCCTTGTTACATAAACAGAAAAGTAAAAAGTGGGCCAGTCTATGCCTCATTCTGTAATAAACCCAACCACCTTGGGCTGCGGATGTTCTTACATGGGGAAGCAGAGGCCTTGGTTCTTAGACAGTAAACAATCTGGTTTCTCCCAAATCCCACGTCCCAACAAAATCACTCTCGGCTCTCTTGCCTCTGCTCCCCTATGGCCATTCCTAGCTACTATTGTTTTTGCTTCTAACATGTTTTGGACGGTTAGTTTTCAACTGCCGATTTGACATACCCTAAAACCACCTGGGAAGAAAATCTTAAGGAATTGTCTAGCTCATGTTGGCCTGTGGGCATGTCTGTGGGGGTCTGTCTTGATTGTTAATTGATGTGAAAAGTCAGAGCCCACTGTGGGCAGCGCCATTCCTAGGCAGGTGATTACACACTGCAGACGGGAATGTAAACACATGGGCCAGCATGCACTTATTCAACTACTCTTGACTGTGATGGACAGCAGCCTAGAACTGTAAGCTGAATAACCCTTCTCTCCTCAGTTGTTCGCTATCAGGGTATTTTATCACAGCAACAGAAATACAAGCAGGACAACGCCCCAAGTCACTCCTGCTCTGCAGGGCTTTCTTAGCTTCATCTCCTGGCCAGCCACACTGTTACCTCCGTTTCCTCAGCTCCCATCTCCAACAGAAACACACGTCACTGCCAAAATGCCAATGCAACCATTGTCCACCATCACGAAGAGTCTGGAGTTAGGGGATTGCATCTTTGTCCCAGGTGCTGGGCACAGGAGACATTCTATAGACCCCACTGACCGAAAGAATAAATGGAGGAGGGATGACTTGCTAGTCCAGTGCTCAGTCCTCAAGCTAAAAGCTTTCCCTGCCCCTACTCTGAGGAGCCTGATTCCTCAGATAGTTCTCAGTTGTAAAATGCTTTCTGGCTGACCTCCCACTCTCTAGCCACACCTTCACCTCTTCCCCACACACACTGGAGGGACATGCTGCCTCTGTATATCTCTGCAACATAGATCCAGTGACTTTCCAGCCAAAAGGCCTTCCTTCACATCTGTCCCCAACAAGAGTCATAAGAGTTAACAGCTTTGTGAGTTCTTCCTTCCGACTCCCTCCCAGTGGGTTAGCAGGAAGAGATGCAGGAAAACAATGGCCCTGTGGCCCCTTCCTTCCCACAGAGCAAACCACTCTCTCTGCTTTTATCTTGTATACAAGACCTAAGAGATGGCTAACACCTCACCTCACGTGCTGGCTGCCCAGTCTCCATTTACCCATTTTCTGTCTCCCTTCTCTCTCATAAGCCTTCTCAGTCCACATAGCCCAGAATGGAGCAGGACCCCAAACAAACCCCACACCCAACATGGAGAAGACAGGAAAAAAAACAATGGTCTGTTTGTATTGCAGTGAAGGACAACAACTAGGTAAAGATGAGTGTCAGCTTGTGGTTCAGAGTCTACACTGTACTACAGCATGGCTGATGTAGGCCAAGCCCTTGGACTGGCCTAGAGACCAGCTGACCCGCAGGATGGGATCTCTCAGGGAAAACAGGTTCAGCCTGCCAAGCAGGCCACTTACAAAAGCAGCTTGGGAAACAGATTTGTTCCGTGCGGGCTACCGAGAGTCCTCCTGTTCAAGCTTGAGACTTTTATTGGTTATTTTATGTATTTACATTTCAAATGTTATCCCCTTTCCCGGTTTCCCCTCTGCACCTCCCCCATACTCCTCCCCTTGCTTCTATGCCGATGCTCCCCCTCCCACCTCACCGCCTGGCATCTCCCTACACTGGGGCATCGAGCCTTCCTTCACAGGACCAAGGAATTCTCCTTCTGATGTCAGGCTCTTTTTAAATGACTATTAAACTGCAGGGCTTGGAAGAAGGAGTCCTGTCCTGACCAGCGGTTCAGGATCCTGCCTGCTAAACAGACGTACTCATGGCCATTTCTGAAGTACTTCAGAAAAAGCACTAACCGCCCCCTGCCACGCCCACCCTGGTAACTACACCCAGCCACGCCCACCGAGGACCCACGGGAACACTAACGATCCCACTGCCATGTCCACCCAGGACCGGCTGACACCTGATTCTCTGGCAGTTGGATTTATCAACAGTGTAGCTATGAAGCTCTTGAGGAAATCCTCATAAAAGTCTCGCTAAAGAGTGTTGGCCTAGCCTGTCCCCCTCAGCAGCGCTTTCACCGCCTACACGGGCTTGATATTTTAGTCCCTCCTGAGCTCGGACACTTTTGTATTTCAGGTTTTCTCGTGGTAGAGTGAGAGGTTTGAGGTCAGTGAACTCTTTAAAAACAAGCAAAACAACATTATTTAGACATTTTTCCATTTTAAAGATTCATTCTTATTTTGCGTGCATGAGGAGATAGACACGTGTCTATGTACCACGAACATGCCTGGTGGCCTTGGAGGTCAGAAAACAGTATCAGGTCCCCTGGAACTGCAACCACAGATGGCTGTAAACTGCCATGTGGACCGTGACAACAGGGCAAGTGTCCTCTGCCGGAGCAAATGGCTCTCTTGATGGCTGAGCTACCTACCTCTCCAGCCCGCCTGTTTGTTTGTTTGTTTGCTTGCTTGCTTGCTTAACAGTTTACAATCCTAACAGTTTTCTAGGCACTTCAGCGTTAATTATCTATCTACTTATTTAACTCTGGCTAGGGACTGAACCCAGGGTCTTGGACATGACAGACAGGCCCTCCACCACTGAGCTGCACCCCCAGGCCTCCACCATCTACCTACAAACATCCACTTAGACTCTGTGACTGGCAAGTAACAGGGAAATCGATGAGTAAGCGAAGATCTCTTTAGTGACTTACACACAGAAAACGTGGCAGGCGGGATTCCAACTTGAAGACCCCATTTCCCACTTGCCTAACTAGCTCCCGGGAAGACAAAAATTACATAGGAGATCACTGAAGTTTATGGGCTTTTAAAAAGCCATGTTAACATTTAAAAAGAAAAGGGGCTCACGCGGTACCTCCCTCCCTCTGCTTCGCAGCTTCCCTTGGCTAGCATGACTTTGTTTGTATTCACTTGCATTAGGGCCAGGGTCACAGACAGAAACTGTGGATTTCCGGAATGCCCCTTCGCTACCTAAGTTGTTTCACTGAATGGCTTGCTGAGCAATTTAATACAGAGGGTCTCTCTCTTCTTTATTCTAGAAATGGCAGTACAACCTTCCGCTTGTGTCAGCCAGTTTTTCCTCCAGTTAACATAACTTTCTACATTTAAAAAAAAAATACATCTTTCTTCATTTATTTGTTCTTATGAAGTAAACCTAGAAGCCTTCAAATATTTTTTCTTTGAAATCAAATAAAGAAATATTCATCCATGCAGAAGAAAAGAGAGCACAGGAGAGTCCCCGGCTCTGCTTTATAATATTACGGCACGTGGTGCAGTCTCGTGTCTGTATTTATTTCCAGTCATTTAGTTTATGATGGAGAATAACTTTTGATTACTGATGCTCGCAGTATTATTCTCTCTGTCTTGGACTGTTTGAAGACCTGTATTTTATTACAAAGTCCAATAAAAATAAAGTGAAAAGCCCACAGGTCCCCAAACTGCTTCCTGGCCGGGGCTGTACGTCATTCGTTTCCAATCTGGAAGGAATTTCCTTCCCCTGTAAGTCTCTGTCGCTTGCTCATAAGCAAATTTATCTCCTAATGCCTCCTTCTTTATTTTAGCCATTAATCTCCCATTGAGAGTCCTACGAAATGCTTTCTGCAGATAAAAATATTTAATGTTTACTAGATTTCCCCATTCCACACAACATATATTGCTTAAAGGGGGCAAAATCAATCTTTTCTACCTGAGTTCAAGTTTGTTAGTTTGATGCCGCATGTTTCCCTTGGAAGTAAGAAATCCTATTTCTTTTGCTACAGGTTGAATTATGTCCAAACAAAAGATGTCAAAATTGTAACCTTAGACTCCTCTTCTAGAAGGTGAGCTTATTTGGAAATGGGGTGGTTGAGTTGGTAATCACTTAAGAAGAAAGCACACTGAGTCAAGTGTCCATTGTCTGGCTGGAATCCACAGAAGAGGCTCAGGCACACAGAGAGAAGCCGCCTGACGGCAGAGGTCAGGCCAGGGAAGCTGAGTGTGACCTTATCTCCTTCCTGGAGTTCTTTATTTCATTCAGCAAAAGTCAGCAAGGAAATGAGTGAGACTGAACCTGCGGAAATGCCTGTTGTAGGAGTGGACGGCAGGCAGGGCGTACGTGGCGGGCGGGGCGCACATGGCGCGCCTGCATGCTCCCCAGATGGGATAGCAGGTTGGTGTTCACCCTATAAGAGGTTTAACTTCCTGGCCTAGTTTAAGGACGTATAAACAAAGTTACACTTCAAAGCCCAGTCCCCCAGGCCCTCATACTTCCGCACCTCTCTCCCTGTGTCTTCCCTGAACCACACATCAGCTTGAGCCTTTTTCTTTCCATCAAAAACCCAAATCAAAAGTTCTTCATGCCCTCCCCTCCCCTCTGCATCTACCTGTGAGTCTTACAAAGTTCCACGACACTCCACTGCTTTGCAGTGCTTCAAAGCTGTCTTGGAAATACAACCTCTGGGTCAGAGTTTCAGGCTGCTAGCCGGGGCCGTGCCATTATGAAAGGCCACTCCATTATAATGGAACTGTGACCATTGCCAGAAGTACGGTAACTTAATGCCCTAAATTATGATTATGTGGAGTAACTACGTCTAGATTCTTTCCCCCGCCCCCAGAGCTGTTTTGGGCACAACCTGCCCTGTGACTACTTATCAATCACGTGATCTGCACAGAGACCCTACTTTTCCTCTGAAACCTACAAGGAGGAGGCCCACCTCCTGCCATGTGGGCTGCACTGTCCTGTGAGCCCCTGCAATGTTCTCTGTCTGTCTGTCCATACCACTAATAACTGCTCTAAGAAATCTCTTACCCCAAAGGGCAATCTGCCTCAGTGTCCTCCCTGACTCTCTCACCCGGCCTTTAACCCAACACAGCTATATTCTTATGCTTTCTCCAGTGGTGGAGTCTCACTAACAACTCTTCGTTTTATAAGTTAAACATTTTTACTTAGAAAACATGCGACCTTGTTTTAAAAAGACATTAAAACAAACCAGGCTGCCCCACCATGGGGATCAGAATGCACCATCTGGAACAATACTCCTTGAGCAAGGAAAACTTGCAGTACATGACAGGGGGGCTCAGGGTAGCTTGTGACAATCTTCTGGTGTCACTCGCCATTTGAATCATATTAAAGCTTTAGGTAGTAATTGGCTCTTAGTCACGGCACGGTTTTGGTTTTTGTTTCTTGTGGTCCAAGTTAATCTCCCGGGACTTTCCCGGTTCTTTTAAGATTGAATGACCTCACATATTTATTTTCCTATTTCTCCGCTTCATCTCACTGTCCCTGCACTACTCTCTTCTTAGTAGGTTGGATTTCAGATCAGCTAACCCCTGGCTCCTGCTCCTCCCTGACCCCATTTTTATTTCCTCTGCTTTGCAAAATTCTAGCCGAGTTCAAAACTCCTTGCCAGTTCTGTCAAGGTGCACCCTCCTGCGGGCCCAGGTTCCTCCAGCAACAGGTTTTTACGAGTGCTTCTCTGCACAGATCGGCATCAGCAGTTCAAGCCTGATGACTTTACGACTGCATCTCCACGCTTATTTATCACGTCTGTATTATTCCTGAAGATAAGGTCTAGAATAACCTGGAGGAGAGCGTGTTAGCTGTTGCCAGGGAGCAGACGGCCCCTACCTTCCCAAAGATAAAGGCAGTTCTGCATCTTCGCCTTCTCAAAGTGTGCAGCGTGCAGCTGCTGGGCTAGAATCCCTTCACCTAAGCACATCAGCTTGCTTCCTGCGTCTGTTTTCTCTAAGCATGACACTTCCTATCTTGCCATCCTTTAGGGACTCGATGAAAGCCAACACAGCCCCTCTTCCCCCACTCCCATGTTTCTTATATTCCCTCACCCGGGATCTTCCCTAACTCCCACTTCTCTCACCAGATTCCCACTCATTCAATCAAAGGTCCCTGCACATCACCCCCTCCAGAAGCACCCTCAATTCTCATCTTCAGACCTTGGGCTGGGACCAATGAACCTCTGGTGCAGCTGTAAACGAACTGTCCTTTTCACCTGCTTCGTGTGTGTGTGTGTGTGTGTGTGTGTGTGTGTGTGTGTGTGTGTGTTTTCAAGACAGGGTTCCTCTGTGTAGTCTTGGCTGTCCTGGAACTCACTCTGTAGACCACGCTGGTCTCAAACTCAGAAATCCACCTGCCTCTGCCTCCCAAGTGCTGGGATTAAAGGTGTGCCGCCGCCACTGCCCGGCCCTTCACCTGCTTCTTAAAAATCCATTTCCACTTCCCTTTCCTGTGCCCGGCTGAGCCAAAGCTGCCCAACAACCGAGAGCTATATGCCGTTCTGTTTGGCTACATATCTGAAGAGCTTGTACGGCTGCCATCATTTCTGGGATTCAGGAAGAGACTTGATAGGTTTGCAAGTGCAGAAACCTGGATGATAACTAATGGTGATTCGTAACCAGATTCATTTTATAGATCTCTTTTCTAGTGAGTTCATATCTAACATTTTCATCAACCCTCAAAGCTCTGGGGCGGATACAGAAGAGCACAGCTGAGCATCACGTACACATCTCCTGGAGCTTCAGTCAGCAGCTTCTGAAAAGTGTCGCTCTGAACAACACCGGCCACAGCCTAGCAGGAAGAGTCAGCTGTGTCCCCTTTCTTACAATAGGATAGCGTGGGAGTCATGCTGAGGTCAGTGGCTTGCAAGGTTACTGTCTTAGAGTTTACAATGTATTCTCACACCTTAATTGTTGGATAACACGTAATTTAATTGCACAAGGTCAGGTCATGCAGGGAAAAACAAGAGCCCTGATCTCCCCCTGACTGCACTCCTTCCCGGGACTATTCTGACAGAATACTAACGAAGAGCCACACAAAAGTAGGCCTTGAGTCACTTAGGCGACTCTTGCTCTGCTCTCTGAGGTCATCACGAGATCCTGCACACAGCACAAACTAAATGCACGCTATTTTGGCTCACGGGCCTGGAGGCTGGAGCGTCCAAGAACACAGCATTGGTGAGGACCACTGTGCTGCTTCATGGCAAGGCAGAAGAAAGCACACAGGCAACATAGACAGAGAAGAAAAGTCAGCAGACACACAGCAGGCTGCTCATGCCTGTGAAAATGGCATTCATCTACACATAAGGGCCTATGTGGGAGCCTCTTAATACTAGCAGCTAGGAGGTTCAACTTCTGCCCAAATGTGACAGGAGGCACTTAGGTCACAGCAGTGCTGTCCAACACGCACATGCCTTGGCTAACTAAGGTATTATTTGTAATGACGACCAGCACCACACTAACACAGTTAGTTCCATTTCTCTGCCATAACCTGAATGGTGCAAGTCACAGACTTGTAACAGTTTAATTTAAAGTAACGGTCAAAGCTGTTGACGGAGGATTCCAGACATATCAGAGTACCGATGGACTTGCTCACCAGTTAGTTATAGCTAGAAAATGGCAGGAGATGTGTTCAGGCACTGGGAAGTTGGGAGCTGAAGACACAGCCCCTGAGATAACTCAGATGTGCAAGTTAACTGAGAGGCTCTTTACATCAGCTGCTGTAAATATGTTCAGATATATACACAGGAAATACGATTCAGTGAGTTTAAAGACAAGGGCTCAGCAGAAGAGTGAAATGTTGTAGTTCAATGATAATTCCAAAATAAACAAAGAGAAAAACAAACAAACAAACAACTATTCCAAACCCCAACATATACACTGGCATAAATTTTACCTGGCGGATTGAAAAGCAAACTTGAGAATCAAAATAAAGGGCAAGGCACATGAATAAATAAACATGCTTTCGTAATTCCTAATTTTCTGTTTGGAGAACAAAATGATAATGATGGTGAGGATGGTGATGGCGGTGATGATGGTGATGGTGATTGAAAGTTAACCACGTAGGACTTGAGCAGCCTATGGGACAATACCAGTCTGTCTTACACTTACACACTTAGGATCCTTGAAGGAAAGACAGATACCATGGGGCAGATATTTCTTAACAAAATAGTTCTAGGGGTGAGAGATATGTCACAGTGACTACACACATACACTGCTCTCATAGACGACCCAAGTTCAGTTACCAGAAAAGCACTCAAAATTTAGACACCAAAGATCTCAATCTAAAGGACACTTTAACATTCTAAATGATAAGAGAACTTATGAAGGAAGCTAGAAAACACTTTACCTCATGATGAACAAAAGGAAAAAGTTAGGTCTTTGGAAAGACTAATAAAATCGACAAAACTCCTGCAAGACTCTATCAGGAGAGGAGAAAAATAAAAATTAAAAAGCAGCTGTCAGGGTGAAGAATGAGCTGTGACTACAGACCCTACAGACATCAGACTAGGACCACGGTATGAACAACTTCACAACCACAATCCTAGCAGCTCAACGCATCTCGGTGGCAATGGAGCAGGTGTCTGTAAGAAAGCTTGCAGTCTCTCGGTTTTTCATTTGGTGGAGCAGCAAACAAAATGGTAGCTACAGTGTGAGTTACAGGATGTTCTAAACTGACGAAGCCCGTGGATGTCCATACGGCCAGCTTGTGCTGCTGGCGAGCAGGTGAACCGCATCACACTGACCTTAGAGGGTCTATGGTGCTTTGAATGGGAACGGCCGCAAAGGTTCAGTGATGTGACTGATGAACCCCCGATGACGAACAGTTTAGCAAGGAGGAGGAGATACAGCCTTGACAGAGGAGGTGTGTGCCTGGATGTGGGGTCTGAGGTTTCCCAAGCCCTTGCCAGGCCCAGACTTAAGCTCTTCCTCTGGACTTCTGTCCCCACAGCTGCCGTCACACACCCAGCCAAGGCAGGAGTGGACTCCCCCTCTGAAACTGGAATCCCCAGGTAAGTGCTGCGTCTTATGAATTACCTTGGTTGTGGCATCCTCTCATGGCACTAGAACAGTAACTAAGAGAGTCACTCAGAATCTGCCGGATGACAGCAACGTTACCTCCTGACTGCAGTAGTCAGATGCAGGTGACTGCACACGGTCTAAGCTTCTCACACCGGATGGACACTTAACACATTCCAGTGAATGTAAGCTCAGCTCAATGAGATTGATTTTTTTTTTTAGTCAGAAAAAATAAAGTATTTTTATTTGGGATTAGTCTGTGCATTATATAGAAAACTAAAACAAAAATACAGAAACTCACTGAATTTGGAAAATACTTCAGTTCCATTATACGTAGCAGCAGGATAAATACAGACTGGGAAGCAGGCTAGACGCTGTAAACCATAAAGTTCACAAAGACAACGAACGTCCTTCCTGAGAGCCGCTGCTTCTGAAGAAGAAGCTGCATTGCAGTGGACGTGAGCCAAGCAGAGGTCAAACGCGGACTGCGGGCCTGCTCGAGCTCTGGGACCTTAAGAAAATCTCCATCAACTCGGGGGTGATGACAAGATCAAGGGGCATTAAAAGCATTCGTCAGCAACGGGGACATGGAACTCAGTGGCAGAGCACTTGTTCAGCAGGTGCATGTGCACACAAACAGAAAACTTAGTGTGGCCCTGGAGGACCAGAAAGAAGGGTCCCAGGAAACTGAAAACAGACCTACTGTGCAGTCAAGCACCATAACTTCTGGGTATACAGCCAAAGAAATCAAAGCCAGCACAGACAGAGAAACCAACATGGTCATGTTTACTGAAAGACCGGAGCCATACTAGATGTAAAAAAACAAAACATGGAAAGCAGGGTATATACACACACTGTAAGGCTATTCGGCCACACCCTCTCCTATGTGGAGTCATGTGCTTCTCCTATGAAATCAGAAGAGAAACTATTAATGTGGGGGAGGGAAGACCAGAGGAAGAGACAGTAATTCTCACATATAGAACACACACACACACAAGGCAGAGGGAAGCCACCTGTGAGGAGGTAGGAGGACCACGAGAAACGACAGGGAGGGAGGCCAATGTGAACAGAGCCCACTGGTAACGTGTCTGCAGCTTCACCACAAAGCCTGGTATTTTTCGACACTAGCTAAACTCTAAACTAACAATGTAAGAAGACCAAACTGAGAATGAATCTGTTGATGTACCCCACAGCTACAGGCTCAACAGGCCAGTTAAATGGTGAGGCAGAGCCCATAAACACAGCAGAGGGCAAACTGCACAGAAGGCAAGGGCAGCAGCAGCTTCCAGCCAGTTTTCTCTGGGCACAGCGGATGGAGACAGCCTAACGCCACCTTCCCTCTGGGAGCTGCTTGTGCAGAGGGTCCACAGCTGACCTTTCAGAAAGCCCATACTTTCTTCTGGATGGTGTTATACCTGTGGTAAGAGACACCTCAGGCCAGCTCAGTTGTGGCCCCATCAAGTGCCTCGGCCTTGCGAGCATGCTGACACGGCAGCACCCTCAGGGGTGTCCCACAAATGGTTACTGCCATGTTTGGCTGCAGCTCCTTGAAGATGGCCTCAACTTTTAGTTTGTTGCCCAGACTAGCAGTCTCTTCCTTGGCTAAGAACCAGAAGGGGACCACATGTCTAGCTAACACAATGAATGGCCTGAACCAGGGAAGCCAGGCACCTTCATCCCAGTGTTAGGGCCCCTAGGGGGCACCTCAAAATCAGCACAGTGAGGCGTGTCATCGAATAGAGAATTAATCAATTAATCGAAAGGATATGGAGTTCTCAAGAAGATGAATCAAGCGGTGGGGAAGGAAGTGATGCCGGACACTGTCGTGGCTGTGCTGAAGTCAAGCGTGCTGAGGACAGAGGCCTTCGAGGCAGGGGCCCAACATGCACAAGGACACAAAGGAAGCTGAGTCCAGGGGTGAAGGGGAAGGAAACAGGAGAAGACACAGACAGAGAGCCGGGAAGTTACACTCCATGGGGGAGGGGGGGCATTTAACAGCACAGAGGAGAGAAGACTAGAAAGGGCCAAAAGTAGGGACGGAGAACTAAGCTGAAGTAACCCACTCGGGAGGGTTTGCCCAGGACAGCAGCTGCAGCGTGGAGAGAGATGCAGCAGGCCACAAGAGTGTCTGAGGAATCCCTGGTACAGTGGAGGTGAGAAAGAGGCCGGCGGAGCTCCAACCAGAGCGAATGTGTCTGCTCTGTGCAAAGCAACAGGTCAACCTCTCTCTGAAAGTAAGAAGAACGCCCCCTGGATTCTTCTTTATATTAGCAGGAACAAAAGCAGGGGCCACTTGAGAAAGCACAGACAGGTCTCAGAAAGATGCAATGCTAAACTAAATCCTCTCCAGCACACACTGAGGAACAATCAACAAGCACAAAAGGCAATTTGCTAACAAGAGCGCCATCTACTGCTACATAGGGAGAGCGCAGCAAAAGAAAAATGCTACAAACAAACAGAAAAGTGGACAGAGGCCCAAAGTCTCCATTCACAAATCAAGGGTTTACGGTAGCACTTGCAATACCATCCAAATGCTTGTCTTTCCTTGTTTCTCCTAAAACCGTCGACCCAGTGGGAAGCGGGTCTGAAGACACGAAGCTTACCTGCCATCATCGCTACCAGGCTGGCTTTGTAGACGTTGGTGAGAGAGCCCAGTTCGCCCGTAGCTAGGATGGTTTTGAGATGGGCCTCGCCGCAGGCCTTTCGAAACTGAGTGACCTCATCGTAGAGAGCTGTGAAGGAAACAATTGCAGCGTTACAAAGCAGGCAGGCGGGAACAGCATGGTGGCTCTTTAGAGCCAGGAGGAACCCACTTCGGATTTATGAAACATAAGACATTTGCCACTCACTTACTAAACATCACCCCAATTTAATATCACCTAGAGCACTCTGCTACAGTTCACATTCTGCTTTGAGCAGTGCCTGGTTTGCCACCATAAAACTGTTCCCAAGCTCTGGGCCTGGGGTCAAGAGTCATAAAGCCTCTTAAATACCATTATGAAGACATGCAAATTACAAATAATTTCTACTTTTTTCCACGTGATTAGGACCTGAGGGAGAAAGTAAAAGCAAATTTATCTGCCATACATCTAGCATCCAGTTACTATAGCACGAGGAAAAGATATCCTGCGGTTCCTATCCATTCTCCTCCAGAGGCAGCAGGCTCTCTTGTTAGTGGATAAAGCAGACCTTTTCTGATACAGGATACAGGAAGAGCTCATTGGCTACCACTGTAGACAGTAAGTACATGAAAACAGGAGGAGGAGATGGGCTGGCAGGTGCACTGCAGGTATGTGAGGAAAGCTCACCCTAGGGGTGTGCACTGAGGTAGCTGTCAATCACCCAAGCCCTACGTCACTTCCAGAGCTCCAGACAGAGCCTGCGACCAGACCAGCCTGGTAAGTAGACTAGACAGAGATGGGTCGACAAAGCAGCCAAAAACACATGGCAAATCCAAACTGAGGGAAGCGGCTGAAGGAAAACCAAACAGTTCAAAGAAACCAAAGCAAGCGAACACCAACTCGGAAACAAAACACAAACGAAATACACACAAAATTAAAAACATGTAAAAGAAAGAAAAGAAATATCAGTAAAGAGGCAAAAATGTTAGAAAACAAAACCAATGTGTTTCAAAAGCTACTTAAGAGGCATCTGTCAATGACAGCATGGGCTTTAGCCTTCTCCCCCTAGCCTACCATCTATCTGATTCCCCAAACTCAGGAATCAGAAAATCTGCCACGATGACCAGGGTGGCTTGTGTGTGTCTTAGGGGAAGCTGGTTTTACACACAGGATATCTGGTGTTTGTCACCACCAGATTGTCCTCATAGAAGGTCTGAGGTGACAGCCCTGTCTACCTCCCTTCCCCTGCCCACGTAACCTGACTCGTGGGAAAGCCATGTGACCTAAGTGCCCACCGTGACAGTGGAGTGTCTTAAATCATAACCCTGAGCAGGCAGTAACAATTTACATCCTTTCCACTCAGGAAGGGGAGTCTAGGGTGCAAGGACCTTTCTGGAAACTAAATCTAATGAGAACATTGTTCTTCTAGAAAAAGTGACAGGATGACTTCTGGTCTAAAAACCCAAGAATGCTAACCCGGTTAACCTGTGACTTGAAATTCTGTGGTAAGCAAGTAACAGTGGGCTCCCTGCTCCACAGCCTGACAGAGGTGAGCGGAAGACTGCAGATGTATCATTTCCTGTAGGACTCAGGCAATATTGTATTCAGTCTCGGTCCTATCCTTAGAGTACACTAACCTTATAGTTATTATAAAGATGAGGAAGAGGGAGAGAGAGAGAGAGAGAGAGAGAGAGAGAGTGCTGTGAAGTTTAGTATTAAAGTATTTTGGTGAAATAAGTTTCCATCTTGTCTGATAAAAATCAAATCTAATTTCATAACCTAACCCATTCCCCTTGAAGAGACAAGAAATTCTGCTGTATGGGTAAAAATCTTTAAAGATATTTAACTATAGCTTTTGTTACAGTGAACTTTGATCTGAATAACAAATTCTTCAACTATTGATTATGATCATATTTATGGAAAAAAAGCACTGCAATTCTTTTAGTGACCATTGGATTTATTTACTGTAGTAAACAAACCAGAAGAACAAGATGTGGTTTTATGACCAGCAGCTAGAGGGTGTGGGGGAGCCCTGCTGTTGAGGTTGTAGTCCACCATGTAGGGATAGCTCTCTGAGCTTAGTGCAAAACCGAGAACTCCCTTTCGGGGCGGGACTTCCCTTCTTCTGCTTGGCCTTGGCTGGACAGTGTCTCTGAGCAGGTACGGGGCCTTATGCGGAGAATGACCCCGGGCAGAGCTCTCTGCACGTACTGCACACAAGTCCCGCTCTAGCCTCCCACCCACGCGATAATTAGCTGCTGTGTTATGGCCAATCAGCCCTTTCCACCCATACCTCTAAAAGCCTCATATCCCTGCCCCTGGAAAGATGAAGTAGAGCTGTCTCACTGAAGCTGTCTCCCTTCTGTTACACTCACGATGCCACTTCTGCCCTCACAGGCTGGTGGCCCATGACCCCGGAGGAAAGGGAGACCCACAAGAGGGTATGTTCTTTAACTCAGAACCCAAACAGAAGGGATGTAAAGGGGCCACCTCCGCATCCGCGCCCTTCATTCTCAACGTGCTAATTTCATGACGTTAGCCGTATCATGTGTTCCTGAGAAAGCATCTATAGCTTGGCTTTATTCTATTATTCTGTGTACTCAGAACATATGCAGGACCGTGGAGACCCTGTCCCAAGGGAATAAGACAGAGAGTGATGAACACGGTCTCTCATGGAGCCTGCAACTCACTCCCTGGCTAGCCTGGCTGGCCAGTGATGCCCAGGTATCTTGCATGGGTCCGTCCATCCATCCAGAGCTGGAACTGCAGTGGGGAACACCAAGGCTTGCTTTACTATGTGGGTTCCAGGGCTCAAACTCATACCCTTGTGTTCAAGCCCTTACTGTCTGAGCTCTCCCTCCCTCTTCCTGCTCCAATCTGGATTCCTTGAATAGAAAACACAACCTCTTTGGAAAGAGCCTCAGGAAGCAGCCTCGGGAAGTTCACCATATTATCCCTTTCTTCTGTGTGTTTATTATGCTTCCGTCTATCATGCACCCGTGCACAGGTACATGTGAGCCTCAAAAGACAACTATTCGTTCTTTATTTCCTCAGAAAAGACAAGACTCTAGAGCTAGCACAGCTGCTGCTCTTTATGGGTTGTGGAATTGAGTTAAGAGTTTCCTGCATTTCTCTAGCCTATTTAGAGGGGCTAGCTTTTTTCACATACCTTTGGGAAGAGTCAGTAAAATAATCCATGTGACTGCAAGAGAATGGGGCAATTCATAGGTATTTATTCTTTAATAATAGCTCCCCGTATGTTTTCTTATATACGTCCAGAAATGCAACAATAACTTTACAGATGAAAATAAACTAAGAATTGTCCTAAGATTTACGAAAGTATAGTGAGAATTTACAAGTGTTACGTACAAGAAAACCAACCACTTCACCACAGCGCAAGCCAAAAACACCCAGAAGATGCATAGCTAGTGTTCATGTAGCTTATGGGCTGCACACTGATATTAGTGAGAGACACTGGGAAACCATGACACTTGTCAATAAGAGACCCTGACGGCTGAAATATAGCCCAGCCACACTCAAACTATGCCTCTTACCACACTCAGCAGATACTTATCTCAGGGTGCAAATGAGGAAAACAAGCGGGGGGAGGGGGGATGGATGCCCCTCCCCATGCCACCCCCCAAGGAAAGGACAGAGTAGGGGACCGGTCTACTGTAATTGCTACTTGACTATGTGAGAAGATGTTACATGATTAACAGATAAAGAGAAGAGATGATTCTCTGTGAGGTTCGATTAAAGAATAAGAAGCCTTAAGTTTCAAAGCATCATCCTTTCAAAACGCTGAGGGTTTCCTGTGCATCACTGGAATGACCCCAGTATGACAGCTGACCGTTTCTGAAATGTAGAGGGATCCTAAAATGTTATCACTAGTCCATAATGGGACAGATGAAAACTGTGTCTTCAGATTCTAAATAAGATTGTACTGCCTCAGGCTGGAGAAATGGCTCTGTGGTTCAGAGTCCTGGGTGCTCTTGCAAAGGACGCAACACCCATACGGTGTTCCAGCATCCATAGGGTGGTTCCCAAGCATGCATAAGAGGATCTGATGGTCTCTCCTGACATCCATGGGCACTAGACATGCATATAATACACAGACATACATGTAACCACAATACTCATAAACATAAAAATTAAAAATTAAAGAACACGCTTCCTCAAATACTTCCAGCAGAGAGCCCAGTACACATGGACACACACACACACACATGCACACCCCACAAGTGCATTCTACAAATGAAATTCATTTTCCAGAAACACACTGAAGAACTTCCCAAAGTAACAGAGCAAGCAAACTTAGACTCTAAGAAGAGGCTGGCCCTCATCCAATTGTAAATTATTCACTTTATAGTTGTGCACTGGAATCCTAACTCCCATTCCAGGGTGCAAAAAGTTTAAAGGTCATTCAGGAACATAAAACACTTATTTTTTTTCATCCTATATAAACTTTTGAAGGCTAAAGAGTCAGCTCCCCTGATAATGTGTACGCTACAGACGCTTGAGGAACCGAACTCCTGAATACACATAAAAAAACAAGCCAGGGGTGGGCCTTCCCCCAGTAATCATCACAGCACTGGTAAAGACTGGAGGGTCCCCAGGGTCGCTGCCCAACTAACCAAGAACAATCAGCAAGCCAATGCCAGAGAGGGGCCCTGTTTCAATACATAAAGTGGATGGCATCTGAAGAGAGACACCTCGGGTCGTCCTCTGGCCTCCATATGTACACACAGGAAAGCACAGATGTGTCCCTCACTGCAGAGAGAGAGAGAGAGAGAGAGAGTGTGTGTGTTTTTGAATCCCTCTGCCAGCCCTCTGGCAGAACAATGCACTGCAGTGCTCAGAGTTTCTATCAGGCCTTCCCAGGCCCCTGTCTCTAACTAGTTACGTCACTTGACAAAGCTATTGAACATCCCAGGGCTCCATTTTTCTTCACTCCACAGCCATTGTTCAAGTTGTGAGAATAGATGTAAAAGTAATTGTTCGGATGATTATGAGGGTAATCAACTAATTATGCTTCTCTCACATCCACCTTTAATAACAGGCACGTGGAAAATGAAGATTAAACTCTGCCTTACTCTAAAAGCTAAAGTCTTAGAACTGAGGGCACTGGCTCGGAAAGACAACTCGGAAACTGCCTTGTAGCAGATCTCTGCAGAGATGGCAGACACGAGACAGTCCCAACTACCCAGCGCCTTGAGAGCAGAGACAGGCAGGAAAACTAGAATTTCACAGCAGGTATGGGACACCCCTGAAGGATGCGGAGGGACTTAGTTTGCCATGGAGAGTGATGGACACTCTACCTAGTGAGTTCTGGGAACTCCAGTAGGATTTGTTGACTGCAGTCAGCAGTATTAGGCCAGGGAGATGTCCAAAGAGCTTCAAACAAGTTATATACAATGGCACTGACCATGTGAAGGTTGACCAAACAGACGGCCATACTGAAGGTCATGGGAACAAGGTTTCTTGTAACATTAAAGGACATAAATATGGGAGGGTATGTGCATGAGGACAATACCTCAGATATGAGATCATAATAGATTTTTCTGTGAATTAGAGGCCTCTAAGATAGATAGATAGATAGATAGATAGATAGATAGATAGATGGATAGATAGATAGGTGGATACATGGATAGATCGGTAATACATAGATAGACAGACACACACACACATACACAGAGGAATAGGCAGACAGACAGAGAAGAAACAGCTATAGATATGTGCTTATGAATGTTGTGACTATGAATGTATTCACACAGTTGCTAGATCTGGCCACTGAGTGTGCACAGAACATCAGCATCTGAACAGTGGTCAGTGTATCTGGTAACAGTGGTACCCAGATAAGAGGACCCAGGCTTCTTGGAAAACAGCTGTTTCCAGGCTCAAGGCTTTAAAGAAAGTCAACGACGAGCCTGAATCACCTTTTATAACAAAGAGAAGTTCTGCAGAACGAGGGGAACATTGAAAGGACACAGCAGCCAGTCTGAAGTGGCTTCCACTGGACAACTTTCAGACAGCTTGAGTCTGAAAGTGATAACAACACTATGACTGGGAAATGGAAAGACGACAACGAGGGGAGGGAGAGAGGAACGGGGGAGAGTGCAGGGGAGAAGGTGTCTGCATAGTCATACCCATGGCCCAAGAGCAGAGGAGAGACTGAGGGAGGGAGTGGCCAATGGGGGCTTATTGTTTGTCAGTATGAATGAACTGTGTGTGTGGGGGGGGTGAGTGTGTGTGGTGTGTGTGTGTGTGGTGTATGTGGGTGTACATGTGTGTGCATGCGTGTGTGTTTGTGTGTGCATGTGTGTGCATGTGTGTATGTGTGTATGTGTGTGTGCATGCGTGTGTGTATGTGTGTGCATGTGTGTGTGTGTGCGTATGTGTGTGCATGCGTATGTGTGTATGTGTGTATGTGTGTGTGCGTGCATGTGTGTATGTGTGTGCATGTGTGTAAGTGTGTGCATGCGTGTGTGCATGCATGTATGCATGTGTGTGCATGTGTGTGCATGCATGTATGCATGTGTGCGTATGTGTGTGCATGTGTGTGTTATGAAAATGCCATGGTTTACCTGCACTATTATGTTTGTCAATTAAAATTTTAAAACTGCAAAAGGATCAAAAAAGATTTAAAAACTGATAGTAAAAGATTACTACCAAGCTAGTTCAACAGAAATCTATGAGCCTTATGAAAGGGAAGGAGAGAAGGGACAGGGAGGGGGACAGAAAGAGAGGCCGGAAGGGAGGGAAGCAGGCAGGAGGAGGACGAGTGTAGGAGGAATGATACAACTGGGGAATTGCCACTTGGAGACAACTACTAGAATAATAACTGAATAATTATCAAGGGATGGTAAAATGCTGGATAAAAGCTGGATTAGAGGTGGGCTATTAACATAGTCTGGGACGATAGCTATTCATTGTCTATATTTACATATTTACATATTAAAATGAAAAATGCTGATTTTATGATGTAGAAACTTGACAGAAGTCATCCTAGCTCAGTAAAACTTAACATCCTCAAGAGCCAGACAGATTAACATCCTGTGACTCTCAAAGAACAGTGGAAACCTCAGGCACTTATTCACAAATACTTAACTTGAACCTAATAAGAAGAAAACACTAAGCAAGTCTGACTTTGGGGTGTATGTGTTTGAAATAGTCTCATGTAGCCCATGCTGGACTCCAACTTGTTATATAGCTGAGGATATCCTTGAACTCTCAATCCTCCTGCCACCCACCTCCCATGGGCTGGGACTGCGTGGAAAAAATCACCACGTTTTATGAGAGACAGGAGCTCAAAGCTAGGGCTTTATGCATGCTGGACAAGCACTTTACCAACCAAGCTACATCTGGAGTCCCTGAAAGACAGCTTGTAAATTACTAACAACAGGCCTGGCCTCCTCAAAAAATAATAATAATAATAATAATAATAATAATAATAATAATAAATAAAAATTAAAAAATAAAAATAAATAAATAAAAACAAAAAAACAAAACTGTCAGGGGCGGGGGGTGCTGACTCACAATAAAGAAGGAAAAACAGAGGTATAATGACTGACGTAGATCTAATCTTGCCACTGGGCACCTAAAACTCTGAACAGAGCCTGTGCATCTAATGTTGGACGTGAAAGAGCGCTTTGCTCTGGCTGGGTGTGATCTTGCCATCACTTCTTGAGAATATACAGTGACGTATTTAAGGGTAATAAGTCAACAGGAATACAAATTAGTCTCAAATAGTTCATAAAAATTATAGTTATGTAACACACACACATGTAAAAAAACAAAACAAAAAAAAGCCAAAAAAACAAGAACACTTTTAGGACAGGAGAGGCTGGCTTTACACTTGAGCTCTGCACACTATTTTTGTGATTTTTCTATATGGTTTAATAAAATCACTCAGAACTAAAACTTAAAACAACATACGATATTTTCTATGGCTTGCAAAGAACCTAAGTATTTTTCTGACACAGGGGGGCTTTTGTGACCATCAACTAGTCTATGGTGCTCCAAGTTCTTAAAACAGGGTTTTATATGGGACATATTTTATAATCTACTTACATATATATATATATGAATATATGCATATATATACATATACACATAGATAAGATAGATGATGATGATAGATAGATATGTTTATGACATAATTTTCATGACCGTACAGTCTTCCATTATACAGATATAAAATTGTACTCAGTCAACCCCTGTCGTTGTTTTTGGCCGTGATAAGCAATCCTGCAGCGACGTCCCCACAGGAAGGTCTCTGCACAGCTCGTCATGCTATCCCCTAGAGTCTTTATTATTTTTTTCTGCTCACACACTTCCAAGTAAAATATGTTCATTGTTAAAAATTCAAACATTACAAAACTGAGAATTCCTCATTTAAAGAGAAAAGAAGAAAAGAATGATTCTTGCCACGTACCAGAAAAATAATAATTTGGAAGGTTATTATAAAAGATGACTGACAAATGAAAATGGAATTCAAACACCCCAACTGCAAATTAGTCAGGATAATGCAAAATTTAACAAAACACACACAGCAGAAGCACTGGCAGAGTGATGTCACATAAAACCCCATAAGAAATGTTTTGACTTATAATGAGGCCTTCAGGATTTTGAAGGGGGTGTACCAGAAGCCCAGGATATATCACACTGCTGATACTTAATCAATATTGTTGCACAACTCACGGGAGTCTGCAGCCTGGCCCTGGGGCCCCTCCCACCTCCACCAAGCTGGTGAGAAGTAGAAGTCAGAACCTAACCTCTGCCCAACAGGTGAGGCTGTGTGGGTGGAGTCAGAGTCAGAGGCCGGCCTGCCTGCGTATGTGCATCTACAGATTGGGGCCGGGGGTAGACAGAAAGCAGAGGGTTAGGCTGCAGGGTGATTTTGTTTTCCTTTTTTCTTGCTTACATCTATTTTTCAAACCGATAAATAAAAATACAAAAACTGTACCAGTTAATGGGGTGCCATGAGATATTCTGATGTATGCATGTTCTGTTTGATATTTATGTCCATGCAGACATAGCTATGTCCTCAGACACTTGCCATCTTCTCTTTTAGCTTTTTGAGATGCAGAACTTAAATGTTGTCTACAGGCGCCTGACCATGCAGCCACTTCCTCAGCTTCCTGCTCCTAACTCCCTAACCACTGAGGGGCCTTTCCTTCAGCTCCAGGACAAGGACTCTATTTCGGCAAGGCAGTGACCCCCCCACCCTAGCCCTGCCCAGCCCTGCCCCTCCACCAGGAATATAGCATTTTCTTTTCTAGTGTCAATCTCACAGCAGCTGGGAATGCACAACATTTTCTGGAAGAGCATAGCTCTAGCTGTAGAAAGCAGCGCTAGTGTGTCCTGCACATCTGGAGCCGTGATGTGGGTAAGACCCCAAAGCTTCAGACGTTGTGATTCCTGTCATAAAGTCATAAAGCTCTGTCCTTTTGTTTCCTGTGATTCAAAGGCAGTTTAAAAAATAATTGCTAGTGAACACATCTAAGCAATTATTTTTTTGAGTGCCAGAGAGATGTTCAACACTGCATAAGAATGTCCTGAAAATAATGCTTCAGATAATTATATGTACAGTAAAACACTTAATATAAAACTGTACAGAAACCTTTCATACCAAAAAAAAAAAAAAAAGTCACAAGATGTTCAAGAACATGGTTTCATTCGCCAGAGCAATTAATTAAACTTGTAAGGGTAAAATGGAGATGGGCTTACTAAATCACCCAGCAGTAAAATAACCTAGAAGAAATAAAACACACACATTTTTGCCAGCACTATTGAAGTGCCAAAGACTCATAGCGTAAAAATAAAACCCATAAAAGCCTCTGGCTCTCTATCTCCCGACTCTCTCCGTTATAAACAACTGGAAACAGAGGAGCTCGAGTAAGGATTATGTGACTCTACTCCCGAGAAGAGTCTATAGATTTAGAAATAGCTTTTCTGGTGAGCTATTATTATTAATAGCTCTATAAAGGAAACAAGAATAATTTCTTTTCGGGGATCCCCGTTCTTCTGTGAAAACCTAAAAATAAGTAAATCACAAAAAGCAGATTGATTACTGCTCAGATTTCAGGTCCCTAGCATCTAGTTCAGATGAGGAAAGGAGAGACACGCTGGCTGTGTTCTTGGGATTTCGTTCTCTCAAACTGAACCAGACAGTGTTGGGTGTGCCTGCTGCAATCTAAGCTTAGAGAACCACAGGAGGGGTGAGCAACCAAAAGACATGGAGATGACGAAGCTGTGGCCACAGGAGACAGACAACACTCACAACTGCTTCACTGAACGACTGCACCAGAAAAAGCCAGTGTTTGAACCACCTAGGAACCCTGTATTCTGGTATCCCATGGACTCTTGGTCCCCAGGCCCAGTGAAGGCAGTGCCAGTGCTAGGCTCACAGAAGTAGAGTAACGAGTAAGGTACAAATGGAAGAACTGCTCCGGATCACTGGTAAATACCACAGGCATCTCTGTGAGGCAGAAATGAGACCAGACCGCCCCTATGTATATTAGCTACAGAAGGCAGGCAGTTATCAAAGTCTTCCCATAAAGTGCCGAAAGCTTTCTCAGAAAAGCAAACTAAGAGAGGTGTTGGCATCAGCACTACCATAAAACACACACACACACACACACACACACCACAGTAGTACGTGGACCCTAGTACAGGAGTATTACTGACACTAAGAAAGCCAGAGACCTCAAGAGATTCTCACAGGAGCAGGAGCCTCGCTCCCATCATATCCAGCCCGCAGTTCTGGCTGTACCAGAATCGGCCCAGGACCGTGTGGGAAGAGATCTGGATTGAGAACTTAGGAAATCCTTGTCAGGTAATTCTGAGAGCCATCAGTACCATCTTCACTCTGTCTCAGGTGACAGACAGACAGACATCCGGCTGCATGGACAGAAGCCCGTGAAGTCATCTCAGGGCAGTACAGTGTGAATGAAGTAAACATGGCTGATAGGAAGAAGCTAAACAGAAACGGACTAGGGTAAGACTGAACGAAAAGTGCTATATAAGTAGAGACCACAGCAGTCTGTGCTGCTCAAGGTAGGGTAGTTACCTCAGGGATTTCAGTAGCTCCTGCACACCTCACCACACTCAGGATAACACGGCCACCAACGAAAGCATCCCGAATAACCAAGAATGCACTAAATCTAACTATGACTTCCTTAAGTTAGTGGAGGGTAAGTAGTTATTTTAATGCATTTCTTCCTTACGTGGCTAGATTCCCTGACGTCAAGGGGACTCTGATTCTGAGTCTCTGGTTCTCTGAAAATGGTGATGAGTGAGTGTGCAGACAGGAGTCGCGAGCAACAGAGGGACCAGGCAGATGAGGATGCTGGTGCCCAGAGCTCGGGAAGCTGACATGGAAGACAACAGAACAGAACTTGACTCTCTAAGAATGAGAAGTGACACCAGGACAGAACCCCTGAGGGAAGGCAGGCGGCATTCAGGAACTTGGCACCAAGAAAAGGGGACACTGAGAAGTTAGAGGGAACCTCGGGAGTGTGAAATCAGACACAGTCAGGACCAAGTGTTCTAGGAGGAAAAGGCAGCTCACCACGTCAAACACTGAATAGAGGTGCATAACAAACAAGGGAAGAACATGGGGGCCGAGGGAAATGGCAGGCCGCTGTCCTCACCCTTAGAGCCTACCCAAAGCGAGATGTGGGTTGTTTAAGGATTCCAGCGGTGATGGGGATAAAAGGGAGATGTGTCATTAATGAAGGGGAATGATGACTTCAAAGAGGAACACTTAAAGGCGAGGACAGAGAGGGAGAGGCTGGGAACTTAGAGATGAGAGGACCTGGGCATGCAGGCGACAGTCAAGAGCCGCACAGCAAAGACCGAGAGCCACACAGTAAAGACCACAGGTCTGAGGCCACAAGGACTAGGCAAGAGCCAGACATCTGACAAAGTAGAGACATCAAAGGGAAATGAAAGACGGAGCTGGGGAGATGGCTAGATGGTTAAGAGCACTGGATACTCTGGCAGAGGATCGGACTTCTATTCCCTTCACAAACATGGTGGCTCACAACCACCTGTAACTCTAGTTCCTGGGGATCTGACATCTTCTTCTGGCCTCCTTGGGCGCCAGGCCTGCAGGATATATGCAAATACATTCAGGAAAAAACACTAATATAGATTTTAAAAATATATAGAAAGAACGGGAAGATAAGAGTGGGGCTGTGTTGGTTTCAATGAGAATGGCCCCAGGGATTCACTCATCCAAATGCTGAAGGGCTGCCACCATTGGAAAGGATCAGGAGCTGTGGCTTTAGAAAGTGTGTCACTGGGGCTGGGCTTTGAAGTTTCAAAAGTTCAATCCATGTACAGCAGCTCTCTTTTTGCTGCCTGTGGTTCCAGATGTAAAACTCCCAGTGACCTCTCTGGCACCATTGTCTGTCTGCCCGCCACCACTCACCCAGCCATGAAGGACTAAATCTCTGAAACTAGAAGCCAGCTTTTGTTTACGAGAGTTGCTGTGGTCACGGTGTCTCTTCACAGCAACAAGAGACTAAGCCAGGGAGCTCATATCCAGTCTCCTCCCAGAATCTGGAGCAAGCGCCATGGAACCACATGCCTCTGGGCTGTGGGACGTGGTCTACTGCTGATGTGACTTGCAAAGTGTTAACAGGTAACCTTTACTGTCCACTGGCTGGGATCTAGAATCGCTCTAGAAATAAACACCTGGGCACGCGTGTGAGAGAACTTCTGATGAGCCTGGGTGACTGATGAGAGATCCACACTGGATGTGGGGAGCAGTAGCTGTTCTTTGGGGTGAGCTGGGCACTGCAGTCTCTCCCCCTAAATCTTGACTTTAGATTTTGCTGTGATTTCTCTGCCACAATGGACTGTGAGCCAAGCCAGGCCCTGTCTTTACGGTAAGGGGATTTCACTGGGTGTTATGCTGCAGTGGGAAGAAAATGAAATAATCCCTGAAGCAACTCACAGAACTCATAGAGGGGAGGGCCCAAGGCAGGAAATGGGACAGCCTGCTGGGCACGCCCACCAGCGCATATCACAGAAATAATGAGAGGCTTTTAATCAGAAAACCCCTAATATAAAAACAGGGCACTGAAACACACAATGTAAAATCAAGCTGAGAATCAAAATTAAGACAAAATACTGCAGTGGGGAAAGGCTTAAGTCACTGCTGGCTTTTATTTAAAAATAAATTTCTAGCATTAAATGTTCCTTTTCCATTTGGTTTGGGTCAAGAGGTTATTAACACCATAGAAAAAAGTTAATGGAAAAGTATGGTCTAGGACAACAATGTATTATTATATTTTGTGGAAATGCCTACTTTGGGGAAATTATTATCTCAGAAACAGCCATCCCTAAGTCTGTGAAGGAGAGCCAATTACATCAAAACCCACCTCCTATTGGATTTCACTTTTCAATTAACAGAGCTTGAGAGACAAGAACACAAGTTATAATATAAACTGCATGTCTGTGTCTTCACCTGCTTGCAAAAGACATAAAGAATGTACATCTGGATTTACTTAAAATATGCATATTTACATTATCCACAACTCTGAAATCATAACTGAAAAACTATGACCAAAAGCTTATAAGCAGAATTCACAGAAACAAGAACATATATAAAATATGACTTTCAAGAAGGATTAAGGATGCCCAAAGCACACACAAGCAGCAATACAAATGGGCACAAGTAAAAAGAGATATTTGGAACTGTCGAGAACAGTAGTATACATAGGAAAGGGGGAAGAAGTGGGAGAGACGTGAAATGGTGCTAACTCTCCAAGCTGGAAAGCAGGTAGCCTCACTCGCAGCCAGTGTTGGAAGCCATGTAAATGACTTAGTTCAAGAAAGCAGGATGCAATCAACAAGATGCAGAGGTTTTCAGACGTGACCTTTCTTTCCTTTCCCTGGGGAGGATGGTGAAGGCTGGATCTTCGAAAGCCACCTTAGGCAATGGTGTGTTCCTGCTGCGGTGGTAGACACACACACTACAGAACTGAGAGATGGAATTGGTCCAGGTCTCCGACATAATTCTACTTCCCTCTGAATGCCCTGTGGCTAGACTGAGGACTGAATTTTTGTTACATCATAAGTAAACAAAAATCAGTTAATGGGGCCAAACAGTGGAATAGGTTTGACAGAAAATAAGTTTACAGATATATACTATCAAATCTCCTCTCTGGTACCCAATTTCAATATCTGCAGTCTCAGTTAACAGGAATCAACGTAAGGTCTGAAAGTACTAAATGGAAGGTTCCAGAAATAAACTGTTCATAGGTTTTACAGGGCGGCTGTGGTGAAATCTCATGCTGGCTATGCTGTTCTGTTCACAGTTACTGAGTCACTAAAGCCATCACAGTTATCAGATGAATATGTCTCCGCTAACAGTGACACAGAGGCCAGGAGGATGACTCGAGGGTTAAGAATGCCAACAGCCAAGCCTGGTCACCTGAGTCTGATCCACAGGGCTCACATAGAGGAAGGAGGCCAACTCCCAAAAGTTGCCCTCTGGTCTCCACAGCCGAGCCCTGGCATGTGTAAGTCCCACCCTCCACATATACACAAGTAAACAAATGAATTAAGTGATCTACTGACCCCCCCATACTTAGAAATATGTTTTACTTGGTATGTACATCTATCAAGAAACAATATATTATCTTGGCATTAATTTAGTTTCATCTAAAATGTTAAATTACTTGCCATGGTAACTTTTTCAGAGAGCATTGTATTTATTTTAGTTATTAATATCCTCATCTTTAGGATATAAGATATATATATATATATATATATATATATAGGAATAGATAAAGTTCATTTGATTGTTTCATACCTCATTGTATAACAGCATCCTGTTACTAGGATGGACATTATCTTCTCACAGCTTGGCATAATGGTGAGACACTAACTCTACAGATGAATATGTAATCACATTTAAGGTAGAAAAGGGGCATTTAATAAGCTTAATACACTAGTACACATCCTCACCGTCCACAAATATTAACGTGAAAAACGATAACCTCCCCAACGTCCCAGAGTAAACCTTGCCTAATTAGAGGCCTTGCCTGGAGTGACTTATTTACTGAATAACGAAACAGTACAAAACTGTAGGAATTCTTCCAAAAGAGAAGCAAATTAATAATTTTTAAACTGGATTTGGGATGACTGTGCCCCTAACTACACAGAGAGTCATAACCTGTTCCTGCAGACAGAGGAGGGGTTACACTTACAAGGAAATCAAGAGGGACACTCTTAGCCATGTTCCTCTGACCACTGACTTGTGACCTGGAACTTGATTCCTAAGCCCTGCTGTGTTCCGTTCAGATCTCCCCATGATCCACCAGAAGGGCTGGGGCTCCCAGGGAGCAAGGACCTGCACCCACCTTCCCACTGGCCCATCAGCACCAACGTCCTGTTGATGACCACGTCGATTTCAGTAGCTCCATCCTCCACGGCCAGTCTGACCTCTTCCAATCGAGTCTTTAAGTGAGTCTGTCCGGCTGGAAAGCCAGTGGCCACTGGGAGAGATTTCAAAGAAAGAAAACAGAGGGAGAAAATGAGGGAGGGGAAAAAAGGGACAAACTTCAACTGGTCAGTTTGTAAGTGCAGCATTGAGAAATGAGGCATGAACGGTACTTAAACGTGACTCACGCCACACAGGACAAAGTTGGAGTAGCGGGATGAGTGCACATACATGTTCAGAGACATGATACATGTCTCTCTGGAAGACCTGGGGTGAATTTGCTGCAGAGATGTTTGCATGGGACGCTGAGTAACTATCAACTAAGTAAATATCAGCTGACTGTCTTTTTTCATTCACCCATCTCTGATTCTACACAGGGTCTGTTGCCCTTTCCTTCAGTTATCAGGTCTGCTACCACAGGCCAAACACATCTCCCTGTTATATAAGTAATGGGCTGAACGTCCTGAGATGGTGAAAATACTACGGTCTACAGAGGCACAACTTCAAATATGTTGGGAGCCCTCTTGGAGAGGCTATATACAGACATGCACATGGAGAGACGGCTCAGGGGTTAAAAGCACTGGCTGCTCTCATGAAGGACACAACTTCAGCTGCTAGCACCCACACGGAAGATCTAATGCATTCTTCTGGCATCTGTGCACATTCACAGGACTTGATGCAGAACCCATGAAAGCACAAACGTATATGCATAAAAAATAAATCTTGGGGGCTGGAGAGATGGCTCCGTGGGTAAGAGCACCCGACTGCTCTTCCGAAGGTCCAGAGTTCTAATCCCAGCAACCACATGGTGGCTCACAACCATCCGTAACGAGATCTGGCGCCCTCTTCTGGAGTGTCTGAAGACAGCTACAGTGTACTTACATGTAATAAATAAATAAATCTTTAAAAAAAAAAAAAATAAATAAATCTTAAAAAAAAATATATAAGCCGGGCGTGGTGGCGCACGCCTTTAATCCCAGCACTCGGGAGGCAGAGGCAGGCAGATTTCTGAGTTCGAGGCCAGTCTCGTCTACAAAGTGAGTTCCAGGACAGCCAGGGCTATACAGAGAAACCCTGTCTCGAAAAACAAAACAAAAAAAAAAAAAAATATATATATATATATATATATATATATAGTACATCATCTTTCCTTAATGCAATAAGAAGCTGATCTTTATAAGATTTCCCTTTCTTCTTTTTTTTCTTTTCTTCCCTTTTCTTTTCTTCCCTTTCCTTTTCTTTTCAAGACACAGTTTTTCCATGTAACCCAGGCTGGCCTTAAACTAGCAGCAATCCTCCCCTCAGCCTCTAAAGTGCTAGAATTGCATGCATGTCCCACCACACCTGGCTCAGACTGTTTACTGAAAGCACCAGGATCTCCTTGTAGCCTTTTAAAAACTCGAATCTAATACTATCTGTCTCCATGTGTCCATCCGTCCATCTGCCCATCCACAGACACATGTTTTAGGAGGCTTTTTTAACAGTCTGTTTATTTTTCATTTATTCATTTAATATGTGTGTGCGTGTGTGTGTGTGTGTGTGTGTGTGTGTCACACATGAGGTCAGAAGACAACTAGGAGGAGTTGGCTGTCTCCTTCCACTGTGTAGGCTTCAGAGATGCAACTCAGGTAGCCAGCCTTGGCAACAGGCACCTTTACCTCACTAGTGGCCCTTCTGGGTTTTAGGGCCCTGGTTTTCACCCTCGCTTACTCTGTACTTCCTAGGTTTGTTTTTGGTTTTGACATCAGCTAATTCATCACCTTGAGGCTGAATGTGTCATGCTCTGTTTAAAACCGTCCAGAACTGACACCGCCATCAGAATAGAGCCCAGGCCACCAGCCGTTAGCATCCTGCCCAGCCTCCCCTCGCAAGGCTGCCTGTCCACAACTGGACTATCCATTCCCTGCTCTGTTTCTGTGCCTTTCCCTATGCTAGCTTCCATGTCACTATCAATCCCTGCCTTAGCAGATGTCAGCTTCCCCTCCCTTCTCAATGCCCAGTGCACCCATCACCTCTGCTGGGATGATCCTTACTGTGCAGCCCCAGCCTTGGCTGAGGGAAGCATTCTCTGCTCAGTATCATAAGCCACACACATGCGACGGAATGCAGAGACTTGTGTGTGCATGACACAACCAACACCGTGACTATAAATCTGATGGCCATCATAAAAACCAAGACATGGTTCTATACTTTTAGGACTTAATGTGTCAAGGTTTAGAGTTGGTGGTATTTGTCTCTTTGATTTTGAGATCTTACTACATGGCCCAGACTGGCCTCAAACTCAGAAGTCCTCCCCCTGAGCTCCTGAAGAGATAGGGCTCTACATGTGTGACATCATGCTTACTTTAATATCTACATAAATTTACTACATAAACTTAGCACACATTAAAAATCACAAATCAACACAACTAAGCCTATGAAATTAATGCAATCACAGTATAAATTTATGGGGGATAATCCATGCTCAACTGAGCTAAAAAAAAAAAACAAAAAAAAAACTTGAGCTATGTTGAAAAATCACAAGAGTAAAAGTCTTACCTGAGGCCACAGGGATGCTGCAGCCTGCAGCCTTCAGCGCCTTCACAGCGTCGCACACCCGGGCGGGATAAACGCAGACTGCAGCTGTGGTGATGCCTATGTAGGAAGCACAGCAGCCTAGTTTAAGTGGAGCTCGGCTCGCACGCCACACCTTCAGTTATCATTTCTGGGACAACACTGGCAGAGAGCAAATGAGAGGGACAAATGCTTGCCCCACATGGCTGCAGTAAAGGGGAAAAGACAGGTGTTTGTGTTTTGTTGTAGAGCCCTGGGGATGGAAACCGAGGCCTTGAGCACTCAACACCGAGTTACATCTCTGGCTCTAATAAGGTAATGTTCTAGTGTCAACTGGAAAGAAATGTAATAATGCTTTCAAAAGCTATGGAGTTGCTTAGGTCGACTGAGAGCCCACGGACTGTCTGTGATGCCTGCACTGGGCTAGCTCAAAGACTTTCCCTGCAGGCACAGCAGCTGGCACTGCAGAGCCAGGAAGCACATATCTACGCAGAGGATATCTGCCTCCCAAAACTGGCCCGGCAAGTGACTACACCTGTGACCCTGGCAATACCTCCCGGGGCCCCAGGTCTTGGTTTTCTCACTTAGAAAACAGACACTACCTCCACCCCTGCCACCCTACTTGATGCCCCAACCACCACTAGCCTGTCTCCTCCACCTTTCAAGTTTGAAAGCTCAAAACTCAAGGCAGTTTTTCAACAGTTTCTCTTGTGTACACTAAGAGAGTGATAGGAGTTATTTTTGTTTCTTTGTTTGTTTTGATTTGTTTTAAATTCTATTGTAATACACAGTACTTCCCATTTGCATTTTATTTGCAAATGCATTTCTTTGACTTAATCTGTGATGTGCTCATTAAGTGACAAGACCAGCCTTTTCTCTCACAGCTAGGGAATCCAAGCCTGTAATTCAGAGCCACTAGACAGAAATGATCACAAACTGAAGAACTGAGGAAACGCTCCACCAACAACTTCAATTCATAGGTGCAGAACCTGATCTGGAAACAGGGCTTGGTGGCTCTTTAGCTTTGGCCTGTCTGCACACACAGAAGCAGAGGTGTACCAGGGATTACCACAGCACAGCAGCAGGTGACCATCAGCCCCCGAGCTCCAGGGTGAGCTGCGAGCAGGTAAGCCCACGTGCACTGTGCACAGCCTCACCTTTGTCATCCATATTTAAAGCTTTTAAGAGGTCTGCCCGGATTGGATATTTGGCTTTGTAACAGAGTCGTTGAACGTTGGAAAACGTGTCATCGCCAGAAAGCGTGGTAAGATCTATAAACGTGACAGCTTTCAGGAGCCACGCAGCCTAGAAAAGAAGGAAAAGCAAGGGAAATCAAAAAGAAAATTCACCTTGAACCCAGTTAGAGAGGAGAGAAACAAGAGAGAAATGGGAGGGTTCACAGCCAGTGGCAATGCTACGGTAAGGCGCTTTCTGATACAGCGTATAAAAGGAGCTCAAAATTGACCAACGGAGGCCAGCAAGATGGCTCAGCAGGGAAAGGAGCTTGCTGCCAAACCTGAAGACCTGAGTTCTAGCCCCAGAGTACACACAATAAAAGGGGAGAACCAACTCCGACCAGTTCTCCTCTACTTCCGTGTGTGGTCCAGGGTGCACATGGCACACAACACATGCACACACATACATACACACACATGCACACACATGTGGACACACAGAAACAATTTCAATTTTAAATTATTTTTAAAGGAATGGCAATCAAGATGAACATTAGCCAGAATAGAACAAAAGAGCAGACTTGGTCTATTTTTATCAGAAACTCCAACTGAAGCCTCCACTCGCTCCTGCAGTTACTCACGCCTCCAGCTCATCTGTAAAGAGCCAGCCAGTGTGGAACATAAGACACAACATTTGTGAGTTCACCTTCTTTCCAAGGACCCAAGGTGATGCAGTATTTTCTGAAATCTCTAAGTCCCTTGTTTTTTAGTCCAACCCTCATAGTCTCTAACTCACTCTAAAAAAAATTTCCTTTTATCTTTTCAACCAGGATGGGCAGATGGGACATGTCGCTTTAGAGACCTCCGTCACCACGTTCTTTCTCTCTTGTGAAATGAACTCTGAAGTCCTTTTAGGCCTGCACAGCACATCTGTGACTGCAGTACACTAAGGAATGTGCTGACTGGAAGAACGCCACCAAATGTCAGTTTTAGAATTTTGAAAAGTGATCTATGAAAAGAAATAGGTAAACTCTCCTACCTCGGGCCTCAACAGTGGACACACCAGGTATAGGTGTTTACGGCTTGAAAATTAAATAGAAGATAGCCAAAGAAAGCAGTCTAAGAATAATAATAAATGTGTCTCGGAAAGATGCGATTTAATTCGCTCATGAATAAAGATGCCTCAAATTCATTTGCGGTTTGGCCACTCAAGAATGATAAGATTCTTAACTTGTTTGGGTAAATGCGTTATCTTTCTCCAACCCATCATCATCATATATGAATTATTAAAATAAGCTACGGACAGCTGCAATCACTTAAGTCTAGATGCATCTTGAGCGAAATTCAATACTGTGGCCTCGAGGGAAGGGGCGTGCATGGGAGGGTCGGGACAGAATGCTCATGAGGACCCGTACCTGCCATTCCTTCTTCACGCTTCTGCGAGCCTGGATCTGCTGGGCCCGCCTCAGCACGGCCGCGTGATTCACTTGAACTTTGGAGACCCAGCTAAGATCTACAAAGGAAAGAGCGACACCTGTAAGTTTTCAGGGCTCCGCTGTCATTTCTAGTGCAAGGGCAAAGCTTCGTTCATTATCAGTCATCTTTTAAAACACATGGGTTTGGGAGCGGCAGGATGGCTCAGTCAGTAAAGCATCTGCATTGTATGCCTGATAAACCTGACTTCAATCCCTAGAGCCAATATAGTGGTGAGAAGAGCGAAACTATTACAAGTGTTGCCCTTTGGCCTGCGCACACACTGTGACAGACACAAACCTGACCATACACGTACACAAAATGATAATTTGGACAATAACAAATACACAACCTTGTAGAAAGCCTGGTCATCACAAGGTATACTTCATGCAAAATCAAATGCATCTGAAACTACAAGAGGCTGTATTGATTAATTACACACACAAGCACAGCAGTAGGTGTGCCCTCCCTGGCACACACGTCTCCCCTCTGACAGAGAAGACTGGGTAATTGTGAGTGTCTAGTCCAGGAGAGCAAATGATTAATAAATTCTTAAGTGAATTAGTGAATACTTAAAGGCATCTTTGATCACCACCCACTTACCGACAAGATTAATATCTGCTAGATGCTGACAGGAAGCAGCCCATCAAAAGAGAATTTTTCAAAATGTACTACAAATAACAGTGTAGCAGGCATTCAAAACCAGGGAAGAAAAAAAAAAATCCCACCCAAAGCTGCAAGAGATATCTCTCTGGCACTACTGCTTCAGTGCGACCCAAACTGTGTTGTCAATTTTGTTTGAGCCTTGCTATACACAGCCAGTGGACCCCCGTGGAAGGTCAGCGAGCTCTCCGGAAGACACAGCACTTGGATGCGTCTCTACCACAGAATGTGGATGGGATTCCTCAGTAGCGGGAGAACTGCTTCCTGTACATAGTTCAGTGTGAGTCGTGGTCTCCCTCTTGGGAGTCCAGGGTCTGGTGCCCATGACTATCAACTCCACCCAGGGGGCCTCCAGGAAAGCTAGATGTCCATCTGGTGACCTGCTGTAGATGACCTCGTCTCTACATCACTGTCCCTCCCCAGGAACCTCGTGGTCTTTAAAAAGAGTCTTAAAAGACAATCGCCACACAAACTGTCTCTGCCTAACTACTTATTAGAAAGGACCTAAGTGAAGGAGGATTTACTCTGGCACATGGTCACGTGTCTCTGTGTATTTGGAAATAACAGGGTTTCAGGGGGATCTTGTAACAACAACAACAACAAAAAGTGTTCACCTTGTGGTCAAGGAGGAAGCAGAGAAAGTATAACCGAGAAAAGGGACGGCAGCTGTTATAACGGTTCGGAGGGTAAGGATAGGCCTGCTACCAACCCTGACAACCAAAGCTCAATGCCTGGTACACACATGGTAGGAAAGGAGGGTGGATTCTGGAGCTATGTCCTCTGACTTCTATACCTAGCTATGTGGACACACACACCCCCCACAGTCAAAGAAAGGAAGAGAAAAAGTGAGGGAGCACAGCGGGATGCAATGCTGCCAGTGACCCACTTCCTTCAGGGAGACCCACCTGTACCGTTTACTACCTGTCATTAATTCCATCCTATGAATTTTGAGTCCATCAAGGGAATGAATGAGTTCACTCACTCATTCATTCATTCGGTCAGAGACTTTATGATCTACCTCCCTCTGAGATGCCCTCACAGACATGCACACAACGGTTCTTCATCAACCCTTTTACACTAAGACCCACACCTGATGGCCATCACACTCATTACTAACACAATCCTAAAGAATTCACTCATCACAAAGATGAGATCTGGGACCACCAGGACAATTAGTAGGTCTTCATCAAAACTACTCCCCTCCCCTCATTTCCAAATGTGTGGATTCCTACACGTACCAATATTAACAGGGTAGAAACTCAAAGTCTGGGTAAGAACGAGCTATAGGAGCACTATCATTCAATATCACTAAAGTAGGGACCACGTTCGGATGGTGTGTTTTTCATTTCTGATTAAATTATTTTGTCAGCTGAAATCATTTAATAAAGCAGATTTTCAACATTTCCATCCATCTGTTCTGCTCCTTAAAATATCACTTTGTCTTGCTTCTTTGCGAAGCCAACTCGAGAGAAAACAGATGCCTGGGTCAGGCAGCCTCTTACCCCTTATCCCTACCAAAGAGAGAGTGGATTCAAGGCAGAGCCCCGGACAGCAGGATTAAATAGAGACGAGGATGCACACAACTCTTTTAAGACCTAGAAGAACCTAGCTCCACCCAAAGGTAGGGGAGGTTTAAAAGATTAAAATCAAAAATTAAAATCAAAATTAAAAAAATAAAAAACCTGGCCAACTGACCACCACTACAGGTGACTGAGTGCATGGTAAAGACTGTTTTCGGAACAGCAGAACTGATTGACGCACTGGAGCCAAGAGTTGTATAGAATCGTAAGGCTCATGGCCAGAAGCTGAAGCCAGCCAACGCAGGGCTCTTCCCTCAAGGCCCTCACTCCTCTCCACTCCTCAGACCTACAGTTGGTGGGAGCTCTCAAACAAACCTCAAGGGTCCACCAACCAACCCTCTGCTTTCCTCTAGAGAGCCGTTCCTCCGGTTCCCTCCCCCAAACACTGGGCTCCAGTGTCCCTAAACAACCAGCAGTTTCCCAAGTTGGTGTTTTATGCTGTCTCTGGATCTTGTGTCCTGTTTCTTCCTTCTACCTAGAAGGTCCTCCCTTACCTTGTATAAACAATGAACCCCCACCCACAAAGACTCATTTCCGGAACCAAGAACAGAGCTCAGTTGGCCCAAGGCCTTGACTTGACTAGCAGGCAGAAAGCCACATAAACTAGCCACAGTGCATACACTTGTAATTCTAGACCTGGGAGAACAGAAGGGTATAAGGTCATCCTCAGACAAAACAGAAGATTCAAGGCTAGCCTGGGCTACTTGAGACCTGTGTCAAAAAGGAAAAGAAAGAAAAGGGAAGGAGAGAGGACTCAAGGGGAGGGCAGAGGACGGGTGGTCCCTTTCTCTGGGAATCCTTTCTAAGGTTTACAAGTTGCACATTCTTTGTGCTCTGTTCTTCGAGGTGACTTTGCCAGCTGCTTCCAGTCCCACCCCTTCACTTGGAATAACACTGACAATGTTCAACACGTTGTACCTCCAATGGGTCTTTAAAGTCTCAAGCAAAGTACAGGACCCTGGATGGCATTCAAGTAAAAGGAGGACTTCTCCAAGTCCAGAAGCCTTCTTCTCCTATCCTCCCCAGGTCACAAATGACTTTGGATCTGCAGAAGAGAAAAATGACAGGCACCCAGACGGAAACCTGGGCACAGTCTCCTTTTAAAGTTCCCTCCGATGCTCTGCAGCTGAAGTTGGAACCCATGAGGCTGTGCTCACACGCATGATGCTCTTTGCTACAGGTCCCTGTGAAACATCTACTGGAGAATATAACAGAAATTACCTCTCCCCGTACCAGCTTTGGCTGCTAAAAATACCATTAATGGCCATAAAATTACCCAGCCCCATATTTAATCCAGCCACAGAATTTGCCTCTGTGACCTCCCATGGCAATGAATTATATAAGTGACTATCTCGTTTTATTAGCACTTCATTTGCTACTCTTTAATTTCGTCAAATAACCCCTGTTCTCGTATTATAGGGTCTGGGGAAAAGGAAGGACTGATTGGCCTTTGTTACGTCCTTCATAACTTTTAATTTTTCATCCAAGTACCCTTTAGCGTCTCCTTGCCAGGAGAAAAGAGTCTAATACACACACTCTCATCAGGACCATAGGATCTTCTGCTTCGGAGGCCAAGAGGGGTTTCAAGTTCACACGTCTTTGGGGAGAACAGACACGAAACTAATTGGAAGGCAGCACTGCTCCTCAGCTCACGCTCCGGTGAAGAAAACGCCACCGTGTTCCTCAGATTATCTCGCTGGTGACGTTCAGGCCCCTTGGTCGGATATTAATTTGTTCTCAAGTGCATGTCTCTTACTTTTCTTTTTCTGGTTCCAGTCTCAACGAACACAGGGAGGTTCTAGCCTCACTGGCACTTTTATTCTGTTTGTCTGGGGCCCTCACAGGATCCCTAACCCACACGATGTGAAATAACAACCGGACAGGATGAGAAACCTGTCCACTTAGCCTTTGTTCCTAAGAGTCAAAACTGAATCACGATGCTTTGTTTGACACAGCACCCTCCCAAAGTGGAATAAATGAAATATCAAATTTCCCATATTCTTCTAATTCTAACTGTTCCCCCCTAAACCTGCTTCTGGTGCTGTCTCGAGTTTGTTGCTTGCTGACACACACTTGCACATTTTAACGCTAGCTCATGTTCCCAAGCTCCCTTCCTAGCTGGACTCACCCAGCTGTCTGCTATTTTGGTATTGTTTTCAAGTCTAATTTGTATCCTCCCAGGAACCGGCCACACCCTCCCAGCTGTGCAGGTGGTCAACTCAGAAACAGCTCACCAATAAATGCTTGTACCGTCTCTATTCTCACGAGTTAGTGTTGCTATCGGTCTCTGAAACTGGTAAAGTATTTCATGATCATATCTAATCAGTTGACCTTCACCTTGAAAAAGTTCGGCTAGAAACTAAGACACCAGGATGCTACTGCTAACGTCAGACTCAAATTCCACAGTAAATGAGAAGAGCTCACCTTGCCCAGTTGCTATCCCCAAAATACAGAGATCAGTAACTGCCTTGTAAGCCCCATCCTTAGCTGAGGGCAGGTGAGATCCATCAGGAGTCTTCCGCCAAGAGCGTCCCACCTATCAGACTTGGAGGCAGGGGTTCAAGGGCACCTGTGGACTTTCTGGCTCTAGGCAGATCTGCTACTCCTCTGCTGTTAATCTGGTCATAAGGATCCAAATGATGAGAACCCAAACCCCCTACAACCAGGCAGCACAAACCGCTACAACCCAGAGGGACCTTTCTAAGGATACAGGTCTGCAGCTGTTGGCACCTAACCTCAAATTTCTATAGAGCACACTTTCACCTACAGATATCAATCCAAATCTGGTGAGGAATAAATCTGTATTGTATATCCTTCTAATAATCAAACTTAAATGGTTAGTGCCAAGATAAAGGCTGACTTGATCTCCCAGCTCTGCCTCTGTGGCAATCTTGTCTGTCCTCTCCCATGAAGCTGGCATTTCTGGTGTGTTTCGTAACCATACTTAGATGGGTTATAGCACTTTCAGAATATTGTCAAGTAGAAGTTACCCCGGGGTCACATCACAAGGTAACCCCAGCCTGTCAGCATCTTTGAGCTTGACGTGTTCCTCCTCCCTTCCTCATCCTCCAATCGTCCCTGAGACCTCATCCTCCTCTCCATCCCCAGCTATTGCTGCTCTGCCTGTTCAATCATCAGTGGTTAACAGAAGGGTGTTCTGGGCACTGAAAAACCCTGGTGTTCTATTCTGGCATTTTCCATATAGTTGTGGGGTCGGCCATTTCAGATCCAGTTGTTCCCAGGATCCTTAGGACTGCTCCTTCAGTGACCTCCCCAGAGAGAGCAGTAGCATTGGTTATACAGATAGAACCACAGCTCCTAAGCAGAGTGAGGGTTACATAGAGGGCCTGTGAACAGCACCATTTCGCCATTTAGCACAGCAGTTCTCAGCATGAGGGTCACCTAAGACCATCGGAAAACACAGATATTTACAATATCCTAACAGTTTTTACAAGACTCATGACAGTTACTTACAAGGTTCATAACAGTTGCAAGACTACAGTTAGATAGTAGCAATGAAAGTAATCTTGTGGCTGGGGATCACCACAGCACGGGGAACTGCATTAAAGGGTCGCAGACTTAGCGCGTCCAGAGTGCAGGTGCTGTGTAAGAGATGTGAGAAACACATCCTAACAAGGCATCACAAGGGGGCGCCACCCTAAAGAAACACAGGAGAGCCGCGAGGCAGACGTGAGGAAGGCTGGAAAAGCACAATATGAAACAACTTACCTGGGGAAGATCAATGCTTTCGACCAGCATTTCCCCAATTGCTTCCATGGCTTTTACTAGACCTTTCACTTGAAAATATATAATGAAAACTTACCTAGGTGACTGGAACAGAAAGATTACTGTGTTAATGGCTCTCAGCTGAGCAGAGACCGGAAGATCAATCTAGGACAGCAGACAGGAGCCAGTCAACACCAGTGCCCCAAATGAGGACAGGACAGAGATGTATCTCATGTTTAACAGGTGTGAAGGTCTGGGTTCCATCTGAGTAACCCAAAAAACCAGCCATGGTGGCACAAGCCTGGCATCCCAGCACTCGGAGTGTGCAGGCAGACAAGGAGGGTCAAGACTTTAAGGCCTTTCTCTGGTCCTGAGGTATGTGAGACCTTGTCTGTAAATAAATAATAAACTAGAAAAATAGCAGCATTTACCAGCTGGCCAAACAAGATGTCACAGCAGCTGCCCAGGATACCATCACTGCCTCAACAGGAGAAGCAGCACTGACCGCTTGTCCTGGCCTCAGCCCAATCATACAAGAGACACAGGTGTGCTGAGCAGTGTCAAGCAGGACCGGCTGCGGAATATGTAAGCTCGAAGATTGAAGGAGGACCACAATGACTCCTTGCAGACTAAAGGCCATGCCGTTACCATTCATCCGTCTGTAAATCTGCAATCAGTTACCTAAGGCCAGGCTTTCCAATATCGAGTACACACACGCACCCCTACCAGCAGCCTCAAAAAGTGTATTTAATGAAAAATGTAACTGTAAATTTCCATTTCTCAGGAAGATTGATTATCTGTAATTTGCACGTTTTACAAGCATGTACCTCAGAAAGCAAAGGGCTAGCACTGACTACAGAAAGACCTAATGTGTTGAAAAGAAGGTAGCTACTTCAAAACTTGCTGCAAAGACAGCTGCAGTCTAAAGAATTGAACGCATCTTTAGCAGATAATAACTTCTAAGTCCAACCTTCATCAAGATAAGTGACCAATTTAAATATTGCTAATTTTCCAGGGACCAGATAAATAGTTAGAAACAGAATTCCTAAGCCAGTTTGGATTTCCAAACACGTAGGATTTGTTGCTAATGTGGCTTTGCCTTGATGCTGCAGGTTGGTATGCCAGGCTAGTACTCTACCACCTGCCCACAACCCTAGCCTAAATATGCAATCTTCCAACAAATGTGCCCTAGGAAAAATACTTCCCCAAGGTCCTAAATCCATTGAAGCGGCCAGGAAGGATTTTCCATTACTAGGGACGCAGGGACAGACAGATCTCTGTGAGTTTAATGCAACAGATGGAGTTCCAGGCCGGCCAGGGCTATACAGAGAGACTCTTATCTCAGAAAAAGAAGGAAGGAAGGAAGGAAGGAAGGAAGGAAGGAAGGAAGGAAGGAAGGAAGGAAGGAAGGAAGGAGAAGAGAAAAAAAAGGAAAGAAAGAAGGAGTCAGTAGACCACAGAGAAATCCAAATGGATGGATCTGGCACCCTGTTGTGTAAAGATTCAACACTCAGTCCTTTGAAAAGGTCTGACGGATTCTTCTTCAGAGAAAACCTCTGTAACACTTCCCTCTTGATAAAAGAATGCACAATGGAACTTGATGGAGCTCCCTAAGTTACGCCTCTCCCAATGCTATCCACCAGTGTGTACCATTCACGGAGCCGCCTTCTCTGCTGCAGGTTCTGCAAGCTAGTTTACATACTGTAACAGACCTACATAGAATTAATTCTGTGAAATAGCATAACTCCTATTTAAATGCTCCAGAGTAGGGTTAGCAATAATAATAAAGTCTATTTAGGCTTTTTTTTTAAAACCCTAGAAATAACTCAGAAGCATGCTGGTGGAAATTAATGATCACATAATGTCTGTACCAATGGGATATATGGCCACCACACAGCACTGAATAACCTGTCCTGACCACACAGTACCCCATGAAAATCTCATTTCAGGAAAGCCCTATTATTCTTTACCATGAATTCAGGGTAATTCATCACCTCTCTCAGGACCAACCACTTCAAAGTGTAACCTCCATGAAAATATCCTACATAATAGATTATGAATAAGATCTTATGAGGACGTCAGCTCGTAGATCCTAAAATTTGTGACTTCATATTATCTCTGACACCTGATATTTCCAACAAAGAGGTTTTAAATGGCCTATTGGGAATCACTATTCTTTTTAATAGAAATTCACATATTTGCACCTTGAAATCATATCTGTTTAGGTATTTCCCCCAAATTGCTGTTTACAAGTAATCATGGCCTACTTAACTTTAACTGTCAACATTGCCCAGACTATAGTTACCTGAGGAGGGAATCTCAATTAATGGATTTCCCAGACCAGACTGGCTTGTAGGCAGGTCTATGGCAGAGTGTCTGGATTGTTAGTTGATGTAGGAGGGCTCAGTCCACCGTGGGTGGGACCATTCCCTAGGTAGATCATTCTGGGCTATATAAGAAACCTGGTTAAACATGGGCATGAGGGAACCAGCCAGCAGCATTCCTCTATGGTTTCTACTAGAAGTTCCTGCTTGAGTTCTGTCTTAGTCAGGGTTTCTATTCCTGCACAAACATCATGACCAAGAAGCAAGTTGGGGAGGAAAGGGTTTATTCAACTTACACTTTCCACATTGCTGATGATCACCAAAGGGAGTCAGGACTGGAACTCAAGCAGGGCAGGAAGCAGGAGCTGATGCAGAGGCCATGGAGGGATGTTCTTTACTGGCTTGCTCCCCCTGGCTTGCTCAGCTTGCTTTCTTTTTTTTTTTTTTTTTTTTTTTTTTGGCTTTTTGAGGCAGGGTTTCTCTGTGTAGCCTTGGCTGTCCTGGAACTCACACTGTAGACCAGGCTGGCCTCGAACTCAGAAATCTGCCTACCTCTGCCTCCCGAGTGCTGGGATTAAAGGCGTGCGCCACCACGCCCGGCTTGCTTTCTTATAGAACCAAAGACTACCAGCCCAGGGATGGCACCACCCACAATGGTCCCTCTCCCCTTGATCACTAATTGAGAAAATGCCCCACAGCTGGATCTCATGGAGGCTCTTCCCCAACTGAAGCTCCTTTCTCTGTGATAACTCCAGCCTGTGTCAAGTTGACACACAAAACCAGCCAGTACAAGTTCCTACCCTGCTATCCCTCCATGATGAACTACAATCAATAAACCTTTTTCTTCCCAAAGTGGCTGGACAGTGGTGGCACACTCCTCTAATCCCAGCACTTGGGAAGCAGAGGCAGGTGGATCTCTGTGAGTTTGAAGCCAGCCTGGTCTACAGAGCAAGTTCCAGGACAACCAATGATACACAGATAAACCTTGCCTCGAAAAATAAAAACCAAAAAAAAAAAAAAAACAATAATAATCAAATGTTCCATAGACACCTAGACACCAGCTTACCAGTTTCATGTTCTCCTTGAATACCTCGATTGGTGCAAACACACATGCAAACACACACATATACACATAAACATGTATGTACACACAGAGAGACACACGGAAACACATACACACATATATGCATTCACATACATAGAGAAAAGGAAAGAGGCTTGAGAAGAAAAAGGAGGGAATATAGGAATATTACAGGGATAATAGAAAAAGGGTAGATTATTGAATCTACTCTTCAATTTAGAACTATTATTATTCTCAAAATGAGGTTATTTTTGTTTACACTGACATGGATTATTGTATACTAATACATGTTTTAATGTTTTATTGGTACAAATCTTTGTTTATTGATACAAATTTTAAGGTTATTTTTGTTACAACTTATTATGCATACCTATTTTCAACTCTTGTATAAGGTATTGGACCTTTGCAACTCATTTGAAAATGCAAGTTTTAGTTCCAGGCCTTTTAAAGCTATTAAAATCTGTATAGGGTATTTAAGAAATACAAGTTAATAGTCAGACAGTCAAACTTATGGACATGTCAGATACTAGTCTATATCATCACATAAATATACCTCCTAGGTTGAACAGATAATAAATAGCTTAAAACATGCAACTCTTGCTTGTTCAGATATGCTATAAATAGATATGTGGTCTTCAAAAACTCCAGAGACTCACAAAATGTGGCATTTAAAGATTTTTTTATTATTAATTTAAGGTTTTTTAACATTGAGACATGACAGCTCCAGGCAGCACCCCATTTAACTTGTAAAAAGAGATGTGTATCAAAGGTCCCCATTTGGAGACAGCTTCATTTGTATCAAGCTAGCCATCAGGCAAAGAAAATGCCCTAACTTCATCTGCTGGCAGAATGGACAAAACTTGAACATAGGCAAAATCAACTGCCAAGCTATGCCAAGACTGGGTAAGCAAGTCCCTCATAATTCCTGCTTCACAAATATGTCTATCAGATCTGCTGGGGCAGAGCGCTGGGAGACAGATGCTCCAATGGTACAGAGAATATTAAAATATTACAGAGAACATCCTGACGGTCCAGGAGGTCAGCTGTCTCTGCCATTTCTATCACTTTTGGAAGTTGCCTGTCTGCACTTCCTGCATACTCGGGCAATATTTATTCCTTCTCGGGTCTCGGATGTGGTTAAAGACCAGATAGCTATAGACTCACAACTAAGATTAAGTTGTTTAAGATTTAAGAAAATGTTTTTAGGTTAGAAATTTAAGTTATGACAGAAAATGATTTAAATACAAAACACTAAATTCACCAAGATAGGATAGATGATATAATTCTTTATCCAAAGTTACCAAATACAGACAGACTAGACTTTATGGATGTAACTCTTACCTAATACTTTTCATAAATGTTTCATTATGTTCCTACTTTATGTTGCTTCTTATTGTAAGAGAAAGACCTTTTTTATTTAGACAAAATGAGGGAAATGTTTAGGTTGGTCAGGTGCTGCTATTTATTCAAATGCTAAATTCTGTACTCCTAGATCTAGAAGAGGGAATGCTCATGTATACCAGCTTTTGTTTTACAAACCTTGCTCCCCAAGTTAACTGGTCAATAAAAGGCTAAAGCAGTAGAGAGAGAAGACAGGACTTCCTGGGAAGGAGAAAGGGACTCTGAGAAGAAAGACAAAGGCCCTTTCACCAGTACACATCAAAGGAGACAGACATGACCATGTGCCTAGAAGGTATAGCTAGCCGCATGGCTGGATGGGGCTAGATGGTTAGGTTAAGTGGGCTAGTTGAGAGTCTGCCCAGCTAAGGCCTAAGCTTTGAAATATTAAAAGGTCTCTGTGTGATAATTTGGTGAACTAGCTAGTCAAGGAATAACTGCTGCCATAACAGTTTCCAGCTTCAATCAATACATACAGAATATTAATAATCACTTTATATGCACACATAGAAACACATATATGCATTCACACTCATTGACAGACACACATACATGCATGCACACATACACATATGCACACACATACATATATGCATGCACACACATATATGTACACAGAAACATATGCATACATATATGCACACACATACATGCATGCACATATACACACAGACACACACATGTATGCACACATGCATATATATGCATGCACATGTGCATATATAGACCATACACATGCATGCACACACACACATATACATATATGCATGCACACACATGCAGACACACATATATGTACACAGAGACATATGCACACACATATATGCACGCACGCACACATGCATGCACACGTGAACATATATGCATGTACACACATACATATATACACACATATGCATGCAAACACACATATATATGCACACACACACACAGGACACTCATAGGTAGAAGGAGCTAGAACTGTAGACATACCCCTCCAACAGCAGGCAGCCAACAAGTTCTAACATCCCAACTACAAGCAGACAGGGCTTGAATGGATATCATTTCCCAAACAAACAAGCCAGCCCCTGCTGCCTTACTGCAAAGTGACAGTCCAGGCTGCCTGTGAGTGTGTGTTCCTGGACTGAATTAGAGTGGAAATCACCACCTGCTGGGCACTGATTCAAAACACTGTTTCCCAAAGTACCTGATCTCTCTTTAGGAGGAAGTTCTTTGTGACAAGGTGGGCAGGTTTCCCTGGCTCTGTGACAATCATCAAAAACCTTAAAGCACGGTCCCCTCCAAAAGGAAGCCATGCCCACTAAGAAGTCCCCTGCCTTATTGTGACAGTAACTGAAAGGATGGCGGCTCCCTGCTGCCAGCCCCACTGACCTGGTGACCCCCAAGGTGGGGGGGGAACCACATGACCAGCTGAGCTTTGTTCCACTCAGAGAAACCTGCTCCAGTGCGCAGGGCAGGGTTTAGCAGCCAGAGAAACAGAAAGAGAAGCAGTCGGTGGGGGCTGGGGGGGTGGGTGAGGAGCCCTTAAAATTGGGGGTACAGAGAACAGTGGACAGTAAGAACAAGAACGGCATGTTCCACAGACAGCAGGTGGGGTCCCCTCCTCCACATGTTCCCTTCCGTTGACTATGTTAACCTGGACCACAGTGCCACTTTTGCAGCCGTTTAAGGCTTTCTTTAGAGGGTCAGGCTTTCACACTTTTGTGAGAACCAAACACTCTATTACCCTTCCCACACCTTTACCGAGGGAAGAATCCACGATAACAAGAGGCTGTCACATCCAGAAGCAAAACTCCCCAGTTCTCCTGAGGGCCATCCTTGACATCACCTGACATTAAAGTTCTTATTGGCTAGAGATTCAAACAGGGTGACCCATTTGTGTGGCCACAGAATGCCACACACACACACACACACACACACACATTATCCAAGACCTAAATATAAAAATGGTTGAATTTTACAGCAATTTTCTGTTTTCTGGCTTTGAATCCCTATACGAGGGCTAAGGACATGGATAGGTCAGATCGGGTGTTTGCTTCGCATACAACAGGAAGTCCTGGATTCCACCTCAGCATAAGACGAAAGCGGGAGAAAACTTCATCAAAGTGAAGATTTTAAGCTTGACCTCCAAGACCAGTGACGGTTCAGGTCCCTAGGCATTCCGAACTGTGACAGCAAGTCTCAAAGTCAACCCAGAGCCCATGATGGCCTGAGTAGTCCAGAGCCCCTGTGGCATGGAGAGCAGGTGGGAGGAGCCAGGGGTGGGTCCCAATGACTCATAGAAGAAGAGGAAAATCTGGGTATACTAGCCAGGCAGAGGGAGCCAGAGGTACACCAGCCATGGTGAAAGGTAGGGGACGTCACTCGGCTACTGAAGTGCTTTCCTAGCATGCAGGAAGCACAGGCTTGACATCAGAACATATGTGATGCTGAACATGTAAATCCTAGCTCTCAGGAGGCAAGGAGGATGGTCCGAACTTCAAGGTCATTTGCAGCTCCGTACAGAGCTTGAGGTCCATCTGGGATGCATGGGTCCCCGGGCACACACAGAAAGTTGGGTCATGAATGGTACTGTAAGCAGTATTAGTGACACAGAGGCCTAGCGAACAGAGCCCGTCTCCAGGAAGGTAAACTTCATTACCACACACACCACTTCAGCACCAGAGAGTAGAGCACTTCAGGGGATTGGAAGAGACCAGGGTGCCTCCAGGGAGGAGTGGAGATCAGGAGAGTTAATATTTCAGAGGAAATAGAAAAGCAGCCAGAATTTTTGACTGGCAGTGATCACTCATCAAGTTGATGGTGACCTAAGTCAGTCTTCTGGGGTGGAATTACAGATTGAGGACACTGAAGCTCAGACACTCAATTACATGTTCAAGGTTACACACTATCTGCCAGGGCCACTGGATTCCGAAAGCCCAAGTTATAACTAAACGGTTATATACGTAATCACTGGAGTGGGCTGGACAGACAGCTCAGCAGGCAAGCATATGTACTTCTGTTCTAGAGCCGCAGAGCCTGATTCCCTGCACCCATTTCAGAAGACTCAGAACTGCCTCTAACTCCAACTGCACTGGGATCCAGTGACTCTGGTCTCTCTGGGCACCAGGACTTGTGTCACAAACAAACACATTGAAAAAAAAAAAAAAGTTCAAGGAAGATTATATGTGTTACCTGAAATGGAAGGATATTATAGAGGAACCAAGTTCAAAAGACAAACACATTTGAGATGATAAATGCAATCTATTCTATTTGAACAAGGAGTTCATGGAATGAAGCTTTTCCTGGAGTGGATCAAAGTCTTGAAGCCCTCACAACACAGCGATGCCATGTATCACATGCCTGGGAATAGCAGGAAGGGGGCAGGGAGCCCTCAGTACATCTCTAATGGAAGCAAACATTAAGAGGATAAACAGGGCCCTGTCGGGTAGAGGGATGAATACAAAATACAGGCTCTGTGCTCGGATGGCTCCACTGATCAGTGAAGCGCTTGGCTTTGCAAGCTCGAGGCATTGACTCCAGACTCTCAGCTTCCACCTAGAAGACCAAAGCACTGTGGGGCACACATCATCCTAACCAAGGTGAAAGCAGGAGGCTCCCAGGATCTCGCTGACCGCTAGTCTAGCTGAAATGGTGAAGTGGAAAGCAACTAACAGAGACACCCAACACTAAAATTTGAGACATCTAGAGGGAAGGGCAGGGTAGTACAGAGTCTAGTCACATTCAGTCAACGAGAGGGCAAGAGGTGCAAACTGACCGGTCTGGAAAGAAAAGCCAGAGAGACTTGCCACCAGCAGGACAAGAGGAAGGAGGTCTAAAGGACAACCCAAGAATATCAGCCTGCACAGCTGCATGAACGACCACCGAAGAATCACATGGCTCAAAATACAGAACCGGAAGAACCCTCGGAGTCTGAGAGACTGTACACCCATTTCTTTTTTTTTTTTTTAAAGATTTATTTATTTATTATATGTAAGTACACTGTAGCTGTCTTCAGACACTCCAGAAGAGGGTGCCAGATCTCGTTACGGATGGTTGTGAGCCACCATGTGGTTGCTGGGATTTGAACTCTGGACCTTCGGAAGAGCAGTCGGGTGCTCTTACCCACTGAGCCATCTCACCAGCCCCACCCATTTCTTTTGTTTCGAACATAGTTTTTAGAGTAGCTTTCAAAATTTCAAAACCAGCGAGAGGCACAAAGATGCCCCACACGTCCACACAAGCGTAACTTCCTGCGTTATCTACATGTGCCTCAATGGTAGCACATCTGAGACTTGTCTTACAGATCAGGAAAGGACAAGCCAGGGCACAGGAGTCCCTGTTCAAGGTCAAAGCCACCTTTATCCTTACACAGCCCAGCAGAGATTCTCTGATGAATTAGCAGAAGTGTGGCTTCAGTGTGGCTGGTGAAAGTTAAACTGGGAAGGGAACAGTACTAGAGAAGGAAGGGGGTCCTAAGAAGGCAGCACAATAGAGACAGAGTTTCTCTGTGTAGCCCTGGCTGTCCTGGAATTTACTCTGTAGACCAGGCTGGTTTCGAACTCAGATCTGCCTGCCTCTGCTTCCCAAGTGCTTGTATTAAAGGCGTGAGCCACCCCCGCCTCACTGGAGAGATCCACTGTCTTTCTTAAGAGCAGATAAACAAGGGAGAAACTAAGAGTTCCCACAGGGTGTGGTGCTCTTTCGAGGACAAGCGTAATTCCTGTCCTTTCAATCCTCTTTGGTCCAGAGTATCAATCAGAGTTCTAAAAGCACTAGCACTGCTCTTCAGGGCAGCACCACCCAAGGGACACGATGCAATTCTCTGAGCGGTACACTCATATTCTGCACACTGCACGCCACTCTTGAGCAGTGCTATACAGAGCATTTCAAAAAATCATAACAAAATACAGAAAGCCCTGCTAAGCCATAGACACTTTATGTTTTAAATGACTCGTGTGTACATCACTGTGTGCTACTACATTAGTAGGCGTGTGTGTAGCGTGGCTCACCTGTAGAGGGCAGCTGGCTCCCTCCTTCTCCCGTGAGACAGATACTTATTTCTCCCCCCCCCCCCCATGGATTTTTAAGAACAGAGGGTAACTCCCCTGGCTCCACCTCCTACTGTTGGAGTGCTGGGATTACAGACACATGCCTGTGGGATTTTTTTTTTGTTTTGGTTTGGTTTTTTTGGTTTTTCGAGACAGGGTTTCTCTGTGTAGCCCTGGCTGTCCTGGAACTCACTTTGTAGACCAGGGTGGCCTTGAACTCAGAAATCCGCCTGCCTCTGCCTCCTGAGTGCTGGGATTAAAAGTGTGTGTCACCACGTCCGGCTCTGTGGGATTTTTAATATAGATTCCCAGGATTAAAGCCAAGCTTTGAGGCACGGTGGCCAGTGCTGTTAGTCACTGGGCCACTTCTTGATTCGGCTGTGACATCTGAATGAACTGCACACCCACACACACACATACAAACACATCCCGACTCTGAACTATGAGGACAAAAGTGTGACCCGGAGGTGTTCAACCAAAACGCTCACCGGAATCAGGATTCTGATCAGATCATTTCAGTGGTCCTTCTTCCTTTACAGAGCAAACCTGGCATCATTAACTAGTGTCTAAGACAACCCTGGCACCAGCCACGAGGAGTCCTTTTACAGAGCAATTACCAGCAGCTACTCTCTGCCTGGCATTTCTTTGGAGGAGGAAAGCCCGAGTCTACAAAGAGAGCAAGGAGTTGGGAGGTGAGTGGCTCCGAATTTTAAAAACTATGTACGGTTGTTGGCGCAGAGATTAAACATTTATCCTCCTCTTGCGACCACTTTGGTTTCCAGGGAACCGACTGTTTCAGCGAGGCGGCAGAGGAGAGGTACACCCACAGACGCTCGCGACACACACCAAAGTCGACTGAAATTTTTCAAAGTGCCTTTTCATGCCTTTAATTCAAAGATGAACACATTTCAAGGTGACCCAATCCTCAAGCGACAGACAGTGGTTTGAAAGGACCAGAACTCTCCGCTTAAACCATTTCTAGTGACATGTTTCAATAGCATCCTCGAAGGGCTCCGTCTGCTGTCTCATTTAGTAGTCTTTTTTTCCAGGCAGAGGCGTCCCATTTTCAATGAAGGCTTGAAGTTTGTCTTTCCTCCTAATAATTAAAATCCGCAGGGCTTAGGTACTTTTATTAAAAAAAAAAAAAATGTGTTTCGGCGTGACCAACCACAGAGGACCTTTAATTATTTAATTATACAACAAACTCTGATTATTATTTTATAGTTTTCTATTTATCAAAACAGTAATAAAAGATAGCCTCATGTGTAGGCTTATAAACAAAAGATAGCAGACTTCAAAAGCAGAGTAAAAGTGTCCATAAAAGGACACTCAACTCAAAATGCAGAAATGTACAGTCACCATACTGACTGCGTGATCTATACACACAATTAGATAATTCTATCTTCTTCAATACATTAGTCACCTCCACCACAGCAGAATAAGATTACACTAGAATCTGAACACTGAGTTCCTTGTTTTAAAAAAAACATCTTTTTGCTCGATCCCTGTGCACAAACTATCCTGTAAGCGACTACATGAGGAAAGCAGTCCTCCCCTGGACAGGTGGGGCTCCATCTCTTCCTGTCCTCCTGTGGTTCTGAGGTCATTTTTGTCAGGTCTCAGGCAGTTCAAATATCCAGAGCTGATCTCAAGCTGGACAATAGGAGGATTTTTGACAGATAAAAGCCAGCGTTCCTCAGGAGCTGGTGAAACAGGTTTTCTGTGCCACAAAGGAGTCATTTCCCTGACCCCTGGCGGAAGGGACATATGGCTCTTGGCACATCAAAGCCCACACTGGCCGCCAGGCTCCCTCAGTATCACAAGGACCTGTTATACACACAGACACACACACCCGCCACCCCCCTCACCTCCTCCACACTAAACTCTCTCTAGCTCACAGGTTTCGCTCCACACAGCTACTCATCCACCTTAAGATCCAGCTAGGCTCACTGGTCCCTCCCTCCCTTGCTATGCGCTCTCCCTAGGCTCTGCCTCCTGCTCTCTCCTGAGCTCCAGCCCCAGCTCTTGCCCCATCTCCTCTATTCTCTCCGGTTTCCCCAGCCCTGGCCATGTCCAGTCGGCTTTCTTTTCTCTCTGTTCTAGACTCTTCAAAATAAGAACCGTCCCTTAATAATGGAGCAGTCAAGTTGGGGGTTTCCTTACTCTGCCCCCTCAAATACAATTTTGTTCCTTCCTTTGTGGTGGTTTTGCTTCTTTTAGTTGAGACAATGTCTCTTAACTATCCCAGGCTGGCCTCAAAATTGTTAACCCTCTTGCCTCCACCCCTTAGTACTGACATCCAATCACAGCACTGGGACAGCAAGCTCGGCCAACACCTGAGTGACCTTTATTGTCCTAGCTATTCTGGCTGAGAGGCCTGTGCTCTTAGAGTTGGGAACAGGTCAGCTACCCCTGGGATCAGTACCCTGGGGCCACAGAACAAGAGGTATCCCACACAGGACTCTGCACATCTCGGTGCCTATAAAGACTTTTTTTGTAAAATGCACTTTGGCTCCTTTTGCCTTTCTTCCTTGGACAACCGTCCTAAACCACCAAAGAAAAGAGGAAAGGAGGTGAACAAGATGGGCATCTGAGCCACTACATTTGGACAGGGCAGCCTCAAGTCCAGAGTAGGGCATGGAAGCCCAAATAGGTAAGGAGGGCAGCCATGCATACAGCCACCTGGAGTCCACACAGGAAGGGAGAAAGGAGCTTCCCAGGCTCCTAGTCTCACACAAGCTCTTACAAACACAAAAATAAGAGACGACATAGGGGAGCCAGAACCCCTGTTATCACAACTCACTTAATGAGCAGTCTAGGCCAGGCTTCCTATAATCCTAGCCCTTGAGAGGTGGAGGCAGGAGGATTAAGATTCAAGGTTACACTCAACTAAAAGAGTTCTAGGCCAAATTAGAATATGTCAGATCGTTTCAGGGACTGGAGCAGCAGCTTAGTGGTTAAGAGCACTGGTTGCTCTTCCAGAGGACCTGAGTTTCAGTCCCAGTACCCAGATGTCAGTTCACAACTGCATGTAACACCAGTCCCAGGGGAGACAAGGGCACCCATGTGGTACATAAATGTAAATGCAGATAAAACACCCATACACATAAAAATAAATAAAATTAAAATTAAATTAATATTAAAAATTTTTAAAATACTATCTCAGAAACACACATAAATATATATATATATATATATATATATATATATATATAACTTCATAAGTGCACAAAGGTAAAAGATGAATGGATATCCCATTTACAATCTTTTTTAAAAGGACTTTGAATTGGGCTGGTGGAGATGGCTCAGTGGTTAAAAGCACTGCCTGCCCTTGCAGAGGACCCAGGTTCTAGTCCCAGCACCAAGAGCTCACAACGGTCTGAAGCGCCAGCTCCAGGAGAGGTGATGACTTCTTTCAGCTTCCAAGGGTACCAGAATGTACATGGCATACAGACATATATGCAGGTAAACCACCCATATGCATAAAACCAAAAACCAGCCACCTCAGAGCACGATGGAGTTAGACCACAGCAAATGGGGGAAAGACACAGCCACCACCTGTGTAAAAGAAAAGCCAAGTGAACGTCCTGCCCAGGGTGCCTGCTCGCAGGGTTTGGTTTCTCAACACCCTTCTTGCAGAAAGACTGGACTTTGAGCTGCTTTGGCTTCATCCTTGTATTCCTTTGTGCTACACCGAAATTATTCTTTGTTTTGAACACCCTCAACCATAGCTATATATGTACCACTTGTTAATAACAGTGTCTGTTAAACTGTCACAGTTTCTTCACAATTAAGATCTGCTTGAAACTTTTCCCTTAACAGAAACAGACTGACATGAAGCAAGACATTGCGAAAATGTTCCCCAGTACAAAATCCCCACTTTCCAGATACCTCTGACGAGGCACAAATTTGAAATGCAGTTGTTGCGCTGGCTAGCTTTATGCCAACTCAACATTAGCTAGTCATCCGAGAAGGAGGAACTGCAACTGGAGGAAAAAATGCCTACACAAAGATCAGGACAGAGTCAGGCCTGAAGGGCATTTTCTTAATCAGTGACTGATGAGGGAGGTCCCAGCCTACCGTGGGTGGTGCCATCCCTGGGCTGGTGGTCCTGAGTTCTATAAGAAAGCAAGCTGAGCAAGCCAGAAGGCAGCATCCTTTCATTGCTCCTGACTCCTGCCCTAGTTGAGTGCCTGCTCAAGGCTTGCTTCAAAGACGAACAGGGAGAGAAATAAGCCCTTTCTCCCCCAACTTGTTTTTGCTCATAGTGTTTCCTCAGTTATAGAAATCCCAAGACAAAACCACTGTCCACCACCATTACTGTGAGTTGCCTTTAAAAACAGATGTCGAGCCGGACATGGTGACGCACGCCTTTAATCCCAGCACTCGGGAGGCAGAGGCAGGCAGATTTCTGAGTTTGAGGCCAGCCTGGTCTACAAAGTGAGTTCCAGGACAGCCAGGGCTACACAGAGAAACCCTGTCTCAAAAAAACAAACGAACAAATAAATAAATAAACAAATAAATAAAATAAAAAAAAATAAAAACAGATGTCATCAAATGGCCTTTGACTGACATTCAAACCCAGAAAGGCAGGGCACTCATAGCTCCTGTCCACACACAGCTGCATGGACAGGTTTCCCCAAACAGTAAGTAAAGATGTATTCCACTGGTCCACATGTGAGGGCCTACCGTCTGCCTAGGTTACTTGGGGAACTAAAGAAAAAAACATGTTTATGGACATTTTAAGGAAAGGTCTAGAACATGTTGGTTGACAGACCCTGGAGGGATTAACAAACGACCAGCATGGCGGTTTCCTGAGTGTGCTCCAGAACCACCCAGACCCAGACGATTGGACCTCCATGTTCCGCTATCACAATCAGAGCATCCCTGTTTGGAAAGCCTCTTTTATACATCCCCTCCTGGGAGAAACTTTCCTTGCAGAGTTCTCGTCCTAAAAATCAAGTTCAGGGCCAGCCAGATGGCTCGGTGGGCAGACGATTACTGCCACACTTAGACATCCTGAATTTGAAGCTTGGCTGGCAAAAGGTGGAAGGTGAGATAACTGTGAAAGCTGCCCTCTAATCTCCAGAGGTGTGCATGCCCATACCCCCACCCCCACCACTACTACACACACACACACACACACAAAGTAGACAAATAAATTTGATTTTTAAAAGCTGTCTTAAAGGCTGATGAGATAGATGTCTCAGCAGTCAAGAGCTCTTCCAGAGGCCCTGAGTTCAACTCCCACATGGCAGCCATAGACCATCTGAAATCCAATCCCAGGGGATTGGATTGCCCTCTTCTGGCCTCAACAGGCATTGCATGTGTAATGGTAAACAGACCGTGCATGTACAGGCAAAAACTCACACATAAAATAAAAATAAAATGAAAAAAAAAAAAATGTAAATAACAACGACTAATGAATTCTACTATCTCCCTGGTGATAACTGCATTTTCCTAAAATTTTTGAAATACAAATGTGTTTAAATAACGCTAATCTCTTTTTAAAAAGTAGTGTTCATTAAAAACATTAAGATGTCTTTAATCAGCAAAAAAGCCACAAAACTCATCCATTAAAGCAATGTTGAAATTAATACAGAACAATTTTTTTCATAGTACATATATAATTCACGTGATTTACTTTAGCAGGTTAGATTACAGCTGTGTCACGCCTAAGGATTAATACCACAGCACACAAAGACTCTTGCAATCGATGTGATTATAACAAGAACAGTAAGGAAAATATAATCTACACATGGAGGTGTGAGTGCACATTAACTATTACTCTAAATAGCAGCTGTTAACGTCTAAACTGTTACTTTGCAACACAGGAAAGATAGTGTTTTGATGGCTTTTTGAGTATATAGTCCAGGCTAACCTGACACACAACTGATGCTGGGGTTACAGGTGTGTGCAACAGCACCCAGCCCAGGACTTACACGTTAAGAAAGTAAAAATGGCCGGACAGTGGTGGTGCATGCCTTTAATTCCAGCACTTGGGAGGCAGAGGCAGGTGGATTTCTGAGTTCAAGGCCAGCCTGGTCTATAGAGTGAGTTCCAGGACAGCCTAGAGCTACACAGAGAAACCTGGGGGGGGAGGGGGGGTAAAAATGGCTTAATTGCATCTCCTGAAAGCTGAAAGGAAAATTTGAAACTTTAAAAGAGCTGTTGGTGGGGGAGGGGGATTATGTTACATCCTCAACCTTGTACAAAGATGCAGACTCGCTTCACCTTCAGCCCTTAGTCCATCTTCCAGGGTCACTGCTAAAGTTTACATTGCAGGGATAACGTGTAAGCCTCTGTTGGAGGGAGGGAATAAAGTGCTGTGAACTTAGTACAGAGACTACCTGTCAGGCATGCAATTCTAAACACTTCTAAAGTCTAGTCTGGCAAGTCCCTTCTGAAAAGAGTGACCATGTGCATCACTCACAGCCATTCAAAATCAGTCCCTATGAAAAGAACTTAGTGCGCTCATTATCCTTGCTTATTCAACACTAAGTGCCTAGAAATCTACCAGAGGCTACAAAGTATCCCCTCCTCACACTATCCAAACCGCCTTCAGACAGAAGTAGCTTCCTAATAAATAACTACTTTACAGACGCCGGTACATAAGCACAAAGTGAGTAATTTACCCAAAATCACACACCTAAGAGGGTCCAGGATACAAAGCAAACAAACTATTATGCAAAGTTAAGTCATTGACATTTGGCTCAGTCACGTTTTTGCTACGTTTGAATTACAGACTTTTAAATATTTTTCCCAGAAATATCTGAACTAGTATCAATAAGGTGAAAAATAGTTTTAAAAAGAACATTTTGTCTAAGCATTTAAAATCATTTTTAGCAGACGGCGATGACCACTCTTCCACCAGCACAGCCAACTTTAGGAATGGCTACGTGAGTCCGGCAGTAAATGGCACACAAGTACCCGGCAGGCTTTTCACTCGGGTTGGTTTACTGCGACCACAGAGCTAGAGTGCAAAGATCTAATTAACCCTTCCTTGCTTCCGCTTAAAGGGTTAAGACTGCATAGAGCCTGGCGGCAGGGCTGTCCCCGAGTTCTGCCTCAGTTCAGGTCTCCGCCCTCCGGGGACCGCCCTGGGCCCCCCCATCCCCAACCTGGCGAAGGGGAGCGCAACCCGCTGGCCCTTACCGAGCTCTGTGCCCCGGCAGTGAGCAGACATTGTGGCCACCGCTGAAAGCCAACCCTTGCTCCGGGGCGCCACACAGGCCTGGCCTTCCTCCTTCCTGTCAAGTCCCCGCCCTGAGCCACGCCCCTTTTGCAATGCCCTAAGCCACGCCCCACCAAAGCCACGCCTCTTCGGTCCTGTACCACTCAAACTTTTCTCCCTGCCAGCTCCTGGGCTTGGAGCCCAACCAGGTCATCTCCCTACCTGTTCCCCGTCTTTCCGGGTCAGGCCTGTGACTTGAGTATGCCCCAGCTCCAGAAGTCTCCCAGACCATTTTAAAATGCTTACAATGCCAATTGAACTAGACAGAATCAGACTTAGGAAACTGTAGGATCATGTGAGTGGCAGGACTGGATCCCTTCTTGCATGAGCAGAGCAATGGAGCCTTGGACCCGAATTGTGGGTAGTGTTCCAGAGCCCTCAGGGGACAGCAAAGGTAGTCTAGGAGCTAGAACGCACTGTAATTTCTAGTCTGGACTCAGTGAAAGAGCAGCTAGGACATAAGTTTGGGAAGACTTGGTTTCTTATTTTTGCTTTTTATTTTTAAAGATTTATGTATATGATTACAGTATAGCTGTCTTCAAACACACCAAGAGAGGACATTGGATCGCCATTACAGATGGTTGTGAGCCACCACGTGGTTGCTGAGAATTGAACGTAGTATTTCTGGAAGAGCAGTCAGTGCTCTTAACGCTGAGCATCTCTCCAGCCCTTTCGTTTTGTTTTTAAGACAGAAAGTTTGCTTTGTAATCATGGTTGGACAAGAGGTTGCTGTGTTGAATCTCCTGCTCCAGATTCCAGATCCCCACTGCTGGGATTACAGGCAGATGCTACATTCAATAAAAGGTCCAGCTTCTTTCATTTAGAAAATATAGTGTTTTCATTTCGGGTATGTGCAAAGGCCAGGCCAGGCGGCTCTGGACCAACAGTTAGTCAGGAGCTGGGAAGCATACTTAAGTCTTAAGGAGCACAAGCACTCTCAACGGCTCAGTTCTCTCTTCAGGCCTGAAAAGATTTTAACTTAGTTCTGTGAGTAACTGAGTATGTAACCTAGGACACACTACTGGCCTTTGTGAACTTCATTTTCCTTATCTGTAAGAAAGGATCCCGACAATTTCTTTGCTTTCTAAAGTTGAGATTCAGTGATGATTTTTTTCAGTCTGGTTTCTCTGAATTACTCCAGGTTCACAGTCTAGGGGGCTAGCCACTCTATCTGTACTCACATGGACCATCTCTGCTGAGCTACAAGTTTGTCTGAACTACAAGTTTCTCTAGTGAATCAATTGCTCTAGTACTTTCATCTCAGGAAAGTCCTGCCAGAGATGTACATAGACCCAGAGACTTAAAATTTGAGAATTAAGCAGCAATCTGGGAAAGAGGTCTCTAATGAGCTCAAACTATTTGTAATTCAATTCTACTTAGTGACTAGAAGGTTCTAAGACATAAGTCTACTTACTGCAAAACTGGGTGATCAAAATAGGTTTGCATGCAAAGTTGTAGTTTATAAATACCTGAGGCCATGATGAATGTAAGTTATTAATGTAGTGTCAGATACACAATTACTCTTCTAGATAGAAACCTGCTTATTTCCCTACCGAGCTGCCTCTAGTCTGGTCCACACACAGCTACTTCTAAATATTTTGGATGTATGTCTAGGCCATATTCATAATGCCACTGTTATTTTCACTTAACCTTGCAAAACTTGGAGCAGGCACTACAAACCTGGAGTTTATCAGAAACCAACTAGTTCACCAAGAACGCCAACATCTGCATAGCCAAAATATTCATGTCTCAACGGAGAAACCTATAGAATTACCCTAGTCACAATGACCAAGCAATCCTAATATGTAGCTATCTCGTGTGGCCTGGCCATGTTCATATGTGCACACATATGCACTACCATGTCTGACTTTACACGTGGCTGCTGGAACATGCATAGCACACCCTTTACTGACTAGGCTGACTTTCCAGTCCCCACTTTACATGGAAGTTTCAGCCCCACTTAAAGTTTCAGCAGGCTATGAGAAAATTGGCACACTGTCAAGGAATTATCTACCAACACCCCCAAGTGTCCCAACCTCCTGGTTCATATTCTAAAGCCTTTCCTACAGTGTAGATTGCAAGGCTGAGAACCAGGCAAAGGCGGGAGGTGGGAGACAGCAACATCCAAGACCACGGGCAGCATGAGGAAGGATTAACTTCGAAGGGAGCTTCCAGGAAAAGCACACAGCCACATGTAGGAATCAAACACACACGTAGGGTCATCCAAGCCTTTTCATTTGAGCACCTGACTTTAAGGTAGCATCAGTCACTAAAGAAGCTGAGAACAGGTTCAGCTGAGGAAAGACTTCTAGCAGCTGAGGGCAGAGGTTTCTCCTGGTGACTCTGACTCAAAACAGAATGCAGCTTGGCCAGCACCTGGACTTTGCTCAAGTGAGCCTTGTTTCAGCCTCAGGACACTGCGATCTGTTAATAAGCATGCTGGTTCAGGCTACAAACGTGCTGTAGCAATAGGAAAACAATGGCACAAAGTAAGAAATGCCCTTAATTTATCAACTTCAGGAATCCAAGCGACTTCCATTACAAAAGATGCATTCAATTTTATTTAGGGTCAGACTCTCAGTCTAATCTTGATACATTAACAATACTGCTACAGAGCAGAAAACCAAGCATGTTAAACATGGACACAGGAACACCACTGCCTGAGGCTCATCAATGTCTGTGACGGGCTTCCCTGGCTCTCCCAGGAACTGCCTGTAGTGCCGCCAACTTCTAGTTGTCACAAACTAGTCGAGACTTTTTTCTTCTGATCAAAGTATTAAAGGTCACTCAAAAGATAAATTACAAGAAAGCAAATTAATACAAGCTGTTCACCTGTATTTCCAAATTACTAATTTAATCTCTTCATATTATAAAATAAGTAAATAAACTACAAGTTTATTATCCAATTTATTAAAGGTTGACTTTTTGAATGACCCAAGTTTAAATATGATAAAAGTTTGATATATCATAAATACTGAAAATTAATGATTAACCAACCCAGTTTCATTAAATCATGTGGCTATTTGTACAACCGTGTACAACCGAGCAGATGTTAGACTACGTACAGCAGTTTTTCAGACATTTTCAGAACTGAGATTTCAACTTCTTTACTTGCTCTTCCTAAGTGTTCTTCTGTTTTAGTAACTAACATGCATGTTCAAAGAGACAAGAAAAGCAATTGTATCCATCCGGAAGGAAATAAATGAACACCCAACAAAAGATATGAAAATTTCAAGTTTAAATAATTGAATTTCAAAATTAGGAAATGTTTAGTTCAGACTCTGTAACCAAACTGTCTTTGCTATGGCTGGCTGTGTATGATATAGAAAACTTGAATAGTTAGTTTTAGTATTCAAATGTATCAGAATTTCCCAAAAAAACAGAAAAATTATAATTTTATAGGCATTTTATTTAGATAACTAAAAATATTAGCTGTTCTGAAGCAGTCCGTGTACAATGAAAGAGATCAAACCGGTTACTTTATCATGTATTTCCTCCTCTTCATCACTAGGCAAGGAAAAAAAGGCGTTCTTCTTTAAGGGAAAGTCAGAAAAATAGGCCAATATATTTTTCTTCTTCATAACATAAACAGCTACAAGAAATTTAGGTGTAAAATGGAAATTGTAAGTTGGCTTTTCATTCCAAACAGCAGGCTATGGCACAAGGTGAGCACAATCCTCCTGCCTGCACCTCAGACACTCAGCCATTTTCACTCACGGGCAACACTGAGTAGCTGTTCGTGCACTGGAGCTAACTCATATGCCCCAATATTTTCTGCCCTCTTTGCCACAGGCAGAGAGTAACTCTGAAGGCGGATGCTTGTCTCTGCTTGTTTAGTCCATGAACATATGGTTTCTGCAGCACACGTCTGATGCTCAGGCCTTAACTTCAGGAGTTGATGAATAGATGGAATCTGAATTCTCTGAAGCAATTTCTTCTGCATTTAAAAGACAAAATCATAGTCAATTTAATAAAGGGAAGAAGAAAATCTACATTTCTGTATAAGGAAGAAATGACAAGGTCTTTTCAAATATGCTGAGGTGAGGAGGAGAGAACAGACAGCTACTAAACATGGCATTATCCCAGGGCTCCAAACACCCAAGCAGAGCTCAAGCCATTTCACCAATTGTTTATCCCCACCCCTTGTTTAACCCCACCCCTCTCCCTTCAGGATAAGCTTTCACTGACTCCAATTACCCAATCAGTATTTCATTAAATCACGCTTTTTCGGGTCCTGTAGTAATCAAATACTAGTATTTAAGGCCACCCAGTTCAAAACCTTAACCATTAAACACTGCTTCCCAGGAGGCAAGCTCTAATAGTATCAAAAGCAGGGGTTAACCTCAGAGTCTGTGATCACCTCTTCCCTTCTTACCACCAAGCTACAAACAAGCAACGGCCAATCTACCAATCTCACCATTATGCATCAAAGACAAGCCCACCTTCCTTCTGTTCTTGGTGTCTGTCCCATAGCTACTAACCTAGAATCTACTGTCCCTAGTCTAGCCTCTCTCCTCTCACTTTGCCCTTACTCTTGAGGCTGGACAGTAGCATTCTCCATGCTGGTTCCCTTGCTTCTCTTCATCAACAGAGCATCCTCAGAACATCCCTTTGCCTATCATCAACAGAGCATCCTCAGAACCTCAGCAGGCAGCCTGCATCCTGAGGTCTGCCCCCACATAAATGTCCGTTGTGCAGGAAGGGCTCTTCCCCCCCCCCACCCCACCCCCCGTCACGGTTAGGAACTGTCTAGGGAGCTCTTAGACCCCTTCCTGCGTGCATGGGAGGAGCCCCATCAGTCATGCCCACGTGCACGAGACCTGGGCTCCAGAGCTAATGCTTACGCACTCGAGTTTCAGCTTCCTATAATGTAGTTCAACTGTGGACATTTATTAAGTTTCTTTTGCCATGGACCAAAACGCTCATACACTGAATTTTTACATACCCAGGGCTCATAGAAAAGTTCATTAAATTTTATTTACCCAGCTCTTCCTCTGCTGTTTCTGGAAATCCAATCTTTGGCTTTGCCAGTTCCCCGCTGTCTTCCTCTGTGAAGAGAAAAGCGGTGGTGACTGACCATGAAGGAGGGCAGGTTCCCACCAACACACACAGCACACTCCCTCTTAACAGTCACTGTGATTCTAAAAGAGACATCTCAAAGTCACCTTTAGTACAACAGCCACTCTGGAATCAATAACAAGTATTTGGGATTTTTGTTTTGTTTGTTTTTTAAACCAAAAACATGTTTTCAGTGGTAAGGATCAAGTAATACTATAAACAATTGGATGGATAACTTTTAAATTCTTCATACTGCCTTCTACCAAGCTTTATTTCTATTTTTGTATGGATGCTCTTGAAACCACTGGGCCATCTCCCTAGCTCCTTTGTAATAAATGTTGAATTCAGGTCATTCAATTCATCACATAAAGGACATTGCTCAGTTAGAATCGTGACTTCATTCTGCTTATACCATATTACATAATTCAAAATCTAAAGGAAACAAACTCAGTGAAACAGAATAAATGATACAAAATGTATGCATTATAATTTGATAACTTTGAAGAGACGTCCTTACCAGGAAGCACACATTTCCACAGGCCATAGGTCTTTCCTACCACAGTTTGCCACAATCTCAATGTCCCATCTTCAGAACCGCTGGCATAGAGTTCACCATCAGGACTGAATCTCACACAGTGAATGGGACCAAAGTGACCTTTGTAGGATTCTGAAAACAGTGAAGAACAGGGATATCAGACTTAAATAAATGTAAAGCTATTGGGGTAAATACTGATGTTCTACAAAAGATACTGTCTATTCTGCTGGGAAGATCATCTCTACCATTTCCCTAGAATGAGCCCTTTCCAACCCAGTATGGCAGAGGCAGACTTGTCAATTTTCATGGATTCATGCAGATCTTGTCTGAGAGACCTTGGATCTGACGACCTGAAAGAAAGGGTTGGACTACACTCTGACGCTGTGGACAGCATTACTGCAGTTTCTGTGTACTTTTATACATTAATGTAGCAAAGAAAGCAATGACCCAAAAAAGCTTGAGTTCAGAGAAAGGTGATCAGGAAACATGAAAATAAAGACCAATAAGCACAGCAGCACATACTAAGCATTAGCAGGGCAGCCCTTTTCCAGGTTAGCTCAGGACCAACCAATTTAAACACCATTTCTGCCTGGCACACACTATAGGTTATACCTGCATGCGCAAACTACACCAGACTCAGAGCAAACTGAGATCAGCACTCAGCATATCCTCCCCCAGATTGAGTTCTATAGCTATGCCCTGACATCCAACAAGCAGAACCATGTCTTACAAATTCAATGCAAATGTCTAACTCGGGAGGAACAATATCATACCTAAGACCAATCCAGGGAACAAAATGCAGCTGAGGGAAACAACGGCCCTCTGCCATCTTTCCTGCAGCCTCTCAAGGTTCCTAAAGGTATTATTCACTATACATCACTCTTTTGACTGTATGCCGACACAGACTGTCTTTCAAAGGTTTCATAACCCACTACAAATTGAGAGGCTGTCAATAAAGACTTAATTCTATAGGCTAGAGCTCAAGTCTGTGAACTTCATCCCAGTTTCTAAGTCCTGAATTCACACCTGCTTTTAGAGGAACTAGTTCCGTCCATGTCTACGGAGGGCCACCAGATGGAGCTCTTTTACACTCTATCCTTATTGCCTAACCAGGTCATCTAGGCTTCCTAATTCGACCACAATGCTGAGACACAGACTCAATAGGGACCTTACTGACCTTACATTTTAATATGAGAATGTATAGGTCAGGAAGGTTTTTCTTTTTTTTTTTTTTTTTTTGGTTTTTCGAGACAGGGTTTCTCTGTGTAGCCCTGGCTGTCCTGGCACTCACTTTGTAGTCCAGGCTGGCCTCGAACTCAGAAATCCGCCTGCCTCTGCCTCCCGAGTGCTGGGATTAAAGGCGTGCGCCACCACGCCCAGCTAGGAAGGTTTTTCTACTGCAGGAAAACTGACTTACGAATCTTCCACATATAATCATATGCCTCATCATCTTATTCTGCAGTTCCCTCAAGCTGAGTGGCCAGAGAATAAAGCCATCCAGTAGAGGGACTGGGATGGAATTACTTGTCTACCATACACAAACCTCCTGGACCCAACCCTTACCCACAACCCCAAGTTCCATGAACAGAGACCGAGATGAGAACAGCCGCATCCAAAATATAACATCTGTCCATCTCTCTCTCCTTCACACAGTCTGGGTCAACAATGCTAAGGCTCTCCTCCACCCCAGCCCAGCCACAGCTCTCTCAAGCTGAGAAGAACGGAATGTGTGACTGAATCATTCTAGAACTGACTTAAGCAACCCCAGTCCACCTGTTTTCCCCAAGGAACAAAACTGCTTCCTGTTCTTTGTGTCTAAATCCAGCTAGCTAAGTTCCTTGGGTGGAAACCATAATACTTATGTACAGGTAAGAAAAAAAGCAGCTTATACACAGAAAAAGAGATTTTCAAACGAAAAGCAAAACATAGTTGGACTTGGTAAGTAAGCATAAAAGTAGTGTCTTAGTCAGGGTTTCTATTCCTGCACAAACATCACGACCAAGAAGCAGTTGGGGAGGAAAGGGTTTATTCGGCTTACACTTCCATGCTGCTGTTCATCACCAAAGGAAGTCAGGACTGGAACTCAAGCAGGTCAGAAAGCAGGAGTTGATGCAGAGGCCATGGAGGGATGTTCTTTACTGGCTTGCCTCCCCTGGCTTGCTCAGCCTGCTCTCTTATAGAACCCAAACTACAAGCCCAGGGTTGGTCCCACCCACAAGGGGCCTTTCCCCCTTGATCACTAATTGAGAAAATGCCTTCCAGTTGGATCTCATGGAGGCATTTCCCCAACTGAAGCTCCTTTCCCTGTGTTAACTCCAGCTGTGTCAAGTTGACACAAAACTAACCAGTGCCAAGTAGGTACTGAGTCTTGCTCTTTGACCTATCTAGCATACTATTACACATACTCTAAAGTTAGGATGTGTTTGCTTCAAATTAATCATACATCAGCCATTCTACTTAAGAACTATGAAACTTAGGGAAATAGCAAGACTCCAAAAAACAAACTAATAATATTATATATAACATGTCAATAGATAACTAATATATTTTAATATTTTACATATTACTGTGTTAAATTATATTTTTAGATTTACAAATTAATTTTAAATCTGAAGTATGAAACATATATTAAAATAAAAATTATATATAATAAATAATATTCTATATTCTAATCCTATATACATTACTCTTTCTAAAGGTGCCTGGATAAACCAGTGAAGCCCACCATTCTCTAGAGACTCTTGGGGATTCCCTGGCTGAAGAAAGGAGGCTGAGTGAGCAGGATTTTGTTATCTGTTCTCTCCTTAGGAAGAACAAAATATCCTTGTATATGTTGTGTATTTGACTTGAAATAGAAATAATCCATCCCAATAAAGCATCCGAAATCAGTGAACTGCAGAACATCAGCGTAAAGATAAGGCTCAATTAAGAGGAAATGAACTCAGTATATTTTGTCTGAGGGTCTATAATTCTATCCAAAATGGATGAAACACCTTTGTTTTTGAATGTATGAGTTTTGAGTTTTAGTCAGCTGGAAAACTTACTTTCAATACACCACAGGTTAATACCGAAGGCACTCATAATATGTTGACAGTAAATTGAGGCAGTGGCTCTCAACCTTCCAAATGCTGCAACCCTTTAACACAGTTGTGGTGGTGTGGTAACCTCCACCAACCATAAAATTATTTTTGTTACTACTTTATAACTGCATTTTTGCTACTGTTATAAATCATAGTATCTATGTTTTCCAATGGTCTTCAGCAATCACTGTGAAAGGGTCATGTGACACACACAGCCTTAAAAGGTGGAGGAGAGAGAGCGAGCCTCACCTAATTCCTCTCCACTGTTATAATCATACTTATACAGTTTAAAGTCTTCTCCACCCGCAACAAGAAATTCCTTCTCTGGATGAAGAGACGCAGAATTGATGGTCGCAGGAGCTTCAAAGGATTTAATTGGATCCAGACTGTGAAGGAAAAACACAAAAACATAGATGTCTACAAAAAATTTAAAACTGAATAAATAACTGTCTAGCCACATTAAAATTATTCCTGAATGCTGAAACCCAATGCACAGTAAACATAGATTCAGCTAAGTGTAAATGGATTTCAAAGGAAAAAAAAAAAACCACTAACGAGCAAGAGTTCAAAAGATTGCTATAGTGGTATATCCAAGTGGATTTCATCTCAGGGAGACATTGAGTAGTGGGAACTCCATTTTCTGAACAGGAGACACTTTCTGGACATCAGTGTCTTGGCTGGAGACAGAATCAGTATGGAGTCCAGATCTTCAACTCAAGATCCTCCTTGCCTTAGCCGCTCTCTGGGGTCAGGTTTATAGACACACAGTCCAGGAAAGAGTTTTGTGAGAATTCTCCAAGAAAACTAGAGTCTCATGACTTCAGTTGTTTTAAAACATGGAATTGTTCTTGGAATGTGTTGCTGTTGTCCTCCCAGGTGCAGTGGGTAGCAATGTCTTTACTTCAGATTACTCATTATTGCTTGTTGCTATTATTCAATTACATGTCTAACTATCCGTGTGACTCTACAGTTTGAACTCAAAGATAACTTTACTCACGTGACCTTTGTCCTCAGAGTTTATAAACTGTCTGATGCTCTGAATAAAGTTGTCGACTGCATGAAACTTTAGTCCACCTCCTTCATCAGCTCCGTTCTCCCAAGTCCCACCCACTTAGAGCAGTGACAGATTATTTTTCTTTTGAAAATGTTCACTCTATTTTTTCTACAAACATGCATTATTTTAGTAAATACAAAAGGGTCATGCAGGCCAAGCAGTGGCCTATGTCTGCATACCAGCACTCAAGAGGCTAAGGAAAGAGAACCCAGGGCACCCTTAAAAGTCAAAAGTCAGGGTCAGGCATTTGCCTAGCAAATAAAGGCCCAGGTTGAAGGCTCAACGCTGAAAAAGTAAATAAAAGCATCAAGCTAAGTGACATTTTACAGTAGGAACTCCTACAGTACAAGGGATGCCAAACGTTTTATAATTGTTCAGGGTTCGGCTGGGGCTCAGGCTTCCATTCCCCAACACATGAAACTGCTGTCAGTAGCTGTTTTTAACTACGGAGTGAAGGCCGTGTGGCGGTTTGAGTAAGAATGACGCCTGCAGCCTTTCGCATGGTTCCCAGTTAGACTATTCTGACAAGGATTAGGATGGATAAAGGAGGTGTGTCACTGCGGGGGAGGGGGGCTGAGGTTAAGAGCCCATGGCAGATCCAATCTGGTTAGCTCTGTCCATCTCTTGCTTGTGGATCAGATATAAGCTCTCAGCTACTGCTTCCATGCCATACCTGCCTGGCTCCTGCTACGATGGCCATGGACTTACGCTCTGAAAATATAAGCAAGTCCCCCAAAGCACCCAGTTAAATGTTTCCTTTTATCAGTTGCCTTGGTCCTGGTGTCTCTTCACAGCAATAACTGAGATTAATCAATCGAATTATAATGAAGCTGTATTTATCAGTGCACTTACTCCCCCTCCCTTTTCCTGGGGGGGGGGGGGGGGGGGATCAACTAGTTTCCTTACCAGCCCTTTTCAGTTCAATCCTGAAAATTACTTCAACATAGACCATCAATCAGCACATAGCACATGCACAGAGTCAGGCATGGTGGCATATAACTTACAGAGTGGCACGGTGGCATATAACTTTAACCCAGCACTCAGGAGGCAGAAACAGGTAAATCTGAGTTCGAGGCCAGCCTGGTCTACACAGAATTTCATGACAGCCAAGGATACACAGAGAGCCCCTGTCTTTGGGGGTGGGGGAAACACACACAAAAACTCTGAATGTAGCTTACAGCCCAGCCCCCGTGTTTCAAATACTCAACAGGCCAGTTACTACCAAATGAGATCTGAGGCAAGAGTCTATAGCAGGAATGCATGGTCCAGAAATGAGCAGCTACACACTGAGCAGTTACACGCTTTAGAACGTGTTTGTCTCCTATTCGATGAAGCTGAACACTGGAGTATTCTTACACCACATCATAAGACTCCTGTCAGAGGAGAATGTGGTCTAATCTTTACAGAAACCCTCTAAGCACCAAGGCTAAGAACTGCACAGTCAGTCCTACAGTTGGCTCAACACTGTACTCAGGATTCCAGTACTGACAACAAAGATGTACCACAATCAGTTACAGTGCTCAGGGCACTGAGACAAAACCTCTTCCAATTTAATGCACTATAACCAATAAAAATGTTTTAAAGGTGTTTGAATGGATAAAAACATTTTTAATTAAAAAAAAAATCAAGATTATGCATCATAGTGCTAATAATTAAAAGAAAAAAACCAAAGTGTGCACAGGTGTGCATACACGCACAATGAATGGGTTTGCGTTACTTCCCTCACTGTGTTTAGATCCTAGGGATTCAAACCCAGTCTCTCAATCCATGCTAAACAAACACTCGCACTGAGCTGTAGCCCCAGGCCTTGTCTCTTTAAAATTTTAATTAGAAAATAGAAAACAGGGGGCTGCAGAGCTTGCTCAGCAGTTCAGAACACCGACTGTTCTTCCAGAGGTCCTGAGTTTCCCAGCAACCACATGGTGGCTCATGACCATCAGTGATGGGATCTGATGCCCTCTTCTGGTGTGTCTGAAAATAGCTAGTGTACTCATATAAATAAAATAAATAAATAAATCTTTTAAAAAAATAGAAAACAATTATCACAGTGATTTCTACCTAGTAAGGAACATACAACATCATGCCAATGGTTCCTTTGATAAAAACAGAATATAAAATATGCTAATAAAATTATCAGGATATGTATTAGCATATTTTATATTCTGTTTATATCAACTGCCATGATGTTGTATACGCCTTACTATGTAGAAATAAATATCACAGGTAGCTGAAATCTCACTAATTCCTGATTACAGACTGCTCAACCTAAGAGAGAGTTGTTAAGAGGTGTGGGAACACGTCTGTCTGTCTGAGTTACACAGCACAGGTAAGAATCTGCCTTCAAAAGAATCACAAAACATTTTGGTACAAGCCTTCCAATTTTTTTTCAAGATTACTTTATCTGTATGTATATGTGTGTATACACACACACACACACACACACACACGGCACACATATGTGCATATGTGTGTGTACATGGGGATGCCTGTGGAGGCCACTGGAAACCAAGGCTGAGTTACAGTGACTGTGAGCTACCTAATGGAGGTGAGACCTGACCTTCTCCATAAGAGGCCCGATCACTGTTAATCAACAGCAGAGCCAGCTTTCCAACCCCTTATTTTTAAAGTCTCTTTCCCACAGAAATAAATGAAGAAATGTCTTGGACAGACATACCTTACTGCACTATGAAAAGCAATAGATCGTCCGTAAGTAATAACCAAGATCTCTCCTTCAGGAATATACTCCATGCTGCTAACAGACATATTAAAATTCAGAGATTTCACTTCTGTCATTGTGGCATGATCCCAGAGCCTGCAATTGAATGAGCAAATGAATGAGCACATAAGTAAATTATTTATTCAAATAGCCAGAAAAAAGCTTCTTTTATCTATACATAAACCCATGAGGAAACGATCACAGCTGTAATGAAGCAATTTTCATTACAAATAGGAACTGTGAGTTTCTATGAAATATAAAACCTGTGTTAGGCTGTGGGTAAAATACATTTATAATACATTTTCCTAACACATTAACAACACTATGTTATAAAACACCTGGTTCTAGCTTAACTAATCTCAACTGTTGCTTTGGTCTATCTCACAGCTATGCATCTTTTCACAAAATACATCAGTTCTTAACATACAAAGGTTAAAGGGCATCATGAATCCCCTCAGGCAATCTGCCCTTAACTACACTGGGAACAGCTATATAGCAGCAGCTTTAATGACTTCCTGCATCTACTCCAGGTGACGATAATAGTAAGTCCACATCATTGTGACTTATATTGACTTAAATTTTAGGTTACACACATTTTCTACATGACTATTAAAAGTATTTATAAACCACAAGGTAAAATACTTTTTAAACTTTATGTTAATGAAGAAAAATTAACTTACCGAACAGTTTTATCATCCGCTGAAAGGATCTGTTTATCATCACTGCACCACAGAGCCTTTTTAATACCAGAAGTGTGGCCACTGATTTCCTTAGGTTCTTTAGAAGAAACAATTTAAAATGAATAATACATATTTGGCTTTCTAAACTGAGCAATACAAAAACAATGGAAAGTTACAACACTGGGACGGTTTGTCTATGCTAGGCCCAGGGAGTGGCACTATTAGAAGGTGTGGCCCTGTTGGAATGGGTGTGGCCTTGTTGGAGTAGGTGTGTCACTGTGGGTGTGGGCTTTAAAACCCTCATCCTAGCTGCCTGGAAGCCAATATTCTGCTAGTAGCCTTCAAAAGTTAGAACTCTCAGCTCCTCCTGCACCATGCCTGCATGGATGCCTGACATGCTCCTGGCCTTGATGATATGGACTGAATCTCTGAGCCTGTAAGCCATCCCCAATTAAATGTTGTCCTTATAAGAGTTGCCTTGGTCATGGTGTCTGTTCCCAACAGTAAAACCCAAACTAAGACAAACATACTACTAACGGATAAAAACGTGAGCCCAGGAACAACAGTATATTAAGCTAATCCTCATATTAAATTTAACTCTAGGACCTTTGTCAAAGTCACTGTTGGTAGTAACTACTGGTAGGAAACAAAACACACACACACACACACACACACACACACGCAACAGGAAAGTAGAGGAAGGAGAAAGGGAAATTTTAAACTAGCATAAGCAATTCCCGTGAAAGAAACTTCACTTCTTCATCTTTACAATGGGGCACAGAAGTCGTTACACAGTGAGGATCAAGTACAAACATGCACTGAGTGATCAACACTGTCTTAGGGACAGTCAGAGCACCATGACTTGCTATCACTTCTGCTGATCCACTGGAAAAAATTCTTCAAAGCACAGCTGTGAGAGGTGAGGATGAAAAGTGTCCATCCAACCCTGGACTGTACCTCTACTGTGTCACACAAGCTCAGCATCACTTTGATGCATTAAGAAGTCCACCAAAAAGTAAGCAGAGGGAAAACTGCCCAGCAGATAGATGATGCAGTCAGTAGTGTTCAGTATAGTCTACTACGTTACAAATGCCTTTCAAATAGAGTGACTGCTTAGTCACAGCATACTTCTTAAAACTTATGTCAGTTTTGTAATTCACAAATAATCCTGTCTTCACCTACAGAATGTTTCTTTTGAACAACCAATACAGCTAAATGGTAGAAAGCCTAACCCTTACCATCCACACCATAGTCTCAGCATCCTCTCCTCCGGAGGCCACACCAACCATTACCCTAAATTTAGCAGCATTGCTCTAGTACCTTTACAAAACCTAGCATCATGAAATGAAAAACCATTACCATGGTGATGCTTTACAGTGCCAAAAGGCTACGAGCTCTGCATTAAAATAAGCCAATATTAAATGAAATCTGCATAGAATAAGAAAAGGCCTGACAGGATATTCTGACAAAAGATATTAACAATGAAGGAGAATAGATAATGGATGTTTCTTTCTGCTCATTATCTTAATTTTCAAATTTTAGAGTTCTTTAGTCGCTACCTAATGGAAAAGGAAAAGCACAAAGGGATGTGTAACCTGCTCTTACCGGCTTCAGGTTTGTTCAAGTCATATATGCGCAGCAGTTTATCCTGTCCCCCAGTTAGCAGGTAATTGCTATCCTGAAAACAAAAAAGAAAAATGTTAGATTAACCACTTTAATCGTTAATTAAATATAATCACCAATACAGACACAACTGTAGACAACTACTTCTAGAAGACATTGTCAACTTCTTAGAGAGTTGCTAAACTCAAGTCTCCCTCAACTCTACTGCCCCACAGGAACCGCCTTGCCAGTCTGCCACTGCCCCTCCTCCCCTCCCTGCAGCACAGGAGTTACCCAGTAATACTTCTTTGACCTCAAATGAAATTCAAGGCTTTTTGCACTATGCAAGCAGTGTACCACATTGAACTACATCCCTACCCAAAATTCCATTTTCTCACACCTGTGTAAAATCCACAGTCTTGACAATGTGCTTATGAGCCAGGGTCATCAATTCATCTCCCGAGACCGCATCCCATACTTTGCTAAATGTAAACATAAACAAATATTAACATTAATACAAGATTAAATATAACAGTAATTTTGATCAATACAAAATAATTATATGCATAATATTTACAAGTGTATTATGCATTTGACGTAGTGCTAATTATTGGGATACTTAATTTATCAAAAGCCTAAAAGACAATTTTCCCATAGGACTTTTTACCTTTTAATTTTCTTTGACATTGAAAAAGAATAATTCATGCAAGATTCAAAATTAACCTAGCCTAGTTTTTAGCTTAGAGCTGTAATTTTATATTTTTACCATATCTGCAAAATATCTTAGCCAATTCAATTCACCAAGTCATCCTTTTATCTAGCCACAGGCCAGAGCAAAATATAAAGAACTTCTCTGATTTAACAACTTTAAACAAAGCTTTTTTGTTTGTTTGTTTTTTGTTTTTGTTTTGTTTTGGTTTGGTTTTGGTTTTGTTTTGTTTTTAAAGACAGGGTTTCTCTGTATAGCCTTGGCTGTCCTGGAACTCACTTTGTAGACCAGGCTGGCCATGAACTCAGAAATCCAGAACTGTCTCTGCCTCCCGAGTGCTGGGATTAAAGGCGTGTGCCACCACGCCTGGCATTTAACAACTTTAAAATTTTACAATGTTAGACCTTGATACAGATCAGATAAAGCTTAAATCAAGATGTAAAGATTAGGTGCTACAGGGCATAATCCCTACACACTTTACAGTGCTGAGACAGGAGATTCTGCGGTTAGGTTAGCCTTAAATACTCAGTGAAACTTTTCTCAAAACACAGACAGAAGTAGAAATAAAACAAAAGCAAACCAGCCATCTCCCCACTCCAAGTACATAAGGCTGTGAGTGTGCACATACAAGCTATCATGCCAAAGTCCAGAGATTCCAAATAGAACCGAGGTCATCAGGAGCAATCAGAGGTAGGTACGCCAAGGGCCAGCAATGCGAAGCATTCGGCATGAACAGCATTGGTAACATTTACAAATCTAAGAAATAGGAGCTGGTGATCCAATAACTATTTACATGTGTGGAGTTATATAAAAAGCATGCTTGAGAGAAATAATGTCACCATATTTCTCTTATAGCCACTCCCGTCTCTTCTATTATAGTTTAACCCTCTGCCCCAAGCTCCTTCTCTTTCTGATTCTAGGCACCCAGGGTTCTAACCGTGACCCACTCCTCAGACAGGCTGTGTATTTTCTGAAGCTCCACACAATGCATCAGTGTCCTCAGTGTTCTTTGCATACTCAGTTCAAATGCTGATCTCTCTCTACTCAATTTCCTTTCTTCAATAAGTATTTTCTTCATTCATTTCTGCTTTTGTTTTGTTTTGTTTCCTTTTTGGCAGGATCTCTCTGTGTAGTCCTGGCTTGGAGCTGATGCATCCCCAGACTAGTCTCTAATTTGAGATCCTCCTGCCTCCACCTCCCAAATGCTTAGGATTAAAGAGGCTTGTGCTGCCACATCCAACAACCATTTATTTTTAATTTGCTTAAATCAAAGATGGCAACACAAGCAGGGCGTGGTGGTGCACGCCTTTAATCCCAGCACTCGGGAGGCAGACTTTCTGAGTTCAAGGCCAGACTGATCTACAAAGTGAGTTCCGGGACAGCCAGGGCTGCACAGAGAAATCCTATCTCAAAAAAAAAAAAAAAAAGATGGCAACACATTGACAACTGCTCCAAAGTGTGAAATTCTTTTAAACAAGCAATCAATAAGGCCATTTTCACTCTCCAGGCTCTGGTCTACTAGCATATACAGCAGCTCTTAACACTGCCTTTGGGCCATCAAGATGCTTTTGTAGGCACAGAAGCTGACAACCAGAACCAGAGCCCTCAACCCATACCCCCAAAGTTGTCTTCTGGCTTCCTCCACACAAACCCCCACACACAAGAGTAAATTAAAGTTACCTGCATTGATTTAAAAGCAAAGGTGACTACAAAGCCAGGTGAGTAACTATACATCAAAAAATTATATAACATATGACACATGCCTCAATGATTAAGGAGAATCATGTCAGTTTGATAATAGATGTAAAACCCAAAGTAAGAACAGGTAAAGTGTATTATGGCAACGGTTTAGTCCATCTCAGACTGTATCAAAAGACAAAGGGAACTGAGATGAGGCGATGTATCCATTACTACAGTGACTGAAGACTCTGTGTGTGTGTGTGTGTGTGTGTGTGTGTGTGTGTGTGTGTGTGTGTTCCAAAACTCAAGCCTGGCCAGTGTGATCCAGACCACCCTCCTGCCTGCTAAAGACAGTCTCTTGGCTGCCTTCTGATCATCTTGGCTCTTCCAGCACCAACTCTGCCTGCATGCTGCCATGCTTCCCACTATGATGATAATGACCTGAACCTCTGAAACTGGAAGCCAGCCCCAGCTAAATCTCTAAGAGCTACCTTTACCTTGTTGTCCCTTCACAATAAAAAAACCTAACTAAGAAACTGAGGATCTAATGAAAACTAAGAATCTTTCAGACAGCCATCTCTAAAACCATAGAAAGCACAAAGTAAATTTGACGTCCGGTTTTAAATTATCTAGAGCCAGTAATAAAGCTGAGTGAAAAGGTGTCTGGAGACATCACTGTACAGCACTCACTAAGTGTACAAGACTATCCGTGAAGGACATCAGCAACACCCATGGTCCAAACTGTGTAGCTCACCACGTTCCTGGTCTCGATGAAAGAGACATCAGTCCTTGAAACATCTCAAGTCTGGGGATGCAGTGAAGACAAGGATGCTCAGAGCCAGGACAGAATCGTGGCGAGATCAAACACCATGTAGTGTCTATAGCATCCGCGGAGTCAGAACCTCATGCCTAACTGTGAAGCTGGAGAATCTGGCCATGTCACCACATAACTCAAACAGAATGAAGTTAGCCATTTTTGTTACACTTACGCTGTGAAGTCTGCAGCTGCTGTAGCAGCTTTGGTGGCATCCTTATTCAATGTTGCACCCCAAACAGCACCTTTATGACCCAAAAATGTTCCAATCCAGTCTCCTGTATCTCCCTGGCGGAGCATGGGCTTGCCATCTAGAAAATATTTTCAGACATCTGTGATTTAGAAGCATGCAACGTAATATCAAATCCTGAGCAGCAAACTACCGGAAAACCGTTGTTCTGACTTCTCCCACCTACTGCCATTAAGCACTTGTTGGGGGGGGGGGGGGCGGGGGGGTTTCCCATCCTGGTCTGTGCATATGGTCTCAGTGACCTAGGGGACTAAGGAGTTGTGGCCACTCTTCCTGGGAAGCATAAGCAATTCTGGGACCGAATAAGAGGCCTCCCTCATCACCTATGCAAACTCGGATTAATTACAAAGCAACTATAAAGACCTGGGAAACGCTCTTCCACAAGACCCGATTCCGATTCCCAGCGCCCACACGGAGGCTGACAACCGCCTGTAACTCCAGCTCTGGACAATCTGACGCCTTCCTCTTGGGGCACCCCTTCACACAGGTACAAGCATGCACAAGAGACAACACAGGCACACATGAATAAAAACTTCTGAAAAACCGTGGGCTGGATGTCAGTGACATGCGGTGTCAAAACTATCTAGATAGCCGCTTTTTACTTTGGACCACATAAACCTAACGTACACTTTCGTCTGGGGAAAAAAAAATGAGGCTCACACCACAAAGGATGAGACAATGAGTGAGAGGACATAAAGGGCACTCCTCTCGGCCTGGCCTAATTTCTCCTTCCCGTAAATCCTTGGCAAACACAATGTAGTTGTGTGGATAGAAAGACGAGGTGTTGGGGAGCACTAACAACGGCGGGGAGGAGGGACGCATAAAGCCCGGCCGGGGGCGACCCTCTTGTCCCAGCAGCGCGGTGGTTGTCGCTGGCAGCCACGACCCACCCACCCGTCGGCACTCGGGAGCCGCGGCCGTCGCGGGCTCAGCTCACCTTTGCAAGCGCTGATCAGAAAGTAGCCGTAAGGCGTGATGCCGCTGAAGGCCAAATCCACCACGGGCCGCGTGTGGCCCGAGCAAGTGAGCGGCGTCTGCCTCATGGCCATGGCGGCGGCTAGCGCGGTGACGCGGAGCGGGGACCGAGGGTCGCGGTCGTCCTCCTTCTCTGCCGCGGCGCCTCAGGCTGCTTGAGGCCCCCGCACTCACGCCGAGGGAGGCCCGCTCCGGAGTCCCCGCGACGCGCGGCCGCCAAGGGAGGGACAGGGAGGGAGGGAGGAGGGGAGGGGAGCGCCGGAAAGCCGGCCTGCCGCCACTCACCGTCCCTACCGGTAGCGGCAGGAAGTGACGTCGCCCGACGCGGCGCGTCAGCCGGAAGTGACGACCGGCGGGAAGGCGGTAGCTCCCAGCAGCGCGGCGAGAAGCAGTGTGCGCAGGCGCGAGCTCGGAGACCGAGCCCGTGCTGCTCCGACGTCACGCGCGCGGCGTCCAGTTGCTACCCAGTGTTGGGAGCCGCCGAGTCCGTCCCTTGTAGGATGCTGTTGTAGAGTTGGAACCTTCTCATTGCTAAGCTACAGACACACTTTTCCATAATCATCTCACATCTAACTGCCTACCCAGTAGCAACCATTCTCTCGCTCTCCTTCCCACTCCCCTCCCGGCACACACCGTCACAACTCACAAACAGTAATGACTTCCCTAATAGAATGGTTATGCTAACAACATTTATATCCTGGTGACAGATAAGTGACTGGCGTTTAGTGGATGGCCAGCAAGTGCTTATTTGCAAGTGGGAAATGTTCACTTAGTGCTCAGCAAGGATCCGTGACAACCTAAAGGCTAACGGGCTCTTTTCAGTGGCTCTAGCAACTATTATTACTGCGGCTGGGGAGGGAGAGACCCCAGTCTACTGAGCTAAAGTTCTTGCCATGTAAGTATGAAGTGTGATACCCAGTACCGACAAAAAAAAAAAAAAAAAAGCTATACATGGTGTGATACATGCTTGGAATGCAGCACTGAAAAGACACCAATCCCTGCCAGCCAGCATAGCAATCAGTGAGTTCCAAGTATGAATGAGAGACATCTCAAAAACAAAACAGTGTAGATGCATCTGGACCAGTGAGCCATTCTTCAGTGAGAGGCCTGAGAGGAGGGACCGACCGGATCAGAAATAAAGAAGACAGGAAAGTTGGGGTCAGGAGGTTTTGCATAAAACTATGTCTTATGCTAAGCTAATTTTTAAAGATGTACAGCATCTTATATACTGTTTGTATGGAAAAAATGGAACAGAAAAACCTATCATACAGTGGGACGAAGTCATCAGGAAGCTAACCAAGCAGTGTTGCACAAAAGGAACACAGAACACTTCATGTGTGCCACAGACCACGCACACACTGGCCTGGGACTGACTACTCCAGTCTCTTTAGGAGGAAGTCAGGTTCTCACAAACTGAAATCTTAACTCTGGAGGGCCTGGTTCCAGACTTTGCTATGTCTGACCCTGGTCAAAGACATAGAGTTGGTATTCCCTTTCCGCTTTCTGGGAGCCTCCTGTATCAGCCTGGGGCTCCTAAGACTGACTTCTGCCTACCGCGCATGCACACACTACCTTTTAAGTGCATATCAAGCATCTGGTAGCATTACAATAGACACTGTAGAAGTGACACATAGAATAAATCCCTTCTGCATGAAGAGATCTATCGATGGCAAAAATGCTCTGTACATCAGTGTGAAAGAAATTCCACAAATAGGCTATCTGAAAATAAATGAAGGCGGATGCCTACTTCATGATAGATAAAGTATTCACACACCATGGTTATTAAGTTGGGATCTTATTATGCTCATTGTTAATCATACCTTTGGGACTTGGTCATCTGTTAGGGCTTCTTTAAAGCCCTATTTTATTCTGCTTTTAATTTTTTTGTTGATATACAGTCATTGTACACGGTTATGGAATATAGTATTTTGATTATTGCAGATCAAATCAAGGTGCTAAGCATAGCCATTACCTCTAAGGCTGTGACTCTAGTGTCTCCTGGGGGTTTGTTGTAATGGAAGGTTCTGTCTGCAGGTGATAGTACAGGGAAGCAGGAGAAATGAAGAGGCCTAATAAGTCTTTGAAATAGGCAGGGGAATGTAAGCTCGCTCACTCTCTCTCGCTCTCTCTCTCTCTCTCTCTCTCTCTCTCTCTCTCTCTTTCTCTCACAAACACACATACACACACAAACACACACACATACACACCTTATATGGCAGTATAAGCTCTTCCACACATTTTTTACTGTGATTGCTAAAATGAAAAGAAAAAAAAAAAGATGAAGCCTGTTTGTGCATGCTCACAGCATGGCACAGGACTTCCTACTCGTGGATAGCAGAAATACCTCTTTGTGACCTGTGATATTGAGCTTATGTCAAACCACAGGAATATCTTCCCCAGGACCTGGTCATATGATGCTACCTTACCCAAATAGTGATTATGCCACCATAGGCATCCCAGTCTACCCACACTCAAAGGTACAGGCAGATTGTACAGAGCATCTGTGCTTGGGGCTGGACTCTTAAGGGCTATTTTAGAATTCTGCCTTGTAGTGGCTATTCTTGGTTGTCAACTTGACTATATTTGGAATGAACTACAATCCAGAATTGGAAGGCTCACCAGTGACCCTTATCTGGAGGCTTGGAGATCCTTATCTGGATCTTGGTATGGAGATCTTGAGACATAGTGGCTATGGATTCCAGAAGATTAAATCTCCGAGTTTAAGGAGATTTAATCTGGGCTACACCTTCTGCTGGAGACAATATAAGGACACTGGAAGAAGGGAGTCTAGCTCTTGCTCCTTCGCCTGCTTGCCGCGTGAGACTGAGTAACTGCTAGATCCTTGGACTTCCATTCACAGCTGCGACTGAACCATTGTTGGGAATTGGGCTGCCGACTGTAAGTCATCAATAAATTCTTTTATCCATAAGTTCTGTGACTCTAGAGAACCCTGACTAATACAGAAGTTGGTACCAGGAGTGGTTCTAGAGTAACAGAAGTACAAGGATGAATCTTTTAAAATACTGGAATTGGCTTGTTGAGCCACCAGCACTTTCAAGTACTGAAACCTCTCCAGATTCTCTCCCTCCTGGGAGCTCAGAGAATTTTGAAGACCCATGGTTGAAATTATATTTCAAACTTAAAGAAGCTAATGCCCTTGATTTTCTTAATGATTTAGGTGATTCAGTGCACAAAGCTTTCTACAAGATGGGGAAAAAATCAGAAAATGATTTTACTGGCTGGCTGCTCTTAGTATCTGGGGAAAAAATGATGAATGAAAGGAAGGAGTTGTGTGATAAAATCGAAAGGCTCCAGACACAAGTAAACGATCTAAAAGTTGCTACTCCTGTTACAATGCCATCTGCTGCCAAGCATGCGCCTATAGCCTCATGGGGTGTTCCCTATGATCGACTGACCGAAGAGGAAAAGACTAGGGCCTGGTTTACTGATGGCTCTGCACGTTATGCAGGCACCACCCAGAAGTGGACAGCTGCAGCATTACAACCCCTTTCTGGGACAACTCTGAAAGACACAGGTGAAGGGAAATCTTCACAGTGGGCAGAACTTCGGGCAGTACACATGGTATTACAGTTTGTTTGCAAGAAGAAATGGCCAGATGTACGATTATTCACTGACTCATGGGCTGTAGCCAATGGATTGGCTGGATGGTCAGGGACTTGGAAAGATCACAATTGGAAAATTGGTGAAAAAGACATCTGGGGAAGAAGTATGTGGATAGATCTCTCCAAATGGGCAAAGGATGTGAAGATATTTGTGTCCCATGTAAATGCTCACCAAAAGGTGACTTCAGCTGAGGAGGAGTTCAATAATCAAGTGGATAAGATGACCCGTTCTGTGGACAGTCAGCCTCTCTCCCCAGCCATCCCTGTCATTGCTCAATGGGCACATGAACAAAGTGGCCATGGTGGTCGAGATGGAGGTTATGCTTGGGCTCAGCAACACGGGCTTCCACTCACCAAGGCTGACCTGGCTACAGCTGCTGCTGATTGCCAGATCTGCCAACAGCAGAAACCAACACTGAGCCCCAGATATGGCACCATTCCTCGAGGTGACCAGCCAGCAACCTGGTGGCAGGTTGACTACATTGGACCACTTCCTTCGTGGAAAGGACAGCGTTTTGTTCTTACTGGAGTAGATACTTATTCTGGTTATGGATTTGCCTTTCCTGCACGTAAGGCCTCTGCTAAAACCACCATTCATGGGCTGACAGAATGCCTTATCTATCGTCATGGTATTCCACACAGTATTGCTTCTGACCAAGGAACTCATTTCACAGCCAGAGAAGTACGACAGTGGGCCCACGATCATGGAATTCACTGGTCTTACCACGTTCCCCATCATCCTGAAGCAGCTGGCCTGATAGAAAGATGGAATGGCCTTTTGAAGACGCAGTTACAGCGCCAATTAGGTGGTAACAGCTTGGAAGGCTGGGGTAGAGTTCTTCAGAAGGCAGTATATGCTTTGAATCAGCGCTCGATATATGGTACAGTTTCACCCATAGCCAGGATTCATGGGTCCAGGAATCAAGGGGTGGAAAAGGGAATAGTTCCACTTACTATCACTCCTAATGACCCTCTAGGAAAATTTTTGCTTCCTGTCCCCATAACTCTAGGTTCTGCTGGCCTAGAAGTTTTGGCTCCAGAGAGGGGAGTGCTCCTACCAGGAGCTACAACAAACATTCCATTGAACTGGAAGCTCAGACTTCCCCCTGGTCATTTTGGGCTTCTAATGCCCTTAAACCAACAGGCTAAAAAAGGAATAACCGTGTTAGGAGGAGTGATAGATCCAGATTACCATGGGGAAATTGGATTACCTCTTCACAATGGAGGTAAGCAAGATTATGTCTGGAGTGTAGGAGATCCCTTAGGGCGTCTCCTAGTACTACCATGTCCTGTGATTAAAGTCAATGGGAAACTACAACAGCCTAATCCAAGCAGGATGACAAAGGACGCAGACCCATCAGGAATGAAGGTATGGGTCAATCCTCCAGGAAAAGAGCCAAGACCTGCTGAGGTGCTGGCCGAAGGTGAAGGAAATACAGAATGGGTAGTAGAGGAAGGTAGTTATAAATACCAGTTAAGGCCACGTAACCAGTTGCAGAAACGAGGATTATAAAGTAATATGAATGCCCCATTGTAAATTTACAAATGCGTTTGCGATTGTACGAGGGATAGTTATATCATGTTAGGCGTATTCACAACCTTGTTATTGTTTCATGTAAACATGGGATATTATTTGTGTCAAGTTGACAAGGGGTGGATTGTAGTGGCTATTCTTGGTTGTCAACTTGACTATATTTGGAATGAACTACAATCCAGAATTGGAAGGCTCACCAGTGACCCTTATCTGGAGGCTTGGAGATCCTTATCTGGATCTTGGTATGGAGATCTTGAGACATAGTGGCTATGGATTCCAGAAGATTAAATCTCCGAGTTTAAGGAGATTTAATCTGGGCTACACCTTCTGCTGGAGACAATATAAGGACACTGGAAGAAGGGAGTCTAGCTCTTGCTCCTTCGCCTGCTTGCCGCGTGAGACTGAGTAACTGCTAGATCCTTGGACTTCCATTCACAGCTGCGACTGAACCATTGTTGGGAATTGGGCTGCCGACTGTAAGTCATCAATAAATTCTTTTATCCATAAGTTCTGTGACTCTAGAGAACCCTGACTAATACATGCCTATAGTTGAGGATGCTTTTGGAGAAGACCAAAATTCTGCCAGGGGCCAGCCCTGGTGGGATCTTCTTTCTTGTTGGTTCTTCTTGAGGCAGCAGAAAGGAAGAGTGTCAGCAGAGAGTAAGACTTTGTCTTAGGAGGTACAGATTAATCCGAGGCAGACCATCTCAGGAAGATCACCTGCTAGTTAATAGCTTGTCCTATTATGGCTCCTGACTTTGTCTTAGGAGATACAGGGGTAAGACTTTATCTTACAAGATATTTAGGGTTTCTGTATAGTAATAAAAAGTTTACTGTTCTACTATGCGACTGTAGCTGACCTGCCTTCTGTGCTCCTCCGAGACCAGAGACTGTAGTCTTAGGCACTTAGCATCTCACCCTAAAACAGCAGGAGGTTAAGTAAAGGATTAATAGTTAGAGCCTTTTCCCTTTTGTCCTGACGCCTCTCGCATCAGGAAAGTTTGGAGCAATAAACTTCTATTGAACCAGGAGAAGAAAACAACATTTGCATAGGCAGATATGCATAAATGCACATAATGTCCTATACTGATTCACACATGCTCATTTATACATTTCCATTCAAACAAGTTGGGTTCAGCGTGCATGCATTCTCACAATTACATACACACACACACACACACACACACACACACACACACATCCACATTTACATATGTGCATGAAGCAAAAGACCAAGCACCAGGGCAGAAAGAACTCACTCATTCTGGATGAAAAATGCGCTCCAATTTTTATTACATACAGAAAGAAAAGGCTTCTACCCTTTTAATGCTAAATGAATTAAACTCAAGTTTGTAAGAAGAAAGCTTTGTTCCTTTTAATAAGACTAAGCCTGCCTTGTCCTTACCATGGGACCTGTTCTGACTCATGATAAGGAGAAGTTTGTCTGCTCCTTCGGCTCTCTGCCGCATCTTCTTTTTTCCTCGTTCCCTCTGCATCCTGCACATTGCTCTCTTAGTATTTTATGTTTACCTATAGTTTCTAAGTTATTCCACTCTGCACTCTCCTTCTAATCTTGCTCTTTCCTCCTGCTCTGATGTCACAATGATGCTCTAACTCCCGATGCCTTTTCTCCCGATGCTGTGCCTGTACTTCTAAGTTCTTCTTGAGTCCAGTTCTGTGTAAAAAGTGTTCTGTCTAACAACTTCTCCTCAGCTCAGTTCCTCATAACTCAGTTCTGACTCTTTTCTTTGTCCTCGGCACTTAAAACATCTTTCAGAATACATGATCACATGTTTAAATGTCCATCACAAGTTCACACACACAAAAAAAAATCATAAATTGAAATAGAAGTTTACAACAGAGAATGTTTACATGAATATCCATTAAAGTAATTATCTGGCTAAACATCCCCATCACCTGTCACAGCTCCAGGTTCATTGAAAGTCGAAAACCATAACTAAGTTATTAGTGAAGTTTTATAGATAAACCCAGTCAATATTTTATCTTCTGTCCTAGCACCGATAAGAAATCGTTGGTTGCCTTTTTTATGACCTATGATTAAATGTTTTACAAACTCTTGGAATGTGCTTTGAGTAGGAGAAAGTCTGGTGACACTTGGGAGACTGGCAGAGTTCTCATTACATTGACTATCAGAAAATGACCTAGTGCCGGGCGGTGGTGGCACACACCTTTAATCCCAGCACCTGGAAGGCAGAGGCAGGCGGATTTCTGAGTTCAAGGCCAGCACGGTCTACAGAGTGAGTTCCAGGACAGCCAGAGCTATACAGAGAAACCCTGTTACGGAAAATACAAGAAGAAGAAGAAGAAGAAGAAGGAGGAGGAGGAGGAGGAGGAGGAGGAGGAGGAGGAGAGAAAGAGAGGAGAGAAAGAGAGGAGAGAAAGAGAGAGAGAGAAAGAAAGAAAGAAAGAAAGAAAGAAAGAAAGAAAGAAAGGAAGGAAGGAAGGAAGGAAGGAAGGAAGGAAGGAAGGAAGGAAGGAAGGACCTAGTAATAGTCCCAATATAAAAGAGCTTAATTTTAGGAATTCTTATAGGATCATCATTAAGACTTAAGTTATCTATTTGCCTATATAGCATCACTACAAGACAGTACATCTTTGTAGATCTGACTCTGCTCAAAATGGGTGGGCTAATACCTAGTGATTGTTATATATGTTTAATAATAACAAGAAAAGCATATTAATAGCAGGAATCTTTCCTAAAATGAATTCTCTTAGGTCCTTGCCTATAAGAGCAAATCTGTAGCAGATTAATCCAAAGCAGACCATCTCAGGAAGATCACCTGCTAGTTAATAGCTTGTCCTGACAGAAATCAGTTCCTAGCACTCACACCAGGCTGCTAGTTAATAGCTTGTCCTGACAGAATTCAGTTCCTAGCACTCACACCAGGCTGCTCACAACTATCTATAACTCCAACTCCAGGGGTTTGAATACCCTCTTCTGGTCTCTGGGCAGCTGCACTTATATGCACATACCCACATACAGACAAGCACAAGCACACGACTAAAAGTAAGTCAGGAGGACTGGTAACTCATGTCTGTAATCCCAGCACTCAGGAAGCAGAGACAGGTGGATCTCTATGTGTTGAGGCTAGCCTGTTCTACCTACTGAATTCCAGGCTGGCCAGGGACACAGTGAAAGACCCTACCAAAAAGAAAACCTTTTTAAAAATTAAAATAGTCATAAATTATGGCTTCGGTTTTACATGTATGTGATACAATTAAAATCGCTGCAGTAAACACACAGGTCAGGTACACTAAGGAGTGTGGGGGGGGGATAGTCAGAAATTATTCACTCAACAAACTTTCTCTGTGGGACTAAAACAATCCTCTGTGGTCTGCAAAAAGTCTCTGGGGCCAGTGAAAGGGGGAAACACACACACACACACACTTGGGGGATGAAGCAAGATTCCTACAAGCTCCAACAACTTCTTTTCTTGTTCCACACCTTATATATACCAGCAAAATCTTCCAAGTAATATAAAAATTACAATGTGCTTACATTCTATTTTTCTTCAAGTGAAAGATTACAATAAGCATACATTTAAAAAAAAACTATCATGTTCCCAATACAAATATTTTACACATTGTATGTGAAAAACAAATTATTCCCAAGAACCCACATACATTGGTACCTGAGCAACTTGTTATAGGTTAGCAAAGTGTAAGCAAGCAAGGTAGTTTTCTCAGCCAGTTCTCTAACGGCAGACTGCAATTTGAAGTTACAAAGAAAGGATCAATTATTATTTATCTTAAAAAGTGATCTTATTAAAAAAATCCTTCAAGAATCACCAAATATAAACATATATATATATATATATATATATATATATATATATATATAAAACCAGTCATTTCTACTTTAAACCCTCAGGGTGCATATCTACATATTAACCATTTTTATCAAATCGTATCAGGAAGCTGAGGGCAAACGTGGGTACAAGAAAATAATCACCACCTCGATCACCAGCGCAGCTTCAGCAAGAGAGGCAGGTCGGCTAGTCGGGCTGTCAGTGTTCTTGTTCCTGACCTAACACATCCATCACCTGATTGATTATCAAGAGTGTGCCTTTCTGAACTTTGAACTGTTCCCCTAGATTTTCTAAGTCAAGGCCACTCAAAAAAGCATCTTACTCAAACTCTACTAACAATCCACATCTCTAAATTCTAAAATGGTGGTTGAACCATTCATCCACTCCAGCCGCAATGCCTGAAAAAGAGCAATCTCTATGGGTATGAGTGCCTACAACACTGCCCCGTGAGAGGCTGGAAACACCCTCCAAGTTTTTGTAAGACTCGTAATTTATGAGGGATGTGATGACCGTACAGGAAACTCACAACACCATGAAGTCCTCAGGAACTCTGAAGCTCTTCTGCTGTTCCTCTTGCACAGCCCCCAGCACACATCCCTGGTACTGTTGTGTTTTCTTGATGATGTCTTTTATTTGCCTCCGTAGGCAATGCAGTGATCCCTGTCATCAGTAATCAACTATTCACTAAACATCAGTGACTCTTCTGACTCCAGATCACCAAGGCAGAAGTGCCATGGAGGAACTCACTGTCTATAGAAACATGAGGCACTTCACAGGGTCTCACTCTGTAGCCGGGGCTGTCAGCTGGTTTGTAACAATGTATCAGGTGTTTTCTTTTCTCCTCTGTCTCATTAGGCTTGTCTTGGATATATTTTTATAACTTTACCTGGAAAATTAATACACTTTTTATGGTGGTGGGAAATGCCAAGTTCTGCTGCCAAGCAGAGTGAGAGACCTAATATAGACACTTGGAGTACTTTTTCTAAACTTTGGTGGTTCATCCTCTGATGGAAAAATATTTTGCATTTATTTAGTGTGCATATGTGTGCATGTACACAAATGTGGAGGTCAGAGGACAACTTGAGGGGACCAGTTCTCTTCTTTAGCCATGCAGAAATAGAAAATCAGCTCATAGATTTGGTTGCAAGTGCCCTTACCCACCAAGCCATATTGCCAGCCCTTTCTAGATTTTAAATTACAGGGCATGGTCTCACGTATATGAGGATGGACTCAAACGTGCTGTGATGAAGATAATCTTGAACTTCAGATCTTCTGCCTCTCCCTGACAGGTGCAGCAGTCACGGGGGCCTGGAGACGGAGCCCAGCGCTTCATCCACGCCAGGCAAACTCTGAACAGACTGTGGCACATCTTAGCCCCTTGTACTCTGTTTGTTAGTTTTACTTTAGACTTTGAGTCAAAAACATGAGATGTCTGAGTAACTGAGAATGGCCTTAGCCCCTCTTGATCCTCCTGCCTCCATCTCCAGAGTCAGAGGGGTGTTTTTGATGAAAAGATCGGTTTTCATTTGCTGTTTTTGTTTTTAATGGACATAATGGATATAGAAATAGACTCTGTGGGATAAAATGAGATCCCCTTTCCACCAACATTCCTCGCATACTCCTGAGAAGTAACAATACATCTATGTGATGCATCTACTTTCCCTGGATAATTCACAGGTGCGATTTCTAATCATAGTAATCGTTTATGTAATATAGGTGTCCTCAGGAAAAAAGGAGGACCTTAGTCATGTCTTCCATGGATGGCTTTTGAGAAATAAAGTCATTAATATGAACATTTTGGTCCTTAGACAAATCAGGAGAGAAAACAGACGCAGCCCTCACTAAAGAACAGCCCAGCATCCAGGCAAGGGCTCAGCAAGTGTCAAGCGGGAACCAGCAGGGACCTTCGGGCAAACTCAAGTGCTTCTCTGGCTACCCAGTATAAAGGATAAAGCAGTCCCAGGAAGGGTGTGAGAAGAGATGTTTAAGAATGATAAACAGGGTTGAATGAAGTGATGGCTTAGTGGTTAAGAGCACTGACTGCTCTTCCAGGGGTCCTGAGTTTAATTCCCAGCAACCACATGGTGGCTCACAACCATCTACAATGGGATCTGATGCCCTCTTCTGTCTGAAGAGAGCAATGGTGAATACATAAAATAAATAAATAAAAGAATGATAAACAAAGGGTCACCCTGTGAGCGGTCCCTGCTTCTGCTTTTCCTCCTGTTCTGAAGGAGCAGGGACAGGGGGCTGTGGTTGTAGCTTTGGTGGTAGAACATTTGTGTGGCATACAGCCTGGAGGTTTAACCTCAGCACAGCAAGAAGCAGAGGAAGAACTAGCCGGATGAAGTCACAACTCTCAGGCTACCTTAGGTAGTATTGCTAACTCGAGGAATACCTAGATATACCTGAGAATAGAGAATCTCAACCTAGGAATTGTCTCCGGCAGATTGGCCTATGGGCATGTCTGGAAAGTATTTTCTTTATTGTTGATTGCCTTGGGAGGGCCCAGCCCATTGTGAGCTGTGCCGCATCCGGGCCTTGCTTGCTACACAAGAGAAATGGCAGAGTAATGTAGGCTAGTAAGCAATAAGCATTCTTCTTCTGTGGTTCCTTCCTTGGCTTCCCTGGAGGGTTGGCTATAACTGGTTCCTCCCTACATTGACATTGGCCGGTGTTTTATCAAAGCAACAAGAAAGCAAACCAGGACGCAGGCTCTTTACATTAATTGGCAATTATTATCTAGCTGTGGGGCAAAAGCAGCCCCTTAACTTGCCCTCTTGGCCACTTGGTTTTCTCTAGAGATGGAACAGTACCCCTTAGAGACCTTCTCAGCCCAAACAGTACTGAAAGAACCCTTCCCTTCACCTGTGGCTCCCTAGGTCCGATCAGGAGGCATTTGAGAGGGGACAATTCCATACATACCAGAGAATGTGGGTATTAGTGCTGCCAAGCACAGAGAAGGTGAGTGGAGGAAATGCTAGTAAGTCTGTGCCTGTTCCCAACAAAGAGAAAAGCATTAAAAATTGGGAGCCATCCTGTAGCCCAGAGTTTCTTGGGAGCAGTTACTGCCTTCTTTGTGAAGGATGTTATGAGGGCTGTTTCTGCATGTGTTGGGCAGGGTGGGAGTTCTGTGGCATTGTGGGGGAGGAGTGGAGATGGAAACTGGATTTGACTGCTATACAAAGACAGGACTGGCTGCTAACAGGCCAGGAAACTGTGGCCTGAGGGATTTGGGGTAGAACACAAGTAAATGGGAAGCCAGTCAGAAGCAAATCTGAAAGGCCAACTCAACGGTCTGCGTACTTCCTTCTGCAGGACTAACAGAACAACCAGATGAGGGAAAAATGAGACTGGCAGGGATGTGGAGATGGCTCAGACAGTCATGTGATTGCCTACAAGCGAGAGGATCTGAGTTTGATTGCCAGAACTTTAAAAATCTGGGTACCCTGAGGTAGGATAAGAATCCCAGTATCTAGAAGGGAAGACAATCAATGCCCCAGGATTTGTCAGCCTAGACTAATGGATGAATTCCATAAAACCAAGGTGGCTGGCCCCTGAAGAACAACATTCAAGGTTGATGCCTAGCGGGCTCACACACATGCACGCACACAGGCACAGTTTGCAGTCCTACCTACTCCTTCACACAGTGGAAAGGTGAAGTCCGGTAGTTTACGTACAATTACACCTATTGCAGGTATTTATAAAGGGGCAAAGGAAATTATGCACAGCCTCTTTGCACCACTGACATAGATCTAAAGGGAAAGTGATTAATACACATCGCTGCCTCCCACACATCCAGCTCTCCAGGGTACCTGGCTCTATTCTCAGGTATATCTAGGTATTCCTCAAGTTAGCAATACTACCTAAGGTAGCCTCACATACTGTGATCCCGTATCCAGGCACCACTAGAGAGCAGGCACCACAGCTGCCTCTCTGAACATACTGTGATCCCGTATCCAGGCACCACTAGAGAGCAATCCTCAGTTATATATATATATATATATATATATATATATATATATATATATATCCAATTCATTGCCAACCTGTGTCAGCCCTAGTCATTAAGTAGCTACAACACAGGCTTTTCTAACTCATACCATTTCCTATGTGATAAATGCTATATCCTTCTCGATGGTATTTCTGCCTCTAGTTTCCTCTCTCTGTAGTCTGGGGATGTTCCCATCAAGAGGCACAACGGTAGTGTGTGAGAAACTCGTAAAAACAACCCAGTCCCTAGATCTTGACTTAATTGGCTTGTACTGCTAACTGGTAAATAGCCTCAGCAAAGAACCACCCTGGGTAGCTGTCTGGCCTAGAACTCACTGTCTAGAGCAGGCTGAGAACACTCAGGGTTAGAACACTCCTGCATCTGCCTCCCAAGTGTTAGAATTCAGAGCACATGCCAACACACCCAGAAAGAGCAAGTTTAAAACCCACTGGAGGCTGTTCACACGTGTCAAGATATTCAACAGCTGTTGTTTCTATCTGTACTCTAGTGTGGGATTACTGTATTATAATTCTGTGGCTTGTGACTACTGTTGGGCCAGTCTAGTACCTCAGTTCCCAATGGTTGTGTGAGTCATGTCACTGGCTGGCACTTCTGTAACTCCTTCTCTTTTCCTGGTTCGCTTTAGAGCGAGAAAGGGTGTCACTCTGTAGCTCGGAACTTCACTCTGTATTCTGGATTGGCATCGGAACTCACAGCAATCCTTCTGCCTTGGCCTCCCAGGTGGGGATTGTTCTCCCAGCCACTCTCCTGGTCTATAAAGTTCTAAACCCATTTGCCAATGGCATTTAGCTGCTTTTAATTTCCTGAATAAATGGCTATTCCATTTACTCCCACGTAAGTATATTTTATGACCCAGGTTAAATAAGCTCATTCAAACTTTAGCGTACTTTAATTATATTTTTAAAACATATAGTGTGGCATTAAAACTTTAAAGTAGTACTTAAAGTCAAATATTTTATGATGTCGATTACATGAAAATGTGAATTGATATGAAAAAGGCCTAGTGAATTCATTACAATGCTCTCCGAGAGTCGTAAAGTGAGAGGCTTATAAATTTTGTTCATATTTTTCTGTTTTAGACATACATTACACCTTTAAACAAGAAAAATATAAACTATTTAAATATTTTTAAATACGCCATGCATTACTACATCTAAATGTACTTGACTCTTGGATTCTTTGATTAGTTAATGGCCCGGTGAGAAATACTACCTAGGAATAAAATTTTACATGAGGTAACACAATCACAAAAGAACTCACACAATATGTATTCACTGATAAGTGGATATTAGCCCAAAACTTAGGATACCCAAGATATAAGATACAATTTGCTAAACGCATGAAACTCAAGAAGAATGAAGACCAAAGTGTGGACACTGTGCCCCTTCTTAGAATTGGGAACAAAACACCCAGGGAAGGAGTTACAGAGACAAAGTTCGTAGCTGTGATGAAAGGATGGACCATTTAGAGACTGCCGTATCCAGGGATCCATCCCATAATCAGCTTCTAAACGCTGACACCATTGCATACACTAGCAAGATTTTGCTGAAAGGACCCAAATATAGCTGTCTCTTGTGAGACTATGCCGGGGCCTAGCAAACACAGGAGTGGATGCTCACAGTCAGCTATTGGATGTATCACAGGGCTCCCAATGGAGAAGCTAGAGAAAGTACCCAAGGAGCTAAAGGGATCTGCAACCCTATTGTTGGAACAACATGATGTACTAACCAGAACCCCGGAGCTCTTGTCTCTAGCTGCATATGTATCGAAAGATGGCCTAGTTGGCCATCACTGGAAAGAGAGGCCCATTGGACTTGCAAACTTTATATGCCCCAATATAGGGGAATGCCAGGGCCAAAAGAATGGGAATGGGTGGGTAGGGAAGTGGGGGGCGCTATGGGGGACTTTTGGGATAGCATTGGAAATGTTATTGAGGAAAATATGTAATAAAAATATTAAAAATTAAAAAAAAAAAACAAAAAAACCTAGAAGGACAAAAAAAAAAAAAAAAAGAACAGTACAGGTCTGCAGGAAAGATTAGCAATTTTCTGCCCAGTGGCGACTTGGCCACAAATGTACAGCCTCACCTGGATGCTCAGTTGTTTCTTTGAATTCACAAATGGGAAGCTGTTAGGAGCAGATTTGTCTCAACAAGTGAATAAATAACATTAAATGTCAAAAAAAAAAAAAAATTTTACATGAGCAAAAGTGAATTTTCCCCGTAGCCACTAGATGGCGATCATTCAACATCTATTACACAAATTGCTAAGGCCAACCTTGCAGACTGTCTGTTTGATTGACAAAAATATTTTCATCTTTCAACTAACAAATTATAATGTCTTGCTTACATTTAGAAAATTTTAAATGCTCAATAAAATGTCGTTGGAATGATTAGACCTCAAATGGACCTTTCACAAACACTTCTTGTTTATTGATACCAACTACTTTTACGCAATTTGACCCAGATGCCACTTAGAAAAGTGGCAGAAATTCCTTTCATCCTGGAATTCTCCTTTGTTTATACTCTTGACCTAGGCTTTCAGGTGATAACTACCACATGATTACTTAATTTAAGTAGAGAAACTCAAGGTTTAGGTCTCTGCTACCCTGCTACAAATGTATTTTCATATTGGCAGGAACCTGAAGGGTCAAGTACGGGTCAAGTGGAGTCAAACTTCCAAATATCAGAAGATGGTAGGGAGAAAGGCATGCACTTGAGGAATGTCACGACACACATCTGTGTCATAGTGATTCTGAGCTGTGTCTGAAATAATGTATTCGTGGATATTACCAATGAATAGTCCTAAGATTTCACAGAATAATCAATTGGAAATACACTTTAATTTTTAATTTTTTAATCATGCATATGTGTGGCTGTGTTAACGTATGCATGAGTATGGGTGCCTATAAGGCCAAAAGAGGGTACCATATCCCCTAGAGCTGGAGTTCCCGGCTGCTGGGAGACATCTGACACGGGGTGCTGGGTACAGAACTCAGGCTCTCTGGAAAAGCACTGAGTGTGCTTAGTGCTGAGCCATCTCCTCAACTCTAAGAAGGATGTTTAGAAATCTGCATTGCCGATTGCATAGTAGCCCACACCTTTAATCACAACTCATGGGATGCAGAGGCAGATAAATCTGTGGGTTGGAGGTCAGCCTGGTCTACACACTGAGTTCCAGGACAACCGGGGCTACACAGAGAAAACCTGTCTTAAAAAAATAAAATAAAATCTGTATCCCCATTTTCCACCGTTTTTGCATCTAGCGTAATGCTAAATATCAACGAAGTCTCTAGTGGTCTCTAGAGCTGTTTTTCTCCTTTCCTTAGTCTGATCGCTTATCAATGGCATGCCTTCTCCTTGTTAGATTCGCTTTGGTTGAACAATGTCCCTAGCACTGCATCCACTTACTGGTAAACAAGACTTCGATGAGTCAGAGCCGGGAGACGCAGAGCTGGTTTTCTGCCACGTCAACTGGCTTTCTGCTTTAAAAGTGTGAGAGGCGTTTCTAACGTCTAGATTGTAGAACTGGATATACATTCCAAGGGTTATCACTGCTGACCAAAGAAGAACACATAAGCACAGAGTGATTTTGTTAAAAAGACTTATTTATTTGTATTTTATGTGTACGAATGTTTTGCCTGCATGTATGTCTGGGCGCCATGATATAGGTGCTATGCCACTGGAGGCCAGAAGAGGGCATCAGATCCCCTGGAACCAGAGTTACAGCCACTTGTGAACCCTTGTGTGGGTGCTGGGAACCGAACCCAGCTCCTCTTCAAGAGCAAGTGTTCAAATGTTCTCAATGACTGAGTCAGCTCTTCAGCCCCTAGAATTTTTAAATTAACTTTTCTGGCATATATATATATGCCAGAAATGTTATTTTATATATATTAAATTATTACCCCTAAAAGCCCAAAGAAAAGCTGAAATCACTCATAATTTTCCACCTCTGATAACGTTTCTTAGAAATGGCTATAAAACCAGTTTTAAGTGGTTTTGTTTCCCCTTTATGTTTTCTGGTTTGTTTGTTTGTTTGTTTTGTCCAAAGTCTCACACCAAAGTTCAGGCTCTACTGCTGGGTTAAGCATCCAACTCCAGTTGTGGTAAATGTGTGTAACCTCTCTCCAATCCCACACTTCTCCTGAGGGCGATTGTATTGTTTAGATTTATCATTGTGAATGATTTTTTTTTCTTTTTTTCTTTTTTCTTTTTTTTTTTTTTTTTGAGACAGGGTTCCTCTGTCCTGGCTGTCCTGGACTTGCTTTGTAGAGCAGGCTGACCTTGAACTCACAGAGATCCACCTGCCTCTGCCTCCCAAGTGCTAGAACTAAAGTTGTGTGCCACCACATCCAACATATTGTGAGTGGTTTAAAAGTAAAGGAAAAAAAAAGGAGGGGTGATCTTAAATTAAATTTCAACCTGTATTTAAGAACAAACTGCTTCTGTCTAAATCAAAGTTTATTTTCTAAGTGGGTCTGTGGTGGTGCCTGCCATAAATCACAGCACTGGAAAGGCAGAGACAAGAGCATCTCTGTGAGTTCGAGGTCAGCCTGGTCTATAGAGCGAGTTCCTGGACAGCCAAGGCCACACAGAGAAACTGTCTCGAAAAACAAAGAACAAACAAAAAAGTTTATTTTCTTTTGTTGTGTTCAGAGTTTATGTTTAAGTGTTTTATTAGTATCTATTACTTATATGCATAACGGGTTCCCTTAAGACAATTTCATACATGTGCATACAGTGCTTCATACATGTACTCACAGTGTTTCATACATGAGCATACTGTGTTTCATACTTGTGCATACAGTGTTTCATACATGTGCACACAGTGGCTCATACATGAGCATACAGTGGTTCATACATGTGCATACAGTGGTTCATACATGAGCATATAGTGGTTCATACATGAGCAAACAGTGTTTCTTTCATACATGAGCATACAATGTTTCTTTCATACATGAGCATACAATGTTTCATACATGAGCTGCAGTGGTTCATACATGAGCATACAGTGTTTCTTTCATACATGAGCATACAATGTTTCATACATGAGCTGCAGTGGTTCATACATTAGCATACAACAGCTCATACATGAACTACAGTTTTCATACATAAGCATACAGTGGTTCATATATGAGAATACAATAGTTCATACATTAGCATACAGTGTTTCTTTCATACATGAGCTAAAGCTTTCATACAAGAGCATACAATGTTTCTCTCATATTTCCTCTCCCTGCATGATCTCTTGTTTGTTTCCCACTTCAGCTAATCCTTCCCACTTAGTCTCACTTCCACTTTTAAAATATGTTAAAATTTATTTATTTATGTCTCTGTGTGAGTGTATATGCATGCGTGTGTGCATACATGTGGAGGCCAGAAGGACTCCAGCATCCTCCTCCACCACTCTCTGCTTACCCCTTTGAAGCCATCTCTTTCTTGAACCTAGAATGAATTAGCTTGGAAGCCATCAACCTCCAAAGATCCTAATGACTTCTACCCCTGAAGCCCTAGAGCTGTTGTGACAGGTGTTTGTGGGGACTCCCTGCTTTTTGTGAGGGTTTGGGGATCTGAATTTATGTCCTCACTTGCGGAGCAAGTGTTACTAACCATTTAGCCGTCTTTTCCTGTCTGTCCCTTCTACACCCATCACGTTCTTGCTCACCCACAATATCCCTGCTCCAGAATGTTAGTCATCTCTGTTCAAGCAGTCCTCCTACAGACAGCCCTCATTGCTTCCACATGCAGTACCACTCTCTACATACATACCTCTGCATGAAGACATGGAAAAAAAATAAAGTGAGAGAGCCAGAAGGGAAAAATTTACAAGGTAAGAAACATGGCGTCAATGCTCACAGAATTAAGTGCCACTTCAGTTTTTAGAGCGTAACTAACTTAAGATCACATGTCAACATTCAACACGAATGCTGTTTGCATTCTAGTTCTAACGATTTCCTAATCTATTCAAACAAACAAACTTGAAAATGATACCATCGGTGCTATTAATTGCTACATGGTATTAAAATGGCTGGGTTTAAAAATAAAAGAAGCGACCATAGATTTCCTTTAAAACCACACCAGTTCATTTGTTAGCAAGACATTTGTGGAGCCCTGAGATGGACAAGAACATCAAGCCTGTCTTGCACCTGGGTGAGGGATTCAGAGAAATATACAACTATACAGGCTTGATAAGTCTGCTGAACGAGTGCCGCGGCCTACGGGGTGGTGTTTTGGAGACCAGTGGGAGTGCAACATAGAAAATCCTCTGCTTGCGTGGCACTTATATTTCACGATGGTAGACAGTGGGGGAAATTAAATAGTATGTATGGTCTGACATGGTTGTAGGAGCCATAGAGAAGATAATGGCTCCGGGGCCTCTTACTGATGTACTCACATTTCCATGATGTCTTGAAGGAAATAAAGGAACAAGCCACAGAGTTCCATACATGGAGAACACTCCAGTGGCGATGATGGCATGATATCCAGCGAGGTTTCATGGAGTGGTCACAGAAGACACGGTTAGGAGAGCCAGATCTTCATGACTCTCAGAAGAGCATGTGCTCTGACTGAGAGGAAGAGACCAACTGGAAGGTTGGGATCTAAGGATGGGACAGTCTAACTAGATGGACATAGGAAGATGCTCAGGATCCACAGAAGAGGGAGAGGATGGGAAACTGGGTCAGTGTGACAGCAAAAGAGATGGCGAAAGGAAGTCGGCTGCTACCCGCTGTCAAGGAGAGCTGGTGGAACAGATGTCGCTATGAGACTCAAGAGTTTTGTTTTATATTTAGGGGTGTGTGTGTATGCGTGTGTGTGTGCATGTGTGCATGCGTGTGTGTCTGTCTGTGTGTGTGTCTGTGTGTGTGTGTCTGTCTGTCTGTCTGTCTCTGTGTGTGTGTGTGTAACCTGTATGCTGTCTTATTTTGATTTTTATTGCTGTAGACCATGACCAGAAGCAACTTAGGGAATGAAAGGATCTATTTCACCTTTCATCTACAGTTCAACATGAAGAGAAGGCAGGGAAAGAACTCCAAAAAGGAAGCTGAGGCAGGAACTGAAGGAGAGGCCACGGAGGAGTGCTACTCGCTTGGTACCTCTGGTTTGATCAGTTTGCTGTCTGTGTCCCAGGACCACCTGCTCAGGGATGGGCACCACCACAGTGGACTGGATACATTGACATCAATCTCAATTAAGAACACGCCCCACAGGCTTGCCTATAGGCCAATCTGATGGCAGCTTCTTTTTCAGGTGAGGTTCCCTCTTCTCACATGACTCCAGTTTGAGTCAAGATGACTAGAACTAGCCAGAGCATATGTGTACATGTTTGTGCGTGTGTTCATGTTTGCATGTGTCTTATCCACACAAACATACGTGCATGTGTGCACGTCAAGACCAGAAGTCAGTGTTAGGAGTTAACCTCAGTTACTTTCTACCATACACACACACACACACACACACACACACGCATGCACATTGACTTGTTAAGTTTATTTGCTAGTTTCGAACAAGTATATAGAACACATTCTCGTTGCTTTCCCTGTCCCCTATTTTTATCTTCCTCCTATCCCTATCCCTCCCCACTCTCCCCTACCAGTTTTCTCAGATTGATCAATTTGCAATGCCTCGCTTATTCGCCGAGTTTAGCCACAGCCCTCTTTGAACACTTGTGGATACACAGCTGAAGATAATGACTCTCTCCCTCTCAGAATAATCTCTCCATGGCCAAGAGTTAAGCAACAAGGGGCAGGGCCCCCTTCTTCCTCCTCCCCAGTCTGTCCTGGCTGTTGATGTCCCCATTCTTGTGAGGACCAGGGGCAGGCAACAACCACAACTGCTCTGAGACCTGTCGTAATATGCATGGCCCATTTGGAAGCTGGCATTTTCCAGCCCTGCTCCCTATCTCTGGCTCTTTCATTCTCTCCGGTCCTTCTTGTACAATGTGACAACATTCGGATGGTCGTTAATGTACTCAATAGGGCTGAGCATTTCATCGTCACTCACTCTCAGTTCTTTGAACAGCCTTGAGTCTCCGCCATTACCATTTTGAACTGGCATGGAAAGCTTTTTGTTGAAGCCGAGAATAGCATTTGTCTGTAGGTAGAAACACGATTATTTAGACGGCAGTTTGTTGCTATGTCAACTTGGCTAAATAACAGAAATAAGTTCCCCTTAGAGCCTGTGACCTCCCCAGCCATGGGTTTTTGACTAGGCATAGATTCCTTTGTACAGAGTGTTCCCCAAATTCTGTCAGAGTGATTGGTTACCCCCATAGCAGTTAATCCAGAAAGGCATATGTGTGAACATCGTTCCTGTCAGCTAAGTATTACAGTCTGAGGGGTTTGCAGCCGGGTAAGATCACTGACGCCATTTCTTCCCACCCCCACCCCCACTCCCCAGCAGTCAGCAGCACCTTGCAGCATAAAGAAAGCTAGCCAATGGGAGCTTCCTGCTCAGTTCCTGCCTGACTAGTGTTTATCAATTAGTTATTGTGTCCTCAGCCTTCCTGCGTTATCATTTAGTACTGCTGAGCAACCAGGGGGAGTGGCAAGAGGCTGAGTGATTTGAGGTGGAGGTGGGGGCTATGAGGGCTCACTGACTGACAACTCAGAAGGAGGCAGCCCCACCTGGCGCTGGGCTTGGTTTTGTCTTGTTTTTAATAGTCATGGCTTCTAAGGAGCAGCACTGTCTAGCCTTGCCAGGCATTGCTCCCTAAACTCTTTAATTATTTTACATTTATTTTGTGTTCCTGAATATGTGTGTGTGTGCAAGTGTGCTATAATTCATGTGTTGAGGTTTGCACGGGACAACCTGTGCAAACTCTTTGTTTTAATTATATTTTTTAACTGAGTGGCAAGACAATAGGTTTGCATATACCCCTTTCATACATTCATAAGGACCCTGTCCTCTGAGCTCAGGATCCTCAGGCCTCTACATTAAAGTTTGAGACAGGGCCCATTCACTGTTTGAGACAGATTTCACCAATTTGACCAGCCAGGCTGACCAGCAAAGCCCAGGACCTGCCTGTGTGCACCACCCCAGCACTGAGATCAAAGACACAGGCCATGTCCAGGGTTCAACACAGCTGTTGGCATTTGAACTCAGACCCTCTGCCTTACGGCACTTAGTAGGCACTTTACCAACTGAACTGCCTTCCCAGTCCTCAAGATTTTTTTTTTCTTAAATGAGAAACCATGACTGGTCCCATGTAATTTCTTAAACATCAAGGCTACAGGCTTATGGGAAACGAATTTACTTCCTGTCCTTGTCTTGATATAGATCACGCCATTCATTGGTGGGAATGCCTGTAATCATAAAACCTAAATGACAGCATGACCTGCTTATGTGGTGATAGTCAAGCTGCCTTTACCAAAGGCCAAACATTTGGGGACCAAGTCGAGGCACCAGGTCACTCACCAGACATTGATATGTGTTTGGCAATAAGGCAAATGGAAGATCATGTCTGTGATCTAAATGCCTGTGGTGCAGTGTCTTAGCTGCTCCCTGGTGAGCCACAAAGAACAAGGATTCGTGGGGAATTTGATATTCTCTTCCAGGTAGAGACTATACTAGCTCTGTTTCAGTTAGGATTCCAATAGTTACTCAAGGCTAGATGTGTGTAACCAGACTGGTCAGTCAGTGGACGTGCTTTGCTGGGATAATGATGGCCAAGGAAGTGAGGTGGAGACACTCATACACAGTGGTCCTTGAATGTCACAGATCTAAATCCTCAAAAGCCATTACTTATTCAGTTCAACAAGGAACTTTGGGACATAACACTTTTATTGACATTATCATAGCCAGGTCCTGGGAGCTGCCTAAGGGTTTAGGAGTAGGGTAGTGCATTCTATAAAAGAGAGGTGTGTGGTGATGAATCTGTACCAAGTGAGACGGGTGCTTTGGATTGGGGTCATTGGAAAGTGTAGGGAAATAAGCTTCATTGAGGATGTGACAGTTGCATGTGGCAGTAACACCCAGGACCATACTCCACAAGCCAGCTGCTGCCAGCCACTCCATATACAGATATAAAAGACTTTATTCACTTCCTTCTCCCAATTTAGAATAAGCAGATGAGCTAGTAGTTGAAAGCAATCCATCTAATTGTGAAACTCATTTTTACGGAGACATTTCACACTGGAAAAAAAAAAGATCATTGGTTTATTGGCTGACTGTTTCTCTGACTTAAGCCTTTTGTGTTGTGTGTCAACCAAACAACTCTAACCATGAAATTGTAGCTCATCATATCATCCTCGAAATGTATGAATATAATAAAAACATTCAAACCCATGGTGTGTGTGTGGGGGGGGGAGACTCAAAGCTATGCAGGCTGCTAGGCAAGCTACATTGCAAATATGTTGGCTTGCTCCTCAAAGGAGTTTATTTATTTATTTATTTATTTATTTATTTATTTATTTATTTAGAAATTGATATCATGAAGTAACTATGTAGGGGTAGAGCCCAGACTCTAGGCTATCAGGCTAAGAACAGCAAATCTGTCCACAGAGTCCACAAAAGATCTACAACCACTGGAAAATGAATGTGGGGGTTGTAGACTGACGAGTGTTTCTTTGGAAAACAAGACAGATGACTTTCTAAAATATAACTTGTATTTGGAATAAAATGCCAACTTAACATTGTTTGCTTTAGTATTTTATGAAATAATAAAGTTTGCAACCCTGAAGTGGGAGACCCACGTGTTGATTAGCTGGTTTCAGCACTGGCCCTTAAGGCAGCAGTGTGTTGCATTTTCTGCAGCTATGCTGGGTTCGGAGTGAGGCTGCATCTGCCTTCCCTTGAATAGAGTGCTTTTCAGAGCTGCAAGTTTGGGTTCTCTGGTGCCCAAGAGTCATCCTTCCCAAAAACAAACAAACAAACAAACAAACAAAAAAAAACCCTAATATTTTAAATGACATAAATGGCAATGCATAGTTTGCACTCCAGGAAATTGGTGTCAACTACAAACAGGACACCTTAGCAGAAAGAAGATAAGCTGGGTCTGATTATCTATGTGAGCCACCCCACTGTTTGAACTATTTATTCTTAAAAGACATGCTGGGAACTTGTTATGTGCACACTCCATTACCTTCTACAAAAGCTGGAGAGAAAAATGACACACTGATCAACAGGGGCAGAGATTTGACCTCCAGTGAAGATGCTGCTATAGAAGTGTACACACACACACACATACACACACACTCATAAACACATTCACACACTCACACACACATTCACACATACACACATACACTCACACACACATTCACACATACACACGTACACACAATAATACACACAGACACATTAACACACATACATGCACACATTCATACATTCACACATACACACAAATACACACAAACATAATGCACAGAAACACACTAACGTATGCATACGCCAATATATACTACACATTAACACACACATACACACACAGAGAACACATTTGCTCTTACAATATAGAAAATGAGATCATTTTGTCTACTATTGTTACACATCCAGGGATAGAGCACTGTTAGCCCAGGGAGAGACAGGCAGACAATTGCTGTTTAGAACTGAAGAGCCATATGGGCTGTCTTTGGATTATGCGGATGATCCAGAATTAACCCACAGAGAGTGACTTGGTGCGTTAGAACTCCTAGCAGATTGTGGATTTGAAAAGGCATTCCAAGAGGCAGGGCTTATCCGTGAGGCCTTCCCCAACCTTACTGCTATCCAAAGGCTAAAGGCTTTGTCCCTGTCCTCTAGAGCCCAGGCCAGGCAAGGCCTTGTCAGTGTTTTAAGGAAGATAAGGTCACTGAAGCAGCATGCTTATGTGTTTGCTGTTTGGAATATTCCTCATTAGAATGGAAGCTGTGGTGTGGTGATGGCCAAGACCACAGAGGGACCCCCCAAAGGTCACAGCTGAGCTCACAGTTGACTGCGGGAAGCAATCTGCTAGGCTCTGAAGACTTCCTACCTCCACCCCAAACTCAGCCTCCAGAGGAACTACCCAGTGAAGCCACCCAGCTAAGCCTGCCGGGCTGCAGATTTCTGGGCAAAATCAGATGTTTGTTCCTGCTTTTAAGGATCGGTTCTGTGAGGCTATAGATAATGGCACACACAATGGCCTGAGAACTGTTGTTACAGAGAGCTGCTTTGGAAAATGGTCCTTTAATTCCAGAAAGCGGCAGCTGGTGACTACAAAGAGATGAAGTCTTCCCATGAGGACTGCATCTGAATTTCAGTCTTTTGACAGTGTTAAAGTAGTGTTCAAGATTTGTTTTTTTTTTTTGGCTGTGCTCTAAGACTTGTACATTGATATACATGATAATGAAAGCTCCCAGAAAAATCTGCCACAGTGAGATGATTATATAAGGGGAAAAAACGTTGAGAAATACTTGTATCTGAGGACTGCAAGGAAGAGAAATCAGGAAAGCTGGCAGAAAGAACTGGCCTGAGATTGAGATCCCTACGGTGCAAGGGAAACGGTGCTTCAAGGAGGCCCTTGTTTGAGTCAAAAGACTATTTCTGTTATAAACTGAGAATTAAAAACAGACAAACTGGCTGCAGTGGTACAAACTTGTAGCCCTAGATGCTCAGGGCTCTGAGGCAGGACTCCCATAACCACACACACACACACACACACATACAAATAGAGATGGCTAAATAATATGTGTTAGTAGGATAAAGGTAGAAACAAACTGACTTTGTACGTGCATAATACAGAAGTAGCGCACATACATTCTTCATTTATATAAGTAGTTTCTAAATGTACTTGAGTGATGTGATAAGCTTTACACGTAGAAAGACAATCCCGCTGGCACAATCCTTTAATGCACTCAGGAAGTAGATGCAAACCAGCTGGCTCTGAGTTTGAATCCAGCCTGGTCTACACAGCAAGTTCCAGGTCAGCCAGGTCTATATAGTGAGAGAGTGTATAAAATTTTTTAAAACATACAATAGCATAGCATCAATATAGAAAAGATATTAGTAATTAGATTTGGGCATTTCGTGGTAGTCCAAAGACAGTGAAGACCTGCCATATTGATTAGAGTTATGCGCTAGAATACAGAGAGGATAGATGCTATGATGGTGAACATTGATTGTTAACTTGACAGGGCCTAGAATTATTCAGGGGACAAATCCAGGGGGCTTTCCTCTTAGGGAATTTCTGCACTGGTTTCCTTTAACTGGGAAAACACACTCTTTTCTAGCACATTCCACAAGGTGGGGTCCAAGATCAATAAAAAGGAGAAAGGAGATGGCTCAATGATTAAGAGCACTTTGCTCTCGCAGAGGACTTGGGTTGGGTTGTCAGTACCTACTTCAGGCACTCATAATTGCCTATATAGCTCTAGTTACAGAGGATCCTAACCCTTAGTAAGTGCACGCACACATGTATGCACACACGCACGTACACACACACACTCACATACACATACCCATGCACACACACTCACATACACAGTCATGTACATACACACTCACACACACTTACACACACTCATGCTACACACTCATGCTACACACACTCATGCATATACACACTAACACATGCACACACACTCATGCATGCACACACTCACACACACATTCACACATTCACACACTCACACACACACAAGAGTTAGGGAATCTTTAAAGAGGAGAAAGCCAGCTGAGCACCAGTGTTGTTCCCTCTCTCTGCTTTGCGACCACTGGCACTACGTGACCAAGATGCCTCGTGTGCTTGCTGCCGAGCCTTTCCACATCATGTTTGACTGTATTCTTTTTTTAAAATTTTTAATATTTTTATTACATATTTTCCTCAATTACATTTACAATGCTATCCCAAAAGTCCCCCATACCCTCCCCCCCACTTCCCTACCCACCCATTCCCATTTTTTTTGGCCCTGGCATTCCCCTGTACTGGGGCATATAAAGTTTGTGTGTCCAATGGGCCTCTCTTTCCAGTGATGGCCGACTAGGCCATCTTTTGATACATATGCAGCTAGAGTCAAGAACTCCGGGGTACTGGTTAGTTCATAATGTTGTTCCACCTATAGGGTTGCAGATCCCTTTAGCTCCTTGGGTACTTTCTCTAGCTCCTCCATTGGGAGCCCTGTGATCCATCCACTAGCTGACTGTGAGCATCCACTTCTGTGTTTGCTAGGCCCCAGCATAGTCTCACAAGAGAGAGCTATATCTGGGGTTGAATGATGAGCCGGAAATAAACCCTTTCTTAACTCTCTTTTGTCAGGCATTTTGTCAATGCGATGAGAAAAGTAACTAATATAGGTGTGTACATGAAATCCATCCCGGTAGCAACTGAAGATGAGGATCTTCATTTCTTCAGCATTCAGAATTAATGAGCCAGAGGGAGGTGGCCTAATGAGGGGTCTTTGGAGGTCTGGTAGAGTCCTGGTTGGGTAATTAAAGGAATACTACTACTACCTACCACCACTACTATTACTACTAGTAATAATAATTATATATATTTTAAAGCCTGGGAGACTGAAAGTAGAAATGTCACTTATCGTGCCCAAAGGTGATTCGAGCTGGCAAGAGATGCATAATGTCGAGGAGTCTTTAGTCTGTAAACTCAAATGTGTTTACTAATAACTCTGTAGCTATGAAACTGATTTAACCAATACCAGACGAAATACTTGGTCTTTTTTTGTTTTTACATAGCAACGTTTTATAATGACCCAAACTTTCCATAGAATAACTCACCTTTCCATTTTAATTACGTCAGTAAGCATTTCTCAACTCGTCTGCCCACTCCTATCTTCCCATGTGTTTCAACTGCAGGAAAATAATCAGAAAACATTACTTTTCCACGTCTTACTGCCCCCCTGAGTGATCGGGTCTTCTCTCGATGTCAGAACTGGCCTCATTGTCCCTCATACAGACAGCCATGGACTGGGCTCCTAGCCCAGGATTTTTTTTTTTTTTTCTGCCGAAGGAGACTCCACGTTATTGGCTGCTTCTCAGAAGATCTGCAGATGTTTCTGCTAAAGTGTTAGTCTCTCGAGTCAGAATGCATCCAATGGAGGCAGAGTTAGTAATACATTCAATTTCTAAACCATAGCCTAACAGGAGAGAGAGAGAAAGCAAACGATTCCTAAGGGCATGGGGGAAAAACTCCTTCAGTAATGACTTTTCCGTACAGTGTTTCCTTAATTTTAAATTCATACCTCTACAGAGATAGCCTGTCACAGTTTCAGCAAATGAAACAGCAATCTCACTTTGCATTATTGTTTTGGTTTTTTTGTTTTTGTTTGTTTTTTGTTTTTTGTGTTTTTTTAGAAAACTAATTCAATAATCTCTAAACCATAACTGTATAAATCATTCAAGTGACATCCTAATTATGTTGATTTAGCCATTTTATTCTGATGATTCTAAGTTTTATCTCTCTCTGTTTCTGTGCATGTGTGTGTTTGTGGGTACATGTGTGTATGTGTGTGTATGTATGCGTGCATGTGACTGTGTGTGTGTGTGTGTGTGTGTGCGCATGCGTGTATGTGTGTACCGGAAACCAGGAATCAATACTGGCATCCTCCTCTATTGCTTATCACCTTAGTTTTTGAGACAGTGCCTCTTGAGAAACCTGGAGCTTGGTGTGCAATCAGACTGCTTGTTCAGCAAGCCACTGAGGTCCACCTGTCTCTGCAGTGGGGTTCCAGTTGTATGCTGCTGCATCCAGCTGTTTATACAGATGCCGGGGACCTACACTTAGGTCCTCATGCATATGCAGCACACACTTTACCCACTGAGCTATGGTCAGTTTAGAGCACATGGATTTTCTTTTAAACAGAGTAACAGAAGTCTGAGATTATCTGGTACCAACTATCAAAAGGGACTTTCGGTGTCTGCTAAATTTGTTGGCACTTACATGGCAAGGGGTCAGACCAATAGTGGGTTTTGTTGATACAATTGAATTTGTCTGTTTGCTCATGTACTAAATAAACACGTTATCAGTGTTGATCTTTAAACACTGGACTCTGCAGTGCCTCTCAGAGTTGCTCTCAGAGTGGTTGGTGAGGGCTGAATGGGCCATGGCATTCAGCACACCAAAAAAGGAGGGAGGGAGGGAGGGAGGGAGGGAGGGAAGGAGGGAGGGAGAGAGAGATGGAGAGAGAGAGACAGAAAGAAAGAAAGAAAGAAAGAAAGAAAGAAAGAAAGAAAGAAAGAAAGAAAGAAAGAAAGGAAGGAAGGAAGAAAGGAAGGAAGAAAGAAAGGGAAAGAAAAGAAAAAGAAAGGAAAAGAGAAAGAAAAGGAAAGAAAGGAAAAGAGAAGAGAATGGTGGCCTTTGTAACCTGAGACTTTGCATTGCACCCTGGGTCACTACCTCAATGTCATATGTTTATTGGAGGGTAAATATAACCACCCACTAGAATTTCTTATAACCAGTCCAACTTTTCAATCTAAAATTATTAATGAGGAATGTGTTCACTTTAATATATACTATAAGCTATAACCTACTAGAATTATTTTCTAATTTATGATCAAGTTCTACTATTTAACAGGGCTTGAAAAGTGTACGATTTACATCACACATTGGCTCTGACTGTACAGAATAGCAGAGGCAGCACTGACCCTTTTCAGACTGCTCCTGTGTTAACCTGGGTGCAGGGAGAAGTGGTCACCGAGACAGCAGCAAGCAATTGTGTGGGTGCTATGGAATCACTGTGTTCTAAAAGATGGGGGAGGGTCCAGAAGCAGGGCAAACTATGACCCAAGTCTGATCTCTGGTAGAGGAGGTAGAGAAGGAAGGTTGCTTGGAAACCTTTCAGACTGTAGAACTCTCCATGGGAGGTTCAGCAGGGACAGGGGAGCATCAAGGAGCCAAAGCTGAGCAAGAAAGCACTTTGCAGCAGCAGTCAGCCACGGCAGCTGGTCGTTGGCAAGAAGCTGGAGGGTGCATTACCTGTAGTGTGCATTGCCTATAAGGTGTGTAGCCTGTAGTGTGCATAGCAGTAGTGTGCATTGCCTGTAGTGTGCATTGTCTGTAGTGTGCATTGCCTGTAGTGTGCATTGCCTGTTGTGTGCATTGCCTGTTGTGTGCATTGCCTGTAGTGTGTACAGCCTGTAGTGTGCATTGCCTGTAGCATGCATTGCCTGTAGCATGCATTGCCTGTAGTGTGCATGATGTGAGTTTGTACCTCATGTCACTGCTCCAGTCTTTCCATTCATAACTTGCCTTGGACTACAAAGTGTGCGGGGCACATTCCAATGGCTGCTACAGCCACATCATCAATGCCTCCCAGCCTACCACTTTCTGATGTCTGCTCCTAAGCTTAGAGTCCGGTATGAGCACCTGCTCACCCCTCAGCTGGGAGTCACTCCTGAGAGGACAGTCTCCTCCTGGCCATTCTCCCAATACAAGCCCTCAGTTTCCTTCTTCCCCATTGCCTTCCAGAGCCAATAACTAACTAATTCTATTGATCAGCCGCTCCCTTTCCTGCTGCTCTTCCATGGGCTTTCAGGGTTACTGCTCTGGTTTGCACCCCCACACCTCTACGGCACCTTATCCACACTGCTGGCCTCTCCACAGACATGCCCCTCCATCCCTACCTCTCTAATCCACTTAAAATGTTGTTGCCAAGTTCATCTGTCTGGAAGGGTGGTTCTGGTTATATTATTTCTGTTCTTTAAAAAAGTCCTTCAGTCGTTCTTTTTTTTATTTATTTAAACAAAATAAACTCTCATACTGATCTATAGTCAAGGACCTTCATGGCTAAGGAAGCTTTTCAATTTTCCCTCTCAAGATTCTTTTTAGACACGTCATAGCCCCCTGAGTTAAAGCAGCTACACAGTTATGCTCGGAACTTCCCTACCTTTATGAAATCGCCTCGGGATTTGCCTACTTTTAAAGCCTTCAGGTTATGCTGTTTAACCAGCCACCCAAGCCTCGAGTGTTACTTGGGAACTTTCCCCAAATCTCTTAGCTGGAAATTTTCTATTAGAGGATATTTGCTAGTCCATAAGATACTGTTTTTAATGACATTTTTGTTATGGAAGCGGGGAGCAAACATTTTCAAACATAGTGAAATTGGCTTTGTGTGGAGAGAAACTGTTGAGTCATGTAAAAACTGAGCACTGTAACCAGCAGGAAGGCATAAACTTTGCATATGCAAAGCTTTGAAACCTTAGGCATGAATAAAATCATAATTAGGGGAAGGAGGGATGATGTTCTGTTGTCACCTAATGTTTGTTGTGACTCTTCCTGAGGAGACATGACTGAATGTCTCTTTGCCTCCGATAGGCATGGATGACAGATCAAAGTAGCAATTCCAGCTGAGTCCAGCTCTACAAACCAGTGAACTTTCAGGCTTGCAAGGGTGTAGGGGAGGAGTTACAGGGAGCACGGATGACCCTCGAGTAGCAGCATCAGCAGCAGGTCTCATCTCAGCATTAGGATAACCTCACAGGAGCATCATGGGTTCAGTAAGGTTTCCATCTCCTATATCCCCTCGCACTTCTGCCCCAAGCGGAAGTCATAGGCAGCATCAGTGGGTGGGTTTGGAGTGAGCTCCTGAGATTCAGATCCGATGGCTCTCCTGTACTCAGTCTACAAGGGAAGGTTAAATCAGCTGGTCTGAGGAGAGTCCTCTGACAATAAGCTGATCTGCTGTTCTGATTTGACGATAAGAAAGGCCACGTCACGCCCTGTGAGCAGCATACCGCAGTTCTGATCTGTAGCAGATACAGCAGTCCTGCATAGTCACCAGGGACCGGAGACTGGGTAACTAAAGCAAATGCTACTGAAGTGTCCCACAAAGGGCTTTAAATGCTAAGCCATGGTATAAAATATCTTGGCTGAGTTATTACAGAGAGCCAAAGTATACAGAGGAGCCATATTTTGTTAAGAACAAGCCTCTGGATGTGGTGCAGCATAGGTGCTATCTCAGAACTTGGGAGACTGAGACGGGAAGAGCGAAAGTTCAAAGCCAGCTGATGATATGGTGACTCTGAGTCCAGCTTGGGTTACATAGTGAGACTGCCCCAATCAAACAAATATGTGCACGGACAAAGGACAAATTATAAATCACAATAAATAGGTGGACAAAATTTAACTTTTACATGAAGCTAATAGTTGCTGAAGAGTATGTCTGGCAAAAATCATTAAGTAAACACATATATTATAAAGCTTACTTATGTTATATAGTCTGCCATATATAACTGTTCATATTAGCGATACAGTTAAGAATAAGGGTTCAAAAATAAACTAAACAACTGTGTGATATTCATATACTACATACATTTAAATATTTTTATTTTTATTTATGTATTTCCTAAGAAGAACAAGGATTAGAGATGTAGCTCATTAGGTAGAATGCTAGCTTAGCATTCATTGGAATCCCAGGTTCCATCCCCAGCATTGCGTAAACTTGATATGATGGCACCATCTGTAGTCTCAGTACACAGAGAGGAACAGGGAGGTCAGAAGTTCGAGGGCATCCTTGGCTACATAGTGAGTCTGAATTAGCTTGGGTTACAAGATAGCCTGTTTCAAAAGAAACAAGAAAAGAGGGAGTCAGGGAGATGGCTCAGCCCACGAAAGGTCTACTGCAAAACAACCTGGCTGTGAATTCTGCAGGCCAAGCACTGGTAGGGTAGACTGGCAGATCTCAGAGTCTGACGGCCAGCGGCATATCCGAATGGTATGCACTGGGGTCAATGAAAGACCCTGAATCCAAAAGTACAGTGGAAGATCAAGTAGATGACACAATGCAGATAAAGGTGCTTGCTGCCAAGCCCGATGGGACCAAGTTCGATCCCCAAGACCTATATCATAGAAAGAAAAAGTGAATTCTCACAAGCCCCACTGGGTGGCATTCTCCAGGGTAAGCATGGGAGCTGCTGTGGCTTCCCGTTCTCCTAGTAATCTGCAAATGGGTGCATGAGAGAAATAGGGTGGCTAGAACAGGCGATTGAGGTTGGTTGGACAGAGGGAGAAATGGCAGTGTGGGCTGAGCAAAGAGCGTATGGGAAAGCCATCACAGGGGGAGAAGAGCCTCCGTAGACAGAACAGTGGGACTCGAGCCGAGCAGGGTCTGCATGTATTAGAACGCTTCGCCTGTCATGCTGAAGAGCTTGGGATTTATTTTTAAGCCGTGGGAAATCACTCGAGGGAATAGAAAGATAAGGCTTGTCTTCTAGACCATCTTGCTGCAAGGAGGTGATTGGCTGGGGTGTGGAAGGAGATGTTTTGATGTGGGGGCAGGGAGAGCAATGAGGAAGCTGTCCAGTTCAGTGTAATGGACAGGACCCCATTAGTGTTTGTCCGAAAGCCAAAGCAACAGGGAGGAAGGAGAGCGGGAGGGTGGTGAGGATCTGGTAAGTATCAGGAAACCGGAAGCCATGGGAGCCAGTGACTGACTTACCCGGTCGGTCGCAGGAAGGGAAGGCAGCCTAGGCACACTCTCACAGGCTCGCGGGCAGTTCCACACCTACAACCCCAGCACTCAGTAGCGGCAGCAAGACGAGGAGTTCATGGCCTCGCTGAGCCCAGCCTTTCATTAAACAAGCAAACAAAACCAAATATGAGTTTATGATAAGCTAATAGCCAACACTAATCACTTGCTGGCCCCCAAATCTATTGCATAAAGCACATTTTCCTCCAAGAAGATAATAAGTAATTTTCATATGACTCAAAATTCCAGAACACACTGCCTTACTCTACCTCTCATCAGCACACTTATATAGATGGAGCAAGTCTCTTTATTCGCTGTTAAAACCTATTTCTAATGGGGGAGGGGAGGGAGAACCCTCCTTCCTACACAAGGTATCCCCTGAGTCACCCAGATCTCCTCATCAGTTTCAATCGGGGATCCTGGATCTTTTATTACTTTCAAAGTTACCTTTTAAAAGATTTTTTTTTAATGTACGTGTGTGTGTGTGTGTGTGTGTGTGTGTGTGTGTGTGTGCCTCATGTGTGCAGGCCGCATTGGATCCCCGGGAGCTGGATTAATAGGCAGTTGTGAGTCTTATGACTTAGAGGCTGGCGTCTGGAACTGGGTCATCTGGAAGAGTAGCCGACCCGCTTAACCTCTGAGCCATCTCTGTAATTAACTGCAGTGTACTCGTCTCAGTCCTGATACCTAGGATTGAAGACCTTGGGGATAGCAACATAGAGAACAGACATACATATGAGAAGGTTGGCGTGTCTGGTCATTAGCTCCACCCCTCGAAAGCATAAGGACACAAGTTTCACCCTTAGACCCCCACGTAAAAAAGCACAGATTTGTAATCCCACCTGGGGAGGTGGAGACAGGGAGATCGCTGGGCTCACAGAGCTGCTATCTTCATCTAAAAGCTGAGCTCCAGGTCAAGCAAGAGATCCTGGCTCAGGAAAACAAGGTGGACAGAACTGAGAGAAACACCTGAGTGTCACCTCAGGTCTCCACACCCATCCATCACTGCCCCCTACATCGTTCCCCCTCCCCCAAACCATGCTGGTGTTGGCCTTGCTTTCCCTGAAATAATGGGGCTCCACCTCTGAGGTCAAACATCTCAAATAAAGATCTCAGGATCTTTAAAGAAGCAAGTCAGACACCCCAGAGAACCAGAGAAGTCACGCACCATGCACGTACAATGTAGTCACCCCAAACCCTGGAGCTGATGCTGGAATGATCTGTGGAAAAGGCCAAGATTTAAGTGTTTGGCCTCTCTCTGCAGAGATCCTCTTGACACATCCAATGACAAACAATCCAGGGCTGCCAAGGTTTCTGAGTCAGTCAGGAAGCAATTGTTGAAACCTTTCCCAGGGTCTCAGTATCTTTGAGTGTCAGTATGTGAAAGGACAGGAAGTTGGAGAAAGGGCAAGACTGCAGAATAGTTTCATGAAATACTGAATTTTTTTGTCACCTAAAAACCAAGACAGTAACTTCAATTTATTTCACTCCTAAGACATACCTAGTGCTACTGATTTTTTAAAAAAATATTATTATAAATTCTTATAAATAACCAAAGAGAGTTTGCGACGTACGTTGTTGATTATTGCTGAGTGTTGAGAGTTTCCCTGTCCTTCTGGATGGTGAGCACTTTCACTTCCGTAAGTTTGACAATGAGGTAGGAAAGTTTGTATTTCACCAACCAGTAGGAAACAGAGCCCAGAAGTGTTTAACTGTACCCCGCTAGGCCCTTTGACGTTGGTTTATTTGATTAACTCAATTTATATCCATTAAGATTTATGAGATGCGTCTTCATTTTTCCTTGCTGTGCCACAAGAAACTTTTTTTTTTTAAATTTATTCACTTTATGTCCCACTCACTGTTCCTTCTCCTGGTCAGCCCCTCCCACAATCCTTCCATACTCACCTTCCCTTCTCCTCTGAGAGAGTGGAGGTCCCCTACTTGGTACCTCGCCCTCTGCCCCCTGCCTCCGCCTCTAGCACATCAAGTCTCTGCTAGTGTTCCGTGCATCCTCTCCCACTGAGGCCAGACAAGGCACTCCAGCTAGAAGAACATATCCCACATACAGGAAACAGCTCTTGGGATAGCCCCGCTCCAGTTGTTCAGGACCCACATGAAGACCAAGCTGTACACACGTGTGGGCAGCGTTAGGCTAGCCCATGTATGCCCTTTGGTGAGTGGTTCTGTCTCAGAGAGCAACAAGAAACTTACCACAAACTTTTCAAGCTAAAATAATATGTATTAGTTCATTCCTCTGTAACGTAAAATAAACCCCTGGGCCCAGCAATGATGCCTAGGGGCCCACGTAGCTAAAATCAAGGGCATCACCACAGGTCTTTTCCTCGGTAGAATCTGGTGACCATGGTTGGAGAGATGAGGCCTGACAGCTAGCATGATAGCGTATCACATAAAGACACTTGTCACCTTAGCTTACAACCTGAGCCTGATCCCTGTGATCCACACATGGGAGAAGATTGAAAGACTGGCTCTTGAATCTGAGGTCAGAAAAGCCTGAGATAGTTGAGGGGTGTGGCGTGGCATAGCATGGCATGGCGTGGTGTGGTGGTGGTTAGGTCAGCTTTCCCTTGCTGGCATTTAGCAGAGCATTGACATCCATCCTGGACTCATAGAACTTCCCACGCTTTTGGTTTTGTTGGTGGTGGTCGTCACACAGCCTCCTCTCTTCCAGCCAGCAACAGTGACTCTCACTTGTGTCCAGTGTCTCTCAGTCAAGGTCAGCCTCTTTGTAAAGATTCATCTAATTGGACAAACCAACTAGAATGCTCTCAGCATCTCAGTGCTGACCACTTTGAGATCATGTTTATATCTACAAAAGGACTTCTTGGCGGTGCCTGGATTTGCACCTGATGGGATAACCGAGAGAAGATGGTGTGGAACCAGAGGGGGGGACAGTTGGGGAGCAGCCTACATCATCTCTGCCAGAGGTCCATTGGGGTCCCCAGTAACTGGGGGGTTGAGTTCTGATACAGACTGAGGAAGAATTGCTTCCAAGCTCACACAGTACATTAGCAGAACCTGTCTGTCTGCCCATTGAATTGAAGGTGTGTTGCTGCTGCTGCTGCTGCTGCTGGCTAGTGGAAGGAAAATCTCTCACCTGTCCCTGTTCACAATGGAGTCATAATGCTTGACTGTCAAGACCAATGAATGAGAGAATCCCCCAAATCCAGTGTCCGCTAAGACTAGATCTTTTGGTTTTGTTTTGTTTTGTTTTGTTCTGTTCTGTTCTGTTCTGTTCTGTTCTGTTCTGTTCTGTTCTGTTCTGTTCTGTTCTGTTCTGTTTTGTTTGAGACAGGGTTTCTCTGTGTAGCCCTGGCTGTCCTGGAACTCACTTTGTAGACCAGGCTGGCCTCCGAACTCAGAAATCCGCCTGCCTCTGCCTCCCAAGTGCTGGGATTAAAGGTGTGTGCCACCACACCCGGTTTAAGACTAGATCTTATCTGTTGTCTAATCCCAAGAATAGCATCCTCTCAGCATCCTTGTTTATTAGGGTCAGCAAAAGTCACATTTTCATCTCACACACAAGGAGCAGAGTTTCTAAAAGTAGTCGCTGAAGGTCATGTTATAATGTGTCCGTTACCAAAAGTCTGTGCTCAGTGTTGTGGAAGAGTTTAAAAATTGAGTGGATTTTTGAGAGTCCAGGGAACAGAACATTTGCCTGGAGCATTATCAAGGGTGCACTTTGGACAGCAGAGTCCACAAAAATGCCACCCAGTGGTTAAGACAGTATCCTTCAAACCCCAGATCTGATATATCACTGGAGGCTGAATCCTAGCTGTGTCCTGGATCTACTGCAACTTAACTTTTTCTTGTCTTAGTTTCCCTCTTCTTGAATTAAAGATGATGATTATATCCATCTCTGGGGTGAATATGAGGAGTCGGGAGGCACTGTGGTAACCACAGCCAAGCGTACTGTAATAGCATTAGCCGTGGTTTCTACCGCTGTTTATTTACTTCTTGATGAATCTGATATCTACTATTCACCTACTTATTTAAATCTTGGGTAGAGATTAGGTGTCTTTCTGCCATTTTCTTTTCATGGTATACTTTCTCTAACAACTGTACTGAGATGTAATCGATGCCACTCGCACAGGAAGTTAGATATGTGCATGCACGAGGGGTACCACCATCAGGATCAAGATAGATAATCAGAGCCAGTCAACTTGACAGATTTCAATGTATTTGTGTGTGTGTGTGTGATGTGTTTATGCTAAGAAGTGTGTACTAGCATAGAAACTCATTTAACAGTGTAAAGTGAAAGGAACCATTGTGTTACTTTGTAGAGCAGATCTGTAAAATGTACCCGTCTCAAAATTTTCTATCATTAAGCAACAGCTTATGGAATTTTACATCATTAAAGCAACAGCTTCGCATTTCCCACTGCCTCTGGCTCTCACAACCACAGCATAGCATTTGCTGCTCTAAGTTTACCTGGAAACCCTTCATGAACAAAGTCACCCGGTGTCTATGCTTCTGTGACTGGCTTATGAGGTTTCTCTCATGTGGGGATTTGGTATAACCTATCCACGTGAAGATCTGGTAACGCCTAACCGTGTGAGGTCTGATAAGGGCCATCCATGTGGGGATTCGGCACGGCCTGTTCATGCGAGGGGCTGCTCCATCCTCTCCATTTTTAACAGCTCCCTCTCTATGCAGTCGGTGGGGTAATGTGGTTATTTTGTGTTCTCTCATCATTATGCCAATTATACTTTTCAAACACTTTTAATTTGCAGTCTGCTAATAGGACTCTTGAGGAAAGTGAATGTTAATTAGGTCTCCAGTGACACATTTTAATTATACGTCTCATTCTGTAGCTGAGGTTCAGTGGTAGACTGTGGTAGTGGGTAATCAACCATGGTGAACAACTGTATGGTCTGTAGTCATGTCTGTGGTAGCAGAAGAGCTAGGGAATTTTCCTAGTCTGGATGTTGGAAGAAAGGTGACTTAAATTTACTGAATTAAATCGAGCTCTGTTTCGTTCTACCCCAATTATCTGGAAGTAAAATGAGGAAAACTTCCCTCTCTATTCTGAGGTTTCAGAGTTGCTAAGGAAACAAGGCTCAGACAAGTTAGACAGACATAACAGAATAAGGGATGAGGCAGCATCAAATTTGGTTATCTGAGAGATATGAGAATCCACAACATGTCTTTTTGTCACATTAGTTTAGTCCATGCGTGTTCCTGTGGGAGTCAATTCTGTCTTTCCAGCAATGGGGGTGCAGGAATCAAACTCAGGTTGCCAAACTTGGCATCGAGTGCCCTTATCCAGTGGACTATTATTATGCCAGCCTGAGATTTCAAAGAAGAGAGGGCAGACTGGGAAGAGCACGCTAGAGTGACCCCAGATAGTGTTGGGTTGGTGGATCGACCCAGAGAAGCTGAGAGCTGTGGAAACATTCCGGCTTGGATAAAATCTCCAATTAGGGTTTGCTTTAACTTTGATCATACTCTGTTTCCAAGACAGCAAGGGGCACCGAATGAAGGCTGTTTACTACTAGAGGATGAACGCACTGGACTGCTAATCACTGTGAGCTATTCTGATTGTCACTAGTCCAAAAGCATGGATAATGCACTGTTTGCTTGAAATATATGGAAAATAATGACACATGAGGGGTGGCCAATACCACAGACAAGCTATTCATACCAGTTCTAATTTTCTAGGTTTTTTTTTTTTGTTTGTTTGTCAGTTTAAGGAAAACCTTAGTAATGATTTTCCCCCAGCCTTTAAAAAAGTGTAGCTATCCTAACATATAGTTACAAATAAACACAAAGGCAAGGGTAGAGAATATTAATTTCCCATTATCTCAAGAATGTCACAAAGTATAAAATATTTCCTCTTGTCTTTGAAGTATATCTGTTCCGAGGCACTCTGGGATCAACAATTTCTTTTAACTTCTACAATAGAGCTGTGAGGGAAAAATCATGGTTTACACATAGCTCCATTCTATTGAGTGACCCATTTGCAAAGCCACATTTCACTATGTGTGACAAGAGAAAGCATTTTAAATGGCTATTTATAACTGGTGTTATATCATATGGGGCAATATTATTAGTCGAAAAAGCCAGTAATTGAATGTTGTAATTCATTCATTTATGACCTTACCATTTTGCAGCATTTTTTTTAATACCAATTTCTTTTACAAGCTATTACAAGTGGGTTGAAAGCTGGCTAGATATTCTTAAAAGTCGAAGTCTACTTCTCCCAGCTATAAATTCTCTGTCTAGTAAACACAAGCTCATCTTGTGAGCTCAGAATAGGGAACTGAGCTGCTCTTCGGCTGTTTAGTTCATCTTGAATGTATCTCCTTTATAACTGAAGGAAGAGCCATGCTTGCAAACGCTCCCTGAGCCCTTGAAAGCATCAGCAAGCACTGCTACCGGGAGTCCATCCTGTACATAGCCCTGGGATCAGTATTGATTCTGACATTAAATAAATGACCCCAATCTTTTTTTAAACACTCAAGGCTAAAAGTAATACAATCTCAAGGAAACCGAGGGAAAATATAGGCATGGGGGATGGAGCGAAGCCAGGCTTAGATGCCATTGCATCAGCAAATGGGCTCATTGTCTTTGGAAGCTATAACTGGTCTCATCTCAGGCTGGAGAGAAAGAAGGATGAAGGTATTTTCGCATTCATGTCTAGTCTATCGAACTGGAGAGCTTCTTGCATTTTCGCTGAAGGTTGTACACTACCCAGAGAAGCCGATGGCACAAGGTTGCCAAAATTCAGCTCAGAAATTCAGCCTGGACGTGCCAATGTGTATGTCTTGCTGAAACGATGTCTGAATGAGGGAGTTTAGGGTTAGTTGCACTTCTGCTACTAGGATGAGTGCCTGAGATGATCAACTTATGAAGGGTTTTGTCTTGGCTCACAGTTTTGGGGGTTGCAGTCCTTGAACCATTGGTTGTGTTGTTTGGAGCATAAGGTGGTGTGGCACATCATGATGGAACGTCACCTTGTGGACATAAAGTGAAAGAGCAGAAAGGAAGCAATGCTGACCCCACTATTCCCTGCACCTGAAGCCTTCCAGGAGGCTCTACCTCTCAGTTATTACCACCAGCTCACCTGGGACTAAGCTTTCCAAAGTTAAGGACATATGTTTTGCTTAATTTCTCACTAAGGCTGTACCGACCAATGACGATTCTGCTGGCTTCCAAAGCCCAGGCACTAGCCTACCAAGAGAATCCTGAATGGCTGCGATAAAAACCTCCTTAAGCTGGTTCCTCTAGCGAAATGAGTATCCCCCACTGTGTGAAAAGCTGTGCAGAGAGCCACAAGTACTCTCAGCATATGCTGAAGACAATCCTTGCTCAACTCCTTCAACAGGGGAGAAAGAGGAAGTGTTCCAGCTTCACAAAAGGCTATTGTAGATGTCACTTCTCCCCTTCCTGTTATAGAATGTAAAGAAATATTTAGCTGCAAGACAAAACATGTCACTGGTCCTTTGCAGGAATCCTTATCACCTGCTAAATAGCTCTATTGTGTGACTGGCAAACACATTTTGTAATTCCATAGCTGACATCTCTATTCAAACCCACAAAGCTTTACTTTATAAAACTTCTCCGCCTTTCAAAATCTACTTCCTCTACCCCTTTGTAAGGCTCCAGGCAAATTCTCCTTTATTGAAAACACATTTCCTTCTTCCCTCCTGAACACTGTAATACCCCAGCTCCCTCCCTGTCTGTGTGTCTGTCAAATAGTTGTCACACTATTGGGTTGATGCAATGCAGGGCCCAGACTGTGGCTCATATCCACTCATGTGGGACAGATCACCAATGGTTCAGTGTCCAAATCCACTCAGCAGAGAGAGGAGCACAGGGGCATAGTGCAAGGAAGAGCAGTCGCAGCAGGAAGAGAAACTGGGAGAAAAGATGAAGTTGGCAGTTTTGGCAGCCTCAGGGTAGTGAGAAGAGAGACTGGATGCTTGACATAGAAAAGTCCACCATGCTCCATTCTTCAGGATACCAGGGAAGAACATGCAATTGATAGAACCTGTGGACCAACAAAGAGAGTTCCTGAATCCATCAGAGTCTGCAAAGGAAAGTCAGGTAGGTTAGCTAAGAGGTTAGATTTCACCTGGTGCATACCCCGACACACATTAGACATCTGTTGTCCTGCTAGTTGGTTACTCGGGACTTCTTGTTTATCCTGCGCAGATGATCAGTGAGGAGTTATGTTATATCCTACCATACCACCACCACCATCACCAACACCAATAACAACAACATCACCACCACTACCACTACCACCACCACCACCACCATCACCACTGCTACCACTGCCATCACCATAAGCATCACCTCTGTGCCAAATTGCCTTTGTGCAAAGCTGTTGCGCACTCGTTCACTGTATAATTACTTTAATCCTCATCCCCTAGTGTTCATCGTTGAGTGTGAAGAGTATGCGGTCCAGTGGGTTCACTTGTATTGAGTAAGATGCTGGGAAACAAAATGACTCTACGAATCACAGGGCCAGGTGGCATTTGTCTCCTGAACTCAGAAGGTAGAAGAAGGCAGATTAAGAGTTCAAGTTCATCCTACTATAGAACAAGCTCGAGGTCAGTCTGAGGTACGAGTCCCCGTCTCAAAAACAAAAATAAAAACAGAACAACAACAAAAACCCAAACAAATAAACTATCTAACTACTTAAACCAGTGTGTCTGGGAGACGCCCTTAGTTTCTCTTTGATGTCTTTGTTCATATTAGTCCTCCTGCCCTTTCTCTTCCACACGCCTGAGACCTAGTAAAGTATAACATGCTAATAGATTCCTATCCTGTTGCACGATGTATGACTTCAATTTTGCTTCAACTTAACAAGCAAATTTAGAGGTGACCCAAGATAGGAGCATAGAAGACAGCCCAGATGCCACGGTCCTACAAGGTCCGTAAGACTGTTGGATTACTGTAGTTTCATAGACTAGCTGGACTTGACAATTTAATTTTGCCTGTAGGGAAAATGCTTCAAAATCCAGGCACAGTCAAGGCCTTTCTGCAGAGGATCCTGGCCATGCAGGAAAGAGCATCGAGGACTGACAAGTGAGCTGTACAAAGGTCAGAGCTACAGAGCAGCAAATGAAACAGTGCCCAGCTCGAGGAGACAGCCTACAGAAGTGTAGGTGTGTATGTATCAACATCTGCCATCCGATAGGACATTTATCTCTAGACTATATAAAGAACCCCCCACATTAAACAACAAAATGATCCCCTCAAATAACCCAATTAATAAATAGGTGAGTGAAGTGAAAAATGATCAATAGATAAAGCACAAGTGGCCAAGAAACGTATAGAAAACTGTTCAAAATCCTTAAGCTTCAGTGAAATATACATTAGAATTGCCAACAGCACTTATGACGCGGAGGCAGGAAGATCAGCATTCAAGGCTTTTCTCAGTGATGCAGTGGATGTAAGTGGGAATCCCAAAGATGAACGGAGAAAGACCACCGACCCAAAGCATCACGGCCAAATTAATTCAAGCAAGCAACTGATATTACAAGCCTTTTTATTCATGTATATGGGCTGCCTCCACTCTAAAGCAAGGCTGTAGAGCTCAGCATTGGATGTGAGGAAGAGAAGGCTTTTATAGCTCAGGGATATGTGGCTTCCAAATGAGGACAAATAGGCGGGTTACAGGAGCAGAGCAGAGCCCGTGGTCAAAACCAGGAAACCACAAGAAGCAGTCCTAAGGAGGAAGTCATAGGAAGTCATTTGGCCTTTTGAAACAAGGTAAGGTTGCAAGGTAGCTATAATCAACTTTCTGAAACAGAAATATGATTGCCCGTCCTGGAACAGGAAGTACAGAACCATTTGTAGTTAAGGTTACAGGCAGAGCCCAGCCCAATCCTTGAGAAACAGAGGTTTAATCACAAACAAGAATGAGCCTAGTTTGTCTTTACTATAAGATGGCCTTTAAGCCTAAAATGAAGAGGCAGGCTGGTTTTTCACTAGGAAGACAAAACCTCAGTGAGATTCCACTCCGCACAACTAGAGTGGCTTCTAAGAACCCAGATAACAAGTGCTTAGAGAACTCAGATAAGAGGAACCGAATCTACTGCTGTGCCTATAAACAAGAGAAGCAGCTCTGGAATTCAGTACTGAGGCTTCTCAACCACAGGAAGGTGGGCCTACTATGTGCTCCGGCACTGTACAAAGGAACCTAACTAATCACACCACAGAGACGCACGCCTGTTCTTCCGACACCACGGCGCTCTTCATAGTGTGCTGAAGAGTAACAGAAATGGGTTTTTTTTAACTTATGTGGAGTTTTATGTTGTAGGCAGCCATAAAGAAGAATGAAATGATGTAATTGGCAGGAGAATGAATGGAATCGGAGACTGCCACACTAGATGGAAGAAGCTAAGTTCAGAAAGTCACACGCCACATATTTTCTTCCCATATATAGAAGTCAGTTTATACATGTGCATGTGCACACATGAGCACACGCACACATGCACACACATGCACTAACTAGGATGGAGACCGTTTATGAGAGGAATGGAATTAGATGCAGAACGATAGGAGACAGGAGAGGGTTGTAGCCATGAGTATGTCCGAAGCACATCATTTCTGAGGAAACATTATTAGGAAACCCACCGCTCTGTGCAGTGAACCTATGCTAATGAATGCAGAGCTGGGAAAATAGATCGGTGGTAGAGTGTTTGCCTGGAATTGGCGAAGCCTTGCTTTTGAACCCCAGCACCGCAGAGGAAGAGAATGAGAAAGAGGACAAAGAATTTCTACCATCAGGATCCAACCACCCAGGACCTTCAGTACACCAACAAAGAGGTGACTTGACATAGGTTAAGTGTAGTGAGGATGCTGGCAAGGGTGTGGCCAGCTATGACACAACACGATATAATAAACAAAGACAGCTAGAAAACTGACTCAGCCATTAAGAGCTGTTCTCCTAGAGGACCCAGGTCGGGTTGTTCATAGCCACCTAGAATGCCAGTTCCAGGTGACTCAATGCTCTCTTCTGGCTTCTGTTTAGGCACACAGATGGTACAGAAACATACATGTAGACAAAACACTCACACATATAAAATAAAAATGAACAAGTCTGAAAGAAAGGAAGAAAGAAAGAAAGAAAGAAAGGAAGGAAGGAAGGAAGGAAGGAAGGAAGGAAGGAAGGAAGGAAGGAAGGAAGGAAGAAAGAAAGAAAGAAAGAAAGAAAGAAAGAAAGAAAGAAAGAAAGAAAGAAAGAAAGAAAGAAAGACATTTTACTGCCTGTTGTGAGGCCACTGCTCCAGAGATTCTGCTTCAGGGCTGGGTCGACATGCATCTGACAAAGCATGTGTCACACATGACAGAGGACACCCATGACAGAGGGCATATGTGATGGAGGACATGTGTGGGAGAGTGACAGAGGACACATGTGACAGAGGGCACTTGTCTACACTTCATTGCATCGTAAATTGCTATTCAGCTGTTCACACATCTCAACAGTTCTTTTTCTTCTGAGGAAAACATAATTCAGCCAAATGGAGTGGACTGAGTAACTTAAAGGCTTGTGCTGACACTCACTTATAAAGAAGAGATTGTATGGCCCCACCAATCTAAATCCCAAGGCCTGGGATTCCCATGTGAGCGAATTGTTTAGAGAAAGAATAAAATGTGATGAGGTTGTCTACAGGGCCTCTGTACTCTTGTGATAACGAAGTTCTCTCCACCTTAAACACAAATAGTCTGGCATCTACAGAAGATCACTTAGGCAGGGTCAGTGCAAGACATCACCAAGCTCAAAGTTTGAGATCAGACATCAGGATCACTTCTGCCCCCGCTCCAGGCCTGCCTCTGATGCTCTTGAGCGCTGCAACTTCACAGGGTTTGAAATGAAGAGAAGTTCCCTGTTTCAATTAAGACAAATTTACAGCTTCTTACCAGGAAAAAAAAAAAAAAGAACCAAACAGGTTGCTTTCCCATAAATTAGTCTGAATTGAGAAAGGTGTGGAACTCACATGCAAAAAGGATGTCAGCATATTGAGGAAAGCACAAGGCAGCCGTTCCAGAAATTTGGCACCCTCTCTCTGGTGCTGAGGAAGGATGCCTGAGCCATTCCTGCGAGCTCTTGATTTTGTTGTTTGTTTGTTTGTTTTGTTTTGTTTCTGAGACAGTCTCATATACTTAAGACTGCCCTCAAACTAGCTATTAAACCATGGCCAGTCTTGAATGCCGGATCCCCCTGCTTCTGCCTTCCAAGCACTTCCATTAGAGACGTGTGCCAACACACTTAGCCTGGTAGTTGTCTTACATTTCATCAGCCTGAGACTTTTCTTACATCTTCTCTTAGATGGATATGATTTGGTGAATTCTCATTATTATTATAAGAGAAATTTGGTAAAAGTCCCATTCATTCTGTTTTTCTTCACCTGTGGACACCTAGCGCAAGCTTTTGTTCAGTAGTTAACAATCTGCCTCATGATTTCAAAAGTCTGTGTTGACCAATGTAGTATTCATAGATGAAGTTAACAGTAAACTAAGACAAATGGGAAGTGTGTGTGTGTGTGTGTGTGTGTGTATGCGTTCATGTGTGTGAAAGAGCATTTTGGATATTGAATGTGAGTCCTCTTGTTTGCAAAGCAAGTGCTTTCTTTACCCAAGCTGAGAGATCTATCCCCTCTGCCCTCACATATGTTTTGGAAAGTCAGAGGCTTGTTCAGCACATGGAAAGGCCCTGCTTTGATTAGCACTGCTCTGGGTCCTGAGGGTAGAGCTGCCAGAGACTCTAAGTGGCTTGGGACTGTTCTCTAGTTTTAGGGAAGAGTGTCCCGGTGACTGAGTCATAGATTCTGGCAAGGCACACAGGGCTTGAGTCTCGCTGCTGTCAGACAGCAGGCAGCATGAGTTTCCTGTGTTTTTCTGCCAGTTTTCTACAAACCTCAGGTTGTCTAGGGCTGACACAGGGAGGAGAGGTGGACAGACATGCCTCTGGAGGAGGAACTCTGGGATTGGAGAATTTGTCCCTTTCAGAGGCCATGGGATGAGGCTGGTCCTGCTCCAGGGGAAGGCATTACCTCATCTCTCCAAGGTTGCATACTGCAAAAAAAAAAAAAAAAAAAAAAAAAAACCCTAACAACCAGCCTAGGAGAAACTGGGAGAGCCTCACGTTTTCCTTAAGACCAGCATGACAATACAGGGTCCCTCCTAGGGTCCTGCAGTAGCTGGCCTGTCCCAGTCCAGGGACTTGGTAGCAGGCTGCTTCATTCCATCAGAGACCCTGTTGCTGTTAGCCTTCGTGCTCTGCCTTTGTGCCCACTGTTGCTACCCCTTCTGTTGTTACCAGCATCATCTTTGTTCTCACACATCAGTGAAACTTTGCCTGCATCCCAAAGGCTGAACTGAGTCTCTCAGTAAATTACCAAGCAGTTTCTTCAAAGTATGAACATCTGGTTCAGGGATATTTATGTCTCAGGAAAAGCCAAGAACCTAGTTTTGTCTGGGCCAATACAAGTCAGGATCTCCCTGAAGAGGGCTTCCTGACTCTGGGTCTGTCAGCTCTCACATGGTCTCCCATTGCAGGAGATGACAATGGTCTGTCTTTTTCATCTCTTTGTTTCTAGTCTTAGCTCTGTTTTTTTTTTCTTTCTCTTCTTTTCTTCTTTTCCCTGTAGCTCTGGCTGGACTGATGCTGTCTATATAGTCCAGGCTGGTCCGAACCTTGCAGCAATTTTCTCATGCCCCCCTGTTGAGCACTGGGATTGCAGGCTTGCATGGCCACACCGGGCTTGCTCTTTACAGCATAGCTGTGCCTTGAGATTTTGCTTTGTGAGCTGTTCAGAAGAAGGAAAGATAAAGATTCTGAGATCTACTCATATGAAGGTTTGTAAAGAGCCAACACCACTTGCTCTTCCTTGGGACTGAGCCAGTGTATCAGAATGAGTGCCCAAGAAAAGAAGTAAGGATTCTTAGACAAGATGGTCTAACATGGGGATCCCGGAAGGCTCTTTCCTCCATCTCCAAATAAGATGATGTGATACAGTAATAGACATCCCTTACTGTTCTCTGGATTCCAGTGGTGCTCATTACAGGGAACTAGCTTGTCCTCATGCTCTTGTTAATAATGTGGAACACAGTAACCAAACACAACAGTTTCTGATAGTGTGGAATATAACTAAGAACAGAAGGAAAGAGGAGATGTGGGGAGGATGTTGGCATGCAGGAGACAGTTGCTATGTTGAGGCAGCTGATTTCTAAATATGTCGGGATGCGAGTGACCTGCACAGGACACATGGCTGAAGGAGATACATGAATATGTGCATAATTTTTATGTAAATAACTATCTCTGAATTTTAGTTAGAAGATGGCACCATGGATTTAAAAAGCTAAAACAGTCACTCTTTCACCAGATCAGGCTGTTACAAGGCTATACAGTCTGTGTGGGAAAGAGAAATGTTGGATACGTGAAGGAATGTATAGGAAGTCTATGTAATCTTTGAAGGAGAATTAAAAGCTGCCACAGAGTAAGAAAAGAAATGAATACCACTTCTAATACAATGCCTTTGCCAAGTTGCATTAGAAAAAAATTCATGTCACTGACAAGGCAAAGAAAGTGGCATTTGTATTCTCTGACAGTACAATGTGTATGTGGAATGGATTTGGGTGCATGGGGAGGGGAGAGAGGAACTATACACAGAGAATAAGAAGTAGAAAAACATTAAGCATTTTTGCTCTACATAACCGTTACTAAGAAAGATCGTGTTAGCGTCTCAAGGAAAAATACGTGCTGACGGAGGGTCTGAGCTTCAGAGCGGTACTCAGGTTGTCATGGAATGAGAATCATGGTATCAGACTGCAGCCAAGAGCCTCAGCCCCATTATGGCAACGCAGCTTAGCCTTGGGGACTGTAGGAGTGTGAATTGATCATACAGAAATCCTTCATAGTTCAGAACACAGTAGTAAGATTGCAGAGTTCTCTGGAACGTGCTGTGGTAGTCAAAAACCACAAATGCTGGTTGAATTGAGTTTGCTCAGGGTTTCTCGAAAAGAATTCAACCAAGGCTGGCCATGGTGCCACATGCTTTTAACTCCAGCACCCAAAAGGCACAGATAGGTAGATCACTGTCAGTTCAAGGATAGCTTGGTCTACACAGGGAGTTCTAGGCCAGCCAGGGTATATAATGAGACCTTGTTTAAAAAGAGAGAGAAACCAATCAAAGATGCTTGTCACTCAAGGAACTCTAGAATTTGTCATGAAGCTTCGAGTGGACTCGATTTTTTTTTTGATTTTTAATATTTTTATTACATATTTTCCTCAATTACATTTCCAATGCTATCCCAAAAGTCCCCTATAGCGCCCCCCACTTCCCTACCCACCCATTCCCATTCTTTTGGCCCTGGCATTCCCCTATATTGGGGCATATAAAGTTTGCAAGTCCAATGGGCCTCTCTTTCCAGTGATGGCCGACTAGGCCATCGTTAGATACATATGCAGCTAGAGACAAGAGCTCCGGGGTTCTGGTTAGTACATCATGTTGTTCCAACAATAGGGTTGCAGATCCCTTTAGCTCCTTGGGTACTTTCTCTAGCTTCTCCATTGGGAGCCCTGTGATACATCCAATAGCTGACTGTGAACATCCACTCCTGTGTTTGCTAGGCCCCGGCATCGTCTCACAAGAGACAGTTATCAGGGTCCTTTCAGCAAAATCTTGCTAGTGTATGCAATGGTGTCAGCGTTTAGAAGCTGATTATGGGATGGATCCCTGGATACGGCAGTCTCTAAATGGTCCATCCTTTCATCATAGCTACGAACTTTGTCTCTGTAACTCCTTCCCTGGGTGTTTTGTTCCCAATTCTAAGAAGGTGCACAGTGTCCACACTTTGGTCTTCATTCTTCTTGAGTTACATGCGTTTAGCAAATTGTATCTTATATCTTGGGTATCCTAAGTTTTGGGCTAATATCCACTTATCAGTGAATACATATTGTGTGAGTTCTTTTGTGATTGTGTTACTTCACTCAAGATGATGCCCTCCAGGTCCATCCATTTGGCTAGGAATTTCATAAATTCATTCTTTTTAATAGCTGAGTAGTACTCCATTGTGTAAATGTACCATAATTTCTGTATCCATTCCTCTGTTGAGGGACATCTGGGTTCTTTCCAGCTTCTGGCTATTATAAATAGGGCTGCTATGAACATAGTGGAGCATGTGTCCTTTTTACCGGTTGGGACATCTTCTGGATATATGCCCAGGAGAGGTATTGCTGGATCCTCCGGTAGTACTATGTCCAATTTTCTGAGGAACCGCCAGACTGATTTCCAGAGTGGTTGTACAAGCTTGCAATCCCACCAACAATGGAGGAGTGTTCCTCTTTCTCCACATCCTCGCCAGCATCTGCTGTCACCTGAATTTTTGATCTTAGCCATTCTGACTGGTGTGAGGTGGAATCTCAGGGTTGTTTTGATTTGCATTTCCCTGATGATTAAGGATGTTGAACATTTTTTCAGGTGTTTCTCTGCCATTCGGTATTCCTCAGGTGAGAATTCTTTGTTCAGTTCTGAGCCCCATTTTTTAATGGGGTTATTTGACTTTCTGGAGTCCACCTTCTTGAGTTCTTTATATATATTGGATATTAGTCCCTTATCTGATTTAGGATAGGTGAAGATCCTTTCCCAATCTGTTGGTGGTTTTTTTGTCTTATTGATGGTGTCTTTAGCCTTGCAGAAGCTTTGTAGTTTCATGAGGTCCCACTTGTCAATTCTCGATCTTACAGCACAAGCCATTACTGTTCTATTCAGGAATTTTTCCCCTGTGCCCATATCTTCAAGGCTTTTCCCCACTTTCTCCTCTATAAGTTTCAGTGTCTCTGGTTTTATGTGAAGTTCCTTGATCCACTTAGACTTGACCTTAGTACAAGGAGATAGGAATGGATCGATTCGCATTCTTCTACATGTTAACAACCAGTTGTGCCAGCACCATTTGTTGAAAATGCTGTCTTTCTTCCACTGGATGTTTTTAGCTCCCTTGTCGAAGATCAAGTGACCATAGGTGTGTGGGTTCATTTCTGGGTCTTCAATTCTATTCCATTGGTCTATTTGTCTGTCACTATACCAGTACCATGCAGTTTTTATCACAATTGCTCTGTAGTAGAGCTTTAGGTCCGGCATGGTGATTCCACCAGGGGTTCTTTTATCCTTGAGAAGAGTTTTTGCTATCCTAGGTTTTTTGTTATTCCAGATGAATTTGCAGATTGCACTTTCTAATTCGTTGAAGAATTGATTTGGAATTTTGATGGGGATTGCATTGAATCTGTAGATTGCTTTTGGCAAGATAGCCATTTTTACAATGTTGATCCTGCCAATCCATGAGCATGGGAGATCTTTCCATCTTCTGAGATCTTCTATAATTTCTTTCTTCAGAGACTTGAAGTTTTTATTATACAGATCTTTCACTTCCTTAGTTAGAGTCACGCCAAGATATTTTATATTATTTGTGACTATTGAGAAGGGTGTTGTTTCCCTAATTTCTTTCTCAGCCTGTTTATTCTTTGTGTAGAGAAAGGCCATTGATTTGTTTGAGTTAATTTTATATCCAGCTACTTCACCGAAGCTGTTTATCAGGCTTAGGAGTTCTCTGGTGGAATTTTTAGGGTCACTTATATATACTATCATATCATCTGCAAAAAGTGATATTTTGACTTCATCTTTTCCGATTTGTATCCCTTTGATCTCCTTTTGTTGTCCAATTGCTTTGGCTAGGACTTCAAGTACAATGTTGAATAGGTATGGAGAAAGTGGACAGCCTTGTCTAGTCCCTGATTTTAGAGGGATTGCTTCAAGCTTCTCACCATTTACTTTGATGTTGGCTACTGGTTTGCTGTAGATTACTTTTATCATGTTTAGGTATGGGCCTTGAATTCCTGATCTTTCCAAGACTTTTATCATGAATGGGTGTTGGATCTTGTCAAATGCTTTTTCCGCATCTAAGGAGATGACCATGTGGTTTTTGTCTTTGAGTTTGTTTATATACTGGATTACGTTGATGGATTTCCGTATATTGAACCATCCCTGCATCCCTGGGATGAAACCTACTTGGTCAGGATGGATGATTGTTTTGATGTGTTCTTGGATTCGGTTAGCAAGAACTTTATTGAGGATTTTTGCATCAATATTCATAAGGGATATTGGTCTGAAGTTTTCTATCTTTGTTGGGTCTTTTTGTGGTTTAGGTATCAGAGTAATTGTGGCTTCATAGAATGAGTTGGGTAGAGTACCTTCTGTTTCTATTTTGTGGAATAGTTTGTGAAGAACTGGGATTAGATCTTCTTTGAAGGTCTGATAGAACTCTGCACTAAACCCATCTGGTCCTGGGCTTTTTTTTAGTTGGGAGACTATTAATGACTGCTTCTATTTCTTTGGGGGATATAGGGCTGTTTAGATCATTAACCTGATCTTGATTCAACTTTGGTACCTGGTATCTGTCTAGGAACTTCTCCATTTCATCCAGGTTCTCCAGTTTTGTTGAGTATAGCCTTTGGTAGAAGGATCTGATGGTGTTTTGGATGTCTTCAGGATCTGTTGTTATGTCACCTTTTTCATTTCTGATTTTGTTAATTAGGATGCTTTCCCTGTGCCCTCTAGTGAGTCTGGCTAAGGGTTTATCTATCTTGTTGATTTTCTCAAAGAACCAGCTCCTTGATTGGTTGATTCTTTGAATAGTTTTTCTTGTTTCCACTTGGTTGATTTCACCCCTGAGTTTGATTATTTCCTGCCGTCTACTCCTCTTGGGTGAATTTGCTTCCTTTTGTTCTAGTGCTTTCAGGTGTGTTGTCAAGCTGCTAATGTGTGCTCTCTCTAGTTTCCTTTTGGAGGCACTCAGAGCTATGAGTTTTCCTCTTAGAAATGCTTTCATTGCGTCCCATAAGTTTGGGTATGTTGTGGCTTCATTTTCATTGAACTCTAAAAAGTCCTTAATTTCTTTCTTTATTCCTTCCTTGACCAAGGTATCATTGAGAAGAGTGTTGTTCAGTTTCCACGTGAAGGTTGGCTTTCTATTATTTATTTTGTTATTGAAGATCAGCCTTAGTCCATGGTGATCTGATAGGATGCATGGGACAATTTCAATATTTTTGTATCTGTTGAGGCCTGTTTTGTGACCAATTATGTGGTCAGTTTTGGAGAAGGTACCATGAGGTGCTGAGAAGAAGGTATATCCTTTTATTTTAGGATAGAATGTTCTGTAGATATCTGCCAGATCCATTTGATTCATAATTTCTCTTAGTTTCTCTGTGTCCCTGTTTAGTTTCTGTTTCCATGATCTGTCCATTGGTGAAAGTGGTGTGTTGAAGTCTCCCACTATTATTGTATGAGGTGCAATGTGTGCTTTGAGATTTACTAAAGTTTCTTTAATGAATGTGGCTGCCTTTGTATTTGGAGCATAGATATTCAGGATTGATAGTTCCTCTTGGAGGATTTTACCTTTGATGAGTATGAAGTGTCCCTCCCTGTCTTTTTTAATGACTTTGGGTTGGAAGTCAATCTTATCAGATATTAGAATGGCTACTCCAGCTTGTTTCTTCATACCATTTGCTTGGAAAATTGTTTTCCAGCCTTTCATTCTGAGGTAGTGTCTATCTTTTTCTCTGAGATGAGTTTCCTGTAAGCAGCAAAATGTTGGGTCTTGTTTGTGTAGCCAGTTTGTTAGTCTATGTCTTTTTATCGGGGAGTTGAGTCCATTGATATTAAGAGATATTAAGGAAAAGTAATTGTTGTTTCCTGTTATTTTTGTTGTTAAAGTTGGCATTCTGTTCTTGTGGCTGTCTTCTTTTAGGTTTGTTGAGGGATTACCTTCTTGTTGTTTCTAGGGCGTGGTTCCTGTCCTTGTATTGGTTTTTTTCTGTTATTATCCTTTGAAGGGCTGGATTCGTGGAGAGATAATGTGTGAATTTGGTTTTGTCGTGGAATACTTTGGTTTCTCCATCTATGTTAATTGAGAGTTTGGCTGGGTATAGTAGCCTGGGCTGGAATTTGTGTTCTTTTAGTGTCTGTATAACATCCGTCCAGGATCTTCTGGCTTTCATAGTCTCTGGTGAGAAATCTGGTGTAATTCTGATAGGCTTGCCTTTAGATGTTACTTGGCCTTTTTCTCTTACTGCTTTTAGTATTCTATTTTTATTTAGTGCATTTGTTGTTCTGATTATTATGTGTCGGGAGGTATTTCTTTTCTGGTCCAGTCTACTTGGAGTTCTGTAGGCTTCTTGTATGTTCATGGGCATCTCTTTCTTTAGGTTTGGGAAGTTTTCTTCTATAATTTTGTTGAAGATGTTTGCTGGTCCTTTGAGTTGAAATTCTTCATTCCCATCCACTCCTATTATCCGTAGGTTTGGTCTTCTCATTGTGTCCTGTATTTCTTGGATGTTTTGAGTTAGGATCTTTTTGCATTTTACATTTTCCTTGATTGTTGTGCCGATGTTCTCTATGGAATCTTCTGCACCTGAGATTCTCTCTTCCATCTCTTGTATTCTGTTGCTGATGCTCGTATCTATGGTTCCAGATTTCTTTCCTAGGGTTTCTATCTCCAGTGTTGCCTCATTTTGGGTTTTCTTTATTGTGTCTACTTCCCTTTTTAGGTCTAGTATGGTTTTGTTCATTTCCATCATCTGTTTGGAGGTGTTTTCCTGTTTTTCTTTAAGGACTTCTACCTGTTTGATTGTGTTATCCTGTTTTTCTTTAAGGACTTCTACCTGTTTGATTGTGTTATCCTGTTTTTCTTTAAGGACTTGTAACTCTTTAGCCATGTTCTCCTGTAATTCTTTAAGTGAGTTATTAAAGTCCTTCTTGATGTCCTCTACCATCATCATGAGATATGCTTTTAGATCCGTGTCTAGCTTTTCCGGTGTGTTGGGGTGCCCTGGACTGGGCGAAGTGGGGGTGCTGGGTTCTGATGATGGTGAGTGGTCTTTGTTTCTGTTAGTAAGATTATTACGTTTACCTTTCGCCATCTGGTAATCTCTGGGGTTAGTTGTTATCGTTGTCACTGTTTAAAGATTGGAGCAGAAGCTGTGTTCCACTCACCAGCAGTCTCAAAATCCTGTGGCGGGGGTCGTGGGTAGCTGGCGGTACCCCGGTGCTGGTCCAGCCGGAAGAGGCCTGTGGTCCTACTCAGGCCGGTTTTCTGCTTCCCTAACTAATGCAGTCTCTGGTTCCGCGCACAATTGGATTGGAGCAGAAGCTGTGTTCCACTCACCAGAAGTCTTAAGATCCTGTGGCGGGTGTTGTGGGTAGCTGGCGAGTGTCAGCGGACCCTGCGCCCCAGCTGCCCCGGTGCTTTTCTGACCGGACGAGGCTTGTGGCCCTACGTAGGCCGGATTTCTGCCTCCCCAACCAAAGCAGTCTCAGGTCCCGCGTGATTGGACTGGAGCAGAAGCTGTGTTCCACTCACCAGCAGTCTCAAAATCCTGTGGCGGGGGTCGTGGGTAGCTGGCGGGTGTCAGGCGACCCTGCGCTCAAGCTACCCCTGTGCTGATCCGGCCGGATGAGGCCTGTGGCCCTACTCAGGCCGGTTTCTGCTTCCCTAACTAATGCAGTCTCAGGTCCCGCGCGCAATTGGATTGGAGCAGAAGCTGTGTTCCACTCACCAGAAGTCTTAAGATCCTGTGGCGGGTGTTGTGGGTAGCTGGCGAGTGTCAGCAGACCCTGCGCCCTAGCTGCCGCGGTGCTTTTCTGACCGGAAGAGCTGGACTCGATTTTTTAATCATCTCTTGTAGAGGCTTGGCTTCTTGAGAATTGCCCTTCGTGGGGCAGGGGATGCGGCTGAATGGTAGTGTGTTTGTCTAACACATGGAGTTCCCTGGGACAGGCGCCCAGTACTGGGAAAGAAAATCACCTTTCTTCCTGGAGAAAATTAGTCACCTCTTGAATTAACTCGAGGCCACTGCCTGTCTGAACTAAAACTAAAACTAACCGCCCTGGACATATGACCATGACTGTCCAGCTTGCAGTGAAACAAGCAAGGAAGAAATTCCTCCAGAGACCAAAAGAAGTCTAGGAGGTGTTAAAGAATTATGGGTCACCGTTGGCACACACCAGCAGGCTTGCTGGCAAAGCTATGGAGGCCAAAAATGAGGGAGATCAGATGAGAGTCTACCTAGTCCAACATTGAGGGATAACTGGGCTAACATATACTGAGCTCCAATAGCCTTTTCATGAACTCACTGATTCAACATCTCTTAGGTATTTCATGGCTTAACAAATTGTGGCAACCAAACTTAGATTTGCTACATTAACATTGTTGTCGTTTATCACAGCACTGAGCAAATGAATGACATTGTTTGGTGTGTCACCAGAATTTCCCAATTGATGGTACTCAAGGGACACATTCAGCTTCCTCATAAGGGCTCCTTCCCTGGGGAGACACAGTACACACACCTTAGAAACAACAGTGCAAGCGGATGGAGCACATGTGCTCCCCACCCACTTCCTCATGAAACTTGGAAGGAGCCATTTATTGCTTTGAATCAGTTTCTTTTCTTTCACTTATTTCTGATTTAGCCCCTTCCTCATCCCCAGACGTGTGTTGAATTGAACATTTTAGATAGTTTATAAACCTTGTGATAATTTGAGACACAAACCTTAGCAGTGGTTATGGGGGAAGAGAGAAGCAATCCCAAGGGAGACCTTAGGGTCTCAGAAAGAACAGGACATTGGTAGCCAAATAAGAATGGAAGAGGAAGGAGGAGGGGTCTGTTCACACAGTCCTCGCTTCAGGAAGGAATGAACAGAATGCTGAGAAGGAACATCTGTCAACGAAAATGTGTTGCAGGGTGATAGCAGATTGTAAGAGGTCTCAAAGAGGGACTTAATTAATGTCTACACAGCGAAAGCCCAACCCAAGCTTCTATGTAAGAACGCGGCTTCATCAAGCAGATCTTAGGAGTTCTGGGTTGCTGTGCGATGTGAGGAGGTATGGAAAGGAGGGACTGCACCAGAGGCCCCACAGGAGCCGGAAAGTGCATAATCACCTTGCTCGTTTTTCTCCGTTTTCACTGTTGGGATGGAGAATGAAGAAGCTTGGCAGAGAAGGTTCCTAAGTCGCAAGCTAATCAGTAGCAGAGACAAAGTAGAGTTCAGGCATCCTGACTCAAAATTTACCATCATATCTCCTTGGTTACCGTTAAGGATCCATTACATCCACATGCTAAATGAAGGCTTGAATTAAGTGCTAGCATTTGAGACTAAAATGAAAATGACACATGAGAGGGGAGGGAAGTGTAAACCAATGTGATAGTGTAAGAATGGAATGAAGTATGAACCAATGTGATAGAGTGAGAGTGGAGGCAAGTGTGAACTGGTGTGATAGAGAGTGGAGGCAAATGTGATCTGTGTGATAGAGTGAGAGTAGAGGCAAATGTGAACTGGTGTGATAGAGTGAGAGTGGAGGGAAGTGTGAACTGATGTGACAGAGTGAGAGTGGAGGCAAGTATGATCTGTGTGATAGAGTGAGAGTAGAGAGAAGTATGAACTGGTGTGATAGAGTAAGAGTGGAGGGAAGTGTGGGCTGGTGTGATAGAGTGAGAGTGGAGGGAAGTGTGACCTGGTGTGATAGAGTGAGAGTGGAGGGAAGTGTGACATGGTGTGATAGAGTGAGAGTGGAGGGAAGTGTGACCTGGTGTGATAGAGTGAGAGTGGAAGGTTGTCCTTTGTCTTCCATAAGCATTGTGGTGAGTATACACCCATACTCACAGACATGAACACACACACACACACACGGTGGGGAGAGATTTTTTTTTGAAGAATGGAAATTATCCCCTTTTTGTTCTGGAAGTCCAAAAACCTGACCAGAGGCCCAAGGGATAAACTTGGGGTTTGTCAGTGTGACTTCCCTCCAGAGGGGCATCTTGTTTCTGCCTTTCTTTTGGTATCCAGAGGTAGTGTTGTTTCTCAGCTCATGAGTCTTTTCCATCTTCATAGTGAAAAATACCTTATCGTGTCTTTCTGAGTGGCCTCACCCTCTCTTTGACTCCCTCCACCCACTACACTAACTTTTATCTCTCCACACTTGACACATTACTGAATTGGGCCAACAATAAGATCCAGAATATTTTTTTATTTTTCATATCTATGTGAATATAGTGTGTGTGTGTGTGTGTGTGTGTGTGCTGTGCATGCATGTGTGTATCTATGTCCACATACAGAGAGGGAATGTGTGTGTGGGTAGCTGAGGAAGTCAGAGGCTGTGTGCCGAGAGTCTTTCAATATTCTTTCACATTACTCATTGAGGTAGTGTCTCTCGGCTGAGAGCAGAGCTCACTGCTGTTGAGTCCTGGCTGGCTATCAAGCTAGACATCCCCATGATTCCTCTGTCACAATCTTCCCAGTCAGGTGGCCACCACACCTGCCCAGTGTTCACATAGACTCTGGGGATTTGCACTCGGGTCCTCAGCTTGTTGCTTGTACAGCAACCACTTTAACCCTTGAGCCAACTCACCAGCCCTAATTTCCTTACTCTAAGACCAGCCGGTGAGAGCCTGCATTTCCTCCTGGCTGCTTAGCATTGGGTATTTATAGGTTACAGGGATTTGGGTGTAGATGTCTTTGGACCAGGGGCTTATCATGCTGTAGATAGACAGGTGAAACGAACCAGAGAGGACTCCTAATGTAGTGGGAGCCTGTAGTCCCAGCACCGCAGCAGGAGGACCAGGAGTTCAAGGCCAGCCTCAGACACCTACTGAATTCTAGTCCAGAATGTGCCACATGACATCCTGTCTCAAAAAGGGGAAGAAAAAGACACATAGCAAAAAAAAATGGGGAAATTGAGAGAGGAACCTTCACAGGACACTCATCTCAAAAAACAGAAAAATGTTGAATTTTAGTTAATGCTGTTTCAGGTCCTATGTCCTCACAGTTCTCAACTGGGATAAAAATGCTGCTTTTTAGCTGACTCTTCTGGCACAGCCACACTGGCGATTTGAAAACTAGCAATTACTACTTGGAACACAGAAGGCCCTGGGTTTGATCCTCTTGCTTTAAAAGAGAGAGAGATTTTTCCATGTTTTTAAATTTTCTATTTATTTATGTCAGTATGCTAAGTGTTTTCTTTTTTTTTTTTCAGTAGCAGTTTTAGGAGCATTGTAAATGTTTGCCACATACCACAGATATTCAAGTTATGTTTTTAGAACCTTGTGGTGTTAGTATTCCAGAAAATAATTTCTCCTTACATTTTACCCCGTTATCTAGGTGGTAGTGATGCAGGCATTTAATCCCAGCACTCAGGAGGCAGAGGCAAGCAGATTTCTGAGTTCAAAGCCAGCCTGCTCTACAAAGCAAGTTCCAGGAGATTGGGGCTACACAGAGAAACTATGTCTCAAAAACACTGTTTTATATGATCTAAAAACCATTTTTAAAAGTCTCTATGTGTTTTTATAGCACCAGTGTTTGCTCTGGAGGTCTATGCAGATCCAGAGGACCTTCCTACCTAGTCCATACTATGAAACCCCCAAACAACTTTCTCTATGAACTAAAAGTATAGTGTTTGACCACAGACATCTAAAAATAACTAATAACAGGCACTGCTGTGAATTATCCCAGATAATCCTCAGAGTGCCGAGGAGGTGGCTTTGCTGGCAAAGGACCTCCTATACAGGCATAGGTCCCGAGTGCAGACACCTGCATACAAGCCAGGCCTGGGGTGCGCACCTATGCCCCCAGGGCTGGTGGGGTGCTGACAAATGGAATCCTAGAGTTCGCTAGCCAGTGTAGCCAAATCAGTGATATTCAGGTTCAGTAGGAGATCCTCTATCCAAAGGAGATACAGAGAATGGTAGAGGAAGACACCTGATATTAATCTCTGCCCTCCATATTTAATACACACCTATGGGTGTTCGTATACACATACAACAAAAGACCATCTACGATTTCAACAATAGATACAATATTACTTTAACCTAATGCAATACAATATAAAATTAAAATAGATAAGTCGAACATATATATGTTTACATGGACACATTAATTTGTCCATACACACACACACACACACACACACACACACACACACACACACACACACACAGAGAGAGAGAGAGAGAGAGAGAGAGAGAGAGAGAGAGAGAGAGAGAGAGAAGGTCTTTCTATGTAGCACAGATTGGCTTCCAAATAATTTACTGTCTCTCCTCTTCAGCATCCCAAGGGCAAGGATTACAGATATGCAGCCTCACACCAATTTGAAAAATTTAAATATTGTACAAAGCACAAAATGAAAGAAAGCTGCAGACACTACCTACCACCACTCTCTGTTATAGATCTTGAAACCCTCATGTGTCAACAGCCAGGTCCCCAGCAGACATCTCTATCTGAAGGTGGCAAGAAGACCAGGATGCACACTCTGGTTGGAGAAAATAGATCTCTGAAGAGAACACTGGAACACTGACACCTCTCTCTCTCTCTCTCTCTCTCTCTCTCTCTCTCTCTCTCTCTCTCTCTCTCTCTCTCTCTCTCTCCATCCTGACTGTCACTAAATGAGCAGATTTACTCCACTACATGTGATTTCTTACTTCATCATGGTCCCAAAGCAATGCAGCTGAACAGTTACATATAAACCATGAGTCAAACTAAGTCTTTCCTCTTATTGGAAAGTGTATGTGTGTGTGTGTGTGTGTGCACACGTGTGTTTGTCAGTGTATAGGGTATGTGCGCATGAGTGCAGGTGCCCTCAGAGGCTAGAGGATGGCTTCAGTTCCCCTGGAACTAGAGTTACAGTTGTGGGTGCTGGGACTTAACTTTAGTCTTCTGAAAGAGCTGTACACATACACTCGTAACCCCTGAGCCATCTCTGCAGCCTCAAGTCTCACCTCTATAAACTGATTATCTCAGGTATTTTTCATCGCAGTGGAGAACTCAACAGTGCCTATCATTGTGTAGAATGTAAACCACATTCAAAATAGACTCTCATTTTGTTAATGGTCATGGACACATAAACAGTAAAAGGACAAAAATATCTATAGGGATGGCGTGTGTGAATTTTCAGCAGTGTCTATTTTCAGGTAACCTGAAGACCTGCGGTTCTGACTTATTTTTAGCTTTAATTTTTAAGATGTGGGGCTAGAGAGTTGGTTCTGTTGGTAAAGAGCTTGCCACGCAAGCACAAAGAACTGGGTTCAAATCTCCAGCATCCGCGTAGTACCCAGGCTTGGTGACATGTGACTTTAGCCCCAGCACTGCATGGCAGGGGGATGCAGGAGAAGGTGAATCCAGGCTCTTTATGGACCAGACAGTCAAGATGAAAATGGGAACCTCCAGGTTCAGTAAGAGACTTTGTCTCAAAAATCAAGGGGAATGCAATACCATATGCATTTCCCAGTTAAAATTGCAAAGTTCAGTGGGATTTCCTGCATTCAGAGTTGTGCAACTGTCACTACAATCAATTATAAAACAGTGTCTTTATCTCCAAGGAGACCATGTTCCCACTCAGACACACCCTGGTTTCTGTTCCTGTGCTGAAGTCCTAGGAATGGCTAACTGACTTCCCATCTCTCCTGATTTGACTGTTCTGAGCATTTTATGTAAGTGCAATCATGTGTTATGCAGTTTTTCATGATTGGCTTCTTTCATTTAACATTATGGCTTCCTAAGTTCAGCTCAGCTCTAATGTGTTCCAGCCCTTCATACTTTTTATGGACAGATAATCTTGTATTTCCTTTAGTTCTAACAATTTTTTTTAGATTTATTCATTTTATTTATATGAGTACAATCTTGCTGTCTTCAGACACACCAGAAGAGGGCATCAGATCTCATTACAGATGGTTGTGAGCCACCATGTGGTTGCTGGGAATTGAACTCAGGACCTCTGGAAGAGCAGTCAGTGCTCTTAACCACTGAGCCATCTCTCCAGCCCGGCTCTATCATTTTTTAATTCATCCATTAGTTGGTAGGTGTTTTGATTGTTTTAATTTTTGAGATAATGAAAAATACTGCCATGAACATCTGTGTACCTGTTCATCCATGAACTGATGTTTCCTTTGCCTAGGAGAGAAACACTTAGCACATACAGTGACTCTGTGTGCGACATCTTGAGGACCTGTCAGAGCATTCGCCAAAGCAGCCATCATGTTACGTCCCCACAAGTAACATGAGAAGGTTGGAAATGTGTCATATCCTCACCCAACAACAGGTGTCATTATCAGTTCTTTAACTGCAACCATTCTGTAGAGTGGGAAGTGATGTCTCATTGTGGTTTTGATTGACATTTCTCTGATTACTAATGATATACATATTTTCATATGCTAATTTCTTCTAATTAATTTTTATAATTAAAAAGTCCTTCAAGCAAACTTTGCAAGTTAAACATTGATACGGCTGAACGTACACAGACTGTGTTGTCATTAATGTGATTGATTGTTGAAACTGGAACAGCTTTTTTAAAAAGATTTTATTTTATCTACCTATCTAGCTCTCTCTCTATCTATGGATGTGTTCATTCATTCATTCATTCATTCATTCGTGTGTGTGTGTGTGTGTGTGTACTTGCCCACAGAGGCAAAAAGAGGGCTTCATGTCCCCTAGGACTGGAGTTAAAGGCAAATGTGAATTTCCCATGTGGGAACTGAACTGTGCCCCTCTGAAAGTGGAACAAGCATTCAACTACCTTTTCACCTTTTAGTACAGTGACTTGCAGCCTGTGGGACACGACCCCTTTGGCAAATGTTTCTCCTCAAAAATATTTATGTTATGCTCTGTAACCGTAGCAAAATTATTGTTATGAAGTAGCAACGAAAATAATTATGCAGTTGGGGGGTCACAACAACATGAGAGACTGTATTAAAGGGTCTTGGCTTTAGGAAGGTTGAGAACCACTGCAATAGAATAATCTACTCCTTAAGAAGTATATGTGTCTTCTAAGATGCATATTTGGGACAAAACTGCAGAGAACATACAGCGCATGTTTCATTCAGATACTGAAAGGGGGGGGACTGCTAGCAGACTGTTGATGCGACTATGCTAAGTCGGACAGCATCCACTTTGCAATTGGAAGTGCTCTGAGGCTGTGAGCACCAGAGATGAGTCACTGTAACTGTCCCGCTGTGACACACAAGTGCTGACCTGTTAAGAAACAGCAAGACCGAGGGGCGGGTACTCTCCCTTGATACTTTCAAATAGAGAGTTTGTAAAATCTAGGACAGAACTTACAAGAGAGAACCATTGTTCTGAAACTGTATTGTTAAATTGCCTGCCTGATCTTTATGAGAGAATGCGGTCAATTCAAGTTCACTTAAGGTTTGCAGAAATGGTTTATTAACTCAATTCAGATCAGTTATTCCCCTCCTCCTTGAGAATAATGGTGGTACCAGAAACTTCCATGACCATGTACAGACCATGAACAGGCCTGCACAAGGAGCTGACCATGAAGAGACCTGTAGAAGCTGACCATGCACAGACCTGCACAAGGGGCTGTGTGGAGGCCACAGCTGGTCAGAGCTGGAGAAGCCATCCCATCTGTTTCCCAGTCCATGGTCATTCTCCCAAACGCAGTTCCTGGTTGAAGAGGGAAATCTCCATGTGAGCATGGGAAAGGGGGCCTGGAGCATCAGCAGAGCTCCAGGATTCGGTGGCAAGTGGAGCAGCGTCCTCACATCCTCAGAATGACGCAGAGTTGGGGGCAACAGTCACGGAAGAGGATTCCACAGGGAGAGAAGAAGGGGAAGAATTAAGAAAGCCACAAGAAAGCTCAGAGGAACAGGGAAGCAGAAAGGAAAGTGAAGAAAGGCATCCAGCCAGCCCAGTGTGGCATGGGCTCCAGCTACTCAAGAGTGTGTGTTTTTGAATGAGAAATGCCCCTCATCGGTTCAGGTATTGGACATTTGGTTTCCATGTTAGTAAAGCCTTGGAGAGGTTATTGGTCATTTAGGAAATGAAGCCTTGCTGGAGGCAGTATGTCACTAGGTTAGGCTTTGAGAAAGCAATCCCACATCCTTTTTCAGTCTTTTTGATTTGTTTTGTTTTGTCTTGTTTGTTTTGTTTTTCTGCTTTGTGTTTTCAATTGCAGATGTCTCTTAGCTCCTTGCTTGGGCTGCATGCTACCATACCTCCCCAGGGAACCATTATGGACTCCCTGTCTGGAAATATAAGCTAAAATAAACCTCATCCTGTGAATTGCATTTGGTGACGGTATTTTATCACAGCAACATAAAATAATCCACACAGAGATAGCACACAAGCACAGGGGCAGCCTGTAGAATGTAGGCTGTCTCAGGGATAACACACTGAGGCTCCTAGCCAGCTGAGCAACCCAGAATTCCTGTATGCACTGAATCCAGTGTGGAGTTGGGTGTTTTGGCACAGACTTGTAATCCCAGCCCTCTGGAAGCTGATATGGGAAGAGCCTGCAACTGTAAGACCAACCTGCATTGAAAAATGAGTTGCCAACTAGTTAGGGCTACAGAATGAAGAGGAAATACCTTATATATGAGCCCTTCCCAACAGTCCCCTGTGAGCTGGGCCAGTTAAGGGTAAGTTGTGTTTGACAGAGAAAGATGCTCTGTGAGGTGGACTGTGAGGTGCCCCCTGCCCTTGCGTCTGTGCACTTCTATACAAGGCCATATTCCAACACCTTGGAGAGTGGCCACATTGAGCTCTACTCTGAGGGGGGAAGCAGCCCAAGAGTGCTCCTATACCACAAAGTCATGAAGAACAGCGGGCCATTGATGGGAATTAAGTAACTAGGAAATGCAAAACACAGAGCGGTCACAAGTCAGGGGCCCTGGGAACGCATGCCACAGTGACTGAGTGGGTCACAAGAAGCAGCTATGGAGAGGATGAGAGTCTGCTGCATAGAGAGGGGGAGGATGCCGAGGTAGGTGATCAACTGCGTGGCCCTCTATGTGATGATCCAGACCAGTTATGATTCACAAAGGTGGGGGACACACAGGTCTGAGAGCAGACACTGAGGACCTCGCATTGCTCTCTTGGGCTGCTTCCCCCTCTCAGAGTAGAGCTCAATGGGGCCACTCTCCAAGGTGTTGGAATATGGCCTTGTATGGAAATGCACAGACGCAGGGGCAGGGGGCACCTCACAGTCCACCTCACAGGGCATCTTTCTCTGTCAAACACAATTTACCCTTAACTGGCCCAGCTCACAGGACTGTTGGGAAGGGCTCAGAGAGGAATTAGACAACTGGAAACAGGCTGGTCCAACCCAACCATTTAAGACTTGTGAAGAATTTTTGACCCCACTGTTTTCTTCTTACTTTTGCCTAATCTTGTTCAGTTTTACTTTTTAATTGAATTCTTTCAAATTCTTTGCTCTTTTCTCTGTTTCTTTTTAATTTTTAAAAATCCTTCTTTTCCCCTGTTTCCTTTAAATATTATATTGTTATTACTTTAAAATTTAATATTTTCTAGATTTTCTGTATTATTGTTGTTGTTGCTGCTATTGTTATTATTTGAGACAGGATTTCATGATGTAGACCAGGCTAGCCTCAAACTCACAGATATGCCCCTGCCTCTGCTTCTTGAGTGCTGAGATTAAAGATAGGTGCTAATACATCCAGCTATTTGCTATTCTCTTTGTCCTTTTTCCTTTTCTTTCAATTTTGGTTGATAATTGTTTTTTAAATTTTTTTCTGTATATTTGCATACATTGTTGTTCTTATTGAGATTCATCTTTCCTCTATGGGCAGCAAAAAAACCAAGAACATGTAGAAACACATGGAGACAGAACAGTGTACTTAAGTATAGGAACATGTGGAGATGAGATATTTCACTTTTATATAAGTGGTTGATTGTGGAAGGGGGAACTGGGGAATCTTGGGAGTGAGATGGTAAGCTAGACTAGCCAAATAAGAGAGTTCCAGGTTCAGTGAGAGACTGTACCTCAATATATAAGGCATACACAGGTCAAGGAAAACATACTGCACCTCTACACACATACAGGCACACACACGTATATACACATGCACACATGTACTTGCATGTGCACTCACATATGTACACACACACATATATATGTGTCTGTGTATATATATATATATACATATATATATGTATATATATATGCATATGAAACACAACCATATGCAAAACCAGAAACATTTTTAGCATATTAGTACAGGTAACCATTTCCAGACTAGTATTCTAATAGCTCAGGAGATGAAGAACTGACTTGTGAGATCAGACCAAAGGAAAACCTTTCTGCATGGCAAAAAGCAGATCAACAGAGTGAAGAGACAGCCTATAGATGGGGAGAAAAATCTGTCAGTAGTCATTCATCTGTCAGAGCACCAGTGTCCAGAACGGTAATCTCAGCACTCAGGAGGCAGAGGCAGGAGGATCTGAGTTTGAGGCCAGCCCAGTCTACAGAGTGAGTTCCAGGACAGCCAGGACTACACAGAGAAACCCTGTCTGGAAAAACCAAACCAAACCAACAAACCAACCAACCAAATAAACAAACAAACAAACAAACAATCATGACCATGCTTGGCCACTGAAGAGGTCACCAGGTTAAGCAAAGTAAGGCAGATGCAGAGAGGCATGCATTGTGTATTCCCTTTATATGTGGACTCTAGAATAAACAAAAAGGTTGACCTGAAAAGGACAAGAAGGATGTAGAGGAAGAGGTGGTACCTGGATGGGCAGATCCAACCACATGATACAAGCTTTAGGAACTGAAATGACACTCATGACACACATAACTAATATGCATTAATATTAATGAATCCTAAGACTAATGAGGGGGACTCTCTGCTCATTACTAGACGTCCTGTGAACATATGAACAAAAGGGAAACCTCTTTTGGTTGCCGTGCTGCAGATAACAGCATGTCTGTGCATTTGAAACATTTGGACATATCCTAAGCAAGGGTTGATTTCATTCAGATCCCACACAGAAGACTCTGTAGTAAGGTTCAGGAACTCAGCTAAGGAAGGAAAAGAAAAATTATCAATGTTTTTCCTTAATTCCTTTCTTCCACCTTCAGTGTTTTCAAATCTAGTAAAATCAACTTGCAAATTAACAGGAAACCAGCTTCTGGCATACGCTGTTTCTCATCAAAGAAAAACCACATACAAATTTCACAGGAGTGAAGCAAGTACTAAACATGACTAAAGAAATGATAATATGCTGTTCACTAAGCCAGAGATTATTAGCACACCCTTCATGGATGGTGTCCTCCAGGAAGGCATGCTGCCTAGAAGAAGCTATTGTAGCAAGGACTCTAAGGTGCATGATTTCACAGAAGAATTTTAGGAGGACAGAGCGATGTGTATCCATGAAAGTCTTTGGAGATGGCTCAGTTGTTAAGAGCACCGGTTGCTTTTGAGAGGACCCTGGTTCAATTCCCAGCACTCTCATGGTGGTTAATAACTGCCCAGAACTGCAGTTTCAGGGGAACTCTCTGATCTCTACAGACACTTCATGCACAGGCTCCACAGACAAACATGCGGACAAAACACGCATACATGTAAAATAAAAATAAAAAATTTGAAAATAAGGCAGCTTTTGAGAGGAGAACCAAAGGATGGGTTCAAAGCCAGAGGCTGACAAAGGGATTAGAGAGATTACCCCGAAAGCAGCCTGCACTCAAAGGCGCAGAGGACAGTAGCACATTTGAGAAAGGCCTGTTATTGGGTGTTTTGGAACGTGAGTTCTGTGTGCCAGGGCCTTGGGCTGCTGAGATAGAAAACTGTCACCAGAGCTGTTCACAAGTTGCCTTGTGTATGACATGCTGAGAAGAATTTCCTTTTGATGACACAGGGGAATCTATGAAGATCTCAGAGGAAGCCCTTAATGTGATGTCTAGTGTGATTTGGTCGGCAGCCTTTGGTGACAATGACAGCAGCAGATGTTTATGGGTCATAGTCTGTGTAGCAGCTGTGGTTCTCATATTGTCAGCTTGGTAACTGGTTGATGTCACCCACTTCTACTTCGTGTCCACAGAGCTGCTGTTGCCTCAAGAGACATGGCACTTACCAGCCAGCGTCATCTTGCTCGGTTCTGTTTTTACTCCTCTTCTGTTTACCCCCACCAAGGCCGGGTTCCCGGCTTCTCTTGGATCCTCACAGACCATCTGAGACATGATTGTAACTTCCTTGGGTCTTCTTGGAATCTGAGTAATTACACAAGGGGAATATGACCTTGAGAATTATAACTTGAACACACACTCATGTCCCCAAGCCCCTCTTGGGTCAGGCAGGCATTTGGAGTCATCCATGTGTCAAAGACAGCAGCTTATTAATCCCCACCCAAATGGTCCCACACTCGGCTTTTATTGGGAGTCAACAACAGCTACCTCCTGGCCCTCTTCTCACTCGTTGCCCATTGACTGGTTCTCAGTCCCGGATGTGGTGTTTTCCCTACAGAACATGATTGACAGGGAAAGGATGCATCATCCCCTTTAGTGGGAGCATCACTCTTGCGTTTGCCTTCATGGTCCCAAGAGTGTGAATGGAACGTTAAGTCTCATTCAATCACTGTAATTACCCTAGACTCAGCTTTCAATTGACCTGTAACCTGGTGGACTGAATTTTTGTATTGCTGTGAAATGGTTTTGAATTGTTACTTCAGATACCCAAAGTTGAGCCTAGTCTCACGATTCTTACCTTTCCGCATAATTTAAGAACCTAATAAGCATGCTACATTCAATGTAGCCTAATTTCACAAGTCCCGTTTATCTATTCCCACAATGTTGATGGACACTTGACCAGATGCTCCTAGAACATCGTGGTTCTTGCCCCTGGAGAAGGCATACTTTTCTCCAAAAGCAGATGTGAAAGGTAATAGAAATATTCTCTTAGAAGTGCCATAACGAAGGCTTTGTTTGAGTTAGGCGCATTTGTAGTGCAATCTAGTTAGCAATAACCCAGCAGAGAGCCCAGGAGCAGAGGCAAGCGAAGGCCTTCAAGGAAAGATCATGTTTACTCTAGATCCTGGCCAACGAAGGCTCTATGCCAAGGAAAAGAGGGAAGGCATTTCACACAGAAGGTGTGCGTGCATGTGTGTGTGTGTCTGCATATATGTGCACATACGTGTATATCTGTATCTACTTATATACACATATATGCATGAAGGTATGGGACAATTAACATGTTGGGTCTTTTAGGAAGTTATGAATTGCTGTGGGGAATTAGTAGGGAAAATATCAATAGTGAGGAAGGCAATGGGCACACCATGGGCAGTATATATCTGAAAACAAAGAGCGGGTTGTATCGTGCATGACATAAAGGGTGGCATTTGTTAATGTGGTAGATCACATGATCTTATTTGCATTTTTGGTTCAGTCTGGCAGCAGCTTGTTCGAGAGAGGTGTGATGCTGTTGGTGATTTGAGAGTTAAAGAGACTTTTAAGGACCTACAGGAAAGACTGAGATGTGGCCTGGAATCCATCAGCAGTAAATAGGATGAGAGTAGTGGGTGAATGTGAGTGTGTGTCAAGGCTGAAGGGACCTAGACTTGGGTAGAGGTGAAGCAAGCAGCTCCTGGGAATTTAGGAAGAACAAGGGCATGAATGTTCTCATTTGGGGTTGCCGAGCTTATGGGTCCTACAGGAGACACAGGAAGCATCATTTTGAACTTTTTTATTTAGAGAGAAGGGGCATGAATGTGTGCACATGTGTGTACATGTGTGCATGTGCACATATGCATCTTGATGCAATGCCCACAGAAGCCAGAGCCTTCATATTCCTTGGAAAACAGAGTTACAGATGGTTGTGAGGCACTTGAGGTGAACATGGGAACGGAACTCAGATCCCCTGCAGGAGCAGTTTGCACTAACTGCTGAGCCATGCCTGCAGTCCCCACAGGGGAAATAGTGGCTTACAGGTATGGACCTCAGTGAGTTTACTGTTGGTTTTGTGTTCTTGAAGCCCTGCTAATCAGGTATTCCACCCACTACCTATTCGTATCCTTAAGCATCTTTCTATTTTCTGTTTTGAAACAGTCTTCCTCAGCTGAGCAGGCTGGTCCGCAGCTCATGCTGTAATCTAGGAGAGACTTGAACCTGTGAGCCTTCTGATTTCTCAATATTTGGGATTAGAGAGCTGTGCCACCAAGCCTGGCTGAGAAGTTGGGCTAGGGATACAAGCATGAGATGCTTCGGAAGCTTCAGGACACAGATAAAGCCTAGGGACAAAATTCAGTATCATCAAAACCTTTAAGGAAGGCGGGGGATGGAGCCGATCTGGCAGAGTGTTTGCCAGCAAGCTGGAAGCTCTGGGCTGCATCCCAATAGCACAGAGCTGAGCCTGGTGGTGATGACAGGAATCTCAGAATTTGGGAAGCAGAGGCAGGAGGATCAGAGGATCGCTGGCCTGCAGGGGATAGGAACTCCAGAGGAAGACAAACAATGTCAACTGACCTGGACCCTTGGGGCTCTCAGAGACAGAATTGCCAACCAAAGAACATTTGCAGGGGCTGGACCTAGCCCTCTCTGCACATATGTAGCAGATATGCAGCTTGGTCTTCATGTGGGTTCCAAACAACTGTAACAAGGACTGTCCCAAAAGCTGTTGCCTGTATGTGGGATATGTTCTACTAGCTGGGCAGCCTTATCTGGCCTCAGTGAGGGAGGAAGTACCTAGTCTCACAAAGAAGTGAAGTTCCAAGGTGAGGGGCTATCCAGGGGGCTCCCACCTGCTTAGGGTAGAAGGCGATGGGGAGATGGGGGAAGGATTGTTGAAGAGAAGATCAGGATGGGGAGGCAGTGAACGGATGTAAAGTGAAAAAGTAAAAAATTAAATTAAATTAAAAAAAAAAAACACCTTACCAAATATGTGAAGGCTCTGTATGCTAAAAATGACAAAATAATGTTAAAGGAAATAGAAAAAATATGAATGACTTGAGAGCAAAAAAATGAATAAATAAATGAAATTCAAAGTCACCCTCAGTTACGTCCCAAGTTCAAGGCCAGCTTAGACTAATGAGGCCCCCATCGTATACTAAATAAAAGAAATCATAAAGGAGGCGCACTTAGTGGTCCTGTAAAGGATGCCACGAGGGGCTTCGAATCCCTGGCAGGAGAGATGGCACAGTGTGGCCCCCGCTCTTTGCTTCCTCGCCGCCTCTGCCACCACAGTAAAGCCCTGGGTCTTCCCTTTCTTCTCATACCTCGCCCCCTCCGCCACCGCCGCTAAGCCTTGTGCATGGTGCGGAACAATAACCAACAGACAATATTATCGATGCCTGTAAAGCCAGAGAACATAGGGGTTTTCTCCCTAATCAAAGAAACGGACTGCCACCGCCTCCTTTACAGTGCGAGGATAGCTAACCACAAGGAATGAAAACCCATAAGAACTTTCGGTTACTGCGCCCGCCGTGAAGCCTTGCAATCTCTATAAAGTCCGAGCACAGCATGCTCATAAAACTGAGAGTTAATTGAAAACTACTTTGCTATGCCTCTTACTGAGTTAGTGTCAGCCTCTCACCAAGGAATAAAAAGTGTCATTTATTTATAATCAGAAGTTATCTGCTACATTTCATCTACCTCTAAAAAAAAATAATGAACTTTTTAAATTTATATTTCCAAAATGAACTTTAAGAATCTTTAACAAATGGGAGTTAATATATATATATATATATATATATGTATATATATATAGATATATAGATATATAGATAGATAGATAGATAGATAGATTTTTTTTAAGGAAACACACACTCCATGTACCTAATTAAGAACTGTTTCATTTTAACATGGGCTGAGAGACAGTTCAGCTGTGAAGAAGGGAACTGAGTCAGCTCCCAGCTTGGACAAGGCAACTTCCAACTGTCTGTAATTCCACTTCAAGAGGATCCAATGCCCTTTTCTGGCCTCTCTGGGCACCAGGCATGCTTGCAGTACATGTACACACATGTAAACAAAACACTTATACATGTAATGTGAATTAAATAAATGTTAGGAAAGAGAGCTATTTAAAGAAACACATGCTTTGGGGAGAGTTTCCTAGCTGCTTTGGCTGCCATATTAAATCACCCAGCAATGTGCTTCCCGCTGAGATTGTGTCTCTCCGAAGCCTTTTGAGTGGAGCTACAGAACTTGAGTCCTGATTCTGTCCCTAATATTTTTAGTAAGCTCAGAAAAAAGGTTTCCACTGCACCTAGACTTTGATTGTTGTCTCTAAACATGTGATAAAAATACCTTTCCCAGTATAAGTCCTAGGGCAAAGTGACACCATAAAAAAAGACTCAGAAAACGAAATATGTCCTATAATTAGAAAACTGTTACTAATCTCCACTCCAAATTAAAAAAAAAATGTTCAAATGACTTTAAAGGGAAATGTCAAATTGTGACTTTCTAATCTGTAAACAAAATAGTCCAAAGACATAAATTTAGCATCATTTACAAAACATAATGTATGTAGTTTAATTTTAGATGTATTGACATTTCCAGTGCAGCTTCCTTCTGGAATATTTACAAGGATGAAAATTATTTTAATGTCTGTCCTAAAAGTATGGATACCTACATTGTGACTTTTATTTTTTAAACTGGGTATCTTTGGACTTTGATTATGTTATAAAGAAGACAGAACGTCCATGGGGGTGAACTCTGAAAGCAGAACCAAATTTTATGTATGGAGTTTAAAATTAAAGGTGGCTGCCTTCTTTCTTCTTTCCTTCCATCAATCCGTCTCTCCCTCCCTCTTTTCCCCTCTGCCTCCTTTTTCTTTCTTTCTTCTTTCCTTCCTTCCTTCCTTCCTTCCTTCCTTCCTTCCTTCCTTTCTTTCTTTCTTTCTTTCTTTCTTTCTTTCTTTCTTTCTTTCTTTGCCTCCTCTTTCTTTCTTTCTTTCTTTCTTTCTTTCTTTCTTTCTTTCTTTCTTTCTTCTTATAATAAACTAGCAGTTCTCTGAGATGAGAGTCAAGTAAGAATGGGCAAATGAGAGCTGTGCAATGGAACCCAAAGAAAGTAGTAGAATTAATAATAAAACCAGGCAAGTTCAGCAGGGATATAGCCAATTGCAGAGTATTTGATTAGCATCTGCTAGGACTGAGGCCCACTGAAACAGACAAACATATACACAGCACCCAAAAGCGAATTTCCATCTGTCTATAACAGTAATATCTTGTTAGAGTTCAATTCTGAATTTTTCTTTCACAACTGGTTAAAGCAATTACCTGCAGGGCCAAGGAGATGCTAATATTGCGTTCCTGAAATGTGTGTAAGCAGCCAGCTGCTAATTAAGAGACTTTTAGCTGACAGGTTGAGATGGAGGAACACTGACACTGAGAGAGGAGACAGGTGAACAAGTTTAAAACCAAAAGCAGTGGTTATCTCTCTTTCCTTCTTCCCTCCTTCCCTCCCTCACTTCTTTCTTTCTTTCTTTCTTTCTTTCTTTCTTTCTTTCTTTCTTTCTTTCTTTCTTTCTTTCTTTCTTTCTTTCTTTCTTTCTTTCTTCCTTCCTTCCTTCCTTCCTTCCTTCCTTCCTTCCTTCCTTTCTTTCTTCTTCCTTCCTTCCTTCCTTCCTTCCTTCCTTCCTTCCTTCCTTCCTATCATTCCATCTGAAGCAGGAACTTACGTCTATTTGTTTTAAGTTTAGGTATGGTCTGCACCATTGCTTATCTGACAGAATACAACAGACAGGCTTAATGCTAGGATAGAGTCTGGAGCAATCCTTAAGATATTGATGGTGATGATTTCCTATGGGAAAGTTTGCATCTGGAATCCAACTGCCATGCTGTGATGAAGCCTGAGACAGGTCTACTGTAAAGAGGACATTTTCCCCGAAGCTGTGGAAATTGCCAGAACAGGGGCCTCCACGGCTTCAGCTTCGCTTTCTGTGGCTGCAGATACTGGGTGGTAGAATTAGCGAGAGAGGATGATAAAGAACTCACGCCCACTGCCCTGAGCCCGCGGTGGGGCAATGCCATGGGCATGTCGCTGTGGCCCTAGATAACTATGAGAACCAGGCAAGAGAGAGAGAGAGAGAGAGAGAGAGAGAGAGAGAGAGAGAGAGAGAGAGAGAGAGAGAGAGAGAGAGAGAACCCATGAAATAATGTGTGGAACGCCCTAGTTGTAATTGGCTGCATTTAGCTTTAAAACTCTGGTCTGACATGGCAAAATGGCTCAACTCCCAAGAGCCTTCCTTGCAGAGAAACTTTGTGCCAAGAAATAATCTGCGTGGACCCCACACGGACATCCGCTGCTTATCTAGCAAAGCCTTCACGCCACATTGAATCGCATCTTACCTGCCCGCGTCTGGGAACTCAGGGTACGCCTGCCAGACTGGAGAGGTTAGTGAGAGAGTGTTTGTGTGAACGAACGAATGTGGGCCCGTTTTACCATTTATCTGAGGCAGAGGCAGACGGATTTCTGAGTTCGAGGCCAGCCTGGTCTACAAAGTGAGTTCCAGGACAGCCAGGGCTACACAGAGAAACCCTGTCTCGAACCCCCCCCCAACAAAAACCATTCATCTGCTTTTTGCCGTTTATGAATAAACAAAAGTATTAGAACCTTTCGCACTGGGTTTGAGGAATTTGTTTCCTCCATGCTTTACGGCCCAAATCGAGACATCTACCCATAGGGCAAGGGCCTACGTTCTCAGACAATAGTCCTGACAGAGTTTACAGAAGAGCGATCCTTGTTAATACCTGGCAAGTGTTTCCACCCAAATCCATATGAACAGGGAGCCCTCATGTTATGATTGTGCCCTTATAAGAAAAGAGTTTGTCCTCCTGACTTTCTTTCTCGATCCTTCTCTCCTGTCGCAGATATAAGAGGAGTCAGCTGTAAACCAGGAAGTGAGCCTTCGCCAGCCCCCATCATTCTGGTACCCTGGACTTCTGGCATTCACAACTATGAGCAAGAAAGGTTAAGGCCATTCGATCTGAATTTTATTTTTTAAAATAGTAGCTTGAGCTGGCTGTGAACTGTACCAACTCCTACATCAGCCAACTATCTTGGAAGTGGAATCTTCCCCAGTCAAGCTTCCTCAACAGATACTGGGGTGGCTGAGAGTCACTGCCTCTCCCAAACTTGATCAAATTGCAGATACATGAACTAAATAAATGAGCACTGTTGTTTTAAGTTGCTAGGTTTGAGGGCGACTCCAGAGATGGCTTAAATACAGTTGTGAATATGCCTCAGTATAACAAGAAGCCGCTTCAAATAGTGCATTTGCACTAAAACTTTGCTAGTCACATAATCTCAAAAAATGTTTTTGCATTTGTTTTAATGTTTCAAACAGCACTCTCATGCATAATAATAGAGTTGCCTCTTTAACATTTGGATCTTGCGTGCGTAATAGAAATATAAGCAATTAATTCAGTGAACTCACATGGAATGGTACATCAACTGTGTGCTGTTTTCAGGCATGCTGGTTGTAGTAATTGAATTCTATCAATGGAGAACATTGCTGTGAAGCTCAGAGACTCATGGGCTGGTTTTCATTCTGTGGTTTGTACTTAGAAACCACTGACTTGCCAGGGATAGTAATGTAAGCCTTTATTACCAGCACTTGGGAGGCAGAAGCAGGCTGATCTCTGAGTAGGCTAGTGTGTTATGGTTTGAATATGTTTAGGCTAGGGAGTGGCACTAATTGGAGGTAGGGCTTTGTTGGAATAGGTGTGTTACTATGGGTGTGGGCTTTAAGACCCTCATCTTAGCTGCCTGGAAGTCAGTATTTTGCTAGTAGCCTTCAGATGAAGATGTAGAACTCTCAGCTCCTCCTGTACCATGCCTGCCTGGATGCTGCCATGCTCCTGCCTTGCTGATACTGGACTGAACTTCTGAGCCTGTAAGCCAGCCCCAATAAATTTCCTTGTAAGAGTTGCTTTGGTTGTGACTGTTCAAAGCAGTAAAAGCCCAAGAAGACCTGTTCTACACATTAAGTTCCAGGACATCCAGGGAAACACAGTCTCTGGGTGGGGATAGGAGTGGGAACTAAAAAGCAAACAAACAAAGCTAGAAACAAACAAACAAAAAAACCCAAACCTATGGATTTAGCAAAATGTTAAGACAATAGAGTAGGCTCAATAACAAAGAAACTTAAAAATGCCCTGCTGTGGTAGATTGAATGAGAAAGGCTCCCATAGACTCAGATTTGAATAGTTGGTCATCAGGGAGTGGCACCATTGTAAAGGAATAGGAGGTGTGGCCTTTTGAGAGGAAATCTGTCCCTGAGAGTGGGCTTTGAGGTTTCCAAAAGGCACTCCAAGCCCAGAGTCTCTCTCTTCCCGCTGCCTGTGGATCCAGATGTAGAACTCTCAGCCCCTTTCCCAGCATCGTGGGTGCCTGAGTGCTGCCATGCTTCCTGCCATGATGAAAACGTACTGCACCTCTGACACTGCAAGCCACCCCAATTAAATGCTCTCTTTTCTAAGAGTTGCCTTGGACATGGTGTCTCTTCACAGAAATGGAACATTGACTAAGGCACACTTGCTTATTCTTTTTATTAATTTTCTTATTATAGTTAACTATGCACATGAATGTGTGTCTCTGTGTGTATAGATGAGTGCAGGTGCCTACAGAGGCCAGGGGCTTCAGATCCCCTAGAGCTGGAGCCAGAGGCTCTGAGCTGCCTGTTGTTGGTGTTGGGAACCAAACTTGAGTCCTTTGCAAGAACAGCTATCTCCCCAGTCCCTTTGCTATGTGTGTGTGTATGTTGTGTGTGTGTATTATTGTTTATTGGGATCTGAAATAAAATCTATATACTTAGCGAATGTGACTTTAACCATGATTGAATAATAGAAAAATCCTTATAATAATTGTGTAAGAAGCAGTACTTTTGAATATCCACAATTACTTGGAATATGTTGCTGGAATACATCAAGGCCCTGGGAGAGTCAAGAGTGGTTTCTGCAGTGGGGACCATGCTGGGAGCAGCTTGAGTCTCCATCCTTACTGGGAGTTCCAATTTGGGTGTGTGGGAACCAAATGTGGCCTTTCTCAGCACAGCTTGATCTTGGGGTCTCTGAGTAGAGGCAGGCAGGAAATGAAGAAAAGACAGTGATAGAAGACACACTCTAGAAAAACAGAATCAGATGGGTTATGTGCCATTAGATGGAGCTACACATACTGCTGACTGGAACTTCAGTAGTTTATATGTTCAGCACAAAACGAGGCTTTAGCCGGTCTCAGTAGGAGGTCTCTGTTTCCAGCCTATTTTCTGTCTGGGAGGAGGAAACTGCAGTTGCTCAGTTCGTACACACGGATCCATCATCTTTAAACACTCATACTTAGGCCAGAGGAGGAAGGCTTTGTCAATTTCCACCCTGACCCACATGGAGAAAGGCTTTGCCAATGTTCCATGGCCCTGGGGCATTGACCCTTGTTATAGCTGTGCCTATGTCAGCAATACAATCTCACTTAGGGCTTTGTCCACTTCCTATGGTGAAAGATGGGACACTGAGAAAAGGCATCCTCCGCTGCAAAAGAGAGGGGCTGCCAGGCAGAGTAGCTCCTTCCTTACTTCTTCACAGGATCTATAGGTTATAGAGCAAGTGCTTTAGCCACCTTGCAACTGTCAGTCTGGCAGAGGACAGTGGTGGGAAGGAAGTCTCCTTTTTTGAGGTAGACTCATGCCCCACAGCCTGGCCTCAAAGGACGTCACCAAGGATGATCATGAATTTCTGGTCCTCCTGCCTCCCCCTCCCACGTGTGCCACTGTGCCCAGTTTATGGGCTGTACGGATCTAACCTAGAGCTTCCTGCATTCCAGGCAAGCAAGTAGCAGCTGAGCTATTCCCCAGTGGCCCGGTTCCCTTTCTTTCTCAAGTGGCCCCCTCCAGCCTTCTTTTTGACTGAAATAACTACATGACTCACTTGATTAAGCAAGCTGTAATGAGGACTTCTGATGTAAAGGGTCCCAACGTGCTTTAATGATGCTGTAAGCCACCTACACAGCTCCTGAAAGAGTGATGTTTGGTTATTATCTCTGTAAGTAAAAACTCAAGTGTGTGTGTGTGTGTGTGTGTGTGTGTGTGTGTGTGTAGGAACCTGAAGCTCATAGTCCAGTGTTTATCAATTGCTGTCCTCTTTAATTTTTGATATAGTCTTTTACTGACCCTGGACCTCACTTATTGGCTGGACTGTTTGGACAGCCAACTCCTAAAATCCCCCTGCTTCTACCCATCATGCATCAGGCTGTGCCACTACAACATGTATTTTAAAGACTATTGATTGATGATATATTGATTTACATGCGTGCAGGAAGCCTATAGGGGACAGAAGAAGGTTAGATCCCCAGAAGTGAAGTATCTGTAGTTGTGAGCAGTCATGTAGATGCTGGGAACTGAGTTCACACCCTCTGGAAGAGCAGTAAAATGCTCCTAACAACTGAGCCTCCCTCAGTTTTTGAGAACAGCTCCTGAGCATCTGAAGTCAGGTCCTCATGTATCATGTGCAGCATCACTTGACTGTGAGCTGAGCTATCTCCCTGACCTGATGGAGCCTGAATTAACTTCATCCCTGGCAGTCACAATCGTTGGCAAGATATTTTGCTCATACAAGTTAGGCCAGATAATTCTCAAAGATTCTTAGAGATTTTCAGGAATAACCATTATCTGGTCAGCAAATGTCCAATCCCCAAACACTGGAGACTAAGGAGACACAGGGTTTGCTGAGGGGAGAATCAGAATTGAATGCAGATAAGGCTAGACCTTGGTGGGGGTGTGGTGGGGGTATGGGGACATCTATGGTAGAAGCTTCTAGGCTTAATGGGAACGAATGGAAACACATGTTTGGGCACTGAATGGTGAACTTTTGAGGAAAAGGGAAGATTTACTGAAGGTCAATTCTCTGTCTTGAGGTTCCCTCAGAACCAACCACAACAGAGGAAATCAGTGAAGGGGCTCAGGGACCTCCTTTATATTTCAAAATAGTCATTAACCTGGCTTTAGATAAATAATTCACAACCTCACACTTGTGCAAATTTGTCTGAATTATTTCTGTTCGTCTCTAAGACTCTTTTCTCAGAGCCAGATGAAGATCATAGTATCCATTGCACAGAGTTCTTGGGATTATATCAAATAAGCCTGCCTTTAGTTTATGTAATTATACATATTATTTCCTGCTAGTTCTTTGGACACAGTAACCTCCAATCCAGGCCACTGTTATTCAAGAAATGATAGTTGGAAACCCTGTGGCAGTGGCACCCAGTAGTCAACAGGTGTAACCCGTGTTCTAGGAGATGAGTGAGAACAAATGTGCTTATTAAAAATGAATGATCAACTTTAGCTCAGGCAGAGTCAGCTTCTTGGTGTTTCGAAACTTACATGAGATTGAGAAATAAACAACAATGGGATGATATTTACTAGAGAAGTATGTTGAATTTTAATGTATAATAAATTTTGTTTTGTTCTACTGGGACTTTTAAAAATCTTTATTTGTTTATATATTTTATGTATATGGCTGTTACATCTGCATGTACATTTGCGCACCAGAAGAGGACATTAGGTCTCATGGACATCAGATCTTGTACTGGTTGTTAACCACCAAAGGAGTGCTGGGATTTGAACTCAGAATCTCTGGAAGAGCAGCCAGTGCTCTTAACCACTGAGCCATCTCTCCTGACCCAAGGGACTTTCGTTTTTTGAATAGTCGTTTTCTTTGATTAAAATGGACCTGAGGCTGTGACCCGCTTACAGACACTGAAAAAAAGGCAAGGAGCCTGGGAAACTGCAGAGTGCTAGCGGCTTATTTGATAGATGTAAGGAGCCAGGCTTGATGCTCACCACCAGAAACTCACAAAGAACACAAATGAAACAAAAATACAGAGGTTTTATATGTAAACCTTGTTAGAACAATATTCAGAAAAATATCCAGGCAGAGGCATGCAGAAGCATCAGAGAGTACTTTCTAAAGTGCAGAACCAAATCAATAACAGGAAAACGGGAAGGGAAAGCGGGATGCCTGTGTGTATACATCTTCTAGACACAAAAAAGTCCTCCATAGGGTACAGCAACTCAAGGCCATGGCTAAAATGTCTAGTTTTCATGATAAACGTAACTGTTTCCATTTTCATCGCAGGCCTAAGTGGTTTTGTAGCAAGTCAACTCTTTTAGAACAGCACAGATCAGAAACAATGTAGCTGTTTAGAACTCTCAAAACATCTGGAAAACTACCCTGGCAAATAGAATCATGTCCATTAACAAACCAGATGTTTTCCACTGTGGCAGGAAAACAGGACTTTTTTTTTTCTTTTTTAAATATGTGTTTCATATGGTCCAACTCCACCTTAGAATGCGTTCTACCTCTTTAAGGGTCTGGGGACCACAGTGTTCTTGGGGGCTATGCAAATGTCAATGTGCTCACGGCCACTGAGGTGTTTGAATGCCAATGTTTTCTAATAATATATATCTTTTGAACTTAGCACCAGAAAGACACGTTTAAAAGTCTAGGGTGACTTTGCAAACTCTCAGCCAAAACATTAGAGTCTGGATTAAAATCAATTGGTGCTTTGGCAAGACTCTTGGAGTCCTGAGTGAGAAGCCAGTGAATCAGAACACAGCAGAATAGCCCGAGAGCCACTGGGACTCATTTTGCACAGAAAAAAATAGGAAATTTATTCCCACTGACCACTTGGAAAGAGTCTCAAAGGTCCTAGGAAACAAGTGTTGTCAAAAACCCAGAGAGAATTGTGTCCCAGCAACCCAGCAAATGAATCCATTCGAAGCTCATTGAGGGGAGATTTCCCTTTTACAAATGAATGTCCCACAAACTTAACTATTAGGCTACAGGAATCACATATTCTAGGTTATTTCTTCTGCTCTTTTTCAAACGAGGTAAACTTCTTTAAAGGCAATCTCATTGTATTGTTCAGGCTAGCCCCAAACTCCTGGAATCATAGGAAGGCACTTCAGCCTTTCAAAGTACCATGCAATGGCACACCTGGCTAAAAACATATGGACACCAACAGACAAAAGCATGTGTATTAGTTGTCTGTCAAGCATTTAAAGCTAGAATATTCCATGGCCAGCTATGCTGAGACACACCTACCATCCCAGTGTTCTGAAGGCAAAGGCAGACACAGCAGGAGTTCAAGGGCAGTCTCAGGCTAAGAGCAATTTATTTTTTATAGTTTAGAAATTAGTGAGATTTTTTTTTCATACTTTTAACCAAGAAAACCAGAAATGCAGAACAGCTTTTCTACTGCAACGGGTACAGTAAAAATAATTTGTCCAAGAGTGAAGTGGAAGACCACTTAGCTTGATTAATGGATCAGACTGGTGTGAGCCCATAGGGTTGTCAATATTTTAAAACACTGTCCATGTAGAGAGAAGTCCTTAGCCTGTCTTGCATCATTGCAGAGTACACCAAGTTCATAGTTTCAAAAGATTATCCTGAAGGATGCTGATCACTGTCTGAGTGGGAGATAGTAGGACTTCTATTTCTAGTGAAGTGTTATCTGCTGGCAGAACAAGTATCTTGTCTCTTCATTATGGGCACTGCTCTGATGAAGAACACAGCACGATGGAAGCCCTGTGTGCTCAGCCCACCTCATTCTGGAGATTATACCTGCCGGAATACCTGTTCCTAGGAATGCTGGAATGTGGACCCAGACATGATGCGTGTGGGGGTGGACAGAGGTGACTGTTGACAAACACATCTTATTTCCCATTTCTTGGCATAATATTTCAATTGATGATACCATGGCCGTTTCTGCTTATTCTTATTCTTGTTTGGAGTTAGCTCATCAGGAAGTTTAGAAAGAATGCATTGAACCTGAGGTGTTTTAATTATCACCCCACTGTAGGGAGTTGTGAGCAAGAAAGATACCACAGTTTAGAGAAGAAAATAAAGAGCTTTCTATGAAGATTATTTGCATTTGTCTGGGAGATAATTCTGTGCATCTTTGCACAGAGCACTGCCCAGAATAGAAATGAATACACAGCAAAGACTGGCTAAGTCCAGAGCTTTCTAATTCCTTCTGAGACACAGCTCCCAAGCATAACTTTATCTTGTTTGAAGTGGTATGAATTTCCCAAATTGGACATCTAACAATTTTTATTAAGTATGAAAATGCTCCCCAAAGTAAGAAAAAATGAGTTCCATATATTTATTTAAATCTTATTAATTATTGTGTATATGGTGTATGTGTTTGTGTCTGTATTTGTGTGTGTGTGTGAGTGTGTGTGAGAGTGTCTGTGGGTGTGTGTGGACACACCCTTTTACCTGGGTTCCAGCAGATGGGACTCAGGTCATCAGACTTGCATGGGAAGCCATTTCCCTCACTGATCCATCTCACTTGCCCGATGTCTGTATCTTTTGTGGCTGATCTCATCTTATCATGATTACACAAGGGATGAGTCAAACACTGTTGTTGTGGGTATAGGGGGTAGAAATGGGCAAAGGGCGGAGGGACGGGCATGTGTGTGACTTGGGGACAGACTCTGGGAGCTAGCTGCGTGATAAGCCGGCACAGGGGAAGCAGGAGGCCCTGCTGTAACACCCCACACTGAGATGTTTCTGCTCCAGATGCTCACAGGAGGATGGAGACATGGGGAAGACTTCGGGCAGCAGGAGAGCCGAGGCATTTCAGGGCACAGTGTAGAGAGAGCAGGGCAGCAAGGAATACCCGCTACTACCTTGACTTAGTACTTGACTTAGTACTTGACTTACTCTCCTCAGTGTGTCATTATGGCTCTGTCTATTGTTACTTGCACTTAATCCTTCCCCTCTGTAGGAAGATGAGCAGAATGCAAAGGAGGAAAGATAACGAGAGGGATGTGACCGATGCCATCCTCACTCTTTTCCCAAAATCTTGGGAACGCAGAAGGGTGCCGTTAGGCCGTATCCCAAGACTACAAACACCCCATGTTCCTGCTCAGAACTGAAAATGCCACGGAGGACTGGAGATGTAGCTCAGTGGTATGGTGCTTGCTTAACATCTAAGAAGCCCTGGGTTCATTCCCCAGTCCCATTGAAACAAACAAACAAACAAACAAACAAACAATAAGTGCCCCAGCCCGGATGGGATCCACCAAAAGCTTGTGGATTGTAAGAAATTTAGAGCCCTTGGGTTTCTATTTAAATGTCTTTTTTAAGAGTGTGTGGTTTTGGTTTTTTCAAGTTGAATCTTCCCCTTGGCTCCGTGAAGCATTTCAGAGTTGTGGAATAGTAACCAAGCTGCTGAAGGAGGCTGTGTGTCTCCAGCCGGCCCCCTCATTTTCCCTCAGCACTTGTTGAGTGGGATGTAAATAGAATCCACTCATCCCGCATGCTTCACACTTGCTCCCCGAAAACACAAAACAGCTTCTGCCGCTCCTGGTGGCTTAGTTACTAGCCCATCCTTTGCCACAGCTGCCTCTCCGCCTCTTCCCCGCTGTCTACAGAGTGGCTCTTCCATTGCATTTAGTGATCGCACGAAGCACCATCTTCCTTTGGAAGTTGGGGGGCTGGGTTTCAACCTAGACGCTCTCTCTGATGGAGATTTCCCCCCTCTGTGCCGCATCAGGATAGCAAGGGCTAGAGACAAGACTGGGTGGGCAGAACGTCAGGGTAGCAATCTGCAGTGCTCCATGAACCAGGAACAGAAGTGTGTGCCTGTAACCACAGCAGTGGGGTGGTGGAGGCAGGGGGATCAGAAGCGCAAAGTCACCCTCAGTGAAACAGTGACGTTCATTCGGAGCTGTTTAAACAAACACCCCGCACATGCGCACATGCGCGCGTGCGCGCACACACACACACACACACACACACACACACACACACACAGAAACACCGGCACAAACACACAGAAGCACATGCAGACACACACAGCCGTACACACAACAAATAAATATACATTTTTATTTTAATGTAAAGACACTCTGTGCTCTTAAGGTGTATTCTCTTAGCATCTCTGCAGGATTACTCTCACCCAGCTCCACAGTTCCTTCTAGCTTTTTTTCTTCCCCCTTTTTTTTTTTTAAATAATGAGAATTTGAGTCTCTTCTCTGCGTGAGGACACTGTGTCCACACGCAGCAACCCAGCGTGGTGTGTTCTCAGGTGTGTGTCCTCGTGAGTTCACACTTGCCGCTTTTATCAGCATCTTAGCTGCCTGGCCCTGCTCGGTGCAGCCCCTATCTCGTCCTCGTCCTCTGGACTTTCTCACTCTCGATGCTTTGCCTGATTTAATAGCTCATCGTGAGGGTGCATGTGTATGTCTCAGCCTGTATGTGCTGTAAGCTGTGAGTTCTTCCCACTTGTTAGGAAGATATTTCTACCCCCAAATGTCCAGCATCAGGTTGACTCTTTCCCTGACGCCACCTCCTCTTCTGAAGCCTGCTATGGAGCTGTAAGCAAGAATGCTAACCCAGATCCTGAATCAGGGTTAGCATTCTCTGCCTTCTGGGGCTCCTCCCTCAGGTGGTCAGGCCAGTACAGCTTCCTGAGGCTAGCTTTGGTTATTAAAGTCTTCAAAGTCACCCGTCCATTCTACCAGGTTGAACGGAAGCTCCACATCTGCCCAACCCCCTTGTTTTCCCTTAGTGGTTCTGGAGTGTGACCTGAGATGGTTGAGGTTGCTTTGTGCAGCTCAGCCCCAATCATTAATGCAGTCATTTATTGTTCACTCTTGGACTCCATGGCCCAGCACTTTCCAACAGTGTGCTGGGCCCAGATCACTCCATTTCCCCCTTGCAATCCCTTCAGCGTGCCTCAGCGTTTTCCCCTCAGTCTTTGTGCTTCTGCATCCTGCACGCATCCTCCCCCATCCCTGGCCCCATTATTCCCTCAACTGCCTGCTTCACAGTCTTCATACTTCATCTCTGATTTTTCTTCATCTAGTTGTCCATCCACCTCTGCCCAGCGTGGGGGACATGACTGTAAACAACACGGCTTAGTCCCTGCTCACACAGAATTTGCATGAGGCAAAGAGACACTAAGTTAGTGAACATGTGTCCAGACTGTGATAAGGAAGTAAATAAAAGACCGTGTAACACGCAATGGGAGAGACAGAGAGGTGGTGTGTGTGCACCCATGTCTTTTGTGTGTGTGTGTGCACGCGCGCGTGCGCGCGTAGGGTGGGTATACCATGTATATAGTGTGGTTAAGCAGAAGAGATCACATTTGAGCTGAGATCTGAATGGAGGCACCAGCTGTGTAGGTTTCTGAGGGAAGGGTGTTTCAGGGCAAGGGAACAGTCAAGCCCACAGAGCCGTGTTGGATATGCTGGAGTCCTCAGGGGACAACACAGAGGCTGGGAGGGATTCATTCACACAACAGGGTGAGAACCTGATGTCACAGTTGGCTTTCCCAGTGTGGCGCTGGGGCGTCATTTTTCAGCGGTTAGGTAGCGTGCTGTGGTGGTACAGAATTGTGTACGGCTGTTAGTAATCATTTATTTATGTCTAACTGCTAAACCCCAGCCCTGGGATAGGTGAGGATAATCTTGTTCTTTTTCATGTCCCCAGGGCCTGTCCCTGCCCTTGGCTGAGTAGGTGAGTCAGAGACCTTTAAGATGCAGGAGTCACCTGATGCGTCCCTCGGGCTCCCGAAGCTCTGTGTTCTGGAGAGAAGGGCTTTGATTGCCTTTCTCGAATTAGCGCTTGCTGCTGACGTCTTACCAGCTCCTAATGGCTCCTACTCTCTGGGGCCTTGAACGGTGCGTGTGTGCGTAGCCCTTGTTTTGACTGCCAGGCATAACCGTCTGCAGCACCCCACAGTCTTTGTGTGTAATGGGTAAGTGTGACCCGTGGGCAGTGCTACTGAAGGGGACTTAGGTGTGGGAACTGTGGGCAGGCCCATGCTGAGATTCTAATAAGTGAGGATAAATGTGTGGTGTGGGGGGTAATGTGCAGGAGGATTTGCCAGTCCAGCAGGGAAGAAAAACACTGGCAAGAAGAAAACCACTGAGATTGTGTGCAAATATTGGTCAGTCCCACGCAGAACTTCCCCTAAACACTTTTTATTGTGGTTAGCCTATTATTTTTGCATAACACCTGATAAACTTTAGACTTTAGCTTGTTTTCTGTGACAGAAATGTCACCTGTGCATATATTAGAATAACACAGGCTTCATAAAATGTCCTCTACGGAAAGGACATCGGGAACTGGGACTTATTCTCTGTGAAGATAAATATCTTGAAAATTGGGAATTCAGATGAGAAGCGTTAGCGAACAAACAGCCTCTCAGGCCGTTCATTGTTGTTGCAAGCGGGAGATAAGATTGCTCAGCCCATTGCTACGACTTTGGAGTGCTTGAGGCGACACTTATATATTCTAATTTAAAATGTGATTATTAAGAATTGCATTATCTCAGAGTGAAAATAGTGTTTAGAGAAGGAAAGGTGGAAGATGAAGTCAGGACAGAATAGACGGGGGATGGGGGGCATGCCTGACTCACTATGGCGGTGAGATGACTCTGGAATGCATACATTTTTAAGGACACAAAATCGTAGCCGCCTAGAGAGAGCCTGCATGACAAAGATGTGGAATTCGGTAACACTGCATAGTTACACAGGTGTGCTTTGCTTGTATGAAGTATGAAGTCTATAACGAGTGTGCAGTGCCCAGTGTAGCCAGAAGAGGGCACCAGATCCCCCGGAGTTGGAGTTACAGATGGATGGGGGCTGCTTTGTAGACCCTAGGGAATGAACCTGGGTCCTCTGCAAGAGCAGCAGGTGCTCTTAACGACTGGGCCACCTCTCCAGCCCCCACATTACCTATTTTTGTAACACGCTCGCTATTTCATTTGCTTTTTACATTCCGTTCGGTGGCAAAGCCTAATGTGACTGGCGCTTGTTTGTCAACGCATTCGATCTGAACTGATGGGATGTGGCTTCTGGTTTCATTTGTGTGACTGTGTTCTTGAGGTAGAAATAGACGTGTTAATTACAGACCCTGCTGGGGTGTGAAGGAGACCTGGTGTCAACTTTTACAAAAGCCACAAGCATCTGGTGTTTTGGATGAGAGTTTGTGTACCTCAGGAGTACTCACAATTAGAGTTAATACAGTAAGACCCCCTGTGCTTCGTGAGATAAGGAAGTGCGCGGGGGGGGGGGGGTTCTCGTTGAAAGCTTCACATTGTGCAAACGTTATCCAGAGATGGTGGTGGTGTGGCTGGAAAGTATAAAGCATTCTCAGTCTAAGGACTCCCTCTCCTCTCTCCCCCTCCCTCTCCTGCTCTCTACCCCTCCTCCTATCTCCCTCCTCCCCTCCCTCCCTCCCTTTCCCCCTCTGTTTCTCTCCCACTGTCTCTACTCCCCCCTTCCCTCCTCTTCCTCCTCTCATTCCTTCATCCTTTCTTTCACACTCCTTCTGTCTCCCCCCACTCACCTACTCCCTCCACCTGCTTCCTCTCCCTTTAGCCTGCCTGGTTTGAGCCTTCGACAGCACTTGTAAATGGAGACTGGAGGACAGGTTTGGCTCCTCCCCCCGACCCTCCACCTCACTAAAATTTAGATACTTATATCACGAACAGAAATATTATCTGCGCTTTTCAAGGGATTTCTTTGCGAGGTACCTATTTAGATACATGGCTTTGTGTTTCCCTACCTTCCCGGCTTCTAATAGGGTTCTAGGGGTTTTTTGTTTGTTTGGTGTTTGTTTGTTTGTTTTTTCCCTCTCAGGAGGATTCTGAAGTCAAGGAAGCGGAAAGTTTGGGTGCTAAGTACAGGCAACAGAGTCTGTGCTTGCCATGCCAATGAGTGTACCCAAGGGGAATTACTAACTAGCCCAAAGATTCCAGAGCGCAGCGAGCCTAAAGCTATGGAGGAAAACAAACAAACAAACAAACAAACAATAACAACCAACCCCTCTACCACCACCACCACCAACAACAAAACCCACCCTGCTTTAGACATTAGGGATAGACATTAAGAAAAAAAATCTGGCAGAATAAAATTTTAAACTGTAACAGGAGTGAAAATTCAGAAACTCAATTCACAAGGGTTAATAAAATGTTAACTTTTCTCTGCTGCAAAACATTGCAGGTTCAGAGTTGAAAGTTCAAACACCAAACAAAAACTTCCCTGAGGGGCTGGGACTTCGGTCTGATGCTAGGACACTCGCTGATGAATGAAAGCCTAGGATCAGTGCCCAGGACTGTCCGAGCTGCGAGGGTCTCACGTGCCCGGCATTTAGAACAGCAGTTCTCAACCTTCCTAATGGCACTGTGACCCTTTTATACAGTTCCTCATACTGTGGTGGCCCCCCCCCCCATGTATAAGATTATTTCATTGCTACTCCATAACTGTAAGTTTGCTACTGTTATGAACCTGTGATGAGTATATCTGATATCCAGGATATCTGATATTTGACCCCTGTGAAAGGGTCATTTGACCCCAAAGGGGTGAGCGACCCACAGGTTGAGAAGCACTGATTTAGAAGTTTGGGGCGGGAAGGTCAGGAGTTCAAGGTCATCTTTGACTGGCTGCAGGGTGAGTGTGAGTTTAGAGCCACTCTGGTCCAGGTAAGACTGCCTCAATAACCCAATTTAGGGCTGGAGAGGTGGCTACGAAGTGCACACACTGCTCTTGTAGAGACTCCTTTGATCACTAGCGTCCATGAAAGTTGGGCAGCTCACAACTCGGGCGCCTACAACAAAGGCTCTGATGCCACAGACCCCCTCGGGCAGCTGCACTCACATGCACCCCCCCCCACACACACATAGACATGCATAATTGGAAAACCTGATTGTCATCGTGAAAGTAACTCCCATTTTAATTATCACCCTTTTCTCCATTAAAATACTGTCAAACGTTCACTTGTATTTTTCAAACTGTTAGTTCAGTGTGGTTATATATATATATATATATATATATATAATGTAATTTATGTCACAGAGTTTTTGTAACTTATTTTCTTCACCTAACAAATATATATTTTGCTTCCCATCCAAGACAATTAATACAAATTTTTCTGTCGTTGTGATATAGAATTTTATTTTATGGCTATACTAGAACTTAAAAAATATAAGCACTTTTGATCCATTCCCTTTCCACAGTTATTTTAATTATGTGCTTTGGGCTCCCACCTGGCTTCTAACATAGATACACATAGGACCTATTTTGATTAGAATAGGGAATATGTGTACTGGTGGGGAGTTTGGTCAAGTTGACACAGGCTAGGGTCAGTTGGGAAAAGGGAACCTCAATTCAGAAATTGCCTCCAGCAGATTGGCTTGAAGGTAAGTCTATGGTGGGGGGGTTCTCTTGATTTATGATTAATAGGGCAGGATGCAGCCCGCTGCTGGTGGTGCCATCCTTGGGTGGGTGGTCTTGGGCTTCACAAGACAGGCAGCTAGCTGACCTTGAGTCTGGAGAGCAAGGCAGTAGGCAGAGCTTCTCCCAGGCTCTGCTTCAGTTCCTGCGAAAGAGAGGTCCTCCCCTGACTCGCCTCAGTGGTGGACAAAGACCGGAGACATGTAAGCAAATGAACCCTCCCCCTGCCCCCCAAGATGATGGTGAGTGTTTATCACAGCAAGAAAGGGCAAAGTAGGCTATAAGGCAGGCCATGCTTTCAAAGGGCAGTTTTGCTACTTGGTGGCAAACATAGAGCCATGCCTCCAGAGAGAGAGAGAGAGAGAGAGAGAGAGAGAGAGAGAGAGAGAGAGAGAGAGAGAGAGAGAACAAATGCCATTTTTCATATTTCATATTCAGATGTTGCTAACGTATGGGTCAGTAACTGTCAGGTTCAAGATATACATTTCTCTTCCAATGATACAGAAACACAACAATTTCCAGGAGGAACCAGCCTTGTCATTAGATAATAAACTCACATTTCAAGTTAGAAACAGGTTCCCCCGGCCCTGTTAGGGAAGCAGTGTTTCATCTGGAGTGTTCCTGAGCTATTCCAAGGTGACAGGTAACAGCCAGAGAGACCTGTGGGTGACTAGAGGCTCAGGAATAAGGTCTGACTGATCACTCTCATCACCAATTAGAGCTGCGATCGCCTCGCCTAGTCCTCTGCCTCTGGGCCCACAGCCTTCCCCTCCTTTTTTCTGTCTCCCTGCATTAAGAGCCCCCAGCTGCAACGCACTTTTCCAGGCTTTTCCAGAAGAGACAAGGCTGGGTGACGGCACAGACACATCTGCAGCTCCTTAAACCATCACAGATTGCTTCCCTCAGTTTCCCTACCCCAGCCACCCCTCGATTGTAGAAGGAACCACTGTTTTGAGCTTTGTGGTATTTTTATGTTTGCCACCGTATTACCAGAGATAAATGCTCATCAATAATATTTGCCTTAGCTCGTTTCTAACCCCATGAGATGGGTGTTTTAGTGCCCGTAATTTGTACCATCTTCTAGATCATGTTGTGTGGAACAAATGTGGCTGGACAGAGCAGTTGCTTCCTTATGTTCGAGGTAAGAGAAGATTATATTATCTAAATACACCAACTTGCATTTCTCTTTTCTTGTGGTTCTAAATAGTTTGGGTGTTTTGTTTTGTTTTGTTTTGTTTTGTTTTGTTGTTGTTTGACAATTTCTCACTATGTTGAGGCTCTCGTTGTCTGACCTAGAATTGGCTACGAAGACTTGACCAGCCTCGAATGTAAAGAGATTCACCTGCCCCACCTCCTGAGTGCTGGGATCAAACGTATTCTCTGTCACAGCTGCTTAGTTCTAAATAATTTAATTTTTTCCTTATGATTTCACCTGTGATCCAGGAGTTATTTGGAAGTCTGTTTAAATCTCTTATTTAAGTTAATCTTTAGGCCTGTGCTACAGTTTAAATTTCCTTCTAAACACAAAGCTTAAAAAAGTTAGTTGGCTATGCTATTGATTTCCAATTCTATTTCCTTGGAACTATAGATGAGTCTGGACCAGGTCAGTGAATGATTGCTACCTGTGTGTCAAAGCCAGTACCCAGTCTGCCCAGTTTTTTTTTATTTGTACGCTTGTTTTTGTTTGTTTTCCCATAGTTGGCAAGCTAAGCATGGTTGGCACATTCTGAATGGATGGGAATCTCAGAAGATGAAGTGTATGGGAACTGTAGGAGAGTTCTCATTCATGCGTACAAATAGTTTTATTGCAACACCACCAAGGTAATTCTTATGTATGTGAGTGGCTGCTTTTGATCCATGGAGGGGCAGCCACCAGAAATCACTGGCCTACATAGCAAAGGCATTCACTTTCGACAGAAGCAGTTTGTCAGCCCCTGGTTCAGAGGTACAGAGCCTTAGAAACACGTTAGGAGATGGTGGTAGTATGGTTATTTTCTGTGAGTTTGGTGAAAATTTGTGTCTTCATTGGCAAATGCCATATATTGTCACACAGACATGTATATGCACATATACACAACGACACAAGCCGTATATGTATAGAGCATATGCTCAGAGGGAAGGCAGTATCTATGTGTTGCACACGTGTGTGTGTGTCTGTGTGTGTGTGAGTGTGTGTGTGTGTCTGTGTGTGTGTGTCTGTGTGTGTGTGTCTGTGTGTGTGTGTCTGTGTGTGTGTGAGTGGTGTGTGTGTCTGTGTGTGTGTGTCTGTCTGTGTGAGTGTGTGTGTGTCTGTGTGTGTGAGTGTGTGTGTGTGTCTGTGTGTGTGAGTGTGTGTGTGTGTCTGTGTGTGTGAGTGTGTGTGTGTGTCTGTGTGTGTGTGAGTGTGTGTGTGTGTCTGTGTGTGTGAGTGTGTGTGTCTGTGTGCGCATGTGTGTGTATGTGTGTGTGCATGCTTGTGCATGTGTGTCTCACCAGCGGAGATTCCCAGAAGATTGAGGTTTTAGTAAGTTTATTCACATAAAGTCTGTCCACACGGCAATGACCTCATGGGACGGTCTCGTTGCAATCTTACACCGAAAGTTTTGCTTGAGGACATTTAAAATGAATATTCGGCCTTCTTGAAACAATATAACTTCAGAACAGTTTAGCAGCTATGCTCTTTTTAACTCTGTGTATCTCATACTACTCGTTTTTATATTCCTTACAGATCAGATCTCTGCAGGTCAGCCCACATCTTAACCAATTTTCTCACATGCTTGCTGGGCATCCTCTGCCTCTGATGCGGGCTTACGTCGGATGCTCAGCTATGCAGTGAGATTGCAAAAAGGTACCCTTCGCTCATTCAAAAATGTCTCATTTTAACTCTGTTATGAAAATATAATTTTCTGGGCATAATATTATAGGTTGGCGTGAATTTTTTACTCAGCTCTCTGAAGATACTTCACTGTCTTCTGATCCTCATTATAGTTGATCATAATTCTTTAGTTTCTGTTTCTCCTGGATAGATACTTTCTTCTCTTGGTGCTTTTACGATTGACCTTTCCCTTTGACATATATATATATATATATATATATATATATATATATATAGTCAGAACTCCCTGTATGTGTGTGTCTATACGTGTGTGTGTGTGTGACAACTCCTGCCTTGGAGGTATGCCTCAAATCCATCTTAGAATGTCATCTGCTATTCTTTCTTCACCTCTTCTCTCCACTGTATCCTTTTAACTCTCAGTCTGAGATTCTGAATAGCTTCATGTGTGTGATACACACCTCCCAATCTTGTTTTCCTATCTCTTCACACCCCCCTGCTTTGGTTGTACATTCTCTTCACACGTTCTTAGGGCGATTCCAACTTCAGGGGTTATATTTTCCCTTACTAGTGTTGGGAAGGCTTCTATTTCACGAATCCTTACCCATTTTAGTTGATCTTCTACTTAGAGTTTTGTTTTTTCTTTAACAGATCCTAGTTAATTAACTTTCCTGAACCATAAATCCAGTCATTGTCTATTTTTGCAGCCAGTCACTTTGATAAGTTTTTCTTATATGTCTTATACTCGTTCTCTATGAATTTCATTTAACAGACATTAATGTATGGGAAATTCGAGGATAATGAAGTGAAGTTTTCCCCAGAAATGATTTGCATGTAGCATTTCAAAAAATTTCTCTCGTGTGGTAAACAGATTATTGACTACTACAAACAAAAACAGATAGCCAAAAATAAAACTGTTTCTCTCATGTGTAAGAAATGTATGTGCATTTACTTTTGACTAGTGGAGTCTAATGGGTGAGGCAGAGGCTACACAGGACGATGATCTGTCAGTGACTCTTAGCTTCCCAGCATCCTTCACACATCTAGGTGTTACACTGAAGCAATCTGAAGCTTTAGCTTTGAAGCCTTTGAAGGCTAAACATAACAGAGTCTAAGAACACCAATGCACATGAAGAACCATAACAAACAAGAAACATAAACAACTACCACAAAATAAGAGGCAAGAAGCCCAAGCAGCTCTAAGTGTGAAAAGGTCAAATGACCTAAGCATTTGGTGTGCTCTTTCAAGTGACAAATGATATGAGCAGTGGTGGCCACAGGCATGGGGAGAGCACTTGGCTATCAGATCGTACTTAGGAGATTGAGATCAGATACAGCAACCATGTTCTAAACTATAGTGCCTCTCTCCTACATCTGTCCAGAGACATGTTTTCTATTATGTGTGTTCACAAATCAGAACTGGGCTGGGATTTCAGTTCAACTAAAACACTTGCCATGCATGCTCCAGGCCTGAGTTTAAAATAATCATACCACAAACACATACACACATACATACCACACATACATAGGCACATGTTGTATACAGGTGGATAGGCTATAGGTCTTCACATAGTGGTTCTTAAGTGACATCCTGTATCAGGTTATAGGGTGGAATTATGGAGGAACATTTAAAGAAATTTGAAGAGTACTAAACTCCCCTGATAAAGTTTTGCCATTAAAAATTTACACAATAAGAAAAAAAAATTCTGCCATTTCTTTTGTGACTTGAAAAAAAAATGTGTTCTTAGCATTTGTATATTTTGGTAGATGTATACTTCAATGTATTAAATGAGTCCACTGTTTAGCATATATTACTTCATATATGTGTCATATATTTGTGATGAGATTACTTAAAATCATCTCTTCTACCTATTTTGAAATATTTGAAATGAAACTTTTGGAGTGAGCTTTTATACCCAGCTGTAAGCTCAATCAACACTTGGGATGCTCATCTACTTGATGTATTTCTGTTTATTCTCCTCTACATTTTTTCCCATATGCCATTAACAAGTGAGTTTTTTTTTCTTTTGATTGAAGAGAAGAGATCTTACATAGCTTAGGCTAACCTTGAAATTGCTATATAACAAAGGGTGGCTTTGAACTCCTGATCTCTGTGGCTCTGTTTTCTAAGTGCTGCAATTATAGGCATGTGCCAAACATGCCTAACAATAAGTGGGGTCTTCAATCAATAAAAACATATATGGTAGCACTCCAAAGAGCTAAACCAAGCTGCTATGATGGCTCAGCAGGTGACAGAACTTACTACTAATATCCTGAGTTTAGTTCCTGGGACCCACGTGGTGTAAGGAGAGAATTAATAATTGAATCTGGAAACTTTTCTTCTAATCTCTATAGGCATGCCATGGTACATCTACACACCCACATTCACGCACACACGAGAGAGAGAGAGAGAGAGAGAGAGAGAGAGAGAGAGAGAGAGAGAGAGAGAGAGAGAGAGAGACTAAAGAAATAGAAGTCTATTTAAAAAATTTAAACAGGAAAATTTGACATTGAGTCTTAGCAGATTATAATCCAAATTACTCAAATGAAACAAATAAGACCTATACATCAAACTTATAGTTTAAGGTTATGGTGACAGCTAATATTTCTATGAAATTATATCCTAATACAAAGATAAAATTTAAAGGGAAAATTAAGGTTTAGCAATACAGAATTACAGAGAGTATTGAGGTGGAACATACAGTTCATGTGAAGTTCACTTAATATAGGCCTCTTCTATTTGACTCTAGGCAGTCCACTTGCCAAAAGAAAACCAGATATGGGGTTGGAATGTCTTGCTGGGAGGGTTGCTTGGGTCAAAGGGTCAGCGATGAGTTTAGCTTCTTGCTGAGTGTGTGTGTGTGTGTGTGTGTGTGTGTGTGTAATTTCAGAGAATAAAAACCCTAAAGCTCATTTGAGTCAGAAAAGAATGGTTTTGACAGATTTCTCTGCCATTTGAGGACCAGTCAAAGGAAAAACATTTTGAGGACATGTCTCAAAATAACTAGCAGAAGGTTCTGTTGGTTATGTATTAATCTGCTTCTACTATTTCAAGTCTTACAATATCTGTAAGGAGCAAGATTAATTTCATGTCGATCCTCAGGGTCGATCTTCCCCAGTCTACAGTTTAAGGAGAGTTGATTTGCGTATATAAATCTATTTATGTAAGCTGTGGAGTAGGCAGGCCTGGATTTCAAACCTAATGTCACTATTGGCTTTGGCAAAAAGAAAATTCTGAATAACATTTTCACAATTTTCTAAAGTGGCGATTCATTTTAAGGGTTAGAGACGGTGTTAAGTAAAATTTGTATTTCCTGGCAGAGATTGTCAATTAACAATCCTAGTTTTCTATATGATCTATCAAAACCAGATATTTCCAACACTGGACATGCTCAAGTGGATGGCAGTCTGTTGGGAATGTTGGATGGAAGATTCTGGATGAAGGCAGTAGACCGAACTTAATCATAAAACCTATCATAAAACCTTTTAGTCTCCATGTTGGCCTGCTAATTCACGTTCTCTTGAATGAGCTTCTGCTTGCCTCGCAAAGCAGGTAAGCCCAGCTATTTAAGCCAAGTTTTGTTTAATAGTCTGCCTTGGCTTCTTTGGAAGTCAATTGCCTTGGAAGTTAGAAGGGCCAGGGTGTCTGGGGGCGTAGCTGTGACAACGGAGGTATTGTAGAAGGTAGGAAAATGCCAGGTTCAGGAGAGAAGACTGGCAGATTCTTCTTTTGTGGCTCCGGTGATCGAGCCAAGGAGCACTGAGCACAAGTGAGTAGTGATTACCGGAGTAAAGAGTCTCCCCTACTTGAAACGACACCAGACTCTTGGCAGGAGTTCCTATGGAAAATGGGATCCAGGACGCCTTGTGAGACAGGTCTGGGCTTGCTGGCTATATCCAGGGACTGGAGTATTGTAGCCTCTCTAAACCAGTGAAGCCCTTGGGTACCACTTGCATACTGCATTGGTTGAGGAGATGGTACAGGAGCAGACCAACGGATACAGGACACAGGTCAGAGGCTGGGGAATACCTCCTCTTGGTAGTTGAGTAGGGCAGTAACTCCCAGATTAACACTAGCCATCAGTGGTGCAGCAGGACCTGGCCGAGGTCACCTGAACGCTCTTTCCGCCTGTGGCATCCCCCCTCCCCCCTCCCCCGTCCCAGGCGGTGCTCTGCAGACCTAGGTCATTTCACTTGAGGAATTGTAGACACCAGTCTGAGGCTGGGATCCCGGGTCTCCCCTGCGGGGTGCCGTGCTCGCCTTGTGGGATGAAGCCCTTGAGACTGTATCCAGAGCCCTAGGGTCTACTAGAGACTCAACTGTCCTCAAGATCTAGCAAACGGAGCCCTCTCCCGGCCGCGCGGGGCAACGCGCGTTCCCGGCTCGCTGCTGGGCATGCGCGGCGCGCGCTGGCTGTGTCCGGGAGCGAGCGGCGCGCACACACGGCCCGGGCGGCGGGCGAGGCGGGCTCCCGGGGCGCTGGGCGCAGGGCGCGGGGCAAGCCCCAGCGGCGTGTCTGCAGCGGGGCGCGGCGGGCGCTCCAGCTCCGGAATCTTTCTCCCTCGGTCACCTCCCTCGCGTCTAGGGAGGTCGTGGCACTCCCTGAGGAGCGCGGCTGCTCGGAGGGCGGATCCTAGGTAAGAGCCCCTCGAACATCGGCGCGGTTCCCCGGGTGGGATTCCCGCGGCGTGGGCTCCCTCTCGCTTTCCCATAAGGGTCTTTGTGAGCCGGGACCCGAGCGGTGCCAGGCTCAGCGGCCGCTGCGGTTCACTTGGACCCTTTGCAACTGGTGTCGGCGGCCAGGTGTGCGCGGCGCTGCCGCCCCAGCGCGTCCCCGCGCCCGCTCCGCGCACCCCGAAGCCAGGAGACCCGAACCCCCCGCGGCCTCCTCCGCCCGGGTGGTCGCCGAGGTCCCCGCGAGAGACCCCGCGCTCCCCTGGGCTGCGCGGGCGAACCTGAGTTCCGCACACCTGGACTCCCACCCCGCCCTAAGGTCTTGGATGCAGGGCTTTCGGAGCGCCTCTCATCCAGCTCAAGAGGGGACCCCTCAGGAAACCTGTTTGAGACGTGGACCCGCCCTGGTATACACCCTCCAGTTGAGGTAGCTCGCAGTGTTTGAATAGTTGTGAATTCTGGATCACTTTCCAACACCATTTTACTTTTAGGAAGATGGCCTCTCTATGGCTGTCAGTAGTGCTTCGGAGGGCTCCACACCCACCGAGAGAGACAGCGAAGGCGCCTGGGGTCTCATCCCTTCCTTCCTTTCAAGGACTACAATACACATGCAAAAATCTTTGCACGGTTCTCTGAGCCATGCTGTTCAAATCCTCCTCCTGTAGCCCCCAAGTGTTGTTGGCATCTCGCCGGGGCAGGACGCCCTAGGGTTTGGGCTTAAAATCCATAGACATTTGGAGCAGCGAGGCATTAGAAGAGGAGGTTTTTCCTGAGCCAGTGTTTCAGCGAATGCATGGCTGCTTTTCTTCTAAAGGTTTCCCTTCTTGCCTCAGACAGTAAGAGAACGAGACGAAATAGTGAATAAGATAGTTCAGATCCAACTTGGTTCAGTCAGACACGTGTGAGTACTTTGAAGTTTTATTTGGTTTTGTCACTTTGGGGAGGAGGTGGAATTAGGATTCCTGGAAGGCTTTTTTTATTTTATTTTTTTTTTAAAAATCGTCAAAGTGTCTGTGTTGTGGGCTGTTTCTAATTTCTCGCTCTTGAAAGGATGCCATTCTAAGGCTCCCTGGGTTTTGGAACGGCTGCGCTCATTGTGTAGAATTGTAGATCTTGGGACAGTGAGTCTATTGAAATTAAAGCCAATGACATCTCGCCTCACCTAGTAAAGATTTACTTCTTGTTTTGTTTTTAAATTGGGGACTGGAGGGTTTGGGGCACGCTGCTGTAGTTCTTAGTTTGCTGGGGTGGGAAATCTGTGAGTGATGAGCTCGCACCACCTGAAAGTTAAGCTGCTCTATAGACTCATCACATAGCCAGCTGGATACAGTGAGCCACAAGCTAGTAAGCTTGTGTGTGTAGAAAGCCCTTCTCGCACCATAGGAGACTAAGACTTTGTAAAATTCCGCAAGTAATTCACTTCCTTCATAGCAGGAAAAAAAAAAAGAGAGAGAGAGAAGAGAAAGAAAGTATCTTTAAAATCCTACTATTCTGAGCCAAGTGTTGCTCACCGAATTGGGATGTCTACTTCGTAACTTTCACTTTCCAGTGTCATTGAGTATCATTATAATTGGCAAATGATTGTTTTAATCCCCTAACAGGAAACTGGTGTTTAATTTTGAACACTTTGCTTATTTGTGGTCAGAGGCAAAGAGTTCATTTTGTGTGCACATCCAGCTTTATCCGGATTCAGTCTACACTGGTTCCTTTCAACCTTGGCTTCTTTGTAGCCCCGGGACACAGGTTCTGCTCTCTGTTTTCGCATCTTTTCTTTTAGTCCTTTTTCTTCTGAATCTCCTCTTCAGTCACCTGCTTTTATCTTAAAACATAAGCTCGTCTGAGCTAGGTTTGAATAAGAAACTATAAATCCCAGATTCAAAGCTCTTTAGTTCCTTTAGTTTTATTGGATGAGTTTTAGCACTAGCTTTGTGTACATTTTCAGTTGGCTTTTCCAAGTTGTACTAGACACATTTGGTCGTTTGGTCTCAGTGCAAAACAACCAGAGTATAGCTTATAAACTTTCAGACATCTGCATGGGTATCAGAGAGGAAGGGATGGAACTGTAGCCAAAGTGCTATACAGTACATCTCTCCTGGGAATTGCCCCACCAAAGTGTTTGCAGCTGTGGGGAACTGGACTTATTTTTCATAAGAAACATTGTAGTGGAGTCCTTGCAAACCGTGTGAACTGAGTATTTATAAGAATGTGGGGGTTCTTTAGGTCCACACTGTAGCATCTGTGGTCATTCTCACATACACATCCTAAGTGGGGTTTTAAAAGAGACCACAAGGCCTGGAGAGGTGAATAAAGTGCTTGCCAGTCTAGGATGAGTTCAGAACCTGCGTACCCACAAAAAAAGCTGGCATGTTTCTGCAGACCCAGTGCCGGGGTACAGAGGGTGAATACCAGGGACTTGCTAGCTAGCCAGTCTACCTCAAATGGCAAGCTCTAAAGTCAGCTGTACACACACACACACACACACACACACATGCACACACACACACACACACGCACACGCACACACACACACATGCACACACACACATGCACACACACTAAATGAATATTGAAAGCAGTCTGTAAGCTATTTATGTGGTTGGTAAATAGTTAAGCAATGGTCGAAGAACTTTGTAACAACCTCTACTAGCATGTTACTATTGACTGCAGTTCAAGGGTCTTATTGGTGAAGTATTGTTAGCCATAGCTCACATTTTGAATATATTAGGTCTTTTCCCCTTTGATTTTTGGTGATCGAACCCAAGGTCTTAGCACAAAGCTCTACCACTGAGCCACACCCCAGGCTTCCTTAGCTTTAGTCTAATGCCTGTTTTCTATCTCAGGACCATTAAGTCAGAACACTGGTTACATTTAACTGTTGCAGTTTCTTCTGCTCCAATTGGCTCTGATCCTTCCTTCCTCAGGTTTTTTCTTTTCTTTTCTTTTCTTTTCTTTTCTTTTCTTTTCTTTTCTTTTCTTTTCTTTCTTTTCTTTTCTTTTCTTTTCTCCCTTTCTTTCTCCCTTTCTTTCTCCCTTTCTCCCTTTCTCCCTTTCTCCCTTTCTCCCCTCCCCCGTCCCCTCCCCTCCCCTTCCCTTCCCTTTCTTTTCTTGACAGCTTTGGCCATTTTGAGGAGTCCTGGTCATATATGCTTTCCCCTTTTGAATTTGTCTTTTGTTTGTCCCAGGGTTAGGCAGCAATTAATCAGACCCTTGATCCCTGCATTAAGAAAGCTCAGGCAGAAAGATGGTGGGTTCGAGGCCAACCTACATACTGAGGCCCTGTCAGGGTTACCGGTGCTGTGATAAAACACCATGGCCAAAAGCAAGCGGAGGAGAAAAGAGTTTATTCGGCTTTTGCTTCTGCATCACTGTTTATCATTTAAGGAAGTCAAGGCAGGAATTCAGAACAGACCAGGAACCTGGAGGCAGGAGATGATGCAGAGGCTACGGAGGAGTGCTTGTTTACTGGTTTGTTCTCTATGGCTTGCTCAGCCTGCTTTCTTTTTTTTTTTTAATATATTTTATTACGTATTTTCCTCAATTACATTTCCAATGCTATCCCAAAAGTCCCCCATACCCTCCCCCCTCTCCCCCATTTCCCTACCCACCCATTCCCATTTTTTTTTTTTTTTTTTTTTTGGCCCTGGCATCCCCCTGTACTGGGGCATATAAAGTTTGTGTGTCCAATGGGCCTCTCTTTCCAGTGATGGCCGACTAGGCCATCTTTTGATACATATGCAGCCTGCTTTCTTAAAGAAGCCAGAACCACCAGCCCAAGGGTGGCCCTGCGCACAATGGAATGAGCCCTCCCAGATCAATCACTAATTAAGAAAACACCACACAGGCTTGCCTACAACCCTATCTCATGGAGGTGGTGTTTTTCATTGAGGCTTGATCTTCTCTGATAGTTTTAGCTTGTGTCAAGTTGAATATAAACTAGCCCAGACAGACCCTGTCACAAAACAAGGAAGCTCAGCCAGTGTGGGTTTTGGATTGAAAGACAACCAGAGCAAAGTGCCTTACCCATCACGGGTCACCGTGCACACCATCAGCAGGGTTATCAGACTCATCTTGATCACTAGCCGAGATAGCATCTGTCAGTTTTTTTCTGCTGCTAAGTTCCTGGTCTTCTCTTTTCCATTCCCTCCTCTTGGGAAGGAGTCTACCAACAGCAGCCTGGGTTTAAGGAGTGGAGACTTGTGACCCTTCCCTATCCCTGCGGGTGTAATATCTCTCTACAGCTATATGTTATTTACCATTTCAATAGAAAACTAGCCAGGTCAGATCATGTCATGGAAAAAGTAAACTCAGCCACTGTGGGCTTTGGATTGGAAGATGACTGAGGTAACTTACCTCATCCACCACAGGTCTCAGTACACACCACCAGCAGGGTGTTGGGACTCATGGGAGATTTTCCTCTTTTCCTTCATTTAGCTATTTGGTCATTTGTGTCTAAATCTGACTCCTGAGTACTTCACTGTATTCTTTGGGCTATAATCTAGCCCCCTTGACGCTCAAATCCGTACAGCTTGATTCTTGCATCCCTTTGATAAATTCCTATCAATCAGTGTTTTGTTATTGTTGGTTGTTTGTTTTTAAAGCACGTCTCTATAAGATGTTCTGGGTTCTTTTTGTATAGTTCCAGTTTCGAATTAGCCATTTCGTCTAGGAATTGGGCTCCTATTGTTTGGAACTTTTATTGGAAAGCCAGGTCTGACCCAGGAGTGATGGCATATGCTTGCAATCACAATGTTCTGGAGGTAGATGTGTCAGAATTGTGAGTTCAACGTTGGCTTGAGCTATACTTTGAAAGAAACCAAGGTCTGGGCACTATGCATATATGTTAATGGAATGTCATTAATTCCAGCCTCGCCTGTGAAATAAGGAAATACATTGTGTATAGGGATTTAGATGACACAGTCTATGTGTGTATATATATTTCTGCATGTGTGTATATCTATACTAAAGTAAATATGAGTTCATACTGCTGTAATGCTGATTGTGATACATATCATTCTGGTTCCCCCCCCCCCCCCCCCCCCGTTCATCTGGAAACTTCCTAGAGCAATGAAGAGAAACCTGGCTCCATCCCACTGTTTGCTTAATTGTTCGTTTCCATTATACAAGTTTAGCAGTATTGGCATTGATAAGCCTTGCTAGCATGAACAGCCACGTTGCCATCTGGAGTCTGGTGCCTATATGTAGGGCCTTTTGCTTTAAACTCAAGTCTTTACACAGCTGGCCAGCCAGCTGTCATGGGTTGGTTGCACACACTGCTAGTTACATTCTTATGTCAGAGTCTGTTTTCCATCTTGGAATCCCTTAACCTTAGGGTTTATTTTCATGTACATATTAAGATTAAGCCTTGGTCTTATGAAGCTTTGTGGATTTGACATGCCTATATTGGAAATATCATATCAAATGACATTGACACATTAAAGTTCCCTATCTTACCTATTACTCTCATTATGCCTACTTTTTATTTTAAACTTTATTATTTAAATTGGGTCTCTCTCTGTGTGTCTGTGTGTGGGTATGAGGTGCCCGTGGAAGCCGGAGGCTTCCATCCCTTGGCGTGAGTTATGTGTGATTCTGAGTTACTCAATGCTGGTGCTGGGAATTGAACTCCGAGTCTCTGTGAAAGCAGCACTCCTTCTTAGTTGCTGAGACACCCCCTTCCCTTTTGCCTAATTCTTAATGAGCTTTAAAAAAAAATATTGTTTAGAGTTCTTAGAGGTTTAAATGGTTTAAAAATTTAAAGAAAGGTTCATTTTTTTTTCCACGCCGGAGAGTGAACCCTGAGCTGAGCATTTGTTGATTTAGTCTCCAGCCCCTAAGAGTTTTGTAAAAATGAGCACCTTTCAAATATGGTTTGCAAATATTTTCTTCTAGATTGTCTAATGTTTTTATTCTCTTGTCGGAGGAGATGCTTGATTCTTGTCTTTTTGTTTTTGTTGTTGTTGTTTTTGTTTTTAATTTTTTATTATATATTTTCTTTATTTACATTTTAAATGTTATTCCCTTTCCTGGTTTCCCCTCTGAAAACCCCCTATCCTCTACCCCCTCTCCCTGCTCACCAACCCACCCACTCCTGCTTCCTGGCCCTGGCCTTCCCCTATACTGGGGCATTGAGCCTTTACAGGACCAAGAGCCTCTCCTCCCATTGATGACCGACTAGGCCATCCTCTGCTCCATATGGAGCTGGAGCCATGAGCCCCACCATGTGTACTCTTTGGTTGGTGGTTTAGTCCCTGGGAACTCTGTGGATACTAGTTAGTTCATATTGTTGTTCCTCCTATGGGGCTGCCAACCCCTTCAGCTCCTTGGGTCCTTTCTCTATGTCTTTCATTGGAGACCCTGTGCTCAGTCCAGTGGATGGCTATGAGCATCCACTTCTGTATTTGTCAGGCACTGGCAGAGCCTCTCAGGAGACAGCTATACCAGACTCCTGTCAGCAAGCACTTGTTGGCATCCACAGTAGTGTCTGGGTTTGGTGATTGTATATGGGATGGATTCCCAGGTGGGGCAGTCTCTGGATGGTCATTCCTTCAGTCTCTGTTCTATACTTTGTCTCTGTAACTCTGTTTTGTTTTTAAGTCACGGTCTCAATAATGTCATTTATGCTGGCCAGAACTCACTGTAGAGCGTGTAGAAAGAATCCATGATCCTAACTAGCCTGTTTAAAAGACACACAATCCAGGTATTTTATTTACAAACCATAGGCCTAGATTGGGCAGGATTAGAGCTCTACTAACTCACTCCCCAGCTATAAGGCCTCTTGTTACTTGCTGTTTCTTCTGGCCTCCGGCTCATGATCCATCTCCTCTTGAGGCAGCCCCCTCCACCTCCGTCTTCTTTCTCCTCTTCTCCCTCTGCCTGCAACCCCTCACAGGATCCTCAAGTCCCACCTTTCTCCCTCCACTGTGCTGCCCAGTCACAGGCTCTAGGCTTCTATTGGCCAGTTAAATTGGGGATCAAGATTCACGTAGCTTCACTTGGTATATCTGAAGATCTGTTTGGTTGGTGTGTGTGTGTGTGTGTGTGTGTGTGTGTGTGTTTGTGTGTGTGGGTGGGTGCATCCGCATCTTGAGAAGCCAGTATTTAGCATTAGCACACAGGCAGTGTCATAACAGCCCACTATAACAGTGCAGGCCAGATTAAAACTTATGGCAATCCTCCTGTTGCAGCCTCCAGAGTACTAAGGTTGCAGGTGTGTGCTACCACACCCAGCTAGATGCTTAAGACTTTGTAAATGCATTTGTGTGTGTTCATGCATGTGGGTACTCATGCCATCGGACATACATAGGCATACGTGTGTGCTTGTGTGTGGAGGCCAGAGCATGACATAGCTCTTATGTTCAGGAGCCTTGCCCATCCCCACTGGCCTGGCGCCCACCAGTCAGACTGGGATGGCTAGCCGTGGAGCTTCAAGCACTCCTTGGATCTTGCTGTCCTTGCCTCCCCGCTGCTGGGAATGCAAGTGCACACTTGAGGGCCTGACTTTCTTTTTTCTTTTGTATTCTGTGCCCTGGAGACTGAACTTGCATCCTCATGGTTTCAAGGCAAGGGCTTTCTTTACTGACAGAGGCATCCTCTGAGCCCCATGTTTTAAGTGTTGATAAAGTAAATCTATCAATTTCATGAATTGGTGTGCTATTTTGAAGATGAGTACCTATTTTTACAGAGTTTTATTTTTTTAACATTTAATGTGTTTGTGTACGTGAGGGGAAGGAACACATACATGTACTATGGCATACGTGTGGAACTCAGCCAGTTTTCTCTTCTCACCATATGACTTCTGGGGATTGATCTAGGGGAATCAGGCCTGCCAGGAAGTGCCTTTACCTGCTACATGAAGATGACTCATTAGATGGCATATTTAAGATCCGGGAGAGTGTTTTCTGATCTACATCCCACTGACAGAGATGTGTGAGGAGTTGGAATGTGTTTATAAAAAATTAGGTTCTCCTAAAGAGGAAACTGAGCAATTAGGAAAAACAAAACACAGAATGGGAGAGCTAGCTAGGTTCTGTTGCTCTTTCTTTCTCCCTCTCTTTGAATCTGAATTTCCTGACGTCAAGGATCTGAGTCTCAGCTGTGCATCTTACAAGGCACATGACTAGGTCATGTGGGACACACTCAGAGTGGGAACTACAGTAGTACTTACTCAGTGTAATTGTTTTGTGTGTGTGTACACAGGGTGTATTCTTTTCAGTGCATAGTAACAAAGGAGAGGCTCCCTGTAGCCAAGGACATCAGAAATGGTTCATCGCACAACTTCTGGAGTTCAAGAGTGAATGTCCTCGGTCGGACTCCAGGGCATTCCAGGCAAAGAGCGAGATACATCTGAGTTGGTCATTGTGATGAGGGTGTGGTGGGAATTGTGGACATTCTCACACCCAGAGCTGACAGAAGACTAGACAGCCAGTTATGCTCCGTTTTTTTATATGCAGCAGTATAAAACTATTCATTACACTGTAGTAGGGAAGAATGGGGCCATCAAAGCGGTTGAAGAATGCTCTGTTAATCACAGGGCTTTCTGAAGTTTACCCTTCCTGTACAGATGAGGGCCCTTTCATTCCCATCATCCTCGGGGACTGTACAGTACTTAAGAGTGAAGTTGGGGATTTCATGTCAGACCATCCTTACAATTAACAGCAGACCGACTTAAAGATGTAACGATGTAACAAAGAACGTTTGATCCTGCTCCAGCCGGCCCAGAGTTTTGAAAGATGAACAATTTCTCACGGACTCTGACAGCATACCTAAGCACATACGTAGAGTACCTATTGAATGAATTCCACATTTAATAAGAGGTCAGATTTTGATTGTTGAAAATTGTTTTTAATACAAGAGAAGAAAATAGCTTAAGGAAAAAAATAATGATCAACAAAAGTTTATACTTAAAAGAGAAAGAAAACCATCTTAAAGTCTCTTACAGAAGGCTGCTTGTATTTAGGTTTATTTTAAAAATGTACGTACCGTTAGAATATTGTTTAGGCTGATCTTTAATCTCAAAATATGTGCATATTCTTGGTTATCTGTGGACCTAATGGAACAGTGTTTCCGGTATTGGAACACACGGGCAGTCCTTAAACACTGTACTCTTTCTGGATTGCTCTAGCAGTTATATTTGGTAACATTGTAATTGTTTGTAGTATTTTCTTTAGAGATTAGGAAGTTGAAAACTTAGGCAAAAGCATAAGGATGTGAGGGGAAATAATTATAAGTCTGTCTGTCTCTTTGAAAGTACTGTGTGTGGGTTTCTTTGTTTTTGTTTTTCAAGTCAGGGTTACTTTGTTTAGTCCTAGCTGTCCTAAAATGAGCTATGTAGACCAGGCTGGCCATGAACTCAGACTCAGAGATCCTCCTCCTGCCTCTCCAGTGCTGGAATTAAAGGTATGCACTGCCACCTTTACCCAGCTACTTTTAATATATCTTATTCCAGTTCTCTATAATTGTCCTGTTGTTCACAGGTGACGGCGATGATAGAATTTAGAATGTGATGGTTGTATGTGCCTCACCTTAACGTTTTTAGTTACATGTCCTTATTTATGCATATGGGTGTGTTTGGAGATACTAGGACAGCTTTCTGGAATTGTTTTTCTCCTACCACATGCATTCCAGGACTGGAGCTCAAGTCACCAAGCTGCAGAAACCACTTACCCACCATGCCATCTCACCTGACTGCTTGTTTTAAGACAGTTTATTTATGTAGCCCTGACTGTCTTGGAACTTGCTCTACAGGCTAGACCAGGCTGGCCTGGAACTCAGGGAGCCACCTGCCTCTGCACCAGGCTGGCCCGGAACTCAGGGAGCCACCTGCCTCTGCTTCCCAAGTGCTGGGATGAAAGGCGTGCATCACTGCTCTCCAGCCCGACATTTAAAATTTAACAGAAAATGTACTTGTGAGTCTAGAGAAACGACTTAACCTGTACTGTGAGCAAAGGTCTGTCACATTTAAAATCTGTCACATTTAAAATTTGCTCTGTTTCCTTTGGAGACTGGAGGAGGGGTTTAGATGCCTTGAAATTCAGTAAGTGGCTTCTGTCCTATGTGCAAAGTTAAGTTCTCCACTGCATTGCTATGCACTGTTCTGTCCCCTGTAACAGTGTGCTCAGCTGTGTGCGTGCTCACATGTGAGGAATCTCCAGCCCCGTTCTGATGTGTTTTAAAAACGTTATTATGGCAGACTACACACACACACAGTCACGTACATTCATATATACACTCATACATGCTCACATACGCTTACACACATATTTACAACATACTCATACACACACTCATGCATACACACATATTCACACATTCACATATACACTCATACATGTTCACATACACTTACACTCTTTCACACACATACTCATACACACACTTTTACACACACACTCTTTCACACACACATATGTGCACACATACACATACACACATTCACATATACACTCATGTGCTCACATACACTTAGACACATATTCACATATATACTCATACACACTCTTTCACACACACACACACACACACACACACACACACACACACACACACATTTTACCTAGCAAGATCCTTGTAGTCAGGAGGGAACACTACACTGTGTTGGTCATTCTTTCATTTAGCTCTTCTGTGGGGCTTGCTAGATCCTGAATAATTGAAAAGCATTGGAATTCTTTCTGTGATAAAAATCTGGCCTTTGGACCAGTTCCTGTCACGTTACTCACGTGATACGCACCCACGTAAAGCTGGAGGGCTGATGCACATGACTGGGAATGGGCACTCGATTGCATTTATTCACTGAGCAGAATGACCCTCGGCTGAGTTCTATGTGTGTTAACTCATGGATTTGCCTATATTATCGTCGCTTCCAATTTTAAATGCATAGAGTGTGAAGCCAACCCGAGCATCAGTGCTTAAAGACCAATCGGCAAGGGGCTGGCAAGATGGCTCAGCTGGCGAAGGAGCTTGTTGCCAAGGCGATGGATGACCTGAGTTCAACCCTGGGACTCACCTGGGAGGAGAGAACTGACTCTCCCAAGGTGTCCTCTGACCTCCACATGCATGTTGTGTCACATGATGCAGAAAGCATAGAAACACACACATGAAATACATACATAGATACATATATACATACATATGAAAACAAGACAAAAGTAGGTGAGGTAACTTTACCGAAGTTCAGGAATCATGAATTCATTTTTTGGGTACATTAGTGTATTTGCTGTCTTTGGAAAATTACTGGGTGGGTTGGAACATCACGTTTCTTTTTATGGTTCTTTAATTTTTCACATTTCTTCCCCAGATAAAGTTTAAAGTCACAGTGCCGTTTGATCCGACATCTTTGCCCTTTTCACGGTCCATCTTTATCTTAAGCCTTGCTGTGTCTGTGGTCTTGCAGAGAAAGTGGTCCTATAAAAATCTTGGGGCTGATAGCTGACTGTGTGGTTTCCTGCTCCACACTTTCCCGGTACCTCAGCCCCAACCGCTGGCAGCCTTCCTCAGCCCTCAGCTGACTGCAGTCGAAAGTGTAACTTTCCTAACTTTGATATCTTTGTCTGCTGCTGCTCACCTCCTTCTCATGCTTGGCGAGACCTTGGTCATGAAGAGGACCATCTGAATAAAGGAGACATTCATGGTGGTTGTGACAGACGAGGTCATGTTAAGGCAGCTAAGGAGGCTTGGAACAAAGGCGTGATTGAAGCTCTCATTTCCTGCCATCTTATTTGGGTGGGAAGAAGGTTATTTTGAAAACAGCAAAGTCTCATAATAATAAGTTAAATTCTGTCTAGCATAAACATGTTAGTGGTACTTTACCAGAATGGATTTTTGTATATTCAAGATAGGGTCTCCCTACATAGCCTTGGTTGGCCTGGAACTTGTATAAACCAGGCTGGCCTGGACTAACAGAGATCTGCTCATCTCTGCCTTCATGATGCTGAGATTCAAGGCTTGCACCACCATGCTGTGTGTGTGTATGTGTGTGTGTGTGTGTGTGTGTGTGTGTGTGTGTGTGTGAATGTACACTTTTTATAGGTGTCTTTTATCACTGTAAGGAATTTTGGAATTTAAATGGAGATATATCTCAAGTGGGATTGTTTAATCAGAGGATACTCCACGATATTGGAAAAGCTTTTCAAAGAAGAGTGGCAATCTATCTTACCTCCACGGCTTGTCTCCTACCCCTGTATTTCTTATCTGTGGTTAGTTCTGTTTTCTCTCCCAGCCAGACAGTTAATGGAACAGCCGAGACCTGATTCTGTCAGCTCTCATTGGACCAAAGGATGGAAGACCTAAAGATATGGAGTGACTTAATCCAATAGGTATCAGTTATATTTTGGGTTATTTTATGGTCTTCAGGGTCATTGATATAATCAAGCTATTGCTGTCTTGAAATAGAAGTTTAAGTAAGATTGTGAACCAGTAGTTCAAGTGGGAATGATTAGGTAAAAACTTTGTGTAGAATATGGTAGATGGAGGTTTAAGAGCTCAAAGCCATTTTTACCCTATCTTGCTGTCCTTGCTCTGTCTGGGCACTGTGATTGTATGTTATAAGAAACAGTACATTATGTGATGTAAGACTATATTAAATGTTTATTTAGTCAATAAAGACAAAATAGCAGGGCTTTTAGTCCCAAGCATGGGTATCGTTGTCCTTGGAAGACTTAACATCGTGCTATTTCTGAATAATAACCTTGACTTTAGGAGTCAGTGTGGACACTGATTGCAGCTGCGGTTTTAAAAGTAGAAGGGTCTTGCTTTGTGTGAGTCCCTGAGTGTGTGGATCTGAATCTCGGGTGAAGTGTCGCAGGTTAGCTAATCCAAGGCTGCAGCTCCTCCCACCCAGTTCCATGGACAAGAGAGTCTAGGTTTCTGCAGAGGCTTGGGGATCAGCAGCAGGACGACGCCAGCTGGGACACAGTTTTAAAGGTGTTTAGCTGCCACCCTTTCAGCACCAACTAACTTTCTCAATATTCCTGCTGTTTTTTAATATTAATTTTTCTTTCATTGTAGAGTTTCATACATGTATGCAAAGAAACATGGTCTTATCTACCCATTTCTCCTTTCCATCTTCTCTTAAGAAGTTGCCTCCTTCTAATTTTATGTCCCCTCTTTAACTTTAAAACAATAACCCACTAAGTCTAGTTAGTGTTGCCCATATGTGCACGAGTGAGGATTAGCCACAGGATTATGGGGAACCTACCAGTGGCCACACATGACAAAGGATGCTCTCTCTCCCGGCGGCTTTCAGATAAAATATCTCCAGAAAGGCTTAAGCCGGGAGAACACCTTCCTATCTGTGCTGAGTATTTGGTGGGCTGGATCTTATGCCAGTCTTATACAGATTTTTGAGTTAATGACTATGATATCCAGTAACGTTCAGAAAACAGAATTTCATTAGTTGTCTTTTTGTTGTTGTTATTATCTTTTTGTTTGCTTTTTTGAGGCAGGGTCTGGCTGGCCTGGAACGTGATATGTAGACCAGGCTGGCCTTAAATTCACAGAGGTCCAGATAGACATCTACCTCTGCTATGGAATGGTTGGTGATAAAGGTGTGCTCTATCACACCTGGCTTGCTATGGCTTTTGTTTTCAACTGGTACCCACTATTGTATAACCCTGTGGTATGGATGAATTTTTTACATGTATTTTTGTTTGTTTGTTTATTTATTTATTTTGTGTGTGCACACCCATGCATTCCATTGCCCCCGTGTGGAGACCAGAGGACAACTTGTAGAATCAGTTCTTTCCTTCCATCCTGTGGGCTCTAGGGAAGGTCATTCCATCCTGTGGGCTCTAGGGAAGGAAGTAATTAATGGGGTCAGCCCGGAAGCAAGTGCCTTTATTCAATGAGCTATCTCACTGCCCAAACATTATTTTAAAAAGCAGAATTGTAGAAGAGAACTAGGAACATGTGTGCATGTGCGAGCATGTGTGTATGTGTGAATTTGTGTGTGTGTGTGTGTGTGTACATGTGTGTGTTTGAAGTAGAAAGAACAAGTGATTGATACCTTGCCTTATATCATGGCAGCCATGATAATAATAACAAGAGCATTCCAGTCTTCACAGGCAGACTGAATGGTGTAAGCTGCATGCGGAGCACTCCTTTGTCGGTCGTAATGGTGTTGTTCTTGTTGGCTGGGTGTCACACCTCACTGGCAATATTTTCTGTGATGTGCTTACATGGGATATGGTAGAGTAAAGATTAGCTTGGTGACTGGTAGGTCCATTGGTTTAGTTCAGACAAGGTAATTTCTTGATCTTACGGTTCACTCCTGTAGTTTTATTTAATAGAAGATCGTTTTGTCTTGGTTGATGAGAATCATGCACCAATAGGAGAACATTAAATAATTACGGAGATGCTCAGGGTGTGTGACGAAGGAGAGAAACAAGGTTTTTGTCCCATGTGACTTGACAGGCAGTGGCCGAAGTTGATGCTTCTGCCTCGGTTTTTGAGGCAAGGTCTCCTGTGGCTGGCGTGTCAAGTTGGTGACGTGGTGGAGGATGATTTGAACTCCTCGTTCTCCTAGCTCCACCTTCAAGGGCTCAGAGTATGAGTATGTACCGCCATGTCTGGCTTGACAGCAGGAAATAAGGTGTAGGTATGATGGCGAATACTTACTGTCTCAGAATTTGGGAAGTTGAGGCAGAAGGATAACTGTGAGTCTGATGTGAGCCTGGTATACAGAGACAGACTTTGCCTAAAAAAATTTTTTTTAAGGTGTGGGATTTTTTTGTTTGTTTGTTTGCTTGTTTGTTTTGTTTTTGTCTTTTTAGAATTACTATCCAGGTAAATGGTCAACATTATCGAAAATAAAGCATAGCCTTTTCCTGGCTTCGCCCTTTTTCTCCTTAATTGGTATCCACATTTTTTTTTCATACCAAATATCTAAATACCAGGGTTTGATTTTTCTAGATGTACTGATACTGCAGACTTTAAAATCAGACCTTTTCTAGATGACGTTCAGATGTACCCAAAGCTCACAGGGAGAACTTGTTATTGAAGATCTTCAGGGGACATGTCTTCCTACCATTATTCTTGTAAGAGCAAGCTCGTAAGACCTTAAACTGTTAAGCCAGTTTATTATCAGAGGAGACAAGTGTTCTGGCGTCGCTTTTATATACAGCATTCGGATTTCTCCTGGAAAACTTACAAACAGGCCTTTATTCCTAAGGTGAAGCCATGCCAGAGATTTCAGGCTGGTTGGAAAAGTGTAAAACTTTTGGGGATAGGGAAAATTAGATTTTCTTGAAATTTGCATGGGAGTTAACTTCAACATGGTCACATGAATTGCAAACTTGTAAAATCCCTTTTGCAAGAAAGAAGAAAGAGGTGGCTGCCTCCCGCCTTCCCTGGAGCCAAACCTTTCTGACACACCTCTCAAATTACAAACCTTTGAAACATCCGATCCTCGCGGTGCCTTTGGCGCATGTGTGTTTCTAGTTAGCTGCCATGAATGAAAGTTTCATAACTCTCTGTTTCCAAAGCATTTTTATTTGCATTGCAGAAAGCTTAATTGTTTGGTAGTAGGATCGAGAATTCCTTTTTATTTAAGTATGGATTGGACCATGTTCGCTAAGGAACTTAAAAAACAAAGCAAAACAAAACAAAAGAAAAAACAAAAAACCCAAAAAATAAAAACCAACCCACTTCTATGCCAGGAGAAGATTCTAAATGAGCATTTATTGACTTATTGACTGGTATGTTGGCCGTGGCTGTATGGAGGTGCCTGAGTTTGTGTGTGTGTGTGTATTTTTGTCTCTGTGACAGAAAGCTCAGCTAACCTTTCTCTTATCTTGCCTACTGGGCATTGAATACAATATCACGGGAGGTGGAAGTCATATGAAGTTGCTAGACAGATGGCTGGACTCCCCGTGGCAACCCTGTGACCTAATTTCCCAAGCTTCGTGCACCTAACTGGAGAGTTCCAACCCTCGCTGTCAGATTCAGTAGATAGGCTTGCCAGTTGAGGCTGGGAAGGAGAGAAGGGTGAGGTGGTTCCAGAGAGCGTCTCTGCAGGCGCCAAACCCATACCGTATAGGCATCTCTGTTGCAAGGGACAGTGGGAAGGAGTCATTATTCTTCAATCAGCTTAGTCTTTCCTTATTTGGGTTTCACACTGTCACTTTAAGAGTGTTTTTTTTTTTTTAAATTAACCGATGAATTGATAGTGAGTTAAAGTGATTATTTTTGAAGACTTATATTTTTAATTTTATTTATTTATTTTAAATCAAAACCAGATTTTTTTTCTCCCTATGCAATGCATTCTGATTGTATTTCCTCCTCTCCAGCTCCTGCCAGATAATACCTACCTTCCTACCCACATGCTTTCTTGATTTTTCTCTTTAGGAAACAAACAGACATCTTTCAAAGAAAGAGAGAGGAAAAAGAGAGAAAGGAAAAGAGGGGGAAGGGAGAGGGAGGGAGAGAGAGGAGAAAGAGAGAGGGAGAAAGGAAGAGAGGGAGAGGGAGAGAGGGAGAGAGGAGGAAAAGGGAGAGAAGGAGGGAGTGGAAAAGGGAGAGGAAGAGGGAAAGAGAGAGGGAGAGGAAGAGAGAGGGAGGGAAAGAGAGAGGGAGAGAAAGAGAGAGATGGAGAGAAGGGGAGAGAGGGGGAGAGAGGAAGAGAGAGAAGTAACAATAACGTAAGATAAAATGAAAACACACAAAGCCAAGTAGAACAGACAGACAGACAGACAGACAGAAGGTCATGTGCAAATGTCCTAGGAGAGCTGTTGGAGTCATTGCTTTGCTTCTTATCTATAGTAAATGCATTTGTCAGTTGCTCAATTACCCAAATAAGATGAAGAAGCTCTCTTTTCATTTAAAGAGGATTAATAAATACATGTAAGGATTTCCAATCAGGTTTTATTGTCTCTGTGATAACACAGCATTGAAGACGGGTACTGATGGGAGTTCTAACTTCAGTTCAGCCTCCCTGTTCCTGTGGCCTGGCTAATGCGCAGACATGCAGTCTTCTTGCACACATTTGCTTCATTTTGTGTGCTTTGTTGGAATAATGCTGCACTGATGTCCTTTGCTGCTCCGATAAAATGGGCACCGTCTGTGATGGTTAGATGGCTTTGAATCACTCCTCCTTCTCATAAGCATTGGTCCCTAGAATATCTATATATCCCTAATCCTACCACGGCTCTCTTCCCACCTCTAAGACTTTCTAATCTCTTCAGTATTCCTTGAAGGGGCTGCTGAGCTGTGGGTCAGTATCCGACTTGCGTCCCTTCCAGCAGAGACTTGTAACTGTGTGTCTTTACCACCAAACATCAGAGTGTGTGTTCATTTCCTCATCCTCTGACCACGACCCCTCCTAGTTCTGTGGCCTAAGCGTTGTCTTCTGGTTTCTAGGCATAGACAAGAGAGTTCTCGACAATCAAAATGAATAATATCTGGATGTAATGAAAACATTTGAGCTTCTGTCTGTTGTAATCAGAGTTGGTTTGAGATGGTCCTTCCCTTCCATGTGAGTAAGTCTGAGTGTACAGAAAGCTCCTGATGCCCCTTGGGTGACACTTTGCTCTTCTGGAATGGACTTCTTTCTTCACGTTCCTGTGTTAGTCCCACCGTGCTCCCAGCTTCCTAAGGAGCCCAGACCTGTTCTTCATGTCCTCGCTTCTCCTGAATTAGTCACCCACAAGGCCTGCTATCTCAGCCTGTGTCTCCTCGGTACCTGAGCCGTTCTCAGCTGCAAGTCAAAGGTTCGGCTTGGTGCTTTCACCTCGCTCCATTTTACTATGGTTTCTTCTTAAGCCCTTGCTCTCTGTCGAATTTCCATGATTTAGGGTTGCCAGGTCTTCCAGCTCTGTCCGGTGAACTTACGAGTGATGTAATTATCCTGGTCAAGGGCAGCGTTCTCTCCCTGTGGTACTCTCGGAGCTTCTGGTTGCTGGCACCCATCTACCCGGCTTATCCATCTATGCTTAGATGTTATTTCAGAAGCTCCTTGGAGAGAATGGGTATCTAAGAGCGGAGGGGAATGAAACTCTGCCCCAGGAAGTTCTACCACCACCCGCTGATAACTGCTGCAGTGGGTGGTTGGAGGGAGACTTTTTTTTTTTTTTCTTTTTGTCTCAGTTAATGAATTTGTGCATTATCTAAACATGGACACATTGAGACGTTTTTGGAGTTCTTAACTTAGGCCTTATCTCATTTCACGTAGCATCCTCTGTCTCGTGGTCTTTTAAGAAGACCTCAGGCCCACATTGTTTCAATCACGGCGCTGACTTGGTTTCTTATCTGTAGAATCCCTGAGAGCTGACCCTCCGTTTCTCACAGGTCTGAATATAGGACAGGCCTCTAGGCATCATGTTACCCCAAGTCAAGTCTTGACCGTTTGTGCAGCCTGGTTCCTCACTCCTTTCACTCTGTCCTTCAATATGAAGCTACTGTTCCTCAAATAACACGGTCGGGTGTGTGGGTTTCTAAGACCCGGCCCCTTCCTTCCCCCATCATCTGTTCCCTCCTGCGAGTATGCAGTCACCAGATCCTATCGACTTTTCTGCCGGTGCGGTCTTTAGACGGTGGGTTGCTGCTCCACATTCCTGCCAATCGCCTCACGCTTCTGCTGCGCAGGCGCAGGCGTAGTTCATTGGTTTATCATTTCTAAAGTCAGTGTCTTTCTTTGTGGCACACAGAGGCCTGTCTTGCCCGGCCCCTTCTATTCTTTTACCCTTCGTCCCATGCATCCCATAATAACTTCAGGTTCCTGAACACACTTAGCCTCGTTCTCCCATGACTTTACACAAGCTGTTCCCTCTGCTTTGACTTTTCTTTTTCTTTTTTTTTTTTCCTTCTTTTGTTTGCTAGCCTCACCATCTCTGGTGTATGAACCCTTCGCCTTAGACTTGGCTTGAAGACCACTTTCCCAGAAGACATTGCTCACCTCAGCTTTGTGCTAGGCGGCCCTCTCATCCTTAGATTGTTACTGAGTTACAATTCATGGTTTATTTACTCTTTCGCTTTCCTCCCATCCTCTCTAACCTATCTCTTTGTGCCCGGGCACAATGCTGGATGCACAGCCCCCACCCAGGCTTTGTTTGCTTGTGTGTTCAGTGAATAGATGCTTCAGATGGCTCCAGGTGCTGCGGATTCTGATTCTCTGTGTCTCTCCGAGCAGAGCATGCATGGTAGGGAAAGGAGAATAATCACTTAGTTTCTTTCCGAGACTGTCTGGAGGGGATCCTGCAAGGGCGATGCAGCCTGAGTAGTTGTGTGTCTCCAGCCTTCCTTCTTTGGAATTTTGAACCTCCTGCTCCAGTGTAGCTTACTCTTCTAGCCAGTGGCTTAGTGCCTGGAGGTGAAAAGGAGAGTCACTGTCAGGTGACACTCGAGGTTCGTGTTTCCTTAGACTCCTGGATGCGGTCCAGACTCATTCGCACTAACTCATTTCTTAAGCCAAAATAATAATAATAATAATAATAATAATAATAAAGAAAATATAACTGTTTCCTTGGTATCTACTCACTGCACAGCACTTAAGTGCATATAATGTGCTTGGACCCTATTCTCCTCCACATCCCTTACCTTCCTGCCCCCGGCCTTGCCCCCTAGACAATTTTGCTTCTATTTGCATGTGATATGTACATCCGTGACTTTATATATACCCACGGATTCACGATGGCAGGAGACCATGCCTTCTTGAGGTTGACTTAACTTGTCTACTGTGATACTTTCCACTTGTACCCATTTTTTCCTGCAGATTGTGTACATTCCTTTTTTTTTTTTTTTTTTTTTTTTTTAGTGTGCCCACGTGTGTGTGTGTCATTGACATAGAAGTCAGAGGACAATATGTGGGAGTCAGTTTTCCACTGGGTGGATCTTGGGGCTGAAACTCAGGTCACCCAGCTGGTGATAGACACCTTCCCCTGGCGATCCATTTCACCTTTTAGTTCTGAAGTTTCTTTTGAGTTCATGACTAGATTATATAGAGGGTTTTTTTTTTCCCCTCCCACACTTTCCATATTTGGAAATTGGCTCTCAATTTGGCCACAAATAATCCTTTATAGTGAGTTAGTTGTAGAAACAGTTAAGCTTTAGGGAGAATTTCTTCCTCACTAGAAGGCCGTGTCTCTGTTCTCATCTCGATTGTCTGTCACCCTATAGCTGCCAAGTACTGTTGCTTTCACTTTAAAATTTGACTTTTGGCATTTTTTCCCCCCTGAGACTATCTCTTTGTCTCGGCCCTTCATTTTGATTTAATTACTAATCTCAAGTCAGTTTTGCCGAAGTCACTTGGAGAAGGATCAGCCCTTGTTGACCACAGACGTCCTCGGTAGGCTTCCCTTGCATAGTGTGCTCATATGTTTCCTCTGTGTTTTATCTATAAATCCAAACAAACACTTAAAGTCCAGTTTGTCGTTACAGATGGCCTCATCTTTCCTCTTCTTGTTTCCTCCTTCCTCCCAGTATTTCCTTGGGATTCCATAGCATTTATCTCTGCCATGGACTCTAAGTTAAATGCCCCCCTTTTAAAGTTAGTGTTTTGAGATAACGTATGGCTAAGTAGTCCTGGCTGGCCCAGAACTCACTGTTATAGCTCAGGCTGCCATCAGAGGTCCTGTTTTCCTGCTCCACTTCCAGGGTGCTGGGATTACAATCTCATGTCACCATGCCTAGTGATGATGTGTCTTCCCTGACCCTGCTCACCAAGCCTTTATATCTGTTGGTTTTCGTTACTTTTTGAACAAGAAGCAGGCATTGGGTATTGCTTTTGTGTGTCACAGATGGTCCACATATGTTTGTTAGATGGCAAGTGAGTTCATTTGGGTCTTGCATATCCTATGCTGAGATTCGCACCATTTCATTTCTCTTCCATCTCACAGTCTGGAAAAGGATAAGCTAATTCTGCCCACAATTCTGGCTGAGCCTAAAGAGAGACACCATGAACAAGTTTAACTGAGGTGACAGTGACCACGCACCTATCCCCAGGACACACCCTCAGGCAAGCATGCCTGGTTTTTCCAGTTCTCTCTCTTTTAAGTGTGAGCTATGAACACTCTCTTTGACAGGTCACAGGTTTTGTAAGTAAATCATTGTTTAAATTGACTCCCTCGGAAGCCAAACTCTCGATAAGAAGTTAATGAAGAGGAGAGACTTTCGACGCCTGCCCTCCTTTCCTGCGCATGTCTGTCAGCAGGAGATAGCATTCAAGTTCCTATAGAAACCAGTTTAGGAGTAAGACAGTGAGGTTTTTGTTTGTTTGTTTGTTTGTTTGTTTGTTTTTTGTTGGTTTGTTTGTTTTTCGAGACAGGGTTTCTCTGTATAGCCCTGGCTGTCCTGGAACTCACTTTGTAGACCAGGCTGGCCTCTATCTCAGAAATCCTCCTGCCTCTGCTTCCCAAGTGCTGGGATTAAAGGCGTGCGCCACCACGCCCAGCTGCAGTGAGATTCTTCTGAGGACTGCTTGGGCCAGCACAGAGAAAAGGATCCTCAAAAGAAAGCGTTAGCAATTTGTTTTACCAAGCTTCATGGAATTGATCAATATTTTAAGTATGAATTGTGATATCTGTCCCGCCAATTTTCTTATATTGTTTTTGTTTGTTTGAGACAGGGTTTCTCTTGTAGAACTTATTCTTTGCCCTACACTAACCTCAGACTCAGCAATCTACCTGCCTCTGCCTCCTGCACGCTAGGATTTAAGGCCTGCACTGTCATTACCTGGCTCCTCCTTTAACTCATCATTCCCCACTATTTTGTTTAAAGTGGGAACTATATTCACTGTCTTCTACTTCTTAAGTGATTCCTCTATCTGCATGTACACCTATGTGCCAGAAGAAGGCATCAGATCCTGTTATAGATGGTTGTGAGCCACCATGTATGTGGTTGCTGGGAATTGAACTCAGGACTTCTGGAAGAGTAGCCAGTGCTCTTAACCACTGAACCATCTCTCCAGCCAGAGGTTTTTATGGTGAATAAAGCCTAATTAAAATGTGAGAACCACAAATAGCGATAGCATTGCAAATAACCACAGTATTGCAAATAACGATAGCCTTGCAAATAATGATAGCATTGAAGCCATCTTGGATATTGTTCAGCTGCTAAGAATAAAACATGCCTAAGTGCAAAAATTAATAAAACGTGGCTTTGGTCAGAAGTCCTAGGACAATTTTGCCCGGAATTGAGCTTATTTTGCTCTGTAATCAGCTTCTCTGTGTACGCATCCGACAAAGGGCTGGAAATGAGGTTACTATTTAGGGATGCCCATTGTTTGGGGAGCAATTCAGTGGGATGGTGATGATCCTGGGACATGTGGAACAACTCCAAAGTGATTGTTATAAAGCCCAAATGCATATGCTAAGTATGTCTGAAACTTAGTTTTGCTTCTTCAGACGTGACGATGTGTTTTAAAGAAACATTTATTATAATATTTGGAAATATTAGTGTCATTCCATATTTCTACAGATTTTCAGTTGATTAATAACTTTTATACTAGTTTGCTTATATTTACAAAAAATTCTAAATATGTTGCCAAAAATGCACTTACTACTTATTGGTTATTTTCTTATATATGTATTTATACGTGTGTGTATACCAAATGTGGCATTTATATTACTTTACAATTTTTACTTATATATGTATTTGTGTCTCTGTGTATGTGTATGCCGCAGAAGAGGGAGCTGGAGTTATGGTGAGTTGTGAGCCACATGACCGAGGTGCTGGGGACTGAACTCAGGTCCTTTGAAGGAGAGCAGATCATGCCTCTGTTGCCCGTCTCTCCAGCCTCTGTGTTTGTGTGCACGAGAGTCTGCCGACAGCGTTTACAGAGTGGAATCAGCTATTTTGTGCTGATGGTGTGGAAGAGCCTGTCACATGTGCCTGACTGTATATGTTTGTGTAATGTTGTCACCTGCACATCACTTTACACAGCCAAGGATATTCAATAGAAGAACTCCTGTTGCTCTTTGGGTAACTTCATGTAATACGGGTTAGTAGAACATAGAATGGGATTTCATGTAAAAAGAGAGGTTGGATTTGATTTGGGAATATGTGGAAAAGGATAGGGGATATTTCTTTAAATGTTCTTTGTTTAAAGTGTTTTTAAATATAAAAGAATTTTGGACACTTTGTAAGAGAACCATTTGCCACTACAACAATGAATAACTTCTTTTATGCTCTTTTGCATGCCCATGTGACTAAGTGCACGTTTAGCATGCTGATGGAGGGGTAGACTGATTGAAGTGGTCTAGAAGTGGTTTGGGTCCTTTTTGGAGGAACAAATGGTGTCTAAACATGGGAAAATTTCAATGTTCCAGACCCCTCCCTGTGTCTTTGGTCATTGTGCTGTCCAGCCCTCCTGGTACCAATGTTAAGGTGATTTCCAGCAACAGGTGTCCCTGGCGTTTAGTATTAGCCTGCCGCCTGTGCAGGTAGAAGGGCATCCATGCTCCTGTGTCCAGGTGTGTGCTTAGGCAGTTAGGAATCACTGAAAAACTCGTTTTTTTTTTTTCTATTAACCAAACAGCTGGCAATTCTATAACAAAATATAGAGAACCTACCTTTCAGGGTGATGTTCTCCTGTGCCAATGGTGGGTGAAGCTTTGTGTAACTTTTCAGGCAGCTGTTACCTGAGTGTCCCTACTCTTAGGTTTCTACATCTTTGCCTGCTCACAGGGCTGCTCAGGAGTTACTTTTGGAACTTAGGAATGGGGATCTCTAAGACCTCCCTTCTCCAACAGTATAGAAATCTTGGTTTTCACGTCAGTCAGTTCTCAGTAGCGAAGGGATGGTAACGTGATTCTAATTTACCTTGCCTTTACATTGCTCAAGATGGCGTGAAAACTTCATTCCTAAGTTTGGAGTTTTCCACCCCTCCCCCCAAATAATAATAATAATAAGTCCATGAAGGTTTTCACAAAAGGTTCTCCGGGGAGAGTTGGTTCTATAATACTTCTTCCCACTTGGAACTGTTTTCACTTGGGGAAACTGTACCAAAAACCCTCCCAGAGAACTTAAAACTGATAACTAAGAGCTTTAATCGAGAGGCAGTCTAGAAGGAGATACCTGGGCTCCCACCATTTTTATTTCCTTACTACAGTAGATGCCATAGTTCCAACATGGTGTGTTGGATGCTGGGACCAGGGGTTTCATTTTAATGTATTGGCAAGGTGGGGCATTTAGCACCAGACCCAGAAACAGAACTGGATGAAATGGGTGGATCCCACGAGCTCTTGTGCCTCCTGCTTAGTAACTACCTCCTAGAGAAGGGATTTATATCATGCTATCCCTTTTATTTATGTCTTTGTTCTGTGTGCGGCTCAGTATAGTTTAGAACATAAGGCATGAACATGAGTTTAATAGCAGAAAAAATATAAAAGTTTCCTTTGTCATAAGATTCCATTGTCATCGTATATATTTAACACTTACCTGCCTGTCCCTGGGGACTGCCTGTGTGGAACAGGTCAGACTAAGCAATGTGGTTCTATTTGTATCTTATTCTCCTCTTCTTTGGTAGACTTTTTGGCAGACACATCATATCAATATGCACACACACACACACATACACACACACACACACACACACACATATATATATATATATATACACACAGTTACACATATGCACATTATACACGTACGTATATATATATATATATATATATATATATATATATATAATGTACACACAGATATCTATATGTGTGTGTGCATGTGCATACACACATGTGCTTTTAACATATATACATATTGAGATTTCTATATACATATCATTTTATTTTATTTTTTGAGGGCTCCTGTAACCCTGGCTGTCTGGCTGCTTACTGTGGAGCCTAGGCTAGCCTTGAACTCATGACACTTTTCCTGCCTCAGCCTCCTGAGTACTAGGATAGCTATCATAAGACCTCGTTCATGGGCAGGTATAATATTTTATGCCCATTCTGTTTTCTTCTTTAACCATATATGCAATATTACTTTCTGAGTGGATATCAGAAGAACCCATGCATTTCTCCTCCCTGCCACTGCCTACCCGACCTCTGTAGACTGCTAGCTTCAGTTGTTGTTTTTCTGCATCAACATCAGCAGCATCCTCCTCATCCTTATCATCATCATCATGTCATCACAATTATCATTGTGGCTGTCACTGTATATATTTAAACTCCAGAGATAGATATTTGACCAACGTGTAACATTTATGGAAAGTTTGAGATGTGAGGCCTTATGTTTAAACTTAGAACAATGAGAACAGTTACTGAATCTGACAGGGATTCCTGTTGATAATGATGGTAGTTTTGGGCTTTTTTGTAAGTCAGTTGAAGACACATTTAAATGACCCTATAAAGTCATGTGCTCTGTCTTGGGGACAAAGGTCTCAATGTTAGTCTTATTTCCACAGTTAGCTATATGTCCCCTTTGATATTTTGAGATGGGTCTCCTGTAGCTTAGGCTGGCCTGGGACTCATTATGTATTGGAGATTGGCCTTGAACTCCTGATCTTCCAGCTTCTGCCTCTAAGGACTTAGACGACAAGCCTGGCATTTATTTACGTATGTATCTATACTGCAGTAACTACTGAAGAATGCTCATTTCTCTCTGGAGGCGTTTCTACACGCAGATGACCAACTAAGAGTAAAACGCTCTGCCTTACAGGAGGACACTTTTCTCTCCCTTTGACCTCCTTACAGACTTTCCGACAGTCTTTCAGAATACTAACCACTCCAGTCTGCTCTTCTGAAGAACACGGCTCCAGTGCCGGAGAGCCACTTCTTACATCTCCCTTCGCACTCCCAGTGATGGCCACTGTCTCTGAGTGCGTGTGAGTGCAGATATTGGGATACGATTTCACAGTCCTCTGCAGATCAGAGAACATTCTTGGGTGAAGTCCCACCTCCCACTTTGTTTGAGGCAGGGCTTCTCTTGCTCAGTGTGCCAGGCTAGCTCAATAGCACTTTACCCACCGAGCCTTCTCCTCAACACTTTTCTCTGTTTCCCAGACTTCCCCTTGTCTCCTTTCTGTCTCCCCAGGAAAGGACTGCTTTTTCCAACCCTTCTAAGCACGTGACCACTGTGAGACCCGTGTGGGCAGCATGTCAGATTTGTGGCTGGCACAGAAGTCAGTGGAAATATAGATCCATCCATGCATCGGGCACATGGCTTTTATATGCAGCCACAGCTGATATTCTGATCGCTTATGAAGTGAAGCAGCTCATTGTGAGGTGTCAGTCACAATTTGGGAGAGGCTTGTTGTAGTTCATGGAACTAGTCTTTTGATGTTCTCTAGTTAGAGAAAGTTTGACTGATAAGCACTTGATTTGCAAATTGGAAAGAAAATGCCCAATTTAGCCGTATCTCCCCCTACATACCCCAATTTCCACAGTATCTTAATTTTTATGTTACTATGATAAAATACTCTCAACAAAAGCCATTTAAGAGACAAGGGTTTATTTGGCTTACAGATCCAGGTTACTGTCCATCCTTGTGAGGGATATCAAGGCAGCAGGGACAGGAGCAATGGATTAACATGGTAGCTTTCAGCTGGCTCTGTCCTTTTTGTTTGGTTCAGGACCCAGGATAAGAAATGGTGTAACCTATATTCAAGGTGGGTCTTGCTATTCCAGTTAACTCAGTTAAGGAAATCCCTCACAGACATGCCCCAAAGCCAACCTACTACTCTAGACAGTTCCTCATGGAGACTCCCTTCCAAGGTGACTGCAGTACAATCTACTTGTTCACACTTGTGAACTTTAGGTTGGTGGTGAAACCAGAACTTGAAGGGTTCCTTAAGTTAGTTCAAACCCATAGGTATCATAAATATAGTTTAGCCTTGGTTTGTAGAAAGAAATGTTTCTGATTTATATGTATGTATGTATGTATGTGTGTGTGTGTGTATATGTGTATATATGTATATGTATATTCGGGACCCGAATGGATTGATCTCTCGAGTGAGGACTTGAACAGGTTGTCTCTTGGTCTTTCATCCAGCTCCTTCTAGCTTTCCTGGCATCGTATTTTATTTCTTCCTACTTCAGGTAGATACTGTGGTGAACATGTTTGGAAGAAAAAAAAAAATCAGTCCTGTTTCTCTCAGCAGTAAGAGAGCTACTTCAGGAGACAACTTTTGTGTTGGATACAGTAATAGGGAATAGAAATGAATGGAAGATATATGTCAGGTACATATGGATTCTTTCTGTGACCTCTGCGTCCTATACCGTCTTATGATAGGGTGGTGCTGCACTGGATCCTGCTGCTGTTCTGAAGTGGGCTAGAGAGAGGCCAGTCCACGGGCTGTGTGCACACAGCCTCCTGAGGGGCTTTTGCTTTCTGGTTTTCTAGTTGAAAGCAGTGCAGCCCACTTTAAGGATCTTGGGGCTTTCCTCTGGGAGGAAAAAGAAGCCAACACAGCCTGGAACAGTAGGGTACACTGCCTGGCTTGTCACCTCTGCTCCTCACTGCTTCCCCTTAGCCGAAAGATCAATATTAGGCCACTAAGGCAAAAGTCAGTCTCTGCCTCCCCTGGTCAGGCCAGTTTCTGTGTTTAGCTTGGAAGTGACCCAGATGTCCCTCCTATTGTTTTGTATTTGTTGGCCTTAGGAAATCAACTCTGAGGGCTTAGCAATTGAACCCAGGCAGCTCGTCCATACAGACTCATTCTGTTTTCTAACCAAATATGACCATGACCTGTCTTAGGAAAAGCAAATCCAAAATCAAAACAAATCTCCCCTATTTTAAAACACAGTGTACGCCAATAACAGAAATGTCTAGCAATATTTTTTTTATTGTGCTTTTTTTCTCCCTTTCAGTTTTGGTTGTCCAGCCCAGGTCCTGACTCACCCAAGGCAAGTTCCGGAACATTGAGCTAACCCTGGGGCCCTGACACCATCATGTTACTATGGAAATACAGTGGGATTTCAAAAAGCCTGAAAACCATTTCTTATCTATAAAACTTAATTTGTAGATAGTGGTATTCTTCTTAATAGGCAAATATTAAATGCAGTAGGTGGTTATTCTGATATATTTTTTATTCTCTAAAAATCAGATTATGTTGACTCAGGTTAAAGTTACATCAGTGTAGGGGCTTGCTGCTCTCACGCCTGAGATAACTTTGATTGGCAGAGGTAGGAATAACACTCGCCACGTGAACTAGCATAGCAGATGTGCCTTTAAAATTCAGTCAATTAAAATACATTTATTGGGGCAATTGTAGTGTGTGGTCTATGTTGGTTTTTTATAAAATCTGAAAGAAAATCCAAGTGATATACAATAGTGAATCCTGACACATTAAAGAATAACCATACTGAATCATGAAACACTAAAGAATAACCTAATTTTGATGATGCAGTTTACGTAGAAAGTGCTGTCAGCATGGCACAGGGAAGAGAGTGGTTTCTCTGAATCGAATCACCGTAATGTCTGAAAAGCCAAGCCGTGCGGTTTCATACAGATTCTTCATATTTGGCCAGGCATGGTGGCTTATCTGTATTTAGGAGGCTAAGTCAGGAGAACTGAGGAGTTTGAGGCAAGCCTGGGCCACATCGTGATTTCTAGGTTTCAAGTCAGCTAGGGCTACATAGCAAGATCAAGTCTCAAACAACACAAACCACAACTCCACAACACCAACACCAATCATTGCAGCTCATTTGCATGTGTTCTCCCCGCAGTGTATGCTTGTGTGCACATACTTATTTCCCCTCCGCCCTTGGCCTTGGGTAGTAAACTGCAAACCCGCAGGCATTTCTCCCCTGTACACTTCCTAAGAACAGGAACCTTGATTGACATAACCACTGTAGAACCCTTCCTGATCAAAACTTTTTTCTTTTTAAATTGGTTATTTTATTTATTTACATTTCAAATGTTATCCCCTTTCCAGGTTTCCCCTCTGCAAGCCCCCATCCTATCCTCCCTCCCCCCTGCTTCTATGAGGATGCTCTCCCATCCACCCACCCACTCCTGCCTCACGTCTTAGCATCCCCTATACTGGGGCATCGAGTTTCCACAGGACCAAGGGCCTCCCCTTCCATTGATGCCAGATAAGGCCATCCTCTGCTATATTTGCAGGTGGAGCCATGGGTCCCATTGTGTGTACTCTTTGGCTGGCGGTTTAGTCCCTGGGAGCTCGGGGGTGGGGGTCTGGTTGGTTGATATTGTTGTTCTTCCTATGGAGTTGCAAACCCCTTCAGCTCTTTCAGTCCTTCCCCTAATTTCTCCCTTGGGGTCTCCATGCTCAGTCCGATGGTTGGCTACAAGCATCCATATCTGTATTGGTCAGGATCTGGCAGAGCCTCTCAAGGGACATGGGGAACTGGGAGTAGCCACTAGAAAGTCCCAGGTGCCAGGAAAGCAAGAGACACCCAGGATCCAATGGGGATGGTGTTAACTGAAATACCCCACAAAGGGGAGAGTGAATCTGTAGAGACCATATCTAGAGGTTAGGCATGGTCTCTGTTTGAGAGATGGACCCACTCACCCATCTTAAAAATATTAACACAGAATTGTTCCTGTCTAAAGGAAATGAAGGAACAAAGAGTGGAGCAGAGACTAAGGGAAAGGCCACCTAGAGACTGCCCCACCTAGGGATCCATCCCATCTGTAGACACCAAACCTAGACACCATTGCTGATGTTAAAACTCTTAATATATAGATTTAATACAGGCATTAGCTAGTAAGCCATTTTGGAATTCCCTTAGTCATGTGATGATTGCCATTTTGTATTGGTTCCTGTTAGTATTTTATCTTCCCAAGGCAAACATATAAGCATTTGTTCATGGTCTCTCCGGGACAGGCTTCCTTTAGTCTTTACTGGTGTTGTCCAGTTTGGTACCCGTTGGTCACTTGGGGTCATTTAAGTATCAATGTATTGGGAGGCCCTTGGTCCTGTGGAAACTCGATGCTAGGACGGTGAGGCAGGAGTGGGTGGGTGGATGGGGGAGCATCCTCATAGAAGCAGGGGGGAGGGAGGATAGGATGGGGGCTTGCAGAGGGGAAACCGGGAAAGGGGATAACATTTGAAATGTAAATAAATAAAATAACCAATTTAAAAATGTATCATGTAGCGAAGTTGAAATCTGTGTCTATCAGTCATACCAGCCACATTTGGAGTACTTACAGTCTACGTGTGGCTAGTGGCTGTTCAGTTGGATTGTACCAATATAGTCTCTTCCCATTATCACTGAAGGTTCTGTTGGACAGATCTAGAACTTTCCCCACATTTTCTATCTATCACGAAGCCAGTGTTTTGAAGAGATCAGTCCAGTTGTCCCCTTGGATATTCTGTGTTACAGACTGGTCTTGTTCCATCATGAATTCAATTTAGATGGTGGCTGATTTTTCTTCCCAAAGATAACAGCACTAATACAGTTAGCTTGGCCACATCCATTTTATAGCGTGTGACACCTGCTCCAACTGAGGTGGGATGGACCACTGCTCACCCTCAATTCAGGCAAGGGCTTGTGACAGCCGGCAGGGAGGAGCAAGCCATCCACTGGGATTTAAGATGGATCCTTTATTACCTAGAGCTTCACTGTGCGGATGCCCAGGCCGGGACGGTAGATGAGGATGCTGAGCTGACAGCCAGAGGTGATTCCCATCTCCCAGCATGCACTTCTCTCAGTTGAGGTCAAACTTTGATGGAGTATACAAGCTGTACCAGCTGAGGATTGTCCCAATCCTGACCAGAAGCGAGCTAATAAATAACCAGTCTTCCAAACTTGTAAGAATTGGAGAGTTTTTGATTCCATAGTAAATAAATGATGCACAAGTTAAACAAATATGCCGAAAGTACAATCTAAGTTAGTTAGCTCCACTGTTGCTAGTGATGGTGGGTTGCTTGGTTAGGGTAATGGCAACAGATCTCCCTATCATCAAGAAAAATTGCTCTTCAGTGCCATTTAGAAGTAAAATATAGGGACTTGTCACTTTGAACAGAACAGGCTTCCACAGTTACGTGTCAACATTTAATTCTACATCAGATAAAATTATCCATCCTATGTGTTTGCACTTGTGTATCCATGTGAACACACTGGTGTGAGCAAAGGTGGAAGGCAGACATTGACGCTGGATATCTTCCTTTATTGCTTGCCATCTTAATTTTTAAATTTTATTTTTATTTTTCAAATAATTTCTATGAATTCTTTTGGAACGTCAAAGTACTTTTTTCTCATCCAATTTATTTTTTGTAATCTTTAAAAAATAATAATTACATACTTTCTCCTTCCCTTGGAACCTTCCCATGTCCTCCTCCCCCTCACCCCCCTTCTGAGATGCTTTTCCTGGAATTACTGTTAGGCATACATAAGAATGGGCCTACTGAGCCTGTTTAGTGTTGCTTGTGTGTACATGGTTTCAGGGCTGTCTGCTTGGCATCGGCTAACTGATTTATCCTTATCCTTATGTGTGTGCATGGGTTATGCATGTATCCCACATGAGTGTGTGGTATGCCATGGAAGCCAGAAGAAGGCGTCAGATCCCCTGGAGCTGGAGTCACAGGTAGATGTGAGCTGTTTTATGTGGGTGCTGGGAACCAAACTCAGGTCCTTGGTGAGAGCAGGAAATGCTTTTATCCACTCAGCCAATCTCTCCAGCCCAGAACAAACCCTGCCTTATGGTTGCTGTTCTATGATTGCGTAAGATGCCTGATTAAGTGGGACTTTTGAATTTTGTCTGCCGATAAGAACCGTAGATCTCTGATAAAGGGAGAAGGCACCACTTTGTCTCATTTGGATTTCATACTGGGCAAATTTACTTAGACTCTTTAAAATCCCAAATTCTATTTAAAGTTCTTGCTGCAATATATAATTTAAGAGAAACGAGAAGGAAAATTCCTAGGCACATTGCTTGTGTATAGCCCTTTGATAGCTTTTCAGGGCTCAGGACTTTTAATTCTCTTATGAGGTCTGTGGCTTCCCTGATAGCTGCTCTTGACAGAATATTTAGGAATATTTCTTCCAAGTGACTTTTATCACAGGACAAATCTCAGGAGAGAGTGGATGGATCGGTTAACAACTTCATAGAACAAATCAGTGAAGCATCCTGCTAAGTCGTGCTCTCTCGTTATCCAGAGAATTGTGGCCAGGGAACGGGGAATCCCAGGGTAAAGGAGCCCTGGCCAGTGGAAACTTAGAAGGAACAGAGAAAGATGGCGACTTGCTCAGCTCTGGGAGGGCGAGCTAAACAGCAGTGGATACTCGTCGTTTGGAATTCATCTTTCAGTGTCCACCGAGACTACTTCAGTTTGCATTTCTCTCGAAGTCACTGAAGTCCATGAAGGTCAAGTGCATTCTCTAAAATGGTGTGAGGTTTTCTTGTAGCCGGCACATACACCTTGGTATCCTCTAGGTCATCTCCAATTACTTATCATACCTCACAGTATAAATGCTGTGTAAGCAGCTGATAGGCTGCCTTGGCGGAGGAATAAGGACTAGAAACATTAGTCAGGATGTGGTTTGCAACAATGTACTTTCCGATGTTGTTTGGATCTGAGAAATGGATCATTCAGCAATGAAGGAGAGGAGCAGACAGAGCCCAGGGCTGTTACATTGGGAATGAACTGTGGCTTTGGGTACGTCAGAGAGACTGGTTTAAGCACTTTTGGAGCAGAGAATTTAAGAGAAGCTACCACAGCTGCTCAGGTGCCTTCGAGATAACAAGTCTTAAATGTCAACAAGGAATGCCTGATTTCTTAAAAACTAGAAAACAATGTATTGACTGAAAGTCCCAGAGGGTCCCCTGTGAGGGCCTCCCTCTCGCACACACCCCTGTAAGCTGCAATTTGCTACAGGGTTTCTTTCGCCTGGCAGCTAGCCACTGGGATCAGGCTGAGCTGACTTCCACAGGCTGATGGGCTATTTTGGGAGCCAGCCAGTGATGATGGAATGGAGCTGCAGCCTCAAGGACCTAAAGTGTCAGAGGAGGGCAACATCCCTTAGTACTTATAGAGCTTAGCCATCTTGGAACTCTGACTTAACACTGAAAATGGAAAACACTAATACTGATGCAGTTTGTTTGATGACTGTTTTTTTTCTCTCTCTCTCCTTCCTTCCTGCCTTCCTTCCTCCTTCCCTCTCTCCCTTCCTCCTTCCCTCCCTCCTTTCGTTCTTTTCTTCCTTCCCCCATCCTCTCTTTCTCCCTCCCTTTATTTATTTTAAAACAAGTTATTATATAGCACAGGCTAGTCTCAGACTTACTCTATAGCTGAGGATAGCTTTGAATTCCCGACTTCCCTCTCTCCCCCTCCCAGGTGTTGAAATTTTAGGCATATGCATTGGCCTGGCCAACTTCTTTCATTTGAAAAATATTTCTCTTTATGTTATGTTTGTGAGTATTTACCTGTATATCTGGCTGTGTAGCACAAGCATGCAATGCCTGTGGAGGCCAGGAGAAGGTATAGGATCCCCTGGGATTGGAGTTAGAGATGGTTGTAAGTTGTTGTATGGGTGGTGGGAACTGAACCTGGGTCCTCTGGAAGAGCAGGCAAGTGCTTTCAATGGCTGAGTCATCTCTTTAGCGCTCTCTCTCTCTCTCTCTCTCTCTCTCTCTCTCTCTCTCTCTCTCATCTGTGTGTCTGTCTGTCTGGCATTTATTTGTATGTGTGTGTGTGTGTGTGTGTGTGTGTTGTGTGTACAGATAATGTGGTGTGCATGCAGAGGTCAGAGGACAACTCCATGGAGTTGGTTTTCTTTTCACAGCTTTATATGAATCCTGGGGACTGAACTCCAGTCTTCAGGCTTGCTCAGCAAGCACGTTTACCCACTGAGCTATCTCACCAGTTCTTTTTAAGCTATGTCTTGTAGTTGGCTTGCTTGGGATGCATGGAGTAGGTGTTCAGGGAGGGAAGTAACTACAGTTGTGGGAAAAGTTATTAGTTAATTTCGTTGGTGGTAACAAATGTGATCACTGTGTGCTACTGAGCAGAGCAGGAGGCAGGGGCATTATTCTGTGACTTACTGTCCTTGAGCCCCTTTCAGGGTTACAATGCTGTAGGGTGGAGGGTTCAGGATTTCTATTCTTGTTCTTCACTCTGCTGCCAAGTTCAGAGCCCTGTCAGTTCCACCTTGTCCTTCATCTGCCTCCTGTTTGGGTTTGGGAGTTTACAGAATATAATTCGTTGAAACCCTTTTCCCCCAAATAGGACAAGTGTCTTAATTGAGGTCAGGCTAACACCTAGAGTGACAGAATCTTCCCCCGATGGCCCTTTGGCACACAGAGAGAACTCACACAGCCAAAGAATGGTGTGAAACTGTGTCCCCAAAGTATGTCCACTGGGATAAGGCATATGCCCAGTTGGACACCCAGGGCAGCAGCTCTCTTGCCAACTTCTGGTGTTCTGTTTGGTCTCAGGCCAGATGGCAACTTAGCAGGTGGACCATCAACCCGGGCCTTTCTTCTGCCTCCTCAGGGCTAGGATAAAATACCCAGCTGTCTCTTCCCTTTTAGGAGTGAGCCTGTGCAATCACTAATTGCCCTTCCTGTTACTTAATGTTTACAGAGCTTTGTTGACATTTGTAACTGTAGTGCCACTGATAGGGGTATATTTGGATTATAAAGGCTTTGAGTTGCTTGGTTAGAGTAAGTGGAACCCATTTACCAGCAAGTCGGCAAGATGAAAGGGCTTCCTGAGTGGGCATGGAGGAGGTGGGCAGACCTGTATTAGACTGAACCAGTAGACTGCGATGGTTAGACACACCCTTACTGAGCCTGTATGAATTAAATAGTCTCTGGACCTGTTATCATGCACCTGTTTCCTGACAGCCATGAGACAGGAGCACACAAAAGGCTCTCCTTTGAGTATAAATGTACCCCCCAAATCTCATAATTCTTAGACTTTTTGTTTGGATTATATTATTATTACACTGAATTACACTAACAGTATCTATAGTTCGAATACATTGACTTCTGGTCTCACTGTAGTCAGAGGCACATGAAAAGCCATCAAGAAAAAATCCTGCCAAAGGAACCAAGAGTGTTAGTGACACAGGGTTCCTTCATGTAGGTCTTGTATCCCCAAACAGTAACTTGGGTTTCTGCGATTTGATATAAGTGCCATAAGGCTAAGTGCTCTCAGTAAATGGTGGTGTATCCTGCACATCCCCTTTGTCCCATAATGCAGCCCAAATGACACAGCTTCTGTTGCTGTGCCCTTAGGAAGGTCTTGGCTCTTGCCGTCCCTTCCCGTGGGGTCTTATGAAGAAAGGAGATCCAAATTCTAAAGTATTTAAAGCCATCAGGTGCCAACAAATTCAAACAGAAAGCAAAAGTGGGAGAGAGGGCCAAACATTAAGGTTTTGGTAAATGGTTATAATTAGCTAATTACCTCTTCTTCTGTATTAATGTCATTATTAACATCACCACTGCTAAGATCATGATCGCTTGGGTCATCACACTTCTTGTAGCCATGCCTGTCAGCTCCTGACTGTAAGGAGGGAATCACACCTCGCTGCTTGGATGCAGGGTTTTCTTTCTCTTAGATAATCTGAAACCTCAGCAATGCTCCTGGCTCCAGAGCCGTAAATTGCTTTTCTTTTCCTACTGGGAGTATTTAGTTCTTGTTCAGAGTCTCAGACCAGGTTATGGGTCCCACTCCACCTGTGGGGGAATTTTAAATGCCCAATTAAGAGTTTCTGTTTTGTTTTCTTTTTAAAGTATATGTATGCCTGTTTTTTGTTTTGTTTTGTTTTGTTTTTGTTTGTTTGTTTTTTTCTGTGTGTTGATCTGTGTACCATGTACATGTGCATGCAATTTCTGAAGAGGCCAGAACAGGGTTATAACTTCCTAGACCTGGGGTTGTAAGGTGCCACGTGGGTGCTGGGAATGGAATCTGGGTCCTCTGCAAGACCAACCAGCTCTTGAGCCTAATTACTCTTAATTACAGCAAGCTCTTAACTACTGAGCCATTTTGCCCCAGGAGCTTCTGTCTAGATAGTTACAGTGGCTGTTGCTGATTGGTTATTGACCTCATGTCTGGATCTGGTTCCTGGGTCTCTGTCTTGTTTATTTGTTGGAATTCTGAACTGTGCTGTAGACATAGGCAGGTCACGAATTCTGTCTGTTGACTCTTGGTCTTGGCTTTAGAAATCTGCCCAGACTCCCTTAGTTCCTTTTGATTTCCTAGGCTTTGCTACCCACTGCCTCCTTCCCCACCCGACACTTCAGATGGAAGCCCTTGAGCCTCAGTTTCTCCAACAGCCATCTTGTCAGTTAGCATCTCCATATTATCTGAACTGGTATTTAAGTGGAATTTTATGGAGTAACACTGAGGAGGGGAGAAGGAAAGAACAAAGCATAAGAGATTGGTATGTGTGAGGTTAATCTTCATTGTCAACTTGATGGGATGCACAATCACCATGGAAACACTCCTGGCTATGTCTATGGAGGTGTTTTCAGAATTTTATCTGATTAGAGAAGACCTCTTAGTCTAGGCTGGGGTCCTAGACTGAATAAAGAAGAGAAGATCAAGCTAAGCACCAGCATTCTTCTCCCTTTGCTTCCTGGCTATGGGTGCAGGGTGACCCGCTGCCTCCTGCTCTCCCTGCCTTGACTTCCGGCAGTGCTGGACTGTGTCACTTTGAACTGTAAGCTGGAAAGAAATCTTTACATCCTAAGTTGCTTCTTGTGAAGTCTTTGTTCACACACACACACACTCACACACACTCACACAGTATAAAAAGTGGCTGGATTCATGAGACATGTTGTCTCACTTGGACTATGGCTCTGTAACTAGTATCTGAAGATGTGTCTGCATTTAGCTAATGTGGGTACATACTTGCTGCATGAGAATGAGGAGGGAGCCTGCACTAATGGGTCTGATGGTTTGATCAGAGGGATGTGGAATGGTTGTCAGTGCATACATTGCTTTAGCCCCACATATGTTAGGCTGAAGAAATGAATAAATATTGGGAATGTGGAGCTGGGCATGTGGATCTGAGGTCAGGCTCGCTCCTTGTTTGAGGATTGGCCTTGACCACTAAATCTTTTCTCCTCTTCCTGTCTGTTCTTGGAGTGAGCACTCTTATTTTAAAAAATGTAGATCTTGGGGAGGGGGGCTGGGATGGAGGGTTCTTGGAGAGGAAATTGGGAAGGGGGATAACATTTGAAATGTAAATATACAAAATAACCAATAAAAACTTTTTAAAAAGCAGGTCTTTTTAAAATATAAGGCACTCGTTTTCTGATTAAAGTCCAGGGTCTGAATTGTTGGATATGATCTGACATATGCCTCTAAAAATTGCTTAAGTATATAGCTGGCATGCTGACACATGGATGCTGGAAGTCTGCTTCTACTCAATGCCACTTGAATAGAAGCCATGGTTATAAGTACCCACTGGTGAAATACAGCCATGGATTCATTCTTGAGGTTAAGGGGTTATTGCTGCTGGGGCTTCTTCAGTGCTGAACTCCAGGAGGCTTTCTAGGTGGCAGACTCACCTCTGTGTGTGCTTGAAGTTCTGTGCTGTAGCTTGGCCCATTTGATTTATCCATACCTTTTTTTATTATTATTCATTAATTAATTTGAGACAGGGTCTTATGTAGCTCAGTCTGGTCTCACATTAGTTGGTCTTGACTTCTAATCTGGTTACTTCCCAAATTCTGGGATTACAGGCATAGACCACCATGTCTAGCTTACTGGGTCTGTTTTAGACCATTTAAAAAAATGTTTACTTTCCAAAGGTTGACATTATAGGAAAGTAAAAGGTACTTACAACATGATCCATGATCAAATCAAGGGGGAGCGTTTATCTCCAAGGACAAATGTGAAGTCATTTCACTTTTAGGTTTATATTCATCAACTAGTTGAACTTCTTATGGAATCATATCCTACCAGATTATAATGAGAATTGCTTCATATGAAATAGAAATTGTTTTGGTGTGTGTGTGTGTGTGCGCGCGCATATATGCATTTATGTTTGCCATTGATGGCAGAGTATAAAGCCAGGCCGGCTAATCAAGAATGTTTCTGCCAGGTATGAACTAACACTGGAGTTGGAATCAGGGCAGCGCCATGGCACACACACATTGTGACAGGTGGGTTCTCTGCAGGGAGGGAGGCCATGGTCAGTTGTGGCTCTTTGGCGTCTTCCCATCTCTATCTAAGCACCCAGCAGGTTGGAGTCAGGTGTCCCCAGCAGGAAGCATCAGAAGGTGATTATTATCTAAAACCTTGGACCTACAGGGAAAAGCTTGCAGTTTCTGAAATGCAAGTACTCAACGGTAGGAGATTCGCTTTTCCTAGAGGAACAGCACAGCTGACCCCTATACACTGTCGGAAGGCAAGAAGAAATAAAGGAGGCCATAGTGACTTACAATCTCCATGTGTAAAGATGACCACGTCAGAATTCTGTGTTCCCTCTGATGATGAGCAGTGTGTTGTACGCTGCCTGGGCCATGTTGCCATTATCTTTATTGTCATTGTCAAACATTTACTGAGTCCCTGCTGTGAGCACAGCTTGGTTCCAGGAAACACAGAGAAGATAAATAAGTGAAAGATATGGTTTCTTTTAGGGAGGATGTTTTGTGTAAGGACTGAATTTAGTGCTAGAAAAGTTAAGTGATTTTTATTCATTTAACACGTGTGCAACTGCGTATTGAACACTAAGTGCTAGGTGCCAGGCTCAGCATCTTAGAAACAGAGTTGAATGTTTACTTCTGCTCCTTGTTACCATCAGGAATGGTGATGGTGAGTCAATTGGCTTCTTTTTTTCATTGCCTTGACCAAAATACATGAGAAATAACTTAAATAGGGAAGGGTTTATGCTTTTCAAATGGTTCAAGAGGATGCAATCTGTTATGGTCTGTATATGCTTGGCCCAGGGAGTGGTACTACTAGAAGGTATGTCCCTGTTGGGGTAGGTGTGGCCTTGTTGGGATAGGTGTATCATTGTGGGTGTGGGCTTTAAGACCCTCATCCTAGCTGTATTCTGCCAACAACCTTCAGATGGAGATGTAGAACTCTCAGCTCCTCCTGTACCATGCCTGCATGGATGCTGCTTTGCCTTCTGGCTTGAAGATACTGGACTGAACCTCTGAAACTGTAAGCCAGCCCTAGTTAAATGTTACCTTGGTCATGGTGTCTGTTCACAGCAGTAAAACCCTGACTAAGACACAACAACCCGTCATGGGCTTGGGCTTGGGGTGACAGCAGGAGGTACAGGTGTTTGGTCACATATAATTGGGAAGCAGAGAGCAGACAGGAAGTGGAGCAGGGATATAAGACATCAAAACCCACCCCCAGGGACCCACTTCCTCCAGTGAGGCTCTACCTCCTAAAGGTTCTACAGATTTCCCAAACAGTGCTACCAGCTAGGAATTACGTGTTTGAACATCGGAGGCCACTGGGGACATTTCACAGTCAAAACACAATAAGCAGATGAGAATTTTGAGGATTGTGATGTGTGACCTGTCAATGAAATACCACAGGCAGAAATGATGCTAGTAATATACTGTATTGAAATAATGGAACACTGTTAGAACCTAAATGTATGTATGTATGTATGTATGTATGTATGTCTGTATGTCTGTATGTCTGTATGTATGTATTATGTATTATGTATGTAAATGTGTGTGTGTTTAAAAAATCTCATTTATAAGGACAGTTCCATGCAGATTCAGGTGTGAGTGTGTGTGTGGAGGTGTTGTGTGGGAGTGTGCTTATATGTGCATGTGTGGAGGCTTGAAATTAACATAGAATTTCTTCTTCAATGGTTTGCCCCCCCTTATCTTTTGAGAAGAAAGCTCTCATTGAACCTGGCAGTTACCACTTGGCTAGACTGGCTGACTGGGAGCCCCTGGCATTCCCCTGTCTCTGCCTTTCATCCCTGGGTACAGGTGGGTACTGTCACACCGGACTCACGTGGGTGGAGAGATCATACTTAGATCTCAGGCTGTCATGCAAACCCTTGCCCCTTGAGCCGTCTCTCCAGCTTGAATGATGCCCTTTCAAGCACTTATTTCTTACATTGCTTGTCTGTGGCAGCCTTGGGTCTTATCACAGACAGACATGCAATCCAGACGGCCCATACACCATGGGGGCCCTTGCGATTCATCTCTTCCAAAGGAGCACAGATGTGGAGCTGGGAATGGAATGTGGACTTTATCTTCTCTTTGTGGGCTAGGCAAGAGCTCCTTCAGCATTTGCTCTCCTCGGGAGCTTGACAGGACCCTAACAAGCTTAAGCAGTACTGATGTCCTGCGTGACAGAAGAAAAACCAGCTTACATTTTTGGTACCAGGTGTCAGTGTTAACATTTCATCATGAAAATCGGGAAGTCAGATTTTTTTTTCTTTTTTCAGGCACTAGGAATTTATACTTCCTCAAGGAGAAAATTTGAAAGAAAGCAATAATGGAGTCTGTCGTGTGTTGTATCTTTCCGTGGCATGAACATGTTGTAGGACAGGATCATGTATCTAGTGTTTTAAACCTGCTGGAGGTGGTTCTTTTTATTAAACAGAGATAATATCAATAACTTGCCTATTTGCTTATTCTTGATTACAATGTTCAGTTCCAGAAGCAAAAATACCAAGGGAGCTGGGGATCTTTCCTCCCTGGAGATCTCTGTAAAGAGGTGTTCAAGCACTTAGCTGCCTGAAATAATTGTATAGTGTTCTGTGTGTCTCACTTAAACAAAACAAAGCAAGATGTATGGAAACTTGGAAAGTGTACGGTATGGTGGAAGATAAGTCTTTCCTTCTGCTCCGAGCAGCTCCAGTTCACCCACTGGGTAGATTACTTTGATAATAGAAAAAAAATCCTTAGAATTGGTTAACATTAGAATTTTGACTCTGCCTTACATAATGTCTCCATTTCTATTTGTGTGGTGGCACGTTGCAGTGTTTGAAACCTTGTGTATTGTGAAGCCACAGTGGACTTGTGACAGTGACTCGATCGATGGGGACTTCCAGGGGGAGAGGCCATGAGTCTTGATGTTAACTATGGGTTATTCAGTGGTGGAATTTGGAACAGGCCTCTTAACAGCAAGTTCCGTGCCACCCTGGGCATTGTGAGTGATGTGCTACAGCCTGTCCTTAAATATCATCATTTGTCCTGCCCAGCGTGAAAATTGGGCCCCTGAAGGCTCTGGATTGCTAGATGACACCTCTCTTTCACTGATTCTTCTTGATAATAAAGCTACTGACTACTGGGGAAGAGAACATAGTTGGGGGGGCTCTCCCCTGGTAATTCTCTCTCTCTCTCTGTCCCTCCCTCCCTATCTCCCTTGCCCCCTCTCTGTTGTCCTTCCCCACTCATTTAAAATTTTTGATTTGTGATCATTTAGCTTTCCAGAGCCATCTGTATGACCACTGGATTGCAGGCCCTCTGCTGAAGCCTAGTGGGGTCAGCAGTGCATACAGCTGAAGGCAGTGAATCCTCTCCTTGAATCTATGTGTAGGAGATAGTTCACAAGTGAGGTGGGGCCATCTGAGGTCTTCCTCCATCCTTGCAGGCTTCTGTAGCCACAGTGGGTTTGTGATTACAGAGGCTTGCTCAGAACATGGCCTTTTGCAGTGCTTCTCCATACCTTTTGGCCCTTTCCTGCTTTTTAGCCCTCTATTGTAGTGTTCTCTGAGCCTTAGCAGGGATGGTGTCAATGTCATTGTCATAGTTACTTTTTTGTTGCTGTGATAAAACACTATAACCAAGGCAACTTGTTATAGAAAGCATTTAATTTGGGACTTACAGTTCTGGAGGTTAGACTTCATGACCATCATGGCTGGGAACATGGCAGTGAGCCAGCAGGCATGGTGCTCTTGCAGGAGCTGAGAGCTCATGTTTTGAGACACAACCATGAGGCAGGGATAGAGAAAGGTGCTAATCTTTTGAAACCTCAAAGTCTGTCCCCATTGATGTGCCCTCCTCCAACAAGGCCACACCTCCTCCAACAAAAGCCACCCTTCCTCCAACAAGGCTCCACCTCTTGCAACAAGGTCTCACCTCTTCCAAAAAGGCTATCCCTCCTCAACAAGGCCATACTTTCTATTCCTTCCCAAACAGTTTTAAGTGACCTGAAGGTCTTCAAACGGCCTACAGGAACCATTTTCATTCAGTCTTGTTTAGGGTTGAGCACTCAGGGCTCATCCTCAGCAGCCTGTGGAGCCCCTGCATTTGCCACCCTTCAGCTCCTCCCATTCACGATGGCTGAGCACAGCAGTTCATTAGTCTGGTGCCAGCTGCGGTGTTCATGGAGAGCCACTCTCTTAACTAACATATTGTTGCTCACATAGAGGGGAGTTCTCAGCACAGTTCCTCACAAAGATAATTTAGCCTACAACACTTCTAAATTGGTACCTTTCAAATTAACCAGCTACTGCTTTAAAAAATAAAATGTGTTTTAATGTTTAAAAATGATCAGCGTGAGCTTGTCCGCGTACTAAGAGTGCATACTTTTACATAACCACGCCATCTCCGTTCATTACCCACTTCAATCCAGCACTGGTAAATTGGTCTGTGTACTTCAGAGAACCAGAGAAAATCACTTCATTAGCCAAGCTCTTACATCAGAACAGGGACGCTTTAGAGTTAGCAGAACCCAATGTTCAGCCGTTGAAAATCTCTATGAAGAAAATGCCACTGTGTTTTAGAAGGTTACCAGACTAGGTAGAAGGTTACCAGACTAGGTGGGTAACTAGACTAGGCATCACTTGTGGAGGTGAACTTTGCCAGTCTGATTTGGGAAGCTACATTCTTTGTTTCTCACTCTAACCAGTGCAGGCAGTGCTGAAGAGAATAGCCCTGTTAACCCAGCTGTCTGAGGATTTTTGCTGTAGGAGGGGACTAGGGGCAAGCTGTTTCAGAACAGAGTCCACAGTGAGACTGACCGCCTTGATACAGGAGCTCCTGACAGTAGACAGACAGGGCCTCAGGTTGGTCTCACGGGAGGCTGAGAAGCCAGATTCTGTGGGCTTCAGACAATTTCAGGTCCTGCTCCATCCGTTGCTCCAGACTGTCCGAGTCTCAGATGTGCAGGGGTCCAGTCACGTTGCCACCTGAAGGGAATAGCAGAGAGAATCAAAGCATGCATGCTGAGTACTCGGCCTGAACTCATTTACTGCTACACAGACATGAGCCCAGGGAATGGTACCACCCACAGTAGGCTTGTTCTCAGTTCAACTCAATTAATGAAAGAGCTCCCCCTATCCAGCGACTAATCTATCCAAGCAATCCCTCATTGAGAATCTCTGTCTGGGTGATTCTAGGGTGGTTCAAGTTGGCAATTAGAACAAATTGCTCAGGGCGAGATACTTGTTTTGGTTCAGCATAGGGCACTCTAGAAAGCTGGGTGATGATTTAATCATGAAAACATTGCCATCTTGTATTATTATTATTATTATTATTATTATTATTATTATTGTTTTGAGACAGGGTCTCCCTATGTCCATATGTAGTGATATGAGGCAACACACTGAATGAACAGCCTGTGGTGAGCAGTTAGGTATTTTGCGGGAAGGACCCTAATATTGCTGTCTCATGTGAGGCTATGCCAGTGCCTGGCAAATATAGAAGTGGATGCTCATAGTCATCTATAGGATGGAACACAGGGCCCCAAATGGAGGAGCTAGAGAAAGTACCCAAGGAGCTGAAGGGGTCTGCAACCCTATAGGTGGAACAACAATATGAACTAACCAGTACTCCCAGAGCTTGTGTCTCTAGCTGCATATGTAGCAGAAGATGGCCTGGTCAGCCATCATTGGGAAGAGAGGCCCCTTGGTCTTGCAAGCTTTATATGCCCCAGTACAAAGGAATGCCAGGGCCAAGAAGTGGGAGTGGGTGGGTAGGGGAGCAGGGTGGGGGGGAGGGTATAGGGGACTTTTGAGATAGCGTTTGAAATGTAAATGAAGAAAATATCTAATAAAAAATTGGAAAAAAAAGTGTGTACCTAAAGTCAGTTCTTGAGGCAGGTAGCATTTTCTTCTATATGTACTATTTAAAATAGTGAATGGCTCAGTTGTTAATTTAGTCCACAGATAATCCTCTGTGTGTGTGTGTGTGTGTGTGTGTATGTGTGTGTGTGTGTGCGCTGCTCATCCTTAAGTGCATAGACACCGAGGGAGGGGGGGTCAGCATTGTGTGACGTCCTTCAGGACACCAACCTTAGCTTGTTTTAGACAGAACCTCTCACTGAACCTGGAGCTGGCCATTTTTCTGCTACGCTGCCTGGCCAGAGAGTGCTGGGGGTCCCCCTGTCTCTTCCTCCCCAGGGTTGAGGATCTGGGCAAGTCCCTGTGGTTGCTGGGGATCCAAACTCAGTTTGAGTGGCAGGTACTTTACCTACTGAGCACCCCCCCTTCTCTCTCTCTCTCTCTCTCTCTCTCTCTCTCTCTCTCTCCCTCCCCCTCTCCCCCTCCCTCCCCCTTACCCCCCATCCCCCGCCACACACAGCAGAATTTACTAACACCGTCCATTGTCACTCAGTGTGGGGGGATCTTCCTTACCCTAGCTGTCAGTTGGGTCTTGTTTTTGTAATGATCTAAGTTTCAAGTCACCGGTGAGTTGCAAGATATGGAAGTCGCCACCCTTTAGTTTTCCTCCTCTCCAAAATAGAATAGTAGGTAGTATTTATCACCATGCATTTGTAAGAAGTTAAACTGTTAAGTATGTAAAGCACTTTAGAATGAGCCTGGCATCTAACAACACTACACATTAGAAAAGGAAGGAGGGAATTTGTCTGCCTTTTGCTGTAAGCAGTACCTGGGCTCAGCAAGCACTCGGGTACTAGCCTGTACTGCACTGGCCAGCATCACCCACTCTCCTACTGATGGCGTGCACCTTCAGTTAGTTACTTTAAGCGCTGGTGGAATGAGGAAGAATTAGAGGGTGTCCAGCTTACTTCATAGGGAGAAACAGGAAGGGACGGGGTCTTTTTGTTTTATAAGGGATGTTTCTGTGAGTGACCAGCTCTGTGTAGGTGACACCTTCCATCTCCTTGGTCACTAAGCCTTAATGTGGGTCATCCCTGTGTCACAATGTAATGAGAGTGGTTTGATTGGTCTAGAGCTGCTCACAGTTTCCCATGGCCTTTCCCTTGGAAGTTGATAGATGCTAAGTAAACACCCGTTGTCATCACAGAAGAAAGGCTTAAGCAGTCTACAGAAGTAGCAGGGCTGGAGCAAAATGAAAATACACAGAGCCCAGGGTAAGAAAGTCATTCTCTTATGTAGACTGACAACCAAGCTCACTGGTGGCCAGACTTCAAATAACAGTGCAGAATTTCCTGGGGATCTGAACTGGGGGTGTCAGAGAACGTCCCTGAGACCTCCACTGTGATATTTCATTTCCTTGTTCCCTTTGGAGAGTCACCTAGATGAGCCATCTCCAGGGGTGTCCTTCAGAGTGTCCTGTAGATTTAATTCCATTGGATGGAAGACACATGCTCAGTATGTGGGTGGTACTATACTATGGTTTGGAGTGTCAGAGAATGCAGAGGGAACTGACTATGAGAAAATGAGTTGAGTACCAGCACTCATCCTACTCCTGTTATCGTGTGCAACATGGCCAGCCACTCCATACTTCTGCCTTCCCTACCATGATGGACGGGACATTCTCCAACCGTGAGCCAAAATAAACCAGGCTTTCTTAAGCTGTTATTGTCAGAGCAGTGAGAAAAGTAACCGAAACACCAAAGCAAAGGAAAAGTAACCAAACTAAAGGGCCGTGATTCCACCAACTCAGTCTCCTCTGTGCTCCCCAGGCGCAGACCCTGAGGTGAAGGAGTCCAGAAGTGGGGGCTGCATGTGAGCAGATGCTTTCATCTTTGTTTTCTTACCTCACGCGCGGGATGCAAATTCAAAGATAGTGTCAGGTAAATGTGATGAAGCCCCTGCCATTTTCAATGCAGACCCCATATCCCTGGTGCAGGCTGGGCTGGTGCCTGCCTGTACAGGTCGCCTTGATGCAGAAGAGATTTCTCAGCTCTTCTTCCCTGGGAGAGGTCATAGGTGGAAGAGAGTTCAGCTCTTCTACTGGCTCTGAGCTTGAGAGCCTCTCTCCCCTGTTAACTTGCTCATCTGGTGAACACAGAGGCCTCTGAATATATTTTTAAAATGTTCCCTGCTTTTCTGTGATGTGGCTATGCTCCAGTTGGTTGTAGACAATGCGCTGTGTTACCATACTTCACCGCATCTTCCCATATGTGGGGTGACCCCATCTATTCTATGTGCCTGGGAATGGAGCCTCGACGTGCTATTAGTGGGCTTGCTAAAGTCAGGCAGTAGTTGACAGAGGTGAGATGGAACCTGGGAAAGACTGGTTCGCTTCTGAGCTTGTGTTACTTCGCCCAATATTAGCCAGAGTTCTGGTGGGCATCTAGGTCCTGGGGTAGCTTTGTCCCTCACCTCAGAACTTTCTATTTAGTTAATTTACTGTGGGTTCTTGTGTGTGACCTAAGGGTTGGTTTTTTTTTTTTTTCAGAATTAATCTTTTATTTGTAATTATGTATCTCTGTGCAGGTATGTGCACATGACTGCAGTTACCTGCAGAAGCCAGAAGAGAGTGTCTGACCCCATGAAGTTACAGGCTGTAAGACCTCTGACATGGGTGTTGTCCTTTAGAAGACAGCAAGTGCTCTTAACCTTTGAGCCATTTCTCCAGCCCCATGATACAGTTTATAAGACTTACATAGATTTTAGTTAGTACCAGATCTTTATTTATTCAATGAGGTGCTATATCCACTAATTTGAGTTTTTCTAGTCCTTGATCCCAGGGTTTCTTCCTTTGAACGTGATTTCTATCCCCATCCTAGCTGCTGCCTGAGAGCCACGTGTGCTGACTAGAGTTCTCTGTGTGTCAGAGAACCGAGAAGGAAGACTGACAGCTCCCACAAGGACACCAACAGTTGCCTTTTAAAAGCTCATTAAAACACTTAAAATGACCTCAGGGGACCTTTAGAGGCTTTTGTGACAAGCTTTGTTTACTGGTTTACTGCTACATTAGGAGTCTCCAGAGAGAAGCAGCCAAGAGAGCTACGGAGACAGAGGCAGATGAGAAGGGATTTGTCTCACAAGGCTGGAGGCTGGCACAGCTCACCGTGGGCTCTCCTTGTATCAGAGAACCAAGGACATCATTAGCTGTGACCATCCAGGTCCAGAAGCCTCAGCATTAGGGAAGCTGTTGATGTAATTCTCAGACTAAGGACCGATTCCTGAGAGCCTAGTAGGAAAGGCCCAAGTTTCATTCTGAAAGCCAGAGAACATGGAGCTCGGCCATGCACAGGCAAGAGAAGATGGGCATCCTGGATCTGGAAGAGAGAGCAGGAACTGACTCTTCTGCTACCACAGTGTTCCCTTTGCACCTCCAGTTGATTGGAGGGTGACTGTCCACAGTCAGAGAAGATGGACCCCACTCGGCAGACTGACCTCCAGAATCATGCTCACTGGTGCGTTCAGCAATGCTTAGAAATGTACTCCACAGCTAACTAGGTATCCCGGAGTACAGTGAAGCTGATGCCTACAATTAACAGTGTTCTCCCAGAGATGGAGACCAGGAACTCTATTGTTATTCACATCCTGTTCAATAACTTTGGGACTTTGAACAGGTTTTATGACCTCCTTAGACCTCAGCTCTTCACTATAGCAGGAGAGTACTATATACTCCCAGGTGACAGGGTGACTAAGAAGATGACACGATTTAAAAGTATCATGTGTGTGATATAATACCCAGGGTATAAAATGCTACGATGAATTAGCAGATCAGACATAATGGCCTGAATAAGACCTGCACAGGATAAAGCCAGGCAACATTATATGGTGGAATGGGAGGGGCCCATGAGCCTCCACCCCAGCTGGGGAGCTAATGACAGTTGATGACTTATCTGGGGAGGGGAGTCTGCTTTCTTGAAGGGCGTGGCTCCTGCTAAATGTGGGATGCTACAGTGCATGGCTCCACACCCTCGATATGGGCAGCACATTTTGGACTTGTTGGGCTATTAAAAGATAATGCACTAAGCTGGGAGGAGGTCGCATGGGGGAGCTGGGGGAGCGGCTGGGAATGAAGGAGATCACACTAACACATTGTACGCATGTGCGAATAAACTGAAAATATTCTTAAAAAGGAAAAGCAAGCGGAAGTACTGCGTTTCGAAGGCTCTGGGACTGGGAAACCTTGACTTGAGATTGTTCTGGGTGGGAATTAGCTGAAGAAAATGGGGCCTCTGTGGACTGAGGGGCAGAGGTGAAACTCGGGTGAAGATCTTCTGAGATTCTAGCCCCAGATTGGTAGATTTCCACATGGAATATCTAATAGTGCGCCACCTTATGATTCTGTATTGTGACTCTTTTCTAATGCTAAAATAAGGCCCCTGGGCTTGGACACCTTATAAATAAAGAGGTTTATGTAGTTCATCGTTCTAGAGGCTGAAAGTTCAGGGTGGGATAGCCCCCTGATCTAGCCCCTGGTGAGGGACTTATGACAAACTGTGTTACAATGATGGGAGGATTTGTGACAGCAATTGTATGGCAGGACAGGGAGGCAGAGAGAGTCAGCTGTCACACTTGCTCATTTCCTGAGAAGAGCCAGCTTCCTTCTGACACCAGCATTAATTTCTGCTGAAGGCAGGAATCTCCCCCCTCCCCACTGACCTAATTAATGTCTCTAAACTCTTAAAGGTGAACCACCAAACCTCCCGTCCGTGAGCATTTTGGAGACACAGTCAGACCATCTCCAAGCCATAGCAGATTTGACCCACAAGTCCTGGGAGTGGATGTACTCATGGGTGGATCCCCCAAGCATTTATTAAACACCTCCTGCTACCAGACATTCTGCAGGGACTCCTATCACAAGAAAACATGTCTGTCTTGCTCTCTCCTTTTGGCATGTGTATCTGACTGTGAGACAGATCTGTAAACAAATGTTGCTACCACATGATAGCCATGCCCCTAGAAGTCAAGTGGGATCAGAGAAAGCTGGGTTTGGCTGATACTTTGTTTCCGAAGGTGAGGGATTTCTAACAATAGGAGGCTGACCACTAAGTACAAAGAATTATTTGGATATATTTTCATTTAGGTCCCTTGGGTACTCTGAAATTGTAACTTTGGGTATCTGGAAGAAGAAGCCATCCTAGCTTGCTTTGCTGTTGCTGTGATGTAAGACACTGACCAAAAGCAACCAGGGGAAGAAAGGCTTTAGTTGGCTTAGATGTCTGATTATAGTCTGTCATTGAAGGAAGATGGCAGGGACACAAGCAAAAGCCGAGGCAGGAGCCATGGAGGGAATCTGCCTGGTGACCAGTTCTCTCTCCTGTCTTCTCTCTTCCTCTCCCCTCTTCTCCTCTCCTTTATCCTTTTCTTTTCTGCTCAGATAACTTTCTTATGCAGCTCAGGACCACCAGAGTGGACTGGGCTCTCCCACAACAATTAGCAATAAAGGAAATGTCCCAAAGACGCTCCCACAGGCTATCTCTCATGGAGACAATTCCTCAGGTGAACTTCCCTCCTGTGAGTTGTGTGAACATGACAGCTAAATCAGACACCACAGAAGTCTGTCTTTAAACTTTTCTAGTGACATTTATGCCTAGACCACAATTTAGATCAGTAAAATTACAGACAAAATCTTGTTGGTTACTGAGGAGTCTACTCTAGGCTGCAGTATGAAAAAGGACTTCAGATGTGTTTCTTGATATTCATTTACAACCACGGTGTTGTTCTTGACATTTTAGAAGTGAATCTGTAGTTAGCTGGCATAAAAATAATGTTAAATATCAGAAAAATAACTAGGTGAAAATAACAATTAGAAAATTTGCCACTAGGTATTTAACACTAGGCACTCAGAATAATATAGTGTTTATAAAATATTAAAATATGTGAGATGTCTCATACATAGAATACATTCTTAAGCATGACCACTCGCCAGATGGCAAGAGTTCTGCTGCTGGCCCCTGAATGCTGACTTACCAAATTGGATGCTACCTTACCACACTGGCTGAAAGAATGGTTTTTGTCCTCACTTTCAGATAAAGGATCTAGAACTTGCTTGATAAAATAAAAAGCTCATAGGTAATAAAACCAAAAATTGATCTTCAAACTCTTTGTTTTTGGTTTTGTTTTGTTTTTTTTTTTTTCTTCAGCAATTTTTGCCCAATTCTACCTTGTCACCTGAGTGTTTGAAATAATTTAACTGACAAATCCATCATGTAGTCTTGAAGAATGTAAGCCATCATTTACCAATTAGTTCATCCTGTGTCCTTCAGTACTGTATCCCATGCCAAGAAAAAGTGAATAGAAACTTTGGAAGTAAATGACCCCCACAGGAGAGGAGGGCGAGGTGGGGGGTTGGGGGCCAGGAATACTTGCTGCATTTGCAGAAGATGTAAGTTTGGTTCCTAGCACCCAAATTGTGTAGCTCACAACCATCTGTGACTCTAGCTTCAGGGTATCCAGCGCCCTCTTCTGGCCTGCTTGAGTGCCTGCACTCACATGTGCACATACTGCCATACAGACACACATGCAGACATCTAGAGAAACAATAAAAACAAATCCTTAAAAAACCAGTGACAGAACCAAGCCCCTAGAGCCTGGCAATTTTCTGATAGCTTTAAACAATGATTACTTTGCAGAGAACTTGCTATTTTGGTGTATTGTTATTACCAGTAAAGACATTAGCAGTTAATAGCAAATGAAATGGATCTTGTCAAGCCAGCTATTGTGAGAAATGCCTTGTTTCTGAGGCACTGGTTCTGTTGCTATTTAATGAACACAAGTGTGTTACCTTCTGGGGTCAGTTGGTTACATTTTAAATTAGTAATCTTTTATGTTTCTATTGTATTACAGAAGGTACTACTTTTGACATAATATTTTCTTGTTTTTTAAAAGTATATCATTGAATAATTCATATATATATATATATGAAGTCAAGCCGATTTTAATCCTAACAACATTAAATTAAATACAGTGTCTGTTATGCCCCATATATTAATGCTTCCAAGAGATTAGACTATGATTTCCTTGTCATTACCCAGATATATATATCAGAATAATATAACAGACCCAGTGTAACCATAGCTTCAGTGGCTGCTAATCCTTGGCCCATCTTGCTTTGTTCCTTTTCTGCTTCAGATTGCATTGTTTGTGTTTGTGTCAAGGTCTCACCATGTAGCCCAGGTTGGGCCTGACCTTACCTCTCACCCTCCAAGTGCTGGAATTATAGCCACGTGCGCCATATATTTGTTATACCCTCTCTTATGAAGTCAAGTCGATTTTAATCCTAACGACATTAAATTAAATACAGTGTCTGTTATGCTCCATATATTAATGCTTCTAAGAGATTTGACTATGATTTCCTTGTCATTACCCAGATATTACTAGATATTCAGTTAGTGCCCTCTGTGTTAGTAGTCTCACAGAGGTCTTTTTGGCATTGACTTCTAGTCAAAGTCTCAATAAAGAAGCTCTTTGACTGATAGAATTTTCATGTCTCCCTGCATCCCCACCCCTCAGTTCTGCCCACATTCTCCTTGCTGAAGCAGCTTCACTTGCCCTGTGGCATTTCCCAACAGGAGTGACTCCAGTCTCCCCTTGAGTAGCTTAGTGTGTCCCTCTGTTTTGTGTAAATTTGTGCACATGGGTGGGGAAGTGATAGAAAGATCCAGAATTGAAACCAAATTTGGATTATTTTTCCTTCCTCTTTGTTTTTCTTCCTTTCCTTTCCCCTTTCCTTTCCTTCCCTTCCCTTCCCTTCCCTTCCCTTCCCTTCCCTTCCCTTTTCCTTTTCATTTCCCTTTCCCTTTTCCTTTTTCTTTTTTCCCTTTTTCCTTCCCTTCCCTTCTTCCTTCTCTTATTCCTTCTCTTCTTCCTTCCCTTCTTCCTTTACTTCTTCCTTCCCTTTTCCTTTCCTTTTCCCTTTCCTTTCCTTCCCTTCCCTTTCCTTCCCTTCTTCCTTCCTTCCTTCCTTCCTTCCTTCCTTCCTTCCTTCTTTCTTTTTCTCCATATTGCTTCTCTTCCTCCATTTCTTGCATTGTAGTGTACAGCAGATGCCTCCTTCCCCAGTGAGAAACATTAGGTGAGGTTGTCTTTCTCTATCAGACGCTCTCTGGTCTTCTGCCTAAAAAACTCAGGCTTTGGAGGTTGTGCATTTTTATCTAGTAATCACCAAGTTTTATCCTTTTTACTTGGATTACTTTCATATGAGACCTTACTCTTATTTATTGTTTGTTTCAGCAATGTGTTGCTTATAAAAAAGGAAATTTGGATACATGCTCGATTCTTTCTGAGTTTTTAATGGTAGGAGTTGTTTGGGAAATGTTGATGTATTTATGAGAAGTACTGGTAGACTACAGTCATAGTGAGATTCTGTATATATGTGTATCAGTGAGTGATAAAACAGTAGAAAAGCATGGGCTTTGAAGGAACGTGAAATCATGTCAATAATAGCTCATTAGTCAACTTGTGTTTTGAGGAATTCAGCTTCTGAAAATGCAGTGACCCTGTCATTTACTTAGCCCTGGACCACTATGGGAGCATGCGTCTGTGGACAGACTTTGCTGCCTTTGGTTCTGCAGTGACCACTGCCGCTTTAGACAAGTGACTTAATGTCTGTGTGCCTCATTTTGTCTTCTGTCACTTTGGGCTAATTGAAGAGCCGCCTGCCTAGGTCTGTTGTCAAGGTTGGTTGAGTGATTGCATGTGCTGGACCCACACAGCGCATGCGCCGCTCTGTACCCCCCCCCCCATGGCGCATGCTCTGCTCTGTATCCACATCGCGCATGCTCCGTGTCAGTTGCTTTGCAGAGTAAACAAAGAGAGCCTCTGAGGCTTGTTTATTATGTTCCAGCCTGATTAGTGTTATTGCTTTGCCACCCTTGAATTGAAATGTGTAGACATTGCGTATCAGTAGCTGTTAATGTCTTGGAGTGGCCAAATCTCATGCAGCCTCTTGCTGATAACTCTGTTATAGTACCAAGAAAAATGAACATTTATGTCTGTCTTTGATAGCATTTCTCACTGAATTGTGAGCTATTTGAGGGGAAAATCTTATAATATAAAATTATAACATATTGCTGATTCTATTTATTGGGCTTGAGTCACTAATATTTTCACTAACTATAATAACGTTTCATTTTTCATTTAGTCTAGTAATATGATTTTTAGATTCACAAGCAGGTAGATTTTTTAGATATCTAGCCACACAAATAAAAGTGCGGTTCTGAAATCTGAGGCTTTGAAGATGGTAAATATCTTTGGATGTGCATGTATGGCGTATATGTGTGTGTAGTGTATTGCGTGCCTCCCTTGAACACTCTATCTTGTTTTTCTACTCAGAGATCCAGGACCAGCAGCTTCCTGAATCAGGGAGACTGGCTGACCAGCAAGCCTTTGTCTCCATCCCCATTACTGAGGCCATTGGCATTGCCCAGCTCTTACCTGGGTGCTGGGGATTGAACTCAGTCCTTCATGCTGTGTGGCAAGCATTTTTATCAATTGAGCTATCTCCCCAGTCTCTGAAAATAGGTTTTGTAATATCATAAGTTACAGCAACATCAGTCATTTTGATAACATGAAAATTTAAAATAATGCTCTATAATTTAAATAACTTCGTTGCTATGTTAATCTAAAGGCCTTGGGTCAAATATCCCTGTGTAGTTGTACATAGGAAATATGTAAACAGGCCTCTTTCAAGTATAGATGATAGAATGCTAGGAAATACTAAAATATGCTAAATAGAATATCTGTTGCATTTAATGTTAGACATGCATTCAGTCTCACCTTAAATATTAGTTTGTGCAGAGCCTCTCAGATCCTGTAAGGATTAAATAGTGAATTGTTGTGTGATAAGCTGAGTCTGGCATCTCACTCTTTGTGCTTTGCCCATTGCCATGACCTTTATGTTGAATTTAGATAAAAAGAGAAACACCAATGAACCGTTTATATGATGAAAAGCAATTATTGCATGGATACTTTCTTTCAGAGTGAGTAATTTACCATTGTCGTATGTTTCTATGCAGGCCATCTATATGTGATACAGCACGCACTGCGTTGAAGTGGCAGCACAAGAATCCGAGATAATTTTCATCTCTGAGGTGAGTCTTCTTGCAGAATAATTGGTCTATTTACTGGAGATGTAGCTCAGTTGGTGGTTGCTTCCTTAGCATGCACCAAGCCCTGAATTCCTTTCCCGGCACAGCATAAACTAGGTGTGGTGGCAAATACGCCCTCCCCCTGAACAGTAAGGAGGTGGAGGCCAGAGGATTCGAACGCTGGCCACTAAGACCTGGTTGCCCACCCCTCTGCTATGAATAGATCCTCATGCACACCAAGTGATGTTATGTAAACCTTGATCCCCAATTTAAAACTATTGGTTAAAATAAGATGGCTACAGCCACTTATGGGGGTGCAGGAATAGAAGAGGTGGAGTTTTACTTAGTGGACTGAGGGTCACAGGTCGGGAACCATGAGAAAAAGAAGGAAGGCGAAGCAAACAGAAGGTCTCCATTAGAAATGATGGTCCAGGAGCTTGTGCCTGAGGGAAATGGACCCTGAGGATAGGCTGGTAGAGAAGAATAACCCAGGAGAAGCACAAACAGCAAGTATTGGCTTAGTACAATCGGGGACGTAGACAGTCTAGTGATAGAGACTTAGATAAGGGTCATTTGCCCAGTAATTGACTGAAGCTAAACCAATAGACCATACGCTGACTCTTATTCATTTGGAAGCTAATGGGGTTAGAAATAATTTAATAATCTACAATCTTTGGCTACATAGAAAGTTGGGCTCACAGGAGACCCAGCCTCAAAACATATGAGCCACCTGTGCTTTCTTTCTGTGTGTGTGTTTTGAAATCATGGGTGCTTCATTCATGAATTTGAGTTATTTCCACACTCCCGTTACCCGCTCTCATCCCTTCTCCCTCTCCCACTGAAGCCCTTCTTCACACAAGCCCCCCTCCTACTTTCACTGAGTATAATCAGTGTTGTCACTTACATGAGTGTGGGCTTACATGAGTGTGGATTGGAGGGTACGTACTGCAGCATGAGCAATTATCACTGGCGACATCACTGAGGAAAGTGACACCTCTTTCCTGCCAGCAGCCAGGAGCTGCTCCCCTCCTCCCACTCCCTTCCATCCAGGAGGAAGTATTGACATTGATGGACCCAAACTTTTTTTTTCTAAGGTCTTTCAAAGTTTCATACATTTATACAATGTATCTTGGTCATAGCCACTTCTTCCTCTTCCCTAGCCCTCCCCAACACACGTGCCTCTCAGATTCATATTTATTTTTATTATATTCATTTCATTATTCTCCTTTTATTATTTTAATGAGGCCAACCAGCATGGCACAGACAGCCTATTAGATGCCACAGCCCCAAAGTAATGTGGCTGTTCCTCCATCAGTAGGCATTAACTACCAAGAGCTCTTCAGTTGGGCGGGGCCTTGTATGCTCCTGCCCACTCCATGCTGGGCTGTTGACAAGCTTGGTCTTGTACAGGTCTTATGCCGGTATCCATGGTAGCAGGAATTCATGCACACAACAGTCCTGTCGTATCTAGAGGGCTTCTCTTTGTGGTGTACCACCCTGTCACCTGACTCTTCTGTTCCCCCACCCCTTCCTTTTCTGTGACATCTGCCAGTCCTTAAACGGCTTGTTATTTCCACAAGCTCAGGAGTGCATTCCGATTATCTACAGGATGCCCTTATGTGATGCTGGTGAGATCTGCTGCAGGGTGGGGGTCCAGAGCTCTTCATTAGTAACTGCCTGGTTGCCTCAGATGCCCTCGGCTGTTGTCATCTGGGGTCTGAGTATCTTAGTCTCACTGTGCCTCTTTTTAACATAGGAGAGATATGGTCATTTCCCCACTTACCTTGATAATACTGTAGAATAAACTGATATTTTACATCTGAAAAATTGAGAGGTCAAGGGGTTAACATTGTGAATTACCACAGGGGATCAAATGAGAGTTAGCGATTTTATGCAGAGACTCTTTTTCAGCATGGAGAAATTGACAGTTATTTTAGCCTGACACCCCTGGACTAGTAGTGAGATGGAGCTTGTGATGATGCCTGTGGCTGAGTAAATGCGCAGAATGAAAGGAGAAGTCAGGTGTGGAGCAGTGTGAGGGCAAGGGAAGAGGCAAGTGTGGAGCAGTGGGATGGGGGGAGGAGGAATCGCATGGTTGTGAACGCATGCATGTCACTCCTGGAATTCTGTTAGTAGGAAGTACTTAAGGGAATTATCAACCTATAGGTTATGAAAAATGATCTGTTAAAGCTATACTCATGGCATTTTTAGTGGTTTTCACTCTCCTGATGTGGAAAAACAGTTTCTGTCTTTGCCCTTCTCTAGTCTGAGCCATTCATCTGGACGCCTCAGAGCTCCACTACGAGGCTCAGTAGGAGCACGCAGGCGTTCCTCGTCACCGTCAATATTTAACTTCCTTTACTCCTGTTGCTGCTCCTCAGCCCACTGCGCACATGTGCTCCCCTGTCTGTGTGGCTCAGGATTTCACACATTCCCACGCTTCCTCGCTCTCTTAGAAGGTATGCTGGAGACTTTTCTTTTTAATGTGCCAGATTCTATTTAGTGAGCAGGATTGCTGTATTTCCTTCTTCTTGTTTATTTCACAAGTACTGGATTGATGGTGATAAGATTGTTTTTCTGAGGCTTTGCATTCCTTTGTAGGTAGTTGGTCGGGCCTTCTTCTGTCTAATGGGTTGTGCGACTATTTATGGGTCTGGAACAAAATGTCGTATTGTTTCCACAGTGTACCTGGTTCCTCTCTTAGCAACTGAGGAGTAGCACTCAGGTTGTAAGCAATGATCAACCGGACATCCTTTACACCAGAGCAGGCTCAGTGGTTCTGATTCTTTGTCCATTGACCCTGTAACCTCCTGCTTGGCTGGCTCATCTGCTAAGTTTTGTGTCTTCTTTTTATCCTTGCAAAGCAGATACTTTTGCGCCTTTAATAAGCACTGATTCTCAGTTTTGCTTTGTGTTCCGTCAACCCCAAAAGAAATTAGTTACTTCAAAGTAACAGCTGTAAAGTCCTCCAGACATTGCCTTTTTATTTAGATAATGAGTATAGAATGGGGGGGGGGGAGGTTGGCTTGATTTGGGGTGGGGGCCTTGTGTACTTCTCTATTAGAGACTTATAGTCTTCATTATATACTAAGAAAACTCCTGGTGTGAGCTTACTCGAGCCTGTGCAGTCATAGCTGTAAGATGGCGTCATGTGGCCTTGTTTATAAATTGTTAGTTAGGGTTTAAGGAGACGTGTGGAGAGGGGACAGAGCACAAGTGTCAGGTAAGGGTTACTATCGCTGTCCATCTTCTCTCCATAGTCGCCCTTGCCACAGTCACATGGGGGGAGTTCTGTTCAAGTGGGTTTGCTCCATATGAATGTGATTTAAGAAAGACCTGTTAGTACTGTAGGTCATCCTGAGAGACTCTACATGGTAGGTGTGCTAATCTCGTTTGTTAAGATGAGCAAGTCCAGGCCTGGCCACGGGTCACCTTACCTGACTGATGATACTGCCTCTTCAGAGAAATGAGTTAATTGGTCACTTATGAGCTGTGTTTGTGGATCATGTTGGGACTCTATAAGGTACACAACTTGACCTTAGGTTTATGGTCTTTTAGTTCAACTTTAAAAAAAAAAAGCATTACCACTTTAAAAGAAAAGAATGAACTTTTCAGCTCATGTTTCTTTTTTATACACAAGACGAACATTTGCACCTCAACGTCAGGTTTTTAAAGAGTAGCTACGATGGGCTCCGGATGTAGCTGACAGGGCCGGTGCTTGCTTAGCACTCGAGTTCCCGGTTCTCATCCTGAGTGCTGTCTCCAAAAATACCCAAGCAACAACAACAACAACAACAGTAAATCCAGGCTTATGGTGATTAATCATGCAGCTTGCTTTGTCTACACACAAACACATGTATACCATTAATCTTTGTCTTGTACTTCAGACTCTGAGAATACAGGCTGTAGGGCTAGATAAAACCTCACTGCTGGGGATGGTTGACACTACTGCTCTAAGACAAAATGAAATCGTTTTAGAAAGAATATTAGAGAAAACAAATCACCCTCTTCTATCCAGAAAACAGTTTAGGACTTTTGAGTTTTCACAGGAACTTCATTCGCATAAATCTGTAAAAAGGCCGGAGTCAGCAAAAACAGCTTTTTAATGGTAGAAAAACTGACTTTTGGCTCTGTTTTGAGTTTAACGCTTAAAAATAATTATCTTTAAGATTACAAATGTCCTGTTTACAGGGTTTGGTAAAACTAGCAATCAAACAAACAAAACCCAAACCAAATCCATGTTGCACTTGTTAGAATGTTTCCAATTTTCTCCAAAAGGTTAATTTCCTTGTCACGTGAAGACAGGCCTTTAAAATCCTGTGATGTGTATTGTCCACAGATCTTCCTGTCTGAGAGTAAATAGGACAGACTGACTGCTGTGTGGAAACATGTCGTTCATGAATTAATTTTAGAAGTGTTAGAGTCTTGTGCAGGTGAAGATTTTCTTATTTCTATGCAGATAAAGAACAATTCACAGTTTGTCTCCACATTTTTGGTCACGTGGGTGGTCACTGTTTTCTGAGGACATGAAGTGGAGTCGGACAGGATCCTAAGCTGGGAATATGATTCTTATGGGGAGTTTGTAATGGAAACAATGACAGGTGCGCATTGATGAGGAGCAGGGGCCTGCCCTCACAGGTGTTAATCAGCGCCTGTCGGATTGTAAGGTCTGTAATGTTCCTTAGCAACCAAGGTAGCAAAGGTAGAGAACACGCCAGGGGGAGTGAAAGTTCCGTCTTGGAAGAGTTCATAGTTTCAGGCTCACAATCAGGATTCTTTTTGTCTCAAAGCTTTGGTTCTGAAGCTGCCTCCACGTTCCTGTGATCTGGAGCCAGCTGATCTTGTTAAAGTTTTCTTTTTCAAATTGTCTTGGAAAATGTGCTGTGGTGGTACTATAAACTGCAACATAGAAGCCACTGCTAAGCGGCAAAGCAGTGTTTAATTTATTTTTCTCATGGTGTCTGGCCGCAGACATCTTACAGTTATCAAAATCTGAACTTGAAGCCTGCCTCTGTGTGCCCCTTGGGCAAGGAGCAAGCATTCCAAGCAGTTACTTCATTAGTTGTAAAAAAAAAAAAATCAAGATCATCATACCTATATATTTGTGGAATGGATATATGATTGAGTATTGGAGCATGTGTAGTCACAGATATTAATTAAATAATAGTTATAATTGTCAATGTGATTTTTCAACTGACGTTGAAAACCATAGGGGAAAAAAATCCTGTTATGAACAGGTCATTTTTATCATAGATAGATTGGCTCTTACTTTTGGAACCAAACTTACATAGATACTATATTTTATATAGTTTTGATAAAATCAGAAAATGGAAAGTTATCTTAAGTGAACTATTATTCAATAATGAATAGGGCCTGGTGTATAGATGCTGGAAATTTAAATTCCTTCAGACCGTAGTGTGAAATTTCAATACAGATAGTTACTTAGTGTGTATTGCAAGGGTATATGTGCATGGCGGGACTCAGGCTCCTGGCAAGTGCTCTCTGAGCAGTAGACGTGTCCTTGGGATTTTAATGGAAAGAATGAAAAGTGAGCTAGGCCTGTAAAAGACAAGAGGATAGGAAGGAAGATGTGGATAGGAAAAAAGTGGGAGGGAGGGAGAGGGAAGGGGAGGGGGGAGAGGGAGGGACAGAGAGAGAGAGAGAGAGAGAGAGAGAGAGAGAGAGAGAGAGATTGAGAGATCAGGACCATAGCCATAGCCATTCAGATCTAGGCCTTTGAAAATGTACTATGAGTCTTCTCTTCTCTTCTCTTCTCTTCTTCTTCTTCTTCTTCTTCTTCTTCTTCTTCTTCTTCTTCTTCTTCTTCTTCTTCCTCCTCCTCCTCTCCCCACCCCCAGACTTGAGACAGGATCTCACTCTATAGCTTCTAATGACCTAGAACTCACTATGGAGACTGTGCTGGTCTTGACCTTATACTGAGTCTCCCACCTCTGTCTTGAATGTGCTAAGATTGCAGGCATGCTCCGTTGGTCCTGGCCCTGGAGTAATTTGGAAACATTTATACAAGAAGGGAGTGGAGTTGCACAAACCTGGGGAGTTAGTCATACCAAGTGGAGCTTTAAGTCAATGCCTCTATCCATCATATGGGTTGGGATCACAGAGCATGTAGTCATTGAGTAGCAAGGAACTGACTGTAAATCAACAGGGCAAAGAGGACAGGCAAGCCTCCAAAGCCCTAGAAATAAGCAACATACTCTAATAGTTTTTAGGGTAAGGAGAAATTCTCGAGAAATAAGTAAACATGAGCCGGAGGTGGCTTAGTCGGTACTCATGGCATATGAACACAAAGCCCCAGGTTTAGATCCCCCAGCATTCAAATAAAAACTGAGTGCAACAGTGTAGGTCTGCAGTCCCAGCAATAGGGAGGTGGGGATAGGGACTTATTAGAGAGCCCTGGCCAGCCAGCATAGCTGCGAAGATGAGCTCCAGGGTCAGAGAGAGACCTTGTCTCAAAAAATAAGGTGGAGTGTGATCAAGAAAGACACCTGATGTGGATCTCTGGTCTTCCAATACATGAACACACCCATGAGCATACATTCCCCTTCAACACACACATACACACACACACACACACACACACACACACACACACACAAATGCACACTAAAAATACATTAAACCAACTAGAAATGAAAGCAGGATGTGCCAAAATTATCCAAATCTGTAGGATATAATTAAAAGCGCATTAGAAGTAACAAAAACTGCTGCATCAGAAATACCCTGAGCCTTTGAACTCCTTTGCCTCCAGAAATAGCAGCCGAGGGATGAGGAAAGAATCCTTGGACTTGAAGAAGGAAATGGAAACTTTCCAAACCGAGAAGCAAAGAATGAGAAAGCATTGAGCAGAATATCTAAAACTTCAAGACAGCCAGGCAGGGCATACTCTATTCATAATGGAAATACCATAAGAAAAGGAAGAAATCAAAAGAAACATTCAAGGGAGAAGTAGTTGAGAATTTTCCAAAATTAATGACAACCATCAAAGTATGGGGTAGACTCCCTTGCACTCACAGATAATGTATATTCCTCAAGCCGTAGGAATCCCCAAAACAAAGAGAAGATCTTAAAAGGAGCCAGAGGGATAGGAGATGACGTCACTTTTAGAAGGACAGAGTGAGAAGATCATTCCTGGTGTTTTAAGAAGCTCTGAAGATCAGTGTCCTATAGTGTCAAAGCCAAGTCGGAACTTAGTGTCCAGCAAAATTATACCTGAGAAATGACAGAGGAGTGTGAAGTCTCTCAAGGGGCCAGCAAGTTGTAATCTGACCTCCTCGTCTGTGCCTTACCTGTGTGTCTTCCTGTGTGTACACAACCAAAGTAAATATACCTGAAATTAATCTCTAACAAAGCCTCTCTCAGATAGAATAAGAAGAGTCCAGCTGGGAATTTTTCACAAATCGGGGTGTACGCCACTTTGGAGGACATGCTGAAGGAAATAAGATTTGTGCACATTTTCTTCCATTCTAGCCCTTGTTTGTTGTTTGTTTGTTTTTCTTAACTGAACATTTTCTGCCCACTTTTATTTACTTGAAATTTCCTTCAGAAGCCTGATATCAAAATATCCCATACGTATAGCATTTCTGCATACATCACTCCTGCCGCAGACGTGATGGCCTTCTGGGATCTCAGACATAAAACATTATTTGCATTCAGAATAAACTCAGGAGATAGAAATGCAAACAGCAGAACCAGTGTCCTTGGGCTTTACACTTTGTAAGAAGTTCTGTGTTCTTCTCTGAGTGCTCCTCCCAGTGTGAGGTGTCATGCAGACCTTCAGACCCTTCCAGTTTATTGGATCAGTGTGTCACTCAGCAGGGCGTTCCCAAGAATCTCTGTGTTTGGATGATATTCTCCAAGTCTTTCTAGAAAAGAACCCTCTTTCCGTACACCAGGACCTGAGACTGCTAAAGGGGTACTCCTATGGCTTCTTCAGCTTCACCTCCTGGGTCGTCAGTAGTTTGGCCCAGGACACTGGGTGAATTCCACACACAACACACACACACACACACACACACACACACACACACACACACACGCAAATCACCCCCTGGTTTCAAAATGGCACCCATGAGCTGGCTTCTGTGTCTGTTTCTGAGCTTGTTACCATGGTGATGAATTGCCTGTCTAGTTTTGTAGTTGGAATGATTCTCATGGCTTAGGTCACCTGTGTTTTCTTACTACCGGTTGATCACACATTGGACAACAGGTTAAATTTCCATCACAAAGGAGCAGGGAGGCAGAGGGCAAAAGTGGGGATTTGGTAGAATTAGCTACATCAAAGCTCCTAATTTCCGGATTGTTTTCTTTCAGTGGGAGCTAGCAGAAGCTTCTCCACGTCCCATGGTTCCTCGCCCCTCAGAGCTGGTAGAGAATGGTTATTCCTACTGCCGACAAGCCTTGTACTTTGGTGAACCATTATGGAAGAAGTAAATCAAAGCTGACAATAGCATTTGAGACAGGAAACTCAATTGCCCGTCCTTTATTTTAATGAGTCAACACTGACATTTTTTGCTTTACTGTATGTAAGCTGTGACCATGAGTCAGTTGTTTTAAAGTTCACATCTACAACCTTAAAACAAATGTTAAAATATGATGTAATAACGGGGGATGTGAGAGGTGAAAATAAAATGAAATGCTGATGTTTGGAGAGATGTGCATTCCATGTGCCCAAAGGAAAAGATGCCCAACCAGGTCTTCCCCCGAGACACAAGCTAAGCTGCGGAGAATCCTAGATCTGTCTTCAGTCAGCTATTAAGTGATCCCAGCAGCTGTCGGCAGCATGGGGAATGTGAGCAGTACGGGTGTGGTTGGTGAAGGGTGACTCAGAGTGAACTGAACAAATGAAAAGCATTTGTTGGGTGCGATGGTGATTTGAGGGAGATCATGAACTTTGAACGCAGGAAAAATCTCACTTGCTGAATTACGGCCATTGTTGTCTCACCCGTAAGTCTGTCACATATGACAACATTCATCTTAGTCCACTTGTGGATGTGACACACCGCTTCCCGCTTGTGACTCAGTGTGCACAGAGGGGTGTTGCAGTTCTCCACACTGTGTTACACAGTATCCACCCTCTCACCTTCACTTCCGCATCATTCATGGAATGCACAGTCATTTCTGCATCTAGGCTGACCATGTGGCAGCACAGAGGACTGTTTCTCAGGAGGCATGGGTGACAGGGGAGAGCTTGTGACCAGCTAGATTTACAAAAGGGTAGAAACCGCCATCACATCGCACTTGGTCACAGTCAGAAGGCTGAGAAGTGATATTGTCCCTTGAAAATCTGCTTCTTGTTTCCATTCTGCTATGAGGATAACTTTCTATGTCTGTGATGTGTGTGTCAAGAAAACATTATGTTGTATGGATTTGTGTATTTTCAACATTTGCTGAGATCTGGGGAAAATCTAGCTTTTGCCAAAAAACCTTCTCTTTTTTAATACTCTTTGTTTCTGATTTGTTTTGTTTTTTGAGACAGATTCTCACATAGCACAGCTTGGCCTCAAACTTACTATGTAGCCAAAGGTGGCCACGGACTCTTGATTTTCCTACCTCTGCCTCCCGTGTAATGGTATTATAGGCATGTACCACCACACCTGGCTTCTAGACCATTCTTGTAAGCCATCTGGCTGGTGTCAGCACTGTGGGACTTTACTCAGAATTTTCTCCGGGAACTTAGGCACATGTCTGAGCTCTGTGGAGTTTGTATTGCCTCATCCAGGGATCTGTTTATAAGGCTTTCTGTCTGACAGCCACAGGGACTGACTCTGCTCTCCTCAAAGAAGAGGAGAGAATTCCAGATTCCTCTACATGTGAGTCCATCACTGGTGGTCCCCGTTTCTGTTGTCTTTATTTATTAACTTTTCTGCTTTGGCTTTGTTCTTCAACATGGACTTCCTACAAAAGACATTCCCAAGCTTTCTGGCTTCTATCGTCCTTTCATTTCTTTTGGGAGATAGGCAGATACCAACTCCCTCCAGAGCCTTCCTAACTGTAGGAGAGAAGGTAGCTGGCTTCCTGGGGCCAGCTTGACTGCTCACTTAGGTTTTACTACCAGCTTCTCAGTAGTTACTGTGTTGAAGCCATTTCTGCTGTCTCCTCCTCTTGCCCTTTCTCCTCCCCCTCTCTCTCCTTCCTCTCCTCCTCCTTGAGAGCCAGAGTCTTACCAGGTAGTCTCTCGGATGACCTCACATTTCTGGGCATCTTCTTGCCTTAGTCTTAAAAGTTCGGTGACTGCAGGCACTTGTCACAATGCTAAGAGGAAATTTCTTCACCTTTCCTTATTTGAAGATATTACCTTTATATGTGTGTGGGTCCACACGCACACATGTCACATGTGCAGACAGGCCTCTGGAGGTTTAAAGAGCCAGCTAGAGTGATTATGAGCTGCCAGGTATGGATGCTGAACTGAACTGGGTTCTCCTGGAAGAGAAGAAAGCTCTCTTACCACTGGAAGACCTCTTTAGCCCTGCCTTACATCTAAGCATGATTTTGTTAGACTGATGTTGCAGTTACTGTTTATGGTGTCCGCTGTGGACATGCTGCTTGTATGGTCTATGTGTCTCCTTTCATCTGTGTTTTTGTTTAGCCTAAAGAACAGATCCCACATCTTTTTGCTAAAGCAGACATCCCACTCTTAGGAAAATCTCAGCGAACACTTAAGATGCCTGTGTGATAAATACACACTACTCCACCTTAATTAAGGGAGCTGTATATTTGCTTACCATCTCCTGTCCTTGCAAAGTGTTGAGTCAAGCCTGCTGCCATAAGATCTTTGCAAAGCTGATGAACAAAGCTAGGGCTACACAGTGGTGAATTGCTGTGTGAGTAAAGGTGATCCCAGTGCAGTCCTGTTTGATAAGGCTAAATACACAAGAATAAAGAATAATGAAAATGTGGGGATTGAGATATAGCTCATTGGTGAAGAGCTGGGCGGCATGGCAGTCTCTCAAAACACATACACACATACACATGCACACACACATGTGCACACACACATGCACACACCATGCACACACATACACAAACACATACACACATGCACACATGCACACACATGCATGATACATGCACTCATGCATGATGCACTCACAAATAATAGAAAGGAAAGTTCTGTATACACTCCAAGCCTTGTCCCCCCCCTCCACACACACACAGCTTTTCTTGAGCCCTCTGAGACTTTGTAAGTGAATTCTTCTCTCATATATTATATCCTGACTGTACCCTTCCCTCCCTCCACTCCTTCTACTACCCCCCAACCACCACCATCCTTCTCCCCCAAACCAATTGCTCCCATTTCCCTTTAGAAAAGAACAGGCCTTCCAGGGATAGCAACAGAATTCTACATGAGTTGCAGTAAGTCTAGGTATACACTTCCATGTCAAGGCTGGATGAGGCAACCCAGTAGGAGGAAATGGGCCCCAAGAGCAGGCAAAAGAGTCGGAGACAGCCCTATTCCCATGGTTAGGAGGCCCATAGTCAGCTGCCTAACCATAATGTGTACACAGAGGATGGATCTAGCCAGACCCATGCAGGCTCATGGCTGCCATCTCAGTCAATACTGTGGGCAGTGTCCTCCTGGCATCCTTGAACCCTGTGGCTCAGATAGGCTCCATAGATGAACAGAAGCTGGCTTAACTATTCAGCAGAAGAGATCTGCCACCTTATGTTTATTTATTAGAATGGATCTGAGGACAGTACTAGCCTACTGGAATGAAGACGAGCATTTGCCTCAAAGTAAACAACGTAAAATTAAAAAGCCCATCTCCTGAGAAAACACTGGGTTGTGGGTTGTCCTCTGTGGATGGTGACTTTTATTTCACTGTTACGGGTGACAGTGACTGAAGATGAACTGGAGAGCAGTTTATTTTCATGCCATTCTTAAGCCCCCAGAGACAAGAACTTAGAAGATTGATGGGTTTTTGAAAATAACGCAATCTGCATTCTTTTCGATACTGTGCTCCCTGTAAACACACCACCTTGCAAAGCAGAGTGTGCCAAGAGAGCTGTGTGGGTGTCATGCATGCATACGTACGGAACAGAAGAAAAAGAGTCTCAAAAAATCTACACAGAGTGGCCATTTCATAAGTACCCACACACACAGCGGGCAACCACGTTTCAAAATAGAATTATCACTGATTGAGATTAATGCCTGTATTATTTAAAGGCACAGGCAACTTTGACAAAGTTTGGGTTTTTTTTTTTTTTGTACTTAATTTTTAAGACTGTAAATCTTACATTTGTCAAATCGTAATATCAATGAAAAGAAATGTTTTGGTGGCGTTTAAAACTTTATAATATAACACTGACTGTTGAAAGTTCATAAGCCTGAGGGTTGACTAACTAAGTCACGAATAATATTTTGATTTTAAGTTATAAAACATTTATGTTAAGTCAGCAAAGACTAGAACACTCAAGAGAAATAAAAGACAGTGTGGCTGGCTGAAGGGATGGCTCAGTGGCTAAGAGCACTGACTGCTCATCTGTGTTTGTAGGACTAAGCCTAGATCCCAGAGCTTTGTTCATGCTTTACCATGGAATGTGCTCTTCCTGCATAGTGAGAAGATAGTATGACCACCGTGTCCACTGCCACTCTCAAGTGAAGAGGACTTATGGTGGCTGTTGTCTCATTTGGTCCTATGTACCACCCAGGCTAAGGAAGGGGAAGTACAGAGATGTATGGTCTTTGTTACCCAGGTAACGGGGCACTGTGCACTGCTTCTCACTATGTTCTTCCATTCAGTCTATGTAGAAGATACAGTTGTTACAACCAAGTGGCCAAGAGAGGTAGTGTGGCTGACAGAAGTGACAGACTTGGGATTTGAACCTGTCTTTGCCTGTGAACCCGAGTTCTTCACAGCTCTGTTTCAGTGCCTACATTAATGAATACTGTGACCCTATAGTACACTAAGTTAGAGAGCCAGGTTTAGGTTACAAGCCCATGGCTTTTGATAATAGGAAACCATCACCTGATGAAGGCTTATTGAACATGTTTTCTACACGCCTCGCCCTACCCCATCAGGCACACAGAGGAATTGGGTAATGTTATCAGAATGCTGATTACAGGAGAATTACCACATAAACACAAGGACTTGAGTTCGAATCCCTAGCATCCACGTAATCTACACATGCCTGGAAGTAAAGATAGAAGAATTCTAGGGCTCCCTGGCCAGTTAAACTAGCCGAATGGCTGAACCAATAGGATGTAGTTTCAGTTACAGACTCTACCTTTTAGACCTCATAGAAGTGTGGAGAAGGACACCTGACATTGACCCATGTGGCTGCCTCTAACATGCACACACATGATCTCTCTCTCTCTCTCTCTCTCTCTCTCTCTCTCTCTCTCTCTCTCTCTCTCTCTCTCTCTCTCTCCCAACATGAAAAAAAATTCACTATAAGGTTTTGGGTCTGCAAGCTAACCAAGGTCAGCAGCTGGGTCTGTAAGCTAACCAAGGTCAGCAGTTGGGTCTGTAAGTTAGCCAAGGTCAGCAGCTGGGTCTGTCAGTTAGCCAAGGTCAGCAGCTGGGTCTGCATGCTAACCAAGGTCAGCAGTTGGGTGGCAGAGTCGCCGTTTTATCTCCCTCAAAGCATAAACTTGAAAACAACATTTAATATTTTGCTGATCGATGGTAAGCCTTCATTATGTTAACTTCCAGCCAATGGCTGTAACTACATTCTGCTGCCTGGGCAAATCTGGTGATGTGGTATCCAGAAAAGTTGGGCCACTTTTCAACCCACCTGTGTCCTGTCTCCTTTCAGGACCTTGCCTCTCCGATTAAAGCCCTCTCTGACCCTTTACTTGTTAGTAATGCACAAGCCTCAGGGACCATTTGATGTACAGATCTAATGACAGGTTTAGTTCCAAAGGACAGCCTTGGGTCCTATCGTCCCAGCCAGCTATTGACAAAGCTTGTTCTAGACTGTTACTCTGAAAGCAGCCAGTTCATTCTATTTATTGCTGTGCTACCTGGTTTAACCTTTCAAGACCATGTACATGGTATTAGCTTGTTAAAAAGAGTGTATTGGCAAAATGATATTTTGTTGGTCTGTGGTTCAATTAAGCTTGAGCATTCTGCCTCTTTTTTTTTTTTTTTTTTTTTTGTCTTCACAGGCCCTTTGTGTGCTCGCCAACTGACCCTCTCTTCTTCCTTCCTCTCCCACTTCCTCAGTGCTATATACGATGCCATTGTAGACAAAAGGGCATGAAGCTTATGTAATGCCTTTCTGCCCAGCTAAGAGTTGAGGTTAAAATTACTCCAGAGTTGATAACCCTGTATGAGATGCCTGCCCTCCATGGCCTCTGCTTGAGCACCTCAGAGTACGTGGGATTTTAATGAGCTGAAAGTGGAAGCATCTATCATTGCTTAGCAGACTTTATCATTTTGCTGAAAGGATACATTAAAAGCCATCATTTTCAATGTGATTTAACATGGCGTATTCTGTCAGATGGCCATTCTCTTAGCCAGCTGCAGGGACACGATTGTCCTCTGTGTCCGGCGAACTGAGGAGTGTTTAAAGGAGAAGTTAATAGGCAGAGAAAGCATGAGGCTGTGTCCCCAAAGCTTTCATTTCCCTCCTCTCTGAAATCCTTTCTCTGTGGCCTGTTTTATCAGTCTGTTTAAATGGAAATTCTCAGAGGAAGTGGGAGAGTCTGTGGAAGGGTTATTGGACCCTTTGAGAGGTGAATTTATACATGCCATCCTTATGCCTTTCCTCTGTCAGCAATGGATTCTCTGATTATTTGGTTATTTCATTTTTCTCCCTTGGAAATTACATTTTTTTTTTTATTGAAAAGAGTAAAATCACTAATTTTTGCGTTTTATCGCAAAATCTAACGGAGTAGATTTTCTTCTTAAATTTGACTTGGGAAAATTTCCTAGAGTGTTAGAGTTTTACCAACCAGTCTCCTGTTTCAGGGGCGGGGCTAGAGAGGGCACCTGCAAGGTTGCAGATGGCGGATGTGAATGCTACCCTGCTTGATGCTAAGGCCTCTCCGCTCTGACCTGTCATAGTCATGGAACACAGAGAGGGCCAAGGTTTTTCTCCTCTATTTTCCCCACTTGCAAGAGTTGCTGGGTTTCTGGTTAAAATTTCCCAATGGGATTGTCTTAGTTAGGGTTTTACTGCTGTGAACAGACATCATGACCAAGGCAACTCTTATAAGGACAACATTTAATTGGGGCTGGCTTACAGGTTCAGAGGCTCAGAGATTCATCCCAATATCATTGAGGCAGGAGCATGGCAGCAACCAGGCAGGCATGATACAGGAGGATCTGAGAGTTCATCTGAAGGCTGCTAGCAGAATCCAGGCAGCTAGGATGAGGGTCTTAAAGCCCACATCCACAGTGACACAACTACTCCAAAGGGCCACACCTCCAAATAGTGCCACCTCCTGGGCCAAGCATATTCAAATCATGACCGAGATCTTATCATGTTGGAGTTGTACTGTGGTTCCAAGGCTGAAGGCTGAAGGTTCTAAATTCTTAAGTAACTTTACCCTGTATTTCCTGGTATATCTTAAACCTGGCCAGTGGAAAGTGAAGTCACTGCTGTATTTACTTACGGACTCTTGTATAACTAACTCTGCAATTCAGCTTCTTCAATGTTTCTGTGACTCCTCAGTCTCATGCTTCTATAGACAAAGATTCAGTTATGATTCCACTCATAAATAATGTGTAGGGCTTGCTGGTGGAGTGTGAATTAATATGTATAAACATACCGATAGCCCTTAATTCAGGTTCTGGGACCGAACCCTAGCTCCAGAACCATTGTGACTTGTCTCTTCTTCTTCTTCTTCTTCTTCTTCTTCTTCTTCTTCTTCTTCTTCTTCTTCTTCTTCTTCTTCTTCTTCTTCTTCTTCTTCTTCTTTTAAGATTTATTTATTTAATGTATATGAATATACTGTAGCTGTCTTCAGACACACCAGAAGAGGGCATCAGACTTCATCACAGATGGTTGTGAGCCACCATGTGGTTGCTGGGAATTGAACTCATGACCTCTGGAAGAGCAGTCAGTGCTCTTAACCCCTGAGCCATCTCTCCAGCCCTTGTCTTTTATTTTTATGTGAACACATTAGCTCTTCTTCTCATTTATTTATCATACATGTTTGTCTCTTTTCATGTCTGTAGTGTATGTCCAATTGGGTCTCTCCAATTGTAGTTTGCATTTGGATATCTATCTTCAGATAAATGACATTCGATTGGTCATTCTGCTTAGGTGAGTTTAGGGAGTGTGTATGACATCAAAAGTTGGCACTCTGTGATGAGACTTTTTTTCCTAGACACTTCTCTTACCTTCTCTCATGTTATTAGTGTCTTACATTCTTACACCTGTCAAAAGGGGTTTGGATATATAAAGAGAATTTGAACATTTTAAAACTATATTTTAATTTATTCTTTGTGTGCATGTACATGTGTGGATGTGTGTGCCTGCCTGTGTGTCATGGCTTACAAGGGGAGACCAGGAGACCTCTTTCAGAAGTTAGTTTTCTCTTCCTACCTTGTGAGTTCTGGGAAGTCAAAGTAAGGCAGTCAGCATTGGCAGCCAGCATTTTACACTGAGCCGCCGTACAGGCCCCGTAGCTTGGTTTTGAGAAGGCAAGTTGTTTAAAGTGTGTGTGGGGAAGACGTGGGGAGAGATGTGATTAACTAGGACCAAATCCCAGGAATGGAAAGGGGGGCTGTACTTACATCCAGAAGGGCAGGTGGTGACATCGCCTACTCTTTCTGCTTGGTTGTCTTGCTGTCAGTTGTAACTGGCCTCCTGTCGTTTGGGATCTGGGGGTCTCAGCTGTCAGTTCTGTAGCTTGTCTGTGTGCCTCTATAATATGATTGCAGAGGAGGAAGTAGGCATGGTTACTAGTAAAGGTGAGTGTAGTCATAGCACTTTCTAGAAGGAAGAGAACCGGCAGTAACCAAGCCCGTGCCATTCCAAGTACATGATACGGCACAGGATGACTTCTGCTCAACACTTTTGTTCTAGAAAGGTGAGGAAGGCAGTAATACCCACGTGCCTTAGATTTGCCTATGGCATCAGCCATCTCAGCCCACAAAGGCGAACTTACAATGGTCCCAGCCTCTGCGGTTTTTACTAGTGTTAGGAAAATGATAGCTATATCCCTCTCATCCACCTTTACTGACACGTCACTAACTACTTCCTGCTGACTCAGAGCAGATAGTGTCCCAGCATTTTGTCACGTTAACAGCAGTGGATTGATCATACATTATTATTAGGAATCTGTTCATTTGTAGTTGGAAACATTTCTTTAACTACCGTTATTATGTGTCTATTTCTGTGTCTTTGTGGATGTGCGTTTGTGTGTCGGTTCCTACGAAGACCAGAAGAAGGTGTTGGATCCACTGGAGGGGGAGCTACTCCTTGGGGTGTGGGTTCTGGGAACTGAACTCAGGGCCTATGCAAGAGCACCAAACGCTCTAACCACTGAGCCCCTTAACCCCCAGTCCCTTTCCTGTTTGGCATTTGACAAATGGAAGGGCCCGTGAGAGGGTATCATGAAAGTGTCAGATTGGAATTGGGTTTGCATATCAGATCTTAAGTACCTTGGTGCTTCCAGATGTTGGGCTGGGATGCTTGCCACTGTTGTACTGGTCCTGAGTATGGCATTCGTTTTGGAGTTCATTGTGTGATTCTAACATCGTTCTCAGCAAAGAGACAATGCTGGTGCTTTCTGTTTTCCTCTACTCGCTTTTGTAACTCTCGTGGCGATCTGTTTTTGAAATGGATATGAACGTGTGGGATGTTTATCCAGAGGGCCTTTGGGATCCAGTCTGTGGCAAAGAAGGAAGGAAGTACTACAGAGCAGAGGGGGCAATTGAACTACCATGTAGTGAGGGCCACATCTGACCCCATGTGGATCTACAGAGCCGGGGTGGCTCTCTGTCATTGTCTTCATTCAGTTGAAGGGACCATGTCTTCATATTCCACATGACAACCTGTCTTGATGGCCGTCCCTGGGAAGGGAAAGAGGGCATGATGCTGGGGAAGGGGGAGGCTGCTTCAAGCAAGGCTGTTAGCTGCAGACTGTGTGCAGGCAGCACACGGCTTCTGGGGGAATAAATTCTATCCTGAATGAGAACCTTAGAGGCTCGTCTGCTTCCCCTCCTTTTTCTTTTTGCAAGAACAGTGGAAAAAAAAATCTGGCCTTGGGCTGAGCCTCAGCTTCTAAGAATGAGGCGACCGAGCAGCGTGGACCGGAGCCGGGAGCTGGTGGGAGGAAAAGTGTGGCGTGGGGCAGGTCATCCAGCCTGCTCAACGGTGGCTTTGATCGCTGCTTTCAAAGTTCTGTCTGTAGAGATGGCAATTTTGTATCACATAAGCCAGATAAAACTGGGTGCTCCGTGCAGCAAAATGTTCTGTTCTTTATGCAAATAAATCCTACTCTGCAAATAAGCCTTATTCTCTTAGTTTTCTTTACACATGCCTATTTTCTATTTTTTATATTTTTCTTCTTCCCCATCTTTAGTACTTTCTTTCTTTCTTTTTTTATTTTTTATTTTAAACTCCAGATTTTTATCCCCCTGCCCCGTCCACCCTCCAACAGTTCCACATCCCATACCTCCTCCCACACCCCTACCCCCATCTCCAAGAGGATGTCCCCATCCCCTACCTCACACTCCACCAGATCTCTAAACTCTCTGGGGCCCCCAGTCTCTTGAGGATTATGTGCATCATCTCTGACTGAGTCCAGACCCAGCAGCCCTCTGCTGTGTGTGTGTTGGGGGCCTCATATCAGCTGGTGTGTGCTGCCCGGTTGGTGGACCAGTGTTTGGGAGATCTGGGGGGGGGGGAGGGGGGAGGGGAGTTAGGGTTGCCCTTCTCCTCAGCCTCTTCCAGCTTTTCCCTAATTCAGCCACAGATGTCAGCAGCTTCTGTCCATTGATTGGGTACAAATATCTGCATCTGACTCTTTTAGCTGCTTGTTGGGTTTTTTGGGGGGCAGTCATGATAGGTCCCTTTTTGTGAGTGCTCCACAGCCTCAGTAATAGTGTCAGGCCTTGGGGCCTCCCCTTGAGCTTAATCTCACTTTGGACCTGTGGCTGGACCTTCTTTTCCTCAGGCTCCTCTCCATTTCCATCCCTGCAGTTCTTTCAGAGAGGAACAATTATGGGTCAGAGTTGTGACTTCGGGATGGCAACCCATTCCTCACTTGATGCCCTGAGTAATTTATTCTTTTGTTGAACCTTCATATTAAAAACAAACAAACAAACAAATAAAAAATCAGGTGAGGGCCAGCTCGATGGCTCACACGTTAAGAGCACTGGCTCCAATACCTAATGGTATTGCTGCCTTTTATGGCTGCCTGTTAGTTTAGTTCCAGGGGATCTAACACCCCACACAGACATATATGCAGGCAAAACACCAGTCCATGTAAAATAAAAATAAAATAAAATAAATAAAATAAAAATAAACAGAAGAAATAAAAACTTTTTAAAAATCAGGTGAATGTTAACTAGTTTGCTGAGCATTTCTGTCAGTGCTGAAGCATGATATGTCACTGTCTCACTTAGTTTTACAAGTTTTAAGTATATATCTAGTGACTGTAGTTTGACCATGTGTCTGTTTGGCTTTTCTATCTATGATTGCATGTTTATTTATGTTGTGTAACTTTGAAATTGTTTCACATTTGCCTTTTGGGGACAGACCTGGGACTCATTTTCTCCATTTCTTACCATGGGGAGTTTTAACTTACTAGTATTTTTTTTTCATCTCATACACATACGGTTTCCACTTTAAAATGCTTGTACCACAGGTTCTCTGCCTTCTCTCCCAATATTCTCAGATTCAAGCACCCGTAAAACATTACCAAGGCAGAGAAGGACTTTCTTCTTCTGTCTTCTCACCACAGTTTGACTGTGAATACAGCACCTCAAAATGGCTCTTGTCCAGTAGATTGTCTTAGCACCTACTTTGTATCTCATGTGCCATACAAATATATTGATGTATTTACTTATTATTATTTTTTTTATTTTCTGTGCATATGTGTGTTTGTGTGAGGACATCTGTGTGCATCTCCATGAAGCCATAGGTAACCCAGGGTGACGCTCCTTGGTTGAGAGTCACTGAATTTTCCGAGGCAGAGTCTCTCACAGGTCTGGATGGAGCTGATTTGGCTAGGGTGACTCCTGGACCCCCAAGGATGCACCTGTTCAGTTGCCTCTTGCTGGAGTTACAGGTATATATTCTCATACCTGGCTTTCAAAACAAACAAACAAACAAACAAACAAACAAACAAAAAAGGGTTTCTTTATTTATGTGTTTATTTATAAGTGTATGAGTGGGTCCCCTGCACACACACATGTCTGTGCACCACAAGCATGCCTGGTGCCCTCAGAGGCTAGAAGAGGGCACTGGGTCACCTAGAACTGCAATTACAGGTTATTACGAAGCAAAATAAGCATCTTGTTGCTGGGAACCAAAATTGGGTGGGTCCTCTATAAAAGTGGTCAGTGCTCCTAGTTACTGAGCCGTCCATCCAGCTCCTGCCTGGATTTTAAAATGCTGATTTTGGGGGCTTAACTAAAGTTCCCATGCTTGCTCAGCAAGGACTTTATTGACTGAGGCATCTCCCCACCCTGTGGGGCACCAGGGCCATTATGTGCAGTGCAGCAGGCTGTGTCCTGTTGGGAAGGAAAGCAAGGCCAGGCATCCTGTATCATCTTAGTCCCCTGAGTAAGCACTCCCTTCTGATCCAGTCTGCTCCAGGAGACGTGATACTGGTTGGAATATAGATTTGAATCTTACATGTTCCTACATGTCGTCTCTCACCTGAGTCCTTAAGTGGCCCCCCGGTGGCTCCACACAGCCACCTCTGACCCTTTTTGCTCTGCGTGCACTGCTTTGGCCACTCAATCTGGCTCTGACTTGGCCCCAGTTGACTTTCTTCATCATAAGAGAAGCCGCATGCTTACTTTAAAGAAAATTTTAGTGACATGTTTGTGAGCATGGGTTCATGCGTGTGACTGTCGTGCCTAAGGATTCCATAAGAGGACTTCAGGTCCCCTGGAGCTGGAGTTAGAAGGTGGCTGTGAGCCTCAGGTTTGGGTGCTGAGAACTGAATCTGGGTCCTCTGCAAGAGAAGGAAGTACTCTTAACCATTATTGAAATCTCCAGCTGCCTGGCATTTATTTTTATTACACTTGCATTTATTTTTCCGTGTTTCTGGTGCAAAGCCTCCTTCCTTAGCTCATCTAACCTCCATATTGCTACACCTCCCCCTTGGTTACTCATTGACACCCCGTTCCTTAGACTCTGCCTCTTCAGCATAAAAGTGTCCATAGTAACCCCAGCTAGCATTAACCTAGCACCCAGACCGAGTTCTCCATCAATGCTTCCCATTGTTATTTGCTGCTCTGGTAGTCTCCCCACCTTGGGGAAGGGCTTTACCTCCTCAGTGGTGGTGATTTCCTTGTTTAAAAGAGGAGGAAGTCTTAGCTGAGGCCTGGGAGAGTCCAAAGGAGAGACTTTGATGAGTATAGCGGAACACCGAAACCGAAGCAGTCCCACCCTCTCGGTGTATGAACCAAAGGTCACTGGACACATCCGTGAGCAGGGAGCGATGCTCTCTCAGTCTTGCCTTGACAGTTGCTTGGACGAGTTGTACCTCAGCAGTGCAGGAAGGTAAGTAGGAGCTTGTGAATATTTTCTTTGCTAATGGGGGCTTTGCTCAAAGGCGTTAATTATGACAGAAGATGTTTGTAGACCTTGAAAGGCAGTCGTATTTTTAGGGCAAGTAGGAACTTTTTCACTTGTTTTTTAAAATCCCCTTTGGCGTTCCTAGTGGCTTCTAAACCTGGTAAGATCTTGAGATGCTTTAGTATCCATAGCCACCTGACTTCTTCTTCCCTTTTTCCTTGCTTGGGGAGTTAAAGGTCTTTCTTCTTAAGAGCCTGGTGCTTAGGAGAGTAACCTCCTTGTCCATCTCTTGGCTAGGATGGGATCAGAGGACTCTTCATAGTTCTGAAGCTATAAAGTGAATCGTATATGCAAAACACCTTGATTATGCTATAAATATTAACCGCCTTGAATTGTTTGTACAGGGTTAGTTGTACTATGAAAATTTGCTTATTACTCAAATTTAACCTTCAGAGGTTATTGTTGGCTCTGAGCCCACAGGCTGAACATGGCCAAACTTCCCTGCAAACATTTTGCTTGGGACTGAAACTGTAGTTAGATATGTGTACTTAAAGTTTTTGTTTTTTAAATCTGTGTATATTAATGGAACTTGTAAATATTTAAATAGTCAATTAGTGGAAGTTGTAAAGGGAACAACTATTTTTAAAATATCTAAGTTTATAATTTTGGTCTTTTAGTATCGATTTGAGCTTAGAGACAAGCAAGGCCATCAGTGTGTAGAGATCTCTATATGCTTTTTATTTATTTTTGAGGTCCTTATTGGATGGTCACAATCTGATTGGGAAGGAAACTTTTGCTTTTTGCTCTGTTACCGGAAGTAAAATACAAAGCTGGGATACTATGTAGTACTGTGTAAGAACAAACAGGAGGCCCAATAGTCCAAACAGAGAGCAAAAGTCAGTATCTGCCTGACTTACTCTTCTGGACTGGGGTTGTACGTTCTTCAATTTAAGTCACGATGTGTGTGTGTGTGTGTGTGTGTGTTTATGTGAGTGTGTGTTTGTGTGTGTGTTTATGTGAATGTGTGTGTCTTATATACACATAGTGAGCCTATGTGTGTATGGATGCAAATGGAAACCAGAGGTTCCTATCTGGTGTCTTCTCAGCCTTATCTTTGGGGGTAGCATATCTCACTGACTCTGGGATGCATGGATTCTTCTAGACTGGCTAGCCAGTCTGCTTCAGAGATTCCTATGTCTCTGCCTCTTCAGCCCTGGAGTTATGGATGCTCACTGCTGCCTCTGGAATTTTACAGGGATGTTAGGTGTGGAGCTCAGGTCTTCACACTTGCTTTGGTAAGCCCTTTATCCATTGGGTCATGCCCACATGGCCTGGGTGATGCTGTTGGACAGCATTCTCATGTGTGTTGATTTTCCTGTAAAGTGCCTGCCATGAAGAAGGTTGGCACTCCAGGCTTTGCGCACGTGACCTTCCAGCAACGCACAAGGCTTCTAGGAGCAGAAAGAGATGAAGTTCGCGGAGATGTTTATGGTCTGGCTTATTTTTATCGTGGTTATAAACTTTTGTCCAAATTCCAAAGCAAGGTGTCAGTGTCGTGTGGACTTTAAACTCCACGCAGTCTCTGAGAAAGGAATGTAAAACATTTTGTTCTTTGACCCAGCCTTCTCCTCACTTGGAGAAGGATGTGTGTCTGTATACCTTGTACCTCGGGTTGTTTAAACAGAAGTTTCTGTTTTTCGGCAGCTCCATCTGGAAACAACTTTTTTTTCCCCTTCTTTTTTTCTTCTTGCAATTTAGCTAACATAAATTGTGTATTAGAAGAAATTTCCAGATGCCTGGCTCGTCTGTTTAGTCTCCTTTCTAGTTAAGCAGCTCTGAACTGAACTGTGTAGTGATGTCTCCTCTTAGGTTTTCCTGTGCTAACTTTGGCTCTCTACTCATTCGCCATGTCAGTGTGAAGTTTAGTAAAGGGCCTGGGCGACCTTAGAGTACAGTGACAAAGGACTTTATATAATGTCTGCTGAGTTGAATAAAAAGAGTGTGTAGGGTTATAATAAAGCAGATAACTGTGAGGTCTTTGTGTGTGTGTGTGTGTGTGTGCGCGCGCGCGCGCGCGCGCGCGCACGCGCATGCAGGGTGTCATTTCCTATCTTGGATTTTTGAGACAGGCTCTCTCACTGGCCTGGAACTCACAGACTTGACTAGGCTGGCTGGCCAATGAGCTCCAGGGATCTGCCTGGCTCGGTTTTCTTGGTTCTGGGATCAGAGGCACTCACTGTCACACTCAGCCCTTAAACATACATCTGAAGGCTGATGTAGGTCCTCTTGCTTTGACAAGGACTTGACTTTCTGAGCCTCCACTGTAAGCTCCTGGGATCCTTTAACAAAAAATTTTAATTTAGTTGAATGACTAAATAGGCTTAAAATCTTTTTGAAAGGTTTAATGTTACTATTTATATTCATGTCTATGCATATGTGTATGTATGTGTGTGGTTTTGTGCATATGACTGTAGTGCCTGCAGAGGCCAGAAGAGGGCATAGGTTCTCCTGGAACTGGAGTTACAGGCAGTTGTGAGTTGGTTGTGGGTGCTGGGAACCAAGCTTTGGTTTTCTGGAGGAGCAGTGTGTAATATTGATCGCTGAGCCATCTTTCCAGATCTTCTTCTCCCCAGTCTTCCCCCTTTTTAGAGTTTAGCTTTACACATATCCTGTGTGTGTAATGTATGTGTGTGCAGTATGTTTGTATTAGCATTCAAAGTAATGGGTTTCATTTTCTTACACATTCCATTTTGCTTCATTTCTATCTGTATGTTTAAATTGTTTAATTGAACAAGACTTTAAAGATTGGCCTTTGAGCTGCATGCATATAGAATTTTGTATTCAGAATGTGTTAACTAGATTTAGAAATTTGATTAGACCTACCTTGTGGCACTTTTAATTACAATATTCTAAACTGGCAGAGTGATTTGTAAGCTGACGTTATTCTGAAATTAGTGGTATGTGATGAAAGAGTATGGCACGTGAATTTCATTTGCTCTCTGTTACATGTCAGCAGTGGTCTGTGAAGGCTTTGGTTTAAGAGCATGGCTGTGCCTTTTCTGAGTTATTCAAAGTATATTATGGGGTGCTTGAGAAGATGGCTCCATTGGTAACTTGCTTGCCTCCTAACAAGCATGAGAAGTTGAGTTTGGATTTCTCCAACCCACATACAAAACTGACCGGAGCTCCTGAGACATGATGGGAGACAGAGACAGGAGGATCTCAGAAGCTAGCCTGGCCTACCTGCTGATATGGCAAGCCAATGAGACATCCTGCCTCATACAACAGGTGGAGGGTACCAGGACCATTGGAGATTGTTCTTTGACCTCCTTGTGTGTGAGTGTGTGTGTGCATAGGCATACACAGACACAGATACAATGTGTCACACTCATACAGACATGCATATAGACATACAGGGACACAGACGACACAAATACATTGTGTCACATATTTAGGTGTAATTCAGAATAACATAAACTTTGCTAAAGATTATATATAAATAATTTGAAGTCCTATCCTTTGTATCTGTTACTTTCTGTCATTGCTTTCTAAAAAAACAATAAAGTCAAAGCTTTCTACAGATAACACCCCTCTAGTTTATAGTTTACATTTTCATGTACTTTGCGAGGTCACATAGCATAGAGTGCATTGGATCGAGCAGTGATCATGAACATTAATCTGCAGTGAGCAACATGAAACCCTGGCTTGGGGTAGGAAAGCTGTCCCACTGCTCCGCCTTGCCACACCCAAGACTCAGAGTGTACGCTCTTCAGTAGCTCAGAGCCCTGCTTCCTTCCGCCCATCCTCAGCTGACCCTGAAGCTCAGGCTGAATGCTGTCATGGGTTTCACAGTGGCCACTGTGTAAAGGTCATCGACTACTAGGCTATCTGTCCTTTGTGATCACGTGTTTTCTTGGCCTTTATCATATCTCTCATCCCCTGCCTCAGTTTTCTTACTTGAAGTCTGTCATTCATAATCATTCAGCTCTTTCTTAAGGTCCTCTGACCATCATGGTTGGATCTCTCTTGGTCCTATCTCCCACGATTGTGTTTAATGTTTTGCGCTGTTGAATTTTCTTACTGTGCCTTACATTGTGTTTTTTTCATGTATGCTCATGTATGTTCATGTGTGCTCATGTATGTTCATGTATGCTCAAATATGTTGATGCATGTTCATGTGTCCTCGTGTATGTTCATGCATGCTCATGTATGCTCATGTACGTTCACGTATGCTCATGTGTCACTCCTTCCATCTTGACTGACTTTCAACAGCTCACTGAGCTCGCTTGCTGTTAGTATGATGGTTTGGTTGTAGGTGGTTTGCTCTGGGTTCTCCTGTTTTGCCTTACAGTGCGAAGATACCAATGGAGCACTGCTCGGAATGATGAGTCTGTGAGTCACTGCATAGCACACATTCTGCTCCTCTACCACAGTGGATATTCGAGGACTCAAGAGCGGCTTTCTCATGCAGAGAAGCTGCAGATGAGGGTTGCTCCCCACCTTGTTGCATGGTGCCTCAGGCAGAGAGGAACTGAGAAGTCACTCAGACTATGTAAGCACTGGTCACATGTCTGACTCACAGAACATTTCCATGAATTTGTAGTAGACATAAATGTAGCTAGTTACACTAGAAAGCTGGTTCTCGGGAAGGGGCCTGTCCTCACATGATTGGCATTGTGGATTTGTTTCTGTGACAAAATCCTGAGAAATACAACTTAAGGAAAGGAGGCTCCATATTGGCTCATAGTTTGAAAAGAGCACAGTCCATTTTGATGAGCATGTGGGTGAGAGAGGCTCTGTCTGTGGCAGCGGGGGTAATTGACTTGACCAAGGTCCATAAATCATAAAGGACAGGGCTGGTCCTGAGTCAGGAGTTGTCTGCACTGAGATGTCAGTGGGCCCATAAGGTGCTGTGTGGGTTACATATTAATAACTTCTGCATTATCATACTCTGTGTACCGTGTGGGTTATACATTAATAAGTTCTCCATTACCATACCCCGTGCCCTTGGTGGCATCACTGACCTCACCAGACGGAGCAAGAAGTAAGACTAGTCCTGATACCCAGTGTTGAGTTTTCCCAGAAGCTTAGAAGCAAAAAGTCAAAACAATTTTTTTTTCAAGAGTTGGGAAGTGGCCGGGAATGAAACTCTAAACAAGAAGAAATGATTGTGTTGGGGTGTGAAGGTGGGAGAGGGTGGATTTGCAAATACCTAGAGATTGAGAGACAAGAGCCTGCTGGCGAGAGCAGAAAGCCTGACAGGGACAGGATGACAATACCCGCTGATAATATAGACTATGGCAGGGGGACCCGCGGCCCCTCACATAAGCTCTCTGTGCTGTAAGTCTGGATGAATAGTACACTCAGAAAATCAGAGGGGGAATCAGGAAGGTGTGTATGACCTGGCAGGGCCATCCAGGGCTTTGTTTCATGTGTCATATGGACAATTATGCTCTCAGGAGGTTATGATGGGGCTGAATGGTCCTCTCTGTCATCAAGTCCCAGTATAGCCTGGAGCGCATGCTATGGTGACAGTGGTGTGAGCAAGCCTGACACACTGCCAGTCATACAGGATAGCTGTACAGGACAGCTAGGCGTGTGCTGTTCTCCTGTAATTCCAGCATCGATGAGGCTGAGGCAGGAGGATTGCCGAAAATCTGAGGCCAGCCTGGGCTAAATAGCCAGACTGTCAAAACAAAACAAAACAAACAAACAAACAAACAAACAAACAACAAACCGAAAACAAATAAATAGTACTGTGTAGGTGACGGGCTACAAAGCAGGATGCTGATTATTAAATGGTTATTAACTGCATCCGTATCTATAGTAGACCTTGCTGTTTATTGTGGAGGGCACACCTTCTCTTCATGTGTGTATAAAAAGTATGAACAGTAAGGCAGCCTCAGGCAGCTCTTCGGGAGGGACCTAGATGAAGGCTCTGTCCCCATGGGACAGATAGTCCCATGCCTCTGGCTGTCCATCTAGACATTTAAGGGGACAAGATGTGAAGGACGAAGAGGAGGAAATGGTATTGGTACTTCACCCCTCCCCCAGTGTTTTTAGTAAAGAAGATATTCATTCAAAAACAAACAAACAAACAAACAAACAAACAAACAAGAAACACAAAACATAGGTAAACCTTATGGCCCATGGCTGCAAAGAACCACTTTATCAAGCTATACAGTGTGTTTTAGAGTAAATGTTAATATAAAAGAGAGAAAAAATATCCTAAAAGGTTTATGAAATAGAAAGTTACAGAGACTAGTTTAATTTATTAAAGAAAAATTTAAAACAATATGGTTGAGAGATGGCTCAGCAGCCTCTCACTGATCTTACAGAGGACCTGGGCTCGGCTCCAGTCACAGATGATGGGCAACCCTCTGTAAGCTCCAGTTCCAGGGTCCTGATGCCCCCTCCCGCTGCCCTCCATGGGCACTGCACATGTGTGGTTCACATACATGATGCAGACTCTCACTCACCTATCCAACAAACGAATGAATGAATGAATGAATGAATGAATGCAGTGCAGCGTAGTATGGTGTTTGGAGGCATGTGCTACCTCACCTTGGTATATTTTCTTTTAACTTATTGTTTGTTTTGTTTTACATTTTAAGCAGGTTATTAAATATCAACTGCTCTTGCAGAGACCCGAGTTCAAGTCCCAGCACCCACATGGCAGCTAACCACACGTTGTGACTCTACCCCTAGGGACCCGACACCCTCTTCTGGCCTCTGTGTGTTCCAGACCAGACCCACACCCACACACAGTAGACAGATTCACATGCAAGCAAGCATCCATGCATATAAAATGAAATTAATTCAAAAGAATAAAATAAAAAATATTGCAGTTAAATCAAAAGTAGTGAGGTACATGCTTAGTTTTGGAAACCAGATACTAAAAATAGATTGTATACCTTGTAAAGTTCAAGAAGACAATTTTATGTTGCTTAAAAAGCAGAGACTCCGGCCAGGGAGGAGCTTTCGAAGGAGGGCCTTTTAAGCGGAGGCTGAGGAATTAGGGAGGCAGAGCTAAAGTGGGTGACTGTTCCAGGCAGGGCAGAGAGTTCTCAAAACCAGGGGTGGCTAAGGAGATGCCACAGTGAACATCATTGAGGCCCTCACGTCGCAGAACAGGAGTTCCACTTGTGATTTGTCCTGTCCGTCCACTGTTGGAAATACTGTCTCTGCTGCATCCAGGCTTAATGTAAGGACAGGAATAAGTGGACATTTTTCTGGGGCATTCCTGGTGTAACCCTGAGTACAGGGGCTGATCTGAGAACTGCTCCCCTCCCTGGAAGCCAGACTCATTCTTTTACCTGAGATGACAGCATCAGGTACGTGGGGTGCTTGCAGTAACCTCCTGGGCCTAAGCTTTGTTGCTTGCTTTTTTTAAGTGTCTTGAGTGGAGTTTGCCAGGGAGATGGGAGGCTTAGAAAAGGCAGGAAACCAAATGCAGTGTGGTCTGGGATGCTCTGGATCTGCCCCGAGATGGAACTGGAGTTAGTATCTGCATTGCCAGGAACAAATCGGAGATAGGATGAGTGTGGCCACTCCTTTCACTAAGCAGCTGCTAGAGGAAGGGGCTGTCACTAGAACCCATCACCCAGGGCCCCCTGGCTGCTCCCTGACAGCCAGACAGCAACGAGCAATGGTAAGCAGAGTTAGAGGTACGTAAAGCTAAGGCGCAGCTGTCAGGAGCACTTCTCTTTTCAACAGCACGTGTGAGCTGAGTTAGGATGATTTCATCGCCGTCCCATCTGAAGCCCTGGGCTCATGGAGGATTTTGTCAAGAAGGACAAGAGGGTTGGGTGTGTCCCAGATCTGAGCAATAAGGTCCAGGTAGCCAGGAGGGGGACTATAATTTTAAAAGACAGTTGCCAGTGAGGCAGTGGTGGCACACACCTTTAATCCCAGCACTTGCGAGGCAGAGGCAGGTGGATTTCTGACTTCGAGGCCAGTCTGGTCTACGGAGTGAGTTCCAGGACAGCCAGGGCTGAGAAACCTTGTCTCTGAAAACCAGAAGAAAGGAGGAGGAGGAGGAGGAGGAGGACGAAGACGAAGATGAAGATGAAGACGAAGAAAAAGACAGTTTGCCACAAAATAGAGGTTAAATGTGGATTGGCAAAATTAAGGAAAAAGAAAAGGGGGTTCGTTTAGAAGAAAAGACAAAGCAATTTGAGACAAAGGAAAAGATAATATATTCTCAGTGTCTCTTTTATTTAGTTGATTTAGTTTTTTTTTGTTTGTTTCTTTTTGAGACAGGGTTAAACTCTATGTACTTCAAGCTGAACGTGAACTCACTATGAGTCTCAGGCTGGCCTCAAACTACAGCAATCCTCCTGCCTCAGCCTACTGAGGGCTGGGATCGCAGGTATGCACACCGCCATATATGGCATCACTTGTTGTTCTTGTGTGTGTGTGATAGGAACGCGTTTGTGTGCACACAGGTGTGCGTGCACATGGACCACAGACGGCAGTCAGTCTCAGGATTAGGGTCTCACTGAACTCCGAGCACATCCATTTGGTCATTGCATGGCCAGTGAACTCGCCTGCCTCTATTCGCACACTACTGGAGCCACACCCAGCTCTTACACGGGTGCTGGGGCTCTGAACTCACAAACTCATGCCTCTACAGCAAGTCCTTAATTGGCTTCACTCATCTCCCATTCCCTGTCACCAGATGCTTACAGAGTGCCGATAATCAGTTTGTTGCTATGGAAACAGCAGAGGGGTGCATTTTAAAATAATAAATAGGGTAGAATATAGATGCTCCCACCAAAATGAAAGGATCAGACAAAATTATCTCAAAATTAGTGAACTCTGAGCACCAGAAACAATCCCCATCCTGGAAATACCCCCACGGATATTTTATTAAGCTCTAATAATATATAGATAATTGTCTTTGGACTTAGCATTTTCAGAGGTGTTCCCCAGACACTCCACAAGGTCCCTCAGGATCCGTCATTAGGCATTCCTTCATCCTTTTCTTCTCTTGGTTCCAGTCATTTCCAGTCACTGTTACAGCCATACTAGATAAACGTTTGGGACGTGCCTGGCATGTCCCGGGACTGCCCATACCCACACCAGTGGGCCCACTGCTGTGCCATCCAATACTTGCTTCCTCTAGGATATTGCTCTGACAGCTGCTGCTGGGAAGACAGTTCCATAGGATGTTGCTGGTATCCCGATGACAGTGTTACTAACCTGTGTTCCACTTTCCTATTTGCATGTATGCCTTGCTAGCCCAAATGTTCCTACAGGCAGTGAGTGAATCGTGTTTGCTCTGTATGCCTTCACGCAGGGCACGTGTTGTAGGCCATACATTTCCCCTAAATGAGGTGGGTTTGGGTGCCACACAGTATGTTTCCCTCTAGAAAATACTCATTCCATGTATAAGCTGCTATTTCTTTCATAGTTGAGACTAGTTGAGAATATTAAACAGGCATTTTTATTTTCTTTTTCAGTAGCTCACTACTGCATCTGTTGGAAGCATATTTCTTCTGTTTCTGGGGACATTGGCTTCTTAGGCCTTTGAGCCCCTAGAGTCCTCCTATTCTGGTGGAATTATCTGATAATCCTTGCTTACATGTTTATGGCATAATATGTGATTGCTTTCAGGAGCATTTATGGTTTAATAGTACTTTCTGGGGAGCATAACTGTTTAACTTGAAAGAACGAATTCATTTCCATAAGTGCATTGGCATCCACTGTGCAGCTTGGGTAATGGATATGTTTTAAGGAACCAGGGTGACACTCTGTTGACCCTAGAATCACACCAGGCATGCTGGCTGCCTGGTGTATATTTACATATTTAGTACCTCCAACTGGGAAGGCTTTCTTCTTAGTCTGCCTCTCTGAGGGCTCCTTAGTGGATACATTTGTGCCCATTACACTGTCTGCTCGGCGATAATCTGAAGGTCACAGTGCCTAGGCATATTTCAGTGCACATGTTATTCTGCCTCCCCTCCTCGGGCTTTCTCACTTCTTTGGAACTAGAAACACATAACTACATAATACTTAAGCTAATTCCCCGAGAACTTGTTACAGATCGAGCGGGCTTCTCGGCTGCTGACTGGTGTGTAAGGGGATAGTCTTCTTGCTGAAAGTGAAATTCTAGAGGCCTCGGATGTCTGAACTCTTTCCAGGGTGGATTGCTCAAGAGGAAACAAACTGCACGGTCCTGTATAATTGCTTGTTATTTTGAAGACGGAAATGTTATGTGTATTTTTCTTCCCCAAGGGCCCTGTGGAGGACAGGATCCTGCTAGTGTTTTTAATAGATCTGTTTGATATTGCCAATACACAGAACTCACAAACAAGGGAGGCTGATATCCATTTGGCTGAACAATGAAATACTGCAGAAGGACTCAATTCCTACTGACAGAAAAGTCACACAGGGAGTTTCAGACGAATGTATGAAAGAGACAGGTAGATCTAGGTTTTGTGTGTGTGTGTGTGTGTGTGTGTGTGTGTGTGTTTGTGTGTGTGTTTGTGTGTGTGTTTGTGTGGGTGGTGGTGGTGGTGGTGGTGGTGGTGGTGGTGGTAGGGGGAACATACTCTTAACGTCTTAGTTATCCTAAAAGGCAAGGCTCAAAGCCCAGGGCACACTTGGAGACTCGGGGCTTGGAGGTTTGCATTTATCTATCTGTGTTAAAGTCTTCAACTGTGTTTAGCCTGGGTGATGGTGGATTGGGTATTTCTGTGCCCTGTGCCTCAGTTTCCTGTAAATAGAGAGAGTGGCACATGCCTCTTTAGAGGATTTGTGATTAGCAACCATATTGAAACATGCAAAGATTTCACGGCAATGGTTGGCACACCTGTGGATTTCATGCTTGTTATTTGTTGCTTCTGTAAATGGCTCTGCACAGTTGATTCAGAGAGGAGAGAACAGTTGCTTAGGAAATAAAGGCACATGTTTGGGGGTCTAAGGAGAGAGCTCAACTGGCAAAGCACTTGCAGAGATCTCAGTCTGATGCTAAGAACCCATGTTAAAACAAGCTTGTGTGTGCTTGTAATCCCAGCACCGAGAGGCTAGGGGTAGATGGGTCCCTCAAACTCGTTGGCTGATCAGTTCAGACTGCTTAATGAACTCCAGGCCTGTTGAAAACCTAATTTTCCTTCACAGAGACATAGAGACACAGACTGACAGGCAGACAGATATGGACACATGTACACCCCCCCCCCCACACACACACATTCATACATACCCCTACACACACGTGCATCTTCCCCAAACAAAGAGGAAATTTTTCGGAGCTAAAAGCAATTTTAATTTTGGAGGTAAAAACTATTTGGGTTTTTCTTTCTCCATGAGAAATTATGTTATAAAGAGGAAAACACGTGAGCGCTTGGTGGTGTGCTGTCTTAGGTATCCTTTGGCCATGTGTGTTTGGCTGAAAGTCTTCGCCCTCGGAACCAGGCATTGCCTGTTTGAGGAATGCTGTCTGCTTTGAAAGCCAGCTCCTGGGAGTTCACGTGGTTTTGGCCGTTTGGGTTAGGTTCTATGTTGTCTAATCAGAACTGGATGGGGATGGTGCCGGTGTGCGACTCCCTTCCAAGAAAAACACTGGGTGTTTCAGGAAGTGGGCGAGTGAGTCAGCGGACAGCACTTTTCCTCTGAGTCAGTCTCGGACTTGCTGGAAACAGGCTTGACTTTCACCCAGAGTTCTGCTTTTCCGATCGAATGTTCCATCAGGGTTGACCTCGTACCACGCTGACAGCAGGCTTTGTTAGTGTGTGTACTCACACGGAGTGTCTTAGCAAGTGTGCCCAGTGAGTATTTAAAAGAAAAATCTCAATTCAAACCTACATCCTTAAACTAGTTTCGCCTCCGTGACAGTTTTGCTTCAAGCAGGGGGCACATGAATCAGCCACTAGTGTAAAATTTGGAGGAAAATGGGTAGTAGCATTTATTTTGGTCACTTATACGTATACACACACAAATCCTGTAACATGCATTGCTAAGATTCTGGCAGGACGGGGATTTTTTTTTTAATATTTTTTTATTAGGTATTTTCCTCAATTACATTTCCAATGCTATCCCAAAAGTCCCCCATACCCTCCCCCCAACTCCCCTACCCACCCACTCCCACTTTTTGGCCCTGGCATTCCCCTGTACTGGGGCATATAAAGTTTGCATGTCCAATGGGCCTCTCTTTCCCGTGATGGCCGACTAGGCCATCTTTTGGTACATAAGCAGCTAGAGTCAAGAGCTCCGGGGTACTGGTTAGTTCATATTGTTGTTCCACCTATAGGGCTGCAGATCCCTTTAGCTCCTTGGGTACTTTCTCTAGCTCCTCCACTGGGGGCCCTGTGATCCATCCAATAGCTGACTGTGAGCATCCACTTTTGTGTTTGCTAAGCCCCGGCCTAGTCTCACAAGAGACAGCTATATTTGGGTCCTTTCAGCAAACGCTTGCTAGTGTATGCAATGGTGTCATCGTTTGGAGGCTGATTATGGGATGAATCCCTGGATATGGCAGTCTCTAGATGGTCCATCCTTTTGTCTCAGCTCCAAACTTTGTCTCTGGAACTCCTTCCATGGGTGTTTTGTTCCCAATTCTAAGATGGGGCAAAGTGTCCACACTTTGGTCTTCATTCTTCTTCAGTTTCATGTGTTTTGCAAATTGTATCTTATATCTCAGGATACAAAAAATGTGGTGCATTTACACAATGGAGTACTACTCAGCTATTAAAAAGAATGAATTTATGAAATTCCTAGGCAAATGGTTGGACCTGGAGGGCATCATCCTGAGTGAGGTAACACAATCACAAAAGAACTCAAATGATACGTACTCACTGATAAGTGGATATTAGCCCAGAAACTTAGTATACACGGGGATTATTTTTAAAAAAGACCGTACGTCCCAGTCTACCTCGTTCTAGAGTTGTATAGATAATAAGAGCATTATGGAGAGTGGTTCTTCACTGCAAGATTTAAAAACGCTAACTTCATGCTGTATGGTTACTGAATGGAAGAATGAGGTACGCTCCAAGCTATGGCTGAGGAGGTTGGATTGAAGACATAAAGGAGATCAGTCAGATGTCCTTACTATTGACTTCCTTAGGGAAATCTTTTAGAGAGAGATGGAGGCAGGAGGAGAGATGGCGCAGCGGTTGATCAGCAGTTCCTTCACTTCAGGAAGACCTGAGTTTGATCCCCAGCACCTACACTGGGCAGCTCCTGAGCTCAGAGGGACATACCTGGCTCTGGTCTCCTAGCACTGTCGCAGGAAAGAACAATAGAGTCAGTTCTTTTCTAAGAGTAAACTGCTGTAATTTGAGTTCTGTAAGGTCTGCAAAGCCCGTGAGGTAGGTGTGGGGCTTTGTAGGTAGTTGTCTTAGTTAGGGTTTTACTTCTGTGAACAGACACCATGACCAAGGCAACTCTTATAAGGACAACATTTAATTGGGACTGACTTACAGGTTTAGAGGTTCAGTCTATTATCATTGAGGCAGGGACATGGCAGCATCCAGGCAGGCATGGTGCAGGAGGAGCTGAGAGTTCTACATCTTTCATCTGAAGTCTACTAGCAGAATACTGACTTCCAGACAGCTAAGATGAAGGTCTTGAAGCCCACACCCACAGTGACACACCTACTCCAACAAGGCTATACCTCGAAACAGTGCCACTCCCTGGGCCAAGCACAAACAAACCATCACATGATGAGCCTGCCCTTTTCACTTACACTAGTAGACTGGTAATTTTTTTCTCTTCTCTTCTCTTCTCTTCTCTTCTCTTCTCTTCTCTTCTCTTCTCTTCTCTTCTCTTCTCTTCTCTTCTCTTCTCTTCCCTTTAGTTTTTTAATCTCAAGCACTTGGGCCTGGGTTAGCTGGAGGCATTGGTTTTTCTTTCTGGCACACAGTCATTGTAGGTCCTCCCCACACCCTCCCACATTTCCTCCCAGTCAGGGACCATGCTGGCTGCTGGCTTCTCTGAGGTTTCAACAGTTGCTTCTGAGATTAAGCACCATTCCTGTAATGTGTCCCCCATATCTTATAAAAATCTGAATGCTGGTTTGTTTCCTAGAAAAATTTCCACTTTATCATCTTGGAATGGAATGGTTTGGCCCTTGGCGGAGCAGAGAGTTCTCAGCTAAGGACTTTGAGAATGGTACTGTGGGATTCTCATGTCTGCCTAGGAGTGAAGGTTTTTATAAAACAAAAGATGGAATCTCCAGCAGCTACACTCTGTGTTATTGGCAAGCTTTGTGGAGACCCAAGAGAAGAATGCATCTTTCTATGTTTTCCCCTCACTCCAGAGATCAGTGGACATGCATGTGCACCTCCTACCTTATGTTTTACCCTGCTCTCTACTGGCAGATGATCTGTGCAGGTAAACTCCTGAGCAGCAAGCGGACGACTAGGTTAGCCTGTGGCTTTTGCTAGGTCTAAGGAAGTGTGAGGCTGCAGGGCACCCTTACAGAGAGGCCCCAGTGCCCCGTTTGATCAGTGCTCAATGGAAGCTTGTGAGTGTATGTGACATATCCAAGAGCAGAGAGTGGAACACGCTCCTCACCCCACATTCTTCCTAACCCCATGGGTGTCTGAAATGTCCCCCCATGATGGACTGGCATATCCTCACATTCCAGGTTCTGCTGGGATGACACGTATCACCAGACAGTGAGGAGAGCTGGAGAGGGAGAGGATATAATTGCAGGGGTGTGCTGGTTACTCATGAGCCACGGTGACTGGGCTATCCCACTGAAACTACTTAAGGTGACTGGGCTATCCCACTGAAACTACTTAAGGAATGGAAGGTTTACTTTGTCTCAGAGTCTCAAAGGTTTTCCGTCCACACAGGGAAGGCATGCAGGAACAATCGAGTGTAGGAGTCTGTGACAGAGACTGTTGATATCAAGGAGGGCCAGAAGGCAGAGTGAAAGGCTAGAACCCGGAGCGATAACAGCTTTCAGATTCACACCCTTAGGCACCTACTCCTGCTTGCTAGGCTTCACCTCCTAGCAGCTCAACATGGCTAGTTTATATTGTTGTTCCTCCTATGGAGCTGCAAACTCCTTCAGCTCCTTGGATCCTTTCTCTAGCTCCTTCATTGGAGACCCTGTGCTCAGTCCAGTGGATGTCTGTGTGCATTCACCTCTGTATTTGTCAGGCACTGGCAAAGCCTCTCAGGAGACAGCTATATCAGGCTTCTGTCAGCAAGCACTTGTTGGCATCCACAATAGTGTCTGGGTTTGGTAACTGTATATGGGATTAATGGAAAACTGCAACACAAGGAGGAAAACTGCACCTTAGAAATAGCAAGAAAACAATCTTAACAAACCAAAAAGAAGATAGCCACAAAAATATAATTCCACCTCTAACAACAAAAATAACAGGAAGCAGCAGTCACTTTTCCTTAATATCTCTTAATATCAATGGACTCAATTCCCCAATAAAAAGGAAATATTTTCAAAACAGCAGTTTGGGGAGCTATGGCTCTGTGGCTGTTTTACTTAATTAACTAGTATCATAAGCGTTTTAGATACATGCATTGCCCAGAATCACTCATTTGTCCCCTTACTTTGTCAAGCACGCCACTGAAAAGCTGGGAGTCAACCCCAAGGCTAGGTCACCAAGCCACCGTGCCCTTTCAGAACTCTTGCTCTTGTGAAATCCTAGGGTCCTTGTTCTTCATCCTGAACCACGTGTGCCTTCATCCAAATTCTCTTCCTAGCCATCCTAGTTGCCCCTCACCCCTGCGACGGCAGAAACTTACACAATCCAGGGCTCTAGATCGTCAGACCCTTTCCAGGCAGTCTGTGGAATCTTGTGTGTCATAAATGTATCCAGCTTCTATAAATAGGGCTGCTATGAACATAGTGGAGCATGTGTCCTTTTTACCGGTTGGGACATCTTCTGGATATATGCCCAGGAGAGGTATTGCTGGATCCTCCGGTAGTACTATGTCCAATTTTCTGAGGAACCGCCAGACTGATTTCCAGAGTGGTTGTACAAGCTTGCAATCCCACCAACAATGGAGGAGTGTTCCTCTTTCTCCACATCCTCGCCAGCATCTGCTGTCTCCTGATTTTTGATCTTAGCCATTCTGACTGGTGTGAGGTGGAATCTCAGGGTTGTTTTGATTTGCATTTCCCTGATGATTAAGGATGTTGAACATTTTTTCAGGTGTTTCTCTGCCATTCGGTATTCCTCAGGTGAGAATTCTTTGTTCAGTTCTGAGCCCCATTTTTTAATGGGGTTATTTGACTTTCTGGAGTCCACCTTCTTGAGTTCTTTATATATATTGGATATTAGTCCCTTATCTGATTTAGGATAGGTGAAGATCCTTTCCCAATCGGTTGGTGGTTTTTTTGTCTTATTGATGGTGTCTTTAGCCTTGCAGAAGCTTTGTAGTTTCATGAGGTCGCACTTGTCAATTCTCGATCTTACAGCACAAGCCATTACTGTTCTATTCAGGAATTTTTCCCCTGTGCCCATATCTTCAAGGCTTTTCCCCACTTTCTCCTCTATAATTTTCAGTGTCTCTGGTTTTATGTGAAGTTCCTTGATCCACTTAGACTTGACCTTAGTACAAGGAGATAGGAATGGATCGATTCGCATTCTTCTACATGTTAACAACCAGTTGTGCCAGCACCATTTGTTGAAAATGCTGTCTTTCTTCCACTGGATGTTTTTAGCTCCCTTGTCGAAGATCAAGTGACCGTAGGTGTGTGGGTTCATTTCTGGGTCTTCAATTCTATTCCATTGGTCTATTTGTCTGTCACTATACCAGTACCATGCAGTTTTTATCACAATTGCTCTGTAGTAGAGCTTTAGGTCCGGCATGGTGATTCCACCAGAGGTTCTTTTATCCTTGAGAAGAGTTTTTGCTATCCTAGGTTTTTTGTTATTCCAGATGAATTTGCAGATTGCACTTTCTAATTCGTTGAAGAATTGATTTGGAATTTTGATGGGGATTGCATTGAATCTGTAGATTGCTTTTGGCAAGATAGCCATTTTTACAATGTTGATCCTGCCAATCCATGAGCATGGGAGATCTTTCCATCTTCTGAGATCTTCTATAATTTTTTTCTTCAGAGACTTGAAGTTTTTATTATACAGATCTTTCACTTCCTTAGTTAGAGTCATGCCAAGATATTTTATATTATTTGTGACTATTGAGAAGGGTGTTGTTTCCCTAATTTCTTTCTCAGCCTGTTTATTCTTTGTGTAGAGAAAGCTCCACTATGTTCATAGCAGCCCTATTTATAATAGCCAGAAGCTGGAAAGAACCCAGATGTCCCTCAACAGAGGAATGGATACAGAAATTATGGTACATTTACACAATGGAGTACTACTCAGCTATTAAAAAGAATGAATTTATGAAATTCCTAGCCAAATGGATGGACCTGGAGGGCATCATCTTGAGTGAAGTAACACAATCACAAAAGAACTCACACAATATGTATTCACTGATAAGTGGATATTAGCCCAAAACTTAGGATACCCAAGATATAAGATACAATTTGCTAAACGCATGAAACTCAAGAAGAATGAAGACCAAAGTGTGGACACTGTGCACCTTCTTAGAATTGGGAACAAAACACCCAGGGAAGGAGTTACAGAGACAAAGTTCGTAGCTGTGATGAAAGGATGGACCATTTAGAGACTGCCGTATCCAGGGATCCATCCCATAATCAGCTTCTAAACGCTGACACCATTGCATACACTAGCAAGATTTTGCTGAAAGGACCCAAATATAGCTGTCTCTTGTGAGACGATGCCGGGGCCTAGCAAACACAGGAGTGGATGTTCACAGTCAGCTATTGGATGTATCACAGGGCTCCCAATGGAGAAGCTAGAGAAAGTACCCAAGGAGCTAAAGGGATCTGCAACCCTATTGTTGGAACAACATGATGTACTAACCAGAACCCCGGAGCTCTTGTCTCTAGCTGCATATGTATCGAAAGATGACCTAGTCGGCCATCAATGGAAAGAGAGGCCCATTGGACTTGCAAACTTTATATGCCCCAATATAGGGGAATGCCAGGGCCAAAAGAATGGGAATGGGTGGGTAGGGAAGTGGGGGGCACTATGGGGGACTTTTGGGATAGCATTGGAAATGTAATTGAGGAAAATATGTAATAAAAATATTAAAAATTAAAAAAAAATGTATCCAGCTTCTGAGATAGTCGTCTATGTGGTGGACTGGTGGAGTTTATTCCACTACTAGTGTTTATTAGTAGCTCCAGGCATGGGACTTGTCACTAGAAGCCTGATTTACCCTCTGAGTCTGGCAGAGACGTGCTTTTACAAACTTCATGGGATTCCTGTGATCCTGGCGGATGATCGTACAAGTGAAGGATCATCTTCCTCCTCCTCCTCTCCCTCCTCTTCCTCCTCCTCTTCCTCTTCCTCCTCCTCTTCCTCTTCCTCCTCCTCCTCTCCCTCTTCCTCCTCCTCTCCCTCTTCCTCCTCCTCTTCCTCCTCTGTGTTACTTTTGTTGGCAACACAGGTAAAATTTAGTTCCCTTAGTGTATTGATTTCATAAGCCAGTTTGGCTGAAAAATCAGACAATTTTCTTACTAAATGGTACCCAGTTCATGTCGCAGACGCTTGGAATTAATTTAGAAGGATTTTTGTTTAGAAAAGTTGACAACTTGTAATTCTTTTTAAAAATGACTTATTGCCTTTTAAATATTTATTTTGTTTTAATTATGAATGTGTATGTATGTGTCTTAAGTTGGTGTGTAGCACATGTGTACAGGTGCCCACAGAGGTCAGAAGAGGGCATAGCATCTCCCGGAGTTGAAGTTACTGATGGTTATGAGCCACCATGTGGGTACTGGGATTAAGCCCAAGTCTTCTGCAAGAGTGGTCAGTGCTCTCAACTGCCGAATCATCTCTCTAGCCCTGACTTCTTATTCTTAGATTCCTCATTTTAACTAGAACGTGATGCATTTCTTCCCAAGTTCTTCATATTTTGCCTTTTTCTCAGTAGCTGAGAGATGGGAATTATGGGCATGGAGAGAAAGAAGGACTTGCTTGGAGATATTTCCCACATTCCCTCCTCCTGCTGGCCCAACGTAGCCTGCTTACCCCAACAAGTCAGCCTGCACCCCACGGACAAAATCCACAGTGTGACCGGGAGCCGGCCATGTATTTGTGCCTTTCCCTCTTGCTGATCCAAGCACTGTTATTTTGCTTCTTTTAAAGGACTACAGAGCGTTGTGGTTTTGCTCTGTTAATTCCAGGTGCTCAGGTTTAAGAATGTAATTTCTGGCAAATATTTCTTGAGAGCTTATGAATTGACACTGGCTTCAGAGTGGACATGCTGCCATGAAAAACAGTTACATTTCTGCCCGAGGGGAACAGGGGCTTGATTGACTCCTCCTGCTTCCTGATTCGTCAGCCCCAGGCACTTAAAGCTGATGTACTCAACATTAATAGTTCATATTCTACACTAGCTTTTTTGTATGATTTTCCATCTCTGTTTGCCTTCCTCTAATTCCTCATTTTCAGATAGACACCTGAAATCATAACAGTGTCCTTGATCTTAGTTTTGCATATGTTTATTTGACAGCAGAGTTTCATTTTTGTACACCAGTGGGGAAACATCAAAGACATGACAAATATATAGATTCTTTATGCTGCTTATCCTGAATATGAAATGGGGAAATTCTGAAATAACGTTATCAGAATTATGGTCTCAGTCTCCTATATTTTTTTAAAGAGCCTAAACAGGCCTGAGTCGCTGGGCATTCATATGTCCTTACCAAGGATAGCTTTTATAATTTTCTTTTTCTTCTAAGAGAAGAAGACTATTTGTATATTCTATGTTAGTTTATGTACTTTATGTTGCTCTCCTACTAGATTTTAAGTAAAGATGGGAACCGTACTAGTGAATTTTTCATAACTCTGACATAGAGCCTAAGAAAATCAATTTATAAGCAAGAAAGGTTGCCCTTGGCCCACTGTTTCAGTACATGCTAATTTGCCTCTGGTTCTTGTGGACCTGTGGTACTTGTATTAGATAGGTTTTGCAGTGCCATGACCAAAACGATTTAAGCTTGGAATGATTTATCTTGACTCACAGTTTGAAGGTGTTGCCCATCACATGAGTCAGGCGGGGAAGCAGGCAAGTGAGGCAGCTGGTCACATCGTATCTGCCGTCAGGAAGCAGACATGAGACATGCTGGTTCTCAGCACACTCTCTTTTGTTTAGTTGGGGACCCTAATCCATGGAATATTGCCACCTGAGTTCAGGATGGGTCATTCAGCCTTAAGTAAGCCTCTTTAGAAATGCCCCCACAAATACAGCGAGAGGCACGTCTCCTAGGTGATTCTAAATCAAGATCACGCACCAAGGTGATGTAGTCCCCAACAGTTTCCCCATAGACGCCTGTGGCAGGAAATGACTATTTCCATGTATTTTGTTAGGGTTTCATTGCTGTGAAGGGACAGCATGGCCAAAGTAACTCTTACGAAAGCAAACATTTAACTGCAGCTGGCTTACAGTTTTAGAGGTTCAGTCCATTATCATCATGGAAGCAAGAGCCAAGAGTTCTACACCTTGATCCAAAGGCAGCCAGGAGGATGCTTTGGATCACACTGGCCAGACTTGAGCATCTATATGAGACCTCAAAGCCCTGCTTCCATGGTGACACACTTTCTTTAATAAGGCCACACTTCCTCCAATAAAGCAACACCTTCTAATAGTGCCATTTCCCATGGTCAAGCATATTTAAACCACCACACCATGCCAATTGGAAGCAGAGGGGGAGGGCAGGTCCTACAGTGTCAGGTCATGACCCCAGTGGACCAGTTTCTTTCTATCACATCCCTCCTAAAGGTTCTGTTACCTCCCAATAGCACCAAAGGCCAGTGGTGGTATATATGCACACAGTCTTTAGGGAACACTTACCTAAACCACAGCAGGAATCATATCTGTTTTGTCTCCTATAGAATAAATGTATAGAACTGCCCTATCCTTCATGGGAGGCATTAATCCCATTAGCAATTTATGTTTACATTTAAGCTGATTTAATAAAAATATAATGGCCAGTTCCTAGGGAATCTTGGCTTTCTACATCGTGAGCACTCAGCTCTGTGCTGAGTGCTTCTGATGTAACGGATTCTTCAACTCTGAGCCCATCATTGTACTTCACACTGGGTAATCACAGCACTCAGGAGACTAAGAGAGGAGACACGTTGAGAGTTCAAGACCAACCTAGTGAGTTCCAGGATAGCCTGAGCTATAGAATGAGGCTCTGCCTTCTAAAACAGCCACTGCCACCACCCCACAACAACATAGGCTGGGGAGAAGGCTCAGCGTTAAGAGCACCTGTTGCTCTTGCAGAGAACAGGAGTTCAGTTCCCAGCAACAACCTCAGGCGGCTGTAGAACTCAGACGGGCACATCAGATGAGTGAATGGGTTAGGGCTTGGGTTGGCTGGTGCTGATCGATGCTGGATGAATATTGAGTACTGATTTACCAAGATCATTTTGACTTTAACTTTTTGCTGTTGGCATTGCTTAAGCCCTAGTACTGGATTGGCCATTAATGAAAACGAAATACTAGTATTTAATAGCACTTAAAAGCATAATTTGGGGCAGCCCTCTTATGGGATAACTATTGGCATCATGGCCAAGTCATTTTAAAATTTTATAAATAACTTTTATAAGTCCCACAACCATTAGAATGGCAATAAGAGGTTTTAATGGCCTCTTTAAGTTGGTAAGAATTAAGTAAAATAACACAATTTAAGTGCTTGGCACAGGAGCTAGCATACTTAAATTCTAAATAAATGAGCATTATTTGGATTAGTTTAATGAAGTGGTGAGCTGGACCTGATTTCTTCAGGCTATGCGTGTGGACGTTTTCTGCTGTTGTGTTAACTTTGAAGTTTGGGGGAAAGGTTTTCCTTCCCACAATAAAAGCCATATTTACTACTATTTATTAATAAGTAGAATATGTTCATGACTTAAAAGACTTTATTCTCTTTTTTCCTTTAGTGTGTGTGTGTGTGTGTGTTATGTTTGGTGCTACATGTATGGGAGTCTTCGCCTGGAGTTACGGGTGACTATTACTCATCCCATAAGGATGCTAAAAACCAAACTCTGGCCTTCTGCAAAAGTAGCAAGCACTCATAACCACGTGTAGGTCCCTACACAGTTTCATATGTACACAAAACGTGTTTATATACATGTATATAGTACACATAAACACACATGTATATAGAGAGTGGCAGAAGCATGGGCGAGGAGAGGGAGAGATGGAGGTGGGGAGGGAGGGAAAGAGAGAATATATTGTATTATACGTGATCTCTATTACTGTGTGGTACCTCGTTTCTTTCCCTCAGAACCTCTTCTTCCTAATTAGTCCTCGGTGGCAACACAGTCAGAGAAAATGGCACCCCTTCCTTCAGTGACCTTTAACAGACATTTACAACAGCCATGCCATATCTGGGTGGCAGCATCTCATGCCCCTCATTTCTATTCTTCAGTTCTTAGGTTCCTTCTGCCCTGTCTTTCCTGGGCCGTGGAGCATGGTGGGAGGAGCATGGTGGGTGGGGTGTGACGCATCCCATTGGAGGCCGTGTGCTCATCGGCCACTCATTTCAGCACTGACCCAATACGAGTCTTACCATCAACCATCATCACCCGCAGGAAAGGAGCCTCTCAGGCCCAGGCTAAAGTCGCATCAGTCTGTGGCCAGGCACATAAGTATTTAGAAGGCACTTTCAACAACAACGAGATCGAATAGATCCTAACTTACTGGCCTTAATTGACTTTTTTCTTCAATTGTTATGACTGCATGAATAAGTAAATGTCCCTGGAAGATTTCCTTAGGACTTAGACTGGCAGTGTGAATGCAGGGCTGTCTCCATGCTTGTTTTGGGTTAACTCCTAAAGAATGGGTTCCAAGTTTTACTCACTCCCATGGGCTTTGCCTAAGGCAAGCATGCAAGCAAGCAAGCAAACCAACAACACAGCTAATAATCAAAACCGTAAATTACCAATTCTCTACCCAAGGGTGAATGTCAGGCTTCCTTTAGACTCCTGCTCCTGCGACACGTTTAAAGCTAGGACTTATTTCCTAGAAGAGTGACGTGAGCGGATGCTTCTTCCTGAACCACCAGCCCTGTTTCACTAGGGTAGTGCTTCACTTGGGCCCTTTGGGTATTTCCTGGGGTTGGAGAGCAGTGCCTATTGACATAATAACACAAGGTAGCTCAGCATATGCCAACACATCAGCTGACTCTGACGGACACAAATGTCCTTGTGTGTTCCTTCACCCTGGTTGCTATGGCACCTTTATTTTAGTATAAACTTGTACTCATATTTCATAGTCCACCTGAGTGGCTCAGGTTCACGGTGGAGGTGACTTTTCTCCTGAACTTTCCACGAACTAATAGTTAATGTTTAAACTACCAAACTAGAGAAAATGGCAGAATTAGGGCCATAAACATATAGAAACCCAGTAGCTAGTGGGGCCCGAGAAACCCGTGGGTTTTTACAATCAATCTGGGCAGCCAGGAATATCTTTTTATGATAAATAAAGGAGATGACCCGGAAAATTAGATAAAGATGCTAGGAAATTAAAAACAAAGGAGAATGCAAGAAGAGCAGGTGCTTATTCCAAAAGCCTTTATTCTACTAGAAACAGTTAAGGAAATAAAGAAATGACAAGGCATTGCATTTCAGGTGGAAGCTAAGGGGAAGTTGTTGGTGATACCCAGCAACGCCAAGAGTGGAGAGAGAATATTAAATTACAGGGCCAGACATTGTATGTGAAAGAAGTGTCTTCACAGGAGGAATGAAAGTCCCAGAGGGAAGTAGACACTAGATTTTCTCTGCCTAACACAAAATCTTTCTAACAAATGTTCGGATGCTTCTAATTGTGTCCGACACGATTTCCTTAATTCAGTCTCATTCAGTTTTGATCTGACTGTGATTTGCTCTCAGTGGTACTAATCTCACGTCCCCTGCAGCCTCACCACGGATGACTTTCTGTAGCAGAAGTCCTTCTTCAGGGATCATAGTGGAGGGGTGCCTGGCCAGCCCTGTCCTCCACACCTGACTCAGCCTCAGGGCCTAGGGAAGGGGGGTCTTCAGACCCAGTGCCTGGGCCTTCCCAGCTTCAGGGTGTCACCCTGCATTCTGTCTGCCTGTTCCAGGTACTGCTAACCATCCTTGGATGTCTCTCTCCCTCAGTGTGCATTATGAAGTCTTTATCTTGCCTGCCTTCAGTTCTGTTGGTTTTGGAAGCTGTTTTGCTTTCTAGACCAATTCTTGCTTAGTTCTTCTTGAATCTTGTACTCTGCTCTCTTTGCAGTATGTGTGTGTGTGTGTTGTGTGTGTGTTGTGTGTGTTGTGTGTGTGTGGTGTGTGTTGTGTTTTGTGTATTGTTTGTGTGTCTGAGTGTGTGTGACTGTGTATGTGTGTTTCTGTATGTGTGTTTACGTTTATGTCATGTGTGTATATTCACACAGAAGCCAGAAAAGGGTATCAGATCTCCTGGAGCTGGAGTTACACACATTGTGAGAAGCCTGTTTTGAGTCTAGAATTGGTTCATCTGGAACAAATAGCAAGTGCACTTAAAAAATTAATTTTATTATTTTTAAATATAAATGTGTATGCTTGTGTCGGCGGGGTGGTAAGTGTATGTGATTTCCCACAGAGGCCAGAGGCAGGAGGTATTGGACAACCACACCCTCCCCTAACCTGAAGCCACCTGACGTTTGTGCTGAATGCTGGCTACCACACTCAGGTCCTCTGGAAGAGAAGGAAACTCAGTTGTGAGCCATCTCTCTGGCCTGCAGCGAACCCTGATAACTGCAGAGACATTGCTCTAGCCCCCGAATCCTTTCTCTTACTCCCTCCCACGAGCATTCCTTCATGAGATAAGAACATTTTAGAGGACCTGTTGGCAGCTCTTGGTTAGCAGCGAATCCAGGAAACTGCTTTAGGATTGATTTGTCTTCTTAGTGGGAAGAGAACTTGGGCCTCCCCTGTACCTCCTAGCCAAAGTTAAAGTGACCTTTTTCTTTCTCTCTCTTTCTCAGTTCATTTTAACTACCAGTGTCCTAACCACTGAACTTAGAGGCCTTCATCCATTTTTTTTAATGTATTGAGAATTATTTTGTGTATTTGTGTATTCATTGACAGACCGTTTATGCTATAGTGTATAGGTATGTGAAGGTGTGGGGGTATATGTACATGCCATGGTGTGTGTATGGGGGTTGGGGTATAGATGTGGTTGTAAGTAAGTGTATAGGGGTATGTGTGTGTGAGTGTGTGTGTGTGTTTTGTATGTAGGGGTGGGGTCGGGTGTAAGTGTGGATATAAATGTGGTTGTAAGTACTGGGCTGTGTTTGTATGTGTGTGTGGGAGGATGTTTGTGTACATGCTGTGGGGTGTGTATGGGTAAGTGGGTGTGGTATATAAGGGGAGGGATTATAGGTGTGGGTGTAAGTACTGCTGTGTGTGTGTGTATGTGTGTGTGTGTGTGTGTGTGGTGTCTTGATAACTCTTGCCTGCCTGACAGTTGTCAGTGTTCCCCTTTCCTGGTGTGTTCCAGGGAGCAAACAGAGGCTGACAGGCTTGAGGGGCAAGCACATTTACCTGCTGAGACATCTCACTGGTCCCATACTAATTTCTAATAGCACATTGAGACACCTTGATGATTGAAAATAAAGGAAAAAAATATTTGAAAACATGTATTTCTGTCTTTGTGAGTACAGTATCAAGGCACAGAATGATCTGGAAAGGGAGTCATCAACATGACTCAAAAGTTTCACATACTTGCTGCTGTGGACTTAGAATGTTAGACTCGGTGACCTCAGCACACCGTGATAGCTGCAGTTCTGCTCTTCGAGTGAGTGGGGCCCGGTATAGCCACGGTGCCAGCAGCTGTCACTGTGCTGCTGAGAAGGGACAGACTGTTGTAGCTGGCCACCCATTCTCTCAGAATATCCAGCACCTCAGCAGGAAGGCAGGCAGGAAGAGATGAACCCAAACCATGAAGACTTCTCTCCTTTTGGTTTTGCAGTGCTAGAGGCCGAATCCATGCTATGCTCCTCCACCATCGGACTATACTCCTTACCTGGACACAGCATCTTCTTATATGATATATGGGATGTGTTCTGGGGTGATGTGTACATCTGCATTAGGCTACTGTATAAAACCTTATTAACGGTCTTAATAAAGACAGAATTTCATTGCTTTGGCAAAAGGAGACTGTGACCTAGTCATAAGAGTTTCAGCTGTGCCTTGAATCCCAGCACTCGGGAGGCAGAGGCAGGCGGATTTCTGAGTTCGAGGCCAGCCTGGTCTACAGAGTGAGTTCCAGGACAGCCAGGGCTATACAGAGAAACCCTGTCTCAAAAAACAAAACAAAACAAAAAAAAAAAGAGTTTTAAAGTGAAATCACCTTAGGGGAATACACTTAGGACTTAGAAACATGGAAAGATTTCCGAACACCAGCGGCTGGAAGACGCCAGGAGCTCTTTGTAGGTTTGATCATTTGTAAGGATATGCTGTGCAATCCAGGTGACGTAACTCACGCCTGCGATCCCAACAGTTGGGGGATTTCTGTAGCATTGAGTTCAGGATTAGCCTGGGCTACATACTGAGTTTCAGGTCAGCGTGGGCTGCAGAGGTAGAAAACTGTCGCTTGCTTTGTGAAGCACTGATGAGCACAGGGAACTGAAGCTGAACCCTCTGTAGTATAGTGTTCACCACTAATGTCCCTTGCTCTAAGTGTGGGTCTAAACCTGTGGGTTGTGACCCATTTAGGGGTCGTGTTATCAGATAACCTATATACCAGATGTTTATAGGATGATTCATAACAGTAGCAAAATTAAAGTTATGAAATAGCTATAAAATAATTGTATGCTTAGGGGTCACCATATCAGGAGGACCTGTGTTAAAGGGTCGCGGCATTAGGAAGGTTGAGAACTTATGCTAAGATCAATCATGCCGAAAGGGAAAGATAAATAGCAAATGTTACTTCTCACCTGTGGCTAAAGTGCCTCTCACAGTGCCTGTAAAAGCCTATGACTTGCTCTCTTAGAATCCAGTGACACATCAGAATGGGATACGAATTCAGACTTGTCCATCTCCTTAAGAACTTCTTGGAGCATGAATCGCTGCCTTCCCATGCTCCCTGTGTCCATCAGACCCCGATAGCTCTTCATTTGTTTACCTTTTTGAGGGAAAATGTTGAGCTGTACAAATGTAGTCAATGTCACTGCCAGGGGAAAAAAGTGGCGCCTAACAGTAAAAACGTGGCACATGAGATCTCTGGTGACATTTGATATGCAGTGCTCAATGAAGCGAGTCACTGGAGGAGTCTCTGCAGTAGACCTCATGGCTGGTCAATGAATACTAGGCTTCAAGGTTGATAACAGGAGGCAGACATTGAGAAAAAGTGTTGGGGGATGAGTTGTGGCGAGCGGGGTGACCTTCCTCTCTATTTCTCGCTCCTAAGTACTGGTCCCCAGTATGCTTATGGCTAGAAAAGGAATTATCACAAAGTCTCTGCTTTGTCTTCTCCTGGTTGAAGAAGACCCCGGAGACCTCCTGCCTCCTTAGGAATCGGAACAGCAGAATCTTTCTTTCACTCCTGGAATTGTTGAGCTTCTTAGATGAAGCTTCCTTCTTAAAATTCTGCTCGTCCTGTGGTACCGCTCGCTGAGGTCTTTTGTTCAGGGTTGGGTCTTGCCCATGCCCTGGTTCTCCTGACTGCTTTTTTTTGAAAATTGGTATTCCGTCCCTAAGTGCAGAACTAAAGTATAGCCCCGTTCCTTTCTGAATCTCTTGAAACAGGTCTTTCACAGGAGAGAAATAATTGGGTTTCTAGCCAATGGAGCGGAGCTCTTTTTTATTCATTTATTTCCGCTTAATTAATAAAGACACAGAATAAAGAAAGAAATGGGTGAGGATAGAATAATCTCCCACGGAAGAAAATTCTAAAAATCGGTGAAGGCACCCCCTCCTTGAGTTGTGGAGTCTTTCTGTGAAGCAAGACAGTAACTTCCTGTTACTAGCCTTGAAGGCTGGTATTCAGTACTCTGCTTTGACCCACAGAGTGGCTACTTTTCTAGAGCCACACAATGGGAAGGAGGGAAGCCACTTAACAGTGGGAACCCAGGAAAGACCCGAGTCCATGACTGATGTGACCACAAGTGACAAACCACAAGCCAGTACTGTTGATGTGATGAGATGAAGCCAACATGGCACATCTCTGTGTCTCCTGTGGTTGAGAGAAGCTCTACAGACTCTGAAAGGAGTGAGAATCACTGGGATGGGTTGGCATGTATATGTTGCCATTTGGACATTGACAGGGAAAGCCTTCAGACCTGTCAAAGGAAGCTTGGCCTACAGATCGTGCTTTTCCCATAGAGTCAAGTGAAAGAGCCTGTGTTGTCTTAAGGCAGTTTGTAATAAGCTCTTTCTGGTAGACCCAAGAGTCTCATAGAGTCCAAAAGCTAAGGGGAGTGGGGAGATATCTGTCTACAGGAGCCAGGACATGTAAGGACTAGGCATGACACAATGCTGCGGAGCTTATCCTGGAACAGACAGAGAGACATGGGGTCAATAACACACTCAGGTCTTGGCTTCCGTGAGCAATTGACGCTGGTTTGCTGGCATTTACCAAGGAGTATGCTAATGTAATATTAGCAATAGGGCAATGGTGGATAGCAGAACTCTGTGGACTAGTATGTCTTATAACTCTCCTGTAAAGCAAAACTTATGTTAAAAATGTAAGGTTTATTTTATAATCACAATAAATCTACAGTTTACGTAGACTTTAATTAAAGTTCCCAGAACCTTGTGTGGGTTAGGCAAGCACTCTAACAATAACTTACACTCCTAACTCTAAGATAATTTTTTTATTTGTTTTAAGATAGAGTATGGCTATGTTGTCCACACTGTTCTTGAACTGTCTAGAGCCCAGACAGACTTTGAACTTTCAGTTTCCCTGTATTCCCAGTCCAGGATTCAGCTTTTAAGTTTATAGTAAAACTCTTGGTGGGTGGTGTCAGAAAGTTTTGGTAGAAATTGGTGTAGGTAGCACACGCCTTTAATCTCAGTACTCATCAGACAAGTGGGTCTCTTCGGTCTACACAGTGAGTTCCAGGCTAGCAGATATGGTGAGGACGGAAACAAACCGAAAACCAAACCAAATCAACCAACCAACCAAACAAAACCCCCAAGTTTTTCTAGGCATTGTTCCATGTCTTTTAGTTAAAACCATAAACACTGATGACAGACCCCCTTCTCGGTTATGTCTTCGACTGAGATATTTAATCACATTGAAATCAAGATACCCCAAGATTCCCTGTCAAATTCAGAGAAGCGCTTCAAATCACAAAGAAGGTCATGGCATTTAGAGAAGCTCACTGGGCTGAGAGCTGCTAGCTTCATCATGGAACAAGACTGGGTAGGTGAGATTTTTTTCAGTCATGACTGAAAACTGACACCAGCCTCAATGGAGGGCGAAGGAGAGGAACTCTGAAATTGCGGCTGTTTCTAACCTAGGATTCTGTCAAGTTTCTACTATGGCTTTAGCTTGTCTGCTTCATCTGACTGCAACCTGTTCTCTCTTCTTTGAGTGGCGTTTCTTTGACGGAAAGCGGCTTCCTTAGTGATGCTCTCTGGATTTTGTCCCTTGTCACTCTTCCCTTGGCAATCACAAGAAAAGTTCTAACACCTATGACTTGAGAAATGTGTTTCATGTGTCTACTTAAATGAGACACTTGGCAGCTATTGTGATGAACCAGTTTCCTGTACCCTTCAGGAGAAGGAAACTGGTATCCTTAACTGCATTTGCAAGTCCAGTCCATAGCAGGATACTGATAGTGAAAAAGAAAACACCTCTGTTACCTGTGTGAGCCGATCTCTCTTAACTTCCATCTGGGTGCTACCTAGGCGTTAGATTGAGCCTATCTTTAAAACCCTGCAGGAAGAACAGCAACACACTGTTTTCTTTGGAACGCTAGAGTTCTGTGCTGCCTATGTTTAGACATCTGAAGCCCCCATGTGGAATGCCACATGACCACAGTGACAAGTGAGACTACAGCGGCCCAGTGGGAAGACTTTCTATATTTGAAATTCAGTTTAGCAAATTGACATTTCTCTGTCCCCTTCTCTAACGTCCTCCGAGAATCTTACAGACTGCTCTTTTAAAACAGAACACAAGCCACGCATTTATTAGGCTCCTAGGAAGAGCCAAACAGGGGAGAGGGGATGCCCTGGGGGCTACCACTTTTCAGTAAAACCAGCTGCTGTGGTTTTGAAATGCAAACCAGATCAAAATCCGCCCAAGGCTGGGAGGTTTCATTTATATTCTGAATGAACCAGTCAACTGTGAGAGAGCAAGCCTTCCCCCTTTCTCTCTCTTTCTCTCTTTTCTAAAGAAAACTTTTGAAGAAACTTTTGTCTCCCTCACTTGCAACAGCAGCCCCACAGAGAGAATCCTCTCTGTTTAGACAGGCTTAATTGACTTGCCACTTGCTGCAGGCACACAGCGGGGGATTCCTGTGTGGCTAATGCCTCACCCCCAGCCCAGTCCCTCTAGCTCTGAATTGCTATTCCGAACCTGGAAGACACCAACCAGGTGTGCTAGCTGGTGCTCTGGAGTCTTCTGAGAGCAAACTTGGAGATACTGGGGGAGTTTTGTGAACTGCCAAATCTCTGACAGCTTGGGAGGGGATTTACTGCTGTGTCAAGGTTGTACGGCTCAAAACTGAAAACTGAAGGCAATAGAAATGGAAACAGATACCTAGGTTCCATTTCCGAAGAAGCATACTCACCTAATATAGGCGTAAATATCCATGTGTGTTCCCGTGTGCGAGTGCATTTATGTGTACCAGAGGATGTTTGAGTTTGTGCAGGCGGAGGGCACAGGTCACCCTCCCATGTCATTCCTCAAGTACCGTGTACCTTGTTTTTCTGAGAGCCATTTAACCTTTTACCTGGTACTAAGCAAGCCACAGGGGTCTGGTTCGTTCACCTTCCCAGTGCTGGGATTGCAGGCACACGCCCTTTGTCCTGCTGTCTCTCTCATGGCTTCACCTGGGTCTACATGCTTGCTGGGCAAGAACTGTCTGGCTTTCACACCGCCCTGCAGCACGCGGTGCAGAGGTGGTGTTCATTCTGTAGGGGAACCCCCTGCTCAGTAGTCCTTGGGTGAAAACTCTTGGGGACTTGGAACCAAATTAATACAAGAGCTGAAGAGCAAGTGAAGAACATAAGGGTTTTAAAAATAACTTTAAGACACCCAAGGTTTCCACAGAGTGGAGTCAGAAGAAGCCGACCCAAGCATGATGCTTTTATATGCTTCAGACAGAAGAAGACCAGCAACACTGTGCAGAAAGCTGGGCAGGTGTGTGGGGCGGGGCAGTAAATTCCAGTGGTGTTACTGAGAGATAATGTGAGGTGACACTAACTGCTCCTTTCTGTTGCTTACTTAAGTTCACTGTAGTGCCCTGTGTCAGTCTCTGGTGCTCAAGGCTGTCCCCCAGCCTCCTATGTTAAGAACACCCCTCCCAGAAGGAAGGGCCGCTGTGGTTGGCTGCATGTAGGAAAATGTCATCACAGGGTCTCCCGTGGAGTTGACTTCCTCTCAGGGATGCAGCTTGTGAATGGTGTAACCGTTTGGTGTGCCTTGAGATGCCACTCCTCTCACTTTCCCAATTCCTCTATCTAAATGCTTGTCTCCAAGCAGTAGACTGATTTGAAAACACAATTGGGAAACTGGAATTCACTTTAGTGCTTGGAGGAGCCTATACATTCTAACCCTTGTTTAAGAGCAAAGTCAAGTGCCCGTCCTTCCAAAAAGTGTGTTGTGGTTTTTCTTCCACAAAACTCTACTGGATTTTGAGTGGAGCCCATCAAAGCGAGACTTAATTACTTACTGTCAGTCTGTAGAAATTAGTGCTGTCCCTTTAAGATCACATACTCTTTGGAAAGAAGGACTTGGGCTTCTCTGACTTCTTTCTTGCCTTGGACAAGTATTTAATGGATGCCTATTGAGTGCCAAGTGTCCTCCGAGTGTTTGAACAACAGCGGTCTCAAACAAGAGTCCAGGCCTTTTGAGAACCAATAGTCTGGTGAAGGCAGGAACTAGCACACACAGGAAAGGCTTCAGCTGTTGTGGGGACTCGGAAGGTTTGTTTGTACTGTGGGGAGTATCTGATAATGCGCTTGTATTTACTCAGGAGGGTCAATAAGAGCTCCACAAGGACATTGTGACTGATTGAACCGAGATGAAAGAATGAGGAAGAATTGGCCAGAAATTACTGAGTCTTGGATATGATTTCTTTAATGTCCTTCTGATCTGAAACATTCCCCTCTTATAGGCTCCCATGCTAACCTAAACTATCCCTCACAACAGCAAGTGCATTTTATGAATCTGTATTTATCCAGTAAGGGTCTGTTCTTATCCCCGGGCTTGTGGCCGTGTGGCTGAGGCCATATCATTTGTTCACCACAGGAGTCCTCATACCTGCCTTAGCCCTACTACCGCTCAGTGTTCTATAACTATCTTCATTTCCCACCCAGACTCTGGTCTCACAGCAATGCTAGGGTGTGTGTGTATCCTCCCTCAAGGTTGACTGGAAATAGCAATCCATTGAAAGGACACAGAAAACAAAACCGGAAAAACAAAATGGAAATCAGGGTGGGTTAGTGACAATTTAAAAGAATTTATAAATTATTCATTCTTATTCTTCTTACTATTGTGTGCATTCCATGGAGATCAGAGGTCATCTTTTGGGAGTTAGCTCTCTCCTTCCACCATAGGTTCCAGGGATAGAACTCTGGTCCTTGAGAGTATATAACAGTGGTTTGGTTTTTTTGTTTGTTTGTTTTTTTCTACCTGCTAAGCCTTCTCTCCCACTCATTTGAGGGAAATCTGTTCCATTTAAAAAAAGCGGTCAAAATGGTTTTTGAAGTTTAATTCTAGGTATTGATTTTGACAATTACCTTCCCATGAGACATAAAAGGGATGTGTAAGTAAACACTGCCTTAAAATATGAATCAAAATGTGTTAAAGAAACAAATAAGATGTGAAATGTGCCATGAAGGGAGAGAGAGAGAAAAGGAGAGAAAGCTAGATGCATGGCAAACTACAGAGCTAGGGTGGCCATTGACCAGGCTTTGGATTGGTCACATCGGACTTGATCTGACGTCATTTCTGTGCTAGGGATTGAACCCAGGGGCTAAGCATGAACTCTTCTCGGTTATCTTTAAAGGCTCTGGCTTTCCTCTGGGTACTTTTCTGTGTTTTATACACGTTTTCATTAAATTGAGTCTACATTACTTTTATAATGAGGTAACAGGCTAACATCTTACAGAGTTGACAGGTAATACAAGCAGAAAATAGAATTGCACACTTCGTGTAGATGGTTTCAGAGTCCGTTGTAGGTTTTTCTTTAACTCGCTAAATTAGCTTATAGTTTGTATACTAGATTTAAAACCCAGCTGCGTCTTTGTTCATGTGCCCATGTATTCCTGTGCGCCTGAGTGCTTGAAGGCGGAGACCCTTATGTTTGCCTTTCTAGGGTAACTGGCAGTAAACCCCAGATGTCCTGACTCATTTATTACCCTTGACCTGTGTGCCTTTCTATTTTTAGAACAGAGGCGTGAGAGCCGGCATGAATGGTCATATGTCTAACCACTCCAGTGGGTATGGAGTCTACCCTTCTCAACTGAAGTAAGTCAAGAGGTGCATGTGTAATTTGGGGCAGACTTTGATGTGCTGGTGTTTGCTTAGTTTAGTGAGATGTTCTTATTCTGAAACACAGACTAACCTGGAACTTTCTGTGTAGTCAGGTCTAACCTTGATTTTACAATCCTTCCCTCCCAAGGGATAATGTTTCAATCATGTATCACTAAGCCTCGCTAGTTTAAAATACATTTTTAATGAAAATACTACTTACCTCTTTTTCAACCCATTCCTAATTCATTCAGAAGTGGTCTCCTTTTTATTACTAACCCATGTTATTACCAAAAACGATTATTTTCAAACATCCAGAAAACACTAGCCCTGAGGAAACTGTCATGTCATTGGAAGGTATTATAGGTTGGAATTTTATGTCTTGCTATCTTTTGTCATCAAGTATGTATTATACTTCAGAGCTTTGGGTGTCTCTGGAACATTCTGTTGTTATTTGTATAGAGCTTTACGTTATTTGTAAAAGTTCAAGAGCATTTAGTGTATACTATATAGGTATTTGCCATTGTATACAACAACACAGGACAAAGACAAGATGCCTCACCCCACCCCCAACCCCCACCCCCACCCCCGTATCAGTTGAAACCACAGGCCCAAGTTGAGTGTCTGTTACCTTCTGTGGCCAGAACAATATGGCTTTCTCATATCCACCATTGTGACATATACTCCACTGGACATTTGTTAGATAATATTTACTGTATGTAGGGAACTACATTTAATTATAAAACAGGATGTAAGCCATCTTCTTTACTTCTCTGGTTATTCCTCTGTCCTGGGCATGCCACATCAAGTGACTGCTCCATCATTCTCTACTCATTCTGGAGTTAGTTCTCCACCTCCTGGTTCCAAGATTGATGCTCCACCTGCCAACCAGTGTCTTCCTGTTATCCTGAATTCTCCTTGAATGTCAATGTGGTAGGAAAATCTTATATATCCTGATTTTAGAAAAATCAGTCATTCCTTGATAGTGGATGTCAAGTTCATTAATTTTATTCAGGTATTGGTCTGTTGTGATTCTTCTGATTGCTTGTCTTATGGATAGTACCTACCCGCTCTTCCTATCCTCTCTGTTCTAGGTTTTGAACCTTAATAAATATTTACTGATTAAATGGGAACAAACCAGTGTTTATATCACTGTTTATAATGACTGTTTATAACACTGTTTATCAGTGTTTATAACATCAGCAAAAGAGGCCAGTTATATGACAAAGCAGGTTAGATTTACCAATGATATTTTATTTAGATTAAGAAAACAGTATTTATTCTACTATAGCTGCCGTCACCGGGGAACTGTAACAACAATGTCAGACAGAATGGGAGCAAGGGTCTGTATTCTAATAAGGTGGAGGCAAGCCCTGTTGAATTCTCTGCTGTAGTCCTTACTGGGCATTGAGGGTTGCCTGAGGCTGGCACTGTAGTCCTCAGTGGCACCACCTGATTTATATTTCTGTTTATTCATGACTCACCTGAGCAGAAACTTGCTCCTATTGGCTAGCTACTTCAGCTAGCGTAAACTCAGTATGTTTTGAAGAAAACAGTTGGTGCTTATAGCACATCAACATTTCAAAGTCTTGGTTCTGAGTTTCGTTACCTACTATGGACTTTAACTCATGACGATGAACATTTTTTGTTTGTTTATTATTATTTCAGTGGTTACGGATCTTCACCACCCTACTCCCAGATGGACAGAGAACACAGCTCAAGAACAAGTGCAAAGGCCCTTTATGGTATGTACGGCTATGTGATGGGTGCTGTCTATGTCTCACTCCTGAGAGGTTTGCATGTTTTAAGGTTACTGTTCAAACGCTTAACTGGTTGGAACATTTAAAATGACAGAGCTAGCTAGGTAATGGCCGTTTTAGAATCTTTACATAGCCAGAGCTATGAGCTCTTCCTTCTTCATATGTCCTGTGGCTGAAATGTACTGAGAGCTTTAAGAAGGTCAGTGCTGGGTACTGAGGCCTCAAGTGGGATCCCCCTCTGTGCTATTTGCAATGTGCTCTGTGTGCTGCTCTTTGTGGCTAAGTAGGCTGATGACTGAGCGCTCCTGAGTGATGCACCTTTTCCCAGGTGGCTTTGACCTCATTATGTAGCCAAGGATAATCTTGAACTATGAATTCTCCTCCCTCTACCTCCTGAGTCCTAACCTTTGCGGTCATATGCCACCATGTCCCATTTGTTTTGTCCTTGGGACTGACGCCAGGGCTTTGTGCATGCTAGACACCACTCTACCCATGAACTACAACCTCAGCCCTGCTTACTATTTTTTTTTTTTATAGCTAAAGTATACTACCAGCTTCTGAAAATGAAATTGAAGACTCTTGAGGCATGCACATACACTAGGGAAGGTTAATGTTTGTAGAGGATTTGTATGGCCTTTCCTTATTGTATAGCAATAAATAAATCAAGATAAAAACATGATTGGTAGCCAGATTCCCATGGCCAAGCAGAGTCCTACCACAGAGTGACTGAGTGACCTTGAGCAAGTGACTTCACCTGCTTGTACCTTGTTTTGCTCATCTTTCCCAGGTTGCTATCTGGAAACACTGTAATGAGAACTAAATAAATTAGAGTACACTGTTTCCAAAGTAGTGTAGGAGCAGACACCGCTGTAAATATTTCCTATCATTAGGCTTATCATCATTGTTACTGTGTATTATAGGAAAAATAGCATTTTCTAAATTTGGGAATTATTATACATTGCTAGGTTTATGAGTTTGGTGGTAAGACTCACCAGTCCTAAAGTTTACTGATTTGTTTTGACCTATATTAGTGAGTTGACTTTACAACTCAAGTCATGCATTCATAAAATGGATTTACTTCCACATATAAATGTGTTTTTCAGTGGCTATGAGAATGTCAGTAATGCTGCTCTTAATTTTCTGTGTATTATAATTGAGACCTTTTTTATTATTAAGTTGACTCTTTGACAGTCGTGTACATGTCTATAATGTATTCTGGTCATTCCACCCCCTTTTCCCTCCCATCTCTATCCTCCACACTCCCTAGATGTCCTTTCCCCAGGTCTATGTCTTTGGTTGTTTTGTTTAGTTTAACCAGAGCCATTCACATGAATTGGAACTATCCGCTGGAGCCTGCTGCAGTCACCAGTGGATGTGCGATAGAAGGCAGTGACTCCACATCTCCCCAGATTTATTGGGAGCCAGCAGTTTATTAGTGAGGGCTGAGTTCCCCCGAGTCCCTCCTCCATCCATGCCGGACTGTTGACAGGCCTGTTCTTGTGCAGACTCAGTGCAGTCGGTAGCAGTTGCCATGAGTCTGTGATTGCAGTGGCCGTGTCTTTCACAGGAGATGGAGTTGGATGGCATTTCACAGTGCTTTTCTCTGCCATCCACATCTTACATTTCTTCCTTTCCCTTTCCCACGAGGTTCCCTGAGCCTTTCAGGATGTGGCTTGTATAAAGCTGAACAGTAGCCCATCCTTGCTCTCAGCCCCTTGAGCTGCTGGGAGCCTATTCATTGGAAAAGGAGGTTCCTCTGATTTTTCAGAGTGCCATGTGTCTGTGGGTAATAACCACATTGGGACATTCTTACCACAGCTTAGTCACTTGTGGCTTGTATATAGAGGGTGCATTCAGCACCTACTTATTTTGTGATAAATATGTGTTCAGAATAGGACCAGTAGTAATGTCTGATCCAAGGGTCTTGTAGTGTGGAGACTGGCTTGAAGGATGAAATGGTTTTTGTAAGGATTAAATAATCCCTTCAACCTGACATTTCTAGATGGATATTTATTAAATCCATTGGTATGCTGGATCATCATCATCATCATCTCTGTTTCCATGAATTCCTAACTCAGTTCAAAGATAAATGACAGATTGTCATTGCTAGTGTGAGCTTTGGTGAGATAGACTAGCAGGAACTGTTTCTTAACATATATGACCACATATCCAAGTTGAACCAAGGGGATGTGAACAACTGAACCACTTAAATACAGACACAGACAGAAACACACACACACACACACACACACATTTATATGGAGAGAGAGAGAGAGAGAGAGAGAGAGAGAGAGAGAGAGAGAGAGAGAGAGAGAGAGAGAACAATAAGTTCGAAGCCATTTTCAAGTCTTCAAGCAGAAGAGAGCCCAGGAATGCATTATTGGGTTCACTTCTGAGTTCTATTAGCCCTTAAAAGGCTCCCGCATGCTGCCCCCTAAGCAGAAAGAGAAAGAACACTATCAAACTCTTTTTATGAAGTCAGTATTATTCTGATAATAAAATTGGAGAAGGACATAACAGAAATGGAACTATAAATCAGTTCCCTTGATGAACATAGATCCAGAAATTCTCAATAAAATACTTGCCAAATAGAATTCAGCAGCACAGTGAAAATATCCTAACCCATGGCTATGTTGGTTCCATTTCTGAAGTGTCAGGATGTTTCATTACATGTCACCCATAAATGGAAGACAGCACATGTGCAGAGTGGGGGAGATACGTAACTATCTCAGTAGGTACAGATTAAGCCTTTATCAAAATCCACCAACGTCATTCACAGTAAGGTAAGGCAAGATAAAAGAAGGAAGGACATACATGCAACAGGAAGAAAGCAGGGAATCCTTTTGGGCTGAAAAGACCCTACTGCCTCTAAGAGTAAACTCTTACAGCAGCAGAATGCAAAATCAGTTACTCTTCTATACATCAATAATGAATATGCTGGGAAATAAGTTGGGAAAATAATCCCACTAGCAATGTCCTCACAGATAAAAGTAAATAGCCAAGATCACTAAAGCAGGCAAGTGAACAACTTCTACAATGAAAACTTTAAGGCACTGAAGAAAAAAACATTGAAGAAGGCATTAGAAGACATTCCATGTTCATAGATTGGCAGAATTATTGTTGGGAATGTACCTAAAGCATCGTTGAATTCACTTCAATCCCCATCCAGACTCCAACGTCATTCTTCAAAGACATGGAAGAGATAATCCTAAGATGTATATGGAAGCACCAAAGGCTCCAAGTAGACCAAGCAGTCCTGAGGAAAAAAAATCCAGCTAGAGATAATGCAATTCTCGAATTCAAATTATACTATAGAGCCATAGTAACAAATCCAGACATGTGACCCAATGGAGTAGAATAAAAAAACCAGAGGTAAATCCCACAGGGCTACAGTGATCTGAGTCTCAACAAAGATACCCAAAGTATACATTGTAGTTAAGATAGCCTCTTGTCAAATGTTGCTGAGAAACCTGTCTATCCCTATATAGAAGAAAAGTATGGTAGTAAAGGCTAACAAAATATTAATTAAATTTACTACTAAATATACCACAGATGTATTACTATATAAGGTACTATAAATATAGTAATATAATATTAATTCTAGTCAAATAAAATATTCATGGGAAAGTTTTTCAAGTCTGCTTGGATGCCAGAAAGTACATAGCAGTTTTGCTTGATGGGGTGTGGCCAGCAGGGGCGTGGCTAGCAGAGCATGGCTAGCAGGGGCGTGGTCAGCAGGGTTTCACAGAGGGCCTGAGCCTTGAACCATGCTCTGAGAAGTCCATTATAGTATTTTTCAGACGATATAGGCGAGAGTATGTGGATATTATAAAAAAAAAAAAAAAAAAAAAGCAGTGTGAATCTAATGTACACAATCACACAATCAGCCCATGAAGGCGGCTTCTATTTGACTTGTTCACCGCAGGCTTCCCTGTGCTTAGTGATTAGCATAACCAACTTAGTCATTAGCATAACCTCTGCTCAATAACTACTTGTAAAATGGATATAAAGAATGAATGAACTGCTAGGAGCTTGGTGGTAACAGGAGAATGCAAAGTAATGCCTTCAGAAATAAGATGAGAAAGAACGAATACCTACCATGTCAAGAAGATTCCTAATTTGTGGGGCAGAGCCATGGCTCGGCAGGTGCAAGCTCCCGGCCACGCCCGAGGATCTGAGTTTGATCCTGGGGATCTACACGGTGACTGGAGAAAATGGGCTTCTCCAGCTGGCCTCTGACTGTTACCCTTGCCACCACTCTCCCTTTATGTGCACAAGAACTTTTAAGGTTTAATAATGATGTGGGGCACTATTTTAAAGTAGCACGTGACCTTCAATGTCTTTCATTCACTAAAGACAGGTCACTATGTCTCGGGTTAGGCTGTGACAAAGCAAGTGAATCAGAAGTTTCAGTAATATGAACAAGGTAGACGCCCTGGGACTGGAAAGGTGGCCCAGGGATCAAGAGCACTTGCTGCTCTTGCAGAGGACCCAGCTTCAATTCCCAGGACCCACGTACTGGCTCACAGCCACTCCAATACCAAGAGATCCTCCTCTAGGCTGTGCAGGCATGAGGCACGTATGTGGTACTGTTGTTTCACCTATGGGAAACTTTTTCCTGGGGAGATGCAGCACACATGTCTATGCACACCAGATAGGGATCCTACGCCAGACCAAAGTGCAGATACTACCATCGAAATCCAGCTTGGGGAACCATGAGTTTTACTGAGGTCACTTACAGGAATATGGGTGAGGGGGGTCATTTACAGAAGCAGAAATAACTCAAAGAGCTTTATAACCAAAGCCCACACCAGCATGCTTGACAGTTTACCAAGGTGGGAACCTGGAGCACACTGCACAGCCTGCAAGTGACTCAAGTTGAAATGTCCTTTCCTCAGCTGATCTAAACCTCTTCCGGGCAGTTTAGCTAGTCTCTGCTTCTTCCAGTCAGCTGGTCTGGTCTCACAGGCATCTTTGCAGCTCAGCTTTGCTCCTCTGAGAGTGACTCTGAACCTTTATTGCTTACTTTGATAGGGAGGGGCCTAGCAAATCTGGTCAGTTTCAGGGACTTCCTGAGCTTTTTAGAGTTTTTGCTGATTGTATTTTGTTGCTGTTGCTAAAGAATACAGCCATATAAACCGTAGCGTTTAGCTTTATTTAGATAAAGACATTACCCACAGCTGCTCTTTGTTGTGTTTTCTGATTAATTGTCTTACTTTTAGAGAATGAAAAATTGAAAGTTTTCAGTCTCAACTGCTGTGTCTGAATTTTAACCCTTTGAAATGTTGCCATCTAGAGCAAAAAAAGATGCCAGGACCAATGCCAATTTATCTGAGGAGGTGCAGTTGTACAAACTAAACAGTTAAGTGAAATTGTAGTTTCTGACCCCAAAGTTGGCTGGTAGTTTGTGTAAGAGCATATTAGCTTAGTGCTAAGATGACCTGCTAAGAACTTTTCTCATTGGTTATTGAATCTAATCTGTCAGAATATGTTTGTGTGTTTTGCTCCATGGGATTAAGCCTAGGAGAAAAAAAAAGAAAAGAAAAGAAAAAAAGAAATACAGCTAGTGTTATCCAAAGAAAATCCTAGGTATGATTTTATTTTGAGACAGAGAAGAAAGTGGGGAGGGGGAAGAAAGCAGAAAGGATGATGGAGAGATGCTGGGTTTTGTAAGGGGAGTTGAGAAACGCAAAACTCCACACGTAGCTTTATTTATTGGTTAATGTGTCATTTGTCTGTTCTTGCATCCTAACACGAATGGCAGCGTTGACTCTCGGGGCACACTGCAGACAAGGTGGTGTTTTCATGGGTTCTGGAGTAGAAGCTTATATCCCAAGCTCCACATCCCAGAGGGTCCGGGAGCCTTATAAACCCCAGCGGCCCGATGAACCCTAGTCTAGTACAGGGGAATTTTTAGGATGGGGCCCACAAAGTGGCTTTAGCAAACCACAGTCATAGGCAGCCAAGGATCAGAACCAGTGTTAGAGAAAGGACTGGTTTTCTGTGGCTTCCTCTTGATAGCTTCATTGAAGGCCTCCATTCACGCTTCTCTTCTCAAGCTGTTGCAGAGCTTTGTAAGGTTTCCAGCTTAGGAGCCAGAATGCTATTTACCACTGAACCTAGACGTGCATAGGATTCTCATCAAAAGACACTATAATTGACTTTCAGGTGTGTCCTTTCAAACTTGCCTATTAAAATTTAATAGTGAACTGTATCTCTTGACTTTATATCACCTGAATGATATTCTTTCTAAATCATTTTTATGACATTAATATATTTTAGGGTCCTTTGAAGGTACTTTTCAGTGGCATACATCTTATTCATTGTGAAGCATGGTACAAAAAAAAAGAAAGAAAGAAAAGAAAAAATCAAGTTAGAAATATTAGGGACAATAGCTCACCATCTGGTGGTCAGAGGGATCAGTGGCCATCATGTTAATCATTTTCTGCTCCTGTAAATTATGTCTTCTTGGGGTTAAGATACTGTGTGTTCTGACACCTGGGGGGTACACTTTCTCTTCTTCTTTGTAACACAAACCTCGTGCAATATTCTGGCCCTTCACCTGTGTTTGCTAATCATTTTTATCTGGAAGACCCCGTCAAGCATTCGAACATCTTGGAGCCACCATATCACCTCGTCATCGGGTACCATGGCAATCGAGGCCATGTCCTCTGCTATCCACAGGTCAGATCAGAGGACGACAGCCACTCTCCTGCTCCGGAGAGTTGAGTGAGAAGCTGAGGAACCTGTCATTTCGAAGTAGTGCTCTTGCCAGATGTCCTCATGAGTTATGCATTGTGTCCCATGTGTATCAGAGGGTTTTCCCAAGAACAGGCGTCCACATATTAGTAACTCACATTGATCCTCGGCGAGTAGAAAAGCTGCTTGCTTTACATGTGAGATATAGTTACAAGGGAAACTGGGGGCTTCAAATGCTGGGGAAAACTGTAGGAGAAGCCAGCTCTTTCTTTTGACCACATTATTTTGGTAGGAACAGACGGAGCGTACTTCTTCAGATCGTCATCCAAACAAAAAAAGAAAGGTAGCCAAGGTTGAACTGTGTGTGGTGGTGTGCTTTTGCTGAATCATTTTAGTGCTGCAAACGCAAAACCAGAATAGACCACATCGCTGTGAGCTCAATGCAAGGGGTGTCAAGAGGAGCACGGGGTCTTCCGGATAAATATAAGTGGGAAGATCCTTGTTTCCATATATTTGTAAATCCGTCATTCATCGTGTTTTTAAAAACATTCGATTCTACTGTTTAGGGTCTGAATATCTAATTTATACTTTTCTGCTTGGTCTTCAAGTTTTGCAGACCCTTTCAGTGTAGGGGCGCCTAAGAGTAGAAAGAAACATGTTTATAGTTAGAAAATGCTGGCTGATAGAAAATACATGCCTATTGTTTATCTATAGATATACATATATTTTTATATATGAATATATATCATAAATATGTCATATGACATCTCTATGTATCCATGTATCTATCCATCCATATATATACATATACATATATACATATATACATACATACACATATATGTATATACACACACATATATACATATGTATACACACACATATATATGTGTGTGTGTGGATGGATAAATACATATGACATATTTTCCACATGTACACTCCTACGTACACAACCTAAGATGAATGTTTAAGTTTGCCAAAGCTTTAAGGCTTTAGGCTACTTTACATTTAACTTGTTTAACCTAGTATTTTGCAGTAAATTCTCCAAGACCCGGAACATTAATAATCTTACCTAAACCTAGTTTCTTACTTAGGGATAAACTCAAAGCTAGATTTAGAAGCAAGGAGTCCCCTGATAACACAAGGTTCTTTCCATCCAAGAATTCTGCCCGAGAAGAAATAAAGCAATCCTGACTTTCCAAATCAGTCCCTTGCTTGGAAATTAACAAATATCAAATATTGATAATTTAAAAAAAATTTTATTTTTGCTTTTGCAGTATCTTAAAAAGAAAGGCCCCTTCTGCCTGTTGAGTGGTTGGATGCAGCCGCTGCTTCCTTAGCTGCCTCCTTTTCCCTTCTAGTTTGTGTCTGTCATTCTGAGTCTCTCGTTTGTGTATTCTCTTGATGTGTGACCGTGGTTAATATTGGTGACAATCCTCGTGTTTGAATCAGTATGGAATCCCCTCTCACATCGTCCCCCATTTGGATGTTGTGAAAGGAGGTCCTCCTGGTGTCTGTGTTAGCAGGGCATCCCCTTTATGCAGTACAGTAACTATGACAGCATCTGCTCTTGTGTTTTGACCTAAGTGCAACAACAGATGAAATTTGGAAACTTTAAAAAAAAAACATTTTATAAATAGTAGGTTCCTGATTAATAAAACCCTATACATTAGACGACTTTTTCCCTCTTAGACCACTTACAGTGTAGGAGCTGCTAGAGGGTTGGCTTTGTGGTTAAATGTGTGCATTGTCCTTGTGGACAGTCAGAGTTCAGTTCCCAGCACTTACACTGGACAGGTCCCAACTGCCTGTACTCGCAGAGGATGCTGCAGAGGATCCAGCTCTTCTTTGGGCTCTGGCATGGATTCTCACTCACATACCTGCATACATACAATTTTAAAAATTCTTTAAAACCTAGGAAATTTATAATCTTGACCTTTGGAACCCAAGGACTTAAGTTGGGCCCAAAGGTTCCTGCGCACCGTTAGTTTTTCTCATGACCTTGGGCTGGCCTGTGAGTAATGAGTACTTTCAGACAGAATTCACAGTGGGGACTTGACAGCTACCGCATTCATATGTGAGGTAGACTTGCTTCAGAGGTGCCGTGTGACTCCAACCTATGAACTCAAGCCATGAGTAGATAAATAATGGCTTCTCAACACTTACCTTTCAGAACAAAGGAAGAACTATGCCCGAGACAGTGTCAGCAGTGTGTCGGACGTGTCCCAGTACCGCGTGGAAGTAAGAAGCTTTGCTCTTGCCAATACTGATTGTGACTCTCAAGGAACATACAAATTAGGAGCAAAATAAGAGCTGTGTTTCTTTTCATTTAAATAGGATGTGTTTTAAGTTGTATGGGCCTTCCTTTAAGATGTTTTCTTTCTTTTGTGAAACTGAGATGCTACAGGTGAGAATTTGTGTTTCAAAATAGATTGAAATAATAACGTATTTGCTGGCCATTGTGAGCCCAATTAAAACAGGAGAAAGGCTTCCGTTTCACACTGTCATTAAGCTATGATGCACCAAGCAGCTCTGTTTTATATTTAGTTTTATCTGGTGTCATCACTAGCTTTCATTAAACCCTAGTTTCTATTTTAGTTTGTAAGATATTTGCTCTTAATTGGAATCACAACGACCCCTGTTTATAGCGGAAAACATGTAAGCAGGGACGTCATCTTTAAGTTGCTGTTTTCAGTTTGTTGCTCATCTCAAGCATGCTTAATTAAAACTGAACCACTGTTTTTCAGTAAAGTGTTTTCAGGAGAGGGCAAATGGGTCAGTTGTTAGAGACCAGAACCCTAGCTGAGGCTCCGAGTGGCTGTCCAGGTTGTAGCTGCCTCTGGACATTCTGTTTTCCTGTGCAGCATTGAAATAGCTCTCTGAGTAACAGGGGTGGGGTCATTAATGTAAGGAAATGCTATTTATGTTTCATTGCTAAGAACTTGTCTTAATACTATGCTGTTGCAGCCCCACATGACACAGCATGACACAGGTTCAGTGATTATACAAATCAAGGCATTGTTTTCTGTGTTCAACAAAAAAAAAGGCCACTCAACTCCACCCTGTCAGTGGAGTAACTGAGGTTGTTGTAGTGTGTTGTGTCAAGCCTTTGGTTCTTCTAACTGACTTCTGTTATGCAAATTATTCCTCCTTTTGGAAAATACCTATGGAGAGGGTTTTATTTGTATGTTCAAAGTTTTTCTTTTCTGCCCCCCCCCTTTTTTTTTTTGAACATCATAAGCACTTGACCACCTTCGTGCTGGATCGGAAAGATGCAATGATCACTGTCGAGGATGGAATAAGAAAGCTGAAGTTGCTGGATGCCAAGGGCAAAGTGTGGACTCAAGATATGATTCTCCAAGTGGATGACAGAGCTGTGAGCCTGATTGACTTAGAGTCAAAGGCAAGTCGGGGAGGTTTATGCCACTTTACCCTTCAAGAGTTCACCACCAATACCAACGTGTGCAGTCAGGACAGAGTCTTGGGACACAAGTGATGGTTTAACACTGTCAAATATTTACTCATTTTATACAGAATGAATTGGAGAATTTTCCTCTAAACACAATCTCGCATTGTCAAGCAGTGGTGCATGCATGCAGCTATGACTCCATTCTCGCCTTGGTATGCAAAGAGCCAACGCAGAGCAAGCCAGACCTTCACCTTTTCCAATGTGATGAGGTTAAGGTAAGAGTGCCTCAGCCTCCCATTAATTCTAGTGGTTTTTTTTTTTTTTTTTTTTGGTGTGTGTGTGTGTGTGTGTGTGTGTGTGTGTATGTGTGTATGTGTGTTTATACACGAATGCCCAGTGAGGTCAGAAGAAGGTGAGCTGGGATTATAAATTCGAGAAGCATGATGTGGGTGCTTGGTGCCAAATTCCCATCCTTTGCAAGAACAGCAAGTGTTCCCAACTGCTGAGGCAAATCTCAGGTCCCTGTTCCTCGCTCACCCTCTTAGAGCAATATTCTGCAACTTTCAATCTTGATTATAAAGCTATCAGTTGCTAGAATTTAAGATTTTGAGAATGTGATGAAGAAAATCAGTACCTAAGTGTCTTCTATAAATTTCCAATCAGGTAAACAAAAGAGGAAATTTTATTAATTTTTTTTTAACTCAAGGTGTAGTAAAATGGGCCCTACTTGTACCATTCAGGAGGGTAAGGCAGGAGGATTGCTGCAAGGCAGAAGCCTGCTCAAAAGTATCAAACAAACATAGATACGTGTTGTTTATCTTGTTTGCAAAGTATACTGGTGTATGAAATTCTCATCAGGGGCTCTGTGTATATAATTAAAAAATAGATCATTAAAAATCATGCATTATGCTTGCTTCTGTGGCACATATACTAAATAGACAGACAGTAAGTATGCTACAATTCTCTTTTCTTCCTTGTTAACCTCGGAGCTTGTATCGATTGTTTCAGTGAGATCCTTACAATGCCCCATGGTATTGATAGGAAGATTGCCATTTAATTATGGGACTTGGAAAGTTACTCAGCATTTGTGATCCCTAAGTACCATGAGAAATAGCTGGGCAGAGTTAGCAAGAATAATAAACTTGAGACCCCCAAATCTATGTTTCACAGTCCACGTAATTTATCAATGATGATAATTTATTGAACCTTAGAATTTATCTCCAACATTTAGATAGCTTTATTTTCTGAGCTGGTGTCTTTAAAAGAGAAATTTCCTTCGGTTGATTGGCGCCTGTCTTAGTTTCTTTCCTGTGGCTGTTATAGAACACTGACCAAAATCCACTTAGGAGAGGAGAGGGTTTATTTGAGTTGATAGAACCAGAGGGACAGGAGTCTGTCCTGGTGGGTAGTCATGGCAACACACAGCAGGCATGGTAGCAGGAGCAAGGAGCAGAGAGAGCCAACTGAAAGTGGCCATAGACTTTTAATCTCAAAGCTCTTCCCCAGTGAGCACCCTATGGGCGGGGGGGGGGGGGGGGGGGGGGGGGGGGGGGGGGGGGGAGTGGGGGACAGGGACCCAGTGTTCAAAACCAGGGAATGGAGGGACAGTTCTCACTCTGGCCACCTTTGTCTCCTCCTAGAGCACTGGGTTACTTGTGACTTTTATCTTGTAGAGACATTTTAGACCAGCACAAGAAACCCACTTGATCTCATCAGCGTTTCTTTGACATTAAACCATGGCAGATGCAGATTATCTTTAACAATATAGTCTGTAATTTTTCCTAATTTCAAAGTATCCCACAGATGATTATAATAAAAGTCTTACTTGAAAGAACTGTGCTATTTAAGTAACGTATAGCTTGAAATTCATCAGCTTTTTACAGACTATAATTTTTTGAATTCCTTAACTATTTTAATGATTTTTGAGGATTTAGATATGTTAAAGCAAAAAAATGTTGAAGTGGATATTTTGTTCTGAAAAAAAGTAAAATTTTATTAATGGATTTTGGTTCTTTAATTTTTGTACTTATTTATTGAAGAGGGATATCATGTACGGAGGTCGGAGGGCAACTTGTAGGAATTGGTTATCACCTTCTACCATGGGAATTCCAGGGATCAAACTCAGGTCCTGAGGCTTAACAGCAAATGTCCTCAACCGGGAGCCATCTTGTTGGCCCAGTTCAGAGACTTACAAACCAATGAAAAATACTGAGTCAAAAGGCATTTAAATGTTGTGTTTGTATCCCTGCTTTTAAGTCTGATTTAAGTGTGAGTTACTGTAAAGGTTCCAGACGTCAGCCTCTGCGATATGGAATGAAGGGCTTTCCTTCTCTAGGGGACCATGACCACGATGCCTCCATGTGAATTTCCTGGACAATGCTCTGTACTCACCATAGCTCAGACCACTAAAAATGAGGAAACACACTCACCCTCTGTGCCGCATTTCTTTTCATGAGGCCTGCATTCCTTGCTAATTTAAAAATGCAAGTGCCTTGATACTGTGATTTGTAACTAGTCTGTGTGTAGAACATCTTGTGATAACAGTTTTTGAGTGTAACTTTTTATCATGGGATGCTACATGGTGCATTTGCCTCCTTTAGCGATGGCAACATTTTTCATAGAAGTTCAAGGTTCTAGACACCTCCAGTTTTAATCTTCTATAAAATAGAGGACTTTGGCCTTAGTTGACCATCTGGAATGTGTTGGGCTAGAATGTTCTAAGGAAGCAACACTGTACTGGGGTCCATTGCAGTGTTACCTCACCATGAACATGATGTAGGCCAGGCTACTTCTCCTAGTTTCCCTCAGAGAATTAACTAGAAAGGAGATTAAACAAGGGCTGGGGAGACTGTTTGGTGGATAAACTGCAGTTGAAATCCCCAGAACCTATGTCAAGCCAGCTGTGATGGTACGTATCTATCATCCTCACAACAGCTCCAGAGAGATGGAATGCAGAGACAGGAGAATTTCTCAGAGCTCCAGACCAGCTGGACCAGCTTATGTAGGGGTAATCAGCAAAGGGCCTTGCCTCTGGCAAGGTGAAAGGTGAAAAACATCACCTGAGGTTGTCCTCTGACTTCCTTTTATGTAATCAGTGTTCATATATGGGTGGTCACATGTATGCTTGTGTGTGTCCGTGTGCACGTGTGCACTTTCTCTCACACTATATGATCTTGAGGTCTCCCATCAGTTTTTATACTCACCAGTGCTGACTGTTAAAGAATGTGTGACTCATATAGCTGAGAAAAATGTACATAATTACACAGAGCACACAAGCCCAAAAATAGGAGATAAATACATGAGCAACATCCTCATATACAGTGATAATTACAGACTACAGATAAATTTCATAACAAAGAAAAATTGACACCTCATCTACAAAACTCACTTGAATTCCCAAGAAAATCTAATCGTTGGACTTGTTGGGAATATGATGGGAAAATTTGTGGTGGCAGATAGTTAATTTTTACCTGAAATAGAAAAATAAAGTGATTATCAAAACGGATACAATATAGAATTGAGACTCAGCCTATGAATGTACTGCTGAGTGAGTTTTCCATCCCAGTGGCAAACCATCGAGCTGAGCAACTTGCAAAGAGAGAAGGTCTGTTTTCCTAATGGCTTTGAAGTTCCATGGTTATTTGGGACATGGCCTTTGGGCCTGCAGTGGGAAAGTCTATGGTAGTAGGAAGAGTGTGGTAGAATTGCTGTTCACTTCATGGGAAGCAGGAAGTGATAAGAGAGAGGCAGGAAGTATCTGGCAATCCCAGTGTCATGTAAGAGCAAAGCGCAATGTCTTCCTTCCACGACCTCCCTTTTGAAGGCTGGAACGCGGCCTTCACCATGCATCTATCCAGGGATACTGCAGACGCTAACCTAGGAGAAGGTTTGCCTTAAGCTCTGGTGTCTCTGTAGGGCCGGGCTATTGTTGGGTGAGTTACTAGGTTCCCCCTGTGGATGGGGAAAAGGGGAAAGGATCCCCCAGCCCTGCACATCCTCTCTTACATCCTTCCTCTGTGACAGAGCAGACACTCACCTGTGTCCTTTCTGCAGTTGCCATTCTCTACTGGGCTCTTGGGGAGGAATGTTTAAGTGGAATCTGGACGTAGATTAACCTTAAAAATCAACATTTGTGCCGGGCAGTGGTGGCACACACCCAATCCCGGCACTCGGGAGGCAGAGGCAGGCAGATTTCTGAGTTTGAGGCCAGCCTGGTCTACAGAGTGAGTTCCAGGACAGCCAGGGCTACAGAGAGAAACCCTGTCTCAACAAAAGAGAAAAGAAAAAGAAATCAGCATTTGAGTTCCGTCATTATAAAACACACCATTGAAAACTAGAGTCATATTTTTACGGTAGATGCTAAAAAGTCTTTCTATTTATATCACACCAAGATACTTACTGATGCAAACAGTGAATATAAATTGTATTTTCTTTCTGTCTTAATCTTTATATCAAAGCTCAGACAAGCCTATGGCCTTCTGGATAACTCATCTCTCCTTTCAGGCAAACCTAATTAGTGAAGATATTGAAAGTGCAATCAGTGACAGTAAAGGTGGGAAACAGAAGAGACGGCCGGAGGCCCTGAGGTAAGAGCATCAAATGGCATTAGCGCGTGGGATTGGATAGTATGCCTACTTTTGTTTTTTTCTTGAGGTGTAGAGAAGTTATTTTCAATGGAGGTGAATTATTCCGTTTTCTAAATTGCAACCTTTAACCACAACTTAAGCACTGGCTGCCTTGCCAGTCCATGTCTGTCCCTTCTTGTTTCTCCATGTGTCAACTCTGTCTCCCACACAGCTTCTCAGACATCTGCAGATGTCCCAGAGAGTTATAAGAAAAAGTGGGGTGTTTTAAGAGATGACCCAAGGTCTCCCCATATGCCCACAAGCTTTTCAAATATCATGTGACCTAGAGAAAAAAAAATCAATGTCGCTTCCCAGGGATTTTACTTTTTCTGTGTCTCAGGAACTTACCAGCAGACACAGCACAGCGGAGCTGGTCAGGAATTCTGATTTCCCTGACAGTTACTTCTGAGGTTGAAGGGCAAATGGCACCGGTGGGGAGCACCATTGTTAGCAGACGTGGGGATGGTAACAGCCTAGTTGGATAATTTGTTTTTAATTTTCAGGATGATTGCCAAAGCAGATCCTGGCATCCCTCCTCCTCCCAGAGCTCCTGCCCCTGTGCCACCAGGGACTGTCACACAGGTGGACGTTAGGAGTCGAGTAGCAGCCTGGTCTGCCTGGGCAGCTGACCAGGGTGACTGTAAGTACCCAGCCCTACCCCTTCTGAGCATCCACTTTGAGTTATGGGGTCATTCCTCCTTTCAGATCCTCAGGTTAATTTGCAGATTAAAGTTCACTTTAAAGAACCAAATCTTAGATGTTATAAAGTTAAGTCTTGGCTGCTGTTAAGATTATTATCCACGAGAATTCATGCCAACCATTTCATACTCTATGAGGACTACACTCATTTCTGGCTGGTTATTCGTGTAATGTCTAGGTGACTATTGCACCAGATGTCACCTTGGTCACTGTAACTTACAGAGTCACCGCTGGCAAGATTGTTTTCAACATTTCTCCCCCAGCAGCCTGAATGGCACCTTCTGAAACTATACATTCTGCAGGTAGGGACGAAGCTTCCAGCCGGGTTTCTCTATGATGCCTTATGCTGAAGTGTGCAGTGCCTTTAATGATAGGGACTTTTCATCTTGTGAGCTAAAAATTGAGACCTGAAATAAGACCTGGCTCTGTGTGTCCACATGACCGTGGAAGGTCATCCTTTGTGCTTTGGTCTCAGCTGTAAAGTGCACATAATGAACCCCCAGGTTTCTATGAATGCTAAAGCCAGTGATGCTGTCACTCTTACAGTCAGTGAACGCTGATGACTTCTGCTTTAGCAATCACATGTGTTTCCAACAATTTTCTTTGTAAATCCAAAGGTTAAATAACATGATTTTTTGAAAGACTACGATATATCTGTGCTTATTGTGAACCCAAGGTGAGTTTTGTTGGTATCGTTTTGGTGGAGGGGGGGTCTGGATAATTGTTGTTGTTGTTGTTGTGTGTGTGTGTGTGTGTTGGAGAGGTGTCAAAACTGACTTGACGTGAAGAGAAGACGTATTAAGTTAGAGATATCCTGAATAGATTTGTAGGAACGTATGTGAAATCTAATATCATTTTAAAATACAAGAATTTACACTCAGGTATTTCTGAGCTCTTACTAGATTTTGTGTAAAATACTCCTGGCATTGCCGTCTGTTACAATTACAAGGGGACAGACTTCTAGCTTACTAATTGTTCAAACAGAACTCAAGACATGGCACACAAAGTTCTGTGTGAGTGCCAGAGGGTCTTAGTTGGGAATGTCCTAAAGGAGGCTCTCTTTGCTCCCTCTGAGGGTTTCGTCAGCTCTGACTGCAGCCCCTTAGAACTCTGAGGTAGAGTAACCCTGACTTCCAAAAGTGAGTGTAGCAAAATGGTGGCAGTAGTAGCCAGGATCCCAGAATGGTTTGGAAATAAATATCTTCTGCTCAGTATGCCCCAGAAGATGTTGTGGGGTCTCTCGGAGACACCTATTCCTCCTGCGAGGCATAGTCTTCCTCCTGCGAGGCATAGTCTTCTGTGTAGCCCTGGATGTTGTGGGGATCACTATGTAGCCCAGGCTAGTCTGGTCACCCCTGCCTCAGCTTCCAGAGTGCTGTGATTGTAGTCAAGAGGCCCTACACTTGACCCCCTTTGGAGTTCCTAATGGCGGGTTCTAGTTTCGTTCCCTGCCTTCCATGGTCCACTGTACCAAGCAAGCAGCAGCCACGTGTAAAATAGCAGCCAACTGCCAAGCTTGGCTCCGTGCAGAGCTTGAACAGTTATAGCTAAAACTGGAGTTTCAAGTAGCTCAGCGGTACCTTTTTCTTTGCGCCCGTGCTCCATGTCTGGACAACGTTGGCATAAAGGAGAAATGGGCATTCCGAGTTTGCAGTGTGTCTTGTCAGTTCTCTGCACTAAACCTCGTGAGTCATGATGATGTCTCATGAGTTCCCCCTCCACTCCTTGTGATCTATGGCTCCTGCCCCAGCCATATGCCTTTGCATTTAATGTACTCTGAAATACATCGCACCAGCTGCCCAAGTTACCATAGTGCTGACTGACTCACCTCAGGAAGGAATCTGCGATGGAGGTCTCATGATCAACATTCACAATCGAGCTTTCTTGACATTTTGAATGCCTCTGAGACATGCATTCAGTATTTATCTCAAGGCATATGATTTAAGATCAGGGAGCCAAAGGCTGCGGGGTTTATGCTGGCTGACAACGACCATTGAGAAATCACTGCCCTCTCAGCACTGCTTTTATTGTGGTCACAGGGTTGGAATGTGGGGGTGGGGGGTGACTAGCAGCCCAGGCTGTGGAGACAGCTCAGTTGGTACAATGCTTGCCACACCAGCATGCTGAGCTGAATCGCATTGCCAGTGCCCAGGTAAAACAGCCAGGAAGAATGAATAGTCCGTGTCTGTAATCCCAGCTCAGCGACAGGGAAGACAAGAGATTCCTAAAGCTTGCTGGACAGCCAGAGGCATAGCCTGGCAGGCCAGTCCACCAGCTGTGCCCAGTGCTCCTGGTAACTGTGGCAAGGAGGTACCTCAGGGGCCACCAGTATCATTTTGGCTTGTTTATTCCAGAGAGCTCCCTGGCTCAGCAACTGGAATTCCTTTCTCATTGTCTTCTCATTTTCATTTCTGTATTGATAATGTCTTAACAAACACGGAAAGTCTGACGATTCTCCTTTCCTTTCAGTCGAGAAGCCCCGGCAGTACCACGAGCAAGAAGAGACGCCCGAGATGATGGCAGCCCGGATCGACAGGGATGTGGTAAGTACCACCTGAATCAGGTTTAGCTCACTGGCCCTTCTGCTTTGGGAGGAGGAGGAGGAGGAGGAGGAGGAGGACGAGGAGGAGGAGGAGGAGGAGGAGGAGGCTTGGCCAGTTTACAGGGGAAACGGACCTAAAAGGCCAATGGTCTCTGCTTTTGCTGTTTTACATGTTTTATGATTCATAGTTGAGGTGTCTTTTTAATGTTTGTTCGTTTTGGTTTATTAAGATATTTTCGGGCTGGGGAGATGGCTCAGTGACCGCAGGGCTTGCATCAAAAGCCCAAAGACTGGAGTTCCTATCCCTAGAGTCGATGGGTGTCGGCAGCCCATCACTAGGTAGAAGGGTACCCATTCTAGGTGCAGGTTCTAGGATTCATTAAGCATCTTTCCCTTATTGTTGAAGTTGGGAGAGGGACAGAGGATGATTCGGGACATCAGAACTGGGTCTGCACAGGTATGCACATGTGCACACACACACCAACATGCAAGGGAAGCCGCAAGCACCTGTTCACACATGTGTCTAGTCACATGCAAATGTGGACACACACTCACACACACACACACCACACCCTTGTGAAAATAAAAACATATTTTAGAACATGTCAAAAGGAAAAGTTACCTTATAATTTAAAGTATAAATATGTACATGTTAATGTTTTATACAGAGGAGCGCTGTACTTAATGTCATTTCCTTAGAGTAATTAACTTGCAGGGTTAGTTGACAGTTAATGGCTATGTCCACTGTATTTCAAACATGTGATTTATTTACCTTTTAACTATAAACATTCCCAGGTTCTTTTGAAAGTAATTACTGAAAGGAGACTGACATTTAGAATTAATTTTTAAAAGATTTTCTTTCTTTCTTTTTTTTAAATAAAGGCATACTGAAATCAGGAATGTGCATAGTTCCCTTTTAAAAACAATCATTTAATTTATATTGAATACACTGTAGTTGTCTTCAGACACACCAAGAAAGGGCATCCTATTACAGATGGTTGTGAGCCACCATGTGGTTGCTAGGAATTGAACTCAGGACCTCTGGAAGAATAGTCAGTGCTCTTAACCACTGAGACATCTCTCCAGCTGAACATTTTCATTCTTAATCGTGTGTGTGTGTGTGTGTGTCTGTCTGACTGTCTGTCTGTGTGTCTGTGTGTCTGTGCAAATGCCTGCCAAGGTCAGAATCCAGCATCAGGTTGCTTGGCGCTGCTGTTGTAAGTGGTTGAGCTACCTAGCGTGGATGCTGGGAACTGCGTTTTAGAGGACTACAAATGCCAAGTGTGCTCCTTACCACTGAGCCGTCTCTCCTCTTCCAGCCCTTGAACTTAAGTTTTATATCACACTCTAGTATCGCGAAATGTTTATTGAGTCCTCCTTAATCGTCTTATAATGTGAAGAACCCTTCGTTTTTAGACTAGAGAAAGCTGACAGTGAAGTCTAAGAGCTCATTGAAGTCTCCAGCACACCTTTGCTTCTTCTTTCCGCTCTGTGGTGTGGTCACCTCCATGCCAATGGGTGGACACAGGCCGTGGGTCTTTAGGTTCTTCTGGCACTCTACGGGGAGCACCAGGAACTTTGTCACTCTATGGGGAGCACACAGGAACTTTGGCAGAGCCTTTACAGGACAGATAACTGCAAAACAAAAATACATGGTGCTCTTCTAACAAAATGTATCTCTGAATCCCAACTCCAGCTTTGAATGGGGAACACTGTGAGAAAATTAGAGCAATTTAAAGTCATTAATAACTGATTATATATTGCGAATGCTTCCCTGATAACATTGAAAATGTAGCAAAATTAAGCTTAAGTGATAGAGATGAGACTGTATCTATCCCTATCTCTATCTCTATCTATATGAAGTTTCCATGAAAGTGGTCATTTTTCTCTTCTCATCTAAAGCCTCTCTCCTTTACATTTCAGCTAACAGCTAGAACAAAATTACTTATGCCTTTGTTTCATATCTTGCTCTGTTATTTTTAATTCCAGCAAATCTTAAACCATATTTTGGATGACATTGAATTTTTTATCACCAAACTCCAAAAAGCAGCTGAAGCGTTTTCTGAGCTTTCTAAAAGGAAGAAAAGCAAGAAAAGTAAAAGAAAAGGACCTGGAGGTGAGCGAGCGAGCCGGCAGGTGGGCGGGCAGGTGGGTAGGCGTGGGCAGGCACATACGGACAGAGGGCTTCCTCATCCTAAGGCTGTTAGACTTGTGGATAAATGGGTTTCCTTACCCTAAGGCTGTCGGACCCCAGGCAAGTGGGCTTTCTTACTCCAGGGTTATCAGACCCACAGGGAGCGTGGGTCGGGGGCTTCCTTGCTCTTGAGCAGTCAGACTGCAGGTGCGTAAGGTTCCTTACTCTTGGGCTGTAAGAACTACAGGGCTAGGTGAGCTTGGGTCCCGGTAACCAGCTACATTGCCCTGATCAAACCAAGGCCCGGTAGTTTTGGGCACTATTGGAAGTTTGTTTCAAGCTGGCTGTACCTTATAGTCATATGACTCTGAGATTGTAGCCAACTGTCTGCAGTTTTCACGAGTACTTAAAAGTTAGTTTCTGCTCATAAACCTGATCTTTTTCCGTAGAATTCTTTCATTGTAAATATGGAACCTTTTTTAACATTAAAAATTGACTTTTTTCATCCGAGTATTTTAAATGACCAATGGATTTGAATCATGTTGCAAATCCCCAAATTGTTCATTCACATTCAGAGCTGCCTAGAAGCATAGTGCTGAACTGCAGTGTTAAAAATGTCTTAGAAACTGGGCCAGGAATCCCAGCACTCAGCAAGCTGATGCAGGAGGATTATTCTTAGTTATAGAAGATAACCTGGGATATCAGACCTTGTCACACACACAAAAATAATAATAATACTAAATGAAAACAAATGGCTTTGAATGTATAAAAGTATAAACGTAAGGATAGTGTTTATATTTCCTCTGGCAGAAGACACAAATTGAATATATAAGAGAATGGTTTGTTCGTGTCCCGTTCATTAGAGCTGACTTCAAATCTTCTGTAGCCCCTGTCTGTATAGTAAGAGTGTGTGCTCTTCAGTGTTGTCCTGGCTGTAGATGCTTAGATGTTCCTCTCCGCCACTCACTCTGAATAAAGCGTTCTGTGGTGTTTGAAACCCCCTCTTCTGTTTGCTTAGTGGAGTTTGCTCTCCTCCTCCAGGTTATCCAAGCTCAGAACCAAAACCTCTGCCTTCTTTCTCGAGCTTACAGCTACTTTGACTTACTTTCCCAATGTCATCTGTACACATTTTTTCCATTCTCATAATTGGCATCTAGTTGAAACTGTCATCATTTTTGACCCAGCTTGAAAGCAGTCTTCAACCCCCTAGTCTTCTGTACTGTAAGGAGAACAAGTCAATCAACAATCAATCAATCAAACCTTTGATCGAGGGTCTCACACAGCTGGTCTCAAAGTTGCTATAAAGCCAGGGATGGCCTTGAACTCCTTCTGGCTCCACCTCTCAGGTCATGGGCTTAAGGTGGTTATTGCCACAGCCAAGAGGACACCCTTGGGAGAGTTCTAAGTTGGTGTCCTCATACTTCTGCCCTGAAGTGCAAGTAGTTCTGTGGACTGTTGATTGCAATGTCACTTCTTACTTTGACATTCAAGATCACCTACAATCTAAACCAAGTGTCCTCTTGAATCTCACATTTCTCTGGGTTTATGTTGCTTGTTTTGCATATACTCAATTTCTGTGTTATTCCATGTGTCATTCTAATCTTATCCTGGTATTTCTGCAGACTGGAGGAAAGGTGGGCAAAGCTTTTCAAATCCCTTCTTTTTAATTCCAGCATGCAAGGCAGAGGCAGGCTGATCTCTGTGGGTTTGAGAGCAACATGGTCTACAGATGTACAGAGCATATTCCAGGAGAGCAGAGAAACCCTGCCTCACAAAACAAAACAACAACAACAAAAAATTTTACTGAAAAAACTTTCTGCTTTTCATGTTCCCCATTTCCCAAACAGCATACTTTCCTGTCGTAGCACTTAAATGCTACACCTGTTATACTTCTGATTCATTTCCTTTGTTACTTTTCAGGGGCATTAAAAGCAGGGCTTGTCACTTACTCAATTTTATATCCTTTATAATGATCACAAGAATTCCTGGAACATAGGAAGGCTTCCAGTCATATTTATAGAATTGAATGAGTCACTGGGAGTGTCTAAGAGTAGTGGAATCCATTCAAACTTAGGATCTTCTTAATTTATTGGAATAAGGGATGTGTTAGAATGAAGAAGGTCTACATCTGGAGTAATCTTCCAGCTGTGGACGCAAATGTAGTTGGTTTTGTTTTGTTATTTTTTTCCCCAATCAATAAACTTCCTTGTGAATCTCTTCTCATCTGCCCCTGCTCTGTTTTATTTCATTAGAGGGCGTTTTAACACTGAGGGCAAAACCGCCACCTCCTGACGAATTTGTTGACTGTTTCCAGAAGTTTAAGCATGGATTCAACCTTCTGGTAGGTGCACTTTATTGATAGATACTAGAAGAAACAGATGGAAAAAATCAAAGTCTAGCCAAATGCTCCTATAAAATTAAATGAAGAGATACAGTTGTCCCTGTGGATTTGTGGGCGTGTGTTTTGATTGGCCTTTCATGATAACCTCAGATTGAAAGGCGTGCATGACAAAGAGTTGTATTTCTTGGCTGTCTCTTCCCTGCATTCGCTTCATGCTGATGGAGCGAGTCTCTCTCTAAGGAGAAGTGTTAGGAAAGACGTCTCCTGCCGTGCCTGCAATGGACTGCTCTCTGAGTATCCACCCTTGGGGTGACTGTGCTGTGGTGACATACTTGTTTTCTTTCTGTCACAGGCCAAGCTGAAGTCCCATATCCAGAACCCGAGTGCTTCAGATCTGGTTCATTTTTTGTTTACTCCACTAAATATGGTGAGCATTTATGAATGAAACAAAGCAATGGCTCTCAGTATCTCCCATCCAAGGGTCTGAATTACTTAGGTCTGTTTCCTTAATTACCTTACATGGGTCCTGTTTTTCTTAGCATGCTTTTAAACTCTGAATGTGAAGTTTGATGCACACCTCACTTACGGCTGGGGACATGGCACACACATGTGCCCATTAGAATAGCATTTCATCCAGCTACTACTAGCAGACAGTGTTGGGTGTTTCGCTTGCAAGCCTCTCCTCTCCAAGTTTGTCGTGCCACATGGCCATGGTGCACTGGCGTGTGTGCATGCCTGCTGAGTTTCTTCATAGGAAATCGTGGCCTGTAATATCCCCTCTGCCAACCCAAAGGGCACAGTGTTCTACTCCGTCACTCTGTGGTCATCTCTGAATGTTTCCTGCCAATGCTTATAAGGCGGCAAATTACAGGTTCAGTACCAAAGCCGGGCATGGTGATGCCTGTGCCTGCAGTCCAGACACTCTCAAGGCTGCAGTAGAGGAGTGAGTTCCAGGCTAGCCTGAGGTACGTGGTAAGACCATGTTTCCAAAATCTAAAGCAGCGAGCCAAAAAAGAATGGAGCCTATCATGTTGACTCACACTGGTACTTCCAGCACAGGAAGCTGAGGCAGGAGGATTGCTGTGAATTTGAGGACGGAGCAGGTGGAAAGTAAAAGATGGATATAGACTGCAAGGAGAGAACTGGTCTGAAAAAATCCAAAAGCGCAAAACAAAACAGAAGCAATAGAGCATGCTGTTCTGTTTGCAGAAGAGTCGTCAAAGCAGAAGCAATAGAGCATGCTGTTCTGTTTGCCGAAGAGTCGGCAGGCACAAAGAGTTTGTACTCCACCTTTGCTTCTCAGTTTTCTTCTTAGAGTCCTCAAATGTGTCTCCTGCAATTTAAAGTTGGGGCCATCAAGGAAAATTGAAAAATAAGCTTCATGGTGTCATGTAGTGTGTCAGTACTGTGTGCAGATTGAGAACAGCAGGTACCAGGCAAGCCCTGTTTTAGAATCATGCTGGCATGTAGGATTCCCAAAAGATGTCAAAAGATGTAGCGCCTGAGTTGGATTCTGGGTGCTGGAGGAAGGGCCTTGAGGGGAACTAGAAAACCCTGTGTTTACCGAGGCAGAAAACAGCATGGCCTCCTCAGAGCCCCTGACCTGAGAGATGTCTCAGTCTAGAGCCATTCAACAGAACAAAACAAACCCTCCTTCTTCCTACAACACTTCTCTGAGGAGGCCAGATTCTAACAAACTATCTATCTAGCCTTTCTGCTACTAGATAAGGAGCCTTCCTCAGTCAGGACAAGGCTCCTGAGAGGCGAATGTGGAGCGTCGTTCTAACACACACTTGCCATTGTTTTGCTTATCAAAGTGTGCACCTGTTTCCCGTTGACCGTTAAATTGTCCATATCAAATCAAGGAAATATACTAGAATTGAATTCTGGGGAGTGGAGATACCACTTATCATTGTTCCTTCTCCTCTGCCCCCCCTTCTTTCCCTCTCTTCTCTTTTCCCTCCCCTCTCCTCTCCCTCCACTCATCTCTCTCCCTGCCTCCCCTCACGTCCTTTTCCGGTTTATAAATCCTCACAGGCATAGCCAGCACTGCTGACTGAAGGCTTCTTTCCCGCACCTTCAATACAGTTCATTTTAGACCCACAGTTTTCAGTGTTGGCAGAATAGTTTGCCATTTGTAATTGGTATTTTTAAAATAACAAACGGTTAAGTCGGCAAATAAGGGGTCTCCACACTGCCGTTAGTATTTTCCTGGGAAATAATTGATACATATAGCCAGTATGTAGATGCTATGATGTCCTTAAACGATTAACTTTATTTATTAATGTACCCTCATTCTGGATAACTCAGTTTGAGGAACTATTTTCATTCTATAATGTTATACATCAACTTTTAATTTGAACATATGCAAACAGCACTTCGTTTTGGAATTGATTTTTGTGTACAAATTTCAAGAGTTATACAAATAACCATTGTCTTGCTAAAAACATTTGTTCTCCACCCAGGTGGTCCAGGCAACAGGTGGCCCTGAACTGGCCAGTTCGGTACTCAGCCCACTGTTAACGAAAGACACAGTTGATTTCTTAAACTACACAGCCAGTGCAGAGGAACGGAAGCTGTGGATGTCACTGGGAGATACTTGGGTGAAAGTGAGGTGAGCACTGTAGAGCTCAGCATTTAGTACCTGGGATGCTCTGAGCATCCTGTCTGCTGCACTAAACAGTAAGGCATTTACGTAAGATTCTGCATAAAGAACTATGTGGTAGGGAATGGAGAAGCTGATATCGCCGGAAAGCTTATTGTCAAGTGGGCTCAGCAGGTAAAGGTGCTTGCTGCCAAGCCTGACCACCTGAGTTGCAATCCCTGAGACCCACATGGTAGAAGGAAAGAACCGACTCAATATGTGATCTCCAGGTGCACACCATGGCATGAATACCACCCCCATCACCACACACACACATGAGTTGACTAAATACATATAATTTTAAAAATAAAAATTAAAAGCATGTTGCCAAGTAGAAGAAATATATTGTGGGCAGAAGGAAGGAATGGGACATAAGCAGACCCTGGCCCATTGGCATGGCGACGTGAAGGAAGAGGGTGGAGAGAGGGACACACACACACACACACACACACACACATGCAGTGTATGCTCTGTGGTCTCCCATGCATTTTATAGAGATAGGTTGATAGTTCTATTTCACAGATGAAGAAATAAGGCTCAAAGTGGTCAACTCATTGACCTAAAGTCACACAACATCTTAAGTGACAACACTCTAGGGTCAGGGTTCATAATCCCCTTGTTCAATGGCCTTTCAGTGGGATGTGTAGAGTGTCTGTAAACAAGGAGCAGTGGACAGAGAAGCAGAAAAGAAGGCAAGCAGCAGGAAGAGTTCAGAGTTGTGGGAGGGGGGAGGGACTCTGGGTGGTCAGTGTGGAGAAAGCCTGGAAGAGGAATGGTGTGAAAAGGAGGTATCCTAAGGAGAGCAGGGTTGGCTAGGAAGGCTCCAGTTAAGCCCCAGATCGAAGGCAGTGGAAAATGACCAACGTAGGGTCTCCTCTCCCACCCTTCTTTCTTTCTCTAACTTTGAGACAGATTTTTGCTAAGGAGAGCCTGCAACTGTCTGCTAGCTGGGTCCCCCATTGCCAAGGACAAAAGTAGCTATAGATGGTGTAGCACAGGATCCTTAGTAATCAGCCCTCTCTGGGGTAAGAACTCTCACCCACTGGAAAAAAAAGATGTGGGACTAAATTTATAGTCATCGTTTGTCAATAAAGAGATGGAGAAGGACAAACCATTGCAAGAGCTGACACCTGCCAGCCAGGCTCCTCGGACAGCTGTTTCCAGGTTCCTGTGATGTCCTTTTAGCGTACTTTATTTGGCTAAACCTTTCTCTTTTCCTGTGCAGAGCAAACCATTCAGTGTAGCGACCATTTACCAGTTAGTCTCTGGAAGTTTGCCGTTGTCTGCCCGTTGGGCCAGTCTAAAAGATGTGGACCAATTTATCATTTTTTGTTTTTATTGAAATACACATAAGGCATTCCCACTGGACTGTGGCTACTGCGTATGTTAGAATACAATTTGTAGTCTGAAATTCCTTGATGTGGTACACACTATTTTTCATGTTGTAAATCCAATTTGTATTTATTTGCATACTTAATTTTAATATCTGCGCATCAGTAGATCATAATCTATATTTTATTATGGTATTTATATCTTCTTTAAAAGATTTGTTAGGTTTTATTTTATGTCTATATGTGAGTGCCTGCGTGTGTGTATATGTACCACAGGCTTGCCTGGTGCCCATAGAGGCCAGGAAAAGGTATTTCCTGGAAGTGGAGTTACATGTGAGTATAAGGATAAGCCTGGGTCTTCTGGAAGAACAGCCAGTGCTCTTAGCTTCTGAGCCTCCTACCTATCTGGCTTCTATTTTATATCTTATGCTGTATTAAAATGGTTTAGAATGTTTTAAAATGTTAGATGTTTGCGGTTGTAATGTTATGACAAGCCTAGGCTGGGTTTTTTTTCCTTCCGTAAGACTTATTAAACTGTCACATCTCAGAATACAAAAAGTGCTCTGGGTATTCGGTGACTTTGTTTTGAGCCCTATCACAAAATCAGAAAATTTAATGATGGTTTAAATAGCTGCATCAAAAAGAAATATATAGTTAGCATTTAACACGAGGCCACAGTCACTTTAGATCCACATCAAGGCCATTAGGTAATGAATGTGGGATTTAAAAACACATGAAAGGGAAAAGGTTCGAGAAAGCACCAGATCGTTTGAATAAAAGGCTTCATTTCATCAGAGCAGACCCATCCCATCAGAATACTTCAGCCGTGGAAAGTATGGCCAAGAATGCAGAAGAAAGCAAAACTGTGATCTCTGCCTCAGCCACTTCTGCGCCTTGAGATGGGCCCTGAGCTTCTGTGAACCGGCCTCTCAAGGGCGTTGGCTGGTGACTCGTGAAGGACCAGGGGCTGTGTGAACTGGCCTCCCGAGGGCATTGGCTGATGAGCGGGTGTTGATTGTGACCACAGATTAGTTGACGTTTTTTACTGACAGTTAAGCTGGTACATTTAATTTATATAAAACTGGTCATCTGTGTCATTTTAGGGAAATTTTGTAGCTTTGGAGAGCCACGCATCTTCATAGCAGTCTTGGATGTTTCTATTTTCAAAGATCCCCCACTGTCTGACAGCTCGAAGGGACTGAGGGAGAGATGAACACTGGGAAGTTCCTTAGATGACACTGAGCCGCACACTTTAGATACTTACTGCCTTTCTATTCTCATGCACGAACGTTAAACATCCCACACCCGTGCTGTGCATCAGACTTCAGGGAAAGTTAAGGCCACGCAGAGAAACTTGGAAGCTACTGTCCTACTGCTGGGTAGAATTGCTCTTCCAGTTTATTTGTTTGCACCACTGGCATAAATGGGTTTTCTCTCCTCCCCCGAGAAATACGATTGTTTTGTATAGAAGAGAACCGTGACTGAGAACACGGCATTTAACATATAAACTCGATGTTCCCCTACAGAGCAGAGTGGCCGAAAGAACAGTTCATCCCACCTTACGTCCCGAGGTTCCGCAACGGCTGGGAGCCCCCGATGCTGAACTTCATGGGCGTGCCCACAGAGCAAGACATGTATCAACTGGCTGAGTCTGTGGCCAGCGCAGAACACCAGCGCAAACAGGACAGCAAGAGGCTGTCCACAGAGGTAAGGATCCACCACGTCTGGTCTCAGTGGATGCTGTAATAGCCAGTGGGGGGTCGGCACTCCCTGACGAACGTTCTAGAACCAGGAACTAGATGTCCCTACCTCCTGCTATCCCGAGTTATCTGTCTTCCTTGTTTTTGTGACCATTGGTGGCATGCTTCTCCTCCCCTTCCCCAGCTGAGTCTCTCTCTGCCCTGTTCTGTTCCTCAGGCCTCCCTGTCCCTTTTCTCTGTCAGGAGCTTGCCCATAAGCACTGTCTACTGTGTTGCCTTCAGATCTTTAGACTCTCAAGACAGTTCCCCAAACCTGGATCCTGCTGATTCTAAGCAACGTTTTCGTGGTGCCGCGATCCCACCCTCCTCCCTCCTCTTCCTGTCTTCTCTCCCTACCCTTCCTTCCACCATTCTTCCCTCCCTTCATTCCACTGCTCTCTCCCTCTCTGCCACCTTCCTCTCTTCCCCTGACGCTGCAGCTACTACTTCCAGTCTCTCCTGCTCCCTTCTTCCGTTCTAATCTTCTGAAATGTGTAGAGGAGCCATCTTTGTGTGAACTTTAGTCTTCTGACAACAAATGACCACAACCGCGTTGCGCCTGCACAAGGTCATACTGTGGACTTTATCTTTCAGTTATTGATTAAGCTTTAGAGTATAACCTTGTCTTCAGAACAAATGAGAGGAATGAAATTGGGTACACTATCCTGTGCATTAAAATGACTTTTTGTTTGTGTGTGAGTGTTTGAACCCTTTTGGAGAGGAGAATTGAACAGTGTTTAAAACTGAACCAATTGCAAATGGAATGGATGCTCAGGACTCGTAACCATGTGGGTAAAGACTGGCATAAAAAGGCAGCAAGGAATGGCGGCTTGGTTCTTCTGAAGTCCAGGTCATTCATTCTCCTTTTTAAAAGTCTCTGATGAGTGGGTTTGTAATGTGGCAGACACAATAGAAGGAAAGGCATTAGCAAACCACAGCACAGTGACCACTTTTAAGGAGAACCTATACATAAGTTAAATTGCTTAAAATTGTTCCCTTGGATGGGTGATGCTATGTAGAAAATGTACTGTACTCTGTGGGCTTGAGAGATGACTCAGCACGTACAGAGCCTGTGTGTAAAAGCAGGAGGACCTGTCACCCAGCTCTAATCACCCAGCCATCGTGATAAAATCAGGCCTGGTGGTGTGCACCTGGAATCCTGGAGCTGGGGAGGCAGAGGCAGGAGGATGCCTGGAGCTAGACAGTAAGGTTCTGGTTCCGAGGGCAACTCTGAAACAAAACAAACAAACAAACAAACACTAAAAAAAAAAAAAAACGGTAGGAGCAATAAAGGAAGGCCTTGACGTCAACCTCAGCACACATGTGTGCACTCAGGACATACACATACTCATACAGCCATAGACACGACCCTCACAAACACCGGCTTTTTCTCTAAAAGGCAGTCAGTCTGCTACAACCCAGAACCTTGATAACTCAAGTTAACTAGCATACTTGTTTGAAGTTCTCTTTCTGTGATTGTGGCTCTTTTCCCTCTGGCTGCCTAAAAAGGAAGACTAGACTTCACACCTGGCCTTTCCTCTACATGTCTGATGATGGTGACCTCCTACTGGCTGGGTCGCATATGTCCCTGTCTTCGTTTGGTAGTTCAGACCTCGTGTGGCTGTGAATTTTCCTCCCATTTAGAAAACAGCCACACTGTTTAGGGAAGGAACTGATGTGTGCACACAGAAAATGGCCGGTCATTTGGTGTTGCCATAGTAACTTACAGCTGTTTTCAAGTCATGAAACTGTCCGTCCTGTGGTATTCTTACCTTATGCTGGAAAATGTGCCACTTAGTAATGCTCACCTTGGAAATTCACACTTTTGTGAGTTCTTTCACAGTACTGTTTAAAGAGGGTATGGGGTGTGTGTTCTGGGCTGTCAGTGGCTACGTATGTCTACTCTGAACAGGTAATTTTAAAAGAATTACTGAGGGTCCTCCCTTGTCACGAGCTGTCACTTTCCTGCTGTAAAAATCTTCCCGTTTTATGATTTAAGTGCCCATTCAGAGGCTTACAGGAATGGAAAGAAGGCTGTCTTGAGTGCCAGGTTGAGGTCTTCCATGAACAGCATAGCCGATGGTGACTTCAAGGGCATGAGAAGTGTGATCATAGCAGGGAGAGAGACTTTATTATATTTTATTGCTACTGGAATAAATTCACTTGCATCACGTCTTGAGCAAATTTAGGACCTGGTGACTTTGTTTGTAATCGAAAGGTGTAGGTGATGATGGGTGTGGGCGACACCATCAATGTCCCTGCCTCCTCTGACCCTGCAGCAGGCTGTGTGGTCACCACTTAGTCACCCTCCTTCCTTATGTCCTTCCCCTTGGCATGTCTAGTCATTCTCAGGACCTGTGACTTCATCCTGGCCAGGAGCTGTTCTGACCAAGAAACAGGCAAAAGGTGGGGGATGACTCTTGCAGTTTCTGGTCCCAGTTGCTCAAGACTTTGATATATATTTTCAATTACCTAATTTGATTCAGCATCTCTGCTAACTCCCTGGGGAAGGGTTAGTGTAGCTGACTGACCCTAGGTATTTGTGACTCCCCCACGTATATTCCAGGTGGGTATCTAACTATGGATTTTGATATCCACACTGGTCCACTGGAGACGTTGTCTGTGGATGAAGTCAGCCTCATTCCTACCAGCCCTTCCGTTAGAATTCGCCACTGTACTATTCATCTTCGATGCTTCCCAAATCTTCCCAGGTTCAGATAGGTTGTCCCAGTGAACCCAGAAATAGTAGAAACTCCAGGAAATTCTCCTGCCTCAGCATTCATCACACTCTCCCACATTTTTTTTAACATACAGAAACAATGTGAAAGCTGTTTTGGTTGTTTTCCATCTGAGCATGTGGCCCCCATTCCTTTAAAACCACCATGCTCAAAGGTCACCGACTTCAAGTTTCCCTTGGGAGCAGCCAATAGATCATAATAGTGTCAACCACAGCGGAAAAACTGGTTACAGAATTATCTTCTCCAGGACTCTTGACTAACAAGGTCAAAGTTTTTTGTGTATATCTGTTTCCTGTTATAGTGATAACAGTACAGCCATTTGAAACAATTTAAAAATGGTGTTTGGGGTTTACCTTTTAAAATGAAAAAAAAAAGTGGAGTGATATGATTTTCTTATAATACAAAACAAAGAGTTTTCACGTGATGGTACTAACTTCATAGGAGGGTTAAATGTGTTCCTTAAACAGGGAGCAAAGGTTAAAGGTCACCCTCTAATTCCACTGTTCAGTGTTTATAGTCTGGCTAAGATCAAAAGCATTTATTGTTGGAATTCTTCGGGAAAGAACTTCCTGGTTTTATATCTAGGATTTTCAGAATTAAGATTTACCCTGAATGCTAACAACGAAACCAAACCACCCTGTGTCAGCATAATAATAGCTCACTGAGCACTGAGCAATCCTGTGACAGCTTAGGGCACTGTTCTGGTTGACTGACAGGGGACTCAGGCCAGCAGCCACTTGGTGACAGTCCATGTACTTCTGTCTTCTAGCATTCCAGTGTGTCCGACTATCCTCCAGCCGACGGATATGCGTACAGTAGCAGCATGTACCACAGAGGACCACATGCAGACCACGGGGAGGCTGCCATGCCTTTCAAGTCAACTCCTAATCACCATGCAGATAGGTAATACTCCACAGGCGCCATGTGGAGCACTCTGGGCAGCTGAGGGTGACTCTGGCTAGCGGGAGTGGCGGGAGGTGGGGAAGAGGGTGGGAATTGCTTTGTTCTCTCAAGGTTTTGTCTGTTAGTGATTGGATGAGATGGCCATCATTCCTTACAGACCTGGTTTTGATAGGCAGGAGAGTCGGGACCTCTAGTCTCTAATTCTCAGTGCCAATCCCCCTGGCTGGCTTCTGCTGTTTTAAGAAGATACTTCTGATGGTGGTCTGTACAGTAAGAGGAAGGAGCTGTCCTTGAACGTTGCTGGCTGTTCCGTTAGTCCCCACCAGAGAATCTCTGAAGAGCTCCCCTGGCTGAGGACATGATTCAGTGAGCAAAGTGCTTGCTGCCCTGAGCATGAAGGCCCCACAGACCTTCTGTCTGTAAGCACAGAGCTCCTTCAGTGTAATAAGAGCTGGAGATAGGATCCCTTGAAGCCAGAAGGCCAGCTAGCCTGGTATGCAGTGAGGGACTAGTTATGCAGTGAGGGACCAGAGACCCTACCTCAAGCTGGAAGGTAGGGACTAAGCTCTGCGCCCGTGCTGTGGCTGTCACTCACCCATGCTCATTCCCACGACAGTTTCCTCAAAGAGTATCCCAGCCCAGTAACATGGAAAAGAAACAATTTCTACCTATTCTGCGTCTAGCAAAGACTAAAAAACAAAACATAAAAGCTAAACGTAACCTGTCTTGTAGACAGAATGTTAGAGTCATTAGACTAAGCCAGGTGTGGCAGCTTTTGCCTGTTTTCCCAGGGCTTGGGTTGGCTGAGGTGTGAGGGCGGTGAGTTCAAGGACACGTAGGGTGTTATTGGCTAGCCTGGTCTATGGTGTGGGGCTCTGTTTCTGTCTCAGTCCCTCTCTTGGTCTCTCTCTGTCCACATGTGTGTGTGTGAACATGTGTGTTTGCCCTTAATTAACTGTTTAAATAGAGGCAGGCAGTAGAGGGGAGGTAGAGGGACACACATTCCTTTAAGATGGAAGGTGTCCCAGGGTGCATTTCTTTCTCCATAAGGAGCTTCAATGTGTTATCTTCCTTTAGAATCTGGGGTACAGCTGCCATGGAGCTCAGTCTGTTCATGTTTTGCTCGCCCACCATGCATAGGGTCCTGGGTTTAATCCTGAGCACCACAGAAAACCACCAGGGGCCCCCCGTGCCTGTAACTCAAGCACTTGGAGGTGGGTCAAGAGGGTCAGAAGTTCAAGGCCAGCCTGGGATGTATGATGCCCTGTCTGAAAAACATTGAGTGGAGCTTTGTTAAGGACAGCAGAGGGTGGTCCCTGAATGTTATAGAGTGTCCCATATTAAACTGAGTTCAAAGAAAAGTCAGCAGGGAAGTATGTATTTTGAAATTGCCAACTTATAAACAATTCTTAATTATTTTTTTAAAAAATAGTGAATGTGGAGGTGGCTCAGTGGATAAAGCACTTGCCCTGCAAGTGTGGGGAAGGGAGTTGCGGGGTTTAGAACCCATATAAAAGCTGGGTAGACATGGAGGCTTGGTGCGTTGAATGGCTGAGTGACTGTGTCTGACACTGCAGTCCCCAGGGTCTGTGAGGTAGAGTGTTACCCATGGTTTAGCCTCTGCTGTGGACTATGGGAGTGTGACTCAGTGTCTTTTAAAAGTTCACCCTGTTCCTTGTGAGCTTTATGGGCTCAGGGCGGGGTGGGGGCAGGGGGGGGGCTGTGTCTTTGATTTATTCACTCAACCATATCTTTAAAGATTGACTCAGAATGTTAAAGTAGCACTCTTATTGGAACTTAAATGAAACGCAATGTAAATTTAGAAATCTACAACAGAGACAAGAATTGTAAGAACTTTAAAGATTAACGTTATGATGGAATTTCAAATTTGCCTTTGAGTATGGCCTCTAGTTCAAGGCTGGTCTAGGATACATGATGAGTTCAGGCCAGCCATGGCTTCAGAAGGAGATCCGACCTCAAAAGCAAAATTAAAAATGTAACGAAACCACTGAGCCGATGCAGAGGCAGCAGGAACTTCAGTTTTCCCTGCCTAACCAGCCACACCAGCTTAGTCAGGCACAGCCTTTCAAAAGGCAAACAAGCCCGCCTTGTGGCGTGATGGGTGATTTGGCCAAGTAAGAGATACTCACTCAGCACCTACTGCCTTTCTTGCATGTAGAAAAAAATCGTGTTTAATCATAACCATAACAGTAATTCAGGGTCCTTGTGTATATCACATTGGATCAGCATTTTCTGATGGCTTTTGTAATAATTACATATTTTCTTCGCAACATAGAACATCAGTGGTCCTAGCCACAGCCATCCATCCCAGTTTATATTGATCCCAACTGAGTAGTGGCATCTGGATAGCCCAGTTACTGACTATCTGTGAATTCTTTATGTGGTCTATTGCGACCCCTCTGTAGCTGCTGTCTCCCTATATGCACTGCCGTGGTTGGCTAGAGCTTGTTTATATACTGACTCAGGTAGACCCAGATGGTTGCGGGACGTTTTCTGTTCTTTCTTAGAATACAATCTACTCTCCCCTTATCTGCAGTGGTTCTTCTGCAGATTATTGAAGAGAGAAGCAAGGAAAAGAAAGGGTAAAGAGTGGAAATTACTATTTTCTTAACTTTTGGGGTAGGCGGATCTCTTTAATCCCCCAAATATATTCTTAATATAATGTAAGCTAGCTAGCAGCAGAGCTATCACAGTAGAGGAAGGAATGTAGAATCTGATAATTTAACTGGCTTTAAACTATGATTATTCCGTAACATATTAATAGCATAAGCTAGGTGTTGTGGTTCATACCTGTAATCTCAGTATTGAGGAGTCTGAGACAAGAGGGTCCCAATGAGTTCTAGACAATTCTGGGCTATTTAGTGAATTCTACACCCCCCTGTATTAGAGTTTGAGACCTTAAGAACCAAACCAAACATGTATAATGTATAATAATTAGTGACCATAATTTTATTTTTATTTTAATATACTGAAAACAGCTGGTAGTGGGCACAACTTAAAAGTCTTCCGTTGTTGTGGTCCCTGTGTCTGATGGAATGAGAACCCAGGATATATTGCAGACCTGTAACAGGGTTAGCCTGTCTATAGCTGGCCCAGGTATGACTCGCCACGCCAGAGGACCTGGCTGGATGACCATCTTTAGTCTCAGTCTATTGATTTTTTTTCCCATGGAGCTTTGTGAGGAGATGTAGAAATGGCTTGGAGGAGGTGAGAAACAGGATCGTTCAGACTCCGCGTGATCATTTCACTGTTGTTACTGTTGAACCGTTGTGCCGGAGACGAGGGAAAGATGAATACTCTTTAATGCTTGACATTTCGCTGTACAGTGTAAAAAACCTAATATTGAATACATTGTTAAATCTGCTAATGCTGATTATTAGAAGTGGCATTTGGTTTTTTAAAGAAAATATCTTTTTTAAAAACAGAGCCCGTGCATCAGTGATTATAATTTTAAAAGCTTGTAGTGAGTTAGAAATTGTGTCTTTCTCCTCTGCGTGAGAAGGTTGCTGGCTATACGCTTGATTGACCCCTTCCTTTGCTCTTTTGGTAACTGGGCAAGGTTTGTTTTTTTAATGGTCCCTAGACATAATTTTAATGTGTTAAGTTGGTTATGAAAGGTTGCTAATGGGCTGGAGAGATGGCTCAGCGGTTAAGAACACTGACTGCTCTTCCAAAGGTCCTGAGTTCAAATCCCAGCAACCACATGGTGGCTCACAACCATCTGTAATGGGATCTGATGCCCTCTACTGGGGTGTCTGAAGACAGCTACAGTGCACTTATATATAATAAATAAATAAATCTTAGAGGAAAAAAAAAAGGAAAGGTTGCTTGAATGAGTAAAGTCGGCATGTAACCGAAGTTGTGCTTTGTGCGTTGTCTTGAGTCTCCTTTGACTTCCCACCTAGATTCTGCTCCTTTTGTGGTAGGGGTACTGACCACCGTCACCCGTGCCCATGTGTTCTTTCTCCTTCTTTTTGAGATGGGGTCTCACACTGTGTAGGCTGATCTCACACTTGATGTGTATGTAGTCTAAGATGACATTGAACTCCAAGCCTCTTGCCTCAGCCTCTCACCAGCTGGGATTATAGGCATACAACACCATGCCTGACCTTAGTACGTGTATTAGTAGACAGCTTATGGGTTTGGAGTCCAGATTTGGCCCAGCACCAACTCACCTTGGGATTTCACCTTATTCTTTTGTCTGAGCAGTAGTTTGTTCTAAAAACAAAACAAAACAATTTATGTGTGCGTGCCCATTCCCCCACCCTGATATGTGTGCCAGATGGAGGTCAGGAGATATCAGATCCCCTGAAGCGGGAGTTACAAGAGGTTGTTAGCCCCCAGTGTAGAATCAACCTCAAGCCCTCTGCAAGAGCGATCCTCCCTCTCAAAGGCTGAGCCATCCCTCCGGCTCCAGTTTGTTCCTTTTAATCGTAAGAACCCTATAGTTCTTTTTGTTTCTCACATTCTGTAAAAGTCCAATCTAACTAAGCTGGCATCTGCGTGTCCAGAGGCTTTCTGAGAGGGCTGGACAGGCCCTCATGTCACTTCTGCCCTCAGGCTTCAGAAGGGCTAGCTGAATGACAGAACTCTCCCTTTCTTTTTACAGGAATTATGACTCAGTCAAAACACAACCCAAGAAATACGTCAAATCCAAGTACGACTTTGTGGCGAGGAACAGCAGCGAGCTCTCGGTTATGAAAGATGATGTCCTAGAGGTAACTCATTCTTATGGGCTTAGTCCTCTAAGAAAGTAAATTTGCTGGGTTCTTCTTCTATGCATCTGCGCCTTCTGAAAGAGATCCCAAGGTCAAGAAATTGTTTCTTTGTACACGGTACAGCTGGGTATCTGTGTCTCTCTAGAAGTGTTAGCTACTTAGTTTATCAGACCCCATAACAGTGTTGTTCATTCAAGTAAGAGATACCTAGGGCATTGTGGGACAGGCAAGCACAGTTCTTGGCTTGCCTCATTGTCCTTTCTTCTGAGATCTCAGTGGAGATGAATCATGATAGTTTAAGAAAAAAAACCATTTCCTCTTTGAAAACACTTGCACAAATGTTACTTGTACTGCATTTGAGGGTACACTGAGGGTAGCATTTCTTAGGTCCTTCAGAGTTCATTTCCTTGAATGTATACAATACATTTTGGCACAATACATTTTGTTAAAAGTAGTTTCCATATTTTCCCTTTCTATTCCACAAGTGGAAACGATAGAATGTTCCAGAATGGCTATCTTATTTTCTTTCCAGCACCTCAAATGCAGCAGGGACATTCAGAGGATATAGTACATACTTGGGATAGATTTGTCCTAGGATTGATTTTATGCAAATATCAATAATAACAGTAATCAACAATACCTCTTAGTGTAATTGCTTAGAACTTCAGTCACTCATATACTTTATCCCAGTTCATTACCAGAAGTAATTTTTTTTTTCCTCTATTGAAATTGAGAAGTAAAAGTTGACCATGGTCCGTGCATGGCTGTATGGGTTTCCTTATAGTGATCGAGTCTCCGTTCTTTGCATATTGACAGATACTCGACGATCGAAGGCAGTGGTGGAAAGTCCGAAATGCCAGTGGAGACTCTGGGTTTGTGCCAAATAACATTCTGGATATCGTGAGAACTCCGGAATCTGGAGTGGGGCGCGCTGACCCCCCATACACACACACCATACAGGTAACTTGGGTTCTGGGCAAAACTTAATATCGGCAGATTTCCATGGACAGGAATTCCGTGCCTTTTGTGTGTCAATCACTTTGATATTAAATTGCTTTTATTTTTGAGAGCAACTGAAAAGCAATGTGAGACAGTAGCGAGTGATGCATGGTTTTCTGATTCATTTTGTGAGGAAACTCTTAAAGTGTCCAGCAATAAGTTACTGCTCTTGTGAATGCTTTTTTCTTTTACACCAATTTGTAGTATTTCTGATAAATATAGATTTTTCCCCCTCTTTACTCATCAGTTGGCTCCGAGACTGCTGGGAGGGAGGGAGCATCTCCATCTTTTCCGGTGTTTGCCTTCAGTGTCTATCACATGTTCAGTCTCTGGCCAGCCTTCAGTTCACACTCAGCACACCTTAGCACATGCATGACCATATGTCCCGGTGTTACAGTGTTATTCCTTTATATTAAAGTTGGATGTATCTGTGATATAGATGAGACAGGACAGGTTCTTCCTCTGATCCCTGAAGACTTCCAGAGGCTCCCACAAGCCACAGTTTCAGGATTTTAGGGGCGTGGTCAGTTCCTCTGTTATGGCAGCTGCGTTTACTTGAGCTGGCTCTCTGGAGTGAGGTCGTGCGATGGGACTAGAGTGGGTGGACTCTCTATGCACAACCTCTGAACCCGAGTTGCTTCTGTTCCATGTCTTAGGGTCGAAGTCCTAATTTCCAATGGTGAGAAAAACATTCCTGGCTCCTTTTTTATCTTGAAGATGACAACATCTTCAGGCCTTGGACGGAGTCCATTGTCCCAGCTGCCACACTGTTTCTGAGCACTGGGAGTCACTTTTAACTCTCAAGTGTAGAATAGACCCTTGCCCCTTTCCAGAGTGATTTGGCCTTACTAGAAGCCCCAAGCCAACCAAATATCAGCAGTGGGTGTGGAAACACATACCCATCTTCCCAGTACTGGGCAGGTAGAGACAGAAGCATCAGGAATTCAATGTTATCTTGGACTAACAAAGTAAGGTCAAGACCAGCCTGGACTGTGTAAGGCTCTGCCTCTAAGAGAGAGAGAGAGAGAGAGAGAGAGAGAGAATGAATAAAAAACATTGGTGGGGTTTGTTTGTTTGTATTTTTTCCTGACATGACACGTGTACTTACTTATGCCAATCGTTTGTCATTAGCTTTTGATGCCAAAGAAGGAATTTGAATTATTCAAGGTATGGTCTGCTGTGTTTCCCATGGATTTTTGCAGTGAATTTTTTCTGAACTTAATTTTCCATACCTCTTCCTTCCCATAAGTTCCTCCTTCTTTAAGTGTGAGCTGTGTCTCCTCGAGTAATGACCTAAGGCTTCTCTCGGGAGGGGGAACACCGATCCTCTGCTTTCTTTCTTGAAAGTTTTTTTTTTTTTTAAACTTATCTTTAACAGTGATGTCATATGTGCTTGAAGTGTGTGCCTAAAATCTCGAGAGGGGGTATTTGCCCTCTGAGAAAGTAAAGATTTTTAAACATTCTAACTAATAACAAAGTGTAGCTTGCACTGATTCTAAAGAATATCCTCCAGGCTCATGGGCAAATAGATCCAAGAATTTCTAAGTGGACATATTAAGAATAATTACTCAGGTTGAGCTTGGCTTGCATGATTCCTAGGAACAGATAAGCTGAAAATAAGGTAACTTAATTAAGCTTACAAGTCGTGTGTGTGTGTGTGTGTGTGTGTGTGTGTGTGTGTATGTGTGTTCCAAATCTCTGTCCCCATAGGGACTCCCCACACAGGAGTCTGACTTTCACTCTTTCCCTGCTTGCTGTTTGGTCTTGCCTTTTACTTCAGCTGTGACTCCTGCCCCAGGCTGTGTGGTGGCTTTCCCTGTTTCAGGCTTCCCTCTGGCTAAAGTGAACCCAAATGATGAGTACATGCCTCAGGCAAGGCAAAAATAGGACAGGGAGAGAACAGACACATACAACCCACATCTCTCTCTCTCTCTCTCTCTCTCTCTCTCTCTCTCTCTCTCTCTCTCTCTCTCTCTCCCTCCCTCTCCCTCTCTCCCTCCTTTTCCTCTCCCCCTCCCCCTGATTCTTTTCTTTCACATAACCTCATCTTTATTTTTGTCAACTTTGACACAACCAAGATTTTGTTTATTCAGAAGTACCAGGAGTCTATGTTGAAACTTTGTGTAAATAGCGACGTGTGGTTGCTGTGAAGGATTTCATGTTCTGGCTGTTTCTCTTTTGAACCCTTCCACAGTCCCTGTAGAAATTGGGTGTGTGGAAGAGTGCATGTGTGGAAGAGAGAGTGCGTGTGTGGAAGAGTGCCTGTGGCTGTGAGCCCTTTCCTTACCCCTCTTCCCCCCCTTCTCTGTCATTTTCCTCCCTCCTGACCCCCTCCCCATTCCCTCTTCCCTCTCCTCTCTGAATGTGTCAAGTTTAGGGTGAGGACCTACCATTGAAAGGAATTGAATAGAGTGGTTAAGAACATTCACTGCTCTTCCAGACGACCTGAGTTCAATTCCCAGCAACCACATGGTGGCTCACAACCATGTATAGTGAGATCCAATGCCCTCTTCTGGTGTGTCTGAAGATAGCTACTATGTACTCATATACATTAAAAAAATAATAAAGGTACTGTTCTTTTGTTTTTGTTTTGTTTTGTTTTTAAAAGGAATTGAAAACTCTCTACCTGGGAACTCTGGGCTGAATGCAATAGAGATCTCATAAGTTGTAATAAACAGCCTACCTGCCATGACATCACTGTGTCCTTACCTACCTATCATGATATCACTGTGTCCTTAACTACCTGATATGACATCACCGTGTCCTTACCTTCTTGCTGTGACATCACTGGCTCCTTACCTACCTGCTATGATACACTGTGTCCTTACCTACCTGCTATGACAGTGTCCCTACCTACCTGCCATGACATCACTGTGTCCTTACCTACCTGTCATGATATCACTGCATCCTTACCTAACTGCTATGACATCACTGCGTCTCTATCTGTTATAACATCATTGTGTCCTTACCTACCTGCTGTGACATCACTGCATTCTTATCTATTTTCCATGACATCACTGTGTCCTTACCTACTTTCTGTAACATCACTGAATTCTTACCTACCTGCTCTGATACACTGTGCCCTTACCTGTTATGACAGTGTCCCTACCTACCTGCCGTGATATCACTGCATCCTTACTACCTACCTGATATAACATCACAGCTTCTCTCAAGGGATTCCTGTCCTTAAGGAACTTGTAGTAGTTCTGAAAAGCATGGCGTAGGATGGGAAAGACATCCCTCAGAAACATCCCAGTCAAGTACCTATCTCTACACCAGCATCACAGAGAGAGACTTGATCCCAGAACACCTCTCCTGTCTTAGTCAGGGTTTCTATTCTTGCACAAGCATCATTACCAGGAAGCAAGTTGGGGGAGGAAAGGGTTGATTCGGCTTACACTTCCATACCAAGGAAGTCAGGACTGGAACTCAAGCAGGTCAGGAAGCAGGAGCTGATGCAGAGGCCATGGAGGGATGTTACTTACTGGCTTGCTTCCCCTGGCTTGCTCAGGTTGCTTTCTTATAGAACCCAAGACTATCAGCCCAGGATTGGTCCCATCCACAAGGGGCCTTTCCCCCTTGATCACTAATTAAGAAAATGCCTTACAGCTGGATCTCCTGGAGGCATTTCCTCAACTGAAGCTCCTTTCTCTGTGATAACTCCAGCTTGTGTCAAGTTGATACAAAACTAGCTAGTACATCTCCCATGCACTGTGTGGTCAGAACAGTCACCATGCAGGAGCCGTTTTAGACTAATATGTCCATTTCTTGCATTTTGCATGTCCTTGTTTTAATATTTTAGGAAAACTGTACACATTATGAAATGGACTAGCAACTCGGGCGTTTTGTGTGTGGCAAACCCGGGCTTGAATGTGAACTGCTCCTTTCCCTCTCGGAGTGCTTTTTAAATGGCCACAGTTATTCCTCTCATTTTCGTCCCCTTCCCTTTATGCTCCTGAAGGATTCTTGGAGCAGTTCCTGGTGTAGGCTCAAGGACAGCTCTTGTCCAGGGCTGCACACCTTTTGTGTGGGTCTGTTCTGTCCGCAGGGGTCTTCACGCCTGGAACAGCACAGAATAGGTGTTGAGTTCCCACCTGAAGTCCCTGGGGGTTGTTTCGTAATCCTCACATTTGGAGTGGTTTTAACAGTTCTCCCAAGGCAGATTCCCACCTCTGCGCTAACCCCCATGGCTTTGCCAGTTTTTAAATAAAAGAGGTCGAGATGAGATGGAGCATTTACAAAAGTGTTTTGTGTGTGTGCCTTTGTGATGTGTGTGTTTGTGCATGTGAGTGTGTGTAGACAAGTGTCTGTTGTGCCTATGTGAGTGTATGTCTCTGTGTGTGTGTGTCTGTTTCAGTGAAGCCACAGCTTTTGAAAGGCACAGGAAAGTGGCCTGGCCTTCTGTTAAACAGTAGGTCACCCCAGGGCTTTGTCTCTCTTGTCTGTACAACAGATGGCTCCCAACTGCTTCCTTTCCATCCAGAGTCTACTGCCACATAAAGTTTTTTTTAAAAAAATTTTTTTCCTTGATTCCCAGGCTAGTACTGGTCATCTCCTAAAAAGATCATTTCCCATGGGTCCCCTGCTGTGTCAAGAGTAGAAATGACTTCCTCCTGATCTTATTTCTATTATACCCACAGCTGGGCTAAACAATGTTTTGTGTATTGTTAAATATTGAGTTTATGTGTTTATTATTTTTGTAGTTTTTCTTACTCCACCAAGGGGTAGGGATTAAATAATGACCAGTGTCCAAGAAACCATTGCCAGGTCTTGTGAAGCCCCCCCCCCCCCCCGTCTATTTCTCCGCTGTTGTAGAATTGTGTAGAAAGCCTATTATGGTATTGGTGCGGATTCTCACCTTGGTTTTGTGAGTGGCAGGCTGTGCACCTTTAGACATAAAATTTTGTTTTTCTCAGTTCCTGTGGGGGGTGGGGTGGGGATGAGAGGGACATATACAACCCCCTTATCTCTATATACATGTTAAATTGCCTTCAACTGAAGGTGGAAATCCTTTCCATGGGTGACCGTAAGACCACCAGCAGTATTGATTCCCAGCCCATCTCATTCATGTCTTGTTTAAACTTATTCCAAATGCTGGAATACTGCTGGACAGAGAATGACCATCTTCTTAACATCACTTCATATTCTTCAGCCAGGCCAGCTTCCCTTTAGTACTCTGGTTAAAGGTTGTTATAAATGACTTACAGAGGTTCCTGCCCCATTAGTTAGAGGTAGGGTTCTTAAACAAGGATGGCTACCATTTTTGTTGAGTAAGCATGTGTGCATGTTGTATGAGTGTGTGTGTGTGTGTGTATGTGTGTGTGTGTATCATGTACACACACACACACACACACAAATAATGTTAAAAGTGCATACAGTATAAAGTAAAATCATCACGAAAGTAAAAGAATGAGCATTCATGCACACAGCTACCTATCTCCCGACAAGAGAAACCGTAATCTGCTCCTTCAGAAAACCTGGCTTTAATACTCCATCACAAGCATGCCTCTCCCACCGAGCATTCGTTTCTCTGTTTCTACTCCACCATCTGCTACTTTGTGTCAAAAGACCTGCCTGCACACACACACACACACACACACACACACACACCGTCTTCTGTGCTCACCTCCCCAATCCTGGTAACTGCACTTTGTCTATGTTTGAATGCTTGACCTAAAGTGGATTCTTTCTAAGCTGTCGATAAGATGAACCTGTATCATATTGTTCTCCCAGAATGCTCTAATGAGCAGAGTGGGCCCTGGGATAGCCTGACTGTGGAATACATCACTGGGGGTGCTGAGCTCTCTTGAGTAGAGCCCAGTAGGGATTAATCATGTATTTACAAACTCCTTTGCTGGCTGACTTGTGGGCAGGTAATTTTGCTGTCAAAATCCAGTTTGCTCATGTTTGCTGTTATTTGATGTAAATTATAATTGATATTTTTTTCACTCCCATCTCCTGTGTTAATTTTCTCATTGGCTGTGGTTCATCCCATCTCCTAATAGCAATTACTTGGCGAGCTGTCAGAGGTAACTCACATCCATTCCCTCCTGGCAATTCTTCCTTCTGGGTTTTGGTTTTTTTTGTTTTTTGTTTTTTTTTTCTTTTTCTTTGGATTCAGTTTCTGGACTTAACACCCTCCAAATATTCCAGCTGTGCCGTTTTCAGCACAGAATTTCAGAGAGGCCAAATTTCAAGGGAGAAAATAAAGATGCTGTTCAGTGCAGGGCAAAATTGTAAGCCGAGGAGGTCTCTGCCACTGGCGGTTTTGGGTTTTACTTGCATAATCTTCCCTCTGAAGCAGGACTGTGCAGCAGTCAGGTGTGTTACTCTCCATCACTTCGGTGCTCGAGAGGTTTTACCCAGTTTTGGCTCCTAAAGAACCCAACTTAATTGTCAGTAGGAAAGTGCATTTCTTAAGAGGCAGAGACATTCTGAGTCCTCTCAGAGAACGACACAGGATGCTTTGTGTACAGAGGAGCTTGGCGTTTGTGAGAGACGGTGATGGGACTCAGGAAGTGACAGCATTATATAAACGTGGGTCCATCCCAGCAACTCTGTGAGGGTCGTGGGGTTTAGTGGTGATTCCTGGGAACAGCCCTGGGCCAAGATTTCTCATCAGATTGGAGCCTGGGCCTCCTTTGGGGCGTGAAGAAAAGGCTCCAAGTGAACTGTGTTCAAGGAAGCCTTCTAGGTCTTGAGGTGTGTTGCGAGTCATTGGTCTGTGCCTCCAACAGGAAGAGTCCAGCACAGGAGTGTGAAAGCAGAGAGCAGGTGCTTAGCAGTAGGTAGAGAGGAGCAGAGGTGTTGGGGAGGGACTTAGAGCATAAGGTCAAGGGTCAGCCCTGACTAAGTGACTTTCAGAATGAGTCACACTGATTGGAGGATCTGGCCCTCTCTCCCTTCTCTTGTCAGAGGTTGGAGGCATGAAGCAGGCTGAGAAGACTGAGGGGAGAGGGGGTACACAAGTAAAGATAATTTATGGCACGGATCATGAGAATGGCTCTACTTGGCTTTCAAAGCTTCCATTCGGTCTACACTTTTGAGTGAGGTCCGATGGTACTGTTGCCTTCTACAGCAGCAGGGGTTGAATGAACCTGGACGCGAATACTTGGTGAGCCCGGCTCCAGGCTTGCCTGTGACACTGCCACCAGGTTCTGAGCGTCTCACTGTATTATTCCACAGATAGAAAAACACTAGCTGTTCTTGTTTTTATGGAAGCAGGCAGAATGAATCACATTGTTGGGCTCAGAGCCTGTAGCACTTTCCGTTGGCATAGGTTTTGGGAAAAGAAAAAACCAATCATTGAAATTCTGGCACTTTTGGAACACTGACACGATTTCATTAAGCCGTCACGAAGTGAAGCGCAAAGGACATGCTTGTCTAGGGAACAAAACATATATATTAAGTGTCTTTGGTGTGTGCTAAGTGGAACTTTTGGTGATGTTTGCTATGTTTGGATTGCTTTAGATATCTATTGGCCCAAATATAAGAGAACTATCTTGTGGGTTTGTAATGACACACCAGTGCTTTCCAAGGAGATGCTGGGAGGATCAGAAACCACTTCATCTCCTGCTTACCTTTGTGGCAGTCACTTATCCACCTTCCATCTCCTCCCCCATGCTCTCCTGGTTGCTTCCCTCCCCTCTGTATCTAGCAACACTCTCTAGCCCTCTTTGAGTACCCCTCCCCCTCCCACCTTCCCAGCACCCCCTTCCACCTTTACACCATCTGCTGGGATGAGTCATAACCCTGAGTAACAGCCACAAAGCCCAAGGGTCCCTTCCACAGGCATTAAGTTGTCTTCCTGGGAAGGCACCTTGGTCAGTCGTTGGTGTGTTGTTTTGAGTGACAATTTAGTTTTAACGTCATGTGTGGTGTGTGTTTTGATGGTTTTAATATCTGTGGCAATCTGGGGTGGGGGACACTCTTGAAACTCAGGATTGCCTTATATTTGGGCCACCTTAGAAGTGAGACATAAATACTGCAAGCCCCAGACTTCCAAAAGGCTTTCTTGTGGATTTTATCCCGCTAACCTTACCTGCTAACTGGAACTGTGCCAGTGCAGTATTTAGATGTCACTTCACCTGTAACTTTGCATCTTTGATTCTGCAAAGATGCACCTGTGGAAAACTTGGAGTCTTTGACATGTAGTTGTCTGCTAGCTACATTGTTTTATCTATATTTAAAGTTTTGGCTATTGTATTGAATATGAAATATACACAAATATTGTTTTCCTTATAGCTCAATTGTACACTTTACCACATCTTCCTTTGAAAATGTAAATCCCTGACCACAGGCCTCCCCTGCTTTCCCCTCCCCTCTCCCCCTCCCCTGCCTCCTCCTCCTCCTCCCTCTGCCTCCCTCTCCCCCTCCCTCTGCCTCCCTCTCCCCCTCCCTCTGCCTCCCTCTCCCCCTCCCCCTCCCCTTCTCCCTTCCCCTCCCCCTCCCACTGCCATTCCTCTTTTCTGTTCTGAGGACAGGAGGGTGGGCTAGAGCATTTCTGTGTTGGGCAAATGCTCTAGCAGCGAGCTGCATCCCCAGCCAGAGCTGGGCCTTTATCCTTAAAATCACCCCCTCCCTCCATGTGCTCCCGTTTTTAACAAAGAAGATTTCTCATGTGAATAAATGAAGAGTAATATGGTGGTAGAAAGGGCTGTACCTTGAAAAAGTTAATAACCACCGCCGTGTAAACCTCGTTAATTATTTTAAAAGCACAGCCCCTTTATTCTCCAGATTCACACATTGCTCCTCAACCCTCCTTGTAAACAACGGATCGAAAGACCCCTGACTGTGGCCTACGCTTAAAACAAGAGCAAGCTACACCCAGTGTCACTGACTTTCAGCACCACTGAAGTTATTATTTGCTTAAACTGTAAAAAATAATCAGAGTGCTTCTAACCTACCATAGTCGTGTGTAAGTTCAAGCCCAAACCTAGCTTTCCTGGTATGTATCATTATGATATTGATTATTTTTGGTTTGAACTTGACACTCTTTAAACTCACACATTGACTTTGAACATGGTCTTAATAACTATGAAATCATATTGGATTAAAAGTGTATATACAAACCTACATTATTAAGGGTTGGCACAGATAACTTTACAAAAAAATATCGAACGATGTTCTGTCAATTCGTACTTCATTTTCCAGCCTAAGTACACACACGCAGGCACCCACACACTCATTCATATATATGTATTCACACATATATATTTCAGGTTAATTATTATCTTTTATAGAAACAAAGGACGGAATACGGCCTGAGATCAGCGGATACTCCTTCTGCCCCATCACCCCCTCCAACGCCAGCACCCGTTCCGGTCCCCCTTCCACCTTCTGTACCAGCACCCGTTTCTGTGCCCAAGGTTCCAGCAAATGTCACTCGCCAGAACAGCAGCTCCAGTGACAGCGGGGGCAGCATTGTGCGGGACAGCCAGAGATACAAACAACTCCCAGTGGACCGTAAGTTTTCCCAGCGGCCAAACCCAGCTCCACTGAGTCTGTTCATAGTAAATATTGTGAGGTAAATACGATAAATAATAGCTGCTTATACATCATGGATGCCTGCCGGGTTTCTCTCCCTCTGAGTTTCTCTGAGGAGCAGGTCATTTTTCTCAGCCCTCTAAGGCATGTATCTCTTCACATACCCCTGCAGTGCTGTGACTGCTGAATGCACACTTGCTTGAGCAGATATACTGGGATGGACATCCCTTCGCACCTACAAACTTCAAGGCTTTAGTGAGCCTCTCCATATCTGAGAGTCTGGAAAGTGGGGGAAGCCAACACTAATCTGGTTCTTAGGACAAGTGTGAAGATTCAGTGAGACACCGCCTGAAAAGTAGGGCACTTGGGGGCACCCAGTCTCTCTCTCCTGACAAGTTTTTGTTTGTCACAATTGAGACCTGCTGCTGGCACTTCACCAGGTGTGCTTGGTAATAGTGTGCATTGTGCAGGCAGCTGGAAATGTGAGCAGTGCTGGGTTTGAAGACTAGGAATGATTTTGACCACTGTAAGCAAGTAGTCAGCAAATGCCTGCTGCTATCATCCGCATCTCCTCCTCTTCCTCTCTGTCCTCTGCCAAGAGTCTGCTGTCCTCAGACACATACACAACCACACCACTTTTACACAGTCGCCCACCAGTATCAACATCAGATTTTCTTCTAACTTTGACAGCATATTTTCACAAATTAAAATTGATTTTCCCATGAGAATAGTATCTATGGGGACGATTGTAAAATAAACAAAATTAAAGATGCTATGATAACATAGGCTTCTTCTGTGGCCAGGGCAGAGCTGTGTGGATAGTCGAAAAGCTAACGGTAACCCTGAGAGGTTTTGCTGTACCTTGTACCTTAGGGCCGTATGCTCTATGTCTGATGATGTTTGTAAAGCACTGCAAGTCAACCTTTGCAGCTCTTTACAGAAAACATGGAAAACCAAAACCAGGAAAACATTTCCTATAGCTGAAGTTTGAGAAAAGTATATAGAAGGTCGGGGACATGTTGTGTGGGAGTCATCTACCATCCTGCCCCGGGGCCACACCCAAGGTCCTGCGCCTTTCTCTCGATAAATGACTCTTACTATAAATGACCGATCCGTTTCTATTCTCTTCGCACTGTTTATGTTCCGGAGACCGATTCTCGGCTTAGTCTTACTGTACAGTCTCACCTTTGACACCAGGTGCTTCGTAGCTGACATCATAGACCTGACGTCATAGACCTGCAGGCTCCTGAGGCTCAAGTGTTGTAGAAATCTTTGATCTCCACCTGGGGTCTCTACCTCACCTTTGACCCTTTAGTTCCTGAATGAAAGACACACATAATTTATATTTACAATAACTTTATATTTACTAGAGCTGGGCAGATATCTAGCCTCTATGCTGTTAGGATCTACTTTCCTATGAATAACCCTGAGTTATTACTTACTGTGTTCCATCTGGGCTGCTCTAATCAGCCAGCCCTCAGGGCTGTGTTTTTATGGCTCACCTAACTCAAGGAAGCTTCTCCTTCCTCCTCCTATACCTTCTTCTCCTCCTGCTCCTCTTCCGACCCCAAGGCCAGGAAACCTAAACCCCACCTATGTCTCTTCTGCCTTAGCTATTGGCTCTTGCCATCTTTATTTACCAATCAGAAATAAGTTGGCGGACTCTCTCCTCTCTGGGACAAGCAGGTCTTAGAGTCCTGCACTTAGCATTACAGTAGATCACAAAAAGCCAAACCTTAACACCCAGGTCAAACTACATTCCTAAATGTTTTGGTGCCTTTTGACCCAAGTGGCTTCCAGCTCCATGTGACCCTCAGGATCAGTCTCAATAAATGGAAAATGCTGGAGAGGAAAGTAGATGGATTACTCTGTAGCTGTTATGGAAGTAGTGGCTAGGTGTAATAAGCACAAGCCTGTTGCAGGCCTGAGTTCCTCTCCTGAAGTATAAATGATTCAGATCACCTCTGTATTCATGTCTGACCTCATTAGAAAATAAAGGAGGGGCCCGGCAAGATGCTGACTCAGTAGGAAATGGTGCTGACTATCACCAAGCCTGACCTGAATTAAGTCCCTGAGGTCTCCAGGGCAAAAGGAGAGACCCAACTCTCTTGTGTTGCCCTCTAAAAACTCACACACACACACACACACACACACACACACACAAATAAATAAATAAATAAATAAATAAATAAATAAATAAATAAATGTAAAATATAATGAAAACTGAAAAACTGGAAAAACAACGAATCCAGTCTCGGAAATGACTGTGTATGAGTGTGAAAATATGTGTAACTCTGGGCTTTTAAAGGGACGCTTCCTTTGCAAAGATACCAGAGAAACAGTTTTCAGCTGGGAAAGTTCCACGAATATGTTTCGTTTCCCTGGGGAACGTTCCCTCTGAGAAATGACTCTCCTTTTCGCCTTTCTTCCCACAAGTTTACACATGACTCTGTCTAACACGTCAGCACAGTGATCTCTGACACTGTGGTGGGCTGTTCCAGGCCTGGGGTCAGAGTTCAGAGGCATCCAGTCCCCTTTTGGAGCAGTGCACGGCCTGGAACAGCCTGTTCTTTGTCCCACTTGAAGAAACTCAAGAGCCTACTGGGGAAGATGCATAGCTTGAATTCTTGTAACAAGTAAACTCTCCTGATAATTGAAACTCATCATTTTCAAGTCAGATTTTCATATGTGAATGGGTCCCAGGGTCTGTAAAGTAGACCAAATTAACACATAAGCTTGCTTCTTTAACCTCAGATAGCCATAATTGCTCACGAAAAACTTCTTTTTTTAAATATCTCAAGAGTGCATTTTGGCATTAAATAAATTTATTTCTTTGTATAAAATGAATATCTCCTGATAGCACATTTTTAGAGTTTTTTTTTTTTTTTTTTTCCTGAACAGAGGTCAGGGCTGTCTCATGATCATTTAGCAGATGGCAAAATTAAGTATGTGTGTCCACATTTCTTTCAAGATAGGGTTCTTGCTACTATAGTCTCTGCTCATTCCCCAAGCTTCTGATAAAAAATAAAAGAAAAAGGCTAAAAAGTGGGAACTCAAGCAAATCTCATGGCTGTGAGCAAGGGCAAGACGTCAAATGTCCGACTGACAATTCAGCAAAGGGTGGAGATAGGTGGAGTGTTTGTCCTGCATGCATGAGGATCTGAGTTCAGATCTCCAGTGCCCATGTAAGTATCCAGGCATGGGTATGAACTTCATTCAGGCAGAGACAGGCAGATCTCAGCTCTCTGGCCATCCAGCCAAGGCAACAAGCTCCAGGTTCAGTGAGAGACTTGGGGAGTGACTGGCAAAGACATCTGACCTTTGACCTACATCCAAGTTCACATGCATAACACACACACACACACACACACACACACACACAGTATAACCAGTGGCCAAGGAAGGAACCCACAGTAGAATGCGCCCTCTGTACGGAACTGCTACTTGGAGGTGGTTGGAGCCAGGCATTGTGTAAGCCGTCCATCAGAGATGCAGAAAGCATCACCTCCTGCCACTTTTGAAGATGCCGACCTGTTAGTTTGCTTTGCATTTCTTCTTCTTCGCTCCTTTGAAATCTAAGCCCTTTGACTTGACTGCAATCCTTTGCAATCAGAACTGTTACTGTAGGGAGAGGTGTGTTTATTGTTAGGAGAGAACTCTGAAAATGGAAACCAAAACAAGGGGCCTTCTAGAAAGAGGTGTCTTTGTAATGCCCTGAGAAAGCCTACCTGTGGCCTTGGGGCCCTCTGCAGTGGAGAAGAAGGTGTTTTCTCTTTGTTGTTTAAGGCTGACCTATCTCCTGCTCAGCATGGCATCCTATGAGCTAAAGCAGCCCCTGGAACCCAGGTTCTGTTTGCTTTCATCCATCCATAATACCCTTCTTTCCTCCAGTTTTCTTTCTCTTTCTCTTTGTTAATTTTATATATATATATTTTTTTTTTCATTTCTTCAAAACATTTCCTAAATGGGAAGGGGTTCTCTCTCCAAGAGGTTTTGCCTTCGGTGGCTGCTAGGGAGACAAAATCATTGTCTTAGTGCCATAACCACTGGTGAATCACAGATGCTCAAGGGGTTCGCTTCATACTGAGCCTCTGTGAGTGGGTCACAAAGCAAACACAACAAGAGGACCTGAAGGCAGGATGGTTGCCCAAGTAGGGGATGGTGGGGATTAGGGTAGGAGGTGAGGGGTGATAAATATGAGCCAAACATATATATATATATACACACATACATATATATGATATATATACATACACACATGTATATATATGTATATAAATAGTGTATAATATTTTATACATAGTATACATTACATATATGTATATGTATGTATATATAATATACATGTATCTATAGAGAAAGAGTGAGAGAAAAAATTGTTGAAGAATGAACTAATTAAAGTTAACATCTCTTTCAAACTTGAGACCTTAATACAAATTAGACTCTCATAGCACTAATTGTTTCACAGTTCACTTACTTTCCAGAGACACTAAACATGCTCCCTGGATGGCATAAACAGCTCCCTCAGCTGTCAGGTCATTGCCACTTGCCAGGATAATTAGTTAATTGGTTTATGATACCAGTTCTGAGTTCTTGAAAACAGCAACAGATAGCAATGTACCGAAATATGCACATGTATTTTTGATGCATAGAGGTATTATCTCCCTTTATTTCGACCCCCTTGCCTTTTTTTTTCTCATAACGCACACTCATTCATAAACACATGGCTAGGAGTGGAGGATGCTGGGGACGTTCACCGAAGGTCATCTCAGTGATCTGAGTATAGAACAGCCCTGGTCTGAAAGTCAGACCAGTTGGATCAGCTCGTTTCTATGGCTAATGACAGAGCCACTCAGACAGGTCATTTCTCTTCGTTCTTTATCTCCTGACCTAGATAACATGATGACTGGAACATGGTGGTTACCAAGGTCTCAGGGAAGAGGTGAGGTGAAAGGGCAAGGTGAATGACTGTCGGCCTGGATGAGACTGGTAGCATGGTCAGGAGTTGGAGGCTGAAGTAGCTATGTGGATTAGAAATGCTCTGGGGAAGGAAATTACCATTTTAACCAGGGCTGGAGAAGCTGAAGGAGTTGCAAAGGGAGTCAAGTAGGTATATTGGTGAGGTGTGGGGGATTCCAAGCAAAAGAGGCCGTAATGGCCAATAGCTTCAGAGGCACCAAGGAAGCAATACCATGTCAGCTAGGGTAGGGAGCTGGAGGAGAGACAGATAATTTCCTCTGAGAGGTAGAGACCAGGCAGTGGTTTGCAGCCCAGGGGCTGCAGTATCTGACAGGACCATTGCAGTCTGCCTGTTAGCAGAGGATGACAGGAGAGGCGGGGGTGGGTGTTGCAGCCCGCCCGCGGTCCACAACACGAACGGTTCACTGAGAATGGCAGTTCCCTGCAAAGAGAGGAATCTAGACGGGGCGGAAGAAACAATGGAGTCAAGACAAGACTCTGATCAAGACTCAATTTTACTAATTCCAGACACTCAGTTTATAAAGGAAGGGGGAGGGAACCCAATTTCCCGCCAAGTAACTCAGGGTCCAGTAGCAGGACGAACACGTGTGTGACTCCAGGCAGCAAGGGCAGGTTCCAGCAGTGGGCGTGGCAGGACGAATGAGCCGGTAGCTCCACCCTTGAGCAGGCAGGTTCCAGGCTGGGGGGAAGGGAGGCCACATTTCCCCCCATTAGATAACAAAACAAAAATAAAAAAAAGGGGGTGGCCTGTGGCAGAAAAATTATCTATGTTCAATAGTTCTGCCTGAGTTCCTAGGGCTAAAGAAAAAACTGTATCTGGCTGAGACTGTCTTAAAAGCACTGACTGAATAGCAGCACTGGGCTGTAGGCTCTGACTTTATAATGCTAATTAGTGCTGAATAGGTAGCTACCTGTTTACATTTTAAGTAGGGCGTTGGAACCCTGGCTGAGTTTAACTAAACAATTTTAGAATAACACTGAACTGATAATTATCCACAATTTTGGGTGAAAGGCAGGGGGACAGGGAGAAGGGGTTAAGACCAGCTCTTTAGTACAAGGCCAATTGGCTTTTTTATTATTTGGGTGGGAGGCAGTGAAGGGCTTGCCCTTACGACAGCAAGGTCTCCAATCTCTCTCCCCCCTATTAATTAAGTTTAAATAGGCAATGCTTAACAGAGGTGATCAAATGATTTTCTCATCCGTAGATGAGTGGGCCTTTAACCTTGACTTGGGTGGACATTGGCCTGATTCCTCCCGTGAGCATTGTAACAACTCACATCTGTGGCTCTTGGTATCTTTTGGGGAGGGGAGGCAGAGCCTTAAGTATTTTTGGTTTTTAGCTGGAATCGGATACCAACCTCCGTCAAATCAGGTGTGTCGCACAGGGAACTCAGAAACGGTCAAACTGGACCTTCCCTCCGCAGTAATCTCCTGCGCCAAGCGGTACCCATACCGTATTCATATGATTATGAATCAGTAGCGCAATTCTGAGTTATTGCGAGGTCTCTATATGAGACTTGTCAACCTCAGATTTAGCAAGGCCTGGACAAGAATTATGTCAGTATTAACACCATTAATTTTGGTTAAAATAGGAGCTGAAAGTCTTTCCTCTTCATCTCTGTTATTCCCAGTAGCCTGAGGAACTAAGGACACCTTGCAGTAACAGCAAGGGTGAAAAGCCAGAGGCCAGCTAAGGGACTAAGCCTATATCTATCAAAATAAGAACTAATCTTTGTAAATATATATGAAATTTCTACTTCCCTAGCTCTCCTGGTAAATCTAAATCTTATCTTAGACTGAAAAGCCACATGCTGGGATGTCCCTGGAAGGGAGATTAGCAGAACCACCTGTTTGCTCATAGGGGCGGGGCGGAGAACCGGAGAATGTAGATCGACCTGCTTGAGAGAAGGAAGAATTCTAAACAATGAGAGTGTAGCAATGTAAATTTTCTGTTTGGAGAAGTCAAGGTACTTTATTTAGATGCAAATTGTAAAGCTAAAGTTAATCTCGGGCCTCTTGTAGGGGAATTGGCTCAGAGGAAACAGTGTTTTTTGAGAGCTTCCACTCCCAGCTCAAGAGGAATTTTAGTCTTTAGAATGATACTTACGAGGAGAGACAGAATCTGTGTTTACCTGACGAATTAATCTCTCTGGTAGCCACCGTGCTTCATCTTCATCTCGTGAAAAAACACAAACCGAGCCTCTTCCCCAGATTAGAACTGGATCTGGACCCTTCCATTTATTAGTCAGGGCGTCCTTCCATTTTACCAATGCATAAGAATTAGAAGTAACTGGGTGCCAGTGGCGTTCCGCTGCATACTGACCTTTAATGTCAGTTTGCAAAACGTTTAGGACAAATAAGGTAAAGGCAAGATGAGCCTTTGGTGACTTTGGGGAAATGCTCTGAATTAACTTTGCTAGGTAATTTAGAATATAGGAATCTCTAATAATTGAACTGAATATTAGACCAGTCTAAGATTGAGTTAGAATGGCTGGTCACACTGAAGAAGAGTGAAAAATCATTATGACTCTATTAAATGACTAATTTTACTAAGTCTGAATATACAGTCTCTGATGTACTATTGCCATAAAGTTAAAAGGCTAGAAGCTAGTCTAAACTGGAAAAATGACAAGTAAGGATGGATCTAAAACATGAATTTAATCTTTTAGTCCTTTTAATCAGGACACTGAGTTAACTTACCTGTCAGCTCAGCACACGAATTACCAATATGCTTCTGTAGAGTTCTGTGGAGAGAACCTGTTTTTCCCTTTCCTAATAAGGTAGCTGTTTTAGGATCAATTTATAAGCCAATAAGTAGACCCTTTTAAGATACTAAAAAGCATTTATTAAATTTGACATTTTAATCTCAAATTTTGAAAATAAAGGTATGTTTTAAATAGTGTGCATGGAAATGCACTAAATAGTATATATGGGGATACAATTTCTCTCTTTTGTCTTTTAAGAGGTTAAAGTTTAAAATTTTACAATATCTAACCTTTTGAATTAATAACTTTTTGGACAAAACATTTTAAATATTTGGCTGTAAAGGGGCAGTGACTAATTGCACTTTTAATTATTTTTTTTTTTAAGGAACGGTTGTAACTAGAAAGCTTGAAAAGTTATTAAGAGTCACACGTGCATAATTTATTTATTTATTAACTAGAAATATGTATAAGCAATTGTAAATTTGAGAATTAATAGTATCTGAGGGACGAACAATTTTAAGTAATTATGAGCTCAGAGATATAGCATTGACTATCAATATATAAATTAAGGTTTGATTGTTCAGCATTTTAAAACACCATCTACAGCACACAACCAGATTATTTGTGCTGGAATAGGGGCAACTGTGTGTCTTAAGACTCCGCTCCACAGCAGCTAGTTGGGCCCACGTGGGCTAACGATCGGCTGGGAGGATGAGAAAAATGACTTTACAATAATGTTTTTTCTGGCCAAAGAATTGTCTTGGGCACAACTAATTTTTAATTACCAATTAACAACAATTATAAAAGCTTTTTTTTTTAATTTTTTTTATTTTTTATTTTTTATTTTTTTTTTGGTTTTTCGAGACAGGGTTTCTCTGTGTAGCCCTGGCTGTCCTGGAACTCACTTTGTAGACCAGGCTGGCCTCGAACTCAGAAATCCACCTGCCTCTGCCTCCCGAGTGCTGGTCCACAACAGGTGGGGTGATGGAGAGAGGAAGCAGAGACCTGTGGTAGGTTGCTGCCTCTGACCAAGCTGGAGGCAAGCGAGAGAAAGAAGTGGCAGGATTGGCGATACATCTCGAAGTGGGGGATTCAAGGGATTTGCTAGTCGGGTCTGTCCATTATAGATTGAAGGGCTACACCACTGGCTGGTTCTGAGGTAAATGGAAAGATGAAGTTGCCATTAGAGAGTGAAGAAACGTGAAAAGAAAACCAGGAACCTTGATGAGCTCGGAGCACTGAGGAGGTGCCGAGGTGTGACAGAATGCCTTTGAGGAACATTTTGGAGATCATTACTTATTTACTTACTTTTGAGTCGGGGTTCCTTGGTGCAGACCACTCTGCCATGGATTCACTGTGCAGTTTCTGGGGCTTCTTTGACCTCCTTAATTTTATTCCTAAGTTAGGAAGCGAGATCATCAGAGTGAGGATCAAAAATAGGTTGGAGGTCTGTCGAGCAAGCCTTGGATATGAAAGCGTCATCTAAGGAGGGAGATTATATGTGGTCATGACCTAGGCACTCGGACATCCAAGGCCAGACTCTTAGGGGAGGCTGGCATGGGGATTATGGAGTGTTTGTGTCCTGGATGTCTGCCTACTGAATGATGACAGCAGCTTCCTCCCTTGGCCACCCCCGGCTGCGACCACCAGAAGGACTTCTAGATAAGTCCCTGGATGAGATCTTACTGGTTTAAAGCAGGATAGAAGATACTCAGGACCGCAGGCAGCCTAGTGGGGATCCTAACTGTAAACCAAGCACAAGGCGCTCAGCTGCTCTCTCGTGTACAGTAGAACAGGTGCAGGCCCAGCCTGTGGAGACGACTGAGCCAAGAGAAGGGCCCGGAAGATGCTTTAGCAGTTTTTCATGCAGTTTATACCATGTTGAGGTACAAGTGAGAGGAGATAGCAAGAACTCTGTAACCCTGGGCCCCAGGCTTCACAAGACTCCGAGGCTGATTAGGGCTGGGGTTCTGGATGGGGACATCATATCAGAGATGTCTGACCATGACCGCTCCCTCTCCGTGTCCAGGAAGGAAGTCCCAGATGGAAGAGGTTCAGGATGAACTCTTCCAGAGGTTGACCATCGGGCGCAGTGCCGCGCAGAGGAAGTTCCACGTGCCACGGCAGAACGTTCCAGTGATCAATATCACTTATGACTCCTCACCGGAAGAAGTCAAGACATGGCTGCAGTCGAAGGGATTCAACCCCGTGTGAGTGTCCGGTGTGGACTGGCTGTCTTCTCAGCTGGGTCACTTATGTGCCACTCATGATTCTGATAAGTTGTCGGAGCCCGTGCTTTGTCCCGTAATGAGGAAATGGTGGCTAACGCTTCAAAAGCAAAGAAGAGGAAGATAGAATTGGGAGAAGAGAGTGACAAATTTCTAGTTCTTGGTGTGGATCCCTTACCAGTCTCTTGGACAGTTGTTATCAGCTGTGAGGACTACTTGCATTTTATTCTATATGATCAGTTATGCAGGGAAGAGGACGATGGTTTCAGCTAGACCATGTCTTGTAGGGCACGCAACATAAGTCTTCTTGCGGATGGATAGCATGTCTCAAGGCTGTAAATCTGAGGGATCTTTTCTGCTCTAGTATCTCTGATCTAAAAGTCTGTAGATGTTTTGTGTATACTCAGAACCATCCATGAATAATTCATGTTGGAGTAATCTTAATATAGAAACTCACTCACTTGTGAGTGTAACATAACTGCCAATGAAGTGCAGTTGTTAGTCACCATGTTCCTCGAAAACTGTCTGTTGCTGTGTTTGGGGTAAGAAACATAAGCCTGAGGAGAGTGATAGATAATTAGAAGCCCAACTGCATCCTTTAAGATGCTCACTGGTCATTCTGTGTGAAAGGAGCCTCAGGGTCATGGCCATAGCCATCCCTTGGTATCCCTTTGTCTCAGCACCACCGTGCTATTTAAGGATATGGAATACACAATACTGGCCTGTACCTGTAATCCCAGTCCTTGGGGGGTGGGGGTGGGGCAGGGATAGTGGGGAGGGCCTGCAGTTCAAAGTCAACCTGAGCTACATAGAGAGTTCTAAACCAGCCTGGGCTACATGAGACCCTGTCTCAGAAATGAAATAAAATGAGTATTCAAAAAACAGGTAGATAACTAGATAGGTGATAGATAGATAACTAGATAGATAGATGATAGATAGATAGATAGATAGATAGATAGATAGATAGATAGATAGATGATAGACAGACAGAACTGGAAAGATAGTTTAGTCATTAAAGCTAGGCAGACCAAGTGAAAGCTTGAAGAAGGAGAGACAGAGAGAGTCAGCTTCTCTCTTGCTGATTTCCGACCCTCACAATAATTTATTTCCTTGTGCTCCGATTGTAGGACTGTCAATAGCCTCGGGGTGTTGAACGGAGCGCAACTCTTTTCTCTCAACAAAGATGAACTGAGGTCTGTCTGCCCTGAAGGTGCCAGAGTCTTTAACCAAATCACTGTTCAGAAAGCTGCCTTGGAGGTAAGACTTGTGGAATGGAGCTGCTCAGAGAGAGAGAGCGAGGACTGCCACTGGCAGCTCTGGAACCAATGACCATGTCGATAGTGGCCAGTTTCCCCTCGCTGAAGAGATGAATTAAAAGCTTGGCTCAGTTTTTCCTACTCTGCCACTAAATACCATCAGTAACTGTGTTCAAAAAGGTTCTCTTTCAAGGGCAGCTAGATGAGCATTGAACAAAAGCACGGTGCTCTTAGTTTATTGCATGGGCTGCTATAAGAACTTCAGTTTTGCTAATAGAATAAACCCATACCTGAGTGAGGAACAGTACGAGAGGCCAGGCCTATATTTCTTCCTTCCTTCCTTCCTTCCTTCCTTCCTTCCTTCCTTCCTTCCTTCCTTCCTTCCTTCCTTTCTTTCTTTCTTTCTTTCTTTCTTTCTTTCTTTCTTTCTTTCTTTCTTTCTTTCTTTCTTTCTTTCTTTCGTTCTTTTGGAAATGTCAGTGCAATAAATAAATAAAACCCTAGGTGTGGGGTGCCTGGAGAGATGGCCCACCTGTTAAGAACATGCCCTGCTTTTACAGAGAAGCTTACTCACACATATCCACCTGTAACTCCAGCTTCAGGAGTTGGGCACTATATCAGGATACACACACACACACACACACACACACACACACACACATATATGATATACATATCGGGGCAACTATGTTCATGTACCCACATACATGTACAACTATGTAAAACTGTGGCTGGGCATGGCAGGGGCAAATCTGTAATCCAGCACTCAAGAGGTGGAGGCAGAAAGTTGAGTTCAAGGCCAGCCTCAGCTATACAATGAGTTCAAGGACTGTCTGGACTCCTGCGATCCTTTCTCTGACAAACCAAAGTCCTGGATGCATTTCCCAAGGCGAGTAATCCACCCACAGAATCATCAGGAGTGTTACAGAAGGTCACTGGGAATGTACAGCTGAGGGCTAGGGAGACAGCTTAGCGACTAAGAGTAGACGCTAATGAGGGCTAGAGCCTCCAGTCCCTGCATCTATTTAACCACCTAAGCATTCCACAAATGCTTCACTACAGCTCTGGGAATCTGAAACCTCTTCTGGGCTCTGAAAATGCACAGGCAGACCTGTGAGTGAACATATATAAAACACACACACACACATACACACACTCACACACTCACACACTCTTACACAGATATGTTCTTTCACAAACACATAGACACATAAATAAAATATTTTTTCTTTTTCTTTTTTTTTTAAAGAGTTATTTATTTTTACTTATATGAGTACACTGCAGCTGTCTTCAGACACACATCAGAAGAGGGCATCAGATCCTGTTACAGATGGCTGTGAGCCACCATGTGGTTGCTGGGAATTGAACTCAAGAAGAACAGTTAGTGCTCTTAACCACTGAGCCATCTCTCCAGCCCCTAAATCAAATCTTAAAGAAAAAAATTGTACAATTGCAAGAGGAATGATTTAGTCACACTTGTCTGCATAGCAGCTGGAGAGTAGATGGGCCTCTGTTTGGCTGGAGGCCTTCAAGTTATTCTGTAAGAGTTAATGGTTTTGTGAAAATTATAGTTGGCCTCAAATAAAAGGATATAGGATTCAACATGAAGCTGGGAGGTAGCTCATTATCCCTAGCAGGTATATTATGTAAATTGAACAGTTAAATAACTCGGGATGAAATAGCTTTGTGTGTATAATCCTGTAACCGTCCTCCATCGAGAGAAATCCCATTACCCTGAGAACTCTTCCCAACAACATTGATCTGGAAGGTTTTATGTTCCAGTTTGATGACTGCTTTTCATATGTACAGGATGGATAAGAATTATGTCTTCCCTAAAGTAGTTTTATTACCATCATACCTTCTAATCTTGTTAAGAATAGACAAATTACTTCTCAAGGGTGTGTTAGAAAATTCGATACCCCTAAGTGTCTTTCGTCCAGGACATCCTGTTCTTCCCTTTGCCCATCCCTCCTGCTTCCTGCTTCTGATTCCTCTGGGAATTGACTGAGGCAAAAACCTGATGTCAGGTTTCCCTGTGCCCTGTGCTTCTTGACCTTGAGTCCAGTTCCTTACTTAGTTCTCAGCACCCCAGTTTGATCCCAGAACCTTTAGTGGGCAGAGAGACTAGGAGAGGGTAGCCAGGGATTGTTGAAAGAGCTGAAAGTGGGTACGCTGGCGTGGCCAGAGTTGTCCGAAGGGACAGCCTTTAAAAATCTCTTAAGTGGAGAGGAGTGCCTTGACTGACTGACACTTCTCAGAAGGTGTGAAAAGATGGCTGGGGTGATAGGGCATGGTTTAATAATGATGAAGAGCCAAGTTCAGATCCCGATCGCAGATCTGAGAAGTAGGCACAACTGCATAAGCCCTGGGGGACAGGGTGGAGACAAGATGATTCCTGGGTTGTCCTGGCTAGCCTTAGGTTTAGTCTGAGCTTCTGTCTCAAAAACTAAGGTGGAGCCGAGTGTGGTCGTGCACCCCTTTAGTCTTAGTGAAAAGGTAGAGGCAGAGGGGTCTCTATGAGTTTCAGGGCAGCCTTGTTCAGGTAGACAGTCCGAGGCAAGCCAGAGTCACATAGTGAAACCCTGTCTCAAACAAAAAGGAAATAAAATAAAATAATAATCATGTGAAAGGTGATAGGGAAGACAGTAACATTGACCTCTGACCTCCACATGCATGTGAGCACTTACACGTGTGTAACTGAACACACATGTGCACATATATGTATGCAAAGGGTTCTTTGATAACTGATTCCATGTAGATACACCCTCTTTGTATCGGCAAGGCTAGAACATTCTGCGTGCATTGCTGATCTGTCCTTATGTTAAACCGAAAGGCTCAGTCAGTGACTGTGAGGAGCCTATGTTCAGAGAGTTATTCATCTGATATGGTACTGCAGACTAGAAACTTCATGGGCAGGTAGAGACAGCACTCACTGACAGCTCCTGCTTTCTTGAAGAAATAGTGTGGGGGTTGAGGGGCACTGTGGACTACTCCGGAGCCCTTCGGTAACTGTACAGCCAGTACAACCAGTACACACAAGCCAGTGACTCTGTTGTCTGCGCCATGTTTATTCTTCAGGACAGTAATGGAAGCTCCGAGTTACAAGAGATCATGCGGAGACGGCAGGAGAAGATCAGCGCCGCTGCGAGCGACTCGGGAGTAGAGTCTTTCGATGAAGGGAGCAGCCACTGAGTCCATGAACTTCCTTATTCTTGGCATGGTTGTTGAACAGTGGTGGAAGCCTTGAAGGGAATGTCAAAGCTGTCGTCTTGGTATATGTAATTTATCGCCATAGAAGGAAACAGTATATGCCTGAGTAAGCAGAGGACCCGCTGCTTCTGTGCACATTAGTTTGATTAAAACTGAGAAGTGGGCAGGTGAGATGGCTCGGCAAGTAAAGGTGCTTGCTGCCGAGCCCAATGACCCAAGTTCGAGTCCCTGGGTCTACATGGTGGAAGGAGAGAGCTGGCTTCTGCAAGTTGTCCTCTGACCACCACACATAAATAAATAACAAATGTAATTTACAAACTTCTAAAAGAAAATGTAATTTTAAAAAAACAGACGTTCTGGACTGTTCTGAGCTTGGCAAATTTTTTTTTCCACTTTCCTAAGATGTACTATCCTTTGCCACATTAATTATCGCAGCCTTGTTCGATGATCTAAGTGGGGATATTTGACAATGGCAGATTTATTCATTGCAACAAGGAAAAGCACAACCATTGATGAAAAAATGAAAGACTCAGCTTTCAGTGACTGGGATACCTGTTGTCCAGGGAGGAGGCTCAGTTAGACTACCCTCTGCTTACTTGAGGTCTGACATGCCCAATGAGAGTGTATTTAGCTTTATTTAAAGTTCTTAATGCCAACAGTTTTAAAAATCACATTTGAATGAACTGTACAAGGTAGCCAGACCTTGAATGTATGAATAGACTATATAATATGACCCCAAGAAACTGTTACTCTCAGCTCTGTTGATTGCGAAATCTTGCATAGATTATGCTTTGATTTAGTTTCTATTCTGCTTATTGTGTAAAATGTAATTAAACATGAGAAAGCACGAGTCAAGAGTAAGGCATATGCACTCACAATCAATCAAAGTAGCCCGTGTCGGTGTTTATTACAGTATTTTGCTTAATGAAGGCCTCAGTTATAAATATTGATATAAATAAGTAGTCAAAGGATATCAGGCCATCTTATGTGTTTTATCTGTGTAACAGGGACACTTAATTTACATGTACTTTAACCCCATGAAAGAGTCTAGATAGAGAGAAGACACATAGCTAACCTTCAACAAATGTTATTTTTGGAAACACAGGTTTTGTCATGAAACGTAATGTTATTTCACATATATAAAAAAAGATGTTATGTAAGAATGTTGTATATTTTAACATAAGTCCATTTAGAGAGATTATCTAGATTCATTAATTTTTCATAGTGCCTTTTTCACACAAGTCAGCTGGAGAGAGTCTGCAATAAACAGTATTTGCTGTATATTAATAAATAGCTTCTATCTCATCAACACCAGAATGTTTGCTTGGTAGACTGAGCATTTGAGTCGAACAGAATGAGAAAAGTCCCCTTCGAAAGGAGGCTCCAGGGTGTGTGTGTGCAAAGAGTGGCCTAGGATATTGTCCCGTGTTCCCCTGCTTTCTGTCTCCCTTGGTTTCTCATCCCTGCCTCCTACCATCAGTTCAGAGTTGATAAAAAAGGTTACAACCAACACAGACTGCATTTGCTATTGATAACTGCGAGCAACTTCTCAGGGCCAAGTTTCCAGACGATGAAGGGCATGGCAGCCTTGTTTTCCATTCCTGTCTCCCCATCATCCTTAGCAGATGTGAGATGAGAAAGAACTAGTTTGGATGTCTTATATTCCGTAAGCCCTTCATTAAAAGAACAAAGAGGAAGGCTCTGAAAGGCAAAATAAAATTCAAATATTATGATTACCTGGTTGAAAATTAGCATATCCAACAGAGAAAGAATTGGCATAAATTATATCTATATGTTATGATACAACGGGGGCATGATTTATATCTGTGTGTTATACGAAGGAAATGTATCAGAGATGCAATAATCACAGGACTCAGTGAACTTGGGAATACAAGGTACTTAGAAGTGGTGGCATTTAGAAGACTGAGGCAGAGTCCTGTCAGAGCTGATGTCCAGGTGTCTGTCTGGGGCAGAGTCCTGTCAGAGCTGATGTCCAGGTGTCTGTCTGGGGCAGAGTCCTGTCAGAGCTGATGTCCAGGTGTCTGTCTGGGGCAGAGTCCTGTCATAGCTGATGTCCAGGTGTCTGTCTAGGGCAGAGTCCTGTCATAGCTGATGTCCAAGTGTCTGTCTGGGGCAGAGTCCTGTCAGAGCTGATGTCCAGGTGTCTGTCTGGGGCAGAGTCCTGTCAGAGCTGATGTCCAAGTGTCTGTCTGGGGCAGAGTCCTGTCAGAGCTGATGTCCAGGTGTCTGTCTGGGGCAGAGTCCTGTCAGAGCTGATGTCCAAGTGTCTGTCTGGGGCAGAGTCCTGTCAGAGCTGATGTCCAGGTGTCAGTCTGGGCAGAGTCCTGGTCCAAGTGTCTGTCTGGGTAGTTCTGTCAGAACTGGTGTCTGGGTGTCTGAGGAGTTTGGTCACTGGAAAGTTTGAAGAAAGAGCCCACAGAGCTGGCAAATGGACTTCTGAGAAAGCAACGTAGTGCTGGTGATGATCTGCTTCCAGAAACAGATGAACTCATGAGTCAAAAGAAAGGTTCAAAGTATTCATGGGGTGGGAGAGTGTACCCACTTCCAGGAGGTCAAGAAAGGATACTGGAGACTTGTACCTGCTGCTGCTGCTCTGTCACTGCCATTGCCGCTGCTGCTAGCAGTCATGTGTAACTTGCAGAGTGGAGAACAAGAGGGAAAACAAGGTAAGGTCATTGTCACCTCCCCATCTGTGAACCTTCTGTGTCCTTGGAGAGAACCCATCTGACCAGCTCATGGTAAAGACCTGAACCCCAAAGTTGAGAACAAAGGTGTAGTTTGAAGAGCTGTCCAGTTCCAGCGTCTACCTACTTAGACTCTCGGCTCTCCTTTCTGTATGCATTTGAAATTATCTACGAATGAAAAGCTCATTTGTTTTTCCTTACACACTATAATCTTCCTTCCCTGTTATCTGAAAATAGGTAGGAAAATGAATGTTTCTTCTGAAGTTTTGATTAAAATGGAAAAAGGAGAGGGACCAACTTGAAAGACCTCAGTGAGGAGACCCCCACTCACAAGTCCCAAGATGGCGCACACATCCAAGGAATCACGAGAGACCCTCTTGATGTAAACACATGAGGTAGTTTAATGACAGAGCTCCAGGCTGACACGTATCTCAGGAGACAGAGGAATCGATCCAGAGGCTCAGAAGCTAGGAGTTTATATACAAAAAAGTCGGGGGCAGGGGAAGAATTGGCATGGTTACACACAACTGGACAGTTTGAACATCAGCAAATTGTACGTGCAGAGCGAGGTAACAGTAATTCTGAGGGGCAGGTGCTTAAATTGGCTGAGATAGTCTGGACGACCCTGCTGAGATAGTCTGGGCATCTTTGTATACCTCTATCTTTATGGCTAGCCAGTTCTTGGAATGACTTAACAGCAACAGCCTTTGTTCTTTGCCCTTGGCCCCAAAAGCCCTCCTAACTAGCAAGCCGCATGAGTCATGGACCTTGAATTTAATTTTCTTTCAAACTGAACTAACTTTCCAGCCCCATGGTCAATTATTATTTAACATCTAGTTGCCTGATTTTTTTTTTTTATAAATCTTCAATGTATAAATTTAAACTATTTTAATTCTTTCTAATTAAGGCTTTCTTTACCATATACCAAAATCGACCTCTGATGACACACATGTAGCCATATGAAATTTTATTGTTGGGCAAGTTTTTATCATAATAGTTTTGTAAATGATTTAGAAAGTAAAGTATTGGTTTCCCCAGGGATAAGGTCATGTTAGTGACCCCATCTCTAGGGATGGTTTCTTACCCATTATTCTCGCTTAAGATCTTGGCCTAGGCTACCAGGAACATGTAAATAAGAAAAGGAATAAGAGAAAACAAAACAGATAGATTGCCATGAGAACTATGGCTCAATATTTTTTTCTCCAGCGAAGAGTTCCACAACTGGTTCCAGGAGGCCTCCCCCTTTTAGGTCAATCGCCTCAGTCTATGGAACTTGTCACACAGATCTTACTGGAGGTGGTGTGACAAACTCCCTGTGTTGTTTGAATAGACCTCGGCTCTGTGAGCTGCTAGCCTCAGTCTCCAGGTTTGCTGCCCCAGCAGGTCTGGCTCACGTCTCCTTTCCCCTATGTAAATGTGTGCACGCACTAATGAGCTCCTCTGCTGTGCTCACTATCCATACTATCTAGGGAAGGCTTGTCTTCCATAGAACTCTGTCCATTATAGTGTGTCTCCCCTCTGCCCACCGTGCTTTTTCCTCTGTCTTGATTCCCACATTCATTCTCTTCTTCATTCTCAAGAGTCTAGTTGCACATCGCTGCCTCCTGAGATTTGAGGACAGGAGACAAGCCACACCTCAAGGTTCTGTCATGGGATGTCTTCACCATCAGGGAGAGCGGCGCGCTTAGCCAAAGAAATAGCACCTTCCGTTCCTGAGATGTTGACATTTATCTCAGCACATTTGTGAATGATTTGCAACATGAAAAAGCCACTAAAATCCTGATAAAGTAAACAGTTACCAAGAACTACACAATTAGAGAATTACTGGGAACTGCACATTGCCTCATTGGAAGATGCTGTGGCCACCAGTACAAAGGATTTACATCTTGAGATATGTTGAGATGCTTTAGAAAGCAAATGTGCTACCTGTCCCTCGGACAGCAGAGTTGGCAACTTGCATTGAGAGCCAAGATGCATCCTGGAGAGGCATAGAGCCTTTAGGTTGCTGCTGCAAGTAGATGAACCAGTGGTCCAGGATTCCCACCAGGCCCAGAGAACCCTGCTCTAGGCTGATGCTAAGGGTCTCTTGCTTCATATGTAGTTCTAGGCACCAGGACTGTGCTGTATAAAAAAAGCCCAGAAACCATATTTTCTCATATGCATGGGTATATAAGTTATGAGAGAGGGGTGTGTGTGCTCATGTGTTCCCACAATGCAGTTACCACTGAGTCTGTTACTATTATCTCAGAAATGAACTAGAGGGTCTTATAATCAATAAAACAAAGAACTAAAGACTCATCTCTTTCTCTTTTTCTCTTTCCCTCTCCCCTTCCTCTCTCCCTCCTTCCCCTCTACTCTTACCTTTTCCCTTTCTTCTCCCCCTTTCCCTCTGTGTGTTTGTGTCTCTCTGTCTCTCCCTCCCCACCTCTGTCTCTGTCTGTCTCTCTGTCTCTGTCTCTCTGTCTCTGTCTGTCTCTGTCTCTCTGTCTCTGTCTCTGTCTCTCTCTCTCTCTCACACACACACACACACACACACACACACACACACACACACACACTGAAAACTCCAGGGTCTTTGAGTTTTTCACCTTTCACTGTTCCATGTTCTGAGCTGGAATCACAAACTAAGCGCTTCTACCCTGCCATTTATTCTTACTAAACAAGGTGTGAACTGTATTTTGCTGAGTATTTTAACACATATTTCCATTTTATAAATGAACAAATTAGAAGTCCAGTAAGCTAAGTAGCTTATTTTTAGAAAGTACCCAGTAAGAAGAACAGCTAAATTTGGACTTAGTCCCTTGGTTGCCTATTTAACTGCAGATTCTTTGTCTGAGGTCAAAGGTCAGTATATAAAAAGGTGTTAGCAGAAAATGTCCTTTTTTCTTGGGAAAGAATTTTGTTATGTAGCCTTGGGACTCATTATGTGCTCTGGCTGACCTTGACCTCATGACAGTCCTCTTGACCGAGCCTCACAAGTACTGAGGTTAGAAGCATGCACCACCATACTGGCTGAAAATGTACTATCCAATGAAATTTCATGTCTTAACCTGAAATCAGTGTCTCTGTTGGATGCTGTAGGGGGGAAGGCTTGGAACCTCATTTAAAAATTTGTGGCAACTTAGTTTCTCTCCTCACCAAGTCCTCACAATTGAATTTACAAGTAGATTTTGTTCATTGTTTCTTGAAATAGTAACTATTTTTGTCGTTGATGTAACAAAATACCAGCCGATAGCAACTTGGTTGGAAGGACACCTTCAGCCTTAGGTTCATACATGTGAGCACTTGCTCCCCAGATGTAGCACATTTGGGGTGGGGGTTACAGGCATGGCCTTGCTGTAGGAAGTGCATCACAAGGCGGGGGTGGGGGTGGGGTAGGGGGCGTTGAGAGTTTAGAGCCTCTCCCTACTTCCTATTCCCTCTTTCTTGTTTATGATTGAAGATATTTCTAGGTTCCTCTTCCAGCCACCTGCTGTCTTGCTTCCTCTGCCGTTATGAACTTCCTAAAATAAACTATCTTCTTTAGTTGCCTTGGTCATGGTATTTTATTAAAGCAACCAAAAAGTTAACAATTCACAACTTAAGGGAGGACAGGTTGTGTTTGGGCTCTCAGTTTGAAGAGGTATAATCCTTCCTGGTGGAGAAGGCATGGCTACAGGAGAGGGAGGCAACTGGAAACATTGTGTCCCAAGTGAGAAAACAGATGAATGGGGTATTTGCCTAATTTTCCCCCTCCCCACCCCCTTTTTTTACTTTTCCAGGATTCTGGCTCATGAGAGGACACCATCAACCTTCATAGTGGCTCTTCTCTCCAGCACCCTCAAAGACACACCCAGAGCTGTGTCTCCTAGGTGACACCAAGTCTGATCAGGTTGACAATGATGGTTAATGATGACATTAGGCTTGAGTAAGACCAGGAAACCCAGTCCTGAGTCTTAGCCATCCTGTTACCTCTTTAGAGAATGTCAGCTGGCTGATAGCCCTCTTTCTTTAAAGTATACATGATATAACACGCCAGCAACCAGGACCAACCTTAGCTAACCCATTCAGGCTACCCGATGGCAGGACAGCAACGGAAGAGACATGCATTTGCTGTGAGAGATGATGAGGCTGTTTATCCAGTAAGCTCAGTTTAAGGATCCTGCTCAGCTCTTGGGAGGCAGGCGGTGAAAGGGCTTATTAAGCTTGCATGAATGGAGTAAAGGGAGCTAGCGATCCGACCTCAGGCTCAGGCAATTGCTGTGGCTGTTTCCTGGCTCGAGAAGCTCAGCCTGTGCAAAGTGAGAAGTTACCTCTTATGAATAATCCAGTAGCCTGCAGTCAGTACACAAGAGCAGAGTGTACATGGGGGGACAGCGTGAGGACATCTACTGTCTCGTCTTCAAGAGCACGCTACCAGAGGGCGGGATTCACATGTTTAGATAACTCATTCATCTTGCAGCCATAAAACATAAAGCACGGGAAGATGACTACTGCTGTTTTATGCTTGAATGGTGGAACAATGGATTTACAGAACACAAATGAAGACAGTTCTTTTAAATCGCCTTGTTGTGTCCGACTTCTTTTTTTTTTTCCCCCCCGAGACAGGGTTTCTCTGTATAACTCTGGCTGTCCTGGAACTCACTCTGTAGACCAGGCTGGACTCGAACTCAGAAATCCACCTGCCTCTGCCTCCCAAGTGCTGGGATTAAAGGCATGCGCCCCCACTGCCCAGCTGTTGTGTCCAACTTCTTGTCGAATTTGTTCAACTGACCTCGAATTTAGGAGGTATTTTGCAAACAAGGCCTTAGTCTTCTGAAGTTGTCCACACCAAGCCCAGCAGAGGTTGGGGGGGGGGGGAGAGGGCTGCACAGGGGGTTGGGGGAGGGGGAAGGCGGGGACAGATCTAATAGATTGGAACGCTCATAGTAAATGTGCCTGGGAGGAACTGAATACAGCAAGCAGGGGGGCAGGAGAGGAGCAGGGGGCACCTTTACCCTTAGAATGTCATGCCAGAAGTCTCAGTGAGTCACAGATTTGGAGAATCCTGTAGAACATGCTTAGTCCTGTCAGGCTCTTGCCTGATGCTCTCTACAATCAACTCTGTGTTCTACCACAGCCCCTGAAAGGAGATAACGCTACTTTTGTATGTGAGAGAACACTCGGGCTCTGAGATAGCAGGTGACTCTGCCGACCGAGCTGTTCAGTTATTCAGCTCTGCATCCACAAACTGCCGGGCTCGGTGCCAAGGGCTTTCCATTTAATCCTCTACACAGGGCTGTGGAGGAAGCCTTTAGTGTTCCTGTTACCAAACAAGGAAACTGGTTCATAGAAGGATTAAGTGACATTCACAAATGGGGCCTGCTTACCCCAAGCCTCTACTCTTAACTTGACCCAGGCATGTTTACACAGTAGGGTTGCACAAATTGGCTTCCTCTTCTTAGAAGCAGGGAGCTTTGTCGGCTAGTTAGTTTTGATTCATTTATTTATTGTTTTCAGACAAGGCCTCAAGGAGTGCAGACTGGCCTTGAGTTTGCTGTACACTTCTGACCCCTCCTGTTTCTACTTCCTGAGTGCTAGGATTACAGGCATATGTTAGCACATCCAGACTAGATGGAGACCAAAACCAGGGCTTCATACATACATAAGGAAGTAAGTACTTTAGCATCTCTGCTAAATCTTTAGCCAGCTGTGAGCTTTTAAAAAGAATGTTGGTGTTGGCATGGCGCATGCACACAAGTGGTTTGCACAACTACAGTGTAAATCAGGCCCCGGGGTTGCTCTGTAGTAAACCTCTCCCACATGGGTTGCTGGGCACACTGAATGCATGTTGAACAGTATATGCTAGCAGAGAGTTAAAGTTCAAAGCCACGCCTGGGTAAACACATGTCTGTAATTAGTATTCCAAAGCCAATGACCATGTGGGGTATTGCTCTAGAGAAACAGAGCCCACCTAGTCCAGGCATTGGGTGTTTGTTTGTTTGTTTGTTTGTTTGTTTGTTTTTAAACCAATCTATTAAAGAAGTTCTGAGTGGCTCTTGGAGACTGTAGAACATTAACCTAAATTGAAACCATGTGACTAATATATCCTAAATTAATCCAGGAATTGTTTTTAGATGCATATGATTCTTTAAAAGCTCCGTGTGGTTTAAAAACATGTCACACCCCAAGTTCATACACTGACCTCCACCTTCAGTGTTTTAATTAGGAGTTGGGGCCTTGGGAAGTAATTATGTCATGAGAGCCCTTATTACTGGGATTATTGCCACTGTTTAAAAGCCCCAGATAGCTCTGACTTTCTATGCCATTTACGATAAAGCAAGAAGCCAGTGACTGGTGCTCACAAGAACTGGCCAGATGTCCGGCCAGCAGTCTGTGAGAAATGGAGCCCTGTAGTTTATTACCTACTTAGTCTAGGCTACCTTGTTATAGAACTCTGAGCTGACCATGATGTGGTGAACGATGTTCTATGACCCGACATCTCATACACTATACAACAGAGTCACTGTATCTGCAATGCTCTATAATGCTACACTGCTGACCATTCACGTGTTGCTTTATAGAATTTCTGCTTAAAGGCAAGAGATTATAATATGTCTGGGAGATCAAGGAGCCCTCCTAAGGCCATGATTTTTTGTATTTGTTTCTTAAAATGGTTTGCTTTTTAGTTCAATTTTTTTTTTTATTTAGAATACCTTTAGGAATTTCATACATTGTATTTTAATCATTCTCCACTCCTTCCCCAATTCCTGACAGGTACCCACTCTAATTCCATATCCACCGTCCTTGAGTCCTCTTTTGTAAATTTATTCTGAATTTTGTGCCTGTATGTGTGGGTGTGTGCACACGAGTGCAGTGCCAGCCGAGGCCAGAAGAGGGCATCAGATGCCCTGAAGCTGGGGTGATAGGTGCTTGTGTGCTACATGGTTTGGGTGATAAAAACTTGAACTGAAGTCCTCAGGAAGAGCACCCAGTACTCTTACCTGATGAGCCATCTTACCGTTCCATGCTTTGTGCCTTGACTGCGGCAACAGGTACAACTCCTACTTTGACAGCACTTAGGATTTTCTGAATGTTCTTAGAACTGAAGAACGGGTTTGTGTCCTCTTGGCTTTGTGCTCCTGTCCCAGGCTGGACCCCCTTACCATGGCAGATTCAGCATCACCTACTGGGTTCCTGCATATTGCCTGACATCTTCAAAGCTCACCGCTTCTTGTGTGCTGGGGCTTCCACGGATGTGGAACCACCGTGACGTGTAATAAACCAGGAATCTGCACCACAGACAACAGCCTTGTGTGCATCCTTCTGGATCTCCTGAGAATTTGGACTTAGTGAGAAGCGTTGGAAAGCAATAGCAGCAGCACAAACACTAAGAAAGATGGAACCTGGAAGAACGTGACTTCTAAGAAAAATGTCTATTTCTATAATAAAGCTTATCTGCTAAAGATACACTTTTAATCTGTGGCCTTTCCCTCCATCCTTGGTTTGCATCATGGGTTAACTTTACATGGTTGTTTCACCTTGAATCTTTCTTTTGAGAACTTTACCAGTTACATATCATTGTCCTAAAAAAAAAGAATACTCCATTAGCTGATGTCATGTAGACTCTCAGAGACCACACATATGATTGGAAACAGCTCACTGATGACTGCCAAGCAAGCAGGTGTCTTTGGTCCATGTTGTAACTCAGAGATCCAGGCTTCTTCCCATTGGTCTACAGCCAGTCACGTGGCCCCAACTGAGCTGCAAAGGTGCCGTTTTGTGCCTGCAGTTATAGTAAATTCGTCAGATGCTAACAGAGTGTCTTGTGACCCAGAGCCGTCTGAGGAAAGCTGGGGAGATGTATTCACTCTAGAATAGGTTCAGAGGCAGGGTGGGCCTGGCCACTCACTTGGGCCTCTGTGTCTAGTGTGCTGTATTATCTGGATGCTTGCTGAACACAGTGGTGACATGTATCAAGTGGTGACTGACCATGATTCTGCACTCTTTTGAGACTTGAATGTGTGAGTGTGGGTTTTTATTATTCTGACTTTTCTAGGAAACAAAACGAACCCACTTCTTCCCTGTGGCCCACATGGTGTGTGTTCCTATCCTGTCAATAGTAGTACGAGCCCCTTATTTTCTCCCCGGCTTTCCCTGGTAGGACACACACACCTTAGAGCAGCTCCCCGGCCTTCCCTGGTAGGACGCACACACCTTAGAGCAGGGGCCTTGCAGCATCTATCTTCTGAACTGCGGCCCTTTCCACAGTACCTGGCGTGAGACCGGCTGTGAGTAAATGTGTGGTGGTTTGAATGAGGAATGTCTCTCCTAGGCTCATGTGTTTAAAATTTGGTCCTCAGTTGCTGGTGCTGTTTGGGGATGTGAGGGAACCTTTGGGAGGTGGAACCTGCTGGAGGAAGCACATCACCGGGGGTGGGCTTTGAGGCTTTATAGCCTACCTCACTTCCTGCTCTCTCGTTCCGCTTCCTGCGTCGGGATGAAGTATTATTGTTTGCTTCCTAACTTCCAGGACTTGCGTTCCCTGCTATACTGGACTCTGTCCCTCTGGAAAATTCAGCTAAAATGCATACCTTTTTCTCCCAGTTACTGCTAGATAGACTTTGCTACATGAACCCTGGCTCGGAATACAACAGGGACTCCATGGGATAAGCAGGGAGGGCTGGGAAGACAGAGGTCCTGGAGAGGCACACAGGGATAAGTGCAGAGTGTGGAACGGCACAGGTCAATGCCTCATGCATTGATTCAGGCCTTAGTTAGGAACAGCCATTATTGTTGGTATTCTGTCTGGACTCCACCCCCACAGTTACCTGGCAACACCAGGTAAGCTCCTCCCCATGGTTACCTGGCAATAGCCAGGTAGGCCTGGCCAGCTATAACAAGGGCTGCTTGCCCCTTCCTCTCTCTTGCCTCTCTTACCCCTTTCTCTTACCTCTTTCCCCCTTGGTCCCCCCTCTCCATTCCCTCCCCCCCCCCCCACGTGGTCAGGGCCGGCCTCTACTTCTCTACTCTCTCCCTCTATCTGCCATTTTTTGCCTCTACTACCCTCTTAACTCCCGTCTGATGCCCTGAATAAACTCTATTCTATACTATACCATTGTGTGGCTGGTCCCTCAGGAGGAAGGGATGCCTTGATATGAGCCCACCAAGGCACCCCCTTCTCCCATACCTCACCACACCCCCATAGAAGATATCTTAATATCTCATTATCTTTTTGTAATCACAACGATTATACCATACATAGAGCTAGAGCGGAGCACATATCACTGAGTCGAACAGGTCCTTGCTCCCAGGTACTGCACAATCTAACAGGGGGGTTCTGCTAGAATGGAGCTAGAGCAAAGATATATATTCCAAATTGAAATCTTGTCCTCTGTATCATTACCTAGAGATGAAACTGGTAATTCTGTCCTCTTCGAGATTATCAGTGACCAGTGTGAATGGGAAGCAGCATGAAGTGGTGGGAAAATGGCTTTGAGGCTGGAGAGAGCTGGGTCAGAATCTTACGTTTGCCTCTTTATGATTCAGTGTATGTGGGGCAAGTGGACCGTGCCACCAGGCAGAAGAACTGGTAGGGGTGAGGGAACCCGAACCCCATGAGTAACTGAGAACAGTAGGAGTGGGGGCCACTCCCGCCTAACTTTACCTGCTCAGGAACATAACACAGCCCCCCCCCCCCCGAGAGGACCACAACAATCAGTCACACAGGGAAAACACTTGAAGTTGTTCCCCATGCAAATAGAACACCACTAGAATCTGAAACCGAGCCAATGGGCAGGATCTACCCCCGGATTCCCCGACTCCTCAATGTTGATAAAGTCCCTATTCACATGAAGTAAAGTGTACAGGTTATTTCACCGAGGATTGTCTGGGAGTGGCTGTTTTACTGACTGTAAAACTTTGAGGAAGATTTCTCTCTCCCAAAAGATTAATCAATGGACTTTGGACCCACCTGGTAGTATGGGCTCATGCCCCTGCCACCACTGCCACTCTCACCCTGTGCCATCACTGCCCCTGGTCACCTGCTGCTGCCCTCTGCTGCCACTGCCACTGCTGCTGGCATTGGCACTGCCTCAGTAGCAGATGAGACCTGGGACCCCAGCTACCTGCCCTGCAAGCTTCCCTTCTGAGAGCTGTAACACTTTGGCTGTTTCCAGCAGAACCAGAGCCCCCTCAGAACCTTTGATGACAAGTGTGTACTGAAAGTTTGCTGGTCCTGCCCCTTCACCTACTTGCTTCCCACCGTCAGCAGGTGGAAAGTGGATGTTCTAGCTCCATAATGCTATTTTATAGTTAATAAACTATGATTATTTTAGCATAAGGCCTTAGTACACAAAAAACAGTCCTTGCCCTGAGGGACCCGTGTAAAACCATCCTTGCCTGAATGGATCCTGCCCTGTATTCAAAGCATCTGTGGGAAGCTACACATAGTACCCTGCACCTCCCCAGTTACCAGGTAAGGACTGAGATTTAGGCAGAAGAAGACATGGGAGGGACATTGACAAGTGTCTGCTCAGTCCTCCCAATTCAAATTGGAAGTTTTAAATCTAGTTTTAAGATCTGGCAATTGGTTCTTTTTTGTGCTTAAGGTAGTGATTAACATAGTCACAAAATCTTTTATTGATTGAACATGGACATGGGTCACTGGATTAAAAATGAGTGTCAGGCTCAGCTCTGAGAATTGGCTCATAAGAGAAAAATTGACAGGCCATCTCGAGATAAGCCCTTCACTGACTCTAAAAACTAAGTTTTTCCTCCTCTACACGGCCAACAGTCAGAGATATTGTGGCTGGAATTTCCTTCTTCGACATACAAATGAAGCTGCTGAAAACCAGGGGTGAGTGTCTGCAGTTCTCCATGTTATATTTGATGCTCCATAACCCAGTTGGCTAACGTGCATATCATATTTGGTCCTGGGCATGATTCCTGACTCTGTGCCCTGTGCCAAGCAACAGGCTGGAGATCTGGGAGCTGGGAGCTGGGCCAGCTATTTGGAGCACATTGCATCAGACATTCCCCAGGGTGTAACGGAAGGGCTCCTTGCTAGAAAGCAGGGGGAATTCTGCCCTCAGAGATCAGACTCAGTAATTTTAACTCCTTGGCTAAAGGCCAATCCTCTAGCTAGCAGCTATCATGTGGCCTGTAGAAAATCTAGACACAAAGCCTCCAGCTCTGGCTTTTCATGTGGATACTACAGCCTCTTCTAGAAGGTATTTTGATCTCTGAAGGTCAACATTAAGAATGGAGTGGCATTATAAAATCTGACATTAAAAAACGTCTTAGTGAATTTCCTCACTCACAAGACATGTAAATATTTAGGAGGATTTATTTTTTGTTTTTGGCTTTGTTTTTTGCCAGTGTGGGGTGGGGGGGGGGATGAAGATTCCACATTAAAGAGCTATCCAAAAATAAAAATGAAAATAAGCTCAACCTCTCATTTTCTTTTCAAGTAAAATGTAATCTTACAATTTCCAGTGATGGATCGATAGATTAGTGTTGATTATGACATTTGTATCCCAGCCTCTAGTGGTAGTTAGTGAGCTGACTTTGTAACTTACCTTTTTCAGCTCCGAAGTCCCATCTTACCAAGCAAAGCGTTTGTGGGTGATTTATCTCTTTTGATAACCTGCTTACAGTGTGTTAACTGAAATACAACAAATTCATTGGTGGAAGGAAAGGCTGAACAATGTTCTTTTGCTAGCTGAACATCTTAAAGTCTGTAACTCAAGGGTCACCAGAGAATGGGGAGACAGTAGCGAAGACTGAAAGAATGATCTGGAAGCTGCCTCTGTGTGACCTCCCTGTAGGCTTGACGCTTGGTCTGCCTGCAGCCGTGGTCTCCTCTTGTCTTCTTTTAGGAAAGCTGGACTTTCCCAGCCGATCCCTCCTGTGAAGGGGTGGGTGCTCAAGAAGAACATGAGGATCTATAGAGTGCTTGCCTTCATGAGATGTTCCAGCCATGGCTACAGAACTTACATAAGCATCTTGGGGCTGTGGAAGATCTCCAACTTCCCACCAGCATTTCCATGGTCACATAAACCCACCCCTGACCTGCCTATGTGTGAGGTTCTAAGAATGTCACAATATGCTTGTGACCTTTTTAAAAATCCTGTTCATTTCAGAGACTGGCATGGTGCAGGATTAAAATGTCCAGGAGGGGGTCTGACAGAGTGGGAGGAGGAGGAGGCAGCAGGAAGGAGTTGGGCAGGAGACCTAACTAGGTAAGAAAGCCTGGCATTCCTCATGGCGTCCCAGCTGTCAGCCTGCAGGGTACAGACACATCCTGCCATGCCCTTGCCAGGCAAAGAGGCTTACTGGCCTGATCTTTCTGGACCTCGCCAAGGTCTGCTGTGTCCAGGACTCTACAGTCATAGGATTCAGCAGGGTATTAGCTATTTAGTTGGTGTGCTTTACCGTTTATGAAGGTCACCGACAAAATACTAAGCTGATCTTACGTACAGGTTCAAGAAGATGACTGGAAGGGATATCTCAGCTGTTAAGAGCATGTACTACTCTTACAGAGGATCTGTCACCCATGTCAGATGACTCAGAGCTACCTATGACTCCAGCCAGCACCAGGGGATCTGATACCGCCTTCTGAACTCCGGTAGACACTGTGCTCACACATGCTCATACATTGCTCCACACACAGTCTCGTACATAGTTACAAATAAAAAAAAAATCCTGAAAGAAATAAGATAGATGGGAATGGAGGGAAACTTGGGGTAGGGGACAAATATCAGACACACAAGTGGACTCACAACAACCCCATTCCTACATGGAAGGGGCCAAATGTATCACTTTCAACTCAAATGTTGACCAATGGTTCTCAGCCGTCCCAACCTTTTAATACAGTTCATGTTGTGGTGACCCCTTCCCCCAACCATAAAATTATTTTGTTGATACTTCATAACTATAATTTTGCTACTGTTATGAATTGTAATATAAATATTTGATGTGTAGGGTATATGATATGAAGCCCTTTGAAAAGATCTTTAAAACCTGAGGGAGTTGTGACCCACAGGTTGAGAACTGTTGCCGGAAATATTGTTTGTTGTGGATGGCTCTGTGCTGCTTGTATATTTAATGCTAATTCCGCTCTCCTGGGAGGGGTTGTCTTGAATGAGGTATTTGTCACATACTCAGGTGGCTTTTTGTGAACCAATCCCCTAATGAATAAAGGAGCCCATCACTGGCCAAGTAGGCGGGACTTCTGGGTTGGATGGAGGAAGAGAGGAAGCAAGAGAGAGTTAGGTCCTTTTGGAGTGGAGACAACATAAGGGTAAGTTTCCTGGTATCATGGTGAACACACAAGGATTCGCTATTGGGGGAATCAGATTTTAATAAGGTTTACAAGATTAGGTCTTAGTTGTTGCACTCAGAGATTGAGTTATCACTGTTTCTGAACTAAGTCTGCGTGGTGTTTCCTTCATGTGGCCGTTCAACTGGGTTCAAGAGAGAAAGGTACAGCGGCAAAGCGTGGGTTTGCCAGATATGCACCACAAAGGCTATGGGGGATTCGAAGCACAGGGTTGGCATCGTAACAACCCTCCAGTGGGAACCTAGCAAGCTGGGTGGAGAGTTTATGGAGTTCTGAGTCAGAGTCTCCATGAGATAAAAACAGGTTGGCTAGTGCATGGCCAGCCAGGCCGCCAAGGCTGGAATGTGCCGCTTCTTCTTCTTCTTTTTTAAATATTTCCCACAACAGAGAACCACTGGTCTAGACCATCACCTCCTCTGATCTTATAAAGTAGCACAAAATACCAGATTCCCACGACAGCATTGATGTTCATTTCAACAACTTTCATGGTCACAACACACAATCATGTACTTTAATCATACAAAATCCAAAGAATATAATGCCACTAACTACACAGGTTAAAATGACTCTGACAACAGAAATGCAAAGAAGACCCAGAGAATCTCCTGTCGGAATCCATAGAGATGCTCAACAGTATTCTTAAGGGATGGTGTCCAATAACTGTCCTTACATGCTGAGTTTGTTGTTGTCGTGACTTCTGAATTCCCAGCTCCTCTGGGTGGGGAAAGAAAGTGCATTTTTACAGCCTATAGCTCTTGGAGAAACTGTTTTTGTGTACACAGGTGGACAGAGAGAAAAATAAACGTGAAGGCTAGGCACCAAGATATCTCAGAGTTCAGAGTCAGACTCAAAACTGTTGAATCAGCTCTGGCTGTTCGAAAAGGACCATGACATTAGTTCAAAAGAGCCATGGAAGAAACTCCCAACTGTCAACAAGGAAGAAACCCACTATGACAAGTCAGACATGTAATGTTTTTCCTACTCTACTTTGAAACACAGGTTTTCATATTTGAAATAGGAAAAGATAAGCTGGCTGATGGGTGAGTAGAACCGCTCTCTTCCCTCTCTGCCTGCCTACTCCTGACCCGTAGTTTCAAGGTTGGAGCGAGAGGCACCCACCCTCGCTCAGTTTCTTTGAAGGAGATTCATCACCACGTCTTCCTGTGTAGCCATGCCTTTCCAGGGATGAGATAAAACTCCGTAATGATGTTGGTTCTTTCCAAGGCTGTGGCACTGATCGATGGTGTGGGCAGATACCAATTCAACATTCTGAATTGTGAATGTAAAAATCACAATTATACAGAAATTATTGCACTTAAAAAAATCAACCCAGCCCGAGCAGCAAAGAGCCAACTGAGTCATCAGGAAGTATTGCGCTTCCTGCCCCTCGAGGAGCATGGTGACCTTTCTGGAATCCTAGTGAATTTGGTCCATCAAACATCTAGAAGTGAAAAGACTCCAAACGATACTGTAGGCTCCTTAAGGTCTTCTCGGTTCTAGGAGGTAAATCCCCTCCTTGTCGTCCACATACTGCACAGCAGGGACTCGATTTAGCAAAGTGACAAAAAGCCCCTATAAAACCTCTGGAAGCAAGGGAGGATGCGCAGGTATCATGTCCTCACCTGTGCATGAGAGAAACACAGTTAGCATCCTGGTGTGTTAACCATCTCCTCCCACCTCTGGTTCAGACTATACTGAGCCCCACAACTCCAACTCTTGGGGGCTTGAGTTTATCTGTCTCTTTTGGGGACTCGTCCTTTCTATGACCCTGAATACTTTCTCTTCAAGTATACATTTGTCTCTTATCTTTCCTCATGCCGCATCCTTCCAGCTTGTATTCAAGTATTCACATACTTGAATACGGCCACCTCTGTGTGCCTCAGACTTGGGCAGAAAAGGGGACATGAAGTGAGAGTCTATACAAGTCCTTTTATGCTAAGATCCTCTCTACTCACCGCTCCAGATTCTGAGCTAGGACTTGCTGACGTTCTCGTAGATGACATCACTGATGCAGAACTGTTGCTTCTTCCTCAGCCACATCAGCTGCACACACTGATGGATAAAAATGTACTGCTCCTAGGACAGAGCACAGATAGGCCTCAGAGCGGAGCACGCGTGAAGAGGAAGAATCAACTCAACGGCATGATGATCAGCATCTGATGCAGAAGGAAACCACCTTCACGTCTTCACAGAGGCAGTCATACAATACTAAAACCCAGGAGCTTGCGCTTCAGAGGTATTTGTTCTAAGAGTGATAACTCTTAGAACATCATTCCTTAGAACTCTCATAACAATATCCCTTATCCGTGTCTGGGCGTGTGTGCATATGTCTGTGTACATGCCCATGTGTGTGCATGATGTGGATATGTGTGCAGAGGCCAGAGGGGTAAAATCAAATAGCTTCTTTTATCATTCTCTCCCCCATATTTTTGTGGCACAAGCTCCCTCACGGAGGATGGTACTTGCAGGTTTGGCAAGACCAGCTAACCAGCCAGCTCCAAGGCTCCTTTTGTCCCCTCCTCCTTCTGGCACTAGGAATATAGTCCAGTGTTCTGATACCCGGCTTTTAGTGTGAGTGCTAGGGTCCCACACTGAGATCATTATGCCTGTGCAGCAAGTCCTTTACCCTCCAATGGCCCATACAGCAGAATATCTTTACTATTCTTTCTCTCGCTCTATTAAGATACAACGAATAATGTGTGGATGTAAGGTGTAAACTGTGGTATCTGATACTCCCTGAGAGATGGTAATTAGTCACCACAGTGAACAGTGTCCCCTCCCATGGTTGCCATTCTCCTTTCTGATGACGATAATAACCTTAAGGAACAATTAATTAATTAAGGAGCAATTCAGCCCCCAGCTTTCCAAGGCGACGTTGCTGTGCAGTATCGATCATCACTTCACAGTCCTGAAGGCAGCGGATATGCAACTTGGCCAATTTGGAAAGCTAAAAACTTCCCACCTCGTCAGACGTTGACAGAAACTCCCAAAATATAAATAAAATAACAAAAAAAATGGGAAGGAAAAGATGGGCTAATTCCTTCCTAATGATAAAAGAAAAAGAGATCCTAAAATTATAAGCAGTAGAAAAAATACAAGTCAAATTTCAAGTTCCTCTAAATAAAAAATGGTAAAAAGGCAGAAGAAGTACGCGGGAAGGGAGATGCTTTCAGAGTTGCTCCACAGAGCCAAGGAGTTGGTTTTGCTGAAAGGCTTCATAAACCAGGAGCACCAACAAATAGATAAATAAATAACCACCCTACAAACCACCCCGGGGTGGGGGGCAGGAAACGTCTTCCGTCCCTAACTCGTAACAACTTATGGTTGTTAAGTGGTTTTTGAAGCAAATATAGGGAATTTTAAAACATATGCAAATAGTGGCCAAGTAGTTTGGTGGCATGGCAGTGGGGGAGGAGGCTGAGGCAGAGGAACCAGAGTGCAGCCTGGGCTGCACCAGGAGACCATGTCTCAGAGGATAAATAAAGGCTGAGGGGTGGAAAAAAATGTAAGCTGAAATGGGGGGGGGGATTCATTTATGAACTGAGCACAGATAAAGAAGAAGGGGAGAAGAAGATCCAGTGATAATTTGGGGCATAGTAAGGTAGCGATTATTACTTATTGTTGGGGACATAAAATTAACAAACGGTGTGGACACAGATAAAGTATAAAGTAGCGAAAATCAAAGTCAGGGCTCCAATAGAGAAGGCATGGAAACAGACACAGACAGCAGGGAGTGTGGGAAATGTTTAATGCGCCACCCATGAGAAAACTATAAAGAAGCAATCTCTGAGATGAAATGTGAAAGTTTTGGGTAGTTTGTAGCTTATCATTAGAATATTTTGCATATTAATTTGCTATGATGGTTTGCATATGCTTGGCCCAGAGAGTGTCATGATTAGGAGGTGTGGCCCTGTTGGAGTAGGTGTGGCCTTGTTGGGGTAGGTGTGTCACTGTGGGTGTGGGCTTAAGACCCTTATCTTAGCTTCCTGGAAGTCAGTCTTCCACTAGCAGCCTTCAGATGAAGATGTAGAACTCTGAGTTCCACCTGCACCATGCCTGCCTGGATGCTGCCATGTTCCTGCCTTGGTGATAATGGACTGAACCTCTGAATCTTTAAGTCAGCCCCAAATATATGTTGTCCTTTATAAGAGTTGGCTTGGTTATGGTGTCTGTTCACAGCACTAAAACCCTAGCTAAAGTATGTACTATGTGAAAATTCAGTGTTGCAGAAACATGTGTGTGTGTGTGTGTGGTATGTGTGTGTGTGTGTATGTGTGTGTGTGTGTGGAATGTGTGTGTGTGTATGTATGTGTGTGTATGTATGTGTGTTTGTGTGTGTGTGTAGCACACAAGTGCACATGAACATGTACTTGAGCAGCTGTGCACAGCTGAAGGCTGAGATAAAAATCCCCCAGACATTAAAGCTGGTTTTCTCTGTGCCATGAAACAGGTTAATTTCATGTTTTTTCTCCTTTACCCCAACTGTTTTATTATAGGTGGTACAATTAACTGTTACCCCTGAATAAAGTGCAGCCAAGATGTCCACAGGATTTTAGACAGCCTTGTGCAAACAGCTTCACATAATAATAAGAAGAATAAAAGCAAACGCTTCGAGCCACAACTGGTCGGAACCTCAGCTCTGTGTTCTCAGTAAGCTCTGGAGAAAACACCGTCCCATATGCTAGGATTACATCTCACTGCACTGCGCCAGCCATGGTGGACCTCATACATCAACCCACTAGTTCTGGGCTCACGAGAATGCTGGAAATAGACTCGTGCTCCGAGGCTGCCCAGTGGCCAAACTTCGTGTCAAAACCGAAACTGAGCAGGGCACATCTTCATTGGTGTTGCCAACAGGTGATTTGTCCACACCCCTGTGAATGATGGCACATCCGTGCTCTTTAAAGCACTGCAACTAGACTCACTGGGCCGTGTGCACACAGGGAGACTCACTGGGCCGTGTGCACACAGGGAGACTCACTGGGCCGTGTGCACACAGGGAGACTCACTGGGCCGTGTGCACACTGGGAGACTCACTGGGTCGTGTGCACACAGGGAGAGGGAAAGCTGAACGAAGACTGATGGGGAAGGAAGGAGTCCAATGGGAGTGGGAAAGAGAGTAATGGGGGTAGGTAAATGTGTTCAAAATACATTATATACATGTCTACAGATGCAGGATGAAGCTCAGTATTCTGTATATTCATCTAATTATTACATATAATTTGCATACGCTAATTAAAAAACCCAAACTCCAAACCAAGCCAAACAAACAAACAAACAAACAAACAAAACCAAAACAACCCAATGAGGACAGTGAAGGGCCACACAGATAGGACAAGTAAGCACAAGGCTATCTATAGTCCCCTCTGTGGGACCTGGCGAAAGCCACGCTGCCCACGGCGAGGACAATCTGTTCGAAGCGAACCCTCAGCTGACCTCCAGAGAGGCGATCGAAGGAAAACCAAGCAAAATGTTTGCTAAGAATAGAGCAGTGCTCGGGAGCGGGAGGGGTCCGAGCCATCTGTAGGGGGCAGGCTATGGGTTCCAAGTACCTTTATGGATCCTGTCAGCTTAGGCCCTGCATTCCTTATGGCGACACATGGCACCTGTGAATCCCATTTTAGAGAGGAGAAGTGGAGGCTCTGAAGAGGTGACATGACTTGGAAAGCCCCAGAGCTGAGGCTCTCGCCTCCTCCCAGGCTCAGGCTCTCTGTTTTCATCCTTTCTCTGAAAGGATGGAGAAGCCCTGAAGTGTGGTTGACTGGTTGAGGAAGGGCAGCACCACATGGGCTGCCCATGCAGATCGCAACGATCCTGGGGCGAACCCTGAGGACAAGGCTACTTGAATTAGTCACTTTGGCTATTTCAGGGGATAGCAAGGTATGATGGAGTCCAGGAGGTAGGCGTGTGGAGAATTATCAACCAAAAATGAGGAGAAAGACGCTATTCAGCTCCGGGGTTAAGTAGATAAAGACCAGCTCTCCGCTGGAAACTGATTTTGTCCTCTTGATTGTCACGTTTGATTGACAAGTGGTAGAAAAGAAATCATTTCATTCTTTAGTCCTTACTTATTAACTAAGTAAATTAGCAGGCAGCGGGATTTGAATGTGGGTGGGTTGAAGGACAAACATGAGATAAAAGAACTTGTGTTGGAAAATTCAGGTTGGACCAGGGAGCACACAGAAACAAGGAAAAATAAGGCAAGTGAACAAGACGTTCTAGATACAACCGATAAAGCAGACATAAATAAACAACTGGGAAGGTGTCCATTCAGGACTCCTGAGGGAACTCAAGGGTAAAGCTGGGGAGTTGGGAAAGGGAGGAAGCTGAGAGACCCTTGGATCTCCCAGCAAGTTCCTGGAGGGAATAGTGGCCTTTCAAAAGACTGTTTTCATGGAGAAGTCAGCCAGAAATGTTGCTGTAAAGAAGGAAGCCGGATGATTAAAACTGGGGCCAAAAATATGGGAGAGACAAAGCAGAGCCCCGACCGTGCAGGAAGCCCCAGGGGCTGGTCTACTCTCTGAGATTATCACTCTGCAGACAAGCATGGAGGCTGCGGGGGAGCCAGAGGAGCCGTGTGCACAAAGTTCTCAGAAACGGACAAGGATTCTGTGGTTGTGAAAAATCAAAGGTAACCAGCCTACAGTCAACATCTACAAAGTTATAAAGAGGTATCAATTAAGGGGACAAGTCACATAATTCATCAAACACGATGCTTAGAACAAGACGTGCTTTGAAGTGTGGGGATTTACACACACCACAAAGCAGGTTCTCAACCTTCCTAACGCTGGGACCCTTTAATACAATCCCTCATGTTGGGATGACCCCCAACCGTAAAATTATTTTTGTTGCTACTTCATAACTGTAAGTTTGCTACTGTTATGAATTGTAATGTAAGCATGGTGTTTTCTGATGGTCTTCGGCGAATCCTGCGAAAGGGTAGTTCAACAGCCAAAGGAGTAATGGACCCATAGGTTATGAACTGTTATCATGTAAGAATATGTTTTTTAAAGTGTCTATTACATATAAATGTAACGGAGATAGTTTTATTGCATATCAGAATATGTGTTTATGGAAGTAAATAACCAAAATTTCAGGCTGAAATCCAGCCCTCATTCCCTCCCATGACATCTCTCCCTTATCCCCGCCAGCACCTCCCACTTCTGATGTCACATGCTCTGTTTTGTTTTTGTTTGTTTGTTTGTTTTTTTCAGACCCACTGAGTATACTTAATGTTGTCTATATGTGCATAGATATGGAACATCTACAGGATTGTGGGTAGTTCCCTAAGCCCTGCATCCCTGTAGAAAACTGCCTGCCTCTCCCAAAAGGTTGTCCATAGCACCCCAATGCCCACCTCCCCATATCCGTGCTGGGATTTTGCCCGGCTTGATCTCACTCAGGGTTTGAGCACGCTGTCACTACAGCTATAAGTTCATATCTGCAAGGGCTCTGCTGCGGTCAGAAAACAGTGCTGACTTAGTGTGATCTGCTGTGTCTGCCTCTTGTGATCTTTCTGCCCCCTCTTTCGGGATGCTCCCTGAGCCTCTAAAGGAAGGGGTGTGGCTATAATAACTCCCGTTATGGCAGGCCACTCTGTAGTCTCTTGTTTTCTGCAGCCTTACCAGTTGTGTGTCTCCATGTGAGTTGCCATCTATTGCAAAAGGAAGCTTCTCCTAGCGGGACAACATCCTGCCTAGATATGCTTCCTAACTGTCATTCAGACGTTTGCTAAACTACCGTGACCTGGGAACAGCTTGGCAATGAATACGTTTGAATGGCTCTGCCTGTGGTGATGGGGGTGAGTTGGGGTGGGAAACCAAAGAGTAAGAAGTCCATATTGGAGAGACTCTGCCATTACCCTCCAGGCTATTTGAGTTATACTGACATCTAGTGGTTCTTGGACGAAGCTGCAGGAGAAAGAACAGGCATTAAAGCAGAGAGAAGTCAGGCCTGGCGTTGTTCTAGTCCAGAAGATTCCACCCTCTCCCCCACCCCAACGCTTCTCCAGGAAAAGCTCTATTGTGCCCTTGAGGCCAGGGAGTACCTAATAGCCCAGTGGTCTGGATTATAGAAAAGCCAGTGTACTTGGGTTTTGGCAGTCACACAGGTGTACTCTGGCTGTTGCTGCGGGGCAGCACAAGGCTGCCTGGAGCTGTCCTTCCAGGCTGAGCACATTCTAAAGCCTCAAGGGAAAGAAGGATTTAGGAGAAGAGAAGGCAAAGAGGGGACACTGGTTAATAAGACTGGGGGATTCTGGGATACACCACCCGTTCATTTAAGGCATTGGTTCTCAACTTTCCCAATGCTGTGACCCTGTAATACATTCCTCCTGTTGTGGTGACCCCCAATCATAAAAATTAGTTCATTGCTACTTCATAACTGTAATTTTGCTGCTGTTACGACATGTAATAGAAATATCTGATATGCCTGACATCTAATCTATAACCCCCAGATGGGCTGCAACCTAAAGATTGGGAACCATTGGTTTAAGTAATAGTGCAGGGGCGGTGGATTGGGGGCTGGCAATCCTTAAAGCCTAGAGAGAGTTCACAAATCCAACCAAGGGTTATTATCAGAAGGGAGTGAAGACAGAGTCACATGGAGGAACCATCCCAGTGACAAACTTACTGACCAGTCTGTCATCTCAAGTAGAAATCAAACCACAACTGTCCTACAGTCTTCCTTACCCAGACTGACGGCTACCGTCAGCGGGCGCCATACTGCTCAAGAGGGGGTTTGTTCTATTTCAGACACGCCCATGTGCTCCATATTCCTAGAAGGCAGATGAAGCCAGCCAAGCAGCGTCACTATTTACACCACGGCCTTTTGAGAGCTTGCTACCTATTCATTTGGAATGGGGTTGTTTCAAATATGCACAGCGAGAAAATGGGAAAGACAGGTGTAAAGACACTGAGACAGCCCGATTAAAACCAAAAGTTGGGTAATAGGATGCTTTCCATCAAGAGCAAACTTAAGCGTACACATCGATGCTGTTCCTACCTCTGTCTGTACCATTGACATTCGGTATGAGCGCATCTCTGACACCAGCCCTAAGATGTCCACAAATTCATGATCTCGAATGTGTTGCAGGAGCCTGTCCAGGGCAATGAAGGTTCCTGTCCGTCCCACACCCGCACTGCAAAAGAAGGTTCAGATGACACATAAGTCTCACTGGGCTTCTGCGCTGCTGGAAACCAACTGGAGATCTCTAAAGCAGACAGACAGCAATGAAAGGGGGAACCTGTTCTCCCACAGTGCCTGGCACTTAGCTGGGTCCTGAGGATGCTGAGGTGGCTGGCGCTGCTTAGAGGCCACATTTTTTACCATCACAACATCAGTGTTCATTCTCTATAGAGGTAAGGCTTTGCACCATTTCTGCCCTGAGCTCGCTGTTTTTGGAGGAAAGTGAAGACCGTACACTGAGCAGCCCAAGGAGGAGATGGTTCATGCTCTCCTTTAGGCAGGGATGCATATTAACAGCCTCCTGTCTCAGGGGTAGACACACACACACACACACACACACACACACACACACGCGCGCGCGCGCGCTATTCCTGGAACCCAGCTCAACCCAGCTCCAAGGTTTAGTTGACAACCCCACTGCCTAACTCCAGCTCTGGAGCCTTGAACATTTGTACACAGTCAACTCACCCTCTCACACAGCCATGGAGGACACGTGCCTCTACTGACCCCGCCATGAATGTGCACGAATCTCCCAGCGATCTTTTAAATGACTACCTTGAGATGGAACTCTTCTCATCCAGTGCCTGAGCTCCAGTGTTAAGGGTGTGGATAGATAAGGACTGGTATTGCCAACTCCCCAAAGTTTCCTGTTCTCTGTGTTAAAGTCAGAGAGTTCCCTAACATCCGTCCCTCCATGTCTACCTCTGCCTTTCTGCCAATCATCCGCAGAGCCAAAGGGCTTCGAACTTTAAATTACACTGACATTTTGGGTAAAGAGACAGTTGAGCCAATTTAGATGTGGAATTTGCTAGAAGAAGAAGAAGAAGAAGAAGAAGAAGAAGAAGAAGAAGAAGAAGAAGAAGAAGAAGAAGAAGAAAATCCCAAACTAAAAGCCTTTGAGTTCAGAGCCCAATTTGCTTTTTCTATTAGATAACTCTTCTCTCCTGGGGCTTCTCAGATAAAATGATCTGCCACCAAGCGTGCCCTTGTAAAGTCACATCCCGCAGGGCACCTGCTGCCAGCTGAGAAAGGACTGTGTGAGCTTGACCCCACAGGTGCAAGCAGCTTTATTTTCAGAGGGCTGTTTTGAGAATAATCTCATTTCCAACAACATGCTTTGAAACCGCAGGGGTCTCATGTGGGCGGATGAGGAGGACCTGCTCCTTCAAGAGCAACTTAGCAGCTCACAAGCACGGCTGGTCCTCAATGTGCACACACACATGCAGTGTGAACACATATGTGTGCACACAATAAATACACTTGTACATTCACACACATATGTGTACACACATACATACATGCACATATATAATGCACACATATTTATATAACTCACCAGAACACACACACACATACACACACACAAAACCACAGGATCAACATTTTAGCTCACCAAGACAAGGTGCTAGCTCCCATAATTGAAAGGTACTTGTTCAGGACGGGATAGTTGCGGATGTGTTCCCTAACATCCGTCCCTCCATGTCTACCTCTGATTCGCATCCAAAAGTTTTGAGCCTATATAACCATTTTCTGACATCTTGTCACTGGGTGCATTTTGTGATCATTTGTGGGAAGGCAAGTTTTACTTCAGAGGAAACACTTCCCAGAAGGAGTTCATATGAATTATGATTTAAAATAATGTTATAAGTCATTTGTCCTGTTTGACTTTAGGTTCTGAATTCCCAGAAGAGTTTTTGAAGAGCAACCACATTTATCTAATACACCAAATACTTTTATATTTTCTTACCATCTGCCTTCTCTTAAGTCCATTTGAACTGTTTTGAGCCATAAGAAGCTTTGCAGAATCGACCTTGTATTTATCATGCAGTATCTACTCTGGATTTCAGTGGTGATGTCACATGGTACCTCACTGTACTAGCTAGTTTTGTGTCAACTTGACACAAGCTGGAGTTATCACAGAGAAAGGAGCTTCAGTTGAGGAAATGCCTCCATGAGATCCAGCTATAAGGCATTTTCTCAATTAGTGATCAAGGGGGAAAGGCCCCTTGTGGGTGGGACCATCTCTGGGCTGGTAGTCTTGGGTTCTATAAGATAGCAGACTGAGCAAGCCAGGGGAAGCAAGCCAGTAAGGAACATCCCTCCATGGCCTCTGCATCAGCTCCTGCTTCCTGACCTGCTTGAGTTCCAGTCCTGACTTCCTTTGGTGATGAACAGCAGTATGGAAGTGTAAGCTGAATAAACCCTTTCCTCTTCATCTTGCTTCTTGGTCATGATGTTTGTGCAGGAATAGAAACCCTGACTAAGACAAATTGGTACCAGCAGAGTGGGGTATTCCTGTGACAACCTGGCTATGTTTTGGGGGAGGATTGTGGAAGGACTTTGGAACTTTGGGATAGAAAATCCATTCGGTGTTAAGAGCTCTGTCAGATGTTGTGTAGGAGCTTGGAAGATAATGTTGAAAACAGTGCAGAAGATGGAGGCCTGGCTTGTGAAATTTCAGAGGGAAAATTAAAGACTCTTTTCAGGGCCATTGTTACTTTGGTTGTGAAGATTCTGTGGTTCTGGTTAGCTGGGGCTGAAGAATCAGCTGTGATTAACAAGATACCAGAACTACTAAAGCAAAAACTTTGCATTACTGGGACTATTGATGCTGGTTAGCTGGAGCTAAGAAATTAGCGGTGATTAAGAAGAGACCAGCATCATTGAGGTGACATCTTCTGGGAAGTGTTTTCTGAAAGCACAGAGGCTGTGTTCCAGAGATAACCAAGGTTTTACCTTGTGCTGTGGCTGGACTTGGTAATGTGTAAGAGTCACCCAGGTGGTACTGGTTTTGAAGGCATGAAGGGGTCACACAGAGCAGCTGAGGCTCAGCACTGTGAGAGGCCATGGAAGGCCATTGGTGAAGGTGCAGCCTCAGTTGCAATTGACGGCTCAGGACTGAAGAGGTCATGCAGTGTTTTGGAGATGCCAGTACCATGAGATGACCACCAAAAGCAGCAGCAGTGGAGTACAGGCATCTGGAGCCTAGAGGATGACGTGTGTGCTACAAAGGGCATGGCTGGAGAAGTGACCCAAGCCCTTGGAGGAGCCCAGAAGATCGTGAGTTGGATCCCAGACATTGGACGGTTGGAGATTGATTTTTGCTTTTGATTGTGACTGTGCCCTGGTATTTTCCCTCTTGAAGAAAGAAACTATTTAGTGGAGCCCACAGTTAAGAGATTTTTAATTCTAAAAAGACTTTGGATTTTAAAAGAGATGGATATTTTAAAGAGATTGAAAGTTTAAGAATATGTAAAGACTGTGGGACGTTTAAAGTTATTTAGATCTTGGGGATGAATAAGAAATTAAGGATTGAGGCTTACTAGTGATGTGTTTGTGTGTCAAGTTGACAAGGGGTCAATTGTACTGGCTAGTTTTGTGTCAACTTGACACAGCTGGCATTATCACAGAGAAAGGAGCTTCAGTTGGGGAAATGCCTCCATGAGATCCAGCTGTAAGGTATTTCCTCAATTAGTGATCAAGGGGGAAAGGCCCCTTGTGGGTGGGACCATCTCTGGGCTGGTAGTCTTGGGTTCTATAAGATAGCAGACTGAGCAAGCCAGGGGAAGCAAGCCAGTAAGGAACATCCCTCCATGGCCTCTGCATCAGCTCCTGCTTCCTGACCTGCTTGAGTTCCTGTCCTGACTTCCTTGGTGATGAACAGCAGTATGGAAGTGTAAGCTGAATAAACCCTTTCCTCCCCAAACTGCTTCTTGGTAATGATGTTTGTGCAGGAATAGAAACCCTGACTAAGACACTGACCTTTGAGGACCCGTGCGTCTAGATTAGAATCTTAATTTCTCTGTGCTCTAGTTGAATTAACCTTTGAAAATCTTTGTATTTCTCTCCTGTCCTTTTGCTTTTAAAACTGGGACAATAATATTTTAAGCTCGTCGTAGTGGCTCATGCCTACAATCCCTGCAACTCAGAAAGCTGAGGCAGGAGAATCACTGCAAGTTTATGGCCAGCCTGGGCTAAAGAGTGAGTTCAAGGCCAGACAGGATTACAAAGTAAGATTCTGTCTCAAAAAGAGCAAATTGAAAAAAAAATTCTACAGGGTAGAGTTATGAAATAACTAAATGGTAAGTGTAGGCGGTGTTTACAGCAAAACAGCAACTAAGTTCGTATTTTAAAATAATAATTTTTGATTGAATCTGATCAAGGTTTGATGGGGGTAAAAAAAACCCATGTTTCTTATGATGGCTAATACTGTCAAAGATCCAGACTTGCCTTGGAGACAACCCCCTGGCATGCCTGCGAGGGCGTTTCTAGACAGGTTGACTGGGGTGACCTGAAGGCACGTCTACATGGGCTGTAGCCTTTGCATGAATAAAAAAGAATGCTGGGCGCCACCAGTATTCACCTCTCTCTGCTTCATGACGTGGCTGCCTTAAGCCCTTACCACCCTGATGTCCTACCAAGGCAGACTAAACCCTTGAGCTCAGCCAATTTTCCTAAAGGAGCTATTCTCGGGTATTTTTGCCACAGCGGTAGGAAAGGTAGTGAACAGAGAATGGCAGCTGAGGGTACCTGCAGTGGATGATCATGGGCCCTTTGCTCTTGGCAGCTTGCTGTCGCACCGTGAACACAAACTGCAGGATGCTCTCCGCGGCATTTGCTGGAGGCACGCCGTGATCGGGCCAGGCTGTGTAGTTAAAATGCATCACGTCCTGCGCTTCATCCGCCTGTGGGCAAGAAATGCCAAAGCTCACACATTAGTCACCCCATCTGCACTTAGCTTGACCAGAGCCACCGTTGGAGACCAAGGGGATGCTAAAGGGACCTCCCTTTCATTACCCATCTCTTCTGAGCTCTGAGCACCTCCCTGGTCCTGACCAGGTCCCAAGGGAAAAGGTTAATTGTAGCTGTATGAAGCCACAAGAGGTGGACACATAGGTTAACCTCTATCTGTTACCATCAGTAGCAGTAGTAGTCTGCTTATGCGGACTCGGGTTGGCACCCTGACTCTGCCAGTTATGAGCTGTCTCAGCCCTGGCCAGTAAAATTTTGGAAGCTACTACTGCTGTTCTACTTAGAGTTCTCTGCCAGCCCAGCCTAGCACTTTCCCTGCTAGTCAAATCACTGGTCCCTCACTCAGAGACATCCTCTAGACAACAAGCTTTCCTGGTAAATTCCCAAGAGGTCACATTCATGTGACAAAGCATCACCAGTGAGCAATGATCCATCTCTCCATCGGAACTGGCCAGCTCCACAGTGGCATTCACACCCCCAGCATTCTCAGGGGCTCTGACTGAGGTCCGACTCCAGCTGCATCCACAGCTGTATATGGCACGCTCCTTTGACCCTTGCATATTTGCCAAAAACACACTTTTCAAACAACAACAACCACGAAAGGCATTTATCGAAGAAGTCCTGCTCTGAGATCTGAGATGGGGAAACCTGGTCCAAAGCAGACTCACTGGGCTTCAGTTTTCTTGTATCTAGAAAGGACCGCTGGTATCAGGCCTACAGACACTAAGCACAGGAAGAGAGTGACGGGTGGTGCATGTGACAGGTCACAGTCATCAAAATGACTGTGTCACCACTAGCACTGGCTCCCATCTGCTCGGTCACTTGTACGCTTTGTTCTAAGGTAAGTCAGTTTGTATATTATTGTGGGACTTTGGGGGCCCTGCTTGGGGTTTGATTATATAGACACGGAGACATCACATCCATATAGTATAAGGTTGTTGCCTGTTTGCTGGGTCAGTCCCTGCTCCAGCCATCAGTTCTTTATTCCTCAAATTCCACACTTCCTTCCCATACAGAAAAGCTATTTGCAAACATAGTGGGAGAGATTCCTCTCTCCAGGCAGCTAGGTTTCTTTTTTGGGCAGGGGAGGAAGTGATAAACATTTATATATCCTGCCAGGCAGGCGCTGCTGGCACAATTAGCAACTGAGAAAACAGGGACATAACTTCATAGCCAAGTTGATACAATATGTGTGGGGGTGGGTTACCCCGATAGTATATTAAGCCTATTCATATTGGCCCGTGCACTGAATTTTTCTCTAAGCTAGAGCTATAGCCACCAGGATAAGGATCCCTCAAGGTCGACTCCATTTCGTCTCCAATGAGTTAGAGGAATGATTTGGTCTCTTGTTATTAACTGGGAGGCTGGTTTCCACACCAGGCTCTTCTCAACTCTCTGGTTCATTCCTCAAGCCTGCAAAGACCCTACAATCCACCCATTGGGTAGAATATTCTAGCAAAAACCTTGGAAGGTCCGGAGCTCAAGTTTATATTCAGGAAGCAAAGAGGAATGAATTGTGAAGAGCAAAGCTGAGCAGACTTAAGCAGAATTTGCATCTATACAAGTAGACTTTTATATAAATAATATGTGCAAATTCATAGTAAGATTTATAGAGAAAAATCCCATTTCTTCAGCTATATCTATTGCCCCCTTGGCACTGTATGCCACCCACGGGCTGCACAAAGTGTTCAAAGTAATCCATGCATAATAAATGGTGTAGAAGAGCAGGTGTTTGACACCTTGCATATTTAAAGTTAGACATCAGCTAGCTTGGTCTGTCTAGAAAGGCTCACAAAACATGTTAGCTCTGTCCACGCGCTGATCCTCACATCATCTCTGCATGGCCACATTCCAGTGCAGCCAATCTGAAAATGCAGTCATCTGAAAAGTACAAGTGGATGTAAAATGAGGAAGACCACCAGACTGTTGTCCCTCCTCTCCCCATGGCTCGCAGGCAGGACCACAGAACTGTCTCTGGTCTCCCCACAGCTGCCAGGTATGGCCACAGAACTGGCAACAGGCTTTTCAGTAGTTAGCAAGGCTCAGAGTCCACAGGAATGGATAAGTTGTTGATATTTACTCAATTCACAGCAGTCTCCATGTCCTGGGAAGTAGCAAGCCGGTGTTGTAGTCATTTTCCTTATTTAAATGAGAAAACGCATCTGTTTGAGCTGACCTGCTTATACTAAATAAGTACTCACTCTGCTAAATAAATCTCACTCTGATTTTTCTCATCTACAGGTTTGATCTTGTTGAGAAGATACCCGGGAACTTTACCCATCTCAGTATGGAGCAAAGCAAGAAGGGTGGGTGCAAACAAAAACTTAAGAGGAAAAGATTGGGTCATACAGATCTTTTTTTTTTTTTTTTTGACTAATTTAAACTGTCAGCTCACAGCCAAAAGAGGGCACCAGACACTTGTAACCCCTGAACTGCCCTATAGGCAAACACTGTTGTTTTATTTCTGCTGTTGAAACTTCATGTTTGTCATTGAAGGATGGGGCAATCATTTAAGACCAAGGACAAGAAGCATGTTATTGATCACAAGGTGATCTGTGTAAGTCTTCCCTGTACAGGGAATAGGCATGAGAACAGACCCTAGATTGTATTCTGTACGTTTATTTTGTTTTTGGTTTTGTTTTGTTTTTTTCTTGTTTCCAGATGCAAACCTGGGAAAGATTTGTTCTCTCTTCTTTAGCAGTTTGCACTGTTTCTTGCAGAAACAGCCCAGAAGGCAAACTCAGTTTAAATGGTGTTAAGATTGTAAAATGTCACCTCTGGTAGGAAATCTATTGACTTGGATAGTGGTTTATTAGTTTTGAAATAGCTCATTCTCTGATTCATTCATTCCTGGGAGACAGAGCACTTGCAGGTGAAACTGTTGGTATCTGGTGAGAGGAAGAGAAGAAGAAAGAAAGCTGTCAGGGCAGTGTGCTTACATGGAGGGGCACGCAGGGCACTTGAGGTAGGCAGGAAGGAGCTGAGAGCCTCAGACCTGGAAAGCCAGATAAAGGAGGGACAGTTCATTTGAGTGGTGCACTGGCTAGTTTTGTGTCAACTTGACACAAGCTGGAGTTATCACAGAGAATTGAGCTTCAGTTGGGGAAGTGTCTCCATGAGATCCAGCTGTAAGGCATTTTCTCAATTAGTGATCAAGGGGGAAAGGCCCCTTGTGGGTGGGACCATCTCTGGGCTGGTAGTCTTGGTTCTATAAGAGAGCAGGCTGAGCAAGCCAGGGGAAGCAAGCCAGTAAAGAACATCCCTCCATGGCCTCTGCCATCAGCTCCTGCTTCCTGACCTGCTTGAGTTCCAGTCTCGACTTCCTTTAGTGATGAACAGCAATGTGAAAGTGTAAGCTGAATAAACCCTTTCCTCCCCAACTTGCTTCTTGGTCATGATGTTTGTGCAGGAATAGAAACCCTGACTAAGACAAGTGGCCTGCTTGGGGAACAGGACGAACTGGGCAATTTAGAAGAAAGAAACAGATGCAACAGCCTGTTACATGCTCATTGGGGTGTGCCTAGATTTGTTCACACACCCTAGGGAAAGCTACTGCCAACAACTAGTAGTTAAAAACTGCTTGCTTGCTTGCTTGCTTGCTTGCCTTCCTTCCTTCCTTCCTTCCTTCCTTCCTTCCTTCCTTCCTTCCTTCGTGTGTGTGTGTATGTAAACTTTTCTTTTCTTTTGGGGTGTGTGTGTGTGTCATTTTTTTTATAAATACCAGTAAGCGCGTAGTTAATTGCGTGCGTATGCTGTTGTTGTGATGAGTAATCTGTGTCCACATAAAGATTCAACACATATTTTCTGGAAAGTCCAGGTAGATCTTTTAGTAGATTTGCCATGACTGCAGCCATTTGGTTTCCATGAGGCAGAGATAATAAGTCCTAAACAAATGTGGACTGTGATCCAACAAAACACTGAAATTTGAATTTCACATACTCGACAGATGATATTTCCTGTGACACAATCTTTAATTTTTTTTTCTTGGAGGTTGGGGTTTCACTGTGGCATCGAGGCTAGCCTTATACTCCCGACGCTCCTGCCGCAGCTTCCTAAGTGCTGGGTGATTGGTAAGTGCCACCGTACCTGTGAACGGCCAGTGCCATATGAAATGTTATCTACCTTTTCCCAGTCCGTTCAATGCATTTTTTGTGAAGAAGGAACTCAGGCACTGGCATGCACCTTCCAGGCTGCCTGACGACATCTCCAGTTCTGCCAACATTTGAAAGCAGAGAAGCCACTCTTAGCTGATGGGGTTTTACAAAACAGGCAGGGGGTGAATTTGTCTGTTCCACAAGCGTCAGTATGCTCTCTCCTGCTTGGCACCACCAGGAAGGCCTGTCTCTGTGCAGGAAAGAACAGGGCACGAGGGCTTCCCAGTGAAGTTTTGTTCTCAACAGACAGCCTGTTCCAAGGGGACTACACTAGTACAAACTATATCCTATGGAATGCTTATCTTTAAAGAGAAAATGGCATGGCTGTGGCTGAAATGAGCACTGGAGTGTGGGGCAAGTGAACTGTGTCACCAGACAGAAGAACTGGTAAGGTTGAGCAGGCCCAAACCCCAGGGAATCTCAGAATTGAGAACAGCAGACATGGGGCCAGCTCCCTGCCAAACTCCTGTTCTATAACATATAACCATGACACCCCACTGAGAAGACCATGACAGTTGTCATGTAGATAAAACCCTGGAGATACTTCTCCATGCTAAAGAAGTATATACATAGGCCCTGCGTGTTTAGCCAATGAGCTTCCCTTCCTGGCCATTCCTTCCGGCAAAAGGTATTTAATCCCTGGTTCACCCTGCATTCACATTCACCATCAAATAAAGCAGTTTGAACAAGGAAGGAGGACCATCTCTTTCATCAAGGATTACTGGGGTTGGGGTTGGGGGTTATGATAAAGAGCCACACCTAACTCTCCTGGAGAAGGCCTTCTCTTTTCTAGCCACTCTGTACTCTCTCAGCACTTAGAACCAACCCAGATCTGGTCCCCATCCCTTGGCTGTCTTTCGCTTCCTGCCTGACACATAAATGTCCTGAGGGGGAGTGCAAACTCTCAGACCCCCATTTCCAACTCCCACACTGGAGGCTGAGAACCATAGCATCTGTCCCAGACCCCCTTGTTTCTCATCAGGGAAACATGGGCTCCGACTCCTATAACGGACTGGGTTCTGCCTCTCCTGAACAGCCTGCTGGTGAGGCAGACATGCAGCCCGACCCTGGAGCCTAGCACAGACATGATCAGCCTGAGCTGAAAGACTTTTCCACAGAGACATAAGCAAGGCAAGGAAAACAGATCTTTCTGGAACTCTATCTAACTTTAAGAGAGGCCTGGGACCACACTTAAGGAGGTCAAGAGATTGAAACTCACAGAACAAAATTCAAACTAGCAAGCCTTGGAAACAATGTTTAATTTGAAATGTACCTGTGCCTCCCATGCCTGCTATCCATCTTATCTGATTAAGCGATGAGAACACCTTCCTCTCTGGTTGTGGCTAACAGCCTTGCACAAGTTTGAGGTGGACCAGTGCAGGCCTTTGTTTCATCTCCTGGCCTTTGAAGGCAGCATTGCATCCAAACCACCCTTGGTAGGAATAGTAACTGTACTGAAAGGCAGATCTTTTTGTCTTTTGCAGGCAGCAGCATGACAGAGCCTGAAGTGCTCACAATCTTACACAAGGATGGTTTGTGTGGGTGGTATTTATTGGTGAGATGGAGAGATGGGGACCACCCTTCCTGAATCTGTTGGAAACTTACATAGTTGATCCGGAAGTGTCTACTGGCCCAGTCTTCCTCCTCTTCCTCAGAGACCATCTCCACGGTGATGTCCCCATAAGCAATGGGTTCTTCTGTGAATGGCCAGTAGTGGTCACATTTTACCTGAGGCAACAGTAATGCACTGTTAAAAGACAAAGCAAAACAAAAGAGAAACCAGGGAAGAACTAGATGGAGTCTGTGCTCACGACAGGGCCGCAATGATCCTCCTTTCAAAAGAATCATGCAGCCCCATGGAGAAGGGGAAAACTAAGCAACTTCAGTCATCTTCCTGACAGTGGACACACACCCAGGGCTGTGAACGGGGCAGCCATGGCCATCGGGCACTGGGCCGAATAGGTACACACCCTTCTTTTCTCATTGCATTGAGTGAGCATGACGATGATGTGGGACTTCTGTTGTAGGACCATCTTCCAGAAGTCATTTCTAGTTTCCGGCAGTGGACCCTGGGTGGCAATATACTCCTGGGGTGAGTTGTATCCCTGAAAGAAGAGAGAAAGCTTCAATACTTCCCCAGCCACCGCCACTGCCAAACGCTGTTGGCCGTTCTACACCTGTGAGGACCGCTGACGTTTTGCTCATGACGAAGTTGGCAGAGGATCACACACATCTATATAACGTTTCCTTCAGCTTATCATGAAAGTGGTAATCAGAGGGATTATATGGGTTGGTGTGGCTTTAAGATCTACGTTGTAGAAGCCTATCAAATCATGTCCACACCTTTTATGTCAACCACAGTCTTAACCGATGCTTTAAGTGCACAGGTGTGCAGCGGTAGCCCTTTGAATCAGGGCTCTGGAGTCTAAACACGGGGGAGAGGCCCTTCATGACCTTCCTTCCTCTCTGGTAGTCTTTCACAGGGCCCTGTGAGCCTTTCCCTCTATCAGACAGCACTTCTCAACCGGCAGGTTGTGACCCCTTTGGGGTTCAAATGCCCATTTCACAGGGGTTCCATATCAGATATCCTGCATGTTAGATGCTTACATTACAACTCATGACGGTGCAAAATTACAGTTGTGATGGAGCAATGAAATGATTTTATGGGTGAGGTCACCACCACATGAGGTAAAGGGTTGCAGCATTAGGAAGGACGAGAAGCACTGCATCCTGGACTTGAGACAGGAATAGCAGAAACTGCTTACGCTCCTGGTACTCAGTTGTTGGGTGGGGACAGCTCTTCGTCTCACGTACCCTTAGCCCCTATGGCCTTCCACTGCCCGGACTGTGTGGTTTTGAGCTTTGGCTGAGTGGGTTTCTTCACTTCTACTTACAGGAATATAGTTGGCATTAATGTAATCTGCTCCTTCCTCTTCGTTCATGGAGACTAGCCTCACCCGGCTGAAGTCATCTATGAAGAGCAAAGAGAAAAGATACGTTAAAAAATCAGAATGGGCCAGGCAATGGTGGTGGCGCACGCCTTTAATCCCAGCACTCGGGAGGCAGAGGCAGGTGGATTTCTGAGTTCGAGGCTAGCCTGGTCTACAGAGTGAGTTCCAGGACAGCCAGGGCTTCGTAGAGAAACCCTGTCTTAAAATTAATTAATTAAAATAAATTCAGAATGGAAGGAAAACTCATTCTAACAGTCTCTATCAGATACGAAGTTAGATCAAATACCACGGAGGGAGGGAACCTGCTGTAGTGTTAGCTTCTCCTTCTTGCTAACACATGACCATCTTCCAGCCAGTACCTACATCCTCAGCTCTTCCATCTCTGGAAAAGTCATCTGCAAGTGCCTCAGGCAGGAACTGCAATGTCTTTGTGACCATATGGAATGCCATCGTGTGTTAATAGAAATTTATGATTCCCTTCTCATGCAGCGACAGCCAAAGGATCCACTAATTTACCCAGAGAACGGAAGTCACATGGGCCTTTTGAAATTACTATTATACATATTAGTTTAATTTTTTTGTTGCTAGACATGAAATTTAATGTTTAAGGAGAATGCTTGTGTGTGTGTGTGTGTGTGTGTGTGTGTGCTTGTGTGTGTTCACCTGTCTGCATATTAAGAAATGACTACTAGAGTTAAGCATATCTGCCATCTCATATTGTTATTCTTTGTGTGGAAAAGTGTGTAAAGGCTACTCCATTGTAAAACTGTTGGTGTTCCACACAGTGTTGTTAACTAGAGTCCTCACAGTGTCTTTAGACTCCCTAGACTTGTGGTGTTCTCCTGCTATCTCTCCTCAGCCCCAATCCCAGGTTACCCTTTCTTGTGTGTTATAGTCTTATTGTTGGCCTCTTTGACTTCGGCTTTTTGTCATGGTTATGTCTCCCCCCTCTTTTCCTTTAACTTATTCTAGTTTATACTGCTAACTTCTTTTTCAAACCTTTCTTTATTGATGTATTTTTACTCTCTGTGGTGTTGAGTTTCATAAAGAAAATCTCTGGTTCTTGAGAGTAACCAGGTGTCCACTGGACTCCCTTTCAAATTCATGGGCTCTTTTTCTTTGATTATTACTGTTAGCTAAATAAATATGTTAGTACAACCTGCTCGGTTTATTTAGTTTTGCTTAGATGAAAACAAGTTCAGCACTGACCACTTGGAACTGGGTAAACAGGGAGCTCTCCCCTGGGGAGTCCAGTTCTCCCTTCCTTAGCAGTCATTAGCTGACTAGAGTCATTTGTCTAGTGGGAGGGAGAGTCCAATGCTCAGATGCAGTTTGTGTGAAAGCAGTGTCATGAATGTCCCCCCTCCACTGAGTAAGACCAGTGCACCTGCCAGGTCCAGGAAGCCTCAGCGCTGGCCCTGCGGTTCAGACCACACCTGAGTCTGGCTGGGAAAGAGCGAGACTGATTAAGCTGCAGTGACAAAGCTTTGACCTTTAAAAGACGGGGCTGGGATCAGGGCTAGTGGCCAGCTTACACGGCAGGATGTTTGTGTAGCGGTTTTTACATCGGTTCAGCGGCAGATCTGCAGCAAAGTGAGGAATATCCAGTCCAATCAACTTCAACTCCTGCAAACAAGAGAGAGTAAGGTTGAAGTTTCTGTGCACGGTGCAGATTGGATGGCTTACTGTTCACCTTGGACTCTGTTCATGGATAAAACTTCAACATGCCCTTGGCTAGCTGATAACATAGCGATTCCTTCTAAGGGCAGAGTGTGTTTGCTGATCCACTCTGTTCTTGTAAGCTCGCTCTAGTCAATGAGTGGGTAGAACGTGGGTGAAATCGGAAATTCACTATGGGCTTATTTAATTCGGTTTCTTCTCCTGTCCTCTACCACCAGCCAGAAAGAGTTTGTGGGCAGGAAAGCTGCTAGTGTCTGGGTGAGGAGACAACCTGACTGACACCCACAGCCTGAAGTAGAATCACTCCAGCGAAGCCACGGACCTGTGAGTGTGAACGCTAAGCATGGAGGGGCTCAGATCTTAAAGGCTGTCTGTCAGCCTGACTGCAGTGAAGCACTGCCCACTGTGACATCTAGAGAGCTCGGGCTTCTCACACATCATTCAGAGATGTAGAGATCTGTGTGGGAGATGGAGGGAGGGAGGCTTAGGAATGAACACATGTTCCAGGATTATGATAAGGGAGGCAGCTCACGTACAGGCCATTCACATAAACCTTTCCTATTTCGTGAGGAAATGTGGGGATCTGTTTTCTCATAGAGAGAAGCCTCAAACAAGTAGTGAGAGGGTGGAGTGAGGACAGGAAGCAATCTCCTCACTGTAAAATAGTGGATTAACAGTCTCTAAATACTGGTGACGGGACCCGAAGAACAAAGATGGATCAGAACGTGGAGGCAAGCCCTAGAACGGAAGGCAGCACACTGGAGGGACATCTGTTGACCTGTTGGGTGTCTTTACCATCGCCCTTACCCCAGCAAGCATTGGTGTTTTTCCTATAAGCAGACAACCAAGATTAAGCGACTGTAAGAGGCATTTCAGCTGTTTATCCCGGTGTTTTATTTTTAAAAAAAGTGGTTATATACTCCCAGATGTCCTACAGTCCCCATTCCTATTGGAATGGTAGTTTCTGGGTTTGTACCATATACCACTGAAGGAGCAAATCTAGCGATATCCTGAAAGACTCCAAGATGCATTTTTATTGTTTTTATTTTATGTATGTGTCAGTGCAAGTGAATGCGCAGTGTGTGTGTGTGTGTACCCTTGGTATTTGGTTTTACTTAACATAGCGTGCATCATTTTTATAAGCTTCTTGAGGCCGCTGAGAAACCAGCTGCTATACATTTTGCTTACACTGAATGAATTCAGTGTTTTGCATGTGTATGTGTAAGGTGTGCATGTATGTGTAATGATGTGTTGGCATGTATGTGGGTGTGCCCGTGTGGTGAGGCAGAGGGCTATGGTGGCTTCCCTAATGGATCTTCACTCCATTTGCCAAGACGGGGTCTCTGACTAAGCCAGTTAGCAAGGGTAGCTCACCAGCTTGGCCTGACGGTGTTTTGTCTCTGCCTCCTGAGTGCTACGACTACAGGTCACCCCTCTTGCAAGGCCTCTCCATAGGCACTGCTGATCTGAACTCTGGAGTTCTCTAACTTTACTCAAGGTAGTCTGTTCCTAGCCCCAAAGGATGCAGCAAAGCACCCGAGTGTCTCACTTCAAGTCTCTTCTCAATGGTTACTTTAAGGAATCTGAAGCTAGAGGACTACTCTGGAAGAGGAATCTGTGGATCTCTGAAAGATTTTAAAGGGAAGAGACATTTAAGGGAAGAGACGTTGATGAGAAGAGAGGCCCTCTCATCCTGTGTTTCATCCTCATTCAAGCATTCTTCGCAGAGCCCATGCTCCGGGAATCCAGCTTTTGGTCTTGGGCCTCTTTCAAGATGGAGATCCTTGCTGTCACTCAATACTGGCCTGCACAGTTGCCATCAGCCTGGATGGAGCAACCTCAGTGGCCCAAGTGTTTCTTTCTTGTTGATGCTTCATCAGTTTTTGCTTCTCAAGATTATAGAATCTTACACTGTTTGGGCTACGAGGTAGTCAGTCGTTCTTGAAGATGAACTGGCAAGTAGGTGCCTCAGTACAAATTTAAATTTTTCCCCATTTCAGATAAAAAACCTTTGCACTAGTGTCCTTATAAAGCAGAAAACTGCCATTGTAATTGCACAAATTTTCCAGTGGCTTGCTATATTACTCTTGTGAGATGCACACACACACACACACACACACACACACACACACACACAATCTCTAGTTTTGCAAAACTTAACCCAAATCAGCATTATTTTTTAAGGTTAATTAGAGTAATCATGAGCTTATTTAAATTATGGGTTTTTTTTTCTTCCATTGATTAAGGTATTTTACAAGTGGACTTTCTTTAGAAAGAACCATAAAGGATAATTTGTCCAAAAGAGATTATTTTTCAAAATATCTTCCTTAGTTGTGTGTGCCACTTACAAAGGATCGGTGTTTTTGAAAGCAGCTCAAAAATCGTCAATGTAAGTTTAACCATCCTCAGACAAATCTTACAACTCTCCCATCCTTTGCTGGCTTGTATAATAGCAAACAGAATTATTAAACTCAACAAAGACAATCATTGCCCCGTGAACACCAACTGTGAAGCATTCAACGGTGGTGTGGTTGTGTTTGTTTTTGCTTTGCCTGACCTGGGTCTATAATGACTCCTTTCTTCGCCTTTGTGTGGACAGAGTCACAACTCTTCTCAGCTTTCCCACCCACAATTTGGACACAGACTAAAAAGTAACTAGGAAAGGCCTCGGATACAAAAGAAACCTTGGAAACAAACCCGGAGCTGGAGAGCTGGCTGAGCACGTGGACACCCACTCTCTAAGAGACCTGTAATTCAGTGCTGCCGTCCCAGTTGAAAATGCCCTAAGTTGGTAAGAGCTGCTTAATTGGCTGAACACTGTAAATGTAAATTAGCCAAGTAGAACTTCAGCAGAGCCAAAGCTGGGCATACAAGCCAAGCGAGCAACTCCGCAGGCTTTGTAATTTAGCTTGTCACCGAGTGGAAAACCAAACAAGTTTCCAGCTCAGTCACTCTGCAGGGAGTTTCTCTCTAAACATAGAGACACCGCAGAGGCTTAAATCTTCATGACGATAAAGTGTAGGGGTGACGGGCTGAAGCCACATAAATCATTTTCCAGTTTCTGTTTGCCCATTTTGCTTCTGATATAATCAATCATGTTTTTTATTTACTGGAGACATCCCCATGGGTTGAATGGTGTTCTCCAAGGAGCTGTGTCCATGTCACAACCTATGAATGTAAAAGACCTTTTGTAAAAGTCTGTGGGGATAAGTCACTCTGTATGGATTGCCAGAGGAGAAGCCACGTAGAGACTGGTTAGAATCTGGCTTGATGTAGCTGCCAGTGGAGGGACACTCGGAGGCTCCAAAGGGAGCGCGTTCAGCTCCTGAATCTGATGACTTGGGGAGCACAGATCTATTGTTTCAAGCCAAGAGCACTGTGATGACTTGCTAGGGGCCTAACAGAGGCACCAAGACCAGTGGCAGTCTATATTGGGCCAGAGACAGTTGAAGCACCCAACTCCAGAGAAAGAAAGTAAAAACATGCACTGTGTATGTGTACATGTCTCTGTGTTTGTGTGTGTGTGTGTGTGTGTGTGTACTGCCACAACTAAACATCACAGAGTTGAGGTTTTAATCAAAAGATGCTATTATTTTTCATAGTCATGGGGGCTGAAAAGCCCCAAACCAAGTTGCCAACAATGTAGATTTCCTTGTTAATCTTTGCCTTGTAAGCAGCTGTCAGCTCTGTGTGTTCCCATGTCTTATCAACGTGAAGCCCAGGGGAAGAAGAAGATGGCAAACTCACTAGTTTCTCTTATATTAAGGCATTAACCTCACCACTAGAATCCCAGCTCCTTTACTCTGTCTATCCTAATTACCTCCAAAGGGCCTCATCCTTAAATACTGTCAACGAGGCAAGGCCTTCCATGGATTGGAAGAACACAGTCAGCCTGTCATCACATAAGGCAAGCATAGGCTTTTAGAGCTAGCAACACCATCAGCAGATGGTGGTACTTAGCACTGACCTTGGAACAGACTGGGCATTAGATGCAAGGCATTTGGGCCAATAGATCCCGTGTCCACAGGGAAGACAAAGGGGCGGGGGGTGGGGGTGGGGGAGAGCAGAGGGCCCATCTGCAGCAAGCTAATGGCACAATAGAATTGTGGTGTGTGCTTATCTTCAGGTGGCCATGAAGAGGGATGAAGAGAGTAAGCTCTCATCTAGTGCGGCACTGTCTGGGCCTTCTGAGGTTGTTGGAATAAGGTGCTACAACTATGGTGACTTAACACCAAATAAATTTATTGTTGCCTAGCTCTGGAGTGCATAAATCAAAAACCCAGGTATCAGCAGGACCACACCCCTTCTGTGATGGCTGTGGTGAGGATATCTCATTCATTTTCATTAGCTTCTAATTGGACATTTACCTACAGCTCAGCCACATATAGTATGATCTCTTAACCTTTGGCCATTTTAACTATCTCCATCTATCATGGTCCTATCTGAGAATGAGATATCATCCTGTGGCAGGTAGACAATGGGGCCTCGGCAGGTGTGTGTGGACATAATTCGATGCATCACACAAACCTCGAGGAAAGCATACGGCGCAGACGGGAGTCTGATGGGTGGGTAGTGGAAGGGTAGAGATAAAAGATATCAACCCCCTGGATGTCTACAGTAGCTCTCAAGGATGGGGAGACCAAGATGCAACTCATTAGGGATGGTACACAAACCAATGCCGCAGTGCTAGGAGAGGCTCTTAGGAAAAGATCAAATTCTAGGACTGGGGGGATGAGAGGGAAAAGTCAAGGCTGGAAACAAAGCTCTTGTAACCCCAGGTGATGGGGAGATTTGAGGTGATGTATGAGGCAGGCTGAGGTGTCATCACTATCGGGAAGAGTCACTTGTACAAGTTGTAGGATGCTGCACCGTTCTATGTGTAGCCATATTGCTGAACAAAGAGCATGAGGTCCTCCACCTGTGTTTTAATGAATTCCAAAATGCCAGCAATCAATGGGAAAGCAAGGGCTACATGGAATGTCCCCACCTCAAGCTCTGAGGTCTGGTTCTGTAGAAGCTTTCTTACCAGAAACATCAGAAATGAAGCTGTCCTCTTACCAGTTCCCAGCCTCCTTAAAGGAAGATGTATATTTCTGTCAGAAGACTCCTCAATCTTTCTCACAGCTTCCCAATCAGATACTGAATATGGAGGGAATTTATTCAGTGAATACGAAGTAGAAAGTCATATAGCTTCATGTATGACTTATAGCTGTATTGGTAATATATGTAAATCCAGACATTATCTTCAATTTGCATAATGATTACAAATGGTGCAATTTCTCAATACACGTTTGATCTTTCAGTGTTAGTATGGAAATGAATAGAAGTAGTATTCATATGAGCAAAAACCTGTTTCAGCTACTCGGCTTAGCTACACTCAAGTGATTCAGGCATCCTATACCCTCTTGGGTGGGTACTGTTATAACTAGAAGCATTTTCCCTGTTCTGTTGCAATAATTATGAATACAAAAAAATCATAGAAAATCTGAAGCCTGTTGTGTGAAAGTCAGGTGTATACACAGAGCACAGTCAGGAGTAAATACTTCCTGGAAAACTGTGAAGAAAACCCCTCAATCTGAGGCACTGTGGGCTGTGAAGATTTGAGAATGGACTGGAGACTGTCAGGGAGAAAAGAAACCCAGCCAGTGTGGGCCCTTGGCTGAGCCAATGCTAGTCCAAGACAGGCTGTCAGGGTGGAAGGAAACAATGACTGCATTTATATGTCTGCTTGGCTAGGCTGTAGTGCCCAGGTGCCTGACCACACAGCAGACGAGAGCTCGTTATGAACGTGGTGAATGAGGGTATGATGGACTTAATGGACGCAGTAGATTACTATTTGCACAAAGGGAGGCCTTATCCAATCAATTGATTGAATTAAGAGGGAAAACAAATTCCTCATGGAGGAGGGACTTCGGCTCCCTCCTGCCTTCAGACTCAGGACTGCAGTCTCAGCTTTTCCGTGGTTCACCAGCTGGACAGCCTTCCCTGTGGCCTAGACTTTCCAGTCTCCATAAGCAAGTTCATTAAGACAACCTGCTCTCTCTATAACCCCGCTGCTTCTACACACACATCCCATTGGGTTTCTGGAGAACCATAATAGACAGGCATGGCAAACCCTGCTGACCTGTGCTCTACATGATGCCCAGTGTTTTTTCAGGAGTGCGACTAGCCGAAGACAATTCCCGATTGCACACCCTGAGGAGAATTACATTCCTCTGCTCTTCTCTCATTAAACATAGTTAGTAGCCTCCACCCAAAGCCACCCACACACATCACTACCCTCCTTAGGGACTGGTCAGCTCTTGCTCAGTGGGAAATCACTAGTTTAGTTCAACCTACCCATCTTATAGGTAAAGAAACTGAGGTTTGAAAAGACTCCCCCCCCCCTCCAGTATTGGCTTATTAGTGGCCAAATATATAGAAATCCTTACATGCAAACACAAATGTTATGAGCTAAATTAAAATGTTCATATATACATTGAATGCATAAAAAAAGCCAGGCACATGGTCAATTGAACATTTAGCGTGTAAGGTGTACAATTCTGTTTTATGTATCTGAATGGGTTTTTGAGGCTAGTACATACATTGCTTATGGTTTGGCTCTTGCAGTGTTCCATCTTTGTCCAGGAACATGGCTGTCCCTCATTTAGGGCAATTTAGTCACACTAAGTTGCTTGCAAGATCTCATATGACCCTTCCTTATTTAGTAGTAAAAAGAAGTTGCCTTGCAGTGGAAGACAGCAAAGGCAGGACCAGGGGGGAGCAGAAGTGAGAAATGAAGGGGCTTTCTCAGGGATCTGGCTTGAACTTCCAGCCATCTCTGAAACCCATGGAAGGTTTAGCTACTAAACTCTTTCTCTGCTTGCAGGAGATACACTAATGTCCTTTCAATAAAGCCTTCTTTACTTAGGTAAGCGCTGATTAGAATTATGTTCCCATTACCATAAAAGCATTCTTTTTATTTTCAAACCAGAAAAATAGTCCTGAACTTCAAAAGGAGTACACAATTCTGAGACACAGTAATATTTCAACTCTGATTTGATGGCCTAAACTGCAAGTTCCTATACCCAGCCTCCAGCATGGTTCTGCTGCCTTCCCCACCAGGAAAGCTGTGGGTGGAAAACTCCTCTCTTTCCTAATTTGTTTTTTTTTTTCACAGAAAGGTGTGGCCAAGTCACATACCATTATTTTCATCTCTACCACTATAGTCATTCGGCTATTCATTTTTACAGAATTTTGGCTTATTATCAATATTTTAAAATTTTCTTTCTCCCAGTGACATATTTTCTGAAATGCCATTGTTACTGTAGACCCCCAATTGCAATTGAATTTCTGTTATTTGAGATGTAACACTGAGGGGGAGGTGACATTGGTAATCCCATAGGCACCAGCAGGGAATAGGTAACTGGCCAGGCTTTATGTGAGTTTATGAAGACAGGTGGTAGTTAGGGGGCTTTGCATTTGGCAATGAATAAGATCCACGGGTCAGTGAGAAGGCTTGGTGGATGATGATTCTTGCTACCAAGCCTGATGACCTGAGCTGGTTCATTGGGCCCCAAATGGTGAAGGGGAGAGCTGACTTGTATAAGTTGTCTTCTTATCTACATACACGGTATGGCATGTGTAGAAACACACACACACACACACACACTAAAGTATTTTTTACTATATCAAAAAAGAAGGTAAACATTTGCAGATTTTTTTTCATCCCCAAACTCCCTGAAAGAATGTCCTCAGTTAGAATATTTCTGGGCTCTGTTAACTAAAGCGGTTCTTGGGTGGTGAAGAAAAAAAAAAAAAGATAAGGAAAAAATAAATTAGATAAAACCAGCCACTTTAATGGGAAAGAGAATTTAGACTTAAAAAGAAAACTACCAAACTTAGAAACATCGCAGTCTTCCCTTTATCCCGGATCACGGGTCAGTGCAGATGCCTTGGAGCCTGAGGCATGCAAGGCTTCTGAGAGCTGGGAGCCACAGTGAGGCAAAGCAAGGACCCAGTCCCTTCTACCCATCAGCTCATTTCTGCTTGTGGCGGCACATGGTCCGATACTCAGCGTGTGCTTCACGGGAAGGGAGTGTGGTCCGTGTCCTCCTTTGTCTGCACGAATCATGAGCAACTCTCCCCCCAACCCCCAGGTTTCAAAAGAAAGAAAAGCCAAAGGGCAACATGCATTCCACAGCATTGCTTGGAACCCTAGCTTAATGAGCACCCTGCTCTCGGCTATCACACACCTAGGAAATACAGGGATGGATGCCCACCACCCACCCTGATTGCTGTCTGCAGTCGATGGTCCATGTCACCTGGGAACAGCAAAGTCCCTGGGAGGTAACTTTGATGCCAGGCATCAGTTTGCTTTTAATCCTCCATCCTCCCGACTGTGCTTGATTTTTCAAAGATGGCGCCTCCTGGTCCCATCTCCTCACCTTTGAACCCGCTCCTCTTCTTTCCCTTCCCCCCCGCCCCCGCAGTTGAGCTCTCTGGGCTCTCCCCTTCTTGCCAATGGCAGAGGCTCTGTGATCTAGCCCAGGAGTTCAGGCGGCCCTGACATCGCCAGCCTTCCTCGCTTAGCAGACTATGCATCACATGCTCTACCCACTAATCGGGGGAAATGGTCCCCGTGCAAACCTGACCATTCCCACAGCCTGCCAATCACAGAAGGGAGAAAATGCCTCGCCACTCACCTCAAACTGAAGAGAGAATTTGTAGTCTGAGTCCTTGGCCATATCCTTGATGTAAGAATCGAAGTCATCCAGCTGAACGGGGCTTTGTGAAACACAAAGAAAAGAACGCTTCAAAATCAACGTAATGGGGGGAATATTGATCAACACCACACCTGTGTAATTGATCAACACCACACCTGTGTAATTTGTTGATCCCCCCACCTGTTTAATTGGTTGACCCCCACACCTGTGTAATTGGATGACACCACACTTGTGTAACTATTTAACACCACACCTGTGTAATTCGTTAACACCACACCTGTGTAATTTGTTGATCCCCCCACCTGTTTAATTGGTTGACCCCCACACCTGTGTAATTGGATGACACCACACTTGTGTAACTATTTAACACCACACCTGTGTAATTCGTTAACACCACACCTGTGTAATTGGTTGACCCCACACCTGTGCAATTGGTTGACACCACACCTGTGAGCTTTTCTAAGCAAAAACCAAAGTTTCACTTTTCTGGAGTGAGCTCTCACAGTTCCTATATTCCTTAATTAAGGCTGCCAGTCAGTAATAAATTTTTAGAAAGAGTGTATATTCACTAGACTTCCTAAACACTAGGAATTACATGAAGAGTAAATCTAGGAGTCTCTAGGTGTTTTCTGTATCTACTGAAGCTGTCTTTTCTCCTGTAAACCCAGCCTTTCCATTTGGGCAGGGTCTACACATCTAGCCTTAGTCTTGTTACATGTTCAGCTTTTCCGTCTGTCTGCAGATTAATATCCCATTTCCAACTACACAGCATGGGTTAGGGATTTGTTTAAAGCTGTTGACAAGCTAATTTACCTGGTAGGCTAATTTGTAACATTCATTTATACTAAGTAGATCATAGTTCTTGGGACTTCTAAACTCTAGCGTTTTACATCAGAAGGTATAGAAACAATAATTCTTGCCCATAAACACATGGTAGTTCATAAAACATACTGACATGCTTGGCTGGTCCACATGAGCCAAGGGTGGCTGGGATATAGCTGAGTGGCCTGCCTAACGTGCGCAAAGCTTCACCTTCCCCTCCCCCTCAGCAGAACCATGAAAACTTAAAAGACCCATGGTTAAGGGACAAAAGTGAGGAATCTGCCATGGGGCCACTGGGGAGTAGACACCTGGCAAGAACCCAGGCAGAACAAGCCCTATTTCAGGGGAGTTCCCACTTTAAGCTTTTTCTCTTTCCAAAATACCAGCTATAGATGGACTTGCATGTCTAGCAGGCTTTGTTAGAGCTGCGCTCTCTGCTGTGGGTTGCTGTAGTGAGGCATTTGTCTTAAAGCTGGATCTAACACTTCTAAACTGTTCCCTGGTTATTAGGAAACCAGGAGCTAGCTGTAGTGGGTTGTTCTGATGCTGCTTCTATTAGAATGCTAGCTATTGGCCCCTAAGGCCTGGTTGTTCCCAGAGAGTTTGTGGGCAGACCCAAGTGACACTATGTAGCCTTACTGTAGTGGTTTGAGTATGTCTGGCCCAAGGAATAGACCTATTTGGAGGTGTAGCCTTGGAGTAGGTGTGTCACTGTGGGCATGGGCTTTAAGACCCTCTTCCTAGCTGCCTGGAAGCCAGTCTTTTCCTGTTTGCCTTTGGATAAAGATGCAGAACTCTTAGCTCCTGCTGCACCATGTCTGCCTGGATGCTGCAGTGCTCCTGCCTCGATGATAATGGACTGAACCTCTGAACATGTAAGCCAGACCCAATTATATGTCATCCTTATAAGAGTTGCTTTGGTCACGGTCTCTGTTCACAGCAGTAAAATCCTAACTAAGACACTTGCCCCCTCTAAGTTATTCCTGATTGGTGAATAAAGATGCTTACAGCCCGTAGCTGGGCAGAAGAAAGGTAGGCGGGGCTTGTGGTTTCCAGGCTTGGGTCTGGGGGAGAGAGAAAGGAAGGTAGAGAGAAAAGATGCCATGGGGTAAGAATCTTAAAAGCATGGCCATGAGGGCTGGCTGATTGCAGTTAAGAGCAGCCCAAATGGAACATGGCAAATCATATAGTGAAGTTATTGGAAGGGATATAGACAAAATAGCATAGAAGACAGATATCTGCCCAGCTCTAGTGCTGATAAAGGCTTATTATAAATTAAACACCTCATGTGTCTTTTATCTGGGAATTGAATAATCAAAGGCTGGGTAGAAGCGCCCGATTGAGATTAAATGTTTCCACAACATACAGGGGCATGTGTGGTGGAGGCAGACCAGATATAGGGCTGAGAAGAAGCAAAACCAAGAGGGATATAAGAGAGGATGGAGAAGTAACATGGAGAAGAGTGGAGACCACGAGAGGAGAGGGGGTATTTAAGGATGGGGCAGAACGAAAGAGGAAAGGAAGGTTGCATGAAGACAAGGGGAGTCAGATATCTGGGACCAGAGTCCAGATCTTTCATCTTCTTGTTTCTGCCTGGGACATGGAAGGGGACATCTCAGAGTGTCCCCTATCCCCTTTGTCCTATTACTCTGTTCCTGGATATACTAGCCAGTCCCTCTATAGCTCACTTCGAAATCTAGCAGTAGGTTTTTGCAACAAAGACTTTCCATTGCTGTCATGTTTCTCTTAGTCTCTTCTTGACCAATTGCCCATTCCCCACACTCCTTAGTGGCTGTCAATAGAACACTTACTGGTGTTAGACAGAGTTTGGAACAATTAACTTACTGTGCCCTGAAATGACAATCCTTTCAAAGCTAAAAATAATATTTTATCTTAATGTTTCTTTCGAAATATTGGACAGATTAACACGTCTTGTTCTGTTTCTCTCTATCAGCAACGATGTCACCAGAGCCCCCTTGCCTTTTTGTACTAATGCGTTAGTGTTCTATCCGTGGTAAAGAATCAAGATTGAATTCTATTTAGAAAAAAAAAAAGTTTCACTTTTTATATAGACCACGGAATTTTAATCAAGAAAAGGCCTGAAGCTGATTAACCCATAAGCCTCTCACATGAATGGATGGTTACTTTCCACTCACCGGAGTCCTTCTCTGATGCCTTAACAGTTCAGGAGGCAAGAAAGAGCCCAAGCTAGTGGATTATTTTTCCTGTTTATTATGAAGGATTTCAGAAATAGTATTGGCAAAGTGTTAATTTTAGCATCAGCTAGAGCAAAAACCTTTCTCTGGATTAAATGTAGAACTTCAAAATATAAAATGGCCAGAGCCTTTGACTACACAAATGTGTTTCTGTATACATTAGATGGTCATCTGTTTGGCATGTTATATGACCTCTTGCAAGCTTTCTGTAAGTCCTAAAAATCCATCCTTCCTAAGGTTCCATATGGTAAGGACAGATGCTTTTCCTGACACGGCTTCTGTGATAAGCATCTTCAGTGGTCTCTCCATCCCTATGCATCAACAGCATAGCCTGTGCTTTTCAACACATACCATTCTCTTCCTCAACAATTCCTTCTATTTGGAAGCATGTTATCCTTTTGACCTGGGTAGCTGAACTTGAAATAGCCTTGAGTTAACTGAGACTGGCATCTCAGTAAGGGTCTGCCCAGATCAGACTGATCGGAGGAGGGTATGCCTGTGGGGAGCTGTCTTGAGTGCTGATTGCTGTAGAAGGGCCTAGACCACTGTGGGTAGGACAGTGCTTCTCTGGCTTCTGTGGGTTCTCTGGACAGGTGATTCCGCATAAGCCACAGCGAGCCAGCAAGCGGAACTCCTCCATGATTTTTGTTTCAAGTTTTTTGTTTGTTTTGTTTTGGAGACTGAGGATGGGGCAGGGGTATCTATCTATGTAGCCCTGGCTGCCCTAGACCAGCCGTGTACACCAGGCTGGCTTGGAACTCACAAAGTGCTGCCTGCCTCTGCCTCCTGAGTTCTGGGGCTAAAGGTGTGTGTCACTACATCTTGCTCCTGCCCTGGCTTCTCTCAGTCTTGTACTGTAAGATGAGATAAGCCCTTTCCTCTCCTGAGTTATTTGGGTCAGGGTGTTTTCTCACAGCAATAGGAAGGTTTCGATTGGAAAGTTAAGATCACCACAATGGATGGAACTCTGAGGGCAGCAGTGCTGAGGACTTACCTTGTCAGTTTCCTCTTCTTTAAGCCATTTTTACTCCTGAAAATTGAATAAAAAAAAAACCCTTTATCAGGATAAAAGATGGTTTATATGATTGAACTTTAAATTTTATTTAATTTAAAATTATATTTAATTTTATTAAATACTTCAGGCTTGTTAAATTAGTCTTCTGTCTGGGCAAAGATAACAATTTCTGGTTCACCTTAGGAAACTATAAGGTTACAAGAACACACTTGTGTTTTGTATTTTCCCCCTTGCTAAAAACTGAGTTCTACAAATACAGTCGCTGGCTCCTGGTGATTCCCTTAGTAGGATGTTTTATTAGTAACACAAGCATCCACTTCCTGACTTTCAGAGTCTATAGACAAGAGAGAAAAGTCAGGGGATAAAGAACCAATGCCAAGGAGGTGGAGGGCAGGATTGTTAGTGACAGACTGAATTGCCTTGCCTGTCATTCCAGCAGGCGGTGTGAATCGCGTCAGTGCTGGAGAGAGGGGCGTGACTTACACAGTTCTCCTACGTCCTCATGCTTTCAATAAATAGGAAGAAACAGACCTGCCACGTGGTTCTTTTTAGTTCATTAATAACCCATAAACTCAAACACAGAAAGTGTTAGTGAATGGGTCAGTTAATTACATCTACTTAGGGCTATTTAGAGTGATGGTGTTCACACAGCAGTTAAAGGACTCAGCTTGAGTCACCTGACACCAAGATAGCAGCTACTTGAAATACTCTGTCGTATTTTATCATCCGTATAAGTGGCACGTGTTACCTAACTGAACAGGTGATGAAATGATAGAAAATATTGCCATAATCCATATCACAGGTCTTTAAATAGTTTAACAAAGGCACACACATTTCCAAAAGTGTCAATAGAAAATAATCAGTTCTAGATACAAGTACTTCATGTGTCAAATTACATCAAAACTGTGGCTGTGTAGGCATCTCAGCTCCAGAAAGTCTTTGAAAGAAGGAAGCAGTACTCTTCCAAAGCCCTTATAGTACCTGGCACATGGCCATGTCTCCTGGGGTGTGGCAGATCCTTGTTATCCCACCTGCTAGATGCTTGTGCCCTTCAGGGCTAAGCATGGACAGTGGGTGGCCAGTGAACGATTATTATGTTGAATTGAACGAAAGGGTTTTAAATGCATATTATCCTCAAAACTTCACTTAGTGAGTCAGTTATGCAAATTTCACATCTTATATGGTGAGTGTGTATGTGCTTAGCATGTCTGTGTGCATGTGTGTGTGCATGTGGTCTCTGTGTGGGAGACTGTGGTGTCTGTGTGTTTGGTATAGTGTGCATGTATTGCAGTGTATGTGTGTCTGTAGTAGATGTGTGCATGTGATCTGTGTGGTGTGGCGTGTGTGTGTGTGTGTGTGTGTGTGTGTGTGTGTGTTGTCAAATTGTAGGAAAAGGCCTTAAATTCATATTATCTGCATAACTTCAGTTAGTGAGTCAGTTATGCCAATCACACATCCCGTGTTCTCTCTATTATTCGTGGTTTGAAGGTAGGAGCAGGACTAGGGAATGGAGGAGAGAGGAGTGTGGGTTGAATGCAGGAGACAAATATGCCGAAAGCATAGGATATACTTGAGAAAACTGTTTTCCTAAGAGCTAGGGCTGGCTCGGCCAGTACAAGGTCTTGCTGGCAGGTCTGAGAACCTGGGTCTAGCCCCGGAACTTAAGGCAGAAAGAAAGAACTGACTCCTGAAAGTTGTCCTCTGACCTCCACATGTTCACTGTGGTGTGAGCCTGCGATCATACCACACCCCCACACACAACCACACACAGAGATGTACACCGTACCAAACACACATACACACATGAACACACACCACACATACTCACGCATGCACACGTCACACACATGCTTCTTTCTATCCAGGCATATACACCCAGAGCACATGCATACTCACATGTACATACACATATGCACGTCATACAAAGCGTGCTCGCACACACACACACACACACACACACACACACACACACCATACTCTCCCACACACAGACCGCAAGCACACAGATATACACACAAACATACACAGACAGGCTCACACCACTGTGTATAATGAATGTGAACCAGTAAAAGGAAAAATTATTTATTGTTCTCAAACTATCTCAAGCATAATAATAACTTGGTCTGTTCCTGGGACTTGTGAGGTCCTGTGAAGTGAGGCCTCCAGGCAGTGAGGAAGCAGTCAGGGCAGGAGCTATAGAGAGGGAAGCATCCAGAGCGATATGTGGACTTTCTGGAGTTTTTATTTCTCCCCACTTCCCAGTGAAGATACCCCGTGTCCTTCCCACTTCTCTCCTGCTTGTCCAGCCTCATCTTTGTCTTTTGTTCTTAGACTTTAGAGGAAATACAAGTCTGCTCCATCAGTTAAAAAGCACTGATGTCAGGCATAGCTATGTCACTTAGGATGCAGGAACCTAGAAAAGCTCTGTGCTCCCTCCTTGGTTCAGCGCTCATGGTAGTAAGTTAATGTAAGGAATGCTACACAGCCCCTTATACCCAGGCTTTAAGAAAGCAGAGGGCCAGGTCAGGCGGCTGACAGCCCTGCTAGGGTCGGGAGACTGCGGGTGAACAAGAGCTCTCTGCTACCCAAACAGATTGTAAAAGGAATCCAACACAAAGAGGTGTGGGGGAAGAGATGCTGCCCATATCTATGCTGACAGAGGGAGCGAGCGAGCTGCTACTACTCCACAGCTCAGGAGAAACAAGACTCACGGAGAACAGATACACATGGTTTTTTTTCTACCAGTTCCATTTGTTACAGAGTGAACTTTCAATGTGGTGTAAAGTCCCACTGCATAATTTGCATGGCACACCGTGGCCGTGAGAGTCTGTGCGTGATGTGTGGCCACTTTCAATGCTCTACTTAGATCATGCAGAATCAGGAATGTCCCTGTTTCGGAAGGCTGTGGAATATGCCAAGATGGACTGATGACAGACCGCAGCCACAGGAAGAGCATCTTTCTGCATTTTTGAATGCTGTGCCAAATGTACTACTACAATGTGTGGGGAGTGTAAAACTCACTTATAAATGTGTAGGTTAAGGCTTGAGTAGCAATTTACACCATATATGGGGCAAGCTGATGTGCATACGTAAGGGCCAAAGAACTGAGCAAAGTTTATGATCTCATTTTTTCAGTGGTAAAGATTACCTAAGCAACCGAGTGAGTATTACCCATCAGACATGCACGCACGCACGCAGACTCTCTCTCTCTCTCTCTCTCTCTCTCTCTCTCTCTCTCTCTCTCTCTCACACACACACACACACACACACACAAGATGGAGAGACAGAAAGACAGACAGACAGACACCAGCATCATACACACTTCATTTCTCCCCCTTTATTTATGGATGGCAAGGTTAAAATCTCCCGTGGCTTAGAGAAACTAAGGTGGACTCTTAAGTTCTTTAGGGGCCCAACAGTCTTAAGAAAACCAACCGCACTACAGCCCACTCCTTAAAAGAGTCCAAGTCAATGACAGAGCTGTGGAATGTGTGGTGATTAAGACAAAGTGTGGAACCCTAGAGCCCTAGGTTCATGAGTGTAGCTGTTTCCTGTGCTAAATCAAAGCCACCATAAAACCTGAAAAAGGCCATTTGGTTTATACCCTACTCCTAACATAGCACACTCCAGCCATGGATACAGTTGAATACTGTAACTAAATGCCATCCATGCTTAAAATTCCATTTAGGAATCAGAGCAGAAACACAGATGTCTGAGTAGGGCAGAGAGAAGAAGCAACAGTGAATTTAGTTCAGAGTAGGAGATACCCTTAAAGAGTCCAGCCTCAAGGCCACTAAAGTCAGTAATCTCCATAGAAGCCAATCTGATAGGGCACTAGTGCCAGACACACATTCTACCACCATGGAAGGACTACATGACAGTCTCTGATGGATCTCTTGACTTCCTCTCAGTCTTCCCGAGGCACCCAAGGCTGGTAGCAAATCATAGGAGCCCATCTCTTCAAATCCATAGTTTTTGCTGGGAGCTGCATAATGCTTTGAAAGCACGTGGGGGATGTAACTATGCTGTTTGTGGCTGTGGTTAACCAGGTGGATGAAATACAAAGGCAAACACATCTGTAGGAGGCTTAGGGAACCTAAGCAAGCAGAGGGGGAGGTTCACAGATCGAGCAGTGGGGAGTTCAAGCAGTCATTTCTGGTTTGGATGTGTAGACGTCTTAGAATGTGACAACAGAGACTGGCCTCTTCTCACCTCAAGGCAACTATTTATGACCTCAAGATGTTCTTCTAAAAACAGTAGGGCATTTCGCCCCTCTGGACTAGGGTTTCACGCTACTTGATTAATACCGTTCATAGTGGACCTTGAAGGGGTTGGCCATCTGTTCATCAGCAGGTCCTTAAGAAAGACACACACATTGTGAACATTAGAAAATGAGAAGAGCTGAGGGTCTGTGCTGGGAAAGGGACACAGCACGGTTCACAGTCGCCCTTTAACTGAACCCTGTGGCGGATGCTCCAGTCACGACCTGCCTCCTAAGGACGGCTGGGAAATCCTTAGGATGATGTACGGGTGCTTAGCTGGAAGGTGGTGCAGGTTTCAAGGTCAAGGTGGACTTCACACGTACTGCGCATACCCAGAGACTATCTGATGCTAACTACAGGACACAATGAGTTGATGATGGTGAAGTCTTAACCTGAAAATTGGTGACGGCCTTGATAACGGTAGTGAACACCTCTGCAGTGGAGTACAGTTGGCCTTGTTCAAAGAACTTCCCTCTAGTATCTTTAACAAAAGTACGTACACATTTTGTAGTAGCAATATATACGGAGGAGCTCTTTTTCAATGCTTCTTCCTTTGCATCGTGGTAGCATAAATTACACAGCCTGTATTCCTTCTGCCCTCAGAGAACTGGAAGACTATTTGGCCAATGGGTTCTGTGCACAGATAGCTGGGTGAGATTCTTCATCCTTCTCTTCCCTTCCTCACCACTCTTTGTCCTCTCTGGCTCTTGGTGTATCTGTGTCTGTCTGCCCCTATCTCTCTTTCTCTCTCTCTCTCTCTCTCTCTCTCTCTCTCTCTCTCTCTCTCACACACACACACACAACCACTGTTTCATTCCATGAGATATTTTTATTCCTTCCACATCGGCTTCACGTTGCCCACATTGCTGGCAGCTGTTTATTATTATTTGCTATCTAAACAACCATGTATTAATACTCAAGAACAGGAGATTGTGTGTGTGTGTGTGCGCGTGTGTGTGTCTGATTTTTGTCAGTTTCCTGGAAGACTATTTCTCTGATGGTTTGGGGGTAAAATAATTTTGGATTCTTTGGCCTAAGAATTGAAGTTTATTTTCATAACTTTTATTATTATAGCATAGCAAAAGCCAAGAAAAAATGCTTCAATACTTGATTATCTATGTAATTTAGATAGTAAGAAAATAAAAGATTAAAAGAAGGTGCTTCTATTCTGTTCAGTGGAAAGAGGGGATTTTTTTCCAGGCTCAGAACCTGTATTTATTATATGATGGCTCATAATATCAAGACACCCTCTCTCCTTAAGGTAACGACTTTATCTTTAAATTATGTGTATATGTGTGTATGTGAGAGTCTCTGCACACTACAGGTGCCTAAGGAGGGCACTGGATCTCCTGGAGCTGGAGTTACAGGTGGTTGTGAGCTGAGCCCCAGCCCTGTGGGTTCTGGGAATTGAACCTGGGTCCTCTGCAAGAGCAGCCTTAGCTGCTTAGCTGAGAGCTCAAAGTTCTGTCTTCCCATCTCTAAAAGAACTAACACACTCTGCAGACTGTGGGGGTATTAGAGAAAATAATTGCACACAGAGGCTTATATGCAGTTAGATATTCAGTAACTACATAAGTGAGATTGTTACGAAAGCAGAGGTCTCCAGATTCAGAGGCTGCTTCCTGTACCTTCCCACATTTACCTCCTTGGAGATAAGGAGTTCTCTTTGTGGGTGCTGGGAAGAAAAATGAGATTCAATGATGGAAGGCCAACAGACCAACCCCAAGAAGACACAAATGATGAGGAACTTGGGACAGGAAAGCTTGGAAGAGAAGTATGGGTTATTTAACTGGGAAGGCACTTAGGCATCTGGGTACTGCTCACTGTCTCGATGCCTCTCCACTTGCTCCCTCCCTCATGGCATGCACTGAGAATCACATGAAACCCAGCAAGGAGAAACAAATCCCTTAACACCTTGTGTTTACTTTGTGCAAGCTGACTTTTAAAGACTGTGTGTTGGGTAAATAGTAAAAATGAAGTCACTTACCAAGGGTTAATATAAAATGCCAAAAGATAGTCAGTCCAAAGACATGAAGGCAGCAGGGTTAAGAGAGCAAACACACTCCTACGCCTGTGAGCATTAATAAACAGATGCAAAGATGAAACCGTGGTGAGGGTTAGTAATTCAGCTGTGTACAGATATCAATAAGCTACCTGCCAGAGCCAACCCACACCACAGTTAAAGAGTATTCTCCTGTGTAGGCTTCCACTGGAAGGCTTAAAGGCTACAATATTGACGAAATTGGCTTCTATTCACACCAGTCCTCATTGTAATCAGAGGCAACTTTGAACTCATTTGGCATCAATTTGTCTGCCATTAGGAGATCTCATTTTCCACTCGGTTCCCCGAGGCTCAGTAGTGCCCGGTGTGTTATTTTCAGCCACCATCCCTTCCAACCTAACCTAATTTAAGAAGCCAGGTGGGATAACGGCAGCTTGAATGAGTGGATAGAAGTGGTCAGGTTGCTTAGGTGGGTTCCGGGAAGGACCAGGCTTTTCTACCACTTGATGTGGCATCCAATAGTATTTTCAATTTAAACCCTAACCAGTTTCTAAAGCTATTTCTTAAAGCACCCACTCAATAAGCTACTTGGGTATCATTCATTCAAAATCAACAGATTGTCCATGGCCCGCCCGGGGTGTTTCATTGGTCCTTATCAGAGTGGAAGTAAAACATGAAGCAATCTTATTTTACTCTTATGAACATTAAATGTCTGATTGGAATCCGTTTTCACGGATTCAAATAGCATTCAAGTCAGAGCCGTTCATGTGGATTGAAAAATACCCTTCGCACCTATAGTTAGGGTTAAAACTAGAAGGAAACTGTCACCTTGTCACTTCAGTTAAAACAAATCCTCACTGAGATAGAGCATCTCACACCCTCCGAATATGCTGTTGCTGGTAAAACTAAGTTTGCTACAAGTTACAGGAGAATTTTCTTGATTTTTATAGAAATGGCCTGAAAGGAAATCTTTGTGTTTCCCCAAATTGGCCCATAAATCTTACAGATTGCGACTATCCATGAAATCCATTAACACACAGCTTTCTAGGGTCACAGATACAAATTGGGGCAGTTTCTAGATGAGCCTTACATGCCACTGGTTTGGGGACCCAGTCTTTTGAAGGGAAGAAGCAGGAGTAGGTGAGTCTCTCCATCTTGAGAAGATCCTAACACATTTGAACACACTTTCTCATGTTTCTGAAATTGTCAGCATCAAGGGCTTATACATTCTCTTTCTTCATAACGGGATTGATCATATTTTAATGGGGAAACTCTATTCATGTTAAAATTTTAAAATGACCCAAAGTGCAGTCATATCAAAGAGAATCTCATTTCAACTCTGTTTTCGACTAGAACAGTCATCACCAACACTCTGAGAGGCAGATTACATATTTTAAATAAAGTTCTTTACCCCATTGACTCTGTAGGATAAAAGTTCTGGTCTCTTACATCTGTGTCTCTAACATTGGACACTTTGGGGAAAGAGGGTTCATTTAAATTCTTTGATGGTTGCCTACAAACTACAGGATGCAAGGAACCCTAGTCCCTTGAGTAGCAAAGTTTACCTGATTGGTGATTCTCTTGGATATTCTGAACTGAATGCTAAGCTGGACAGGATTACTCTTTATTCACACCACAGTTCAGTACAACAGTGATGGAATTCATCTCTAGACATTTTTCTAATTTCTTAAACACCTCTTCCTTCTAGGAACTTCCTTTCCAATTGTAAATGACAAAGGCATCATAAAAATTTCAAATTTGCCTCTGTCTTTGATACAAGAGGCAAGACCCTTGGGCTGCACACTTTTATTTAATATTTGAATGGATGTGTTGGTTCCCCTGGGCCTGTGGCTGCCACTTGTTTATTGTGGCTGTTTTCCTGGAGCCCGAAGCACAGCTTTGGACCCTCTGCATGATGACTTTATTTTCCCTTTTTCCTCTACTTAAGAATCCCATTCAGTTTATAGCAATGATTCTGGCCCATGATGATCTAGTCATTAATTAACCACTGAAATAAAGGACAACCAGAAGAAAAATCACCTATGCCTTACAATAAAATCGAATTTGAAGCAAGTGCTGGCCAGCTAAACCATCTGGAGCCATGACTTGGTATAATACTCACCAACTGTAGGGAAGTTTCCCTTCCCTTTCTAAGGATGCAAAATTGACAAACGTGCCAGCTCCACATTCCCTGTTTGAAAGAGACAAATTCAAGGGGATTACTTGACAGAGCTCTTTGCCTGACACGAACGGCGGAGGGCCTTGGATCCAGCTTATCAGAATAGCATTCAAAAGGGGTCGGTGGGGTGGGTAATGCATGTTTTGTTTGATTCTCTTTTGCATACAATGCCAAAAACAAAGATAAAACACAAAGAAACAGCCAATGAGATGTAACAAATCAAACTCTTAGATCCAAAACAGTCATCCCACACAACCTTTGCCCCAAACTCTTCATGACCCTAATGTACATCCACGCTGCCATAGCTGACCCTAACACACATCTGCACGTCCATGGTTGACCTTAAAACACATCTGCACGTCCATGGTTGACCCTAACACACATTTGTACCTCCACTGTTGACACTAACACACATCTGCACGTCCATGGTTGACCTTAAAACACATCTGCACATCTATGGTTGACCCTAACACACATTTGCACGCCCATGGTTGACCTTAAAACACATCTGCACATCCATGGTTGACCCTAACACACATCTGCACGTCCATGGTTGACCCTAACACACATCTGCACGTCCATGGTTGACCTTAAAATACATCTGCACCTCCATAGCTGACCCTCTGCCATTGTTCATGCGCATGGTTCTTCACTGCATGCTTCCCCCGAGTTGGACATTACACCATTACTACTCCCACATTGCCTGCTCAATGCAGGTTACAGTCGCCGCTTCCTAGGAAATGAACTTTTCCTAGCTTCTGGGCCACAAAACTTTAGTTTTCATTTTCCTCCACTGGCTAGGTTTCACCAGTATTTTTCTGTTTCCTTCTGTGGTGGTTGAATAAGAATGCCCCACCCCCAGACTCACATCTCCCAATCCTTGGCCCATAGGGAGTTGTACTATGAGGAGACGTTTCCTTGTTGGAAGAAGTGTGTCACTATGGGGGTTGGAGGGCTTTGAAGTATCTTATGCTCAAGCTACACCCAGTAGGGCACACAGTCTCCTTCTGCTGCCTGTGGATCAAGTTGCAGAACTCTCAGCTCCTTCTCTAGCACCATGTCTGCCTGAAGGCTGCCATGTTTCCTGCCACAGTGATAATGGACTAAACCTCTGAAACTGTTAGCCATCCCCAGTGAAATATCTTCCTTTATTAGAGTTGCCATGATCATGGTATCTTTTCATAGTAATGAAAACCTAATTAAGACACCTCTTATTTTCTTTCTGGAAATAGGCAACTGTTCAACTCTATGTTTGAAGCAAATTTCTCAGATGCAGTGGTTACCAAATGGGCATCGATGTCTTCAGAAAACTGGTAGATTATTCTGCAATGTGAGGAAAGTCGTTGAGAATGGGTCTAAGGAAAAGGACTTGAGGCTTATCCTAGTGGTAGAGTACTTGCCTAAAATACACAAGGCCCTGGCTTCCATCATCACATCATCATCATCGTCGTCATTGTTATCATCATCATCATCATTACACATATACACACACAACCACACACACATCTATGCATACTCACACACATGAGCAAAAAACAGCGCTTTTCTTACCTGGCCATCTGCAGGTGCTTCTTTCTGAGAATGACAAGGGTCACTAAGAGCAGTCCAATTAAAAGTGTGCTGAGGATGGCCAGCACCGAGATCACCACCACGTTAGGGTTCACCTCTGTAACTAGAGAAAGAAGCCACGTGTTGCTATAGAACAGGACATGGAAAGCGACAGAGCCATTCGCAGCCTTTCCTCCACCTCTACTCCTAGGAACATTGAGCTTATCATGAAGATGATAATGACAACACCCACACTTGTCTAAGGGAACCATTGCCCTGTCTTATAGGGGAGCTCTGGGGGCTGACGGGTGGTCTTTAGGTGTATGGGGAAACTGAGTCTGTTTCCTAGACCTCCAGCATGCAGGACACTCGTATAATGAAAAGCTGCAAGTGTGAGAAGTATCAAGCTTGCAACTGTTTGAGAATTAAGACTCTAGCAGTCATTACCATGCATGCCCATGGTTTAACATGTGCAAAAGCTTCCAAGGAGGCAGGCTCTTATTTCACGCCCAAGACTTTAAAGTCAGGAAGCACAGCTGGGTTGTTTGCTCCCCCAGCAGATAATGCATAGGAGGGAGGCGTCATCGAGCTGCCATCTCTGGCTGCACTTTGCACGTTACCAGAAGCAGGCATTCTGACGGGCCGCAGCCATATGCTCAGAGGCTTCCCGCCTGCACAGACGCAAAGATTAAATCTATTAATAAGTCAGGGAGTTCTTAAGAGTGGGGTTGCTCTTGGGTCCCTTCTCTGATGAATGGTCTACTTATCCTGTGTGAAACAGGGAAAGGGGCTTGTAAAATGTCTTTATAAAAGTCTTCAAGGAGAGACAGGGGAGACACATGCCCTCCTTTAGAGGTCAGAAAGCAAGAGATGGCAGCAAATGCCCGCACCCCAGCACTTGGGAGGCTGAGGGTTAGGGTCATAGGGGATGTTTGGACTATATGGTGAGTTTTAAGTTAGCCTAAGCTACATATTAACCCATCTCAAAACCCCACAGAGCCAGTCCTTAAGGCCTTAAGTACTTGTTATATGTCACCTCTACTCAGGTTTGTGGCTGAGTGCTGGGAAGAAAGAAGGCCACCAACTCCATGGGGAGAACAGGCTGCCAACTCTATGGGGAGCCATATTTACCTCCCAAGCTTATTTGTTTACACGTGTAAGTAAACTGGACCAAAAAAAGGTCACCTGTTGCTCTTGTTTTCCAGGGTACAGACAAGAATTCAATAGGCATTAAAGTGCGTTTTAAAAAGTGTCACAGAAGCCACCCATGGTGGCATACGACTGTAGCTCCAGCTTTTGAAAGAAGGAATGATGCAGGGGGATTCCTACGAGTTCCAGGCCAGCCAGGACTATGTAGTTAGAGCATAACTCCACTTTACTCTTCATCAAAAACCAAACCAAACCATCCAAACAAGCAAAGAACAACACTCCAGCCAAACCCTGGAGGAAAGGGTCCTGGGCTGTAAGACGAAGGAGTGTTAAACATTGCCCACCTGTACTTCTGTCTCTTTTTCTAACAAAGGAAACGTCAACAGAAAGGCCAAAAGCAAAACAAAGCAGAGCTGGCACTACTCGTTAGCGTATCAGCCAATAAGCCTGCAGCTGGTTTGCAGACACAAAGGCAAACCCATTAAAGGGACACAGCATTTCTGAGAGTGGCTGTCTGCACAAAAGGGTCTAGAATTCCTGCTGCGAACAATGAACATGCTATACCACAGGAAAAGAACAAGAAGCCCTGTTCCAGACCCCACAGTAATCACCGATTTGCCTTTTAGCCCAGCTGAAGTAGCGGCTTTCTTGCTTTGATTTTAAGTAGGAATGGTAACTGCTATTGGACAACGGCCAGCCAAGGGCCTGTAGAGATGAGAGTGTGTTGGTCAGGACTGTGTCTACCCCTGCTGAGGAGTCTAAGGGTCACCTTGGTGATTTCTCTTGGAGGATGCCCTTTGTGTCTGGTGTACACCTTTAGGGCTTTCTGTATTTTTACTTCTAATTTTCTAAAGAACATTAAGCTAAAGCTGGAGAGACGATTCAGCGGTTAAAAACACTAACTGCTTTTTGCACCAAGCACAGATTTGTTTCTCAGCACCCACATGTTTGCTCACTACCATCTCGCTCCAGTTCCGGGGGAATCTGATACTCTCTTCTGCCCTCTGGCGGTGGCAGCAGGCATGTACACGGTGCACAGACATCCATGCAGGCAAGAAGATTATACCCGTTAACATGAACATAGGAAGAACCCAAATAGCCCAAATCTAAAATCCACACTCTTTTATCCTATATTTACATATCATTTTTAAAAAAATGCTTGAAGACAATAAGAATCTTTTTCTAGATGGCTAGTCACATGTTCTAGCCATGCACACTTTGAGAAAGGAGTCAAGGGCTCCCTGAACCTGTAGCTTGGGGTATTTTCAAAGGAAGACTGGTTCCATCAAAAAGGCAGGTTATATCTATTGAGAAGGAAATACTAAAAAAAAAAATAATGAAGAAACTTCGAAAGACCAGATTGCCTTAGTCTGTATCATTACCCATTGTGGAGACAGCTATGAACGTAGGGACACTGGGAGTGTCGTGGCTGAAGCTGGTGACACTGCAGTTGTAGGCAGTGGCCGGGAGGAGGCTGGAGATGGTCACCACGTGGGACGACACAGCTACTGGCTCCTGGGGATGGAGAAGATAAAACACATTTCACATCATCCTCTTGTTGGTGAAAGTATTCTCCATATTAAGAATGTTATGTTCAGAGTAAAAACATAATTAAAAGATGGAAGAGGTTAATAGTGAAAAACTCCCCCCTTCCTTTCTCTATTCCCTTCCATGTTACTCTGTCCCATGGAAGCAGCCATCATCCCTGAGTGTTTTTTCCCTTGTACCTAGTTGATGGGGGCATAAAGATGACGTCACGGCTGACGTCACAGCTGACATCACAGCTGACGGCGATGACTGATAATCCAACTTACACCACTCTGCCTATTTGTACTTGAATCATCTGTTGTCATCTTTGCTATAAGTTCATATTAAGCTGATTCATTCTTTTTAAAATGGAAAACATTAAGACTGCATGCACAAAGGTTTGTCTGTCTGTCTGTCTGTCTGGGTACTGCCTACACTCAGTGCCTGTGGAGACCAGCAGACGGTACAATCTCCCCTGGAAATGGAGTTGCAGATAGTTGTCAACAGCCATGTAGGTTCTGGGAAAGGAACCTAAGTTCTCTACAAGTGCAGCAGGCGTTGTCAACCTAAAAGCCATCTTTCCAGCTTCCATCGGAAGGAGGGCACACAAGTCCATTTAAAGTTCATCTTGCCAGCCTCCTACAGATGCAGGTTTCAGTGGTCTGTGGATTTCTCTGGGTGCTGCTGTGAGCGATGCTAAGTAAGCGTCATCTTGTAACCATAGAAACCCTTGAACCTGTAGTCAGTTAGCGCATTTATGTGCGTGTGATGGTTACTATGATCACCAGCCTAGCAGGACCTGGAGTCATCTATGAGATGCGGGATGGTGGGGTGGTGGTGGGGTGGGGTCGTTTAGATGAGGTTAGCCTCTGGGCATGACTGTGAGAGAGTATTGTGATTGGGTTAATTGACATAAGAAGATCCACCCCAAAGGAGGTTCTCTGAGCTTGGGCCCTGGACAGCATAAACAGGAGGGAACTATCTGAACAACAACATCATAATTCTCTGCTTCTGGATTGTTGATGCAGTGTGAGTGACTTCCTCCAGCTCCTCTGCCGGGACTTCCCCACCAGGAAGGGCCATACACTGAAACAATGAGTTGGAAGAGATTCCTCCTGGAACCTGCTTTGGTTGGGGGTATTTTATCTCAGCAACAAGAAAAATTAAAACACTTTGTATGGACACATAGATGCAGACAGACAAACAGACAGACTGACCAACACACACACACACACACACACACACACACACACACACACACACACACATGTATAGAAATATGCACTCATACATTCCTAGCAGTTAAATTACTCAGTCACCAAGTATACCTTTTTAATACTGAAAAATATTGAAAATTAACCTCCACAGGCCAGCTTACCTGTTCAACTCTGTTGTGTCAATGACGATTTTCCTGCTTTCTTTCTGATGTGGCATACTTTGTCTGTAGGCTTTTCCAATGAAAATTGTGCCAATTAGTTTTATTTTGCATTTCTTATCATGAGGGAGTTTATAAATTTTCCGTATGTTGAAGGATCTTTTGTTCTTGTTTTCCTATGTGTTTGTTTAGGGGTGTTGGTCTTCATCTTCATTACTTGAAGTGGCTCTTTATATATTAAGAACCCTACCTGTTTGTCTGCATTTTCTATTTTTATCACATTCATCCAGAGCATGGTGATATTAGGTGCTCAGAACCAAAATGATCTCATTTTTAAGAAGAGTAAATTGCTAATTTGTTGGATCCATGGTCAGACAGTGACACACACACACACACACACACACACACACACACACACCATGCACACTGTAGACAATGAGCCAGCATGCTACTCTTTTTCAAAAGAAGGTTGTGAGGCACAGCAGCTAAGCCAGATGGCAGCCAACTGCACTGATTTCCCATCCCACCATCACCTAGGGGAGAAAAGAATTACAGCAGGCAGAAAAAGCCTTCTGCTAACAGCACTGAATTGCAGCAGGTAGCTGACTAACCATTGTGTCTCTAATGGAAGACATCACTATAGTTACAGGGGAGAAAATCCATTCCTGGCAGAACAGTTATTTTCCAAAAAGGTTCTTAGAACAGAGACAGGACTGAGCTAGTCAGCACAGATCAAAAGAGAGAATTCGTAGATGAATGAGACTATCAAAGGGGCAGAGGAATCAAAGCCGATTATCTCAGCAATCAGTCTGAAAGGAGCTGTCCTCCCAGAAATCCTCTCCCGTCTCAGGCACAAGGCCTTCATTTATTGAAAGAGCATCAATTATTTATGCTGGAAGAATTACTCTACCCCCTGCAGTTTATGAACTCTCACCAACCTGCCCTTTTCCCTTCCTCCTTTGGCTTTAAAGCTCTCTCTCTCTCTCTCTCTCTCTCTCTCTCTCTCTCCCTCTCTCTCCCTTCCTCCCTCCCTCCCTCCCTCCTCCTTCTCTCCCTCCCTCCCTCTCTCCCTCTTTCCTTCTTCCCTCTTCTCTCTCTTCTTCTCTCCTTCCCTCCCCCTCCTCCTTCCCTCCCCCCTCCTCCCTCCTTCTCCCTCCCTCCCTCCCTCCTTCCCTTTCTCCTTCCTTCCTTCCCTTCCACCCTCTCTCTTGTGACTTAGCTACCCCCCCAAGGACTGAGTATCCACCCCTGCCCTCCATCATGACCTGGAATACAATAAAGTACTTTATCATTTCTGATGTTTATGACCCCAAAGCTTTAGCAATCACAATTTCTGAAATTTTTCTCTTTTAAAATTATCTCCACAATACATAAGCTCCCACTCTTCGCTGGAGAACATATTATCTCGACATTTGCATGATTATTTGTAATGTCTTTTAAAGTTTAAAATAAATTTAAATAAAAACACGATAAACAGTTCTTAACCGCGAAAGTAGACTTTAGGTGGTAAGGTCCTCATGGGCATGTCTCACAGCTACTGCGAATTTCTCTCTCTGCCCCTGCACCCCCAAATCCCAAGCAGACAGTTGTCATACGTTGTAGTTCCACAAGACAGAAGTTTTCAGTTACTCCATAGCCTTAATCAAAAATAATTCAGAAATATAGCCGAAGCAATCAGTACCTGGAGTTTGCCATCGTGGCCAGAGCCGAGCTGCTGACAGAGGACTTCAAAGAAATCAGCTACACCCTCCTCAACCCACAGCAGGGTCACGGACGTCTGCGTTTTGTTCACTGCGAAGAGTGACTTCGGAGGGGCTGGTTCTGAGGGAAAAGCAAAAATTTAAAAACCACACACACACACACACACACACCCTGTGCACACACTCTTTTAGTAGTAACAGGGTGGATGTCCCAAGAACTCACAGGCAGGTAGCTAAGAGCCTGTGTTTTACATTGCTTTTGAATCTGCCCATCCATCCACAAAGCCTGTCATTTACATCCAACGGCAGAATGTTTTGTGTCCTTCCCCACTTGTGTTTTTAACTTCTCCTTTTGGACACTTCTGTTTTCTGTTTTCTGCTTCAGCTTTGTGACCAGACTCTATTAATAGTTTCTGTGTCATCCATCCTGGAGCTAGTGTTGTCCTGACAACACATAAATTGTTGAGCGAGACACAAAATTAGGAGGAGGAGGAGGAAGAGGAGGAGGAGAAGAAGAAGAACAAGAAGAAGAATAAGAAGAAGAACAAGAAGAAGAACAAGAAGAAGAACAAGAAGAAGAACAAGAAGAAGAACAAGAAGAAGAACAAGAAGAGGAGGAGGAGGAGAAGGAGAAGGAGAAGGAGAAAAGGAGAAGGAGAAGGAAGAAGGAAGAAGGAAGAAGGAAGAAGGGAAATGGGAAAGGATCTTTTTTTTTCTTAAGATGATGAAGATTGGGCCTTAGCATCAGCCTGTCTTTTTTCTATGGTCCTCTTAGGTCAGAAGTTTGAATTCTTGAAACTTTAGTGAAAATTAAGAGAGATAAAACTAAACAGAAAACATGATTTGGTGGTGCACATCTTTAATCCCAGCACTTGGGAGGCAGAGGCAGGTGGATCTCTGAGTTTGAGGCCAGCCTGGTGTACAGAGTGAGTTCCAGGACAGCCAGAGCTATACAGAGAAACCCTGTCTTAGGAAACCAAATATATATATATATATATATATATATATATATATATATATATATGTATATATATGAAAAAGATGATGGTGGAGAACCAGATGCTTAATAGCATATTAGAGCTAACAGTTTTGTCATAGACATTTTATCTTGGTCAATAAATGAATCCATTAGTTGAGGGCCCCACACCATGCTATCTGGACCACTTTCTGTTTGTTTCCAGTAATTGAATCGCTGGCTTAGTTAGCTTGGTCCTCTCTTCTAGTAAGTTCTTTACAATCTCTACAACCTCTTTTCTATTTGGAAATAGAATTCCTATTTCCGAATTTCTTCTGCTCTACTCATGCCCCCGTATTGTGGATGCTGTGGTGTGGTGGGCTCTGTGTGGTGGATGTCTTGATCTTTCTTGCTAGATCACCCAGCATGGAAACTGCTGAGCTAGCACTCCTGGTCTGATGGTGGGTCATGTTATCTGCTGACAGACCCACCAGACAGCGGCTGCCTGGACGTGCTGCATCTTCCCTGACTAGGCTGACCTGGCAGTGTGTTCCTCCACCTACATTGTCCTTTTAGAGAGTCAGATCTCTGCTGTGGATCTTCCATTGTTGTTACTTGTATGTCTTTATGCTTTCTGCTCCACACTCCCGAGTCTGGTCCTTAGCCTGCATTTTCACAGTGCTTGAACGTCCTGTGAAAACAGTTGACCTTTTCAGATCATGTCTGGTCAGATGTGGACTTCCTTTTTAGAATATCCTAATTATGTCCTGGTAAGGAAGCTAATACTTTAAGAATCCTTGCAGGTAGCCTGAACTTGAGTGCCAGCCGAAGGAGTTAATTTCCCATGAGGAAGTGGCAGGTTTAGGTGAGAGAGTTAAAGGGGAGAAGAAGTGAGTGAGCTTTAGGTAGGGAAACTCCCAGCAGATGCCAGAATCTCCTTTTCACTGGCAAGCATCACCCATTCCTCTCAGCAGGGCTCTGTCTCGCTTCTGAAGAACAGAGACAGAGGAAACCTCAAGTGACAGAGGCCACCGGCTCCACTCACATCTCTCACTGCCAACAGGATGGCGAGCAAGATCTAAGACCTGTGGTGGTTGTGACAGCTCAAAATCACATCTTTGAGTGCAAGCGTGCATGGTTGGGACAGTCCTGGATAATGTTAGGCTCTGCTTGTTCTCTTCTAAGAGTACATACTCCAAGGCCATGCACAGCTGTGTGCAGTCGTGATCCTAGCACTTGTGATGTAGAAGCAGAAAAATCCAGTTCAAGGGCAGCCTTCGTTACACAGTGAGTTTGGGGTTAGTCTAGGTTATATGAGAATGTGTCTTAAAAACCAACCTACTCCTGTCCCTCCCCCCCCCCCCACAAAGGAGTTAAATTTGTTAAATTGCTTGCCACTCAAACACGAGGATCTGAGTTCAGATACAAAGTCAGGCAAGATGGCCTGTGATTCCAGCATTGAGGAAACATATACAGGCAGATCTTTGGAGCTTGCTGGAATCAGCAAGCTCTTGGCTGAATGAGATTCCCTGTCTCAAAAAGGAAGGTGGAAGGTAGAAGGTGATTGGGAAAGACATCTGAAGTCGACCTCTGACATCTACATCCCCACACACACACACTCATACACATGTGCGTGTGCATCCACATGAGGGTGCACAAACACAACACTATACACACACTGCTGTGAAGTGCCACATGCAGAATGTAGGCAGGATAGAAGGCAGCAATGCTAACTCGCATTTAATTCATACAGATCATGGGAGGTTCAAGCTGTTGCCTCTCTGTGGAGTGAGATGACCTCTGAAGTCAGGGCAGGCACCTAACCCTCTGTGCGTCACCAGAAAACCCTTCTTTCTCTCGGAGGTCACAAAGGGAACAATCAACTGCAACACTGAGTCTTGGAGCAGAACTTAATGTCTTTATTGTCCCAAATTTGTCTTTCTCTGCTAATCTATTTTTTCTTCCTTTCCTGGGGGTGGGGGGCAGGGTGAATAAGAGAGAGATCACTCCATCTTACAAATCACTAACATGCCTAGACTGCCCTTATACTCACGGCAATCCTCCTGCTTCAGCCTCTCAAATATGGGGATTCAAGGCATGAGACAGTATGTCTCATTTCCTGTGTATTGGGATACTGCTCACTGATGAGACTGCCCACTGAATGGTAGTTATGACTTCCTATTATATCCAAAAGGGTGGGTGCGCTCCCTGCTGTCTCTGCTTTATTCTATTTAACCTGGATGCGTTTTACACATGTGACATTGGTAGCAATGCTATAAAAATCATCTCTATGTCTGATGTGGAAAACCCCTATTTTCAACCTTCAGCCTCAGTGTGAGGAATTTCTAGAATGTTCTTAATGTGTAAAAATGCAAGTTAAGAGTCTTTCCCATGTATACTGAAATAATGTTTTGACAGAAGACAAAAACATTTTCAACTTTGCCAACGAAGTATCTCCCATATGAAGTGGAAACTTCAGGGTTCTTTGGAAAGTTGGTTTGGATGGTGTTTTGCTGGGGCACACATGTGAAGGAATGGTTAGCTGAAGTGGTTACAAGTGAAATACTGAGGCAGGTTTGTGAAGGAGATGTGAGCTGAAGCGGCCACAGCTAAAAGGAAGTTCTGCTAAGGCAAACGCGCGAAAGGACACGTGATGAAAGATTCTTTGCTAACAACGTGCACGTATTGGTCCACCTTGCATTGCATAGTTGAGCTGCATTTGCTAGGACTCCATAGAGAGAAGTGCACCAAGAAACATCTGGTGGCGTGTTGAAGTTTCTGGCTGTTTTCTTGGACTCGGGCCGATTGGCAGGGCAGAGTGATGTCAGCTGACACAGATGCTTGTGCTGAGGCAAGATCCGTGGAGGGCACGTGATGTGTGGAGACTGTAACTAGGGCTCTAGGGATAGCTATGAAGGCTGAGCTAGGCTTGCTGGTACAGCTAGCTGTGCAATGCTTGTTGGTCTTGTGTCTTAGCTGATCTTTGCTTTCCTGAGACAGGCACAGCTAAGAACTTCTTCTGGCATTCCTTCTGATAGCCCCTGCTTGACTTGAGCCGAGGCTGAGGCCTGGCTGTCTCTGCTAGGTAGTGTCCCCGCTATTGCTAACCTGACTCTCCTGAACTGGATTGCTGGTGTATCCGTGAAATGTTTGCAAGTGAATCGAGCTGCCATTGCTGATGTGTGAGCTGAACTGCTGATTTCCAGACAACATGGACGAGAGTTGTTGCTCCAAAGAACAGGTCTATTTCCCCAGTATCCTTTCTTTCCCACTACCTCTGGTGGGTGGTGGGATAAAAGGGAGGTTAAAGCATTTAAGAACCATCATTAAAAATAAGGATTGAAAACACTGAAGTTACACCCCATATAAGCCATGGAGGCCTCCCGTAGAAGCAGGATAATGCGAGCAAAGTCTATAGGAGAAAACGCTGCTCGAAGCAGGGGAGAGAGGAAGACAGCTGATATAGGAGGGAACAATTACTCAGGCTGAGTCGTGATAACCAAAGTGTCAGGACCAGTGTATCAGGATAAGTGTGTCAGGACCAGTGTGTCAGGCAGGACCAGTGTGTCAGGCAGGACCAGTGTGTCAGTCAGGACCAGTGTGTCAGGATAAGTGTGTCAGGGTACATGTGCCATTATAAGTGGATCATAAAGTTTGGAAAAGAAAAGTTTAACAACAGGAATCTGTCAGATTTGGGTTTATTTTAGACTTTATCTCATTGACCTAGGAAGACTCTGTTTCTGAATTTAAATGGAATTTGAATATTTTAAAAAAGAATACTGAAGAATATAAAAAGCAAACATTTAGCATCTTGAAAACGTATTAAATTTTAAATTAGAGGTTAAAGACATAGATTGGTGGTTAAGAGCACCGGTTGCTCTTCCGAGGACTCAGGTTTAACCCCCGCACTCTCATGGAGGCTCACAACTGCCTGCAACTTCAATATTGAAGGGTCTGACACTTTCATCCTCTGCAGGCACCAGGCATGCATGTGGGGCTGACATGCATGTGGGCAAAACACCAATCAAACAAACAAACCAACAAACTTATTTACAATGTGGGCTGGGGAGAATATTCATTAACATACCAAATATGTTCTAAAAATTCCTGTCCAAGAACAAACTATGTCTTTCAGAATTTTTCACTCACATCAAAGTTTTCGTAACTGAAACTAAGATTCTCAAGCTGATGTCCTAAGATCTAGTTTCCAAAACGGGAAGAGAAAGCCACAGAGTGGGTGGGTGTGGTTCCTAACATGTCTGCCGTAAAATTCCTTAAGTCAGTAAAACGTGAGAAGCAGACACATAGAAAGTGCAGGCCATGGGTAGAGAAACAAGAAAACCCCAAATTCACTGACAACAGTAGGCACAGTTAAATTCAGGATGCTCTAAGTATGTGTTAGTGGCGTGTAAATCACGTGCATATGAAGATTAAAAGTCAAAACAGGTTGGAATACAGTTAGGTTGGTTAAGTGCCTAACATGCCTGGGGCCCTGGCTTTGATCCTCTGCACCACATACATTTGGGTTATTACTCCTACAATCCTCCTACTTGAGATGTGTGGGAGATAGGGTCAGCTCAAGGACAGTCATGGCTGCATAGCAACTTCAAGACCAGCTTAGGCTACTTAGGATTCTGTCTCAAAACAAAACTATTCAAAAGTAAGACATATCAAGGCAAGAATAGCTATAAGAATTTAGGGAGAGATATGAACTATAAAAACGATATAAATTGTCACAACAATCCACAGTGGGAGGGGAGTAGGGTAAACTCATGTATGTGCATATAAGCATATATATTTATTTTATTGCATTATGTTGGTGATGGTATTGTTGAACTTGGGACCTTGTGTATGTTAAGCAAGCGCCTACATCTCAGGCCTGCCTATGTATTCATGTATGTATGTATGTATGTATGTATGTATGTATATGTAAATGGTAAGAATCATAAAACTTGTATGTGCACACAACGTCTCAGGTAGTCAAAGCAATGTTGATAACAACAACAACAACAAAAAAGTAAAGAAGCTGGAAGCATTGTGCTCTTTGATTTCAAAATATACTACAAAGCCATGGCAGCCAAAGCAACAGAGAAATGGTATAACTGTCAATAGCACAGCCAATGGATCCAAACAGAGGGCCCAGAACGTAAGCCCAATACTGACAACCAGTGGACTCTTGGCCGATGCAGTTTCTTTTTTTCTTTTTGACTCAGAAAAGGAGCAGAGACCTACTATTGTCAATGGAACTTGGATTAAGTTACTCTCTTATCTTTCTCATGGAAGTCTTGGTGGCTATGTGGATTTGATCCCTTGCATCACACTCATTTGTGGCTTCCCTCCTGCAGACTCCCTACTTGAGATGTGTAGGAGACAGGATCAGCTCGAGGATAGTCTTGGCTGCACAGTGAACACAGTTTCTGCCAGTCTCCTTCATTATCGGATGAAATAAATGTATAGCTTTAGAAAAATCAATAAGAAGGTATAGGCCTCTGTCCCCAGCTCCAGGCTCTGTATGTGTGAGGGTAATCACGCCACTGGGCTCCAGCTAGCTTACAGGGGAACCACATGTTGCTAAGTGCTGATTCTCCTGGAAGGCAAGCTGGGAATTTCTCTTCTTTGTATGTGGTCTGGGTAAAGCAGAACTTGGCAACGGTGGTTTACAAGGGTGGAGTTGGGTTTTCCCTTCCTTCATTGGCTGCTCTGTGCCACCCTCTCTTTCTTCTCTGTTCTTCTCTTTCTTCTCTCTGTTCAGTCTCTGGGTGTTGGGATGTGGGCCACACCCAGGCCTTCACATGTTAGTTTCTAATTGGTACTTGGTGCTCTAATTCAGACATCCCAGACCAGAAGTTCCCTGTGATCTCTGGACACAGATTGACCATCTCTTTGCGGGACACCTGCACTTTCATTTTCTGTAGTTTTCAAATCCTTTTTTTTTTAAGTTAAAGGAACCATGGGCTCTTAACACCCCTCCCCATTAACCCTTTAATCACAGATCCTGCTTGTCTCTGTGTCTCCCTGAGTGACACACCATAAAACAGAGTTGCTCAAGAGCCAAGCTGAGGACTTATTCTTATTTCTCTTTCTTTCACTACCTACATTTGTCCAAAAAGAAAGTTCTGGAGCCTCAATCTACAAAATACCTCCCAAATCCTGTTCAAATCTCTCCATTTCTGTTAGAGCCACCTCCCTTAAAGTCGCCCTTACTTCTCGTTGGATTTGACTGAATCACAGTGCTCTTCTCCTTCTTCGGATCACTAACCTCTCACAGAGAATCCCCTGCTTTCATTGTTGGCCCAACTACACTTTCTTTTAAATCCTGACATTTGTGTGTGTGCATGTATGTGTATGTATGTGTGTGCACAAGTATGTATGTGTGTATGTGCATGTGTACATATGTGTGCATGTGTATATGTGTATGTGCATGAATATATGCATGTGTGTATATATGTGTATGCATGTGTATGTATACATGCATGTGTATATGTGTGTGTATGTATGCATGTGTGTATTTGTGTGTGTATGTGCATGTATGCATGTGTGTGTTTGCTGTGCATGTGTATTCTATGTATGTGCATACATGTGTGTATATGTGTATTTTTCTTGTGCATGTGTGTATGCATTGTATTGTGTATAAGTATGTACATACATGCATGTATGTGTGTGTTTGTTGTGAATGTGTGTATGCATGTGTATTGTATGTGTGTATATGTGTGTATGTGTTTTTGCGTATGCATGCGTGTGTGTGTGTGTGTGTGTGTGTGTGTGTGCCTACCATGTGCCATGCACTTGTGTGGTGGTCAGCTTTTGGGAATTGGTTCTTTCTTTCCATCATGTGTGTCTCAAGGATGTAACTCGGGTCATCATGCTGGCAGGAAGCACCGAACTGTCAGCGTGGCTCCCTCATTGCATTCTAATGTGACACCAGAATAAGCTCATCTCCAGTAGAAATCGTACACGCCTTTCTATTTCATAATATTAAACAGTTTTCAAGGAATTAGGCAAATTAATCTTTTAAAGGTTGCCATAAAGAATGATTTTTTGCATGCAATTAAGGTACAACATCAAAAGTATCCAACACTTTATTTCTGCTTGTAACATCAGCGTCTCAGTATGACTTTAGCTTTTGCCACTGAGCTAAGGATCTGAGGCCATCTTCACACTCAGTAGACGCAGAGGGAAATATGTATTGGATAGAATGAAGAAAATGTTGTTTTCTTCTGTTGGGGCCCTCTTTTCTTTTAAAGAAGAGTTTCTGCATTTCGTTATTGGTCGGGGGAGATGAGGAGACTATGATCCAACAGCCTGCATGTGCACGTCAGAGGAGAATTCTCAGGAGTCCGTTCTCTCCTTCCCTGATGTGAGTCCCAAGGATCAGATTCTGTGTCAGGCTGGCAGTGAGCACTTGTCTGCGGAGCCCTCTCGCTGGTCCATTGTTTGCAATTTCCTAAGCATTTCTCAAAATGCCCTGCTGAGAGCACTGTGACTGCAGAGAGCTTATGCTTCTGGAGATGGGCCTCTGTGATCCTCTGCACTCACAGCTGCAGGTACCAGCACAAGGAATAACAAATGGTTTGAAACTCTCTTGGACAGGGTCCAGCGCATGTGAGGGGTTAGTATGAGTCTGAAGAGTGACAGTGGCTTCTAAAACACAAACGCTGACATCTCTGCTGTGAGCCTTGGTATTGATGAGATGCGCCTAGATTCTGTTTCGTTTAGTTTGTGACAGGCTGGAAGAAGAACCCTGTCTGCAGCATGCATTGCTTATGAGCGGCTACACTTCCACTAATGATGCCCTAGAAGCCGACCACACAGCTCTCTGCCAGCTCATCCTCCATCACCTATGGTCAATGGTAGAGTGTATCACCAATGGTCAATGGTGGAGTGCCCTTCCCCCGACTCCCTTTAGGTATCAAAAATGAAGTGTGCCCTTAACACATGGCAGATTTTTCCATGAGTGACCACTGAAATTGCATGTTCTTACTGGGCGCAGTGTTAGGCAAACTGTAAGTTGCATTTAGTTTGAAACGATCAAGTGGGCTTATTGGCAGACCATGTCATTATTTCTTTGTATTTAGAGCCTCAGGACTCCTTCCCTGCGATTCATAATCAAACACAATGGGTTACTTACTGGACCTATAGACAATTTCCTGTGCTATCTTCCTTGCTCTGTTACATCTGCCATAGTTAAGGTAATTTTTCCTTTGTGTCTCACTAAACACAAGCACTTGTAGGTTGCTTTCACTCTAACTCCAGCTTTATCAAGGCTGTCTGCTATGCTTGCTCAGTTTATTCACAATAAACTAATTAATCTTCACGTTTATTCATTTTAAAGAAAAGATTCATTTTCGTTTGTTTGTGTGTGTGCGTGTATGTGTCAGAGAGTGTGTGTTTGTGCAAGTATGTGTGTGTGTGCAGGTGTCCACAGTGGCCAGAAGAGGTGACAGGTCCCTTGGAGCTGGAGACATAGGTGTCTGTGAGCTGCCTGGTGTGGTGTACTGAGGTCTAAAACCCTCTGAAAGTGCCACAAGCACTCTTTACTCCTAAGCCATTTCTCCAGATTACTTTTCCTACTACTGATTTTTTCTTACTTTTTAAATCCAAACGTAGTCATTTCTGCTATACATTGGCATCAATGCCATCAGAGAAAACAGCTGTGTCTGAATCCTCTTGCAGGGAATCTATATTATTATGTAATGAATTAGTGTAAGCTGTCTTTCCCTGTTATCAATTATTTTCCTCTTATGTTGAGGAATTATGAAATGGTACCAACTTCAATAAAGTCAAGGTGTTTTACTCAAGGTATTTTCCTAAGTTAATAAGGAACAATATTTGTATGAAAGAGAATTCTATTGGGATGAGCAAAGACACCAAACTCAATCACAAGTAAGATCATCCATTTCTAATGCTCCTAAAGCTCCTTGGCCCCTCCAAGGCTGCCAAGAAGGGCAAAGGTCCATGTCTCAGCCTAGTTTACACTCCACTCATACAAACAAAACTCATACCAGTGTGGTTGTATTCTCTTTCTAGTGTGTCTACTTTGTACTTCTCAGAGAGAATTCCTTGTCCTTGGTTTGGGTCCACTGAGCTGAGGAGCCCCTGCTGAATAAGGGACGCAAACGCTCCTTCCCCCAACACAGCATCTTCAGCCCTCACCATGCACTCTCCTTACCGAGCTTGACAAGGCGGAGCAAGGAGGTGTTACTCCCTCTCTCAGTGCAGGCCGTGACTGACAGATTGTAGATATCTCCTGGAGGTAGGCTAAGGATGGCCGTCATGACATTGCGTGTCACCTGCAAGACCATCAAGATTTGTGATTTCAAGGTGGGATGTATGAGCCAGCACCTCACCCTCCATAGCAAGCATACAGGTACAAATTCCAGGGTTCTAACAGAAAGCGTAAACCCCCATGAGTTTACACTGCAGCCTACCGTTGACTATTATGTTATTGCTGGACTGGATTGTTTGAATGTAAGCTCTCTAAAAGTGCACAATACACATCAGCGTGGACAGTTTTCCAATGTGTCAGTCCTTACTCTGGTGTCATCCCACATATTCACAACAGCTTCCAGAAAAGACAGCTACTGTATGGTTCCAAAGAAACATAGACATGTTTGTACACACACAGTTGCTTACTTGGAGACTCTGTTTCCTGTCTCCTGTAGAGAGGATTGTGTGATCCAGTTCTGACCGATAGATTGCAAGTGGAAACCAAACAGGCAATTCTCATTCTTTATTTATACCACTTTCTTTTTATTGGCTTTGGCTGCAGTAGTTTAATCATGCTCAAAAAGCTTAATAAAGCAGAGAGAAGACCCCAATATCCTAAATGCACTCAGATATCTGGGTAATGTGGATCACTGAGAAAATATTAACATGGAAGAGTGGTAGCTTGTTTGACAGCACACAACATTCCAAAGAAAAAGTTCTCATGTGTCCTAAGATGGTCTTGAACTTGCTATGTATTGAAGGTGATCTCAAACTCCCTCTCACGCCCCCACCTTTCTAGTACTACTAGACTCAGCTCTCCAACTAAAACTTTAAATATGAGCGAGATCAGGGCCAGCAGTGATTTCAGCTCCTGTCAAGGACTTGGAAAGGTAAGCTTAAGTAAGGGTTGCCAGCAGCTCAGGCCACCAACTGTTTGGAAGCCTGATGTCAGGACTCAAAAGAACGTACACTCTTTTTAATTTTCTTCCTCCCTTCTGCAACGACCATCCAGTGCAGCATTCTAGAATGGGACAGGTCAGTGGTGGCATCCCCATAGGTCCAACTGATGTACAGCAGGCTGTTGAAGTACTCCACAGACGTGATTTCTGGAGCGACGGGGGCTGCGAGGAGAGAGGTAAAGCTTAGGATAAAGGCTCGTGGCTGATGTCCTTCCCAGCCAAGTGTGAGAGCCGCAATGAAGCTGCCATTGAACATTCAACCTCAAGCCAGCCAGTGGTGGCCCATGCCTTTATTGCCAGCACTCGGGAGGCAGAGTAGATCTCTGCAAGTTCAAGGCCACCCTGGTCTACAGAGCAAGTTCCAGGACAGCCAGTGCTACACAGTGAAACCCTATTTTGATTAAACAAAAAAAGAAAAGGAAAGAGATTCAACTTCATACCACATGACAGTATCTCAGAACTAACAATGGAAGTCAGCGGTACAGGCTGGGGGGCACTTGCTCTGTGGGACTGTCTTAGACACAGACGGCTGGACCTATACCCACCTGAGGATATCAAGACCTCCTGTGTAAGCTGCTGTTTCAAGATGCTTAAAATGTTTGATTGTTCAAGCATATTGGGTTCATCACTCAGTGATAAAAGACATTGGTAATTATCACAACAACATTGAGAAATCTGAGGCCCTCTAATATTAAATTTCTCACCGTGGCACATGAAAGTTACTTAGGAGACCAAAGAACAGTGGGGGAGATGGAAAGAAAGACAAGATAAAGGTGCTGGAAGGAGATCTGACGACTGTTATTTCTGACATAATACAGTGATGTCACTGATAGAATCTAGCCCCGTGCTCCACAGAAAGGGGGGCCTGAGTAAAGGCAGCTGATGTAAGCAATAAGGAGGAAAGGATCTTAAAGTCATGCCTGAGGCTTAAGCCTAGCACCAAGGCTATTTCTTTACTCCACTTTCTAACACTTTAAAATTAAATGTTAATTTAATTTAAAATGTAATATTTTGTTGAGGAGGAAATTTTATTTAAACTTCATATGATATAAGCTCTGAGGGTGTTTGTAAAATTATTGTTTAAAGTGTTCAAAAACTTTAAAGATCTTAAGGAACAAATAAACAATTAAATTCAAATTGCATGTTCAAAGTGCCTAGAAAGCAAACATTTTACCCCAAGGCATGGCATAATTTCAACCAAAATCTTTGAAGTAGAATTTCTAGAAAGAATCATTCCCTTTAATAGGACACCAATAGGTAATAAGGATTCTTAGTAGACAGTAATTTCAAGACTTACTAACCCCTAAAGGACTTACAGCATGTGTAATGTGTAACAGCTGCACAATATCTATATGGAGCACGTGTTTACATGCGTGCCTGCACTCCATGTGTGTTTCCCATGAAGTATGAGCAGCTGCTTTCCTTGTGTCTAACAACACAATCCCTAAATATCAGCAATGCTCTCTCCGTTTGGGTCCTGAATGTCCATTCAAAGGCTGTGGAGGCGAGGGAAACCTCAGGGATGAGACCCAGTGAGAGGAAGTAGGTGACTGGGGATTTGACCTGGAAGCGTATACTTTGTGCCTGGTCTCTTCCTCTTGCTCTGTCCCCTGTACTTTCTAAATGCCAGGAGCTGAGTGGCTTGGCTGTTTCAGAAGTCTCATGCCACGGCGTTCTGCCTCATTATATACTAAACCCAGAAACCATGAGTTCACAGAAACGATTGCTTATTATAAGCTGGTTGTCTCAGGATATTCTGTCACAGTAATATAAGACAAAAATGTCCATATCATATTCCATAATAATCTAACTCAGAGAAATGCCTATGATTTTTGATAGCCTCTTAATATATTCTAGTATACTTCATCATATATAGATACCTTTACCTTGCTTTGTTCAAAGGAGTTTTTCCTTATATTCTCATATTGGTGAGGGTAAGAAATACACTTAAAATTACAAGTCAAGTGTGTACATGGTCCTCTTCACAGGGCTGAGCCTTCAGATTTACTGCACTTACTGCTTTAAACTCTCACATATTGCCAAAGGCCACAAGATGTCACTAGTTGTTTATTAATCGTTATTTAGTATACTAAAATAATTACTATGAATTTGGCTTTCAGACAAGTCCCCTAACCCTGGTAGTGGACTGAAGTCTGAAGAAGCCAAAGTTAATTCTCCTGGCAAGGGAAGTAGTGAGGCCTGAAGCACTGAACTCAGAGCTTCCTGCAAGCTAGCAACAGCTCTCTCTAACCCTGATCTACACACCAGCCTTCTGCCCTATTTGTTTTGAGACATCTTACTACATTGTCCAGGCTGGCTTTGAATTCACCCTGTAGCCCAGGCTGGACTTGAACTTGTCATTTTTCTATCTCGAGCTCATAAGTGGCTGGAATTACTGCCCTGAACCTTTATAGACAGTTAGCTAGTCCCCTTTTACACCATATGATTTGACAGTTAGGATTAAAATGTAAAACATAGAAGAGCAATTCAGGAGAACCTCATGTTTAAAACATTGCGTTCTTATCTGAAATAATAAAGTCAGACAAAGAACTAAAGGGTTAGAATTTCAGCTACTTAATATATCAATATACACATAAATTTATATGTGTGTATACATGCATTTGTATGTATACATTATTTTTTGTAGATCTGTGGTGATTGTGTGATGTATGTGTGTGTGTGTGTGTGGGGGAGATTAAGTGTGCTTGCTTGTTCATATTGCATGCAGTGACCAGAGGTAGAAATGAACATCTTGCTGTCTGTCTGTCTGTCTGTCTGTCTATCCATCTGTCTGTCATTATCAATCATCTATCTCTCTGTATCTATCGATCATCTCTATCTACCAAATTATCACTATTTATCTATCAATCACCTACCTGTCATTTATCTATCATCTATCTATCTATCTTTCTATCTATTATCTATCTATCATCTATCTATCTATCTATCTATCTATCTATCTATCTATCTATCTATCTAAGATAACATTCTTTCTGAGCTTGGAATTCTCCCTGAGGTCTACCAGGCCTCGCACTGCTGGAATTACAGATACAAGCGCTCATATCCAGCTTTCACTTGGGTCCTAGAGAATGCAGACCCTTCTCTGTGCTCAGCAAACGCTTCAGATACTTAATATATGAATATACACATAAGTTTATATGTGTGTATACATGCATTTGTATGTATACTTTATTTTTGTCTCCTCACCCCGTCAAATATTTTAATGATCTATGTGATACAGTTTAATTCTCACACTGCGCTATTACTAGACCCATGTTTTAGATGTGAGACTTGAAAACAGTTGTGGCAAAACGCTAGACTGCTAATGCCAGCCTGACTGAGCTGTTCGCCAAGAACAATACAACATTCTCAAAGTTTATTTCATTGGAGATAACATATTAGTCACTAAGGTAGATAGGTCACTTAGAGACTTGCTAAATCTCATCTAAACTGTTGTAAATTTTACTCCACTCCAGACAGGTCCTAATATCATTTTATTTTACAGATTTTGTTTATATTTTTAATTACATGTATGTGTGTGTGTACATGGGAAGGATGGTTGTGAACAGGGGTGCAGTACCCAGGGAAGCCAGAAGATGGTGTCAGATCTCTTGGTGCTGTAGTTATAGGTGGTTATGAGCCACCAGACATGGATGATGGAACTAAACCCAGGTACCCAGCAAGAGCAACAGGAATTCCTGAGCCATCTCTCTAGTCCCATGTGATCATTTTAAAAAGGCACAATACTGCAGACAGAATCTCAACTCTTGGTACTTCACTATTGCTGCTACCCAAGGCTGTGAAAGCCATAACCTAATTTATGAACTTTTTGCTGTGAAAACCAGTTGGCAGGATCTTGGAGAGTTCTGCTGCCAAGAAAAGGAGGGTCAAAAATCATTGAGATGGTTTACTCAGATGTCTGAGCAGAGCCAGTTCAGAGGCCACGTCTCTTGAAAGGAAGGGAAAGGCACCGATTGTACCTAGGGAGAGAAGGGCAGCCATTCTCTGAAAGCAAATCTCCATGGAGCTACTGTGGAAGAATTAGTGCTCTAGTGAAATTTAATTATAATTAGACATGTGCTTATTAATGCAGTTTGACTGTGGGCCGCAGTGTTTACCTAGTGATTGGTACCACCTCCTTTTTTGGGGTTTTCTCATTGCCCCTTCTAACATGACTATTGACATCTGGAACAGAGACCATGCTGGATCCTGGAGACTAAAGGAAGTGGCACACCAGTGTTTTGTCATTTCCACTGTTTTCCCAATAGCTCTCCGTCCAATGAAAGTTCTTGTACAGTGTTGGTCCAAACCACAAGGGTTATTGTTTCTTTCATTTTTAAGATATATTTTGTTTTAAATTTATGTGTGTGTATGTATCTGTATGAGGTTATACACATGTGAGTGCAGGTGTCCATGGAGGTCAGAAGGGGGATCCAGTCCCTAGAGCTGGAGTCACAGCTTGGGTGCAGGGCATTGAACTCAGCTCTTCTGGAAGAGTGCCTTGGTGCCTCCTCTCCAGCCCCAAGGTCAGTGCCTCATTGAATGAATTATTCATTTGTATTGTTTTATCTAATCATTGTCCATGGAACTTCACAATTTATGGCTTTGGGGGGAAACTAAGACTGATGTAATTTAAGCACCTTAACTTGGTGCCCTGTAATTTGCTAAGTGGTTTGTTCAATAGAGACGTCATCGTTGCTTGTCAGGATAGAAATAAGTATTCCCCATCATTCTCTGGTGTGCCTTATACAGACCTGAGGCTTGGGAAACTTAATTTGCTCAAACTCACTGTGACCTGAGGCAGAACCCCACTGGTGTGAAGCCTTCCCCCATGGCACTCAGTGGACTCTAGAACCAACAGCAGGTGAGGGCAGAAATGGAGTAATTAACGAGGTCGTGAAACACTCTCCTAGGTCTGATGACCTAATACGTAACATCAGTCAATCATCAGTCAATCATGTAGGGGAAGCTAAAAGCTGTGTTTGCTGCCTCCTGCTCTGCTCTGATGGATGCTGGCTGGAGAGCGCACGCCAAAGGCAGTGTCTCCAAGTAAGCAAACGTCGAGGGCAGTAACTGTGGATTTTAAAGTCAGACTCTCATTTCTAGTGCTTATCAATTAAATGCGAGACAGCGGAACCAGGGGTGTATCTTCCACGAAGATGCCAAGGCAGTGGTGAATTGCTGGCACTTTCTGTGCATGTGACCCCCCTGGTACCTGCTCAAGATGGTGTCTCCTGTGGGACCTTTCTTTTCTCCAGCACTCACCTGTTATGAAGCTGATGGTGGAACTGTCACAACAGCTCAGTTCTGGATCTCCCCACGTCACCATGGTTACGCGGAAGTTGTAGTACCACGCTGGCAATAGGCTTGCTATTCTCTGAATAAGGACGGAGGAAAATCACGAGACAAAAGATTAAGAGGAAAACAGTATTTATGAAGTTGATTTACTTTCCTGGGGTCATGATAAACATTAATAATTTTTGTTTTCTTTTTCTATGCCTTTAGAGTTATTTTTGAAGTGAAATGAGCCATAAATGAAATGAGATATATAATTTTTAAAAGATGATTGAAAGACAGAGTAAATATGGGTATTGCTTTGCCATTTCCAAAGACATAGTGCATAATGAAATAACACTCATTGATAAGTGTTTGCACTTATTTGTTTCCCTGCCTCTAGGGAAAGGGGATGGTGTTATTTTAGGATGATGATGAGCAGAAGTCTTACTGGGTGACAATGACCAAACTGTCATCTGTCTGGAAAGCAACTGTGTGCTTCAGGTGTCATGCATTGGTTGCCTACACTTTGCAAAATGAATCTAGTCTCAGAAAGAACAATTACTACATAAGCTGTGAAAGCTATTTCCAAAAGGTTAGCAATGCAAGTATTTGTTGATTTGTACAGGCTAAGGGGAGTCATGGCTAGAGACAGACAGTGTCAGTCAACTGTAGACCAGAGGGAGGTCTCTTGTAATGAGTCCTCTTATTAAGTCTGCTCTGATTGGAGGAAACTCATTATGAGAAAAATACCATCTAGGGTGAAAGTTAGTTTCACAACTAACTTTATCTCTCTCTCTCCAAAGACAAAGAGAGAATCTAAACCTAAAAGAAATATGAAACCACGGACCAGCAACCAAACAAGAAGCAAGAGAATTAGAATGCCTCTAATCCCAGCACTGTTAAAGCAGAACCAGGCATCCCCAAAGTTCCTGTCATCCTTGGCTGCATAAGTAAGGCTCTCACAAAACCAAACAATACAAAACCAAACCAATTAAACTAAATAAAACCCAATTACAGCAATCAAAACCCCCAAAGTCCTTGAGAACATCTGTCTGCCTACACAGATCAAATAGCTATCTTTCAAAATGGCCTTGTGCACCGATGACTTTCTCTAACATAGATGTGACACAGGCATGACCATTCACACGAGAGTGCACCAGCTGACTAAGGGAGGATTACCACGGATGCCGTTAAGGAAACGGTTGCTGCTATCTCATAGTAGGTCGTCCACTCTGAGGTCATGGTGGTGGGGTTGAAGTAGAACATTTCAACTACATATTTTCTGAAGACTCCCAGGGTAGGTCGGGTCCAGCTCAGCACGACAGCAGTGGGACCCAAGGGGTAGAGCATTAAGTCCTTTATCCCAGTGGGAACTAAAGGAAGGGTAGAGGGTGAAGAGAGAAAACCGGAAGGGGCGTTAGTGTCTGTACAGTGGCTTCAACTGGAACGATCAGGGCTGTCATTCTCTTAACTTAGTCACAAAAAAACTAGAGTAAATAGATATTTATTTCTGACTTTCTCCTCTGTGTAGTAAATAGAAGGATGTCTTCCAAATATACAATGCTGCCTTTTAAAGGTAGTCAATCCCTCACATTTAGCAGGTACTAGAATCTGTTTATTCCATTCAATGAACAATGAACCATGGATGGAGACTTGTCCTCAATTTTGCCTTGCATCTGCACTGAACAGGGACAGACTCCTAAAGATTATTTTTCTCTGAACAATATAGTACTCTCTTTGTGTAATATTTGCACTGTATTGGATTATTATAAAAGATTGATCCAGCAATGGCTAAGGTGTATGGTAAGGTATCCACAGGTTGGATGCATACATGACATCACTCTATATTAAGGAACAAGAATAGCCATGGCTTTTGGTTTCATCTCTGTGTGTGGGGAGGCATTCCCTGGAAGTTATATTCCATACATACTGAAAAACTTATAATCTGATGCAGGCATATTGAGCACAGCCTCATGATTCTTCCATTTATGATGAATTCAGATTGAAGGCTGCACCCTTCCAACCAGTAGTCTGGTAACAATAGGGATGGATTTATTGATTGATTGATTGATTGACTGTGGCTAACAACTTACCAATCGCAAATGTCACAGGATCGGAAGGTGGCCCAATCAAAGGGCCTTTTCTTAAGTACATCACAACCTGGTACTGGGCACCAGGAACCAGGTTCTCAATTACAGGTTTGCTTGAGTTCACCTTAAAGCAAACACCCAATAAGATTTATGTAGAGTGAGGCTTTCAGAGCGAGACACAGACGCTGAAGCAAGTTGTTAGAACGTAATAGTTTGACTTTGAAATCCGGCATCTCTTCTTACTCATGCTGGGAGGGAGGTTAGATTTCAGAATTAGGATGATGTATAGTTTATGTGAATTCAGAAGGAGATCCAGGACATTGAAATTCCACGACTGGATTTAATATGCCCCACGGGCTGCCCCCAATGAATCACTGTCGAGTGTAACCACATACACCAGAACACCGTCCTCCCGGAACCATCATCAAATCAGGGATACCAGGAGGGGAGCCTGACGTCCTAAATTGTGGTGTCAGCCGATGACATGCCAAGATCTGTGCAGAACCGTCTTTAGTCCCTCGTCACTTAGAAGCATATAATATCTAATTATAGAGATGGAAATGACCTCAGAGATTACCTATCCAAATCTCTGATTTAATAGATGGAGAAGCAAAGCCAGAGAATGGCCAAGGTCAGATGCTCACAGTTATTGTTGGGAGGAGAAGCGGAGCGCTGAGACTTCTAATCTGCAGTCAGGGCAAGTACAGCAGAAAGCACTTTGCAAAGTCTATTGTAGCCTTCTAAAATGATGTCAGAGAGACCGTGTCTCAGCTCTCTGTTTTTATTGGTTATGTGACCAGAGTGATACAGAGAGAAATAGTAGGGGCATACATATGAACAAAGTGGATGTATGAAAGATCAATGTCTGCATGTGTGGGATTGATGCTTCAGTTCAAGCTTAAGAAGTGAGTGGGTTAGCATGTATTATGTATGCAGAATTCATGTGTGTACATTTATATGAAATATATGTGTACGCTTGCGCAACCATGTTTGCATTTGTAGAGGCCAGAGGCCATTATCAGTTATCTCCCTCTGCCCCTCTGCTCATGACTCTTTGAGACAAGGTCTCTCACGGAACCTGGTTCTCCCTGTTGTCTAAACTGCCTGGCCAGTCCCCACCTCTCAGAGCTGAAATTACAGGTGTGTGCGCCCCTGTCCGGCTTTTCGCATGGTGGCGAGGACCTGCCCCAGGTCCTTACATTTGTGTTAGGTACTTTATCCACCCTCTGAATTATCCATCCAACCCCAGCTTTGATATTAGTGCTTATAATGTTCAAGATAGTCTCAATCTGTGAGGAAAAACTAATTCTCATCATGTTGTTTGAAATAAGACCCCAACTCTGCTAAGTATCAACACAAGGATTTGTTTGTACTTCAATTAACATTGTTATCTTTGTGCCTTCATTATATTAACGTAGGTAAGAATGCATCTTAGGGCTGTGAGATGCTGAGACATGAGTATAAGACACATCAACTGTTAAGATCAATTGTTTTGGCCTCTGGGGGTACATAAAATGCAAAACTTCTACAGGAATGAACAAAATAAATGGATAACAATTTTATTAGCAGTTTCTGGTATGCTTTTAAAAGTCCCATTAAAATTAGACAGATAAGCAGTGCTGGTGATGTGCATTTCAACGCTGTGAATTTCAGAAGCTGGTTTTGTGTATGAGGCAGGTCGTGATGTGAGTAGAATACAGGCTACTCTGTCCCCAAACTGGTGAGGCACAAAAGAGATGATTACATGGAACGAACAGTTAATTAGTACTCCCCCCTTCTGTGCCCACTTACACCCTTTTACCGTAACATCTGTCCAGTGTTTAGATTACCAAAGTCACTCAACGAGACGGTCATCTAGAGATACAGACTATGAACAAGAATATATTCTAGGCATGGAGGCACACTGCAGAATCCTAATAGTTGGGAAGGTAGAGGCAAGGAAGTTTAGGAGTTTAAGACCAGCCTGGACTATAGAATAAGTTAGAGACCAGCATGGGGCTATATGAAACCGTGGCCTTAGAAAGTAAATTAAAATAAAAATAGAGACAGTGGATGTTATGCACAACAGAACAGTACTGTTTTATTAAGGTTATATTCTGTGTAATAGCACTAATGTTTACTCAGTGGATCAATTGCTTCTAACTGTTCAGTGAACACCCAGATTTCTAGCCACTTAAGTACGTGGCAGTCATAACCTAGGGAAATGATGTCTTTTAGACAAGGTAGAGATGTGAAAAAAATCATATTGCTTTATAAAAAAGACAGAGGACAGTGTCATTTCAAACTACCCCGCTTTGTGAAAAACAATTAGAAACATCAATTCCTAAATATTTGTTAAGGTGTCAACCTCTATTGCAGGTTCTTAACACTTTGGGATGTAAAGGCAAGGAAGCTGTGGAGTTCAAGGTCAGCCTGGACTGTATAGTAAGTTTAATATAGAATTAAACACTTTAGTTCTTCTGTGCCATTGTTTCTAATTTTTTCTAATCACCAGTCAACCAACTGATCAATATCAAATTGATGAATGTAATAAAAATTAATATATTAATAAATATGTATGGTATGTAATCAATATAATAAAATGTTAACCAATCTTTCCACTTAATGCATATCCATTCTATAGCTCTTTCTTCCATTGCTGGCTTACTTCAATCCCAGGGACTCCACTAAATTCAATATGACTCCCAGAAGGCACTGGGTCTGCCTGTCCCTACTGAGCTAAAGACACAGGAGGAAAAACATTGGAAGAGCAGTTGGAAGAAACAGAGTCTGCTGTTAGGTGGTGGGTTGCATGAAATGAGCACAAAGGTCCCTCTGTCCGGGGTGGTCCGGTATCCACCCTTAGGATGCTTTCCTCATTGGCTTTCTGATGTACATCCAATCCAGATACCAGGACTTTCCTATTCAGGGCTCAGACAACCACTGAGTCACTCTCCCTTGAACCAAAAGATATCCAGCTAAGTCTAGGTAATCACAAAAGTTGGCCCTTCTTTTCCTCTTTATAAAAATCCTTCAGACATGGTCAGTACCTCATCATAATCCTGTGAGGTAGGATTGATTTCTCCCAACATCACAGATGAAGACATCAAGAATTACGTGAGGGGTCTGGAGAGATTGCTCAACAATTAAAGCTGGACTTCTCTCCCTATCAGAGGACCTTGATTCAATTCCCAGCACCCACAAGACAGCTCACAACTGTCAGTAACTCTAGCCCCAGGAGATATGATGACTTCTGGCCTCTGTAGACACCAGGTAGGCATGTCATGCACAGACACACAGTCACATATGCAGGCAACACACACACACACACACACATGCATATATATGAGAGAGTGTCAGCTGATAACTGTGAAGATAAAGTCTGAAAAGCACTTTTATGTGATGCTGTAGTCAGTGTTCTAGCCCTATCAAATTGGTTGCCTTTCCACTCCACTGCCACCCCATGAGGCTACACAAGCTATTTACAGAATTACCACCAGCTGTGAAGACAAATCATCCAGGATGCCCCCCGCCCCCGCTTTGACACCAACCAGCTGGGTGACTTCTTGTTCCTTACATATCCTGCCTCTTAGTCTCACCATTTCTTCCTTCCTACAGTGGAAAGGATGATCTGTCTGTCTGTCTGTCTGTCTGTCTGCCTGTCTGCCTGTCTGCCTGCGTTTCTTTCATTATTATGCACTCTTGCGAGCAGTCAAATGGCATTCATGGACTAAGGCACATGCCATGTAAGAATGAACATACACACATGCTCATGTGGCACTCGTTCCAACCCTGATGTTAGTGAGGGTGTGCTAAGGTTTTGAGGAAATGCTCGGGGCACATTTATTTTGGGTAATTAACACACAGTTTCTTATACAGCACAGATGAAGCAGTAATCTCACTTTCAACAACTTCATGAAGGAATAGCTCCAGAATGGTCCTAGTGAGAATTCGTCTCCATGCAAACTCATTGTGAAGAATAGGTACTTATGATCAGGACCAATTTACACCCTTGTAAGCTTTCTCTTGAGGAAGAAGACTGGGCTCTATGCTTCATGAAATAAAGACTCAGGTCTAATTTGTTCCATCTCCAGCATTGTTACATGGGAGCCACTTTACACATAGAATCACACAGGCATCCACGGAGTTGATGGGCCAAGTAGAGACTTTAGCAGGGCATCTCAGAGAATATCAAGGATACCCAAGAAGCACAGTCCTTGGGTGTGAGGCCATGACTGTAATGATTAAGTACAGCCTCAGCATCCCCAATCCAAAACCACAAGATCTGGAATCTGAAACATTTGAGCAACACCATACCACCATCATAGTCAATTTCCCATCATAAATGTTTATGTCATGAACAAACACTAAAATATTACTTACAACTGCCTTCAGATTCTGTGTGTGGGATGATACGAAACACACATGAATGTTTTGTTTATACTGGGGTTGAGGCCCTACACAGCTCATTATGTATACACACATATTTCAACCCTCCTGCCTCAGCACCATGTCTGAAATCCTTCTGAGCCCAAGAATTTTAGGTAGGTGATTTTATCCTGTATTTGACTTGGAGCCATGTTTATTTTAGCGCTAGCAGTGAATGTTCTGTGTCTGTCTTTTACATGGCACAGAGAGGACCATGCTTGTATACCAAGTGCTTACCAACTGAGCCAGTTACTCTACTTCTCTAGAAACTAAAAAACAAAAGCGTATTTATTTATGCCTGGGCACACGACAGTGAGAAGAGGTCTGATGATCTCTCAGAGCGAGCGTCATCCACATTTTCTAGATGCCAGACTTATTATGTGAATACTAGGATCTGAGCTCTGGTCTACATGATTGTACAGGCAGTGCTCTACACTGATGAGCCATCTCTCCAGCCTTCTTAGGACATTTTGAGTTTAGTTTTCCCATCTGAAACTTATGGGTAAGTGCATGAGTTGTGTCTGTGTGTGTGTACGTGTTCGAGTGTGTGCATGTGTGTGGTGTCGGGGCCATGGGTGCTGGAGGTATAAACCTGTGAAAATCCTCAGAAAGTCTGTGATGACTGAGAAGACACCTGGAACGCTGGCCTGCTTCGTGTACCCCTTTAAACATCAGCCTCTTGCCCATCCATAATCCTTAAGGGTTTAATGTTGCATTTCGGGGTAATGGTGTGAGAATCCAGTTAGAGAGACCATCTCTGGATCATTTATAATTTACAGTAGCTATAAGAACATTTTGTTTTGGGCTCCCAGGCAAAAGATACATAATCTGTTACATTCAAATGGACAAGAAGGAAATGTACCTTGGACAGCTGCGTTCCAGGTCACTGTCGGCGAAGGAAATACGTTTCCCACAAGTTTAAAGTCAGTTAGGTTGGGTATCATCCAGGAAGGAAACTAATGAACTGAATAAGGATCTGTGATTGCTAGTTTAGCATATTTACTCTTTAATTTAATCGAGTCAAGGGGTAGATTCCGCCTCTAGGAAGGACTTATCTCAGCGTTCTAAAGCCTTTGGTTCTCCAAAGCTCACGACTCCTGAATCAATCTTAGCTATTTAAAATTTCTCACTCTTTGAATTTCACAGATGCCTGATTTTCCTGATCTCTCTCTCTCTCTCTCTCTCTCTCTCTCTCTCTCACACACACACACACACACACACACACACACACACACACACACACACACACACGTCTACCTCTAGGGAAGAAAAGTAAACCTAGAGTTCAGGGAACTAGAAAAGGGCTCCAGCACCGATTGGCTATAGGTGTCCAGGCCTAGCCAATCACAGGACCGCTAATTTGCATATTCCCTGCCTGCTTCACGCCTCCTGGTGGTTGTCTAGTCCCATTTATCCTTCAAAACTTTTAGTTGAGATTGGTGATGAGAAAATTGTTATAGTTCATACACACACACACACACACACACACATTTGTTTTTAAACTTGTTTTTTGAGTCCACATTGCTTTTAAAGTTAAAATAAAAGCGGGAAAAAGAATGCGACAGCAAACCTCTATGAGAGCCTGAACTTGTCTATCTCATCCCTAGGGAAGTGTTTCTTGGATGGGTGTTGAGACTCCTTCCTCTTAATCTATGTTAGGATAAAACCAGATCTCTCTTTGTGAACTCGGAAGTACGGTCTGTTGCTGGCTTGGGCTTCTGAAATATGCTGCAATCCTTCTATATGCATTTTTGGTTAATCTCACTAGATAACAGAACTGCTCTGCCAGAACAGGATACCTAAAATTGACAGCGGGCTCCAACATCTCTCTAAGCTCTTGACACACAGACACACAGTAGGCAACTTCTCTTGAGTAAGGAGCAGAAGCAATGGGTACGTGACCTCTAACAAAGGGAAAGAGAAATGAAACTGACCAGCCACGCCCACTCATTTCCCATTTCTTGGGGTGGCTTTTGTTAATGTCACTCCCTAGTGTCTTAGGAGAACTCAGGGGATGTTTCTCTTTCCCATCACCACAGGCTGAGTTTCAAGCGGCCTTCGGTGACTAGGTGTGTTTGTCCTCTGGGTTCTTACCTGGGTACAATACTGCTTCTCCAGCCGCTGGCTCTCCTTCTGTTTCTGGCAGGTTAAGGACACCACAGACACAATGGTACTGTTGTAGTTCTCCTGGGAAGATGTCCACGACATCAAGGCCGTGGTTGAGCTTAAGACGTGAACACTCACATGCTGAGGTTTCTCGGTCAGTTCTTCCATCCACTCGCCTGTGGGGCCTGGGCATTGCAAGTCACAATCAATAGGATGTTGTATACCGAGCTAGTTGAGATAGAAGATGTAATTGTTGTTATGGAGTGTGTGTGTGTGTGTGTGTGTGTGTGTGTGTGTTTGTGCCTGCCCTTACAAACAGACTCAAAGGAAGATTTGCTTGCTCTGTCTACCCTCTGCCAACTGTAGCCCACTTCTCTTCTGGCCCAAGCAATAGTAGTGTCAGCAACAGCAATAATAAAAACCAAACTCAATTTCAGTTGTCAGGTACATTGGAGAATATCCCAGTGGAATCTTCATCAAACAGAGGGTGTGACACTATGGCATTTCATCAGTGTTTATGATTCCTTTGCTGGGAGGATCTTTCTAGAAATAATTGCTTTGAGATTCAATCAGTCCTTACCATAATCTTACAGAAACAAATTAAATTTTGCAACAGCAGAAACTGAAGGACAGGCTAGGGCTGTATTGACCAAAGGACAGCCCGCTGTCTGGGTTCAAGAAGTTGTTTGTGTCCTAGGTGATGTTTGCAGCATGTAGGGCTTTGTGTCATGATGTTCTCTGTGGAAGCACACATCCGGACCCTTCCAGATGGCCCTGGAATGTTCTCCCTCATATCTAGAATAAAAACCTTCTCCTCCTCCACCTTACCTAGGTACTGATGTCTGCCTTCTCTCTCTCTCATTGATTTTGACTCCACTAAAGAGGATGGATGCAGACTTGATGTAAATGGCTGTGAGTGGAAAGTATTACTTCATATTACTATAAAAGTAATATGAAGACAGACATGCCCTTTACAATGAGGCTCTATCTCAAGTACTTATATACTTTAGTCTGCTAACTCTTATCACAAGTCTATGATAAAAGTACTAATCTTAAATCTCAAGTTTAAATTAAGAAATTCATGCAGGTAGGATGAGGAAATTTATGAGTTACAAATGTGAAGTATGATTTTTTAAGAATCCCTGCTTTGGAGGTTAGGAGTTGGATTTGAACAAAACATTTTATACACATGCCTGAAATTCTCACACAATGGATTTTAAAACTCCATGGTCTTAACCTTGTATATGGCTCCCTGGATGGAGCACTGTTGACCTTTGAAAAGTGTTGGCTTGAAATTTAGCCCGAGGTTCTTGTTTTCCCATATCAGAGGTGCAGCTTCCTGCAAGTGATTCATTGCTTCTGAAGTTCTACCATGTGTGTGAATGGACCATTTGGAACGTTAGAAGCAAAAGGAGCCTTGGTGGGCTAGGGATGTAATTAGTTTGTTTGAACGTTTGTCTAGAATGTACAAAGCCCTGCACTTGATAACCAGCATCCCATAACCTGAATGGTGGTGCAGAGCTGTAATCCCAGCACTTGGCAGGTGAAGGTAAGGTGATCCTTATCTTCAAGATTCAAGGTCCTCTTCAGCTACATTGTGTATTTAAGGTTAGCCTGAGTTAGCTACATGAAACCCTGGTTCAAGACTAAATACATGCATAGATAAGAAAAATAAAATAAACACAAAGTAAGAGATTTAATGCTTTAACTTAATAAGGAGATTGAAGCCCAGAGGCTCAGCTACCCCACCCAATGTCATGGAGACCGTGAGCATTTGAATCTGGTAGCATAGAGGACCAAAATTGTTAGCGTTATGATATGGCCTCAAACAACCTTACATTCAAGTCTTGGCCTTAACACATATGAGAGTAACAGATTCACTTCCTCTAACTCAGAGCTTTTCATGGAAGAAGAATCTGTTGCAGAACATTTTGTCACACTGTGAGCCCAGAGATTGTGTTATTTACTGAAACTGAAACAAAACAAAACAAAACTGTTTCTAGTTGTGGTGTGGCTCAGCCCTTATCACAAACCTTTAATCCCAAACAATGAGAGTAAAGCTAGTTGGCAGAAGGAAGAAGCCATGTTTGAATGTGATGTCTAATTGAGTGGCAGACAAAGTGATGAACCAGAGAAAGATTTGACAGAATGGGATGTGCCCAAGCCTCACAAAAAGAGAGAGGAAAGGGAAGAAGGCACTGAGGGGCAGTGCAGAGAGAAAAAGAGGAAAGAGGTAGTTTTACAGGAGAGTTTTACAGAGACAGGTTGGAGAGAGAGAGAGAGAGAGAGAGAGAGAGAGAGAGAGAGAGAGAGAGAGAGAGAACAAGCTTAGACACAGGTGAAGACAGAAGGTGGTGCAGAATGAGGAGACAGAAGGTTAAAGCAGATTGCCAGGGTTAGTTTGAGGCCAAGCAGAACAATTCAGTCAGAGGCAGAGAGAGAAGCCAGATTGAATCAGTCAGCTTGGAGAGGAGTTTGGGCCAGAATAGCTGAGTTGAACCAGCTAGTCGGAGCTCAGGAAGGACTAGGAAGGAGAGAACTTATTCAGAAGCAAGCCTCAGAGGCTGAAAACATTCTAGGCCTAAATAAGATTGGACAGAGGCTAGAAGCTTCCAGAACTAGGCCTAGGTTAGCAGATGGAGGCAGTAAGCCTCAAAGACAACAATTAGAACAGGAAACTGAAAGTTACTTTTACAAAAGGTATACATTATGTGGGCATATTTTTAATGTATTTAAGCTGCTAAGTGAACTGATCTCCTGTCTCTGCCTACCTACTTTTTGAGGGTTATTTGAAGTAAGGTAGTATTTGCCCCTTAGGAAGGAGGAGACATATTATACAGATTATTGTTTTTGGACAGGTATCTTTAATCTGTGTTTCCTGACTTTTCTTTGTGTTAATCTAAAGGCACACTTAACATCTGATAAGCTAAGTAACCATTTTTTTAACCCGTGGACTGCGAATAATCATACCTTATCTAAAGAGGAAATGGGTACACACTCTTTATGCTGCTCTGCAAACCACACTTTAGTTGTACTGTGAAAGCTCACACAGTAGCTAGAAGCCTCCCCCAAACTCAGTTCTGGGAACTCAGACTTGAGAACTCTACCTTCTCCTGATGACTGCCCGGACACCCTGCAGGCTCGAGTCTGCTTGAACTCTTTGAGCTCTCTGCAAGTTCAATACTCTAATAAGATTTCCCCCCACATAATCCCATAATGCTGAATTTTATTACAGCCTCGAACAAAAATCCTATTTCCCCAGCTGTGTGTGCGCGTCCTCGGAGCCATGGTTATGCCTGGCATGGAAGGTCAGTTTAATAAGCATTCGGTTATCACAACAGTGGGAAAAAATCCGCTGGTTAACTTTCAGAGCAGATTTGCTTCCCGGAACATATACGCATCTCCTCTCAGGCATAATGGCCTCCCCTGACCTTGAGGAATCCCCAGGATCCCTGGGGACTGCTGAATAATTGACAACCAGGCCTCATTAATCTCACAGTTTCCTGTTGGAGCTCCCGAAGTGCAGGCTCAACCTCACCAGGTTCACTGTTCTATCCCCTGTAAGTGCATGACCATCGCTTGGCTACTCACTGATGTAGAAGCTGAGCGATTTTGCTGACTGGCTTTTCCGAGTCTCACAGGCCCCCGAGGAACTAAAGGTCGTCACTGAGAGTTTGTATTTCCCAGGCTCCTTCAGTTCTGCAACGAATTCATGGGCTTCTTCATCCACTGTCAAATAGTCGGTAAAGTTCTCTGGATCAAAGGCAAAAGGCAAAAAATTAAAACGAGAACATACTTGGATTGATGCCCGGAAGGGCCCAGGGAGGGCAAACTGATGAGGTTTGTAAAATGTGCATCTATGATTGTCCTCCATTCTTACATTCCAAACTCAACCTAAACCTTTACAGCAAAGGCGCTATAAACAAGAAAATGCAACTCAAACTCATAGTGTACTTATAAAACTAGAATATCAAACGTGAAATATAGTGTTCAACTCCATCACATGGAGGCCTGATACGCTGCCCACACCCACCTCACTGAATCATGTACACAAGAGAAATGAACTATTAGGCGAGGGCAGCATCCACCGCCCTCCCTGGAAGAGGAGAAATAGCCCTCATTAAATACCTCACAAGTTCCTTGTAACACTAAATTATTATTATTTTTTTAATATTGTCTTACTTCTAGTTTATAAGGTGTCTTGGTTTTATTTTTCTTCATCTATTTGCCCAAGCACCTTTAAAGGTGATATTTATTCTGCATCTGTCTCCTGATACATAGTATTTCATTTGAATCTGTTATTACTTGACTTCAAAGGAGCACAGTATACTCAGAAAAAAAAAATGCACGATTTAATTGAACTTTCTTGAAAATAGGCAGTTACAAAGTGTTCTGAGTTAGAAGATATTCTGTTCTAGAGAGTAACCTGAGGAACAGAAAAAGATTAAAGGAGCGAATAAAATGAGCAATAAAACAAAACAAAACAGACAACTCAGTCAAATGACGACTTTTGACTTAAATACCTAAAATGACAATTTCAATTTTGTGCAGTTTTAGAGTGCAGCTGATTATTATTATCTAGAAGTAGAGAATAAAGAAATATTTTGTCTCATTTCACTAAATAGAAGTTAACTCTCTTCCACAGTAAGCCGACATGATTCTAAGTGCACACCATGAAATTAAGGCAGCCTTTCTAATTTCAGACTTGATGATTTGACAACCTTTGTCATCCTAATATGAGACAGGAAGATAGAAATGATGTAGCCCTTGTCAAGTCCCGGCAAACAAGAAACAACAAGAAAAGCCTGGTGATCAACAATGGAGCTGTGCTATGTCTGTCTTTTCACAAATGTATAGACTATAATAAATGAATATAATATATAAAGTAATGTAATATATAATGATAGAGAGCTTGGAAGGCATATTGGCAATCACCTATACTCTCAGCACTTGGAGCTAAAGGTATGTCACAAGTTCAGGGTCATCCTCAGATACAGGTCAAATTCGAGAGCCTAAGCTACATCAGACCCTGTCTCAAAAACAGCACACACACACACACACACACACACTGACAGACACAAATATTTGCACATATACACACACAGAGATACACACACACTGACAGACACAAATATATTCTCATATATATATGCACACACATACACAGAGACACAAATATATTCTCATATATATATATGCACATATACACACACACATACACACACTGACAGACACAAATATATTCTCATATATATATATATATGCACACACACACACACACTGACAGACACAAATATATTCTCATATATATATATGCACATATACACACACACACAATTTCCAACGATGGTTAAGTGAATCAAAACTATATTGTGAATACTGTCTTCTGCATATTTTCCACTTACTATCAATTTCTCAGGGTAAATCGGATCGCATCAAGCTAGCTAAGGAATTCACATCTAGAAGGAGTCACTTTGTAGAAAGACTTTCCGTCGAATGCTCCTGGATTTTGCATATAAACAAACAGCATTCCTTAAGGATATTCTGTAATGTGTTTTGATGGCCCTACTTTTTAGTTAAGTATTTCTAAATATAAGGCTCCCCTTTAGAGGCCTGGGGTATGGGAAATGCTGGGTAGAGAAATGTGTAAAACTTGCAGTGACTGCAACTTGCAAATCACCCACATTTGAAGATTCTGATCGAATCCATGTATTTCAGTTTTCTGCTCTCAGGCAACACCAAGCAGTCAATTAAAGTCTCCCTTTGACAGTGTCTGTCGATCTTCCTCCCTGAGTTCAGGTCCGCCCCTCCTCCCCCGTGCTCCCCAGTTCCATGTTGCTCCTCCCAACTCCCAAGGCCTTACCTTCCCTCTCTATGAGGATATTGAAGCCGTCAAAGGCTGTGGGTGGCTTGGGTGGTAACCAGCTCAGAGTCATCTGTATAGGGAAGGCAGAGAAAGGGTCGGCTGTGGGCTTCTCCGTCCTATCGAGTGTGGTCTCAGTGTCATAGTCTGCTGGCAGCACACTGACAAAGTCCTCCTCGTTTTCGGGGGCCGAGGATGCACTGTCCCACCAGAAGGGCTGAGATGTGCTTTGATAGTCAGTGCTATTCGGGTCAGGCCAACCGGAGGACACATTGCTGGGGGGAGAACCGGAGGACACATTGCTGGGGGGAGTCTCCGGAGTTTCTTCGGGGAAACGGAAACGTCTGTCTCTTCCTATTGAATCGTGCGGTGGCTTGATGAACGAGTCCTCTGGGAAGCTCCCGCTTGGCTCCTCCCAGTTGTTCTTGTTCAAGTTGACAAAGCGAACAGAGATGTTTCGAGGTGGATATGGTGCTGTGGAAGAAAGAGTTTTCATTTCCCTGTAACTTTTAACTCATATTGAATATTTATTTACTCATGAGTCCAACACAGTGATCAGGTGGGTCTTAATTTTACTTCTTATAGACAGGAAAAAACCCTTTAATTTATTGTGAGTGTGAGTGAGTGCGTACATGCGTACGTGTGTGTGTGTTCCCACATGCCTCAGCATGTTATATATGGAGATCTGAAGATAACGTGAAACAGTTGGATCTGACCTTCTACCATGTGAGCCCTGGAGACTGAACTGGGGTGACTCGGCTTGGTGGTAAATACCTCCACCAGCTGAGCCATTTAGACAGCCATAGAGAAAGTATTATGAGGAACAGTTTCTAAGCCAACCATATCTAAGCTTCTAACATTTTGTATAGTATACATATATTTACTTCTATCTCTTAGCTTCTCACCAGTCACACTTCAAGGGTAGTAACTTTTTATACTGTATGTGTTGATGTGGTAATTTAACTTCTCATGTACAGTGATGCAAACATTCCTGGGCTTACCACAATCCCATATTTAAGAAAATATGTGTCCCTGTCCCTGGGTAGCTTAAAAATCATTTTTAAAACCTTAAAAAAAAAAAAGAATATGTGGCTAACAGAACACACACTGTATGTGCTAAGGCTGAACCAGCACGGCTTACTACCAGGTGGCTCTTACAGATGCAGATTCCAGTCATGGAAGTATGAATTCATCTCTGAAATGAGCCATATGAATACACAGGAACTATGAGTTATAGAAACACATTTTCTCTGGAGATAGCAAATCGTGAAGGCAGCCTGCACATTCTCTGCCTGCAGCAGCTCCTCAAAGACCTTCCTCTGTGACCTTTGAGGAAAAAAAAATTCACCTCTGACTCCCTTGTGCAGAGGTTGTCATGTGACATGGCCCTCATTCTGCCTTCTGTGTTGCCTTTTGTGTAAGGTGACACCATTTCTGAGGACAGATCCCCTGTCTCATTGGTCTTTACATTCTCATCTTAGAGTTAGGAGAACATCCAGGTTGGAAAGAGCGGTCACCAAGGTGTCCTTTGCAGAACAGAATATGAAAAGTGCACACAGAATAGTCAGTGTTGACGCAAGGTGAATTAGTCCTTTAGTGCTGAAATGAAATGGGAATCCTACACAGAATTCCAGACACAAAGGGTCTCGGGGCGGTCTGAGCTCTGTTCGGGTTCATTCCTGTACTCCTGAGAAGGGGGCTCTGCAGCATCATTGAACACATTAGGCACACTCAGCGCTAGTTAAGCGATGGATACTTGGTAGTATGTATTCTTTGCATTCATTCCTCTAGCCATGAGTCGATACCATAATAGTTTTTCTGTGTTTCCATTCTAGTCGTTGGAGAATTTCTGCAGTGTGTTTTGATCATCTAGACACCAACCCCCTCCTCTGCAACTCTTCCAGGCTCCACCGTCGCTTTCCATATTACTAATGCCAATAGAATTAGTAGTGAAAGTTGTACACATGCCAGACTCCTAGTGTTTTCTCTCAGTAGTCGATTATCTGTCCTAGGATGGTTGCTATCTGCCTTTCCTCTACGTGGTCACTGGTCAAGGCATAGAATAAGCACTAGCTGCCAGATCCAGCTCAGTGGCTTGGTTACAACTTTGAAGACTATCATCTATATTTTTATTCAAAAAATAAGAACGACGCTTACTTGCATTTATTTATTTTAGATTTTTCTTCTTGGGTATTTTGCTTAGGTATCTTTAATGTGGGTACAAAATTTTTGGATACAAATTTTGTTTTGTTATAAAAATAAATTCTTCCTTAGCTATGTGGCTGAATGTTTTTGAGAACTATTAAGGGAAAATGTCTTAGAAGCATTTAGAAATGAATATATAGCAACATAATATATATGGATATATATACACATATATGTATACATATCATTGCACAGCAATACAATTCAGTTACATTCTTACGACGTTTGAGTCTTCTGAGGACTCACCTGTTCTGTGTTGTTTGGGTTCATGGCTCACACCGCTGTACTCCACAAGTGTACTTTTATTAAAAGTTGCCTCCGATACCAGCTGGAAAGTGATGTTACTGTAACATATTCCTGGTAGCCAGTGATTAAACACCGTTTTCCCCTTAAAGAAATCTGTGAAGGAGGAGATCAGTTACATTAAAGTTAGGAGCTTCTTAATGTCACATACTTGGAGAAAGTCCCAGTTAAGTTTAAATATCCATGGAATAATGTTTCCTTTAATGTCTGACATACTCAATAGAAGAGAAGGCTAGAGAGAAAAACTGAAACCTGTGCCTTTAATAATGAAAAGTCTTTTTTCCTGTCAGCATTCCTAACAAGATTCAATGCAATTAAAATTAATTTCTATCTTGTGAATGTTCTCTCTATGCAGGAATTATGGAGATTAGGTTTATTTAGCTCTTTATTAAGAGAAAAACTGAAGTATTTTTACCCCTTTATGACAAAAATACCCAGCAATTTTACAAGGGATGTTTTTTCTCTTGTGGAAAGCGTCTCATGTAGAATGTACATTGGTTTATGTGGTGCGTGCTCACGTAGGAACCCAAAATACCACTCTTCGTTTTTGAGAATAGTCTTGGACCCTCTCAGGGAAATGGGGTGAAAGTCGCCCACTTGCTATGGAAGCCTGGGGCGTTCCTGCTGGGAAGTGTTGTTAATGAGGTTGTTGCTGTATTGTCTTGACTCCATTTCCGGAAGCAGACATACTGCCTTTGGCAAGAATAACTCATACTTCAAACCAATTTGAGAATTTCTCATATTGCATGTATGGCTTGCAATTCTCAACTAATGAGCAGGATGTTCTATGACTCCTCATAAGAAGATTTCCTTGAATCAATAACTTTTTCTTAATGGCTCATTTGTAGGTAAAGTATTGGATTCCACGGTTAATTCTTGCTTAGGGTAAGCAAGAAGTTCATCCAGAGAAAAATCTGAAAAAGAAAAAAAGCCATGATTTTCCCCTACCTCCTCTTGTTTCTCACCTTTGTACAGCATCGTCCTGAAGTCCCTCCCTTCCCAGTAGCTGATGTTCACTCTGCTGAACACATTGTATTTTTCCGGATAATGGATTTCAAACAGGACTCCTGTCTCAGGAGAAGGTTTATAGTCATAGATAGACACACTGGTTACAGGCAAGGGTTCTACCAAGGAAAGGGGGGGGGGAGAGACAGAGAAAGAGAGACAGAGAGAGAGAGAGAGAGAGAGAGAGAGAGAGAGAGAGAGAGAGAGAGAGAGCCATCATTAATCCATAAATGTTACACTGATACAATCTTACCCTCACATTTACAATTATGTTTTAAATTCTGTGCACAATGAGCGTCCCAGGATTCATCCAGGAAGGGTTCGTCTTAGTTTTGGCAGTGCTTAACAGAGCACATTTGAGATGACACTGTCTGCTTTTCAATAGCTCTCGACTCGCCTTTCAATTCTTCACTTCCAACAGCTTTGGACATTAGAGAGCACAGATATTAATGTTTCAATTCAATAGATGAACATAATGCAAACCTGGAGTTTAGACTGCTTGTCGTATGCAGTTTTAGTAAACTTGTGGTAGAGTCTGTCTGTATCAGCAGATACTTCCTTGTCCTTGTGCCAACAACATTAGATTATCAGGAACAGACAGGTAACAGAAAGTAGACTTGGCTCTAGGCAATGATAAATATTTATGAGCTCATTTGTTTCTTTCTGTGACTTTTGAAGGTTTTCGGTTATGGCTAAGAGAACCAACCGCTCGGCGTGATGCATATCATCACTTAGATCATGCTCGCCAAGACCCTTTGTCTACAGAAACTTAAGAATAGTCTTCATTTGCTTGGTGTTAATTTATCACAAACACTTGAAATACACATTTTTAAGAGCTCATGATTTTTATATGTCCTACAAACATCATTTTTGTGTAAATAAAGTTTCCCCACACTTCCAAAAGATAAATATTTTATTTAAATAATTTTATAATGAAAATATTATAAGCGCTGGAGAGCACATAGCTCATACTGCTCTTTCAGTGGACTGGAGTTCGATGCCCAGGGTGGCTTATAACCTGCAATCACATGCACGCACATACACACACACACACACACACACACACACACACACACACACACACGGGGTGGGGTGGGGTCGGGGGAGGGAGAGACAGAGACAGAAACAGAGAGATGACAGGCACTCAAAAAACACAAACATAAACAAACATACAGACAGATTCACACAGAGACAGATCACACATACATAGATAGAGAGAGTGAAACAAACAGAGACAGGCTCACACAGAGACAGACTCACACACACACACACACACACAAGCTGGAGGAAGATTTGTAAGGAATAAGAGTTCACAGCAGAAGAGGGAGTGGGAAACAAGAGGGTGATGGGGTGAAAACATAAAACTCATTATAGACATGTTTAAAACCATCAACAAATCAAAACAAAAATACTGAACATAAAAGAAAAAGGGGAGTGATTAGAGCCAAAGCTGAAAGCACCCAGCAGCTACTCTGTGTGGACTCCAGCGTGGCTGGCGTCTGGATTCCAACCATCATGGGAATCCCACAACTCACTGAAATGGGAGATTTGACAGACTATCACTCTTTGCTGCCCTGAGGTGGGAGGTCCACATACCAAAGCCATTGTCAAACATTTAAACTCAATGTATGCATGTATGTATGTATGTATGTATGTATGTATGTATGTATGTTTATGTTTCCTCCTCCTCCTCTCCTTCTACTGTTAAGCCATTTAAACATTAAAGTAAAAGCATTCTAAACCCTGTTTACATGTGTCTGTCAGATAGATTCCTCCTAGCGTCACGACATGTGACTGACCTAAGCTAACTCTCAGCCCTATGCCTAGGTGTAGTCTATGTAAGGATAATTGATGGAAACCAAGAGCCCAGTCCAAAACTATCTCACTACCTGTCTGGCCATATCCATATTTCTTTTAGTGTTGGAAATTACATCATGTGGCATACACTGAATCAAAATGTCCCACCCATGTTTCGTGGACTCGAGAGTCAGAGCCTGGTAATTCAGTCCTCCTTTCCCCTGCCAGCTCACTCATCTGCTGATGCCTTCGTGTCCAAGGTGTCAGGCTGGACTAAACAGGGAGCGGGGCTGCTGGACAAGGCAGGGTCCCTTAGCTCCTTTTCCACCCATTACTTCCTTACTCGTTGGAACTTTCACTTTTCCAAAGTAGTAAGGCAGATAGATCCAGGTATGGGTCACATACCTGTGATCTCAGGAGTTGGTGTGTGGAGGCAGGAGGATCAGGAGTTTAAGGTCTTCATCTTCAGCTACATACCAAGTTTGAGGTCAGCCTTGACTACGTAGAGTTGAATCTCTCCCATACATTTAACAAACCCGGGGCCATCCTTCCTCCACTGGGATGGGAGATAAAATAGGACTTTAAAGTTGGAGTCTTTCTTTTCAGTAGTGTTTTGAAATTCTCCTCCATTTACATGTAGTCTATATTATTTCATGTTCACTATATTCATCGCTTGCTATATCAATAAACTTATAATATCATTCTCTAGCATTGTTTTGTCATTTAATATTATTTTGAGATTTGACTGGGTTGGTACAAATACTCTTTAGAAACGTTGAGCATCTGTTTACAACTTTACAAATTATCCACTTTATTCTTTTAGTAGAGAGCTTGTCTTCAGTTCCTATAAATATAGCTTCAATAACCATAGGCGCTCTGCCCCTTGTCTAGGTGAGGGATGGACATACCGTCAGGTGTATGAGATGTGGCTGGGGGTTTCTATCTGGATTCTGCTGGGGAATGCTTAGGTGCATATACGGGGCCTGCATAGGTACAAGCCAGATAGGATCCTGGCCCTGAGAAAGGGAAGTGGGCAAAGTCCCACCCCTAACAAGAGGCTATGTGCAAGTGACACCCACTGGCAAGGGGAATTGTTTTCTCCAGGGAAGTAGAACTGTGCAATGCGATTATATCAGGGCAGGCCCCATTTACACAAATAACGGACCAACACAAAACAGACTGTGCGGTTTTTGCTTATTTTGTGTGTTCTGGTATTATGTGTCTTATTGTTTGTTTTGATTTCTTTTAGAAAGAGAGAAAGAGAAAGCATAAAGATGGGTGGAGAGGATCTGGGGGGAGTTAGGGAGAGGGCAGACATGACCAAAACATACGATATGAAAAATAATTTAAATAAAAAAATCAGCAAAATAAAATTTTAATTTAACTTAGATAATTATGTTTTTTATTTCAGAAGGTTTCAGGTCCATTGCATCTATTCTACATACTTTATGCCCTTTTCTGTTTAATGCTTACTGGGAAATGGGTATCATTCTGATCTTTAAGTCTATTAACATCATCCATATACTGTAAAGTTCTGCTAATTTGATAATTAAAATAGAATCTGACCGATAGTGTGATGTCTGTCATTGCAAGCATGGTTTCTTTGTGTGACTTGAAACAAGGGTTTTAGCTTGCTTTTTTTTTTTTTGGCCTCCGGTGTAGCTCAGTCATTTTCCCTCTCAACCACCGTAGCTCAGTCATTCTGGGATTTGCTACCATGCTTGTTATAGGCTTTCACCAAGTCCAGTGGTGAGGTGTGGTCCTCGCCCTGAGATTGGCTGTGTGGTCTGGGATGGAGCATTTTGATCCTCATGCTAACTGGACCCCCTACGGAGAACTAACTTTCCTATGCCTGGAGCACAGAGGTTCAGCTCTTCAAGGCCCCTCCACATTCTGCCTGAGCTTCAGCTTCTGTTATGACTCGGAGACAAGCGTGCTCTTGAACTCTCTTGTGTCTTTTGCTTTCTTTTGATTTTATGAGTAGACAAGATGTAGACTTTGCTGTCCTCCTTTGACCAGCAATCCCAATACTTATCTGCCTTTATCTTGCTTTTCATAAATAATAAAATACGACACGCAATAAGGTCTTGTTTCTTTCTAATGAAATGTTTGGCATACTCTTAAATTGTATTTCAGTTTAGGTTATTTTGTGTTCCTTAGTTGTCTCTGAGCCGTTCACAGCACCCAGGAAGGAAACTGGTGTGTGGATGTGAGCTGGAGGGATCTGAAATTGACTTTTTACAGACAGCTCCAGCACACACAGGTGAGGGTCCTCTGTAGGCCACGTGCTCACAGCTGTTACTATTCTCCGTGAAAAAGTTACAAGCCCAGTGTATGCTCTGGGAGGCAATACCCCCTGCCCAGCATCAAGGGGAGCCATTACTGTGTTCACTTGATGGAAATTTGAAAGTTCTGAATGTGATTAACAGAGTGAGGGCATAAACAAAGGGGGCAGAGCCAGGACAGCCTGCACTGGGTAGTAACACTAGAGACATCTGCCTGAGATGCCTTGGCTTTGCCTACCTGAAATCTCAAAGAACAACTGCATCAGGTGAGGGTCTGGCCCTCAATCAACACACTATTGCACCTGTCCCTGGGGCAGGTCTCTTAAGGAAAAAAGGAGACTTGACCATCCAAGGAAATGGGGGGAAAGAAAGATGCTGAGTCCCAAGTTCAAGCCGCTACTTTGTGTTTAGAAGATGCTTAGAGACCTGACCTGTGTGCATCTAAATGGAAGCCAGAGGTGTGTTGGCCACAGTCATCCAGGGAATCGGAGGGGTGGCAAACATTATGGCCACTGCCTTAGAATGTTTTAACAGTTTTCTGGGTTAATTCCCTCCCCCCTCTCTTCTTACTTTTGTTTATGTTTCTTTTCAACACACGTAACTCCTGATGCCACTTGATCCTCTCATGTTAGTTAGCATCTCTGTCACAAACCAGCCATTCCTAACTCAACGACATTTCCCTACCTAGTCAATTTCAAGTTGCCTTTGTTCCCCAAGCAATTTTCTATCCAGTGCCTTTGGTAATGCTTTTATTCATTGGTCATATGCTATGCCCTACATACTCTGTTGATTTTGCATTATTAGTCAGCATGAGAAACATATAATTTTATATATTGTAAAACATTTTCATTATTTTTTAACAGTACCTAGTAGGCACTATTATTATATACAGTAATGGTAGGACAGTTTGGCCAACCACAGCTTACTAAACTACATCTGAACCGTGAGTAGATTTTGTTTGTTTTAGGAGATAATGGTGAGATTTAATTTTTAATGGATTGATGAGGATCAGAGAAACAGTAACTCTTGACATGTGAAAATGATTTGAAAAAAAGGAAAATGATTTGATGTTCAAATTTCTGTATCTATAAGGCAATTTGAGAGCAACGCCCTGCTAGCTGGTGATCATGTTACTTGTGGCAACAGCCAAGTTAAGTCACTACAGTACAGAGCCCGTGGCCTGTAGAGTTTCATGTCTATGTTATCCAGAGCTGTATGGAAAAGTGGTTGCTAGCTCCCAGAATGAGTGACAGATCTGAGCACTGAGACATAGAGGGAAGTCACATCTGCTCAAGGCTACACAGGTGACATCCAGATGTCTTTGACAGTATGCCTAGCCTTTGAACCACGACTCTGCATCAATGCTTGGTAATTTGCCCATTGTCTAAGCTAAATTCAGCATCTTTCAGCCCGGGGCTCTGCTACAAGAGACTTCCCCAGCCGAATCATCTCCTGTCATTTCTTTGATCTGTCTTCATTCTGGACCACATAAAGTCTCAATTCACCTGCTGGGCACTTAAAGTCTTTCACTGTGTTTCTGGCCAGCTATTCTGAGTTATTTTGGAGCACCTGTCAGCAAGCGCTGTTTCACCAGTCTGGCCATGCCTGCTTACATGTATCATTATATATCATTATTTTTCTGGTAGCTTGGTTATGACAGAGAATATGTCTAATAAATAGGATTAAATAAATCAAATATTTATATTCCTAATAGAGATAGGTGGATAATCTGCCTGCCCATGGGCTGTTTCCATGTGCCTTCTGCAACTTTTTGACTGATAGCCACCACTTCTAGGTCTTGCATGACACAGGAACCAGTTTCATGGATCTAACATTATTCAGATCCTAAGCAGCTATTGCCAGGTTTTATGGTTTTTTTTTTCCTGCCAAATCTGCTTTTTCCTCCTGAAATGCTCACATTATACAGAAGCATCTTTGTCAATTAAATATTAACCAGGCGTCAGAGCACAGGGTTGCGGGGTGCTTCGGAACTGACCGTGTGAGTGTGCTGTGCTCAATTATTCTATGCCTTATTTTCAACTCTCTCTGGGAGCACAAGACTCACAATTGTATCCAAAAAAAAAAAAAAAAAAAAAAATCAGAGCTCTGTCCCGGGCCTCCCACTCTGTCCTGGCTTATTTCATGGGGACAGGCTCCAGCACGTGACTGACACCTGCAACAAAGGTCCTTTTGCCCTCAAGAGTGGTGTGTCAGTCCCTCAAGCAAGAACGGCAAATGCTTTAGAAAGTTAAAACTTTAAAACAGGAAGATGGTGGGGTATAAAGCAGGAGCTCATTAAAAATGGGAGTTTTCAGGCTCAAATCTAGCCTTAGTCACCAGGTTATTAAATTCCCCTCTGTCATAATATATACCCAAATACCTCCTGATGCTGCTCCAAGTCTGAGACCGAAACATTCTCACCTTTAGACAGATTCTCACACTCCCACCTTATCACCTCTTCTGGAATCTGAGATCCATCGTGCACTTTAGACATTAAAATGAGACACAGCACTGTGGGGGTGGGGGAGGGTTCCATCATTGCTTGATCCCTAGAATCCATATTAAAAGGCTGACTTGATGACTCAGAGGGTAAAGGTCCTTGCTGACAAGCCTGAAGAATTGATTTAATCCCTAGAACTCACATAAAGGAGACAGGGGAACATATATCCTTGCAGGTTGTCCTCTGACCTTCAAATGTGCATCTTCATATGTGCATGTGCGCACAGACGCACACACACAGACACACACACACACATGCACACACACACATAGAAAGAGAGAGAGAGAGAGAGAGACAGACAGACAGACAATAAATGAATGTAAAAGTAAAAACCCAAATCCACACTTGCAGTCTCAATGCTAATGAGGTAGAGAAGGCTGATCCCTCCTGCCCCAGGGTTTGCTCTCTAACCTGTCTAGTTGAATAGGGAAGCTCCAAGACAACAAGAGGCCCTGTCCCAAAATTAGGATGACTAGTGTTCCTAATCTAAGCCAAGATAGCTCTCTAGTCTTCACACCTCTACATCTACATAACTATATAGGATGGCTCACTGTACCTCATTCTTTGCCTCATTTGTGTGTCTAACTTCCTTCCTCTCTGCTGCTTCTTTTGTCTTTCTTCTTAAGAGACAAGACCTCATGGAGCCCAGGTTAGCCTTGAATTTGATACACAATAGAGAATAATACTGAAACCCTCCCTCTCCTGCCTTCCTGTCCCAAGGCGGGGATGCTGGGATTATAGATGTGACTGACCACAGAGGCCTTCAAATTACTTTAATAACTGACTGTCGGCCAAAGCTGAGCTTCCAATGTGACTTCTTTGGACTGGCTTCATGCTTGCTACTAACGGTTGTGACAGAACAGGGTCTCATATCTCTCCATCCTCTTTTGCATCATGGGTTGGTCTCTGCCCTCCCTACTTTCTCCTGTTCTTGTTCAATGTAAGTTACATGGAACAACTACTGAGTCCTCGGCCAGGTGTTTCTGGACCGATGGAGCCTTGTGAGGCAAAGTGGTGACTTGGAAGAGTTGTAGGTACGCACCTACAGCTACCACCGGAGGCTCAGTCCAGATTCACCTTTTTTTTTTTTCCTGGAATATAAGACAGGATTTTACAAGGTGAGATTTCCCTTTAATTAAATTAATCTCCAGTTCTCTCCTTTAGCTCCATTAGCCTTGCAGTTCTTGGGCCTGTGCCATTGTTAATTTTTCAGAATTTAATAATGACCCTGGGATTCTGCCAATGAGACTTTAATTAATTTTTGACAGCCGGGTTAAAATACTGCTTCTCGGTTCATCTCCTGATTCCTTCTTTCTTTTTATCCTAACAGAAACTGACACATTGTCCTTTTCCCTAATCGTGTCCACAGTGGTCACACGGAACTGATGGTTTAATGATGGCAGCCACTGAAAAGCTCACACTGAAGAACATGTACAAAAAGAACTTGGATGAAGTGTTCAGTTGTTCTGATGACCGACTGCTGTCCTGCAGAGGTCACTCTTCCTTATACTGGAGAATGTGTTACCTTACGATGTGATGTTCAAGTCAGAGAACATGGTAAAAGTCACCTACAGGTAAGACCATTGCTGAAGTCTTCCCAATATCAGCACCAACTCTGTATTTAAGTTTACCTTTCTGCTCTTTCTGCGCGTTCTCTCTCTCTCTCTCTCTCCCTGTGTGTGTGTGTGTGTGTGTGTGTGTGTGTGTGTGTTTACCAGCACCAGCTAAGAATGTACAACTAGAGTCAAGTGGGCTTACTATGAATACAAACTCACTGTCTCAAAAACCAGTTGCTTCACCTGGGAATATAAGTTCCAGAACAAGACATAACATCCAGGATCATGCGTTTAAATTTTGTTGGAAAAATATACATGGTCCAGTCATTAAACTGAAATTATCATTCAGTCTCAAGGTATATTGTCATTGAATACTGAATACTATCAAGTGGGTAAAAGGCTGTTTTCTTAATATAATGGCAAGTGTACAGCTATGTCATTAGACACCAAGCCAAGCGCACTGCCTCTCTGGTAGACTCTGCCTCAGCTAGAGCCTTGTGAGGACACACTCAGGGAAGGAGCACAGAGAATGACATCAGGAGACACTTACTTGTCAACACGGTGATTGATCTGGATGGTTTGGTGACCACATTCCCGTTGACTACCACCAGAGTGATTATGTAATAAAGCCCGTGATACGTGGCCTTAAAGACCACAGGAGGAGGCAATGTGCTGTTGAATTCCTCAAATTCGAAGAAATAGTTTTTGGATTCGCCAGCTACCCTCACAACATACACAGATGCTGGGCTGACAATATCAGAAGCCTCTAAAGACACAACAATATTGTTGTCATCTTGCACAGCCACGTGGAACGTCGTAACAATCTGTTCAAGAGAAAGACAAGGGACAGAATCAGGTGATGGGCAATAAGATCATGCTAAGTTTTCTAAAACTAACACTCATAGTGAACATGGTTACCTATGGTAGCAATGAGTATTTTAGTCACACACCAAATGTCAGTTTGCCCATCTCATGAAAAATGATCTCGGAGCTTTACAATGAGCGTTTGATATTCCATTGAAGAATCTGTCTCCAGCTCGTGGAGTATTTAATGTGAAAAGCACACAATGCGCATCAAATGGATGAACAGATGACAAATGAAGTCACTGTCAAAGCTAATTTCCAGAGAAACCCCATGTTCTGGTAAGTGGGAGAAGTGTTTGAGCAAACACTATTCTAGAGGAAGTTATTTCAAGGTAATTATTTCCTTTCTCTTGCTTGCCTGTCAGTCCTGAAAGTGGGGAAGCTGTCAGGACAGAATCCTGTGACGGTTCCCTTCATTACAGATTAGCCAGCTCTTCAGAAGAGAAGCCATGGTAAGATGAAGAACTGGCCATAACAAAGAGCCATGGGTGCTTAAAGCCCTTCCTTCAAATACTCAGATAAGTTTAGGGGCTAGAGATATAGCTCAGTTGGTAGAGTACTTAGTTTGTATGCATGAAACTAGATTCAGTCCCAAGTAACACACGCACATGCACACACACACACACACACACACACACACACACACATTACTAGCCCGAGAAATGTCTCAGGAGACACAGCTCAGTAGAAAAGCATTTGCTGCTCTATTGTAAGAACTGGAATTCTGTCCCCAACACCCACAACTGCCTGTAACTGCAGTTCTATGAGATCTGAAGTCCTATTATGGCTTTTTTGGGCACCCATACACAGTTGCACACATGCACACGCACATAGACATGGACACACACATGCATTTTTTGCATGTTGCACACACAAAAATAAAAGAAGGCTTTTAAAAGATATATAAACTATCTTTTAAAAAAATCATTTGTGTAGTTTTCCTAAACGTCTATTCTCGATTCTGTGTAGACTCCAAGGGCAGAAACAATTCATTTCTGGTTGCAACCAAGACTCATGTGCTTCCTAGAACCTACGGCTTTGATTCTTTACACACTGGTGAGCTGTGTGTTATCTCGCTGCCACAAGCCTCAGATTTCTCTTCTATAGCAGATGCACAGAACTACTCCAAAGAGCTAACCACCTATTCAGTGTAGGTACCATAGTCAGCACTACAGAGGCCATCTACAAATGACGTCACTGCATGCAAGATGTTTGTCATGAGAGAAATACGGTTGCTCTCGATCTCTGTTTATAGTTGAGGCTCAGAAATATTTTACTCTTTACTCAGAAAGAGTATTTTCCCAAGGTCATAAGTTCAGAACACAAACTCCCTTTTTGTACAGAATACCTATTATTGTTCCCTTGAGTTGTTTCTAGACACTCAATTTGTCACACCATACATCAAAGGCTTGCTGATTGCCTGAACCACATGTGGACATCCCTGAAGCTTAATCTGTTTATTTTTGTATGGTACATGTTTTCAGCAACTAAATTAAACATGGAGCATACTCAAAGCCCTAGAAGAGAGTATAGAGTCCTACGAATGGACCAGTACTTTTATGTTCTTTTGGACTCATTGTTTATTGGGCATTAGTACTTATACAGGATATCTGGCATTGAAGATATTAATTATGTCTCCTCATTAAGTAGGCCAGTATTGTGTTTGTGGTATTTTAATCAATACTGGTTGTTAGGTGCAGTCCACCATCCCGGGCCAGGAGCTGTAACTTATCTACAGCTCCAGGATCAGAGCCTGGTAGGTGCTGGGTACATCCTGGTGTATGTGGTAATGTTGGTAATAGAAAATAGTTTCTGTGCATGAATTCTAAACTGGTTATCCATATAATCCCTCACCCTCAGATGTGAGACAGGAAACTCTTGCTTTGTGGGCGCCTAATTCCTTTGCACACACAGGGCATTGAATCTCTTGCCTGATGGATCCTTGGTCCCTCGGTGAAATGCGCACAATTGTTGGGTGGTGATGGTAGTGCTCATTTGAAGGATGGGTCTGTGCACAGATGACTTAACACCACTGGCAGGAGGCTAGCGCAGAAGCATTCAACCTCTCTGTCTCCTGAGTCTACTTCCTGATCCTAAATGTTGCTGTCCCTAACCAGGCAGCTGTGCAAGCAGCTGCATTTGGTGACTAATCTCAGCCTGTCTTTCCCTTGCTGGGAAGAAGAACCTAAGATCTGTCCCTTAGTGGCCTGAAGCAGCAGGAAGAAATGCCTGGGACAGGGAGGGCCCAGCTATGAGAAGAAAACCAAGGATTCAAACACAGAGTGGACTCAGAACGAGATGACATTTGGGGATTTCCATGGCAGCTCATGAAATACCTAGTGAATCAGACACTCTGGTTATAGATAAATCTTCAAACCAACTGATGACCCATGAGAAGAAAAACATTTTAGTTTTAACTTACTGAAAAGTTTGACAAGATATGCTACCTTTTCCATAATAGATGTTAAATGTAATATATACTTTGGAATCTCAGAAGTTTTGTATCTTGGTGACCTAGAATAATTAGTCTTACTAGTAAACATTTTTCATATATATATATATATATATATATACATTTATATATATGTGTGTGTGTATGTATACATATATGGATTTACAGTGGGTATTAGCTCAATGGCTCAGTTTTAATTGGGGAAGATAAAAATAATTTTATTATTATTATTAATCTCTTTCACACAAATAATTTTTAGCACATAGCAATGAAAAATGTCCTGTTAACCAAAACTGTAGACAAGCTGAGAACTGGATATTTAATAACATTCAAATCTGGCTTTTGTGTGTCTCATCGATTATAGAAGCTGGTTCACTCACTCAGAAAACGTTAAGTTTACAAACATCAAAGTCATTAAGAATTTTTGCACCAGCCAGGAACTGGGGTGGCTGCAACGATACTGGGGGGGGGGCAGGGGACGCGATCTGTGTTTGAGTTGATGTCTAATGTGTCACAATGCTTCACAGACAACAGACTCTTCCAGGAAAGGGAGTAATCCTCCAAATGCCAACGGCAGCTTTGGCGATGATCGTAGCAGCTAAGAGAATAAGTCCTAGCCCGTGCACTCCCAGGTTGCCAAAAATAAGCCACAGTGTCTAATCAGATTCATGTTGCTGGGACTAATGAGGACGGGCACTGGGCCAAGTGAGAGCTAGGCATGGAGCCTAGAAGGAGCCTTGTCTCGGCTGCTGCCTTCTTCCTGGTCCTTTCGCCCCAGCTTGTCCTGGGATCTGTCTATGTTTGGCAGAAGGGGCTGGCTACATGCTCCAGGCATGAACTCTCTGCTAAGAGCAAGAAGGGATAGAAACTATTCTTAATTTATGTGGTGACTACAAAAAATATTTTTAAGAAAGGTTTTTTTGTTTGTTTGTTTTGTTTTGTTTTGTTTTGTTTTGTTTTTTTCTGGAGCAGGATGCCACCAGTATTGCTTAACTCAGCAGCGAGGTTTTCACCCCAGTGTCCTTTACAGGGCAGGTTTTATAAGAGTTTTTAACTGTCTCGTGCATTTATATAGTGACTTTTAGTAGTTCTCAGCCCCAGGCCTCTCCCTTTAGTACTTTCCTCTCTCCCCAGCACACTTCTCAGCAAACCTCCCATCTACTTGTGTGGCCTGGCATTGTGTGGAGCCACTGAGGTTAAGAGAAAGAGAGGCATGATGCTATTTACTGGAGCAAGGAGAACCTGCCAGTAGTTACACCACTGAGGAAAAGGGACACCCTCCCTCAAAAACTGCTCATTGTCATTCTCTCCTCTCAAGAGAAGAGACCTCATTGGATGAAATCAGACAACCAAGTCTAGACTCACATCTCCTCCTGTCTCTTGGGCCATATGCTAAAGATCCAGTCCCGGGGCAGCAGCTGGGATCCGAGGTTTGGCTGTAGCTAGAAATGGGAATACGGGAGCCTGTAACTGCTCCAGAACTAATCCTGAGAGGAATGAACTACCAGAGATAGGGTAGAACACCTTACTACAAGGCCATGGGGTACAGGATGAGGAATCAGATTGGCCAGAGACCAGTCACAGGTCCTGGTAAGTAGTTCACTGTCCCAAATAAAGGGCTCAATGAGAAAATGCATGAAAGGTACTTATAAAACTATAAGACTGGATACATGGTTATCATGCTTTTCCTCCATGTCCTGTTGCATCTTGGCCAATCTTACTGCAGCAGTCTTTTGTTTGTTGTTCATTTTGAAAATGCTAGATTAGAAGTGCTACATCTCCACAATATCAGGAAATATTCGCTATACTGTTTGGTACAATACGTTGTCATTTCATTCCTATCTGCACAGTGGCTTGATAAGAAAATATCATTTCTTATGATATTCTTAATGCACAATGGATAATGGGATTTAGTTACTATTCATTATGTATTGTGTTTGGATGCTGTAGAACTGTCCACACACATAGATGCACACACACACACACACACACACATCCATGAGTTATAAGACTTCCTTATTTTAGAAATCACAAAAATGAAGTTCAGAGATCCTTAGACATCCCTGAATGTTCATAGGTAATAAATTGCAGAGCAGGAATATAAACTCAGACTCCCTGACTCCCAGCCTTGTGCTATGGATGTAAACAGATTATTTTAGTTCAGTGTATTAGCTGGAGATGATAATCCTTGTGCCTGATAACTGCTTTAAGGAGTAAAAGAAAGATTGTATGTAAAAATGTTCATTACAAAAGCTTGTCAAATCGTTGTCACTGTGATGCCTTTGTCCTTAGGCTGTAAGGACCGGAAGAAAGAATGGCTTCCCCAGTGCTGCCTTCCATAACCGTGCAGAGGTGTTGGGGAACTCCTTCGGCCCAGACCATGCTTGCTTCCTCTAGCTTATGCTTGACAGATCACTGGAAAGTGTGATACAAAAATAGAAAGAACTTTGAAGATTAACAGAGTTGAATTCAAATCTGCTCCATAGCTTTTTCCTCTTTTTAATTCTTCCCAGGTGTGTTCAACCTTGAGGTGGCTGTGAATTAATTCTGCTCAATGCATTTGTAGATGACAATGTCATATTAAAATGTCAAAGGTTGGACGTTCTCTTGGCCTTTGTTGTCTTAGGTAAGAAGAGTCAGAGATGCTAGATCCTTAATGTGAGTGTGTGTGTGTGTGTGTGTATGTGTGTGTGTGTCAGAGATGCTAGATCCTTAATGTGAGTATTTGTGTGTGTGTGTGTATGTGTGTGTCAGAGATGCTAGATCCTTAATGTGAGTGTGTGTGTGTGTGTGTGTCAGAGATGGGAGATCCTTAATGTGAGTGTGTGTGTGTGCACGCCACAGCATTTGAGTACAGGTAACAAGAGAACTTGCAAAAAGTCTGACCTTGTAGGTCAGAGGCATTGGACTCAGGTCCTCAGGCTTGGTGGCAGGTACGTTTACTCTGCTGCTGCTAATGCATTTCTAATCTATGTCCTAACTGTTTTTCTTTAGACTGTGTACATTTTAGAAGCTGCGCTTTTTTTTTTTTTTAGGATGCAAATACTAAGGATAACATATGAACCAGTAATTCTAACTATCAGTCCCTTTACCCACTCACTGGTGCATTGCTTCCGTGACATCATGAACAAAGTCATTTCTTTTGCCCTTAGCACTGTGACAGCCTGAGCTCACCTGTTTGAGTGGGGTAACCATGGAAACCGTGTTAATACTAACAGTGCTGAGAAATCTGGAAACCTGGAAACTGTGCTTAGCTGATGATTGATTCGGGGGGGAGGAGGTGGATTTTCAGTCCCGAGGCAGGGGGGGGGCATAAAATCCATATGCTCTTAGTAGGCCATGGGTAAATTCTAGGCCTGTGATTTTCTTCTAGCTCAGTGTGCCATGAGGGAAGAATGATGCTGATAGGCTGATTTTGCCTTTTCTGGGTGAAGTTTGGAAACGGCTTCCTCTTGTGACAATGCTTGGGAGAGGATTCAGTCGCTAGAAGATACGTGTAAGATGGTAGTCCAGAGCTCTGAAGTCAGAAAGTCCGAGTTTAGTTAGATTTCCCTACAGCCATGATGTATCTTTCCAATGATGATATCAGTTAAATAAATTCTGGAGAGAGAGTAGTCTGCTGCCCAAGATCACCACATGCTTGCTTAGGGACATTCTGCGGCTCTGTCCTTTAATGGCTTCCTTTGAAGTTGCTTAGACCCACAGCAGTGTGTGAGACCTTGATGGACTATAGTCTCATCTGTCCATCACCACTAGGACTCTTTAAAATGTTCCCAGGATTCAGGGGTGGGGGATGTGGAGTTAAAGAGAACGGAGCGCGGTACGTCAAAGTCTTTTCTCAGTGTTTACTTTCAGATAGTAATGGACGTCACCTGCTGCCAAGGGAAGCTTCTTTGGTGGGGGTGGGAGCCACCCTTTTCTGTGATGTAAGGATCCGCATTTAAAAGTCAGTTAGGAAATATGCTGGTTTAGTATAGTAGTCATAGGAGGTTATTACCTAAGAATCCTGACCTAACTGGACATGGGTAGTTGGCTGTTTCCAGAACTAGGGGTGATTTCCCTCCTATTTAGTGGGCCTTTCGTCCAGCTGGACAGCTGTTAGTTACTGCCGAGGCACCTTTAGGAACATCTTGCCATGCAGGTCATTGTTGTGCCTCATCACATGGTCACATCAGGGTAGGCTCAGAAAACCTCATGGAAGACACATGGCAAAGATCCTAAGTTAGAGGACCAAGAAGTTTGCTATTGTGACATTGTGAGTTCTACATATGACCAAGGTGTAACATCCATGAAATCTCAACACTATGACTGCCTAACAAGACCTAACTAACTCTAATACCAGTTGACACCCCAAAGTGAAAATATACAAGCTGGGCAGTGGTGGCGCACACATTTTAATCCCAGCACTTGGGAGGCACAGGCAGGCGGATTTCTGAGTTTGAGGCCAGCCTGGTCTACAAAGTGAGTTCTAGGACAGCCAGGGCTACACAGAGAAACCCTGTCTCGAAAAACCAAAAAAAAAAAAAACAAAAAAGAAAGAAAGAAAATATAGTGGGACCCCATTCCAGATGAAGAGCTGCTGAGAAAAAGAGAATTAGTGTTCTCAGGGATGAGAGCCCTAGGTGGTTATCTAATACCAAGTAGTCAGTCCTAAAATCATATACTTATAAGCAGTGCCAAATGAACTCCCCATGTTATTCTTACATACTTATTCATATATAATTAAACTAATAGGTAATATATATATATATATATATATATATATATATATGCCATAGAATTAAGAAGGGTTGGAGGAAGGAGATATTGTAATTATATTTTAGTTTAAAATAAAGGTTTTAAGGGGTTAAAGACTAATGATAAGACAAGTATAATCTACCTTTAGGTTATAAAGGAGGAACCAGTCATATTACCATTGTAAAGCAAAAGTGCATTTCCCTACATAGACTGTCCCCTCCAAAACTCTTGCTGAGGAAAATAACCAGTTGGTAAAGCAGGACACCTTCCTTCTGAAGCTCTGAAGTGAAGGATCTGGGCAAATGAGCAACATCAGAAACAGCAAAACTGGAATTCTGCTTATAAAAACAGATGGCTTTATTCCAGAAAGTATGGGGAGAAATGAGAGACAAAGAGATAAGAAAGCCGTGGAGAGAGGAGCCAGCAAGACAGTGTGATGCTGGGAAGAAGAAGGGGCAGGCAGCCAATGGAAACACAGATGGAGACGGAGCGAAGGCCACTGCAAACCTGGAAATGCCTAATCTTGCGTTTGAAGATGGCGTTTTAATCAGTGCGTGTTTCCCTCTCCTGGGCTCCCAGTCTGTGGGACTCCCGGATCCTTGGTGTGCACTGGAAGCTGCAGGATCCACTAAAAAGGCTGTCCTCCTTCACACTAGCATGGTAGGGCATAGAAACGGCCTGAGAGGAAGCTGGCACCAAAAGGGAGAGGAGTCAGCGAGAATGAGCATGGCCACTAAGTTACTAAAAATCCTATGGGGGATTTGAAATTGTATCAGAGTGCACTGGATTTGAAGCCCACTTTCTTGAACTGTCCATGAGAAGGGAGACCTTTCTGACTACAGTATGAACGCCTGGATGACAATAGGCAGAGACAGGTGGGGGGGGGTGATGAAGTGATTTAGGAAAGATGATGGCAATTGGGGTCTGAGAAAGACTCAGAACGCATAGTCTGCTAAGCCCATTCATTTAACTGGTGCGTGTGCATGCACGCATGCGCGCACACACACAGACACATGCAGATACACACACATTTCACTGTCATAACCAGCAGGCTGTGCAGGCAGATATGGTGAGGGCAGAAAGAGGATGATCCATAGTGTTACTATGGCATGGCTTAATGCACATCCAAATGCAGGTGCTAGGTAAGGAGTCAAATGTGTGCATTTCAATTCAGAAGAGAGGTCAGGTCCTAACATTTAGAAGAAGTAGTAGGTTCCTGTTCATGGTCTGTGACCTCCCTAGTCTCTGGCTTTTGACTATGCTAACAGGGCCAGGCAGATAGCCTTGGAACTAGTCTTACTGTACTCCCTGTCTCTCTGTCTCTCTTTCTCTCTGTCTCTCTTCCTCACACCCCTTCTCTCCAAGATAGGATTTCTCTGTATATCACTGGCTTTCTGGAACTTTCTTTGTAGACCAAGCAGGCCTTGAACTAAGCAAGCCTTCAACTCACAGTGATCCACCTGCCTCTGCCTCCTGAGTGCTGGGACTAAAGGCATGGGCCAACAAAAGACTGCTTACTGATTATGAAGAATAACTTGTATATATATATAAGAACAACAGGACTATGCAGGAAAATAACAGTGTTTTAATTACAATGTCATTTGCTCTCTAGAACACAGATAAATGAACTACACTTCAGACTTCCTAGTTTAGAAGGCAAGGCCAGTGCTTCTTTTCACAACAACTCAAGCCATAGTTTGAATGGAAGCTGTCCTGAAGCACTGTGGCAGCTTGGGGCGTGGCTTCGGATGCTTAGCGAGAGGTCTTGGCTTTTCCTCAAAGGTGTAGGCACCCCCTCTCCTGTGAATTTTAAGAGCACCTTGCTGTAGAGCAGCGGTTCTCAACCTTCCTAATGCTGTGCTCTTTTAACACAGTTCCTCAAGTTGCGGTGACCACCAACCATAAAATCATCTCCATTGCTACTTTCTTTTTTTTTTTAATATTTTTTTTATTAAGTATTTTCCTCAATTACATTTCCAATGCTATCCCAAAAGTCCCCCATACCCTCTCTCCCACTTCCCTACCCACCCATTCCCATTTTTTGGCCCTGGCGTTCCCCTGTACTGGGGCATATAAGGTTTGCCTGTCCAATGGGCCTCTCTTTCCAGTGATGGCCGACTAGGCCATCTTTTGATGCATATGCAGCTAGAGTCAAGAGCTCCGGGGTACTGGTTAGTTCATAATGTTGCACCTACAGGGTTGCAGATCTCTTTAGCTGCTTGGATACTTTTTCTAGCTCTTTCATAACTGTAGTTCTGCTACTGGTGTGAGTTGTAATATAAATATCTGATACACGGAAGATCTGAATATGACACCTAAGAAAGGGTAGTCTTACCACCAATGGGGTCATGACCTTCGGGTTGAGAACTGTGGCTCTGGAGTGAGGCTGCCTCCCCTCCCCCTCTCTCATATTGCCATCCGCATTGGCTTTTTTAAAATGCAATACTATAGAACAGCATGAGACTCTTACTAGATGCTTCCTCCCATCTGAACATGGAGCTACCCTCCTTTCCTTTGTATCTGAACCAGCCTCAGATGTCTTTGTCATAGTAATGAAGACAGATGGAGACAGCTATATGGCACGAAGGTTGGAAACTATGTGGCATAGCTGGGTCTGTCCTAAGTGTCTAACCAATCACAGCTCTGGCCGTGAAAGCCAGACAAAAAGGAGAAAGAAAGACTTGCACGTCTTCTTCCCGAGTACTAAACTGAGCTAGCTGTTTTAGGCTGTCACTCAGAACCCTTCACCGTTTGCAATCCTAGTGTCTCTACCACAACTGTTCCATCACTATTGTAAAGAAGTCAGCCGACAACCAAAACTCAGCAGCATCCTCCTGCCTCAAGCATTCTCTGTTTCTGCAGTCCTACTCAGGTGTCCCTTCAGGGTAAAGTTTCCCTTCCCTCACCTTGGATGTTTCGCACTGTGAAATCGGTGTCTTGTAATCTTACAATCCGTATCAAGACCTCTTGGGACAGATCCCTCTAGATGCTGAACTTTTCAACTCTGGTGACAGACTGATTGTCCTTACTCAAGAAGCACAAGTCATTTCCCATGTCCTTTCTCCTTTACCCCTGGATCTTTCGACCTTCAAACGCCTATTTAAAGCATCTCAAAGTGATTCATAAAGAGGAAGTGCAAAACTGGAGCATTTGCCTCATTGATCTTTATTTCTCGGAGATAACCGGGCACCAGTGCATGAGTTGGGTGCTCAGTTATCACTCCTGCTATTTAGACTCAGAAGAAGATGGAAACAACAATATGATATTTATGTTTTGTAAATGAAGCTCAAAAATACCCTTGTCTTTGAGAACAGCTGTAGAAAGACAGTCGGCCGCCTACTGTGGTCAGTGAAAGGCTCCATTCTTCAGAAAGTTGCACATGGGCATAAAGAAGCCTCTCACACTGGGTGTTGGGACATGTCATGACGTTTCCGTGACACATTGACCTTGTTAGCTGCCATTTCACTGTCCAGTATTTTCCTGTTTTCATTATTGTATCATTTAAAAAGTGTAAAAAAAAAAAGAAATTTTGCATTATCATAGAAATAATTTTTGAAAGCAGTTAGTTATTCTAGTAATATTTAATTAGTATTTAATAAGCACTATTTAATACTTAAAAAGTGTTTAATATTAAGTAGTTAATATTTTTGAAAGTAGTTAATTAATAAACTATTAGATAACATTAGTGAGATTCATGGCAGTGGTGAACTAGTGTGTAGGATTATTCAGAAATGTTCCAGTCTCTTTTACACATATCCTTGTTTATAAAGACAGTTGCTCTTGGTGTCCGGACACAAGTACTAGGCCAGTGTACAACAATCTATATCGTTTAGGGTAGGACATTTCCATTTATGGCATTTCATTCATTCATAATAAAGTCATAGCATGAACACTATTCATAGACAGCTGAGGGCGAAAGCGTTAGCACCTGAAGCCAATGCCCGCTCGTTGGATTTTCTGAGACGTGCCTTTCCTATCTCGAACACCCTGAAAATCAGCTAGAAACATCAATGCTGAGTTTTCCTTTCCTAAGCACTGGCTCTCTGTTCCCTCTTTCTACGTCTCCCATTTCCTCTCTTTAGGCCTTTTCTCCTGTCAGCTCTGTGTCTGTTCTCTAAGCTTCCTGGTAGATTTTAGCCTCATAGGTATAAAAACCATCTTGTTGTCTAACACATTGCTTTGTTCCTTGGACTTTTATAAATGTTTGCAAAGGTATGTCTATCTCAGTATATCCCCTGAACCCTTACCTACAGATCCTTCCTGTGCGTACAGCTCATCCCCATGTCTCAGATCTGATAGGCAGATCTCTATTTCTATTTTGCTAAGGCGAAGCCCTGATCATTAGAGATAGAGGTGAAAAAAAAAAAAAAAAAAAAAGAAATCCTGGCCCAAGTAAGGGAGACAATAAGACAGGGAAACGGAAGGGAATGCAGAGGAGGATGGGACCCAAGAGAGGAGGAAAATGAAGTACAAAGGGTAAGTGGGACGTGAGAGAAAAGCTACAAATTTAGAATAAGGGTAGATGATCAATGGAAACTGAACGCTGATATCTTATGCCTGCATTGCTATTCTTTACTTGTATTACAAATTACTTCATCTCTCTCTCTCTCACTATTGGGCAGATACAACTCAAGCTGAGCAGTGGGCACATCTCACTTGTCTCCTTTCCAGCCGTCGATTCTCCCCATCTTCTCTGTACCTAGGCTACAATTTGTTTCTGACTTTCAGGGAATTATACCTTCATAGCAACACACACAGATTAACTCATTAATAAATCATCAGTTGCTATGGAAACTATGAGACATACAATCATCCACCCGCCCATGCAATGGCCATCCATGTTCACTTGACTGGTCTGCGTGTGGGGAGTCAGATGGTGGATGGAAGAACCGCCTTTGTTTAGTAAGTCTGCAGTTATGAATGAATAAAGCTGAGCTCTTGAGTCATTTTTAAGCTTTAAGGAATACGCATTCAATCTCCTTTTAGACACTAACTATCGGGATCTGTTTTCTTTGGTCACTTCTCCTAAGATTTTTCCATTAGCTTAAGCTTTTAGGAAGCAAATCATAATACTTGCTCAACTAATTTACTAATATTTTATAATAACATATTTTTCAAACATGGTTGTACATAATTTGTGATAGGTAATAGGAATAATCACGTATACTTAGTGCTTAACGGGGCGATTCCTTTGTTTGGGATCTGAAATGCTATTTACATGTTGCATTAGCTTAGTTGATTAATGGGTCTTGGGTGTAATCCATTTAGCACTCAACGTGTGAGAGATTTTTACTTATCAGGTAATTATTGTTTAAGTCCAAACTGACTGCTGCAGTGAAAATGAGAAATGAATAACAACAACAACAGTTGGCATATGTTAAGTACATAATATATCCCTATTTATTATTATTAATTATTATTATTATTATTTAATCAATGACTAGGAAGTCCTTCAAATACAAACTCAAGCAGCGATTTCACATTATTTCCTCATGCTCAATCCAGGAGCACATTGGTGAGACCAAAACAAAATCCTGCCACACAGAAATGAAGCCCACAGAAATGGTGACTGCCATAGTCAGCAAGTGTTATAAGGACCAGGTGCCGTGGTAGAAAGGATGCTTCACTAGCTGAAGTGAACTGAAGGGTTGAGATGGATCAGCCAGGTAGAGTGTGGTGCTGGGTATTCCAGGGTATCCTGGGGACAGAGAGTGAGTGCACCAACCTTCGTGGAGGAGGCAGGACCTGGCTTACCATGCTTAGATGCCAGGGAGGTCCTCACAGGTGTTAGTGCTCTGTGCCCAGGGAGTCACGAGCAGCCCTCTATGCAAACGAGGGGCTGAGTTCAAGTGTGCAGCTTGGATTGGGGTAAGTAGACTCCCGTGGTCAGTAAGCCAAGGAGGCACGAGACCCAGGACCACTGGGTCTTAAATAGCAGGACCACTGCTATTAAAGGGGAAGTATAGGAGGAGAATAATTCTCAAATACAGTCCTCTTGAATTCAAGCCAATGAGATTTATATTATACTGTTTCTAGCTCTTAAGCTTGTCAAAGCCGTTTGGTTTTCCTTTCTGCCTCAAGAGACAAAGTTTACTTCGGCAGGTTTTCTGCCCATTCTCTACAGACACTAGGGAAATCGGATGGTTGGGTCAATGGTGGAATTAAGGCTACATTTGGAAACAGGTGATAATTTTTGAACAGGAGATGAAAACCAACTTCAGTATTTGTTATTTTTAGATGACGAAGAAATAAAAATGAAAGCAAGACACGAGGCGTTTTTATCACTGTATTTGTCATAAATGTAGTTGAAATTATATTATCAGAGAAAATCACTAAATAGGACTTTAGTAACTTAAAAGTCACATAAACTTAGAAAGGAATTTGAGATTCTAAAGCTTTGGGAAGGCCCCTGAGGATGATAGCACTGCTGGGCCAAGAACATAATTGAGTGGTAAGGCCTTTGCTTTCAAAGTTTTAAATTTATATCTTGTAGGCATAGATCCTATGGACCAAGGGTTCTAATTCATGAATCTTTGCTTACTTCTTTGTTTTTTGTTTTGTTTTGGTTTTTTGAACACTCTTGTCCCATCCAATGTGACAAGATCCAGAGTCATCTAGACTAAAGCTGGTCCGAGCAAGGCTTTCCAGTAGTTCAAAGGTGAGAAAATGGGTGACTGAGTGGACAGGGTAATTTGCAGATAATCCAATGTGAAGTCTTAGCTAGTCATGGTTTTTGGCTACATGTAAGAAACACACATGTGAGGCTAAGAAATTTGTATAGAATGGCACAGCACTAGTCATGTGCAAATTGCTCTTACCTCGGAAACTGCTGTGGTGGGGAAGCAGGTCCTCAGCTTTAGACATCTGAAATCAAGTCCTGTCATTGAGCTTCTGGGTTAACCTTTGACTGATCTCATGCCTTTTTTTCTATGCATTTTTTCATGCCAAATGTATGATTAAAACCAATAACAACAGACACATGTATACTGTGTACAGAAATCCTATGTTCCGGAGAAGGGAGTGAATAATTAGGAGATCTCACGTAAGTAGATCTTTTTCCTCTCAAAGTTGCAAAAATTCAACTAGTTGCTCAAAGACCGATTTCCTTCTGTTAGTGATTTGAAACTGGTTGAGAAGTTCCTTAATCCTGGTAAATATAAAACAAAAAATCCATACCCACATGAAAACTTGAGATGTTCTTAAACCCAAACTCCTACCATTCCATGTGCTTGGGAAAGAACAACCAGATGATATCTTTAAAGGACTAGAGCATACATTCAAAATTCTGGATTTTCTTGAAGCATTAGCCTGGACAAGAATGTTCAAAATAAAGGTTCAAGATTGGAAGTGACCCTGGTGCAATGGGAGCATGTGAATTACTTGACAGAGAATTCAAACTGACTTTTGAAAAATCCATGTTCAACAAGGTCGAAAGAAAAAGTATATGAAAGAAGTGAGAGCTTAAATGAGATTTAAATTTTTAAAAAATTATCCAGGAAATCAGATCAGACAAGACTTACATAAGAACAAATAACTGAAAGTCACTGGAGGGGTCCAAAGGCATTTTAGGCTAATTTAAAGTAAGATCTGAAAACCCAAAGCCAAGCCATAGGAAGGAACAGAAAAAATGATGGAAAAGTGGCAGGATCTCCAGGTGCTTCTAAGACACAATTGGGCTGGCCAGTGTACACTCTACGATAAAAAGCAAGTTAAAAGGAACAGAAAGGTTATTCAAAGAAACAATGGTTGAAAATTATCTCTCTAGAGGCAGACACTCAGGAAGCCTTAGAGTTCTAAATAAGGTTAACTTAAAGAACATTGAAGAGAACCACAACCAAATTGTCAATCCGACAAAATTTCACAGCAGCAGGGAAGATATGACCATATACAATAGTTTTGCCAGAGCACTGCTAGACCATTCTTCAGCCAATGCTTTGCAGCCAGGACACATCAGAATGCCATAGCTCAGCGTGGCAAATGCAAAGCCTGCCAATCAAATGTTCTATATGTCACCATATTGTTGAGGTATCATAGGTGAGGCTGCCCTGTCATTCCTAGGGGACACAATCTCACAGCAGATCTCCTGCTCCTCTGAAAGCTCTTACAATCTTTCCACCACCCGAGATGTTCCCTGATCCTTGCATGTAGGTTTTATGTCAAAGATGTATCAACAATATGGCTGTTTAACAAGCCCTGAACACTGATAGTACCAATAGACATGATATCTACATGTGATATATACATATATGCTATGTGCGCATATATGTAACCATTACAGTTAAAAAGAAAGAGGCCATGAATTCAAGAGTGATCAAGGAGCGGCATGGAGGGTATTAGAAAGAGGAAAGGGGAGTGAGGATTATATAATTACATACATGCATACATACATACATACGTACGTACATACATAGACACTATAGTTAACAACATTGACCTTCAAAACTGAAGGTAAGCAGACTTTCCTGGGCAAAGAGAAGGCAAAGGACTTCATCGCCTTGTTGGTCTGCCTTATGGAATCACATAACAAAAGTACCTGAAGCACAAACCTTGCTGACAGAGTGTTATACAGAATGCTCTAAGAGTCTAGTGATAGGGAATAAAATCACTTTTGGTCCAACATAAAAGACGAAGAGCATTAAAAGTTATTATACTGTAAAATACAATAATGGCTACACAATATAAAATGCAAACTGTATAATCAGTAACAAATCAGGGTGTATGGAAGCAAAGTATTTGTTGAAGTCTGGACTTACTTTGTAGCCCATGCTGCCTAGAACTCACTCTGGAGCCCAGGATGACCTTAAATTAATGCCAGCTCCTTGTCTCAGCCCCCAGAGGTTTGAGATTACTGCTCTGAGCAACCGCACCAAGGTAAAACTTTAATATGTGAATAAGCATTTTGTTTAAGTATACCTGGCCTAAACGCTGTATGGAGACAAAGAATGACTGAGCTGGGTGTGATGGTGCACAGCTGTTGGGGGTAGAGGCAGGAGGGTGGAGAGTTCAAGGTCATGTTGTGAGATAAAGAAAGAATCGTTGCCTTTAAGGCTGAACTATATCCCTCCGCCGCCACGCTCTGTATATGTAACTTACAACTTAGACACTTGTTCATCAACAAACACCTTGGTCAGTCCATGCCATGGCTGCTGTGAGTAAGGCTGGGGTTGAATGGGAGGAGTTCAGATATTGCCCAGAGTTATCATTTTCATTTCCTCTGGGTATAAATTCAGAAGAGAGTGTTCTAAATCCCACAGTGCCTCCAGTGTTACTTTCTAGAGTCGACTCTATCCTGTCTTCCATGTCTCTGCTCATTTACATTCCTTCCCTAGTGGCGTACATAGGTTCTACTTTCCCCACACCTTTCAACAAGTATCTGATGACTACCCACTGTGTGCACCCCCCTTTATACCATATTTTATAAGTAACTACTGTGTGCACCATTTTTCTAAGGTGGTCAACACAGGTTTCTACTCCTACCACGCTTCCTCATAACCACTTCCCTTTGCCAAGTAGGGAAGATGTGATGGAGAAGAAGGCAAAGTTGAACTAATACGTGCATTTGAATGAGATTTCATAAGGCTTAGTTATATAAAATTCACTCTAAAATGCACACTGTAATTGTGTCTGTTGGAATAGCTCCCTAGCAGAGAACTTGCCTATGTGAGAGCCTGAATTTGATCATTAGCACCACTAAAGAAATTAATTAATTAAATTAAAATTAGAAAATAGGCTGCAATTCAATTGCACTGGGGTCTGCTAAACAAGGGATATACACATGTACATTTGTGCACATGTGAATATTTGATGTCACAGTGTGTGTATGTGTGTGTGTGTGTGTGTGTGTGTGTGTAGAGCAGAGGTAGAAGTTGAATGTCTTCCCAGTCATTCCACCTTTTGCAACTATGGGTGTGTGCGTAAGTGCACATGGGAAGGAGTGCCAGGGTTGTGGGCAGGAGAGGATGTGGATGTAACTCCTTGAGATGGCAGGAGAGGATGGAGTGGATGTGAATGTGACTCCTTGAGATGGAGTCACAGTTGATTGTGCTCTGCTCCACATGAGTTCTGGGACCCAAACTCAGGTCGTCTTAGCCTCCGAGCCACCTTTCCAGCACTCCACCATATCTTCTAAGACAAGATTGCTGGCTAAACTTGGGGTTTACCAGGTTGCTAGATCGGATGGTCAGTGGGTTGCAAGAGACCCTCATGTCTCTCCTCCTCCAATTCTGGCTGTACAGACAGAGGCTGATGCAGTTTCTTTTTTGGGTGCTGGGTCTAGATCTCTACTGACTGAACCACCTCCCAGACCACACTTTAATATTTTAGAAGCTAAACAAAGCACACAGCATGTGTTTTTAAGCAGTTGTGGTTCTTTTTAATTTTATTTTTTTTGTCATATCATGGCTGCCAATGTGTTCCTCTGTTGTCATAGTCACATCAAGTAAAAACAATTTGAAAAAACCAAGAAAACTGAAATCACCATGTCTCCATGGCAGGGGACAATTTTCATGTGTGTCTGACAGGCAGCTTGATTAGAATTTTATTTCAAATCAAAATACACATTTTCCTGTAAGACAGACGTAAAATCCATGGTTATTCTCAGAAAAGACAATCTTTTTGCACTGAACATGATGTAAGATTTGGAACCTTTCATTTGATGGAGAATAATAAATGAACCAGCGATTCTACAAACCCATGGTTGTCCCTCAGATGGGAGGTTATAGCTGTGGAGAATTGCTATGATTAATGATTGACAGGAAGGCCCAGCTCACTGTGGGTGACACTGTTGCCGGAGGAAAGTGTTCCTAGGCTGTGTAAGAGAGCAGGAGGCACACTGAAAGGATGCACACAGTATGATGCCTTCCTTTCTCACCGCTCTTGATGTGACAGGTCTAGCTGCTTGGGTCCTTACCATGACTCCCCAAAAGTGTTAGGCTGTAACCTAGAATTGTAAACTGAAATATACCATTCTCCCTTAAACTGCTTTTGGTCAGAGTAATTTATCACAGTGCAGAAACGAAAATCAAACAGAGGCGGAGATCCAGGAAGCCCCCCTGGATGTCCCCTTCAGACTTGCACAGGAAATCTTAATTGTCTTTAAGTTCAATCATTCTGTAGACATGGAACGTGTTTTCTCCTTCCCAGTCTGAGTTTCTGTCAGTGGGGTTCTGGGGGTGGGGGTGGGAAGCAGGAAGTCTCACTTTGACTTCCTGAGATCAGCAGAGGGTTAAACTCTTCCTTACAGTAAGCAGCACTGAGACCCAAGGTAGACGATCCCTGCTGAATTGGTGTCTCCCACATTTTGTCTTTTTTATTCTCTGCAAATGGGCTGGAATTGAGCAACAAGAACCACTGCCATTATCGTCCCTCCCAGATTTACGTAGGTGCAATTTGGGAGCGGTCTCTTATGACTTTTTTTTTTTTTTTTTTCAAGACAGGGTTTCTCTGTGCAGCCCTGGCTGTGCTGGAACTCATTCTGTAGACCAGGCTGGCATCGAACTCAGAAATCTGCCTGCCTCTACCTCCCGAGTGCTGGGATTAAAGGCGTGCGCCACCACGCCCCAGCCTCTTATGACATTTATACTTCCGTGTCTTTCTCTCTTGAAACCCATCCACAAAGACAAAATGAAGGCCTTCTGTCGGATTCTTTTTTTTTTAATTTTTAATATTTTTATTACATATTTTCCTCAATTACATTTCCAATGCTATCCCAAAAGTCCCCCATAGCGCCCCCCACTTCCCTACCCACCCATTCCCATTCTTTTGGCCCTGGCATTCCCCTATATTGGGGCATATAAAGTTTGCAAGTCCAATGGGCCTCTCTTTCCATTGATGGCCGACTAGGTCATCTTTCGATACATATGCAGCTAGAGACAAGAGCTCCGGGGTTCTGGTTAGTACATCATGTTGTTCCAACAATAGGGTTGCAGATCCCTTTAGCTCCTTGGGTACTTTCTCTAGCTTCTCCATTGGGAGCCCTGTGATACATCCAATAGCTGACTGTGAACATCCACTCCTGTGTTTGCTAGGCCCTGGCATCGTCTCACAAGAGACAGCTATATTTGGGTCCTTTCAGCAAAATCTTGCTAGTGTATGCAATGGTGTCAGCGTTTAGAAGCTGATTATGGGATGGATCCCTGGATACGGCAGTCTCTAAATGGTCCATCCTTTCATCACAGCTACGAACTTTGTCTCTGTAACTCCTTCCCTGGGTGTTTGGTTCCCAATTCTAAGAAGGTGCACAGTGTCCACAATTTGGTCTTCATTCTTCTTGAGTTTCATGCGTTTAGCAAATTGTATCTTATATCTTGGGTATCCTAAGTTTTGGGCTAATATCCACTTATCAGTGAATACATATTGTGTGAGTTCTTTTGTGATTGTGTTACTTCACTCAAGATGATGCCCTCCAGGTCCATCCATTTGGCTAGGAATTTCATAAATTCATTCTTTTTAATAGCTGAGTAGTACTCCATTGTGTAAATGTACCATAATTTCTGTATCCATTCCTCTGTTGAGGGACATCTGGGTTCTTTCCAGCTTCTGGCTATTATAAATAGGGCTGTTATGAACATAGTGGAGCATGTGTCCTTTTTACCGGTTGGGACATCTTCTGGATATATGCCCAGGAGAGGTATTGCTGGATCCTCCGGTAGTACTATGTCCAATTTTCTGAGGAACCGCCAGACTGATTTCCAGAGTGGTTGTACAAGCTTGCAATCCCACCAACAATGGAGGAGTGTTCCTCTTTCTCCACATCCTCGCCAGCATCTGCTGTCACCTAAATTTTTGATCTTAGCCATTCTGACTGGTGTGAGGTGGAATCTCAGGGTGTTTTGATTTGTATTTCCCTGATAATTAAGGATGTTGAACATTTTTTCAGGTGCTTCTCTGCCATTCGGTATTCCTCAGGTGAGAATTCTTTGTTCAGTTCTGAGCCCCATTTTTTAATGGGGTTATTTGACTTTCTGGAGTCCACCTTCTTGAGTTCTTTATATATATTGGATATTAGTCCCTTATCTGATTTAGGATAGGTGAAGATCCTTTCCCAATCTGTTGGTGGTTTTTTTGTCTTATTGATGGTGTCTTTAGCCTTGCAGAAGCTTTGTAGTTTCATGAGGTCCCACTTGTCAATTCTCAATCTTACAGCACAAGCCATTACTGTTCTATTCAGGAATTTTTCCCCTGTGCCCATATCTTCAAGGCTTTTCCCCACTTTCTCCTCTATAAGTTTCAGTGTCTCTGGTTTTATGTGAAGTTCCTTGATCCACTTAGACTTGACCTTAGTACAAGGAGATAGGAATGGATCGATTCGCATTCTTCTACATGTTAACAACCAGTTGTGTCAGCACCATTTGTTGAAAATGCTGTCTTTCTTCCACTGGATGTTTTTAGCTCCCTTGTCGAAGATCAAGTGACCGTAGGTGTGTGGGTTCATTTCTGGGTCTTCAATTCTATTCCATTGGTCTATTTGTCTGTCACTATACCAGTACCATGCAGTTTTTATCACAATTGCTCTGTAGTAGAGCTTTAGGTCCGGCATGGTGATTCCACCAGAGGTTCTTTTATCCTTGAGAAGAGTTTTTGCTATCCTAGGTTTTTTGTTATTCCAGATGAATTTGCAGATTGCACTTTCTAATTCATTGAAGAATTGATTTGGAATTTTGATGGGGATTGCATTGAATCTGTAGATTGCTTTTGGCAAGATAGCCATTTTTACAATGTTGATCCTGCCAATCCATGAGCATGGGAGATCTTTCCATCTTCTGAGATCTTCTTTAATTTCTTTCTTCAGAGACTTGAAGTTTTTATTATACAGATCTTTCACTTCCTTAGTTAGAGTCACGCCAAGATATTTTATATTATTTGTGACTATTGAGAAGGGTGTTGTTTCCCTAATTTCTTTCTCAGCCTGTTTATTCTTTGTGTAGAGAAAGGCCATTGATTTGTTTGAGTTAATTTTATATCCAGCTACTTCACCGAAGCTGTTTATCAGGCTTAGGAGTTCTCTGGTGGAATTTTTAGGGTCACTTATATATACTATCATATCATCTGCAAAGAGTGATATTTTGACTTCATCTTTTCCAATTTGTATCCCTTTGATCTCCTTTTGTTGTCGAATTGCTCTGGCTAGGACTTCAAGTACAATGTCGAATAGGTATGGAGAAAGTGGACAGCCTTGTCTAGTCCCTGATTTTAGAGGGATTGCTTCAAGCTTCTCACCATTTACTTTGATGTTGGCTACTGGTTTGCTGTAGATTGCTTTTATCATGTTTAGGTATGTGCCTTGAATTCCTGATCTTTCCAAGACTTTTATCATGAATGGGTGTTGGATCTTGTCAAATGCTTTTTCCGCATCTAACGAGATCACCATGTGGTTTTTGTCTTTGAGTTTGTTTATATACTGGATTACGTTGATGGATTTCCGTATATTGAACCATCCCTGCATCCCTGGGATGAAACCTACTTTGTCAGGATGGATGATTGTTTTGATGTGTTCTTGGATTCGGTTAGCAAGAACTTTATTGAGGATTTTTGCATCAATATTCATAAGGGATATTGGTCTGAAGTTTTCTATCTTTGTTGGGTCTTTTTGTGGTTTAGGTATCAGAGTAATTGTGGCTTCATAGAATGAGTTGGGTAGAGTACCTTCTGTTTCTATTTTGTGGAATAGTTTGTGAAGAACTGGGATTAGATCTTCTTTGAAGGTCTGATAGAACTCTGCACTAAACCCATCTGGTCCTGGGCTTTTTTTAGTTGGGAGACTATTAATGACTGCTTCTATTTCTTTGGGGGATATAGGGCTGTTTAGATCATTGACCTGATCTTGATTCAACTTTGGTACCTGGTATCTGTCTAGGAACTTCTCCATTTCATCCAGGTTCTCCAGTTTTGTTGAGTATAGCCTTTGGTAGAAGGATCTGATGGTGTTTTGGATGTCTTCAGGATCTGTTGTTATGTCTCCTTTTTCATTTCTGATTTTGTTAATTAGGATGCTTTCCCTGTGCCCTCTAGTGAGTCTGGCTAAGGGTTTATCTATCTTGTTGATTTTCTCAAAGAACCAGCTCCTTGATTGGTTGATTCTTTGAATAGTTTTTCTTGTTTCCACTTGGTTGATTTCACCCCTGAGTTTGATTATTTCCTGCCGTCTACTCCTCTTGGGTGAATTTGCTTCCTTTTGTTCTAGTGCTTTTAGGTATGTTGTCAAGCTGCTAATGTGTGCTCTCTCTAGTTTCCTTTTGGAGGCACTCAGAGCTATGAGTTTTCCTCTTAGAAGAATAGAAATGCTTTCATTGCGTCCCATAAGTTTGGGTATGTTGTGGCTTCATTTTCATTGAACTCTAAAAAGTCCTTAATTTCTTTCTTTATTCCTTCCTTGACCAAGGTATCATTGAGAAGAGTGTTGTTCAGTTTCCATATGAAGGTTGGCTTTCTATTATTTATTTTGTTATTGAAGATCAGCCTTAGTCCATGGTGATCTGATAGGATGCATGGGACAATTTCAATATTTTTGTATCTGTTGAGGCCTGTTTTGTGACCAATTATGTGGTCAATTTTGGAGAAGGTACCATGAGGTGCTGAGAAGAAGGTATATCCTTTTGTTTTAGGATAGAATGTTCTGTAGATATCTGCCAGATCCATTTGATTCATAATTTCTCTTAGTTTCTCTGTGTCCCTGTTTAGTTTCTGTTTCCATGATCTGTCCATTGGTGAAAGTGGTGTGTTGAAGTCTCCCACTATTATTGTATGAGGTGCAATATGTGCTTTGAGATTTACTAAAGTTTCTTTAATGAATGTGGCTGCCTTTGTATTTGGAGCATAGATATTCAGGATTGATAGTTCCTCTTGGAGGATTTTACCTTTGATGAGTATGAAGTGTCACTCCCTGTCTTTTTTAATGACTTTGGGTTGGAAGTCAATCTTATCAGATATTAGAATGGCTACTCCAGCTTGTTTCTTCATACCATTTGCTTGGAAAATTGTTTTCCAGCCTTTCATTCTGAGGTAGTGTCTATCTTTTTCTCTGAGATGAGTTTCCTGTAAGCAGCAAAATGTTGGGTCTTGTTTGTGTAGCCAGTTTGTTAGTCTATGTCTTTTTATCGGGGAGTTGAGTCCATTGATATTAAGAGATATTAAGGAAAAGTAATTGTTGTTTCCTGTTATTTTTGTTGTTAAAGTTGGCATTCTGTTCTTGTGGCTGTCTTCTTTTAGGTTTGTTGAGGGATTACCTTCTTGTTGTTTCTAGGGCGTGGTTCCTGTCCTTGTATTGGTTTTTTTCTGTTATTATCCTTTGAAGGGCTGGATTCGTGGAGAGATAATGTGTGAATTTGGTTTTGTCGTGGAATACTTTGGTTTCTCCATCTATGTTAATTGAGAGTTTGGCTGGGTATAGTAGCCTGGGCTGGAATTTGTGTTCTTTTAGTGTCTGTATAACATCCGTCCAGGATCTTCTGGCTTTCATAGTCTCTGGTGAAAAATCTGGTGTAATTCTGATAGGCTTGCCTTTATATGTTACTTGGCCTTTTTCTCTTACTGCTTTTAGTATTCTATCTTTATTTAGAGCATTTGTGGTTCTGATTATTATGTGTCGGGAGGTATTTCTTTTCTGGTCCAGTCTATTTGGAGTTCTGTAGGCTTCTTGTATGTTCATGGGCATCTCTTTCTTTAGATTTGGGAAGTTTTCTTCTATAATTTTGTTGAAGATGTTTGCTGGTCCTTTGAGTTGAAAATCTTCATTCTCATCCACTCCTATTATCCGTAGGTTTGGTCTTCTCATTGTGTCCTGTATTTCTTGGATGTTTTGAGTTAGGATCTTTTTGCATTTTACATTTTCCTTGATTGTTGTGCCGATGTTCTCTATGGAATCTTCTGCACCTGAGATTCTCTCTTCCATCTCTTGTATTCTGTTGCTGATGCTCATATCTATGGTTCCAGATTTCTTTCCTAGGGTTTCTATCTCCAGTGTTGCCTCATTTTGGGTTTTCTTTATTGTGTCTACTTCCCTTTTTAGGTCTAGTATGGTTTTGTTCATTTCCATCATCTGTTTGGATGTGTTTTCCTGTTTTTCATTAAGGACTTCTACCTGTTTGATTAGGTTATCCTGTTTTTCTTTAAGGATTTGTAACTCTTTAGCAGTGTTCTCCTGCAATTCTTTAAGGGATTTTTGTGCTTCCTCTTTACTGTCTTCTACCTCTTTACCAGTGTTCCTTTGTATTTTTTTAAGTGTGTTATTAAAGTCCTTCTTGAAGTCCTCTACCATCATCAGGAGATATGCTTTTAGATCCGTGTCTAGCTTTTCCGGTGTGTTGGGGTGCCCTGACTGGGCGAAGTGGGAGTGCTGGGTTCTGATGATGGTGAGTGGTCTTGGTTTCTGTTAGTAAGATTATTACGTTTACCTTTCGCCATCTGGTAATCTCTGGGGTTAGTTGTTGTCGTTGTCACTGTTTAAAGATTGGAGCAGAAGCTGTGTTCCACTCACCAGCAGTCTCAAAATCCTGTGGCGGGGGTCATGGGTAGCTGGCAGTACCCCGGTGCTGGTCCAGCCGGAAGAGGCCTGTGGTCCTACTCAGGCCGGTTTTCTGCTTCCCTAACTAATGCAGTCTCAGGTCCCGCACCCAATTGGATTGGAGCAGAAGCTGTGTTCCACTCTCCAGAAGTCTTAAGATCCTGTGGCGGGTGTTGTGGGTAGCTGGCGAGTGTCAGCCGACCCTGCGCCCTAGCTACCCCGGTGCTTTTCTGACCAGAAGAGGCTTGTGGCCCTATGTAGGCCGGATTTCTCCCTCCCCAACCAAAGCAGTCTCAGGTCCCACGTGATTGGACTGGAGCAGAAGCTGTGTTCCACTCACCAGTAGTCTCAAAATCCTGTGGCGGGGGTCGTGGGTAGCTGGCGGGTGTCAGCCGACCCTGCGCTCCAGCTACCCCGGTGCTGATCTGCCCGGATGAGGCCTGTGGCCCTACTCAGGCCGGTTTCTGCTTCCCTAACTAATGCAGTCTCAGGTCCTGCGCACAATTGGATTGGAGCAGAAGCTGTGTTCCACTCACCAGAAGTCTTAAGATCCTGTGGCGGGTGTTGTGGGTAGCTGGCGAGTGTCAGCCGACCCTGCGCCCTCGCTACCCCAGTGCTTTTCTGACCAGAAGAGGCTTGTGGCCCTATGTAGGCTGGATTTCTCTCTCCCCAACCAGAGCAGTCTCAGGTCCCACGTGATTGGACTGGAGCAGAAGCTGTGTTCCACTCACCAGCAGTCTCAAAATCCTGTGGCGGGGGGTCGTGGGTAGCTGGCGGGTGTCAGCTGACCCTGTGCTCTAGCTACCCCGGTGCTGATTCGGCCGGATGAGGCCTGTGGCCCTACTCAGGCCGGTTTCTGCTTCCCTAACTCCTTCTGTCGGATTCTTGATTTCACTTGTCATTACAGGTTGCGCTGAAGACTTCCGACCAGCCCACAGGCTGATGCTCTAACCTGATTCCTGTTCTGTTAGGCAGCCTCAGGCTGGAGCTGCATGCCTCACGAGCTGGCACGAGGCATCAGTGGGCAAAATATAAAAGGAGTCACAGCAAGGTGGGTGAACTGACAGCGCGCCAACAGGCAGGACGGAGCAGTCAGACGGTGATGTGTGATAATTATCCAGAGCATGAGTAACATGGGGTTTTGGTGGTATCACTTGCTTGATTTTTTTTTCCACTTGCAGGTAACATCCCATTAGCTCCAAGCTGAGAATAACACGCGTGTTCCTCACATACCCCCTGTGCACACTTGGATTGATCTCACTGTCCCTCAGGGTACAGTCTGATGCTTTCCTCTCATGGCCTGAGTTAATCAGGAAGGACTAGAATGACCATCCTGCTACTGCCTCTGACATAGGACATGCTGCCTCGTTTACAGTGTGAAGACCTCTCTGTCCCCCTGTGAGGACAAAGAATGGCAAGATGGTAGGAAGAAAATAAAAGACTTTGAGAGACATCTTGTAATTCTGCTTCTTCTGATAACTCTCCATCCTCTGACCATGAGGCTGGTTGCAGAGGTGTCAGGATATTGGTAAAGTTTAACCTCTGAGGAGCACCTGACATACACAAGTGCTGACCGTGCAAGCATGAGGAACTAGGCTCAAATCTCCAATACTTGCCCAGAGACAGCTAGCAACAGTACTCGAGGGTAGAGATAGGAGGACCCCAGAGGCTTCCTGGACAGAGTCTAGTCTAGCTCAATGTGGGATAACAAGTTTCAGGGAATGATCCTGCCTCAAAAACTAAGCTAGAGAATGACAGGGAAAAAACAAAGGATGCTGACCTCGGGGCTCCACATTGTGTGAATCCACACATAGGTGCACATGTGTTACACACACATGATAATATAAACAAAACACAAACCCCAAGAATTGAAGAAAAGATGTAGGATTGTTGATGTTATTTCACACGGAAGCACCCTTCTCTTGGCTGCTTTTCTAAGTTGGCCAATGCCTTCTACATCAGGTATTAGAATGGGACCTTAGGACACCCAGTGATTCTCTGCTTATAAAACTCATACATTGAGGTCCTCTTAGCATGCTATAGTTCACTTTACAATACGTTTCAGGGGGCTTTCCTGTCAGGCTAATATGTTCGCTTCGAGCTGGTTCTGTCCTCCTGTTCCAATATGTGCCTGAGTCTTTCTGCACACGTGCCTGAGGTCTGGCTTACAGAAATCCGGGCTACTTTATGGGTGGTGACTCACAATGTGAACCGAGGGAGAAATCTGCAGAAACAAGCTTGTGCCGGTTTACACTAGTTAATTTGGGTGACATATTTCTTTTTCTGACCAGCGATAACAAAATCCAATGGTGATTAGCCATGATGAGCACACACTGACTACTACTGCAAACGTGGGTCACAGATCAGGCCTAAGCAGAATTAATGTTAATATCAGGTTAGTTCTTATGAGTTTGATCAGATCCACACAAAAAATTTAAAAACCAAACACGTTGAAAATAACCAAGTAGTTTTGTTTCTTCAGCTTTCCTACTGATTCTGGGTGAGTGCATTGTTCTAGGGTCTAAGGCCATCCCCTTCCCTTTTAGTCATTATGAAAACATATGTGGGCTCACTGATACATTCTGGGTTGAAATACAAACTTATTGAATAAATACCAATTAAAACGTTAATCTATGTCATAGCCTCATTCTCTAATAAGGAGAACACATAATCACTGTACAAAATTAGGATACAGAAATTATGACCAAAACCTAGGAAAGTCTCATAACTCCATTACCCAGAGGTAACCGCATACTATCATCATTTAATAAAAATGTGATCCTGCTGTTTTGTAATCTTTCTCAATTAATGTGGGAAAAAAAACTACTGATATATATTCTCTGTTTGTGTTTATTTTACACAACTGTGTTGTATTCTACTGTGGGGGAACGTGAGATTTTCTGGTGCTTGCTCATTATAGCGGCTGTACTGAGTTGAGTGGTCCTGCTGTTATTGGTCGTTACCCCTTATTGGTTCATTTTGTGCTGTGAGAAGTGAATACCACAGACTAGATAAATTATAGATGATATACATTCATTTCCTCATGGTCCTGGGGCTGGGGAGCCCACATTTGAGCAGGTGTATCAGCAAACATTGTCTTGCTCCATTATAACATGATAAATGATCAAGAACATATCACAAAGCCCACGTGAGAGTAGATCTAGATTCACCCTATTCCCAAGACAGCTAACCTAGTCCTGTATAAACCATTCATCCACTCCTAAGGACAGAGTCCTTGTGATAGAATCATCTTAATACAGTGGCAATGGAGTGGAATGTCAATGTGAATTTGGAGGGAGCTTTTACATCGATGCCGGAGGGGTGATGCCAGTGTGAAAACTTTTTATTGACCTTCATCTGCCATAACTCATTCCAGACACTGTAACAAAGGGCCAAAGAATGAATACCATATAACGAGAATTTTACTCATTATGGTTCAGGAGGCTGAGAGTCTAAGTCTGAGGTCTGGCATAGCAGGAACTACCACCTTTGTCAGAGCAGCTGAGACACTCAGGAAGATTTGGTGTTAAGCTGACATTTGCTCCAAGAAGAAGGGGTGTGAAAGGCCATGAAGCCATCACCCAAGAGTCTAGCAACGCCACCCTGCATCCCTTCCCAGTGGTAATGAACCCTACACCAGCTGCACATGGCCTCAGGAGCTCTGGAGCACAGATGTTGTAGAAGGGTAACTGAGATGGGGCACTTCCATCTTTTAAAGGAAGTTTTCATCCCTGCTGGATGGGACTCCTTGGTGAGGTAGCTGCTTTGGGGTCATCCCCAGTTCATTTCAGTTCTGTAAGGAACTCTAATAAACCCACGGGTTCACCAAACAGGCTGTGGTTTCAAACTCCTCTGCTCCATTGTAGACCTCTCTACAGAGAATAGACATTTGCCTATGTCTGCTCAAGAATAGTAAATGACACTCATCAGGTTCAAGGAGGGGTGAACTTCCTGTTCAGGGCACTCCTCGTTCTCTCCTGTGCTCACAGGGGAGGGAGGGGAGGGGTCTCACTGGAGCCTCTTAGGAAGCCTGCATCTGTGGCCAGGAAGAGGATTCAGTGGCCATTGCCACACCGGTGTGAGGACCTGTGAGGGGCGTGGAACACGAAAGTCTCAAGTGCTCTTGGGATGCACCATCCATCTGAAATGGCAAGTTCCCAGCCCAGTTGGAGACATTGCCTCAAAAATTAAGGTGGAGAGTGACTGAAGAAGATAATCTGATTTTGATCTCTGGCCTCCACATGAGCACATGCAAGCTAGTGAAGGCACACATACATGTGCACACCACATACATCACTCACTCACACACACACACACTCACCACACTCACACTCACACACACACACACACACACACACACACACACACTGGATCTCTCACACATACACACAAGCACATGCACACACACACTGGATCTCTCTCTCTCTCTCTTTCACACACACAGACACAGAAAAAGAGACTGGGAGAGAGAGAGAGAGAGAGAGGGAGAGAGAGAGAGAGAGAGAGAGAGAGAGAGAGAGAGAGAGAGAGAGAGAGGAGAACACCATCTGTGAGGAACCATGTCTTCTACCCAATCCCCTCTTAAAAGTCCCACTTCCAACACTGTAGTACCGGGCAGTAGGATTCAACACAGGAATCAGGTGACACAGTGTCCATGGTTTCCTAAGTGGCAAGAGAGCCAATCAGAGGTGAGTATTTGTGACAGATTTTTCAGAAGAAGTTTCATCTGCTTTCATGTGATAAAAAATTAGTTTAGGCCTTGTGGAGTTTTTCTTTTTGACAGAGTCTCCCCATGTAGCCCCGCGTGGTTTCAAACTTTGTATCTCAGTCTTTTGAGTGCTAAGTAATGAGCACCCACCTCCATGCCCCATGCCGACTGAGGCTTTTATTTTCTGGGTCTGCCTTAATTTAACTTTACATTAATTTATGCTCAATGAGAGAATTGGTCCACAATAGATGCAGGGTTAGGGGTGGGGCTTGGTTACTCTCCAAATGTGGTCCAGAAATCACAGCCAATATGGTTTGTGTGCATAGATCCCTGGTCCAGACAGCACAGCCTGAGCCAACAGCTGGGTGGTCTAATTCTTTAACGACACAGCAGCTAACAGTCCGAGCTCCATAGACAAGGGTTTGGAGAAACAGATGATTTGCTATCAGTGGTCCTGAACTGTCTTTCTTACTCGAGAGTGACTGGTGTTTGTTTGTTTGTTTGTTTGTTCCTCACCTTTGAACACCCTTTAAATCAATCTCAGAAATTCTGGGCCCAGAAAGGGGGAAAAGAGTAATGACAAGTAAGTAGGACCAGTTAGAAAAGAGAAGGAAAATGTCTACAAATGTCCTCATACGGAGAGGCAGGGGAGAAGAGAGATGGGCTGCTGATTTGTTTCTTAAGCAACTACAGACAACATTGCTGCAAATGCCAAAAGAACAACAGGTTCAGATTCACTGCCGTGCATGAAGCACCCGTGTTGACATTAATAAATACGATCTTTCTGAAAGGCTGGCAAAACGTTAACCGTGCAGATTTCGTGAGTGATGTGTCATGTCAGCCCAACTACACAGACGCTTTACAGCGCTGCGCTGCCTTTCTTTTTAAAACAGAAGAAAACCGAGTTTAAACTTTCCTCCCAACAGTCACATCATGGCTCTTTTATTAGTTAATTTTTTTTTTTACTTTAGCAATTTCACACAGACATTTACTGCATTCCAAATGGCAGTCGGCTCCAGCCTCTGTAGTCTGCCTTCCTCCCCGTCAGCCCTCATCCCTACAGGACCCTTGGCTAAATTCGTGTCCTTTTTTGCCTCCCACTAAGTTCAATTAGAGATGTCTGAGTGACCAAGAGTTTCAAACTCTGGACTGGAGCCTGGTGGGCTTATTAGTAGACTCACAGCTGAAGAAAATGACTCCCCTGTCCACCAGGAACCATCAGAAGCTAATAGTTTACCAGGAAAGCATATGTTGCCTCGAACCCCTCCCCCCACCTCTGTTCAAAACCAGTCATTAACATGGCTGGTCTGTGCTGACCTGGTGCGTCCATGTCTGCCATGGTTGTTTCATACTCAGGAGATGGTATTTTGTACCCTTTCTCCCTGTCTTCTGGCTCTTACATACTTTCTGGCCTCTCTTCTACAATGTTCTTTGAGCCTTAGATAGTGTAAATGTCCCGATTAGAGTTGAGTTCTCTAACATTGCTTAGTCTCCGCTCTTGGAGCATCCATGAGTCTGCAGCCAAAGCTTTTTACTAGAAAAAGGTGCTTCCCTGACTAAGACTAAGAGAAGCACTTGCCTCTAAGCACCTACAGGCGATTTGGTGCTATGACAGTTTAGCTAATCAACAGTGTAAGACACCACCGGAGCTTATGACCTCCCCAGAGACATTGTTTGCTCTTATTTGTTTTAGTTTGTTTATTTGTTTATGTATTTGTTTTTGAGAGAAGGTTTTACTAGGTAAACCTTTTTGGTTTTGAACTCACAGAGATTCTCCTGCCTCTGCCTCCTGATTGCGGGGATTCAAGGCATTCATGACCACCCCTGCCACTAGACATGGGCTTTGACTGAGTTTACAGAAGCAGTCATGAATTCGCGAATGTGGAGCGGTTGTCTACACCCATGACAAAGAGCCCTTCTTACACCAGTAGGCACAGCTTGGGTGGCAGCTCGCACTGTAGTCTTTAGAGTTCACATCTGCGTAAGGCTATTGATAATTTCTCCCTGGTATCCTGCACAGCATCTTCTGGGACTATGAAATCTCTCCAGCAGGGAGAAAGCTTCAGCTCACGTCTAGGCTAGTTTTTCTGTAACTTACAGCCAGCGTGTACGTTATCTTCAGCAGCAGAGTCCTTCCTATCTTGTTCTAGTGCTCAATCAAAGGCAATGGCAAGAGCCTATGGTTTTTTGAAGGGCACCTAGGATCTCCCTGACTAACAGCCTGTAAGAAGATAGTAATATCAGGTGCTGGGGTTTCTGTTTAAAAAACCATGAATTTTCAAACCTTTTCAAAGTAATTTGAAAAGGTAATTAAACTACCCTTTTTCTACTGACAAATAAGTTTATGACTCTGTCCCTCTCCTGCCAAGTTTTTGTGAATTATTCCACACTGGGTGGTGAGAAAGCAAGCTGAGCCTCTCTCCAACAACAAGGGAGTCCGAGGAAAGTGAGCATTAAGTTGTCTTGTCAGGGGCGCCCTGAGAGGGCACAGGTAACAACCTGAGCCCCCCGGCACGTGATCTCGAACTCACCGAACTGTGTGTGTGCTTGTGTGTGTGACTCTTGCAACCTAAAATGACCAATATTTATGGACACATTATAATTTCCTTAATCAAACTCCTGCCTGTGTTTGTTTAGTAGTTTTGCATTATCAGTACTACAACCAGGATGTGCTGAGCCATTCTCCAGCCGCATCTCTGCCCGCACTGTGCATCTAAATGTCAACACGTCGTGTCCATTCCCTCTCTTGAGGTTTTCCTTGTTGTTTGGAAAGATGAGTGATATTTGGTCAGTTTGGCAACGCTCCAAAAATTAGTGGCCGGTTATGTAGATCTGTGTCTTTTAAAAGCATAACAGCAATAAAAAAAGATCTTTCTTCAAAGTGAAACCTCCCATATGCTGTCTGTGAGCGGGACTTGATGCTCAGGTGGATTTCCAGATGGCGGTGAAGATGGTGCAGCTGCCCTTTTCGGAGAAGCGGCACCATTACTGCCTTCCTGCTCACTCCAGGGTAAAGCACGCACTTGGTCTCAGTCTCCTGATACTTTCTGACAAGCGAGAAAAGCACCTAAATCGATCCAGCATACAGCTGCTGGAGAGGGGACAGAACGTGCGAGTGTTGGCGTTTGCTGTGAACGTAAACGGTGAACTTGAAGTAAGAATATTTCACGTGGCTCCATGGTTACTTTGCAATAATAAACAGAAGGGGTATAAAGATGTGAGCATATTTGCTAAAATTTATATGAGAGATACAGGGGATGCTTCTGGGAAGGACAGTTTAATCATTTGCATGTGAGCAACTTCAGAACATACTGAAGTAACGGCACCTGAGGTACGTCAACACAGGAGGGGCATGAGAACAGGTGTTCACACAGACAGGGGACATCAGGACAGGTGTTCACACAGACAGGGGACATCAGGACAGGTGTTCACACAGACAAGGGGCCTGAGATACAGGTTTTATTACAGAAGAAAATCTTGATTAAAGTATCAGCACAGAATTCAAAAGCTGCACCATTACCTCAAAAATAAATAAGTATCGATCAACAAGACAATACGTTGAAAGTCACCTCTGGAGAAATAGACACTTAATATATAAGAATAGTAGACAGCTGTTGACATTGATCCATAATTTGGGGGATTAAAATTGCAAAACCTTTTATACAGTTTTCATGGCTGTGTGTTTCCAGTTCATCTATGTAACCAATATGTTCTGGGACTCGCCCAGTCCCTTCCCCACAGTACTGCTATTACTGAAACATACTACCTACTGTGATGCCTAGCATTGTCTGTGGATTCTGATATTCAAGTCAGGTTCTTAAAAATTACAGTGTCTAGTGAACTGCAACCTGGGATCAATCTTTAAAACTTGCAAATGGAAACCATGAAAAACTAAATTTTAAATTTCTTTGTGAAGATTGGTAATGATAAAAATATGGCAGAGGGTATCTCCAAAAAAACGGAAGTCCCAGAAGAAAAGGACAGCACATGTTGAATAGAAAGAAATATCGTGACACCAGAGAATGAATTCACTATACACAATCACCCCCTTTCCACAAAGCAAGAATAAAAAGAGATAGGAGGGAAAACATACTTTCTCTGTTGCTCTGCCTCATGAACATCAACGACTAAGACACAGCAGCAAAGTGAGAATGGTTTTATGGGAGGATAATGGAGCCATGGTAGGGAAGTAACTAGAGAAGATTTCCCTAAGCAGAAAAGGAACTTCGTCCAGAAGAGCACACTAATTACCACACAGAAATAACAGCAACAACTACCCTGCCAGGTGTATCAAATGGAGGAAATAAGATTATAGATCTCAGGGACATCATTGTTATTTGTCATCTGTCTGAAATTACATTGAACTATTATCTGCTATTTTATCTGATACTCCTAAGCCAAGCCTAGCCACTGTTTACTGAAATGAACATGAAGCCTTTGAACTTCAAGGATGGAATCAACGTTAAACCCAACAAGGAAGGGAGTGAAGGATGCTAACAAGGCTCTGGAATGGGATGACTCAGAGGAACAGTTGGCTTTCCTCTGAAACACCAGACATTGTGTTCCCACAGAGGCTAGGAAGTTCTGAGGCTCTGAAGATCTGTATATAATGGCCAATGGGTCATTAAATGGGAGCATAAACTAATTACTTCAGGCACAAAATCCGAACTCCTAAAAATAGTCTCAATGGTGAAATACAGGAAAGATTTCAATTAAAACCCAAGACTAGAAAATTAAGACTATTTTCATTCTAGGTACAGATACGTGGCAGCAAGACAGTATAATTAAAAGGTATACACATTGCAATGGAAGAGATAAAGCTAGCAATTTTCGTGGTTATTAATGAATAAGGAAAAAAATCCAAGGTAACTAATTAAAAAACCACAACAGTTATATTCGAGGACACGAAAACATTAATAGTTTTACCATATATCAACAGGATCCAATTAGAAATTTTAATGGGATTTGAGATCTCATTAAATGTGAAAAAAAAAACATTGATAAAATAACCTGGGAATGTGCTTAGCAAATACACAGGAAGTTGGCAACACATTTAGAAAGAAGCGGAGCGGGGAACAAGAAGCGCCTTAAGGAACAGAGCACACAACAGAGTCCATGTGGCAAAGACCATTGATTTCATATCCAGCTCTGCTTCCATTGGTTCACAGTCAGATGTAGTCTAACTTAAAACTCACAGCCCAGAAAGCCATCGTAGGCCTGAAGGAGCTGACTGTACTTTTCTTTGGGGGGTAGTAGGTACAGAAACAGAATGCCATTATTTTGTCACGTGAACACTCTGTGAGTCTTTATACTCGCCACCACTGAAAAGCCCTAGGAACCTGGCAATGGATCAGCAGCCAGTGGATAAGCAAATGGCCAGTGAAATAGAATGGGGAATCTACAGAAACCCGTGTGTGGGTGAAAGTCTGCCTTATAGTCTGTGTATCACTTCACATCAATGGGGAGAGTCGTGGCCAGGACAGTGAGAGGTGACATAACACACTATGGGGTTCTTCAAGTCACAGATAAATGGCTCCTTCTGAGATAAAAAGGTGAAAGCAGGCCAAGCAAGAACAGCAGCACCCCTGGAGCCATCTTTCTCTGGCCTCCAGTATCTGGAGAAACCTTTTCAGAACTCTATAATTGCTGCAGCGCTAGGGAAGTACCTGAGGGAGAGTTCTCCACCCATGCCCACCCTCACTTCACAATGACTGACATCCACAGTTGGTCACAACCTGTCTTCAACATTGACACTTGAGCTTCCATGGCTGGCAACCAATCTCTACACTCTCCGTGCACCTTGTTAAAGCCTGCTGGCATTTCTCTGCCTGCTCCTCCTCTTCCTGGGATATCTGCCTCCTTCAAGTCTCTGCTCAGACATTGCCTTCTAAAACTTGGCTTCCCCCTTTCTCAGAAAAGATAAGGTCCCACATTGAGGTTGCATATTACCAACTATGGAAGACATCTTCTCCTGGTTTGTTTAACCATACTATGTGCATTTCCTCAAATGATCAGAAACTCCTGAGGATCAAAGCCATTGCTAGCTTACTTATTTCTTAGGATGGGAACATGATAGAGACTTAGTCTTAATAAATTTGATGGGGTTCTATTGTCAAGTTGACTGGGTCTCTTATCACTTAGACATCTCTAAGGGTCTAGGAGAGAGTTTCTAGGTTGGGTGAAGTGACCTGGAAAGACCTACTTAACATACAACAAACATGGGCTGGGCACTGGAGTGACTAAAGAGGAGAGAAGAATCTGAACCAAGTGTCCATCTTTCTCGGCTTCTCCTCTGCAGATGCACTGGGAAGAGCTGCCTCAAGATCCTGCCACCATGGCGTCCCAACCATGATGTGAACTGAAGACAAAATAAAGCCTTCCGTTCTTAAGTTGCTTCTGTTAAGTATTTTGTACATCAGCCAGAAGAGTCACTAATGCAATAAAATAGTGAGCGGTATTTGTAACTGCTTCCTCTTGGATTTCATAGTGACTTACAAATTGGTTCTGTTACTTCTAATGATTCATTCTACTAAAAAACTTGTATGACTTGCTTTTTGTATGTGGTGTGTGTGTGTGTGTGTGCGTGCACGTGTGTGTGTATGTGTGTGTGTGTCTGTGTGTGTGTATGTGAGTGTGTGTCTGTGTGTGTATGTGTGTGTGTGTCTGTGTGTGAGTGTGTGTGTATGTGTGTGTGTGTGTGTGTGAGTGTGTGTGTGTGTGTGTGTGTGTGTGTGTGTGTGTAGGCCACCACATCTATCTACCCAGCATTTACATGGGGATCTGAATTCCCTTTCATGCTTGCATGGCAAGTGTTCCACTGGCCAAGCAAGCTCCCTAGTCCCCAATCAGGTGATTTTTATTTTAACTATTAAAGAAAAAAGGAAGGAAGGAAGGAAGGGAGGGAGGGAGGGAGGGAGGGAGGGAGGGAGGGAGGAATTGTCAGAATTGTCATTTAAAAAGAAATCTCCCTTCATAATGGAACAGCCTCATAAGAAAAATAAAATAATGATGTTGTCAAACACACAAGCTGTGGTGTTCTATACATGAGATTGAAATTGCCCTGCTCATTCTCTGCATAAGCAATGATGACGTTTACTGGAAAGTGTTTCCATCTGATAGGTGTATCTATTCTCGGTATTTATTTGAGAATGTTCAGTTCCTTCGGTCAGTGCTGGAAAGAGGCTGATCATTAGGAATGTCACCCTGCACATCAGAGACGCTTGTCCTCCGAGCACCATGGCCTGTTATGTTTTAAGAGGCTAATGAAGTCTTCTTTGATGGCCAGGCTCTTTGAGTGCCCTTGGATGCTTGAGACAGCAAAGGACAGGACTGAGTTGCAGGAAGTTCCCTCCCTTACCTCATCTGTCGTCACCAGTCTCCATGGCCTTGACTGAGTCATGGAACTTGGTTAGGGAAGCAATTAGGGTATTGACAGGGCAATCGATGGATAAAAGCGTGCATGTGATTAACCCATCACTCACTGTTCCCATGGAGACTGAGACAAAGGCGTGGGAAGCAAAGCTACAGCTCTGACCCCAAATGACTCTGAACCGCCATTCCCCAAGGGCAACAAGACCCCAAAACACTTTCTAGGTTCTCAGAATTGGGTTGTGGATCTTGCTGAATAAAAGTGTAAACAACAGGCTATATCGGGGTTAAATACAGAACAGCAAATGATACATTGGACCCAAAAGATGCTGTTGTTTCGACTGTAATAGAACATTTCAATCAATCAATCAATAAATAATGTAATTTAAAATAATTAAAGGAAAATAGGATTGTATTCAAAACTTGTGTCATTTAAAAATTCCTGTCTTCCTAACAGCAGTTTCCAGTTACTTATTCTTTACTCGAATTCTGTGTAACAGTGGTTAGACTTCTCTGAGATTATCTTTCTATGAGGAAATGCTATAATTCAACATGGAGAACATTTCCCATGACAAATTGTTTCATGTTTTTAACCTCTGTGCTTCTTCCAGCTTAGCACTTGCCAACATACATTTAAAAGAAAAATAATATAGTGTAATTTCACAAATTTAGTAAATGATTAAAAAAAATCTTTAGGATCCGGGCATTCGTGGCACACACCTTTAATCCCAGCACTTAGGAGGCAGAGGCAGGCAGATTTCTGAGTTCAAGGCCAGCCTTTTCTACGGAGTGAGTTACAGGACAGCCAGGGCTATACAGAGAAACCCTGTCTTGAAAAACCAAAATAAATAAATAAAGGTTAGAAGAAAGGAAGGAGGGAAGGAAGGAAGGAAGGAAGGAAGGAAGGAAGGAAGGAAGGGAGGGAGGGAGGGAGGGAGGGAGGGAGGGAGGGAGGGAGGGAGGGAGGGAGGGAGGAAGGAAGGAAGGAAGGAAGGAAGGAAGAACATGAAAAGAAGGAAACTTCGGAGCCTCAGAATGGCACTTGTCAGAGAATCTTGTCAAGGATGTGAAGCCGGAGAAGGACAAGGGACCCACCCAAGGTTCCCAACAATTAACGTGAACCAGGCCAAGAGTTCAGCGCTCTCCTCTACAGCCTGGGGTGCACGGACCAGGCAACCTTCTTCTTCCCAGTCTTTCTTGCAATTTCTGGGAAGAGAGTTTCTTCTTGAATGTATAATATTTTCTATTTCTCAGTTCCTCTTAAGAAGTTAAACACATAATTGCCACTTATATCAATATGATCATAGGGGTTTTTTTTAGAAATTTGGGGGAAACATGTAGAATGGGGTGTAAAGGACTGACCCATGATGATCCCCACATTGCAGGAAGAGAAGTGAGGCTGTCTGGTTTTGTCACCAGTGGGACTCATGTCTTCAGTCTGTATCTTCCCTTACAACAGTCAATGCTCTGTGCACCCACGATTTGCTGCTCAGTGTTGACCCTCTTTAAGTACTTAATGGCATCCTCCCCAGACTTTCTTCCGTTAAGGCAAGCCTTCTCCTGTCTTGTTATTTATATGATCAGGAAATACTAAAACCTAGGCTGGAATTCACAACTAATGAGATGAGCTTTTAAACTTGTGTCCTAGTCCTAAACTGTCCCTTGGTAATCCTGGACTTATCCAACTCATTCACTATTCTAAGTCCTAATTTCCTCTCTGAAAGATGAGAAGACTATTATCTGGAGTAGAGAGAAAAGGTCCTTTGCCTGGGCCTTACAGCAAGTCCTGGATCCATTCAAAAGTATAAAATATCTCAGTGTTATTTGGTTACATTAACTATTCGTCAAAGAGTAGGCATTGATTGTGCAGTTATTTTAAATTCCTTGTTTTTATTATGCTGCTCAATTTAAAGACACCTTTATTTTATTGATTAATCTACTGATGCACTGTGGAACAATGTTGTAATGTTTTTTGTTTTGTTATCGCATTCATCGTAAAGCTATCTTAATACTAAGTTGCAGCGTTTATTATATTTGTGTAGCAGGTGCCATATAACTGTTAAGATTACCTCAAAGAGGCCAAAAGCAACTTAAAAAATAAATCGCTTCATACTATTATGGCATCTCTTTTCCTTTTAAATATCATCTGATAAAGATTAAAGTCAGTTATTTTTAAGAATGGTGGGACTTCCAGTGGAGGGATGGAGACATCAACCTACCCACAAAACATCCAAAGTTTGCCCTGCCTACAAGATGCACAGGGATAAAGATGGAGCAGAATTGCAGGAATGGCCAGCCAATGACTAGCCCAACTTGAGACCCATCCCATGGGAGATAGTCAACCCTTATACTATTAATGACATTTTATTATGCTTGTAGACAGGAACCTGCATAACTGTCTCCTGAGAGGCTTTATCCAGCAGCTAGTGTAAACAGATACAGAGACCCACAGCCAAACATCAGGCAGAGCTTGGGGAGTCTTATGGAAGAGTGGGAGGATAGGATTGAGGGAGCCAGAGGGGCCAAGAACACCACAAAAAGACCAACACTACAATAAAGTAACCTGGCCCATGGGGGCTCACAGACACTGAAACACCAACCAAAGAGCATGTAGAGTCTAGACTTAGGCCACTTACACATCTGTAGCAAATCTGCAGCTTGAACTTCATGTGAGTCCCCTAACAATTGGAGCAGGGGTAGGGAGTAGGGAGCTGTCTCTGACTCTTTTGCCTGCCATTGGATCCCCTTCCTCTACCTGGACTTCCTTGTTGGGTCTTCGTGATAGAGGATGCACCTAGATCTGCTACCACTTGATATCCTAGGGAGAGGTGGTATGCAAGGGGCATTTGAGAGGGTTGGGGAGGGGGTGTAGTTTGTGAGTAGGACTGGGAGAAGAGGAGGGTAGGGCCGTGATTGGATGTAAAGTGAACAAATAAATTAATTAATGAAAAAAAAAACCTATATGTGAAGTATTGTGAGAAGTGCATCTTGGGAAGGAATATCCCCTTCCTGTTTCCTCCAGGTTTCTATTTCTTCTTTCGACTGCTATCATGATGCCATCTCACCACAAGACTCCAAATGATGGAGCCGCCAACCTTGTGCTGAACCTCTGAAACTGTGAGCCGAGATAAATTCGTCCTCTACTAAGTTGTTCGGAATGTTCTGTTGCAGACACGGAAACCAATACTCACGCACTTTCATCAAACCCATGAAATTGTGAAGAGTGAAGCACAGACAGATAAACAGACAGTGACTGGAACTTGATGCTAGTGACAACAATAGAGAGAAAGGCTCTATAGACAAGAAGGGTGTCACAGTGTGGATAACTGACAGTGTAGTATATAACATTTGTTATATTACTGTAATAATACATGTTTGTTACATAATTTGTTATATTACATGTGTAGTACATGGGTATTTTTTATATTATGGAGTCTGTGTAGTACGTGGGTACTCTTAACATTTCTGTCTCAATGTAGTGAAGGGGCATTCGTTACATTTCTGTCTCTACTTCTATGTATCCTTTGAGTTTTCCACGGAATGCTTGAAAGGCAAATGTCAACAGACATTTGCAGGCCTGGATTGAGAGCCCCAAGAAGCTTGAGTCAGAAGAGCTCACCCTCTGTGTAATTGAATCGTTTGGTTTTAATGAATGCCTGAGTGCACACCCGTTAACCTTGGCCAACTCATCCTCTGGTGGGTCATGTCCGTCTGAAAAAACAGAAAACACTAACTCTACTTTATCTGTTCTTTCTCATGGGTACAGTGTCAACTTAAATGTTGTGGCTTTAAGGGGCATTAAATAAATGTGTAGCAAGCAATTTTCTTATTGCTATCCACTTATTAATCTGAATAAAATTTTTTTCATGTGTTGAACCTTTAGGTCGCCAGGACTTCTGTGACTCAAATGGTTTATGGTTCATGTGAACTATTATAAAACTGGTGTGTGTGTGTGATATGTATATGCATGTGCAGGTACAGCTGTCCTCACACATATATGTGAAGTCCATAGGTTTATATTGGGCTATCGAGTATCTCATGCCACCTAATTTTGAGACAGGATGTCACTGAGTCTGGAGCCCTCCACTTCTCCAAGACTGGCTGGCCAGCAAGCCCCTGAGATCTCTGTGCTGTGGTTACAGGTGTGTGTTGCCACACCTGGCTGTTCCTATAAGTGATGGGTGTGTAAACTCAGGGCCACAAGAATCACTTTGCTCTCGAGTCATCCCCACCCACGGCTCCCCAATACGAGGTTAACTACGGATCTCATCCATGATACCAGTGTTTGTTTCTAACAATTCTAAAAAGGAAGTAAAAGCAAGCAGCATGGCCTGCTGTAGTCTTCCTGACAATTGATAGATGCTGTTTTTAATGGGCTGCTTCCCTGGTGGACTGACCTTTCTCTGAAACTTCTGAGTCTGAAAAATTAGAGCCATCAATTAGGGCCTTTCCTGATCATTACAAGAACATTTGAAAAGGATAAATGGAACATACTGGCATCATAAGAAGTTTTCTCAATGAGAATGTGAGTACCCTGGAAACCCAGTGGCTGAACAGAGCTGCTCCCTGCCTTCTTCAAACTCACCTTTGTTCTTTCCAAATTGCACCTATAGCGTTTTGATCTTTTGTATACTTGAACTTCAAAGACTGATTTAATATCGGATGCCTTGGCAACGCTCTGAATTTTATAATGCAGGGATTGTGTTAACTGCCCTGAAGCATCTTACCCTTGAAAGGCTTTTAGGATCATGACAGTTTTTCTTTTATTAAAATATCAATTTCGTAGATGCATATAGGAAGCAGAATTACTTTCCTTATGAAGATCATTTAGTGGAGGAGAAAAGTTTAAAAGTATGTTAGGTTTTGAGAAAAGAAATGTTAATGTGAGAATTGTATGCAGCCATAATTCTCTCCACATTCCCCCAGGGCTCCACTGTCTGTGCCTTTGGAAAATGACATGCGACTCTTCCTTTGAACCGCTCTGTGCACTCTGATCTCCTCACTGATAATTGCCTTTTACCAAAAATTAGATTATTCTCACTCCCTTCATGAAAGCTTCCTCCTCTTTCCCAGCTCTTCCCTGATTACTTCCTAGCCTGAATCCTGCGAAAGGCCCGTTAGTTAGTTAGAGCAGCCATCTTGTCAGGAAGTCTGGTAGTCTGAACAAATGGCACCTCAAGGTCAAGTACTGGAACTTAGCAATGAACACAAATATTCCAGTTAACAGAGTAATCTATCGCAGACATTGATACTTGAGCATGAAGATACAACGTGTCAAGAGGCCCTGGGTGCCCTTATGCTGTTCTGCTTTCTAGTCCATAATCCATAACGGGCAACAAGCTTGTGCCTGAATAGCAATAATGACACTGCTTCCTTCACTGAAAAGGGTTTACCTGCAGCTTAGAGAGATGGCTCAGTGGTTAAGAGCACCGGATGCTCTTCCAGAGGACCTAGGGTCAATAACCACACGGTAGCTTGCAGCCATCTGTAACGCCAACTCCATAGAATCTAACACTCTTTTCTGGCCTAGGCAGTCACCAGGCACAAATATGGTGCAAGGACATACATACAGTCAAGACATACACGTTTGAAGTGAAAACAGATAACTATTTAAACAAGAGGAGTTTACTCAGTAGCAAGCTTTAACGTACCTAGCGCTGGAGATAAAATTCACCACACCCTCCATACCCTATCGTGCATGTGTGAGGAGATTCTTATCTCTGAGGATTAGCAGCAAGCAGTATGTGAATGGACCCCCAGTCCTGTGATGTCACTGTGAGCTGCATAGATTTAGGGCACATGCGCAGCCTCCTTAAGAGTGGACTCAGTTCACAAAGGCCCTGAGTGAACATGGAAAGAGTGACTCACAGGTAAAGGCTCTGAAGTCTCTGGCTTTGGGATGGACGTTAGGAGCCAGACAGACATGGGGGAGAGCATGGGACAGACACACAGACACTGGGTAGAGTATGGGACAGACTCACAGACACTGGGGAGAGCATGAGACAGATCCACATGAAGATCATTCATTTAACCACACTAGACAAATCCCATCATCTCCCCGTTTGGCAGAAAATAACTAGAATGTAAGTGGCACCTGTCATCATAGAGTCTCCTGGATATTGTGCAGATAGACTTCCTGGGGACCTTGTTTAAAATGTAGATTCTGCTTTAGGAAACCTGGGTCAAGCCCTGGTTCTGTTCTGCTTTGTTTCTCGGTGCCAGGTGTGCCACCTACCTAGTGCCACTCAGATGCCAGGCAAGAACTAGAGAGCATGGCTGTGTTTGCACTCCAAGTTTCTAGCAAGCTTCCAGGCATCTGAAATGCTGCAGGTCTGTGGGTCCCTCTGAGAGGAAACGTGGCATTCACGGTGGCTTGCAAACATCACCAGGACCTCAGTCATTTTCAGAGTGTTCCTTTTCTATTTTCAGAAGCACATAAATGAAAGATTCCGCACTCAGGTGATGCAGTGAAGACAATTGTGTTCAGTGGCCTGAAAGGAGTCAAGGGAGTATTTATAGCACTCACTTTTATTCTGTCTTGATATTCTCAGTTTGCACAGCTGCTAATTATGATTGTTAACTATGTGTGAGTAACTTTGCATGCAGTTGCAGTGAGTGGTAATAAAAGACCCGACATTTCTAGAAAATCGTTTGATGGTTCTGTGAAACACCAAAGTCTAAAATCCTGCAGTTTTAAACATTAGAAAATCTTTCTGGCCAGTGAGATGGTTGGATGGGTAAAAGGGGCTTGCTGCCAAGGCTAATGACCCTAATTTTGGTCCCCGGGACTCCCAAAGTACAAGGAAAGACGTGGTTCCCTCAAATTGTCTTCTGACCTCTGCCAAACACATTCCCGCATACAAATAGACACAAAACAAATAAAACTATAATAAAGAGGAAACTCTTTCAATTGCTTGCAAGTTTGTATAGATTAGAACCTTAATGTAAAATGACTATTCAGTCATTTTCCACAGATTACAATGTATATTGATTTACAGTTATTATTTCTATCTGTCCAACTTCCCACAGAGTTCATAAACAATTTTGCAAAGGCTGGGACATAGCCCACTGTGTAAAGTACTGGCAGTACGGAGCCTTGACTGTGGGGGCGGAGCATACCTGGCTGTTGCTGGGTAACTGTAGGGCGGAGCTTAGACAAAATCCTTATAACAAGTACCTGAGTTCAGATCCCCAGAAATCAGGTAGCACTTGGAATAGTAGCTTTCATCTCTAATGCTAGGGATCCCATGCCGGTGACAAAAAATTTCTGAAAGGATAATTTCTGAAATAGTTCCAACTAACCTGGCCCGTGTAGCAGCAAACAGCAGTGGGCTGTCTCAGAATGCAGGAAGACAAGGATTGCAGAAGGTAAGCGTCCCTCTAACCTCCATGCGACACATAGTGGGGAGGGGACAGTGTTAAGGGAGCTTTACAACTTTCTACAAATTTAGCACTTCTCTGGGTTCTTTACACTGTGAGCAGTGGTGGCAAAGGGAGCCAGGAAAGCAGGAAGTAGCGAACTACTGCCAGCATACAAAGGGACCACTCAGTCCAAGCAGAGATGTCAATAAACATCCCAGGAAATTGGATTAACAAAGAGCCAGGATTAGCTTCCCCATTAATCATGGCTTGTGGGGACATTAAGTAAGGTGGAAACTCATGATTCATTCATCCATTCAGTGTAGCAAGGACGCGGCATTGGGACCGATTCCAAAGTGCAAGTCCATGCCTCTTAGAAGCACTCAATAATGTGTGTTCCAATGAACTTGAGCCGGCCCCTTTATTGGGTGAGGAGATGCACAAACAAGTACAAAGGAGACCCCGGCCTCACGCAGTCCAGATGAATTACTAAGTTGGGTACCGAAGCCTGTCACGGCTGTTTGTTCCCTGTGTGAACTACACACTCACATGGAAGACTAGCGTACTCTAGTTTTAAGTCCTTTAACACATTAGGCAGAGGTGTCTGTCTTTGTGATTGTTACCTGACAGTACAATTTTGACTCTGTTAGCAAACAGGAAGTATGTCTTCTTTCCTTTCCAGCAGCTCTTTTACTCTTTGAGGTTGGCTGTCATAGAATGGCAGAGACTTCAAATTAAGCATGCAGTTCCTTTATGCCAGGTGTGTGTGTGTGTTGGCACATTATTTTAATTTTATAATCAAGATAATATATAATAAATGCATTTCACTCTATGAAATCCCTGATTTATCTAAGAGAAGGCAGAGTGAGGGAAGCCATTGGAGCAATTTGGAACTGTGAATTTTATCTGCCTTTTCTTGGGCAATCTGCTGATTAACCCGAATATAGCAAAAGGGATATTTATGGCATTTTGTTTCATCAGCTAGGCATGTGAGGGAAGAACAAAATTCCATTATTTGTAGATTTTCAAATGCTTTGAGGATTTTTGTGTGAACTGTGTATGGAGAGCTAATTTAGTTTCTCTCTATCTTTCTGTCTCTTTGTCTTTGTCTCTGTACTTCTGTCTGTCTGTCTCTGTACCTCTGTCTCTCTGTCTCTCTCTCTGTGTCTCTCTCTGTCTCTCTCTGTCTCTCTCTGTCTCTCTCTGTCTCTCTCTGTCTCTGTCTCTGTCTCTGTCTCTGTCTCTGTCTCTCTCTCTCTCTCTTTCTCTTCCTTATGCATGTAGGCAAGCACTCTGCCACTGAAGTACACCTCAGCCCACCCCAAGTCCCTTCTCTGTCCAGCACCATCCCCACCCCCCAGAGTTCCTCCCCTGCCCAGTGCTTCCTGTGGTCCACCCCATCTGGATAAAATGATGGAACTGCCCTCATATTTCCATGGTAACCTTCAAACAGCGATTGGGTGAATTTAGGCCAATTTAAAATCAAAATGGAGTAAAGGTTTGAGAATGTTATTTTTCTAAAAGGCATCAGGTAATTAAATTCTTTTTTCCAAGAAGTAATTTCGTCCTTCTTTGTGTTTAGTGAAATAAAACGTTAGGCAAGATTTTCCTGTTCCCCTGACAAGTGTCCAGATAATTAGTTTTTGGCCAAGGTGAATATGAGAAAGAGATATTTCCCTTAAAAGGCAACATAGTTGTAGTTAAGGAAGCAAAATGAATTAATATTTGAACTAAATGCAGTTGGGTGGAAAATGAGATCACAGTGTCTTGCAGGAGCACAGTCCTCAGAAAGGGTGAATCTCCATAGAGAAACACAAGTACCAAGAGCAGCAAGGAAAACCAGGAGGTTTCTAGATGTCAGACAGAGTTGTGACCAGTGAGGGATGGAGGAAGGGAGAGGAGAGAGGGAAGGAGGAAAGGAAGGGGAGGGGAGGGGAGGGGAGGGAAGGGGAGGGAAGGGAACACTTCCTGCTGGTGCCACATATATCCAGATTGAGGATTTGCCTGAACACGTGTTCTGTGTTGAGAGCCTACATTCTTCTGGAATATTCTGCCATTGAAGAGTAGCCATGACATCATCAACCCAGAACCGTGGGGAGAAGATATAAATCTGCACTCTCATGTAAAACCATCATTCATAGTTACAAACATGCCTAGGAATCTGCATTTGGAGGGGCCGCCTCTATCATGCACAGCGTTTTCTAAATACATGCTAGCTCCACACACTGACAAGAGTCCCAGGGGACTCACAAGTCAGGGGGTGTACAAGATAAATATCAGGATGCAGCTAGGTGTGGCAAACAGCGGCAGCTTGTGTTCTAGAAAACCTGAAATTGACACTTTGCATTCGTTCCATAAGTGGAAGTGTTTATTTTCAGTATTTTATCTTGTCCCTAGTCAGAAGTCTTAAAATGGTTTTTAAAATCTTGTTTAAGCCAAGGAGCCTGTTTGTGCCCAGCTGAGATTTTTGTTTTACCACTTCAGGAAACATTTTGATTCTCTAAACTGTTTTGGTATCAAAATATTAATAGCATGGTTTTAAAATATGTAAGTCGGGGTTCTCCAGGCATTGAATCCCTTGGCATAAAAACCACACACGGTCATCAGTTTCAGCATGAACCTCGATCCATTGGCCTGTTTCTTCAACTACTAAAGGCTCTTTAAAAACTGTTGTACCTGTTACTAATTGCTAGTGAGCACTTCACAGTGTAAATCTTTCCTTCAAGAGAATATAAAAGATGTCAAGCCTTCATTCCACAAGGATATGGAGTAAGATGCCACCCAAAGCCACCACTGCACTGAGTTTTTAAAAGTTATTATTATTTTTCTTGTAATGACTCAACTAGTTATAAACAAAATGAGAAAGTTGAGAACAGATCAGGGGTTGAACATGCTAATTATTCTTTCTTCTAACAGCAGCCACAGCTAATATCAAGGTGCCTCCATAGACAGAAAAACAGCAGATTTAATTTCCCTGCGTACCACACGACAGCCTTTCTTACAGCAAAACATTTTCTCTGAGAGCATCTTAAGAATCGGACATATGACACTTAATGAAAAAATTCTGTTTGCCTCAAAAATACATATAAAATATCTCGTAGCTGACATTGTACTTTGGTTTAAGGACCTAGAAAATATTTGGAAAGTCTAATTTCTAAAAATTGGTTTTCAAAAATACAATATCCCGTAGGGTAGAAAATAATAATCACACTTTACTTCTTAAATATTAAAAGGCATTTCCAAATACGTTTCTTCCAAGAAAATCGGGCATTGGTGATTCATAGTTTCAATCATGTGTAGATAACCCAGAAATAAATTTCTGACCTTGCTGGTGCATTGGACTGTGTCAGGAAACATTTTGAATGAAATTGTGAGAGCATGGACGATTACCCAGCATACCTTTCTTACTGAGAGCTGATGTCTTTCTTAGTGATAATTATTTAGATTGTTAGTTTTAGACTGATTGAAGCCTACTGCTTGGACAATTTTAATATTTTCCAACAAACTGTGATGTGGTTTGGTTAAATAAAATGAAATAATACTTGATATTTATGTTAGATCATAAACAATACAAGGATTATATTCTATCAAAATAAGAGAATATCAAGAGTCCACTTCCTAAGGAGATTGTATTTATGTTGCCTGGTTTTCATATCATGACAATATTTAATATTAAGTCCTGGGCTGGAGAGGTGACTCAGCAGTTAAGAGCACCAACTGCTCTTCCAGAGGTCCTGAGTTCAATTCCCAGCTACCACATGGTGGCTCACAACTATCTGTAATGGGATTTGATGCCCTCTTCTGGTCTGTTTGAAGACAACAACAGTGTACTCATATACATAAAATGAATAAATCTTAAAAAAAATTAAGTCCTTTAGACTTTCTTTCTTATATGTCAAAAGGATCCATGAAGTTCTCAGGGGAAGACAGATATGTAAGAAGGCATTCTGGCCATATTTTAGCAAACTTTCTCAACCTGTGGGTCAAGACCCCCAAAGGGATAGCATATCAGATTTCCTGTGTATCATATTACATTACGTAATGATGTATCATATTACGTCATTAATTACATTACTTACATTACGATTTACAAGAGTAACAAAATTGCAGTTATGAAGTAGCAATGAAATAATTTTATGATTGGGGTCACTACAACATGGGGAACTGTATTCAAGGGTCACAGCATTAGGTATGTCGGGAGTCACTGGATTAGAATCTAATGAACATGCTACAACTTTCTCAATCAATATAACGTGACTGGTGGCTGTGTGGGGATCCTAGAAGCGGTCATTTTACTTTTGGCTTCTCTGTAGACACACCCACTTGTTCTGTGTTCTTTCTGAGGGCAAGGCATTCTACCAGTAGGAACAAGGAAAGTAGGTCATGGATACTGAGTAAACAAATCTGCTCTCTGGAACAAGTTGCTTTGGACAACAGAAGAAATAATGGGAGTGTGACTATTCCATTGTCATGTAGAGTAAAGGTCTTAGTTTTGTATAAAGAAAGCAGAATCAAATAATTAGTTTGAACCACATGCAGTTATTTGAATGTAGTAACTTGGGGAATAGTGGGATCCTAATTTGAATAGGCAATTCCCTGGATAGCTACAGCTGCATCTTAAATTATCAAGGATGCCTCTCATTTTTTTTTAAGTTTAACAAGCTGTAAAAATACTGAATGACCTGAAAGCCATCAACACAACTCAGATACCTTCTTAAAATAATAATTGATTTTATGTTTCTCTTTACATTAATTTAGTGAGCTAACATTTTGTCATTACCAAAGGTGTTGCATAATTGCCTGTGTGATGCCTTACGGAGTTAATCACATAACATCCTTGATCTCAGCTGGGCAAATTAGCTGTCAAGGACACACGATTTCTAGGCCAAATTTAAACTACTATTTTCTCAATTTTATTGCCAAATATAAAGAGCTGTGATAGATATAAAAGACAATAATGTTGGTGCTTCATGAAGAACTGGCGGTTTCCTCCTCCTGAGCACTTCAAACTTTCAAGGTCCTGGCTCCACTCCGCTGTTCTCTGTCAGGATGCTTACAATCCTGAGCTGCAGATACTTACATACATGCAGATAAAACTGCTCCAAGTATTTTTATATGCTCATGAAGACACCTCTATAACACATAATTGTTATGGGTGCAGAGAAACTACAACCTGCTGGTCTCATGCAGGAGACACGGTGAGGCCATGAGTGGAACCTGAAGAGCTGAGAGCTCAAGCGTTAGAATGTATCCACTCTGAGTCAGAACTGGAAACACCAAGGGCTAATATTAGTTACTTCCCTGTTGACATGACAACAAGCTTGTAGATGTTGCAGTGATGTGGCCGGGACACAGCCAGAAAGTCCCACTCCTTCTGTCTTTTAAAAAAAGAAAATAATTAGTTAATTAGAAGTATGTGTGTGCATGTATGCATGAGTGTGTATGCGTGTGTGTGTGTGTGTGTGTGTGTGTGTGTGTGTGTGTGTGTGTGTGTGTGTGCATGTCATATTGCATGTGTGGCGATCAAGGAAACCTGTCTGGAATCAATTCTCATTTTCTACCTTATATTCAGGTCTTAAAAAGTTTCAATGTTGTCGTTATCCTGGAGAGGGCCATGTGCTTTATTCAGGATTCCACATAACGCTCCTCTGGAAGCATTCTTATAGGACACGCAGAAGTGACTTAAAGATAGCTGCACACCGCATAAGTCAGTCAAATCAGCAAATAGAATTAGTCCTGGTGTTCATGTCAATAAATTATGTTTATTCCCTGATACTTCTTGGTTGGCCACACGGAATTACATTTTCCTCACATTTTCTTCCTCTGTTTGTGTTGTCTTCTCTTTGTCCTCTAACAATAACACTTTGGTGTACTTAGATCAGGTAGCATTACCACGAGGCCTTATCAATTCTCTTCTTGAGGACTTTGCATCTAGGCTCCTTCCTCAGAGGGACACACTTGATCTCACATGGGGAGGGATGCTTAGTACTCCAGTTGTCCACACAATGGTGAAGTAAACCTGGCCACACTTACTTTCCACTTCATAGTTATTTAAGATGTATTTCATTTTTATTTGCTTGCATGTGTGTATGCAAGTATCTGCACGTGACGCAGATGAGCACAGCTGTCAGAAGAGGGCCTTAGATCCCCTGGAGCTGGAGTGACAGGCAACTGGGGACTGATTCGCATGGGGGATGGGAGAGAACTGGGAACCTTTGCAAGAGCAGCGAGAGCTGCTCCTCACCACCCACCCATCTCTCTGGCCCGTTGTTTCTCATTTCTGCAGAGTGATTGTAACAAAGACAAATATGATGAACGACATTAAAGATCAGTCGCCACGCCCACAGAGGAGATTCCAGACATGTCTGAGGGAAAGATGTGTGTAGAGGCTGAGCATCAAACATGGATTATTTCTCGGAGCAACATCATGTCAGTTCTAGAGATGAAATTGAATGGCGATCAAAGGAGATCAAATCAGCTTCCCTCTCAAGGCCCCCAGCCATGCCCTCCTCTCTTCTGCTTTTTCATTTCATTTCTATGTTAGAGAATCACTCCATTCTAACATTGCAAGGAGGGTACTGGAAGAGCTTGTAGATAGACTGGGCTCCCTTGCATAAAGATCGTATAAGAAGTTGAAGGAGTTTGCCACCTATCTGCTTTTCTAACGGATGTTCTTCCTTTCCAAAATCCTGAGTTGTCCAATTTTTCAAATATTAAAGGTTAAAAGAAGCAAACGTGGCTATTGTTATTGTAAAAAATTTAGAAATCTAAGCTATTGTTTCAGGGTTGGGTGTTGATCATGATTGTAGGGCATATGTTTGTATTACAGACATATAATATATATGTATTCATATATGTATGTATGTTTGAGCTACATACACAAATTATGTGCATATATACATAGCATGCATATATATACATGTATATATATATATATATATATATATATATAATGTATGTCCATATATATGTATGTGTGAATGTATATTAAGGCTGTGGGTAACTCACAGTGGCGTAAATGCCTAGGGTTTTTTAGGTCCTATATTCTTCTTTCAGTTATGAAACAAACAAAGGAACAGTTTTCAGGTCAGCCTGCCGAGCCCCACACCTCTAAGCCCAGCATGGTCTTGGGAGGGTGAAGTATAAGAAATGCCACAGGACTCAGACCACCTGAGCTGCAAAGTAAGTTCAAGACCAACTTGAGCTACAGAATAAGACCAAACAAGCCAACAGACAGAACCCAGAGTGTGTGAGCACTGCTCAGATCTACGGCCTCAATCTTCAGCAGCTCTGTGTTGGCACTGCACATCGATACTAGGCTGTTCTACAGGGAGCCAAATCTCTTTGATAAGTTTTGTTTCTCTTACAGGACTCGGAACTCCTCCCAGGCTGCCATTTGAAGTGTTTTCTGGATTATAAATGATGCAAGGGGTTTTCATCAATCTTTTTAGAGCTCATGATTTATTCAGTTAGGAAATATATTAGTTACTTCCCTTGTTGACATGACAAAATGCTTCACAGAAACAATGGAAGGAAAACAGGAGAGGGGGAGGAAGGGAGAGAGGGAAGGAGAAAGGAAAGAGGAAGAGAGGAAGGAAGGGTTTGTTTTGTCAAAATCCAGAAGTAGAGAGTTAAATGTTTTCTCCTTTGTAATCCCAGACCCCAGCTTGGGATCTTGCACCTCACATCTGGAGTCTGCCCTACTCAGCCACATCTGGAGTCTGCCCCACTCAGCCACATCTGGAGTCTGCCCCACTCAGCCACATCCACCCTGCTTTCACCTGGGTTCTGGGAATCTAACCAGTGTCTTAGTTGCAAAAAAGTACTTCATTCACTGAGTCAACTCTCCAAGCCAATAGTTAATAAACAAGAAGTTTCCTTTGTTCTCTTCAAATCCAATACCCTCCATGGCTAAATGATAATAAAGGTCACCTTAGATAAGTGCTTACTTTGTTTGTGTCAACAGCATTGGGAGTTTTATTTTTCCCTCATTGTTTGCAGATAGGAAATTGTTTTTGTCTGACAGATTAGTACTTCCTCCCAACGCATTGGCACCAAAGGCAACCACCAGTCAGAGTCCCTCACTAATATGAGATACAATTTTACCTCACTAAAGCTACAAAAAGTTGACCCTAATCTCAGAAAACAAGTTCCACTTTCTTCTCACTGTTATGACACCGACAAATTAATAGTTCTGGTTACAAACATCAGGATAGACTAATGCAGTCAGCACACTTGGGTCCCTAGAATATTTTATGCAAGGAGCTCATTTCCTCTTTTGAACAAATACACAAAATACAAAATTAATTAGTAACCGGATGTGGACTAATGTTTATGCTCTTCAAAATTCATGTGCTGAAGTTTGATTCCCAGTGTGACGCTTTAGAGGTGAATACTTCTTCAGGTAGTGGTTAGGTGGTGGGGAAAAGCCTTTGGAATGGGCTTAGTTGCCTTCAGGAAGACACAAGAGAGTTGGTTGCCGTGGTACATTCTGTAATCTTAAAACCCAGGAGACCAGATGGGAGGTTTCCAAGTTCAAGAGCTAGTCTATGTGCAAGTTAGATCTTTAGAATGTGAAGAAGAGGAGGAGGAGGATGAAGGGGAGAAAGAGAAGAAAAAAGAGGAAAGAGAATGAAAGAAAGGAGGAAGAGGGGTAAAAAGTGGAAGAGGAGGAAGAAAAGGAGGAGGAAGAGGAGGAGGGAGAGGAGGAGGGAGAGGAGGAGGAAGAGGAGATGATCAATTTTCAGGGATTACTGAGAAGCAGTAAGACTCCACCAGGACCGTAATGCCAGCGTCCTTTTCTTAGACTTCCCAGCCTCTAGATCTTTGAGAGATAAACATCTGCTGCTTGAGTATTTCAACCTAAGATTTCTCTGTTACGTCAGACAAAACTAAGGAAATTGTCTCTATCCCCACTTTAAGAGAGTCTGGCTAAAAGTACTGAAGTCAGCTGACATGCAGGATAAACATGCACATGGTTTTTAGAGTTAGTTATTCTAGATCTAAACAAGCATGCATTCCTTGGAAATGTTTCTCTTAGGTGCAGATTATTCATCTGTGAAATATGGTTAATAATATCTACAGCAACCAAAAAAAAAAAAAAAACCTGACAGCTTTTTGGTCATAAAAAGAAAACATTAAGAATAGCAAGTGGACTTTTTCTATAATATGTAATATTACCAAAATTTGGTAATAAGCCAAAGGATTAACATCCTGGTTAAATTGACGGTGTTTACAAATGGAAAGATTCTTAAGTATAAAAGTAGACAATTGATAGTGGATGAAATTCACAAACAGAAACATTCTTGAGGACCAGCGCAGCTGCTGTGAAATTCTCTTTCTTAGAAATGGGGAGCCTCACTTGTGATAGAGCAAGGTTAACACCAGTTGATGCACTAAAGTGGAAGGAAGAAAACTCATGGGTCCCAGACAAAGAACACGAGGCAACTAAGGCATATTGAAACCAGGAAATTTGTTTTCTCTGGGATTGAACCCCTTAATTTTGGTAACCAAATACCACATAGTCAGCCCTGAATTCATGTACATACAACCAACAATAACAGATGGAGCCGTTTGTATTTACATATGTAACTGTAACAATTGAAGACAAAGAGGCCACGGATTTGACAGGGAGTTATGAGAATACGTGGGAGGGGTTGGAGGGAGGAACGTGAAGGGAGAAAATGATGTAATTATTTTTCTAATTATAACAAATGACTGAATAAACATACTTGGCCTCAAACTTGTAAAAATATTCAATAGCATGAGTAATTATAGTTTCGAAATAAAGCACGGCCTGAAATTTTCCACTGATGTAATTAGCACAGCCGTGGAGAGGGGCACACGGTGCTGTACCATCGGATCCTGCTCACTGTGCTCGCTGTGCCTGCTTTTAAGAAGTGGTCATCAAATGAAGTATAAGAATTACAGGATTGCTATAATCATGGGCCTTGTCGTCCGTGTGTGTTGGAGGTGTGTGTGTGTGGGGGGGGGTGGGTACCTGGGTGTGAATCTAGGGTTTAGGTGAGTTGAACAAGGGACAAGCAATAGCTATAGACTGAGCTAAGCATTATAAAGGAAATGAACAGAGCACAGTGCTAGGGAATAAATGGGTCAGGCAAGACCACCCCAAGTAAGCCATATTTAGAGAGATGAAAAGTAATTGGATGTGTTAAGGGCCAAGAACTATATTCAGAATCAGAAAATGACAGCAGAAAAGTAACATCAATAGGCTTCGGGCTAAGGAATTACAGGGAGGGAAGACGTTGGGAGAACAGTCAAGGTGGGCGCTGCCGGGGGCCATTCCAGGCCCCATGGAGCGTGTGAGGGAGAGTCAACGAAACCCAAACAGATAGGAACCCTCCAAGGAAGAAGAAATTACACGATTGCCATGAATTCACAATACTGAATGAGTTTCACCATTTAAATAATGCTACCAAATCTAAGCTGTAGGTTGTCAACATTGATTTAACCTGTCAGATGGGTTCTGTTGAGACTCCATGGCATTTGATGGGCATGTATGAGACAGGATGTGACAGTGTGGGCTATCCTTAGATGCTCCTGCTTAGTTGTGGGAGCGATATTCTTATCTGAGTTATTTCCAACCCATGCTGTACTTATCACGTGTGAAGGCTGAGTTGGCTTGAATCCAGTATTCTCTTACTGGGACTCATACATGCAGCAGTCAGAATAACTGAAGCAGTGTCACTCGGCATTAGTGGAAAACACACATAAAAACCAATATTAACATTTGTCATACAGCTTCTGTACACTGACTGCATGTGTGTATTTGGATCATTATCAAATAGAAGCATCTAATGATTTCCACAGAGGATTCCCAGGGCCCCTGAGACTATGTCTCTGGCCCCCAGAGGGCAACGACTGATTTAAAACTTAGCATTGCTGATCTTCTCCAGAACAATGGATGGATATCAACATCTTGTGGGTGAAAACCTTACTAAGTTAGGGCTAGTAAATTCCACAGGAACTTTCAATTTTAAAAAGAAATTCTCATAACTTCTCTTATTTGTCTGGCTGAGTGTTTCCATTTAAGTCCCAAAGGCTTCTTTTGTCCAAATTAAAGGCAGACTTCAGTTCAACAAATGCCAAGTTCCCATTTGGCTCCTCACACCGTCCTACTGACTCTTTTTACTTCTAACTGAAACAGAATGCCAAGCCATTTCCGTGTTTAAGAGGCATGACCTGCAGTTAGAATCCAGTCAAATGATGTGATGTAGTTTATACTCTAATGGATTTTAATTAATTTTTAATTAAATACAGAAAATGGAATGGCTGGGCAAAATACAAAATTATAGGCAGCTAGGGAAGAGAATGCATGACATAGATTAGTGTTTGTCACCCGTACAGAATATGATGATATATGGACACACACAGGAACCAGTCTAACAAAGTCCAAGCTGTGAAATAGTTCATAGTGTGTATGAGGTTTGAAATTCACTTTTCATTTCTAGTGAATTGCAGATACTTTCTGGCTAGCTATCTGCCTTTGTGTATAGAAAATGTATTATTCGCATCAATCCATGTGTAGAGATTCTAAGTGGAAACAACACAAAACTCATTCCATTACCAGCTCCACCAACCTGTCCTGAGCACTTCCTCTGAACACCTTCTCGCAGAGCAGTCGGACTTTTCTCTATCACAACTGTTCCTCACTGAGACTCTGCCATCTTTCACCTCAGTGTGTGGGCAGTTCCTTGACAGTCAGCCACACCGCTACCGAGCAACTCGCACACTTCCCTGCGGCCACTTGCAGTTGGGAAATGGCAGGTGACTCATGGTGGCCAGTGAGGTCTCAGTGAAGATGGGTTGTGCATTTCTGGGGTGGAGTGTTTCACTCTGGGTGAAAACCACAGGAAATCCTTTCAGTCCCACCTGAAACACGGGGAGAATGTCCTTTCCTTTCTCTCTGTCACAATAACTGTCAGGGTTTGAGATAATGAGGAGATGGGGAAAAAAACCTCAGATCATCCCATGAGCACAACATACGATAAGCTCATAACCCTTCGTTGATCTAACCACTGAAAATTGTTTGTTTTACTGACATCACCCCGGCTTTTCTCACTGATGCTACAAACAGCACCCTCTGCAAGGTGCTGGATACACCTGTGAGTCTAGACCATCTTTGATAAATGCATCTGTGAGCCAGATTGGAAAGCATCAGTAAATACTTGTAGCTTCCACTTAATTTAGATCATACACTGATTAAATGCTACCTAGAGGCTGAGATTGTCATGCTTTTCTGATAGACAAGTGTCCAGTGGGATGATTCTCATCTGTTCTATCGAGTTCTGCTGAACTAGTGAGAGAAACCCCAAGCTAAGGAAAATATGAAAGTGCCCCACCACAGAGATGAGGGATCCAAGTCATGTGAGATGCCCAGTCCATCTAAGAGGACTAGAAATGGAGTCCTTGCAAGAAAGTGGCTTTCCGGATAGAACTGAACTCTAGGGGAATGGCATTTGGAGACAGCAGAGCACACTGCAGGCAAGTGGACCAGTAAGTCCAGGGGTTCGAGAGAGAATGTCAGCCTTGCAGATGCTGGGTGGGAGGAACAGGCCAGTGGTAGCAGTCGGGGCTCAGATGAGGCAGGGCACTGCAGCCAGAGATTTTAGCTTTAACCTAGGAAGACAGACATTATCTGAAGGTCTCTGAAGTTACACTCAGGTTGCTGTGAGGAAGACACAGCCTGGGGGTGTCTATAAAAGAGAAGCCCAAGATTTTTGTTTCAGCTTCCTGCTGCTTCTAAGTTAGCATTAACTACAATGACTTGGACCCTCACAATCTGTCTCAACTTGCCTACTAAAAATAAACCCTGAGTTATTCCAGGGGAGACATGTGCTGTCCGCACTGCTCCCTCCTTACCCGGGGGTGGGGGTGGGGACTGCTGACACCTTTTATCTGCTGAGAAGAAATAGTATCACGACCATGCACACAGAAAGCTCTAGAAGCCATTGTTAGCTTTCCTCCCTGGTCTCTCCTGAAGCTCCTTGTGGGGGAAGCTCCTGATGCTAAAAATAGATTGACTTCCGGTGAGAAACATTGCTTTCCTGCTTTGTAAATGAGTGAAAGCATGGATTGATCTATCTCCTCTCCTCTTGTGGCTGTTGAAAAGTTTAGGGCAGCTCTAAGTCCCATTTGAAGGACCTGCCCAGGGCAGCAAGCACACTTAGGTGTGTCCCCGGAGTTGTTTCTGGTGTGGTGTTTGTCTCTTGCTCTCATTTGAGTCATGCTAACAAGTGTACTGCCTGTGTTGTGTTGTCTCACGGGTCTGTTGTTTCTAAGTGTGAAATGAGCCGATAACTCTAAAACACTTCTTCCCTGTCAGCAGCTCGGTAAGCACCGTAAGGTCAAAGCAAGAGGTTTTCCAAGATGCACTTTTAGGAAATATTAAATATAGAAGCCAAACGATATTCATGTATTTTTTTTAAAAAACATCATTCACTGGCTCCTTAGCCTGTGCCAGGTACTGGAAGGACCACGGCGAGGCAAAGCCAAGGTGGCCTTTGAGGAGCTCATAGATCAGTTGGACAATAACCGGATAACTGAGAACTGGTGAACCCCTATGTCGTGGGCTGGCCGGTTTGGCTCCTCCTCTTCCCTGACTTCTCTGAGCTTCATTTTTCCGCAAGTGTGAAATATCAACCCTACCAGCGGCTGCTCCGGGGGCTGCTCTATTAAATAAGTTAGTAAGGACACAAACTCATAACTGTGCCTGGTAGAGTAATTTTATTATTATAAATTGTTATTACTATAAAGAGAATTTGGCCTGGAGCAGTACCCAAAGTGCTCCTGTTCAACAACTAGCAAGAACTCAAAGCCCTCATTTTCTTATTTGGTGCTAAACGAAGTTATGTATACAAGTTCTGTACACAATTTGGAATTTATGAGATTCTAGAGCCAGAAGACATCTTGGCATTCATCTCAGGCAGACTCCAAATGGGATTTTAGTGTTAATCAGTCTCTCTCTCTCTCTCTCTCTCTCTCTCTCTCTCTCTCTCTCTCTCTCTCTCTCTCTCTCTCTCTCTCCCTCCCTCCCTCCCTCCCTCCCTCCCTCCTTCTTCTCTTCCTTATCACCACCACCACCACCACCACCATCACATCACCATCACCACCACCATCACCATCACCATCACTATTGTAATTATGTACACGAGCATGCCACAGCCTGCATTAGGAGGTCAGAAGACAATATTGTGAGGTTGATTTTCTTCTTCTGCCTTTAGATGGGTTCCAGGGATCAGATCCTGGGGTCAAAGGCTTGTATCGTTGGGTGGCAAGCACCTTTTCTAACTGAGCAATCCTTCAAGCTCCTCTTGCTTCTTTCTTTTCTTTTAAAAACACTTTGGTTGTATGAATTAAAGGTCTCCTGTAACAGAGACTGGTTTTGAACCCTTGACCTCCTGTCTCCATTTCCCAGCTGTTAGGATTATAGTCATCGCCTCTGTGGCTGGATCAGGGTTGTACTGGCTGGTTTTGCATAGCAACATGACACAGCTAGAGTCATCACGGAGAAAGGAGTCTCAGTTAGGGAAACTGTAAGATCCAGCCGTAAGGCATTTTCTCAATTACTGATCAATGGGAGGGAAGCCCAGCCCACTGTGGGAGGTCTCACTCGGGCTCATGGCTCTGGGTTCTTTTTTTTTTTTTAAAGGAAGCTATAGGAAACAAGTCAGTGTTTTGTTTTGTTTTGTTTTATGGAACCTGGGACCAGCCACCGTGTGCTGGGCCATTGTACACCAAGGGGTGACTTGTGCAACAAGTCACCCCTCCATGGCTTCTGCAGCAGCTCCTGCCTCCAGGTTCCTGTCCTACTTGAGTTCTTATCCTGACTTCCTCGAATGATGGATTGGGATCTGGAAGTGTAAGCCAAATAAACCCTTTCCTTCCCAACTTGTTTTTTTGGATTTTTTATTTTGTTTTGTTTTTATGGTTGTTGTTGGTGGTGGTTGTTTTGTTTTGTTTGTTTTGTTTTGTTTTTGTTTTTTTGCCATAGTGTTTTGTCATAGCAAAAAACAAAACAAAACCAAAACCCAAAAACCAAAACCCCAAACCCCAAACCCCAAACCCCAAAACCAAAAACCAAAACCCAAAACCCAAAACCCAAAACCCAAAAACCAAAAACCAAAAACCAAAAGCCAAAACCAAAAACCAAAAAAAGACAAGGGTTAAGAAAAATTGTATAAGAGGAAAAAACCTGAACAAAACTAAAATCTAGGTTTCCATCCTGAAAGAATAGACAGTGTAGCAATGTTCAATTTGCCTGGCATATACTTTTAGCTCCCGACCTGACAGAAGCCTAGAGTCAACCGGGAGGAGGGAACCTCACCTGAAGAATCGTCCAGATCACATTTGGCTGTGGCCTTGTCTGTGAAGCGTTTTCTTAATAGATAATTGGTGTACAATGGCCCAGCACACAGTGGCTGGTCCCAGGTTCCATAAAACAAAACAAAACAAAACAAAACAAAACAAAACAAAACAAAACAAAACAGAAACAGAAACAGACAAACAAAACAGGCTGAGCAAGCCATAGGGAGCAAGCCAGTGACAGAAAAGCCATGGTTTCTGCTTCAGTTCTTGCCTCCGGGTTCCTACCCGGAGTTCCTGCCCTGGCTTTCCTAGATGGCGGACTACAGCTCTAAGCTCCAACAAACCCTTTCCTCCGCAGCTCTCTTGGTTGGAATGTTTTAGTCCAGCACCACTATGAAAACTAGAGCAATTTCTGAGACATTTCAGGAAACGTACTAAGCTCCTTATTCAGTATTCACGCAATGATTTAAACTTCCTTTCCATCTCAGGACAGTGTATGGTAGGAGCTGTGGTTCCTATAGTAAGGGAGAAATACAAAACCACCATGCTTCAGGGGCATCTTTTGTATTGTAAGTGATAGCTTTATATAAATAGGAAGCATGACACTGAAAAAAAAATCTCTTGTTTTCTCCATTGTACCTAACAAATCACAGGCCTAAGTAATAAGAGGAAATAAAGATGTCCATAGGTAATAAGAGAAAATAAAGATGTCCATGGGAGCTAGAGAGTGGCAAGCCCTGCACTATGTTAAAATGTTGCGTCCTTCGTTGTATTGTGAGAATTTTAAACAACACTGTGCTTCTACGGACAACTAATTTCCCCAACACAACTAAGAGCCTATTTCCTATGCTTCTGGTGATGATGTTGTTAGTATTTAAAGTGGATCATCATTCACTTGAGTCAGTCATCATGGCCACTTTAAATTTTCCCTTTTCATCTACATGCTTGCTTCTATTTGGATATTAAATATTCTCAAGAGCTCGTGTGTTATATTGCTTGATTCCCAGCTGGAAGGAACTGTAAAGTATGGGGTGGATCCTGATTGAAGGAAGGAGGTCTCTGGGGGTGTGTCTTTGGAGGACTGTATCATGCCTTGACCCTTTCCTGCTTCCAGTCACCACTTCCTATGCACTGTGATGTGAGCTGCCCTGTTTTGGGGCTGGGCTTTGTCTCCACCAAATTTCTGCTGTCATGATGGTCTGGCCAACCTCATCAGGACTGTATTAGTCACTTTCCTGTTACTGTGATAAAAATATCACAACCCAAAGAAACTTATGAAACAAAGAGTTTGGGGGCATATGGTTCCAGAGGGATAAGATGTGATTAGGGTGGGAAGGCGTGGTAGCAAGCATCAGGAATGGTGGCAGGAGCTAGAAACTGAGAGATCATGTGCTTAGCTGCACACATATAGCAGAGAGACTTGGTATGGCTGTAAACTCTAAAAGTCAGCAAGTATTCCCTCCAGCAAGGCTGGACTCCTCCCCACAGAGCACTCCCTGAGTCTGGGGGTGGGGCGGGAGTCGTTCTCAACCACTCCACCACAGCATCCAAGCAAGTGTGGATTAAGCCATCTGAATTGACGAGTCAAGATAAATCCTACCCCCTTTGAGTCATTTTCTCTCAGGCATTTTGTCACGTCCACACAAAAGTGCTAACATGACATATTTATATTAAAGATGGAAGCAGGTACATTGGGAGTATCAGTCACTCACAGCTGGTCTGATGCCTCATAGCCTGCAGCTATTGGCTTTGACTTGGGGTATACTCTTTGTACTTCCCTTTGGGATAGCTAGTAACAATATTTGGGATTAATAGAAGGAAAACAACAATTACTATAATGATTTGTCTATCTGGCTTCTGTAAGTCTTGCCTTAGTTTAAAATTCTTTTGAGATTTATTTTTATGTGTGTTTATGTATGGCTGTGTATGTGTGTGTATCACCTGAGCTCAGAAGAGGGCCTTGGGCCAGGCAGTGGTGGTGCACGCCTTTAATCCCAGCACTTGGGAGGCAGAGGCAGGAGGATTTCTGAGTTCGAGGCCAGCCTGGTCTACAGAGTGAGTTCCAGGACAGCCAGGGCTACACAGAGAAACCCTGTCTTGAAAAAACAAACAAAAAAACAAAACAAAGCAAAAAACAAAAAACAAAAAAAACAAACAGAAAAACAAACAGAAGAGGGCCTTGGATCCCCTGTAAGTGCTGGAGTCAATAGATAATAATGAGGTGCCCAGTGTGGGTGTTGGAACTGACTCCTACTGACTCCTACTCCTACTCCTCAGAAGGAGCAGGAAGTGCTTTTAACCACAGGGCCATCCTCTCTCCTGCCCCCAGACTCAAGGATTGAAAGAGGGATGTCTGCTGCTGGCGCTGTATTGGTTAGTTAGTATTCAGAACTTCATTAGTATATTTATCTGCATCTTCTCCCCATCTGCAATCACACAGAACTTGATAGGATGTAAGACCTCCAAAAACTAGAACTTTCATGATCATGTTATTGATCCTCACAGTAGTGGACAGCATGGATGCTCAATAAAGGCAGGTTGGTTGGTGCATGGATGGATGGGTGGATGGATGGATGGATGGATGGATGGATGGATGGATAGATGATGAAAGGGTGGATGGATGGGTGGATGGATGGGTGGATGGATGGATGGATGGATGGATGATGAAAGGGTGGATGGATGGATGGATGGATGGGTGGATGGATGGATGGATGGATGGATATATGAATGGGTGGATGGATGGATGGGTGAGTGGATGGATGCATGCATGGATGGATAGATGGATGGATGGATGAATGGGTGGATGGATGGATGGATGGATGCATGCATGCATGGATGGATGCATAGATGGATGGATGCATGAATGGATGCATAGATGGATGGATGGATGGATGGATGGATGGATGGATGGATGGTGAGAACCAAAACTACAAATCTTATTTCCTGTGGGATGTTTTATAAGGGCCAAGGCTGGGCACTGAGTATTGACATCCATGTCCTCATTTAACCAGAGGGGAAGCTTTTAAGTTCTCACAATTGCAGCCATTTTGAAGAAGTGTGGATTCCAGTGGCAAATGAAAACAAGCTTAACTGAAATATGTTTCCTTTTTTTTATTTTAGTTCAAGGTAAGGAATTTTAGTCAAGCATAAGGCTCAGATTCTCAGTCTTATTTCCTTTAAAATGGGAATAATGTGTTAATTTTTCAAGGTTGATGCAAGGAGTCAGCATGAAGATAGATTTCATAACTCCTGGCGTGTAGCTTTCAATCCTTTGTTCAAGTACAGCAAGTTAGAAATATAAATATTATTCATTGCTAAGATATCAGTGGCTAAGGAAAATAAATATATAAGGACAATAAATAATAATCTAGACAGGAAATCACTTTTCTATTTAATACAGCAGCTAAAACACCATATTATTTCAGGGATAAAACAGTACCTTTCTATTAAGGACAAATACTGAAGTTAGAGATGTATTATAAGCAAAGAAAAATAAGATCCAATAATTCCTGCTCATGGGTACCCCAAAATGTATGAAGCTCCCTGAGATAAGCTTTATCACATTAGTTACAGAGCTGATCTACTTCCTAGGAGAGCAGTTGCTAAAAATACTCTTGTCTATATTTTGTATGATTTTTCTGTAATTGCATTTTCTATTGTTGGTGTTCCCCTGGGAAGGCAGAGGATGGAGTCTGTTTTGCAGTGAATATTCTCAGGGAAGAATGGTGTGGAAAGGAGTAAGGGTGTCATAAGCCTAAGTCTGTGACTCTAATTTCACATTTTTCCTTGTCTGAGACACAGAAGTCCACACAGGACTGACAACGGCCCTGTGTCACAGCCTATCTCTTGTGTCACCTGGACCCAATATGCTGTTCCTTTAAGTGCAGAGTCCTCTTTGATGTAGTGATTAGTCATAATCTCTGGAAATACCCGATCCTTGGAACAGCTGGAGAACATCTAGTCCTCATCTGGGCTTCCTTTATGCACTTTTGTTTCTAAAATTCTGTTCAGCAAACAATTCTCTTCTTGCCTTTCTCTTTATAACTCAGAGCTAACACGTTTTTGTACCTAAATAGTTTGTGCTTATTTTCTTACTGTCAAAAAAAAAAAAAGGTGATGATCCCAAGCTCATTGTTCCCAATAACCTCAACTGAAAGATTAAAGTAAGAATTCAGTGATAGTTATAGTTCCATAACTATATCTGTGTTTCTGTTAAAATTAATTATTCATGTGTGGTGGTTTGAACAGATTTCATAAGTTTGAATGCTTGGCCCATGGGAAGAGGCACTATTTGAAAATATGGCCTTCGTGGTGTAGGTGTGGCCTTGTTAGAGGAAGTGTGTCACTGTGGGGGTAGTCTTTGAAGTCACCTATGTTCAATCTTAGAAAGGAAAAATACAAAATGCATGGTTCTCAAGGACTAATGGGGCTCCATGGAGTGGAAGAGAACTAAATCTCATGTTCAAGGATATTAAATAGAATTAAAGGAGTGGTGCCCTCAGTACAAGATCCACCCAGTAAAGCTTATTGTTTATTCCTTTGTAGTTGAACAAGGGATTGTTATATCATGTTAGGCATGATTGTGACCTATTTTTGTTTTCATTTGGACATCAGGAGATACTATTGTGTGTCAAGCCAACAAGTGATTGTGATGGCTACTCTCAGTTGTCAGCTTGACTACATCTGGAATGTGCTATAACTCAAAGTGCAGGGCACACTTGTGATCTAGATCTTGAAGCATAGTGGCTATGTTTATAACAATCTTGTAAAAAGGAATTAAAGAAAAGCTTAGGTCCAGGCATGGTGGTAGATGCCTTTAATGCCAGGAAACAGAGACAAGCAGATCTTTGAGTTCAAGGTCAGCCTAATACAGGTCAAATTTCAGGTTTAGAAAAAAAAAAGAGCTTAGGTCTAGGGGTGGTGCTATATGCCTTTAATCCCAGAACTCAGGAGAGAGAGGCATGCAGATATCTGAGTAAGATGTTGTAGAATAAGGGGCCGTGCTCCAGCCTAAGAAAGCAGCAGAATTTAGCAGTTTTGGGCATGTGACTCTGGATACAAGAGGTAACTGGGACAACTGATGCTGGTTAGCTGGAGCTAAGAAATTAGAGGTGATTAAGAAGAGACCAGCATCACTGAGGTGAAATCTTCTGGGAAGTGTTTTCTGAGCGCACAAAGAAGCAGTATTCCAGAGATATACAATGTGCTAGTATCTGGACTTGGAAATGTGTAAGAAAACACAAGTGGAACTGATTTTGAAGGTATGGAGGGGTCATGGAGAGCACCTGAGGCTTGGCACTGTCAGAGGCCATAAAAGACCATCGGTGAAGGTGCAGCCTCGGTGGCAGTTGACAGCCCAGGAATGAAGGGGTCATGCAAAGAAACTGCAGCTTGGCACCATGAAGAGAGCCTAAGAGGAGATATTGGTGAAAGTGCAGCTTAGTTGCAGTGGAAGACCCCAGGATGTTGGAGATTCCAGTATCATGGGATGATCACCAAGAACAGCAGCAGTAGCAAAGTAGAATTAATCAAAGCCTAGTGTGCTACAGAGAGCAGAGCTGGAGAAGTGACCCAAGCCCTTTGGAGGAGCCCAGAAGATCATGTGTGGATCCCATACATTAGAACAAGAAGCTGTAAAGCTGAAGTTGCCTTGGAGACCCCAAGACATTAGAGACACCAGAACAGTGGGATATCTGCTAAGGAAAACTGCTAACAGGAAGTGGGACCAATTGTGCTACAGCCAACAAAGCTGAAAGGACTTGGACATCAGACATAGGGATGCAACGTTTGGAGTTTGCCCTGCTGGTTTTTGGTCTTGAAATGGTCCAGCATTCCCTCACTCTGCCATTTTGAAACAGTAATTATATCTTGTGCCATAATATGATGGAAGTATGTTATCTGCTTTTTTGATTTTTTTTATTTTATGGGGGATTACAGTTAATAGATTGCATGAATCTCAGATGAGACTTTGAACTTCAGACTTTTAAACATGATTGAGGCTGTGATAGACTTTGGAGAGTTTTGAAGCTGCACTAAATGCATTTTTGAATTACATTATGGCTACAAGCCTATGGAGGCCAGGGAGTGGAAGGTGGTGGTTTGAATAGGTTTGGCCCCCATAGACTCATGTGTTTCAATGCTTGGCCAATGGGAAGTGGCATTATTTGGAGATGTGGCCTTGGAGTAGGTGTGGCCTTGTTGAAGTAGGTGTGGCCTTGTTGGAGGAGGTGTGGCCTTGTTGGAGGAGGTGTGTCACTGTGGAGCATGTTTTGTAGTCCTATGCTCAAGTTCTGCCTAATGTGGAGTCAGAGCTTCCTCCTGGCTGCCTTTGAATCAAGATGTAGAACTCTAAGCTTCCCCAGCACCATGTCTGCTTATATGCTGCTTCCTTGCTTCCCACCATGAAGATAAAGGACTGAAACTCAGAAACCGTAAGGCAGACCCAAATAAATGTTTTCTGTTATGAGTTACCTTGGTCATGTTGTCCCTGCATAGCAATAAAACCATAAGACAACTTGTCTGACTTATTTTTCTACATTCTAAGGAGGTTTTAATTATGATTGAAGTCTGATTCAGTTGAATCCAACATCTACTGGTAAGCAATTTGTTAACTAAGAGAAAGTAAAAATCAATCAAGCAAACAAACAACAAAAACAACCCCCACAGTTCTCCATCCATAACAGCCTGTCTCTTGCATTACTTCAATCCAATATGCTAGTCACCTAAGTGCAGAATTCCCCTGAGATACTGATCAGTCATAACCTCTGGAAATACTTGATACTGGGAGCAATTGGAGAACATCTAGTTCTCACTAGAACCCATCCAGTCATACAGATGGTTGGTTATGACACCACCTCCTCTTCTTGAGTAGATAGTCTGTTGTTCATAGTCTCCACAAGCACTAACATTTTGGCTGTCCTGGGTTTCTCATCTGCCAATCTGACCCTGATTCTCATACTTTGGAGTGCTGAACTCTTAGATACAGTAGTACGTTTTCTGTAATTTCTTAGTCCTTTACTCCTTTACAGGCCAAGATCCCACTGAGCTAAGTTTCCATCTTGTGAAAAAGGAATTAAAGATAAATCTAGGTCCAGGCATTGGTACATGCCTTTAATCCAGCACTCAGAAGACAGAAGCATGAAGATCTTTGAATTCAAGTTCAGCCTGATCTACAGATTGAGTTTCAGGTCAGCCAAGCTAAGCAGTAAAGGAAACCATGGAAACAGAAAGCTGGGGATGTAACTGGATGAGGGGTCATGTTCCAGCCCCAGCAAGCAGCAGACCTTGGCAGCCTTGGCCACGCGGTTCTGGCTTTAGAATTAAGGACAGAAAAAGAGGTTAAGGAATCCCCCTTCATGACTAAGACAAGTCACTGAGGCTAGGAATGTGGCAGGGGTGTCCCTGCATGGAGGCCCAGAGAGGCCAGTGTGTAAAGCTATGAAGGCAAAGCCTGGCTTGCCTTGGGGACCCCAAGAGGTTTGAGATTCCAGAGCTAAGGGATACCTGCCAAGGAAAGCTGCTAATGGGGAGTGGAACCAACCCAAGAGAAAGAAGTTTGTTGAAGACAACAAAGCTGAAAGAAGTTGTAAATCTGAAGCGCGCTTTGATATCAGACATGGAGATGCAGAGTGTGAAGCTTGCCCAGATGGCTTCCAGTCTTGCTTTGGCCCAGGGTTTCCTGACTATGCTCCCTTTCTTCCATTTTGCAATGGTAACGTGCATATTATGCTATTATATGTTAGAAGTTTGTGATTTGATTTTTGCCTTTGATTTTATAGAACATTATAGTTTGATTGTGTGAGTCTCAGATGAAGATTTTGAGCTTCGGCCATTTAAACAAGTTGGGGACTTTTATGGTTTATGGGGTCTTTTGAAGTTTGACTAAATTCATTTTGCTTTATGATACAATTACAAGTCTATGGGGAGCCAGGGAGTGGAATGTGGTGGTTTGAATGTAATTGTCCACTCTAGGCCCATAGAGAGTAGCACTATTAGAAGGTGTGAACTTGTTGGAGTGGGTGTGGCCTCCTTGAAGGAAGTGTGTCACCAAGGAGATGGACTTTGAGGTCTCCTAAGTTTAAGCTATGATGAATGTGGTATACAGTCCCCTGCTACCTGTGGATGGATCAAGATGTAGAACTCTCAGCTCCTTCTCCAGCTCCATACCTGCCTGCATGCTGCCATTCTCCCTGCCATGAAAATCGACTGAACCTCTGAAACTGTAAGCCAGCCCCAATTAAGTGTTGCCTTGGCCATGGTGGCTCTTCACAGCAATGAAACCCAAACTAAGACAGGCTCTTTACATCTATCAGTACAGTGAGTTCTAACCATGACCAGTATGGTGGTCTATGCAACCCAGAGTGACCCAAGGGTCAATGTGGCTTCAGGTTAAAGTATGTAGCTCAGACTCACAAACCCTTGGCCTCAGCCCCTTGAGTGCACCACCACATTTGCCCTATAAAGGAGACTTTCACTTTCACTGAAGGCTTCCTAGAAACAGGAAGTGAAGATGAAGACGCATTCAGGTTTCAAGTCAGTGTTTTGGTCTTGCATGAGTCACTGGCTACGAGATATTAGTCAGAAGGGCAAGAATAAAACTTCATGTCCAACTGTAAAGGCGAACACCAAGTTTATCCAGAATCTCTGTGGTGTGGAAAGGCTGGGTTTAAGGTGGAAGGCTGGATTTAAGGTGGAAGGCTGGGTTTAAGGTGGAAGGCTGGGTTTAAGGTGGAAGGCTGGATTTAAGGTGGAAGGCTGGGTTTAAGGTGGAAGGCTGGGTTTAAGGTGGAAGGCTGGGTTTAAGGTGGAAGGCTGGGTTTAAGGTGGAAGGCTGGGTTTAAGGTGGAAGGCTGGGTTTAAGGTGGAAGGCTGGGTTTAAGGTGGAAGGCTGGGTTTAAGGTGGAAGGCTAGGTTTAAGGTGTAAGGCTGGGTTTAAGGTGTAAGGCTGGGTTTAAGGTGGAAGGCTGGGTTTAAGGTGGAAGGCTGGGTTTAAGGTGGAAGGCTAGGTTTAAGGTGGAAGGCTGGGTTTAAGGTGGAAGGCTGGGTTTAAGGTTGACGGGTGAAATGGATAATGAAGCTGAGGCAATAGGCAGTCTTATCATATTAAACAGATCATAGCAACTGGCCAGAAGCGACAGCAAGTGTGGGGAACACGTATAGATAAAAATCTATTCATTAAAAAGCTAGCTCCCTGACTGAAAAAGAGGTAAAAGTCACGTTAATGTCACCCTCTGTGCTTGCATTCAGTGTGCCAGTCACCCTGAGTATCCCTGATACCTGGCTGTTTAGAGATTCCCTTAAGGGAAAAACACTCTTAGAATAAGTCTTTCCTTAAGAAGACTGAATTGTTTTTCCCTTTGATCTACCAATGAGGAGAAAGAAACTGGTAGCAGTCGGTGCTTTTCTAGATTGGAGAGCTTAATCACCCTCTACCGAAAAAAGAATTTTCTGATGTGAAGGCGTTAAAAGCTGGATCAACCTATGGGAATACGGATATAGAGTACCAGGCGGTTTTAGCAAAATGATCGTCTTAGATTCTCACTTAGAGCCTGTGACCTACCCAGCCATAGGCTCTGGGTGCTGTTAACAGCACCAGGCATGAGATCTGTCTTGTGAAGTGGGTCTTAAATCCAACCATCAAGCAGTTGGTTATTCCCAGAACCCTTGTGTGACTATTGCAATGACATACTCATCTTAACAAGTTCATTATTGTGACTCACAGAGCCCACATTTGGGCGGGAAGCTCCAATCATATGCATAGCACCTTCTGAAAAGCTCGGTATCAGCTCCATCTCTGCAATTCCTACAGCTCAAACCTTTGATGTATCCAGCAATAGGAACAAGAATTTTACTTTGGACTTTATTAATCAATGGAAATAAATCAAAGAGAAATAATGTGACATTGAATGTGAAAATCTCCCAGCCAGCTAAGGCAACATTTTCATATGCTAAAATGATTTTAGGGAGTCTTTCCTCTGACACTTACAGATGTACTTACTGGGGGCAAAGGGGATTGGTTCTTTTTTCCTCAGAAGTTAATCACAGAGAACACTTTAGAATAACATACTAAAATTGCCACTAAATTTACATCAAAATTGGATATGCTGCTATCTACCCCATTGAGGAAACACATGGCTTGTCTACTAATCACTGCTTCGCATTGAATATTAGTCCATGAACTTTTTCCAATTAAAGGTCTATTCATCCTAGACACGGGCATCTTATCATTTTAGGTACATCATTGTTCCTTTGACATTTGGTAATGGTGGGGCTATGTGCCTATTAACAGAGACCTTTTAAATCTTTTAACTTCTGAGCAATTTAAAACACAAAAGGGGTGGGGAAATCTTCATAGGCTTTTAGTTAAGAAATCCAAGTTTTACAATAAAAATGGAAGTGGGTGGCTGTCACTTCTATATTATTTAAAGGGAGTATCTGAGATTTATATGCCATATTTATTCTGGAATTTACATAATTTTTCTTTGAGTGTGTTTTAGCATATAAAACATTCTTGGATAATCCATATATATTGTTCTAACAGGGTAGACGTTAATCATGCTTTCACAAGGAAAACAAACCCACATACTGCTCTTGACAGTAAAATAATTTCTACTTTCAAAGAAAAATAATCCACTGTCTCTTTTAGTATCCCCAAGGGCCTTCTTCACTGGCTTGGCTGTGGGCTGTTCTGTAGCAGATACTGTTTACAGCTAAGTAGGTACATTTGTGCCTTCCCACCGAACATCAGCACTCACAGAAACCACCCTCTGAGATCAGGATAATTAGCCTTGAGATGCTCCACTGTGGCCTCAGTGGGTACTGAGAAGAATCCTTTAAATTCTACATCACAGTGAGAACTATTCTAAGGCTAGAATCATCTGGAAGATACACGCTGGAGTTTAAAAACCTGATGTTTGTAGGCTGTTGTGCAATAAAATATCCACGAGCCTGCCTTGTGTCTCTCATTATTTCTCTTCCATGACTTGTCTTTCGCCTTTTAGTTCATTCATTCATTCACTCACTCATTCATTCATCCAGCAGTTATGCATATGACCGGATTACGTTCTGAGATGGATCCTCACAGATGGCATGGGCCTCATAGGAGAACACCACGGTCCCGTTGATGGACAGAGAACATGAACAGTATCCTAAGAATGTACAAAGGGGAAGACATGGGGCATCCTGAGCGTGTCAGAGGCTGAATCTTCAGCTTCCACATGAATGTCCTATAAAGCTCATGTGCTTGGCTTGGTTGTGGATCACAGTGGGTGAACCCTTAAGATTTTAACACTATATCCACTTTCTTTGTGATCTGGCCATCCTGCTCCTCCTATGATGCTCTGCTTCCCAACAGCATCAAGGCAAAATGCACACAGACTGAAGCTGCTGAAAATGTAAGCCAAGGTCAACCTTCATTCCTTATAAGCTGATTGCCTGTGGTGTGTTGTTACAGTAGCACAGAGTATCAACACGGAGGCTTCTCTGAGGAGTTAAGATATGAAGAGAACCAGGTCTTAAGAACGTCCGTACAGACTAATAGACAGCTAGAGGATAGGTGAAAGGTTCAGCTGAACAGGTCCAGGCAATGAGTTATAAGGCTAAGGACAGTGGTCTGTGTCCACCTCCTCTCCCATCTCCAGCACCCCGGCTTTTTGAAACATTATACTGGGTTTACAATATTTGCTTGGGGCTAAGTATGTTTTTCTTTTACTGGAGGAGAATAAGGACTAGATTTGATGGAAGGTAAGTTAATGGGTTGTAAATAGTTATTGCTGAACATGGATTTAGGAAGATTCTGAACCACGAGGAAGAGAATTTGTACTGTGCTATGCAAGTAATGAGGGTCTAGGAGGTGAGTGAGCAGTGGCTATATTGGGATGCCTGGGCTTGCCTTGCCAGGTGGTCATGCCTGGGATGGTTTTCCTTCAGTTGAGCAAGTGGTCCTCGCTCATACTTTTAGGAGATGTGCTGCTGAATGAAGTGAGCACACACAGTGGCTCTCACTCTGAGACAGATCCACCTGAACAACTAAGTTGAAAACCTAGGCTCCTCATGGCTGCTTCAAGCCAGCCCTTATGCTCAATCCCAGGAGAATCTGAGGCAGGTGTTATTAGTAAGTGGTGACCCAAATTAAGTGGCAAGGAAGTCATAGCTACTTCTGCAAGCAATTTCTGGAGAAATAGTACGTTAGACTAAGTGATTGCTTGTTCGAAGGAGCATGAAGTGGCAGAGTTTGTAAAAGCAAGTGTCTGGCAAAATCAGTGAGTTGGTGAGCTTCGATATCATAACCTTATCAGACAGACATTAGTGTGTGGGTCCTAAGAATACTTACATAGCTTGAGAAATAGTCATGAATTGTTCTAGCAAAAGAAGCCGTATCTAGGTACACACATCCTTTAATTTACAGTGTATCTTCAACTCAGACTGTGTTATATAGAGAGGGTCATGTGAGCCTGCCTATCTGTGATGACTGTTTTTGACATACAAACTGGAAATTCCATAGTACCATGTGATAGATAGATAGATAGATAGATAGATAGATAGATAGATAGATTAGATGTTATTTTATCAGATCTTGCAAGCACTAAAAATCCAAATTGAATGTTTGGCTGTATTTTTTTTTAATTAAAATTTTTTAAAATTCATTTTAGCTTTAAAAATTGTTTGTAAGAGTTTGTTCAGAAGTAATAGCTATTAGTTTTCCAATTTCTAATAAACAATTAAATTTTAATAATAAACCTGTGTGTATAAAATAAAACCTGCTGTGTTTCTCAAGACTGACTCCCAGGTTAGAGATGACGGCACATGGCTGTAACCCAGAACTGAGATAAGAGGATGGCGAGTCTGCAGATAGCCTGGGCTACGTAGTGAGGCTCTGTCTCCAATGCAGAAGAGGGGATGACTTCTTGTGTGAAGAAATTAGATATATTTGGACCATCTCTCTCTCTTTCCCAGCATGCTTTACACACAGTTCATCTTTAGTGGTTCGTTTGCTCTGTTTTGTAACGTTGCCACTCAGTGTATTCTGCTAGTTAATTGCCCCTTTAAACTGTATTTATTAAAATTTTTCTCAGATATAAGCATTACTATTTTTGTTATTTTTCTCAAAAATAAATGTATAGGGTTTTTTAAAAATAATCTTTGTATGGCCTAGTCGGCCATCAATGGAAAGAGAGGCCCATTGGACTTGCAAACTTTATATGCCCCAATATAGGGGAATGCCAGGGCCAAAAGAATGGGAATGGGTGGGTAGGGAAGTGGGGGGCGCTATGGGGGACTTTTGGGATAGCATTGGAAATGTAATTGAGGAAAATATGTAATAAAAATATTAAAAATTTAAAAAAAAGAAAAAAAAATAATCTTTGTAAAAAAAAAAAACTTCAATTTAATACTGCTTCTAACTTAAACTTTACATGTGAACCAGGTCGTCGCTGGCCTGGCTGTGGTATGGTTTTTAGACTGTATCCCCAGTGCTCTATGCCTCCTTGTGTGCTTTCTTACTGAATCTCACAACTCCACGATGTCTGCTTTATGACTCTTTTCTGTATCGTTGCTGTTTCCTTATTGTGTGAGGTATAATTGCGATGTCTTCCCGTAACTCTTTAATGGAATTCTTTTCAGCTATCTCACCACATTTAAACTAGCTTGAAGTTTTTATGCAGGGTTTTACCTTTTATGAAGCTAATGGAGGGAGGATGGGATGTGGCCCCCTGTGTCAAGTATTGGCAGTACCAGAGCCTTAAAGTACTGGCAGTGCCAGCCTGTGGGGGCGGAGCATACCTGGCTGTTGCCGGGTAACTGTGGGGCGGAGCTTAGACAAAAATGCTCTGGAGTTCAGATCCCCAGAAACCTATTCTATCTACACGTTTTTCTGTGTATAAACCATAGTTTATCTGTTAAAAGCTGAACCTTTCATGCTGTAGATCCTTTTCTCTGGAAGGGCTTGCTGCTGAATCTTGCTATTGCCAGCACAGCTCTGGAACTCTAAAAAGTCAGTAACTCCTGACATAGTCAGCAGGGAAGGTGCTGTTTGACAAGCTCAGTAGTCAGCTAAAAACTGGTCCACCGGCTTTGTTTCTCTTTTGTTTCATTAGTTCTGTTTGATTTATTTATTTATTTATTTAGGCAGAGTTTCTTGTAGTCCACCATGCCCTTATTTTAGTTCAATTTCCTGTTGCTGTGATAAAACACCTTGATGGGAGCAGTTTTCAGGAAGAAAGGATTTATTCAGCTTAAAAATCTCAGATAGCAGCCCGTCAGAGAAGTCAAGGCAGGGGTGTGAAGCTGTTAGCCACATCCGCAGTCAAGAGCAAAAAGGGAGCAAATGCACATGTGCCTGGTCTTTAGCTCCTCCTTGTAACTCTTATAAAGTATACAACCTACACTTAGGGAATGGCGCTGCCCACAGTGGGCTGAGTCCTCTCAAATCAACCAATGGAATCAAAACAATCCCCCAGAGACTCACCCACAGGCCAACCTAGGTGACTGATTCCTCTATAAGACTCTCTTCCTGAGTGATGGCATCCAACTAGCAGTTAAAAACAACACAGAACTTAATCTCCTTACGGAGCTCAGTGTAATATTCGGATCTTTCTCATCTCCCTCTCGCTATAACTGAAAAGACAGGAACTTGCCACTGATCGTGGTTGTATTTGGTGATCTAACTAGGAACTTTGTGCATGCCTGCACATAGTCTTCTGACTGAGCTCATTTCCAGCCCAGAGTTTTTTTCAAGCATCTTTAACAAGCCATTCTTTCTGCCTTCTACCTTCTGCGTTTGTCTGCGTTTGCGTATGCTTTCAGCAATTGATAATGTTGCCTTTGCCTTCATTTTCTTCCATGATGGTCCTCAAGATTGGTGAGAAATGACAGGTTGGCATTATTTGGCCTTTTCCAGGCTCATGCAACCTTGTTTATATAGGTGGCCTTTAAATACCAAACAATCTGCCAAAACTTTTCAAAGACCCACTTTGACTGACATATCGATGACAGCATCTTCATTTTGTCCTTCTTAATCAAACAATACTCAAATGGCATTTAATTACCTGTGGCGCTAAACATCTACTGCTGATTGTTTTCAACAAACACCTAGAGACAGGGCCTCTGAGATGTCAATCAGGTCAGGCGATGGCGCCCTAGTCCCTCAACTTTTGAATGTTAAGCATCTTTCTCTCTAAAATCCAGAAAAGTGATTAGAATGGGTCGGGATGAGGATTTAGACAATATTCTTGAAGTCAGAGTCTTAGTGCCCTTAGCTGAGATATCCATCCTAGATCCCAAATTGTTCCTTTTCCTGTCCCTTTGTGGGCTTCTCATGGGACGATTCATCATCAGCTAGCTGACATTATCAGTCCGAGACAGCAGGGCCCGTCTTCAACTTCCTGACTCCATAATTGCGGTGGTTTCCACGTAACTCCGGTGCTTGTTGTAAATTAGCATTTTAGATATGTATCTGAGTATGATAACAGAACTGCACAGATATGTGCAGTAATTACTCCTGCTTTCATTTTCCGTGTATTCTAACTAGGTTCCATGTAAAACATCTGGAGGCGCTAATTACTGCCTGTCCTATAAACTTACACTCCAATTTGCCCTTGTGACAGTCATGTCATTAACTGACTCAGAACCAACTTCTAATTAATCAGCTGACAAATATAGACGGTCCACCTGCTGGTACCAGCACAGGTTTCAGTCTGACTCCAGCATGCAATAATAGCTTGTGAGCCGTGACCTTCTGAACATTCCAGGGGATGAGGAAGATGGTCTAGGTCTTGAGCTAAATTACAGGGGAAAACTAAAATGGTAAGGTCATATTCGGCAATGGTATCTCCTGGAATATTGCCAGTGAAAGGTTCAATTCGGGAGCGAATAGGGAGTGCCCTGTATGTCTTTCTCATCTGCCCCACTTGGCCCCGCATGGCTGGCTAATGGAGGGAGCACTGGCACGTTGTTCACTATCAGGCACTTAGAGCTTCTTGGCTGTTTGGCTGCATTCCAATCTGAGTAATTACCTTGTCCTCCCCTGTAAAGAAAAATACAATCCCACCAATTCTTAGTGTTTCTAATTAGAGTTAGGATTTCACTCTCCTCCTGAGTAAACCAGGAAATGACCAAATGGCATTTCCACAGCTGCACCAGGACTGCCCTCAAAGCAGAAGGCCTGGGCATTAGAAACAGACAAGGCTTTCCCAGTTGGTTCACTAGCATGTGTTAGTGAACTCTTGATAAAAGATATCACAGAGCTAAAGACAGACAGGTATTGTACAGATATTTCTTGTCAGTGACAGTATAAGGAGATGCGCTCCCTAATTTATTCCCCTTCGCCATCAAGGTCCGTATAGAATGTGAGTACAAGTATCACGGGTGTAAAGCTAAAGGCCTGGATGCTAAAGGAGAAATATGCATACACAGACTCATTCGTGCACATGTGTACGCACCATGGAGAGTGGCCATTTAGAAGGATTGTAAGTTGATATTTACTGAACAGAATTCTTTTCAAAGAGCTCAAAACACAGGGAAACTTGAAACTGACTAAAAAGAAACAAATGTGCTGGGTCTCGCCTGTGATCTCAGCCCTTGGGAGGTGGAGGCAGGAGGATCAAGAGTAGAAGGTCATCCTCTACATACAGAGAATTTAAAATCAGCATAGGCTATATGAAGACCAGATTCTGTCTCAAACAAACAAGTGTTTCAAAAGAGAATTTTATTTGTAAAGTATACAAATGTAGATATACATAGCAGAGTCATGAAAGCATACATAGAGAGAGAAGAGAGGGACAGAGGCAGAAAGACATATACAGAGGAAGAGACAAAGGGTGTTTTCCTGTGTTCAGTGACCAAATTTAAAATGTGAGTTTGACATTATGTTGCTTATTTAACTTTAAGGGATTCTTGCTGGCTGAGAAGTTCTATAAACGTTACAATGTGTTCTCTTTCAAGTTGCAATTGCACTTCCTCACTGTACAAAACCACCATATTACCAACTACAAAGGGCTTTTATTTGGTGATATCATTGATGGCTTGGCCCCCTCCTGGTGGGTCTACTTTGGAGAGTGATGGACGTTTAAGAGATGAGGCCCCACTCTAGGTCACTGGAGGCTTGCATTTGAATATTTTATCCTGTCTTTGGCCCCTTTCCCTGTGTCCCTCTCTCCCTTTTCTGCTTTGTGGCCTCCACAAGGTGAACAACTTTGCTTCTCTCCCTCACCTTGGGTCTAAAAGTTGTAGAATTGGGGGGAAGAGTGAGGCAAAGCAGTGTCATCTGGGTATGACAGCTGGGTATGACAGCTGGGTATGACAGCTGGGTACAACATCTTGGTATGACAGGCCCTTGGCACTCAGGAGCTCACGGCAGTTTGAACACTACACAAGATCTGCAGAAGGTCAAGCTGTTGTAGCATGAATGAAGGAAAAGGGCACTTGTGCATCCTTAATTGAGGAACAGTTTCTGCCTTTTGATGGAAGAGGGGGTCACTTTTCTCTAGGGGTGTAGTCCCTGATGGGTTAAACATTCTCCAGTTGATGACCATAAGCCCATGAATATATAGGCTTCACATAATGGGCTCAGTGGGTTACAAAAAGAGAAAAAGAAAAAAGGACATGGATTTTCTAAGAGCATGGAGGTGTAGATCTGGGGGAACTTGGAACAGGGAGTGAGGTGATTCTGATAGAAACCGTCAAAGAATTATGTATATACATACATATGTGTGTGTGTATACACACACACACACACACCAGTTGAACCGTGGACTAAAACCAAATAGAATGAGTCTTTTCTCTAAATTGTCTGTCTCAGTTATTTGACACAACGATGGAAGAGCTAATGCAAGGGAAGCTATTTCCAAATTGTAATAGGTGTTTTAGTCTATCTGCTCTATTTTCTTCAGCTGGCATGCCATCATAGGACTTCCACATTGTTCGTGAAGCCTTGTTGTCTTTGCTGGCTTTGAGACCCTGAATATCCTGCAATTCCCAATCTCAGTCAAATGTCATTCTAAAAGCTCAAGAAAAGATGAGCCTCTATTTTCATAGAGAATTTGAGGGAGAACCAGTCATCTGCAGTATTTCCGTGCTTCAGTAAGGTAGATGTAACCTTCAAAAGGTACTTCAGTAAACAAAACAAAACATTTATAAGGTCTACTGTATTTGGTGTTTGCCACAAAAGCACTGTGACTTTTATTTTGAGGAGAAATACAGCCATCTCATCAATACATCATGTTCTGTAGTAATCTCAAGGCATTACTCTGTGCCTTGAGTAACCGTAAAGTTAGCAAAGTCAGTCTTTAGCCTTGTGCCAGTGTAGTCTCACATCCAAAGTCAATTGGCCAGGAGCTACTAAAGGTAGGAACTGTACATGTTAATAACTGTCGTCCAGACTTTCATGAGTTGGACTCTAGAGTGAGCTGGCCTTTTTAGTCACTGACCTTAAGATGTTTTATCTGGTGGCAGGGACAGAGTGACAGTGACCCAGTTGCAGATGAATTGGATTTGTTTTTCTGTCGCCACAGGCATTCAATTGCAAATGGAATAACTGCAGTTGAAAAGGAAGTGTCCCACTCTACTGACTTTCAGAGTTGGTCAGATAAGTAAAAATGGTGTTTGTGTGCTTAGAACAATACTCTGAAGCGAAGCTGCCATAGCCAGGAAAATATGCAGGAAGTAGATTCTGGGATGACATGACACACAGGTTTCAATTCTGTGTTGTGCCTTTAGATGATTCAGTATTACTGGCATTCTTAGCCTTCAATAGAAAGGAGTCAGAGCAAACCCCATCCATCTTACTGGCCTTGCCTCAGCCATTGTGGGCTGTAGTTAGAGACACCTTGGGGTGTCTTTGGAGATGCAGTTGCCCAACGGCTGAGTAGTCTACTCTCCCTAAATGGAACTCTGATTTTGTTTCTGTCTCTCAGTTCCTATATACACTGAGAAGAGTTGCCACTAAAAGGTGTCTAGGTTACTGTAAATTAAAACACCAGTGATAGGAGATGTGAGTGAGGACAGAAAGTGGAATTTCTAAAAACAGTGCAAGGATCAAAGATAGGCAGACTTGCAGACAGACAGACAGACAGCAACTGAGGTCTTCTCATTTGTTCCGGGAGTGTTCTCTGCTCATACCAGCTCTTGACTTTGTCTTTTCCTAGACATTCATTCCTAAAATCATCCTGTTTACTGTACTCAAGTAGCAAAAATGACCCAACATGTACCATTCCCAGAGGAGCACACTCTTGCAAGGTTGGCCCTTGCTGTTTTCAGTAGAGGATGACCCACTTCTCATAGGTGTACACAGAAACTTGAGAGAGTCACACACATAAACACACAAATCTTAGATGCATACTCATACACACCACATAGACCACTCTCGTACACACACACATACATATACACATACACACACATCACATACACATACTCTCTTTTTCTCTTATATACCACATACATACACTCATACACATGTATATATCCTTCTCTCTTACACACAACACACACACACACACACACACACACACACACACACCATACACACCATTATCTTGAAGTGAATCTCACCACCTAAAGATCTGCTCAGCTACTTGACAGTTGGGTTTGAATAGAGTCTATCTTAAAAAACTCTCCTCAAACCTCCTTTCTTTGATATGTGAAATGCAAATGTATTAGCCAAATAGAACACAACTTCCTCCTGTTCAACTACAGGAAAACCTTATGTAGAACATTCACATAAACTAGCTTTTCAGCTATTTTAAAAGGACCCCCATGCCTCCTTACAAAAAATAAATAAATTTTTAAAAATTTTTTAAAAAGAGAGAAAGAAAGAAAGAAAGAAAGAAAGAAAGAAAGAGATGAAGAAAGAGAGAGAGAGGAAGGAAGGAAGGAAGGAAGGAAGGAAGGAAGGAGAGAGAGAGAAAGAGAAAGGAAGGAAGGAAGAAGGAAGGAAGGAGAGAGAGAAAGGACAGAAGGAAGGAAGAAGGAAGGAAGGAAGGAAGGAAGGAAAGAGAGAGAAAGAAAGAAAGAAAGAAAGAAAGAAAGAAAGAAAGAAAGAAAGAAAGAAAGAAAGAAAGAAAGAAAGAAAGAAGGGAGGGAGGGAGGGAGGGAGGAAGGAAGGAAGGAAGGAAGGTAGGAAAGAGAGAGAGAAAGAAAGAAAGAAAGAAAGAAAGAAAGAAAGAAAGAAAGGAGGAAGGGAGGGAGGGAGGGAGAGAGAGGAAGGAGGGAGGGAGGGAGGGAGGAAGGAAGGAAGGAAGGAAGGAAGGAAGGAAGGAAGGAAGGAAAGAAGGAAGGAAGGAAAGAAGGAAGGAAGGAAGAGAAAGAAAGTGGCGGAGACCACATTTTTTAAATTTGGAAGACTCTGACATGCTCAAAAGATCAATCTTTTTAACCCTTTAACTTTTTCAACATTTCTACTTTAACTTGCATAAATCAGATGACTTCGTGAATTAGTTAGATTTGGATGGCAGGGGAGTGGCTGGTGTGGACAGAGAGAACAGGAGCTCTGCAATGTATGATTTCTAAAGACTGTCAATGAAAATGGGCCATACATGCAGCAAAGTACAATCAGGGCTATCAAATTAGATTAGAAGGGTTATTGTAGTTTGTTGTTTTATGTACATGGTGTATATCTGTGAGCCATGTGCATGCAATATACTAGCAGAGACCAGAAGAGGATGTTGAATCCCCAGCAACTGGAAATTACAGGCAGTGGTGAGTGGTTGGGTGGATCAAGCCTGGGTCCTCTGCAAGAGCATCAAGTGCTCTTAACTGCTGAGCCATCTCTCCTATCTCAGATGCAGAATCTTTGATGATAATGTAAGAAAAATGGTGGAAGATGTTGCCACGATGCCAAATGGAGTCAAACGTAATTGAGAATAGGAAAATGAGTCAAAATCAGAAGCGAAATGATGGTGAGCAACCAAAGAATGAGTCAAAAGGTATAGACAGAACAGTGGTTCAACGCTCAGAGAACGGCTCTTTCTGTGTTTCTTCCCTGTGGTTCCTGACTCTGAGAACTGGCATTAGTGTACTGTGGTTCCACATTCTGTTTTGGTGCTGGGCAGAAGAAACAGGAGGTGTTAGGCTATGAATATAGCCTATGATGGGGGCCCCAGCCTGGTGAGAAATGAAACAGGCTGAGGCTGAGGAGACAGGGCTTCTCAGACTCTAGCTGGGAATCCAGATGAGTCTGGAATGAGGGGGTACACAGGCTGGAGATGAGCCTGGGAGGGAGGAATTCCAACCATGTCCAGAGGGCAGAGAGGCCTTCTGCAGGAGACTTAAGTGGTGATGCTCTGTATGAAGAAGGCTTACCTTCATGGCAGTTCTTGATGAAAGAGGCAGCCATTGCTTGTCCTAACTGTTATTCATTGTTTGTCATGGAAAATAGCTGCATACATTTTATTCAGGGTAGAACAGAGATTAAATACCTTTGGCAGGAAGGAATATCAGGAAAGGAGAGCTTATTGGCTAAACTGTCAGGGCCTATCTCATTAGCATGGAGAACTCTGTGCTATGAGGCTAGCTGTCAAGATCCTCATCTAGGGTGTCATGGTCACATGCTACTGGACAGGAACTGGGTCAGGAGCAGAGGCCTGTGGGTCCCAGATACGAGAGTACCGGGGTTCCTGAGTCTGCTCAACCTTCCCAGTTTTTGTCTTGCAACACGGTTTCACTTGCTCCACAGACTACTAAATTCGATATTTGGATTTCTCAAGCAACATATTGGTAGTGTCCAGTTAAGCGACCAGTGTTTCCAAGGTGTAGCTCATCCATGCGGGTCAGCTCTAGCATGACGTACCTGTCTCCTGGTCTGCATGTTCTGTTCGTATTTTCAGCCACATGTGTGCAAACCATGAAAAACTTCAGGGAAAGTAGCCAGGGATGGGGCACAAACCTGTAACCTCAGCCACTTAGAAGACCAAAACAGAAGGATCACAAATTTAAGGACGAGTCTGGACTGCACAGTGAGTTCAAAGGCAGCCTGGGAAAGTTAGTGTCCAAAAGAAATACTTTTCAACTGAGGCAGGAACTCCCAGGGTGCCAAATGGCAGAGCACTGGCTGGCATGCATGAGACTACAGTTTTACTCCCTAGTACTGAAGAAAAATTCAGAGAACATTTCTGGGACAAGTGTCCAAAGTTACTCCTAAGAGTTAATGGGCCTGTAAATCATATTGCCTCCTCCCTCCGCCAAACAAAGGGCAACTCCTCAGTGGTTCAGGATTCTGGGTTGCTGGGCTGAAAGCACAGACCTCACTTGTTTACCAATATAGGACCTGCACTCTTGGGCCTGACATAATATGTCATAGAAAACTCTACTATTACAAGGAGAGAGGCAGATGGCTGATAACTGTACTTTATAACCGAGGCCTTCAGAAACCCACAGAAATCAATTATGATAACCATTTCCGAAAGCTTACCTGGCATTCCGCTGAGAACGTCTTTGCCTCCATGATTTACTTGGAGAGACAGAAGTAAGGAAATACTTTTCCCCCTACCTGGGAAGTGTACCAATTCTAAAATAATGAATATGCACAACGATAATAATGACCTTTCTCTTTTGCATAATTTTAGAGATTTTTGATTCGTGGTAAATGTGTCACACTGCACTCTTGTTGTATGAAGTGTGTTATTTGGGGGGATCCTGGGTTCTCTGTGGTCATCACGAAGTCTCTCTTCTCCTTCGGCACTAGCAGTCAATTGTCATTATTAATCAGAATTGAGAAAATAACCTCGGTTTAATGAGAGGGATCTCAGTTGTTGGTCCCTTGCTTCAAAGGCTTATGCAGATATTGATAGCATTAACATAAGCAGTACTGGGATGCCTTGCAGCACTGGCAAACTGGGTCATAACAGGCGCTCCTGAGGCTGTAGGGAAAATATTGGAATGGATGTTGTTCAGTGCAGAGCCTTTGATCTCCACCTGAACAAATGCTAAACTCACAGAGACTGCATATTTGCCCATTCCACTGCAATCACTTCACAATGTGTTAGCCAGGCCCTGAACCATGTACTTCATATATACTTCATATATACTTCAGCCACATTCCCCTTGATGATTATCGGAACAGTACACCGACTGAGTCACATTTAGCCTTTTGCCCAACAGGCCTTCTAGATATTGTGCTGCTAACCACCCTGTGTCGCTGTCATCTTAAAGTCCCCACCCCGTGTTTACAGATTTGGTTTCCACAGGCTCAGTGTAAGGAGACTTTACCGTTGTCTTCGGCTGTCTTTACCGTTTTCTGCCCTTAGCTCCAGCCTACTAAACTTGTTGTGCATTCAGCTTCTGTCCCTCCAACACACTCATTATCTTTTAAATCTAGGCAAGTTGAAGGAGGTGTGTTTAATTTGTAGCCCAGCCAGTGTCACACAGCTGTTCTTCGAAAAATAGCGTGTGATTAAACACCATGCGGAGGAGAGGTAATTACTGTCCCTTGTCCCCGGAGAGGAGAGCTCCAAACTCTTGCAAAACTAAGATATTGAAGAAGCTCATGGAATTAATCTCCAAATATTTACTTTCATCCCATATTCATTTTCAACTTCGTCCCACACAGAAGTAAAGCTCCAGTCACTTTTGTCCTTCCTAGGTAGCCAAGGTCAACATAGAGATTAAATTCCCCCACCATCTTGAACGTATAGCTCGTTTCTTTTCAATTTCATTCCGATCGCATTTTGCAAGTGTTCCAAGATTGGTGTGAATCATTAACTTTCAAAAGCTCACTGTATAATGGAAAAAATATGATGCCTTAAAATGTCTCGGCTGAAAGCATCTTAGCCTAAGGGTCAGCTTTTCTATGTCAGAAAGGGGGGCTTTGTGTGATTTATCTTATAATGTTGATTGAGAGCATGTAACTTAGATAGTCGTTTTTTTTTTAAAGATAAGTATCATATTGCAGTTTATGTTACTTCTGGGTTAGGGTGTCCTCTCTGGTGTGTTGGCTTAGAGTACCTAGTTTATAGTTCTAGAGTCTTTTGAAATTAACTTTTACACGCTATCCCATAGAATAAAGGGAAAATAATAAGACATAACCTGAATTAGTGCTGTGTGAACATCAAATGATTACTGGCTTATCTATAAAAATCCTGACAGAAAAAGTAAATATAACATAAAGCAATAGTCATAGAAGGAATATTTGAAAATATTTGGGAGTAAATGAGCTTGTTAAGCTAGAATTACATTGCACTCATAAAATTAGAAGTAATGGTGGATAAGTGATTAAAAATATAACAGATGGTGAAAGTGTAGAGTCCAACATGGAGCTCTACAGCTTCAGACTATCCATCATAATTGCATACAAATTCATTAAGATGGATAGACTTTATTGAGCTGGCCTCGCTGTGTGATTTTTTTATTTGATGGTTATTTACAGTAAAGTTTTAATTAATAAAACATAAAAGCAAAGATAAAGTCAATCTTGGCATTCATCTCTGACATATTTGGCCAGAAGGATGAATATGGGGTCAATGTCCATTTCCCTAAAGAATTTCTAGCTAGGTTCCATCCCATTTTGCAGAGGTGTCTTAGTTGACCCTAAATCCAGAGCCCTAGATGATGGCCAGGGATGCCTCAAAAGCCCCACAGTGGATGCATGCCAGTGTGGGTGTCAGCAACAGTAATTCTCCCGTGTGACTCAAGGGTATTTTGTACCAACAGGCTTTTGTTTCACAGAAGCTCAGTATGGGGATGGAGATAGGGAAGGGGATGTTGCTCTCCCCTGTGGCTTAGGACCGAGTTGGTTTTGTGATTCTACCTTCTGACTGTGACATGTTCTCCATCTGCAGTGTGCTGTCCAATCTGCCTACTTGTACCTATGCCACACCACATTTCTCTACTTCTGCTTTAAATAGAATAGCTTATGAAAATCTATCTGAAAATCACATTAGGTTAATTTTAAAGTCCTTCTTCCATTAATTTGATGGAGGGCCACATACATGTGGATATGCAAGCACATGCACGTGTGCACATGGATAGCACTGAGTGCCAGGGTCTTTTCTCATGTCTCACATTTTACTCCTGACCGTGCCTCTCATTGGCCTGAAACTGAATACATTGTCTAGACTCAATGTCCAGCAAGCTGCAGAAATCTCCCTGTCTCTATTTTCTCATTGCTGGGACTCTAACTGAGCTTCCAAACCTAACTTTTTTTTAAAAATTGTGGACCCTGGGGGTTAAGTTCAAGCCCATGTAATACAAATGCTCTAGCCAACTAGGTCATCTCCTCAGGCTCACCAGTAATGAACAAGGACCATCATATGGCTAACAACATAGCAGGGCATCTGTCTAATGACAAAACATGAAGAGATCTTTAAAGAATACATCCATCCGTTCATTCTCTGCTCTATTCAACAAAAGCAAATATTCTGCTATATACACTAAGTACTTGGTAATATTTCTCTGACAGATCAGGATGAGAGCTTTCAATGGCAAACTCAAGATTCATGAGCAGATGATATGCTAATGACCTTTGACCAAGTAAACTCCACTGAGGTATATTGAATATATTAAATATATATATTGATATATTAAATTCTAGGACTATGTTATGGGTTTCTAAAACAAATGATTCCTGAACTATTGGTTGAGTGTCACAACTTTCTCACAATGGTATACATTTTGGACATACATGTATAGGTTAATATACATGTATAAGTTCTCTATGTATGTATATATGGGAAGGTTCGGTGGTTCATACAGGTTACTTTGAAAGGATTTGTATTTATTATTTTTATTTATGTGTATATGTGTGGTTCTATGTAAGTGAATGTCATATATGTGTGGTCCCTACAGAGGCCATGACAGGACATCGGCTTCCCTGGAGCTGTGCTGATAGATGTGTGAGGTGCCCAAGGTAGGACTGGGGAACAAACTTGGGTCCTCTGAAAGAACAGCACGTGCTCTTAACTGCTGAGCCACCTGTCCACCTCCAACCTTACTTCCTATTGTCAATATTTCATAATATTTGGAAGACAGAACTTGAAACATAATTTCATTTTTCCTTGTCATGGTCTTCAATATAATTGTACTTCACTTGTGTTCTTTTAGCATGGCTACACAGAATGTGATTTTATATATTTAAAATGTATCTCCATGCTACAATGGGAGATATTCAAATCTTTCATCGAAGATCAGAATCTTATTCTAATAAGGTCTCATCTAAGATCAGGAATCATGTTCTATTCTGTGGTAAGAGGGGACAGGGATACAGCTCTGTGGTATCACCCTTAGAAATCAGCAGTTTGAGGAGTTCATTTAATCTTTTAGGGTCCTTGAGGGCCCTGAGGCTAAACTGTGATTCATAGATTTAATAAAGAATTTTAGAACTAGCCAGGATGAAGCAAAGTTGGAGATTTTGTTGGGAGCAGAAGTAGAGGTAGGTGCTCAGCAAGAAAGGCAAACCCTGAAGGAGATTGCAAGCCCATAGGAACAACAATATCAACTAACCAGACCCCTCAGAGCTCCCAGGGACTAAACCACCCCTGAGAGCCCCCAGGGACTAAACCACCCCTCAGAGCTCCCAGGGACTAAACCACCAACCAAAGAGTATACATGGAGGGACCCATGGCTCCAGAGACATATGTAGCAGAGGATGGCCTTATCTGACATCAGTGGGAGGGGAGGCCCTTGGTCCTGTGGAGGCTTGATCCCCCAGTGTAGGGGGATGCTAGAGTGGTGAGGCAGGAGAGGGTGAGTGGGTGGAAGAGCACCCTCATAGAAGGAAAGGGGATGGGGGAGAGGTATGGGATGAGGGGTTTGCGGAGGGATAACTGAGTAGCGGAATATCATTTGAATTGTAAACAAAATGAAATAAAAATAAAAAGGCAAACCTCAAGTGTGAGCATTGGCTATTCAGGGGCAGGGCGGGTTCACATTAGTCATAAACAGCATTTGGGCAGCTCTCTGGTCCTGTCAAACATTTGCTAAGAGGTTAAATCATCATCACCTTCTTCTTCTTCTTCTTCTTCTTCTTCTTCTTCTTCTTCTTCTTCTTCTTCTTCTTCTTCTTCTTCTTCTTCTTCTCTCTCTCTCTCTCTCTCTCTCTCTCTCTCTCTCTCTCTCTCATTGTAGTAAGACAGTAGTGTGGCTCTGGAGGTGAGTTAGATGAGATTTTACTCTGATGAGGTAAACCAGGAGCCAGTAGTGCCACACAAGGCGTGTAATACACGTCTTTTCTCTCTAAGTGGGGTTTCTGATGAGGATCTTAGAAAACTTTCAGATGTATTGCCAAGAAGGGCGAAAATCTTTAAGCAGTTGTTATTGTGCTAAAATTCATTTTGCGAGAGGACACAACCAAACTCCCACACACGGGACTCCTCTGTTCCTTCTCCTGTCCACGGTCTCCCTCCTCTTTCCATCCTGAGCCATTAGCACCTGCTGTTTGTGCTGAGGATTTGTGGAAAAGCGAAACCGAGAAAACTCATATTTGATAGTATAGTTATGAATAACTTATTTACATGGGTTGACTGTAACAAGGAATAGATTCTCCTCTAGTGCAGTACATCTTGGCCAGAGTTTTTCCTCTTTCCTTCTCCCAGCTACACTTTATCTCCCCATTCTCCAGATCCACCCCCTCCATTTCCTCTTCAGAAAGCAGCAGGCCTCCAAAAGGCAGCAGCCTAATCGGAAAGAACAAGACACAATAAGACAAGGAAAAAAGCCTCCATATTGAGGCTGAAAAGGACAATCCGACAAGAGGAAAAGTGTCCCAAGAGTAGGAAGGCAAAACAGTCAGAGGTACACTCACTACACTGTTAGGAGTCCCACAAAAACATCAAGTTGACACCTACACACATGGCGTATACACAGAGAACCTAGGGCAAATCCATGCATACATTATCTTTTAAGGAGAATCTTAAATGATAAAGAAGAAAAGAAACAACACTTAGAGAGGTGAAGACCATTCAAGACACCGGCAAAAAGAACACCAGGGAACTTCTAAATAAAAAGGATAAGCAACAAGGTTTAGGAACTCTTGGGGACTTGTGATTGTCACTGTGATTGGTACAACGGTGGAGGGGCCGGTAGGAGTCAAGATTTAAAAAGTAGACATGTAAGCTTTTTGAAATAAAAAGGAAGGTTCTTCAGTTATACTGAGTACAAATTCAACACTACACACACACACATACACAAAATATAAAATAAAATTCATCTCTGTTCCAGAAAGTCAAAATATCAAAGGAGAAAAACATGCATTGGCAAGGCAGTCAAAATATTCACGGAGTAAATATAGAAAGGATGTTAGAAATCAAAAAGATAATAAGGACTTTAAATATGCCTGAATAAATAGAAAAATATTTCTGTATTAATGCATAGGTGAAGATCAATATTGATATACATATTAATTATTCTTCCTCTTTCAACTCTATGCAATAAAATACAACTGACTTTTCATGGTCTCTGAAGTAAAATATATATTTTTCTGGGAAACAACGGATTGAGTGGTCTGAAAAATATGGGGTGATTTATACTTCCCTATATCAAACATCCCTTGGGAGACAGCTCAGTTCCAACTGTCCCTTTATATCGCAGAATTAGATCAAATTGTACATGCAGCATAAATTCAATGCTGAGTGTGCAAATCTGTAAAGTCTATATACCATGGCCGTTTGTATCTCAGTCCATCAAACATACCAGACAGGAGGAAACAACAGCGAGTCGAGAATACTGTGGGATTTGGGGAGATTTATGAACACTAAGCTTAGTGTCCCTGGCAGATGTAACTAAAAGCCACCAGAAGGTCTGGCCACGAGGAACATTCCACACAGACTTCGAAATATCTGTACCTGGCACTTGCAATGTCTGTTCACGTTTGATCAGCAACATCTGTTACGTGAAGACAGATAGGTAGCAGGAAGCCTACAGCATCCAGATGGCCGCAGCGGATTTGTGTTCTGTCCTTGCTTTTATGTTGTGAGAGCTTGGGCAATTCATTTAGCATTGAGTTTCTTCATTTTTGTGTTTTGAAGCTAGACTAGAGCACCTCTAGGACCAGGGGTTGACTGTGCAGAGCTGCACTGGGAAGGGACACAGGTTTGCCTCCGAGGTCTGCCTGAACTACTACACAAACGCTTGAAGGCCATCCACAGCCACAGGGATGGAGTTGCCTAGTCACCTCACCCAGTGCAGGGACCATGGATGTAGGAATGGACAGCCAGCTCATCTTCCTTTGTGCAAAGCACACCCACAGCGAACATCTGCTATTTTTAAAATATTATGTTAATGTTCATATCTGTTGGGTTTAAACCACCCCACAGACTGAAAGGAATCAGTCAAGTTTCTGAACACATTGTGCAGGGAGAACTAAGGCAGGAAGCATGGAAAAGAATCCCTGGAGCGCAGTCTAACACAATCACCCACAGCCATCAGTTGCTGGAGAGTGACAGAGAGTGACAATGACAGGGTACTTTGGCACACAGTCATTAGAGATGGAGAGGCACAGATTCAACCAGCCAATTCTATGACTAGTGAATTTCCTCAGCAGAGCTGCTCAGTGAATGCATGCAATACCCAGTGTGCATACTGTGAACAACTCGAGGCAGCAGGACCTTGTTGTTATAGTCTGTACAAGCCAGTGTTCACATCCCAGGCACTGCACACAACTGTCACCGAGGTGACAGCTGTTCTCATGGCCATGGGTGCAGATGGATAAATGGCAAAAATCAAGGCAACAAGGCCAGGAGGCTGAGGACTAAACTCATGTTCAGCACTGACCATGACACCTCGACATTCATAGCCAAGCCCCTCTCGTTACCTGCCTAAGACTCTGCAGAAAGGGATACATGAGAATTAAGAGCTGATTGAAATTTAATCACCAAGGTAATAAACAAAACCATAAATAAATGGTTTTCAGTAAGTACCCCCATGTAAGCTTCAAACAGTGATTATCCAGTTTCTGCCTCAGAGAGAAATGAATTAATGTTCAGAGGGCTTAAGGGCTTTTCACAGTGTCAATCAATATGAACTTGTTTCACTAGAAAACCTGATCTGAACCAGTTAACGGTCAAAGAGCAAAGGGGAAGAGGAAGTGAGTGGGTCCAAATAAATGCCCACCTGTAGCTGTCTCCTCCTCCTTCTGCTCCTCCTCCTCCTCTTCCTCCATCTCCTTCTCTTCCTTCCCCTCCTTCTTCCCTTTTCCTCCTCTTCCTTCTCCTCCTCCTTTTCTTCTTTCTCCTCCTCTTCTTATTTTCCTCCTCTTCCTCCTCTTTCCCCTCCTTTTCTTCTTCCTCTCCCTCCTCTTCTTCTCCCTCCTCCTCTTCTCCCTCCTCCTCCTCCCCCTCCTGCTCCTCCTCTTCTTGCACTCCCACTATCTCCTGGAATAAACACTCTGAGGAGTAGGCTGGAGGGGCCAGAGCTGCCATTCCTCCCTGCATATTAGCAAACCCAAAACCTTTAATTAGTAGTTTCCTTTAATTCTTGTCCTTAGCAAGAATTGTTGTTGTTGTTGTTGTTGTTTTGAGACACAGTCACTATGTAACTTTCTATGTAGACCAGGCTGGACTCAGACTCATAGAGATCCCCCTGTCTCTGCTTCTTGAGTGAATTAAAACCATGCACCATCACACCCAGCATTTCCCTTTATTCTTAATAGTGCACTTGGAATAAAATTAAAATTGGAGATGCTTTTGAATAGAATGGAGAGGCAAGCTATGAGAAGGGACTGAATCCTTTGTGTGTGGCGTGGGAGGGCTGTGTGTACCGTACATGTATGTGTGTACTGCGTGACTGCGTGAACATGTATGTGCAGGTCAGAATAGAACATCAGTCTGGAATTGGAGACAGGTGTCTCACTCACACCACGTTGCTGACTCTTGAGATCCGTTTGTTTCTCCCTTCTCCCAAGCAATGCTGCTGCTTAGGCAGATCCTCAAATGGCCAGGCCAGGCCGTCAGTCAAGCAAAGGCTTTTACCCTCTGAGCCTTTTCCCCTCATCGAGAAAGAACCTGACTGCTGAAAGTAACTCTAAATATTTCACTTTGAATGGATAAAATATGACCTCATCCAGGGGCCAATTAACAGTTACTCAAATGTGCTATGATTTCACCAAATAGCAACCGAGACTGTCATCAGGTTTCCCTTGGCTAACTGAAATTCTGAATTTTAATTTTGTTTTGGTCACTGTTAACATCTATAAAACTTGACACTGTAAAAAAAATAAAATAAAGTAAAAGGCTACTTATTAATTCAGAGAGCCTCTGAGCCTCGTTTGCTTCTTTCCCATAACAGTCTTAGGCAAGGCTCCAGTCACAACGTACGCCTGTCATTTTCTGTAATTAAAAGTACACAGTCATATTTATGCATTCTGCCTCCTAGCAGCTGCAGTGAGATTAACTGTGAACAAAGAAAACATTTTGACACAGTTAATTATACGGCAGTTCTCCTGTGCGAGCAAATACCAGCTACCTCCTTGCATGTGGAGTGGTTCTCTATTATCTTACCTCCACGCCATCTTCTGAATGGCCACAAAGAGCTTTGTTTTACACCTATAAGGAGTTTGCACCCCCAAACCCTAGCTCTATAAAACCTAAACATATATAGTAACTCTGTAAGCATATGTATAGCATGTTATCAAGGTACAAGGGGAAAGGCTTTATTGGAGAAAACAAAGTTTCAACCATTTTTTTAAAAATTGACACTTTGAGAAGGAAAGGGGGAACAGAATTCAGGTTCGTCTTTACAAGGCGTTAGAAAGTACAACTAGATTCCTACATCTCTTGTTTTGTGAGTAAAAGCCGTGTTTGGGGGGTAGGGTTTCACTGCGCACTGGATTTACACGCTACACAAGCGAGGGAATAGGAGTTGAGGCTTTATCTCAGTACACAAGATGGCCATGACCATGGAGGTGAGAGAGCCAAGGACACCAGGGTACTTGCCCTGGGGAACCCCAGCTCCCTTAATTACTAACCCCGCCTGCATCCTTGGCACTCCCCTCCAGACCCTCCCCTTTCTCCTCCTCTCCCCTCTCCTGCAGTATGCCACTGCTCAGAATCTCAACTCCAACACAAACACCCATCAGCACAGACTGATTCGGACCTGGCGTTCCAAATGCTGGACCTGTGGAGCCTACAAGTCAAAGGAGAGACACTGTGGTTTGGGGAGACCCCTTTATTAAATTCCTTCAAAATAAACATTAAGGTATCGAACTTTGCCCAGTGGTTAGGAGAGCTGGCTTTTTCCCTCATAGCAGTGAGGAGCGTTCACTATGTCCCACATGTTAAACGAGGGCCGTGTCCTCTCGCAGAGATGTTGTGAGTGCTCTAAGACAGTGCTCACCAGGTGCTTATTACAGCATCAAGCCCTGCTTACATGGGTCCTCTCATAAAGCTCAGCGTGGGATAAATACGCCCCTTCAGAAAGAAGAAAAGGAAACTTACTTGCCATCCCTGCTGTAAAATAGATGTCTAATGGTTCTCTTAGAGGAGTGCAGTTACCATCGTCAACTTTATGACATGCGTAGGGAGTGGGGATGAAGGAATAGACTTCCACCGCCTGATACATTGTTGCATGGGAATGGTAGTGACAAGGTAATGTCTAAGAAACAAGTTATTATAAGTGAGAAAGCAGGTTACTAATATTACCAGAACCTATGTCATGCTGAAAGTCAATCATTTGTTCACTAAAAGAAGCCCCTAGGAAGTAAATAAGGGGCATTTATCCCTCACACACATGTGTTTTCTGGATGTTGCTGAGGGAAATATGCCCTACAGAGAAACCATTTAGGTGCAGTATGGACTCGTCCAAGGGCTGAATAAAAGCAACAAAACCTGAGTGGATAAAGTCATCCTTCTAATTTATCAAGACTGAGTCACATCCCTTATCTTTAGGGTGGACTGAGAAGTAGGTTGTCACAATTTATCCTGGGCCTCCACCCCTTGGAAGATTCACACCCCCTATGTCACCATTCTTAGTGTGCACTTCTGCCAAGGTAGTTTCTATAGCCTCCCACTGTGTACAGTTCATAACTTCCTCTTAGGCTGAGATTTGGGGGGCAGTGATGTGTGGCTGGCTGCTGGCTTGAGGAGTGAGGGCTGTAACCCACTCAAGCTGTCACCTGATCCATTACCACGGTTGCACGCTGAGTCAGACACCACCAGGATGCCTCACTGGACAAGAGCCAAGGGCCAAGATAATTGGATTCCCTCTCAAAGTGCATCAAAGCACATCGACAAAGAGGGTCCCCACGGGCTTCTGCTTTTGCTGTAAGCAGCAGAGACGAGAGATGCGTGTGCTGAACTCTAATCCCCCTGCTCACCTCTCTCACGTACAGAGCACCACAATCATTCACAGACAATGTGTCTCCTCGAATGGGTACTTATTTTTGTAGAACTCCAGTATGCAAACATCAGGGGAAACGTGAACATCTGCATGTGTTATAAAAACTGGGCAGAGGGTGCATCTTCACAGTGAATGGAAAAAAGAGAGGATTTTATCTTGCTGTTAAATCTCTGAAAAGGTGATGCATCGTTAGTGATACAATCCAAACAAAACCAATTAAAAACTAAGATAATTTTCTATCATAGTGGGAAAAGCTACTAAGGGTGACTAGACCCAAGTCCATAAATCTCTTTTCTTCTCCATTGTCTCTCTGTGTCTCTCTGTCTCTGTCTCTGTCTCTGTCTCTGTCTCTGTCTCTGTCTCTGTCTCTCTCTCTCTCTCTCTCTCTCTCACACACACACACACACACACAGAGAGAGAGAGAGAGAGAAAGAGAATTTTTTTGTTTTTCAGATATCTCTTCTCTCCTTTCTCTTAGCTTTGTTATATTTTACATTTCCCACGCAGTAGGAGAATGACGTGAACAGCTGACACTTTTGGTAGCCTTTTCTCTCCCTCTTCCTAAGGGCAAGTTTCTGACCCCATTAATCTCAGAAATGGAATGCAACATTTTTCTGCCCCTGGTTTCGTCTGCCTGCTACTAGACCAGTTTCTGTGTCCTAGATTTAATGTGCTGATTAGCCAGCCTGCCTGGGAACACCATGGAAAGGAAAAAGAGTCTCATGATTCCTCTAGGGAAGAATAGAAGGTATGGGTATAAAATAGTGCCAGGATGTATGTGCCTTGTGGAAATTAAATCTTGGACTTGAGAACTTTGTGGCTTGCCACAGTGTTTGAAAGATACCTCTTGCTTTCCTTCCCAGGATGATTGTAAAGTCAAGCTGTTAGACCCCAGAGACCGTGGCACCCTGGCAGAAAAGTATTTTGCCACATTTTTTTAAATCTAGAAGCTGCCAAGTTCTCAGCTTCTCCAAGTCCCTCACAGAGTTGATTTTATGTGAGGAGACCGATCTTCCAATACTTTCACAAGTTTCTGCTTTGCCTTTTGAGGCCAAGACAGAGGGGTTGGGGAAGAAGATGTAAAACCAAGCGCTCTTCCTCTAAAGGGGGTTGCGACTCTGAGATTGTCATAGAGAGAAAGGAATGCCAGACCTCCAGGCTCGCCAGACCAAATCTGCCCTCAGCCACATGTCTGTGGCTTCCATTGCTATCAATGGGACTTGTGTGTGCATGTGAACTGAAGACAAAAGTTGGCTGTGTATAAATAGCTCTGCAATCGTGCAAGTCTCTTCTTGTGTATTTGGGACAACAGAGGCAGTCTTGTGCCTCCATTTTCTCCATCTAGTAAAATGTAGATAGGCAGTTGCAAGAAATCTTGTATTAGAATATTTGATGGCGATTAGATCCAGCTAAAAGATTTCAGTTGAGGGGACCAGGAACAGTATTTGGCTAAACTCCTCTCGTTTTCCAAGAGCAAATCCAAGGCAAATTTAAGGAGGCCTCCTAGCACCGGCCTGCCATTTCATTGGCTGAACTGCCCATTGCTGCTTGACTTGAGTGATACGTAGCTAGCTGGTAGGGTGGTCATTCAATATGCTAATTTGGGGGTTAACAAGTATGTCTTAAACAAAGAGTTTATATTCCAGCTGGCTGCTCACCCAACAGAGCTACCTGACGTGGTGGGCCCTCTGTGAACTCTGACCCCACCAATCAGGTTGCAGGTCACCCTTGATCTCACCACTGTGATGTCCCTTTACCACTTTAAACACATTTATAGATTCTACACTTATACTTGGGCATTTATTATTCTTCCCATTAAAAGGGTCTTGAGATATCAGGTGGTTAGCAGGCAGAAATGCTTGGCATTTGGCCAGGCTCCTGGTCTTCCAGCTAACATACTGGCATCAAGTTCTGTCATCTTCTTATAGAGCCTCAGATGAGGTATTATTTCAAATCATAGGTCAGGGTAAACTCTTGTTATTCACTAGAACAGGAGAGTTCAAGCCAGGCATGGGAGTGCACATGAATAAGTGTAGTATAAAGAGGGGAAGGCATGAGTATGGAGAACTTGGGACCAGCCTGAGGTGCACAATGAGACTCTGTCAGAAAGGAAAGAAGGAAAGAAGGAAGGAAGGAAGGAAGGAAGGAAGGAAGGAAGGAAGGAAGGAAGGAAAGAAGGAGGGAGGGAGGGAGGGGGAAGGGAGTGAGGGAGGAAGGGGGAAGGGAGGAGGGAGGGAGGGAGGAATTTCTTCAAGTTACAGCTGAGATAATCTAGGCTATCAAACTCTGAAAGCTGCCTATGTTATTATTAATAACATTCTCTCCTGTGCACTTACTCAAGTTCTGTATCAGTTTTCTATTATTTCCCTTAAAAAAAATCTCTGCAGATGTAATGACTTTAACAGTGTGAGTTTGTTATCTTGCAGTTGTAGGCATCCTAAGTTGGATGTGGTTCCCACTGGGATAGAAGAAAGATGTCACAGGGATGTGTTGCTTTCTGCAGCTCAAGGGGAGCATCCTTTTGCTCATCCAGGGTGTTGGCAGAATACAGGCCCTAGCAGTTGTAAGACCAAGGACCCCATTTCTCATAGGCAGCATCTAGACTCTAGAGACTGCCCACCTCTGTGGGGTCACGATCCCTTCCTCTAGTTTTCAAAGCAGGTTAAGACTCTGCATATGGCCCTGAGTTACTCTTCTGCCTTCCCCTTCCACGTCTAAGAATTCGTGTGATTAGACTGATCCCAATTGGAAACTTCGAGATAATCTCACCACTTTAAACACATTTATAGATTCCACACCTATACTTGGGCATTTATTATTCTTCCCATTAAAAAGGCCTTGAAGGTATCAGGTGCTTAGCAGGCAGCTCTTACTGAGTGGCCACAAAGGCTTACCAAGGATGTCTAAACATGCTGGTATGTTGAGTGAACTAGGTCTATTAAGGTCATAAATAAAGCAGATAATCTGGCATTGTGTGTGTAGGTGTGCATGTGTGTTTAGTTTTTGAGACAGGATGTTACTTTACAATTCAAGCTGCCCTAGAACTTGAGATTCTGCTTTGTCATCTCTCAAATGTTCAGAGTCCAGGCCAGTGTCCCCATGCCCACCTTGTCATAAAATTGGTAAGACTACGACGTTTTGTATTATATTACGTTTTCTAGATCTTCCTTCTTTATATGGCCATACCAATGAGCTATAATGGAATAATAGACAAAATGTAGTTTTCTAATTGAAAATGAGGTCTAAGCAAGACTAAAGCTACGCCAAATACCTTGTCCTACACTTACAGAAAAGCTTATTTCAAAAGATGTTTGTATGAACTCATTGATTAATTTAAAAAATACTTGATCATTTGTGCATGTCAGGATGTAAGGACTACACCAGGCAAAGACTAATTAACACTTTATCCCATGCTTACAGAGCACTGGGGAGCTGGAAAACAAAAACTAAAATACACCTGAAGGATGAGCAGGTGAGGAAAGAACATGTGTGGGGTCAAAGATGATAAAGATATTTATGTTAATAAACATCTTTTCATATTTAACAGAAAGCTAATATTAGAGCCTGGTCAGGAAAGCGAGTATGTAGATAAATCTTGCCACCGCAGTTTCAAAGCAACAACAGCCCTAGCTTTGCGCTCATGATTCACTAAGGAGGCAGTGTCTGCTTCACTTGGACTGAGGCTGAGAGTGGATGCAAAGAAGAGAAGGTGTCTGGGCTGCGTCTTGTGGAACAGACAGAACTTGTCCTGATGGGATAAGGATCAGTTTGAGGGAAAAGAGGAAAACTCAGATGTGACTCCCAGGCCTAGAGTGGGGGAAGTCCCTGATAACTTTGTGGGCAGTGTCTTTAGCTGAGGGATGGAGAATTGACAGGAGTAAGTAGGGGGGATGATGGGAAGGAATTGTCAGGCAGAGAGAATGGTACCTGCAGGGGCCTAGGAGGTGAGAACTGGTGGGAAGCCAGAACAACGGAGACATCTCAGAAGAAGGACTACAGCACAAAGTTGGAAGTGAAGACTGGAGGCAGGCCATCCTGGAGAGTGGAGAGCTAGGAAATTACTTAAGCCCAGAAGAGTGTGGCTTGTCTCAGAAAACTCTCTTTGTGTTTTCATCAAGGCCATAAGGAAACAGACACTCACCTTGCCCAATTGTGTTGCCTTTTGCTGAACGATTTAAGTACCAGGTCTCCTCCCTGACCCCAGAACTTGATTATTTTTCTTTTTACATCTCGTATTTCCTTGTCTCCTCTTAGCCACGCCAAGCAGGTACAGAGGTTTCTTGGGAAGACTGGTTGTTTCCCACCCGCGGGGAACAGCAAACTTGCCTGAGCGCAGTGCTAGACTACACTGCACAGGCGCTGCTCCCTGGGTCTTTTCCTGTTCCTGGCAAGCTGTAGACAACTTCCCCTGGCTCTACACTGAGACAGCAGGATGAGAAAGGAGACTTCGGAAGTCCCAGGTGGCCGCTGTCATCTCCAGGGTGACACACATCAGGAGTGACAGAATGATGCACACAGAGGCATTCTGAAAATTTGGTTGGGAGATCTATGGGAAGGAAGTTTGAAGTAACGTCCTTGGGGGCAAGATTCTGTACACTCCTGCAGTGATAGACTTTCCTGGGGAGCAGTGAGGAGAAACATAGCAACCACTCAAGGCTATGTTCAAGCCTGAAACTCATCACTCATGTGGAGTTAGTCTGCATGTCAGGGATCAGGGAAGCTCCAAAGTTTAAGAGTCAAAAGGAAAAAGGAAGAGAACACTTAGGATGCTTTGGACACGAGGCCAATCCTAATTGTCAATCCACACTGCCTCCTTGAACCTTAAATATCTAGAAGAATTCACAAAACTTAAAAGCAGTAGGGGGAGAGGTGTGAGAAGATATTAAGGATGCATCTGAGCTGTAGAAAAGGCTTTTCCCATGCCTTTATCCTTCCGTGGTTCTCACCCTATGTCTCAAGACCAGAAGAAGAAGGCAACATCCCCAGAAGATGTACTCACATTGTAACACGGTCACTGCTAGATCGTGAGTGGAACGGTGTGATTTGCTTGCAGTACAGATCCAGGAGTGTGAGTGCCTGCAGCCAGAGCACACACTGCAGTTGTGCTCGGCTGCTTTCTAGGATTATTCCAAAGCAGTGCATTGGAGGAGGCAAGGTGGAGAAAGGATGGACTCCAGAGATAGAGCATGGACCAGAAACATAGAGACCGGGGAAGAGAGAGGGAAAGATGGGGTAAGAAGACAGGTGGAATGAAGACAGGATGGTTCTCAGCTGAATTGTTCAGCTCCTTGGATCCCTAGAACAGTTTTGTACACGATGAAAATCATATGGAGTTTGGAACCTGGGAAATGAAATGGCCAACAATGGGATGGTTCTCAACACTGTAAGCAGAGGAATTTTTGGGCAACAGCACTGTGCTAAAGTATTCAGGGTGGTTTATCATGGAAGTACGGTGCCACGGAAGTGAGAGATCGGCATGTTAGGCCATCTGGTGAGAGGCAATGTGTCAATCTCCCAGATGGCTTGTGAAAAGAGAAAGACTAGATGCTGAATGGAGATCAGCATATGAAAAGAGCCACGGAATCGCAAATGTACGGAAAGCCTGTTCCTCTGGGGAGTTGTCTGAAAACTTCGCAAAGTACTCACCACGCTGATCTTACATGATCTGAAAGATCCGAATTTTCAACGTGGAACAGTTTCAATAATGTACGCCATACCTGCCTTCGCTTCTTTTAACCAGAAATGGTGGTATTGGGAAGGAGACAATATTATCCCTTTCACTGATTTGTTTGAGTTCATTCAGGTTTTACAGGAGTTTTGTGCAGGGAGAGCTAGTAGATTATGGAGGTCCTGAATCTCATGTCTCAGTGGGCAACACTGCCTTTGTGAAATACATCACATGGCTCACAGACAATCAGCTTGTGGAGACAAATTTCGAAATACACACATTTTCGCTACCATGTGGATGGTGCTCATTATTGATTCTGAGCATCATGTGACAGATTTCCCACGTTCACATAATTCTGGGGTAGCGACACAAAGAATGTTCAAAAGCAGGAAACTCAGAGTGGTACACATTTCTTCTTACTCACTTTTTTTTTTAAAGACAGAATGTATTTTTCCCTTTTTATGCAAATTTCTTTAATAGAATTTCCAAAAATAATACACATACATGTGTATATTCTCATAGATCTAAATTAGGTTTTAAATGCTTGTAAGACTAACTACTATCAATAAATTTATTAACTAAGATTTTTGCTTCATTTGATTAATCCAATATTTTCCCTTTTATTTATTCTTCTCTCATATATTGCATCCTGACTGCAGTTTCCCTTCCCTCTTCTCCCTCCCCGATCTGGTCTTTCCCCAAACCTCCCCCCACCACTTCATCTCCCCTCCGAAAAGAGCAGGTCTTCCAAGGACTTCAACAAAATACAACATAGCAAGCTACAGTAAGACCAGGCACATATTCTCACATCAAGGCTGGATGAGGCAACCCAATAGGAGAAAAAGGATCCCAAAGGCAGCAAAAGAGTCAGAGACAGCCCATGCTTCTCCTGTTAGAAATCCCACAAGAACACTGCTACACATATAATACATACTCAGAGGACTGAGGTCAGAGCCATACAGCCTCCCTGATCTCCGGGAGCCCACTCGAGTCCTGGTCAGTTGCTTCTGCAGGCTGTGATTTTGTGATGTCCTCAATCCCTCTGGCTCCTTCAATCCTCCCTTCATCTCTTCCACAGGACTGCAAGCTCTGCCTAGTGTTTGACTGTGGGACTCTACATCTGCGCCCATCAGTTGCTGGATGAAGTCTCTCTGGTGTCTCTGATGATGATTATGCTAGGCTCTGCTCCCGGCACATGCTACAGGCATGACAAACTGTAGGTCTGAGGTTTTGTGGCCGTGTTGGTGTCCCAATCCCTCTACTTGAGGCCATACCTGGTTATAGGAAATGGTCTGTTCAGGCTCAGTGTCCCTCAGCGCTCTCAGGCTTTGCGAACATCCCCCTCATGGACTTATGGACTTTCCATGGCACTAGATCTCTACCTCATGCCTGAGATGTCCCCCTCCCAACCAGAAAGACAGAGTATATTTATCTTACATTCTGGTAATGATTTGTATAGTCTCATATACAAATCCACCTTCCACCCTGGATGTGTTCATATGAACAGTGAAGCTTATTTTTAAAACGTTTGCATGTTAATTCATGTTCAGTGGCCACCACTTGAGGCAAATAGTTTCTCTCTAATCTAGCATTTCCTTTGTTCCCCCATAGAATACTTTGATTAGTGTCTTGAGAATTCCATACACATATGCAATGTATTTTTAATCATATCTAAGCCTCACTCTTCCCCCTAATTCCTCAAAGATCCACCCTTCCCCCTCCCAACTTTGAATTTTTTACTAACTAGTTCTTCAAGAATTTTCTACAATTTGTTTGGACCACCTTCGTCGCTACCCCCAGAGCTCCCCTTTTTTCTACCCACCCAACTTTGTGTCCTCCATCAATTCTGATTTTGATGCCCAAATATACATGCATGTACGGTTTTCTGAACTATGTAATAGCTGAATTGCTCTGGAATTGAATGGATGAGGCTCAGTATAAATACATTTTTGACCTTGCATTCAGATTCATGTTGAATTAAGATGACACACTTTCACAAAAGCCAGAAGATAATGTGTTTTCCATGGGTGTTTTGTTGTCCTTGTTGTGATTGTATTGTTGGATAATCATCTTCAACCCAACACCCTCTCACATCTGTCTGCATTCTGCCAGGCCTATGGTTAGTCTGCCGGTTTATCCATGTCTACTGGGAAACAGCCAAGGTGAATGAGAGGAAAATACAGTTAGACAAGTAATTTTTCAACTGTTAATGTGTTAGGGTGGGGTTGGAGAAGGAGAGCCTAGCTCATGTCTATGGGGAATTCAGACATGCCTGAAAAATCGCTATGACAGAAATGACATTGATTGACTTAAAACTGACAAGTTCCAAGGAGAGAATCAAAACATAAGGCACAAGCTTGGCCCAGAACAAAAAAAGTCTTCATTTCTCAAGAGGAGGATAAATTTTTGAGAGCATGGGCAAAGTTCCTGAAGTGGATAAAATTAATATCCAAAATGTAGAGCCTAGAAGGGCAGAAGTGGTACCCAAGAGAAATAGGATTTCAGAACAATGTCCCATGGGACATTAAGAATCCCATAACGAGAGGGGGGAGTCTGGAGAGATGGCTCAGCGGTTAAGAGCACTGACTGCTTTTCCAGAGATCATGAGTTCAATTCCCAGCAACCACATGATGGCTCACAACCATCTGTAATAGGATCCAACGCCCTCTTCTGGTGTGTCTGCAGAAAGTGACAGTGTACTGAGAACTCACATACAAACAAGTTTTTTTTTTTTTTTTAAAAAAAAGCATTATTAAAAAGAAAAAAGGAATCCCATAATAGAGTAAGGTGTAGGAAATGCTGAGAGCCCAGCTGCTCTGTAGTTGAGGTTAACGTTATAAACACACCTTCCATTATAAAGCCTAGGAAACAGTGATAAGAACTGTGTTGGTCATATAATTGGTCCTAAATATGTACTTATAGGAAAAATGAGTGAGTGAGAGTTACCTATATCATAAGACAGATACCTATGAACCATCAACATAGACCTAAAAGTAACATTGGTCATACCATGTGTACCAGGATGCACACACATATTTATTAGGGGTTTGATCAACAGATTAATGATGGAGCTGACATGAAGGTATTTGCCGTCTTCTAGAAACCTCTCAGGAAATGTAGGCAACAGGGAATTCCACTTGCATAATTAAGCTGTGAGTGCGCATGACCCACAGTAACTCGGATCTAGCCAACTTTATAAAAGGAAGATACTTGAGTTGTAATGGAAGACTTCCAGGACACACATGCAAATACACACGGAGAGTCAGGAAAAGAAGGAAACGCTCCGATAAGGTAAATGAAGCAGACTGTGTCGTCATCTTTAATAGGGTAACGTCCTTAAATGACGCTTTACAGTTTACAAAGCATGTTCACAGGTTACCTCATTTAGACTTCACAGTGCTCCCATGAGATGGAAGTGAGGAAGTCTTTTTTTTTTCCCTCAGAGAGGTGATGTGGCTGAGTGATGGGAGGCAAGTGAGCTCTTGGTGGCCTTGCTTTGACAACTCTGTCAGCTTACCTGGCCTGAGGCAAATACTAATTTTATTAAATCTCTATCACAAGGAAGGCGCGTTCAAAAATTCTTCCTAGACAAGACTTTAGAGTGATCAGGACCGACAAGAGCAGGGCCACCTCTCATGGCGGCACAGCTCTCTGTCAGACACAGTCCGCTCCCTCAGAAATTACCATAGAACAGATTGAGAGCTAAATATGAACCGTAGAATGTTCCAGTTAAAGCAGGGACCTCGTTTCATTCAGCTCAACTCTAGACAGATAAGATGGAAGACTTGATGAAGACAGTGACCCCTCCCCCTTCGCCTTAGTAGACACTCACACATTCTCCAGTTGGAGGCTGAGACCATGTATGGAGATGATATGGCGTAGCATGATTGGCTGATGATATCAGTGTCTGGGCGTATTCTAAAGAGGGAGCAGTCACCTTCTGGGGGCTCATTTTGTAAAAAGTCATCATCACTTAAAAAAAAAACTCTCAGATGCTGAGTTTGTAATCCCACTGATAAAAACTGAAAAACATAATTTTTGAAAAAATAACCATTTCAGGGCAAATGCAATAAGCTTTTCCAAGCTATTTTGGCAGGTCATGTTTTTCTTCCACATCTTTCTAAAGACACTCTAATAAATTAAGTAAAATGGATAGGAAAACAAACAAAACCCTTATCTCCAGGTATGCCTTCTCCTTGCAAAACCAATTTTACAGAACAGTCAGATATGTAATAACGGGCCTCCCGGGGATGTGATTTTTTATTCAACTTGACATGCAAGTCGTGAGTAATTAATTATGTCTTCTATTTACACGTTGTCAGATAAGAGTATTAAACAGAAGAGCTGAGAGCTTCACCGAATGCCACCATTAATCGGTTTAATTTGCAAACCTAATGCAATCAAAAGGAAGACATTAGTGTAAAAGCTGTTGTTGTCCTTTCTTAAAGGGATAGGCATGTTTTATGGGTAAGCATCACACAAAGCCAGGAAGCTACAGCGTCTCAGGTCTACCTGCATGCCATGTCTGGGGCTGTAGAAGGTGTGAATGTGCATGCCTTGAGAGCAGTCATCTTCCTTCCCAGTGCATTGTGGTTAATTCTCCAACGAGGTGGAGAAGCATCACCTGCACCAAGCGGCAGGACATGATGAATGGAAGCATCAACCTGATGTTTGTGAGCTTACAGAAGCTGACAGCAGGCTTTGGTCTGGAAGCACGTGACTGACAGATCGGTGGGCAAAGATTAGGTTAAAAGACACAGGGGAGGTTTTGGATGATCAAGAACTGCTATCAGGAAGAACCCTTGTTGGATTTCTATCCAAGTGTCAGTCCTCACAAAAAGGATGTAAGAGTAGTCACAGGAGTCTCAAGATACTTTTGTAGTAAGAGAGGGAGGGGGAGGAAGAGGGAGAGGGGGAGGGGGAGGGGTGGTAAGCTAGTGCGTGGGAAGTGAAAACCACATCAGACAAAGTAAGTAGTACTTGAGGTACTACATATCTAGCTATACCACACATCGAGCAGGGGCTCTTTATTGCTCCTTCGGAACATCTCTGTGACTCAGTTTCTGCATTACTGAAATTGTGATAATGATGTAGAAAGCTATGCAAGGATGAGATGAAATACTTTGTGGACAGTAGCACAGAAGTCCTTTGTACTAGGCAACGGTGTCACCGGTACCTTCTCCATCACTGTGAGTAAGGCATGGAAGCTGAAAAGGAGCAATCTGATCTCTGCTCATTACTCACGTTGCTCCGTTCCTTTGGGACCAGTTGATATGACCCCGTTTGCAGAACTTTGCTTTTTTGAGTTAGTATTTGTGTCTACATCTGGTTCTTGACTTCCCATGGGATTAGTCCACATGGACCCCTAGTGGTATTGGAATCTGTAAATGGTAGAATCTAATCTCTAAATGGCGTAATCTAGGTACATCCTCCTATATATTTTAAGTAATCCCTTGCTTATTTACAACAGATACTGTGGGGTAAGTACTGCATAGTTGCTGCAGTGAGTTTCTTCTGGATTAGTAATAGAAAAAGTGCCTGTACATGCTCAGTGGAGACACAGCATTCAGGATACTTCTAACTTGAAGTTAGACAAGCCCACAGATGTGGAAACCCACAGACAGAAAGGGTTGGCTGTACAACAGTACTGCTTGTATTCTCTATTTGTCTGGGGCTACCAGCATGTAATTTTAACTCATAGCTTTAAATAAAGAAAAAACCTGGAAAGGAAATTCCACAATTATAAGACTACATTAACACAAATTATAATTATTATGGTCACAAGAGTAATTTTTAGTCACATCCAAAGGAAACAAATTTGAAGGCATGCCAACAGTTACAACATAAGTCTGAAAAAAAAAACCATTTATTTCCCATTTGTCTGTACAAGTGGCTACAGATTAGCGCATAAACAACAGGATCCAGGAGAGTTTTAGTCGAGGGACTAATTTACTGAACTACCCAAGCAACAGAGGATTATTTTATCTAATTAAGACAGAGAGTGCGTATTTAAAATTAAGCATTTGCATTTAACAGCAAATTCGGAATTATAAAAGCAATTAAAGCTAAAATGAGGTATGATAATTTTTCATGCATGCCACTGAAGAGCCAAAGTGCATCTTAATGTGTGTGTGTGTGTGTGTGTGTGTGTGTGTGTGTGTGTATGTGTGTGTGTGTGTAGCTATAGCACAGTCAGTGTGGGACACAGACACTGCACTCCCTGTTCAGGGCTTGAACCCCGTCCATGCCTTGTTCAAGCCTCTTAAACCTAGATGAATCTTCTCACCCCGGATTAATCTAGCGAGAGTACAGTTCAGTCTGCAACAGGCCTCATAATAGACCCGAATTTGTCAGTGATAATGTTGTATTAAGGCCCTTGGCGTTTTGTGTATTCCCTACATTACTCTGCATTTACTTTAATGCTCTTCTTTCCCTAAAGATGTGCTTATTGATTTTTCTCTGTTCCTCCAATCTCAAAGATCTTCCTTGACTTAATCTCTATCAAATCTATTGAACAGGACTCACCTGAGCATTTATTTCTTTATCAAAACAAACATCCCTTCAACCCCTATGCTCTGGTCTTTATTAGTGTGTATTCTTGTCTCCTTCATCTGCAGGCTAATTGGCTACTTTTTACAGTGTTCGCATACACTGCCCCCTAAGCTTCTCTGTGTCCACATTCCAGATGTTATGACAACACAACTTCGTTTCCTGACCTTAAGAATGAGCACAGCCTCACCCTTGCAGGAGAGCCTGAAAACAGTCAAGAGTGAGCGGTTGACCTAGACAGATATTCACTTCAATTCTCTCCCAACCACCCCACCTTTTACCCAGAGTTTGGAAACTCATCTTAGATATTCTATTTCATTCAAATTTACTTTACACAACCCATGCTGTGCTCTAAAGTAATCCCCTAGAAGAACAGATTATTCTCTGTCAATCAGTCATCGATTCTGCTTATTTCCCACCAGGGTGACTTCATGACGTCACTTTCATCTGATTCTCTGAAGTCTCTGAGGTGTGTCATCATTGTTGATGTTAGTATTAGAAATGGGGCTGTTTTAACTCTTAGACGTTTTAAGGATTTGCAAGTCAAGGCTTGTAAAGTGCAGTTAAATGTGCCCTGCTTCAAAATAAATTTGAGTCTGCTGGCTAATAGAACTTTGTGTTATAGACCTTTCCTATTTTGCATATCTTTTCCTAACATATTATGCATTTATTCAGATATACTCACTTTCCCTATGAATGTAATTATTTTATTTCTAAGTTGCTATAGACAAGAGGCTATGTCTGTCAGCTAGTAAGTTAAGATATTTAGCAGACTGACAGACACAATAAAAACTCAGCAAGGTCAACAACAAAAGCACTAAAATTATCCTGGAAATAATGATGAACTTACAAGTTGAAAACAATGGCTGGGGCAATGCTCAGTGAGTAAGAGCTGAACAGAATAGACGTTACCTCTGTGGTTCTAGTATTGCAGGGCAGGGAGTGAATGCAAGTGGACATGGTGGGCTAGCCCAGACTAAATGGTAAGTGCCAGGTTGAGTGAGAGACCCTGTATCAAAAAATAAAGAAGAGCTTGATAGAAAAAGATACCAGAGTTAATCTTTCCCCTGCTACTACACAAGGGTAAGAAGACTTGCACACTCACATGTACACACAAACACACACAGTCTCCTCTATGCACACACAAGTTGCAAATAAATGGAAAGAAAAAGGCCGCATACCCTACAATTCACCACGTCCAGTGGTAACAATGTTGCCGATCAGAATAAGGAAACACTCAAACTCCTAAACAATCTTTCTGACTTCACCAGTTGCACACACTCGTGTGAATATACAGGTCGGGGCTCAGGGGTACACTTGTGCAAATGTACATTTGGAGTGTGGGCGTGCTGAGATGCCTAGATCTTACAGCTGTGTATGGTTCAAGGAAACTACCACGACAATAAAAAGAAAACTGCATCCATAGTGTAACAAGGCTTCCTCAGGCTGCCCCTTTACAGACATGTGCACCCTCTTCCCGTGTTCCCCACCCCGAAATCCTTAGTAAACAGGAATCAATTCCCCAGCTCCATGACTTTGTTCTTTCAAGAATATTACATAAATATGACCATACAGAATGCCAGATTTTAAGGTTGTTTCTTTGCTCAGCATACTCTTATTGAGGTGAAGTCACTGTGTCCTCATTGCCACACATGGATGTGCCTCGGGTCCTAACCACTCCCATCCCGAGGACATTGTGATTGACATCCCTGTCTGGCTAGCACAAATCCCCCAGGGGCAGGATTTAATTTATTTGGGTAACTCTCAAGACTCTAATATGTTAGTTGGTGTTTAGGATAAAGGTTTCAGAATTGGGTGAGAAGGGTCAGGAGTCGGTGACAGTATAGTATGTAAAATGATGTCTGTTGCTATGCTCAGGGAGGGATTCATCTCCCCTGGTTTTCCCCCAGAACATGTCAATTTGTGTTGGTTATCACAGCATAATGATCTTTGCCCCAGTTGGTATGACAAATTATATAATCATCATGGTTCTGCTTCCTCCACCACCCTGAGACATCAACCCTGTGTCTGCTCAGGAACAGTGAGGCTGGGTTTCAGTGGGCTGCTGTTTTGAGGCTGCTCTCTACACCTGTGGAGTGACCCCGGAGAGTCTGAGGATTCGACCCATCTTCTTGTAATGGAGGACGTCTTACTCAAGTCTCTTCTTGCCCTGCCTGCTTCTTCTCTCATAGAAAATGATTCTCCCTGTCAGTTTGATGGTTGAGGGTGGAACTGAGCTCGTGCCAAAGAGCCACACCCATGACTACTTTGCAAACTAATAAACCTAATAGGTCCTGAGTATTCTAGCTCCGGCCCATCCCAAAAGTTACAGGCCTAGAGTGAGCTTAGCTTGGACCAGCTGTTCAACTTTAGTCCAATCACTCTGCCCAGGGCACAAGGTCACGTAAGAGTGTCACCTAGTCTTTTGTGGGAAGAAGTTTCCTCAGAGGGTAGAACACTTTGAGTCAGGGGATACAGGCTAGGAATTGAAGGGACAGTTACAGACACAGACACCTCAGCTTCTCTTCCATCAAGAGGGAAGTACACTGCAAAATGGCATTCAGCTAGCACAGAACGCAGCCAGAATTCAAGTAAAACATCTTTACCTTTTTTTTTTCCCAGTAGACAGTCTATGCTCTTTAGTTTCCTGTGATGGGATTTAGTGTAGAAAAATGGGAAATAAAACCGCATCAATATAATGCTGGAAAAGCTTTGCTAGGGATCTGGATTTTGATTACTCACATTCACCGACAGCCCTCACCTAAGTGGTGATGACCTTACTCTCCAAACCCATGACCCACATCTCATGCATATGATCAATATCTATGACAACATATGCCCTTATTTAATTTAAATACATAAGTGAATCATATATGATTGACTCCTGGTCTTATGGCTTAATGTAACACATTTCAGAAGGCTAGAATATAAAGGCCTTGAAAAAATATAATACATTTTAGTGAGAAGAGCATGCGTGTTAGGGCAGTTTAATGATTTTAAATATATATATACATACACACACACACACACACGTAAATGTATATTGCATAGACATAGGGAACACGCTTAGAATACATATCTCCAGAGGGAAGTGATTTTGGAATATACTGTTTAGGAAGAAGCTTTCTTCTTTTTCTGTCTGTTGCTGTGATGTTTTCGTTATAGTGTCTTCTTTGAGTTCTTAATATATTAATATAAAATTGTTGTAACTATTAATACACATCTGATTCAGGAGTCCTTGAATATTGCAAGCCAAGAATTCCCCGCTTCAGATCTGTGAAAGGCCATCAAGAAGGCTGATTGGAGACATCAGCATAGCAACAAGAATTTGAAAAGAGTCTTCCTAAGTTCTCCATTAACCTTCCAAAAGGAAAGATGTTCTATAGGTCAAGGAGTTGAAGCAATCCGGGTAACAGTACACGGGTGAACATAGCTTTAAAGACCCTGTAGGCTTTTTGAGTTCCAAATGCACAAAATATAAATCCAAGAATTCAGCCTGAGATGACCTGAATGGTAGCTGAGCTTTGGCAGATTTTGGTAATTAAAAGCAACAAGGATAATAAGGACTTCACACGTGCTTAAGCTCAGTTTTTTAAAGTCCAAAGTATTTCATTCTAAACTCCTGCAGTCGCTTTAGTGAGAAGCTTTTGCATACCAGCATTTCCATACTGCAAATCCCTGGAGTCGAACCACTTTGAGGAAGCCTGTAGCCATTTGCGAGAGACTAATTAAAAAGTATAATTTGGTTAAGGAAGACTGCAGAGGGAAATTCCCCAGCACAATGCACAATAAGTTTGGTCACATCTTGGCACTAGATTTAAGTGTAAATAATGGTTTGTATCAGTGCATTTTAATCCAAAATGCCTGGTTTTCTTTTATATCTTTAAGAGGAGAACCACATAACTCAATATTTAAAGACACATCACAGAGAGTATAGACTGAATTTCTGTTTCTATCTGTGGTTTTGTTTTGTTTTTGTCTTTTTAAGGATCTCATGATGTATTCTGAAAATTGTGATCCTCCTGCCTTGCTTCTGGACCCCCAGCCCAGTGCTGGATCACAGGGACATGACACCACACCCAGTTTTCCTTGATCATAAACCTAAGAGTTAGGGGTTTGAAGTCATTTGTGATGATGTGTTTCCCCAAAGAGGCAGGAGAATCTGGAGTTTAAGGTCATCTTCAGCTACAGATCAAATTTGGCTAAACGGCTCTGTCTTAAGTAAATATTCAGAATCTTGAGTACAGCCGAATAATAGGCATTGTCTAGAAACAATTGTAAATTGTTTATCCTTAGTTTGGGGCAAGAACACACCTTTCACTAATTGTTTTTACTGTGACAGAATACTTGACAGAGAGCAGCTCACAGGTAAGAGTTCCTTTTCTCTGTTTCATTGTTTCTTTCCCTCCCTCCCTCCCTCCCTCCCTCTTTCCTTCCTTCCTTCCTTCCTTCCTTCCTTCCTTCCTTCCTTCCTTCCTTCCTTCCTTTGCAAGGACTCCTTTTTGCATGTATTAATAGTTTGCCTGCATGTATGTGTATCAAGTGCGTGTATTTCCCATAGAGGCCAGAAGAGAGTTCTGAATCCCCAGCACCAGAGTAGCAGACAGTAATGAGCCACCATATGGGTGCTGGGAACCAGACCTCAGTCCCCCGCAAGAACAGCAGGTGCTCTTACAACCGAGCCAGTTTCTTTTGGTTCTCAGTTTGAGGTTATGGCCCATAGTGTGGGGAAGTCACCATGGCAAAAGTGTGAGATAGTCACACTGAGTCGAAGCCAGAGACAAAAGGTGCCCAGCTCACTTTCTCATTTACGCCGTTTTATTCTTCAGCCCATGGGATGGAGCGACGGACACTAAGGACAGCTTTTTCCTCCTCAGTTAAAGCACCAGGGAACACGGTTATAAGATGTGTGGACATGTGTCTCATCTCCAGGCCACCATCACATTCTTGCTTTTTATTCGTAAAGTTCAGTTCTCAGTATTTTGTCAAATTAAGTAGATATCCCTGAGCATCATACTAAAATATCTTTTTTATGAACCAACAAATTGACTTAAGTTGAAAACTCCTGGCTAGTGTTAGAAAAAGATAGCATACCACAAGGAGCCTTATCCCAATCATGCTGCTTCAGGAACATACAAGGTTTCTATAAGTACATTCTTAGAAGCTTCTAGAAGATCATGAGTAAATGTTACTAAATTTAATGAAAACAATTTATTAAAAACTTTCTAATTTATTACTAAATTAATTAATATATAATTTAAATTAAATTTATTTAAAACAAGAATTTCTAATATTACTTTTTAACTCTGTAGATACAATTTAATTTTTTTTACATTCATTTATTTTTGTGTGCATGGGAGAGTGCATGTGTAATTGTAGTGGACAACAAATTCCTTTACCTGCTAAGCTCTGTGGCTGGGCCTTTAGATGGAATTTCTTCTCATAACTTCATGGAGGGATGGGAAGCATTGCTTTCAGCCATGAATGTGAAAGCATACATAATTTAATTACAGTTTCTCCCTAATTCTGGTTATGCTTGTCCAACAAATAAAAATGAAATTAAACTTATAGAAAACCATTAGAGCTAACCAGAGTTTAGCACAATAACAGTGCAATAATAGACCACTCATATAAGCCAATCTGCTACAGGATTATTTAAAGTGAGCATACACAAATGAGTATATTCTTTAAACATGATTTTGTATTTCAGCTGCTTGAAATTTTAATCATTGTTTGTTAAGCTATATGCTAACATTTTAATGATGACAACATTAATTCAATTAGTGTCTTGTGCCTGCTGTTTACGTTGAAAAAGAAAATGCCTATGCTTCAGGATGTGGGTGATGTTTAAGCTTCAACCACTAGATGCTTACATGCCTTTACTATCTTACATGTCCTCTATGTGAACACACATCTAACTACATTGTGTGACATTTTCTGTCTCTGTGTCTATGTCCCCATTATGCTATTGCAAAGACACAAGTGACTGTCAGCCACTCTTTGCCTGCAGCATTTGTCAATTCTTGGCACCTGATAGATGATCAGTAAGTGATTGGCTGAATGTAACTGGACAATAAATCGCTGTCCTAGCATCCAAAGGGCAGATTTCATACTGAAGAGGGGAGGTCATTTCCCACTGCTCCCACTTTGATTCTGGGAAAAGACTGAACAACAACAACAACAAGAACAATGCATAGGCAGCCCTGTCAGGAAAACTAAACGGCAAAGAAAATGAACTAAGTTGACAGGGGGCTTGATAGTGAAAGATCAGAAACAGGAGCATGTGGGTTTACCATATTCTCATCCATAAACAAGGCAACTGATCTGGATTTCAGGGAAAAAATAGAACAAAATGAACATCTCAGTTGTTTTAGGAGAACTGAATGAAATAGCACACACACACAGAGGAACTATTTATCATTTGAAATATATATATATATATATATATATATATATATATATATATACTCCTTCTTTTTAGATTTATTAGTAAAGGTTCACAAATTACTAGTGCAAAGATAGGTTTCTCTGATGTATCATTTACTTTATGTTTTCTCAGGGAAGTGAATGATACTTTGCTTTTCTTTGGGAAAAGCTTTGGGAGACTAGCACGTGGTCTGTGGAGTGTCTGAGAGAGCAAAGGCACTTGCCACCAAGCCTGACTATCTGAATCCAATCCCTGGGACCCACAGAGTGAAGGAACAAACTCTCTCCAGCAAGTTGTCTTTGGACTCCAGAAGTGCACATAAAATAGGTAGGTACAACTTTTAGGTAGCATGTATATTTGCAGAAAGAGATGGTGGTGGTGGTCTACCTGCTTTTGATTCTTTCTTTGGGAAATATTTTCCATACAAGTGTCATGTTTCCTATTGTCTCAACTGCTGACAGAAAAGAAAGAAAAACCTTTTATCAAGAATGGTCTTCAACCTTGCTTCAAGATCTTCTGTTCCTTCTGTTCTACAACATGGAAGACAGGGAAGATGAGTTGTCTGTTAGCCTCTAGAAAACCCCAGGAAAGAAAAGACCCTTCACTGTAGAATTAGATGCTGAAATAGTTGAGAAATGTGGGCACAATGTTGTTCCTCTAGCGTTGAGGACTCTGTTTGGAAGGGGGGGTATTTTTTTGCTGAGCTCTGGAGCACATATAGAAAACAAAACAAAAACAACAGTGGCTGTAGATTACATGAAAGGTTTTTATAAAGTTGTTTTTTTGTTGTTACTGTAATTATAGTTTGTGTTTTCACATACTTTCCTCAATAGCTCACAGAAACCATATGGAACCTTCTGGAATCAATAGCATCAGAGAACAGAGGAGAGTCTTTGTTGTGTTAGCTGCATCTGTGAACCTGTTCACATTCTTAGTTCCTCTACTTAGACCAGTCTGCAGTAAAGAAGCAGTTTAAGGGAGGAGGTGTGTACTTTGGATGACAGTTTAAGAAGGGCTTAGTCCGGTCATGGCAGAGAAGACGGAATCACAAGGCAGCCCTTCACACTACATCCAGGAAGCAGCAGATTAGCAGTAGGAAGTGGGGCCAGCCTATAAAATTCCAGGAACCCACTTCCTCCTGTGAGACTCCGCGTCCTAAGGTTCCTCCACCTTTCAGAACAGTGCTAACAGCTGGGAGCCAAGTATTCAAAATCAATCCAATGGGGGATATTTTACATTTAAACCACAGGGCTTCTATTCTCCAGGCTTTGGCTTCTTGAATCAATTGACACTAGTGAGCTACGAAGTTCTCCTTCCCTTATTTAAGTAGAAAGAGATGAGACCAATGGCTACCATAGAAGAGTTATGTAAATGACTGGGTAATGACCCAGGATTAAATCCCTCCATAGGAATTGCCAAGAGAGTAGGTTGAAAAGAACCCATTAGAGGCAGTGTTCTTAACAAGCATCAGAGGGTCTCCTACCACTAAGAATCAGAAATATTGACACACTGGGAATGGTAGAGATCATGGGGAGTGGTGATATGGAATGGCAGCCAAAAATATTTTTGGTATACCTGTAGGATACACACACACACACACACACACACACACACACACACACACACACTAGATTTTGCCCTTAAGCATGTCAATTGTGACTTGCCTTTTTGAGAAAGGATTCCATATTACTGTGAGCATAGGTAGCCATGAGCTTGAACTCTTCTCGCTTCAGCCTTCTGAGTGCTAGGTTGTTAGCCATGCAGCACTATCCCCAGTTTCAGTGGCTACAGGGGTTGTTTTGTTTTGTCCTTTTTTTTTAACCTTGGTTATCTTGCTCTACAACCGATTGTGACTTTGAACTTCCGATTGTACCTTCCAAGTGCTGGGATTATGAGCATGCCTGCTGTCTCTGCTCTTTACATTTTTAAAATTAATTTTTAAAAGATGTATTTACTTTTATTTTATGGAAACAAGTGTTTTTCCTGCGCGCGCGTGCGCACGCGCGTTTGTGTGTGTGTGTGTGTGTGTGTGCCATAGTTATGCAGGACCTGCGTGACCAGAAGAGGGCGTAAGATCCTCTGAAACTAGATTTACAGATGTTTCCGAGCTATCTTGTGGGTTGGGAACTGAACCTGGGTCTTTGGCAAGAGCAGTAAGCACTGTTATCCACCCAATCACTTCTCCAGGCCATAATTCCTGCTCTTTAACCAGTAAATCAAGTAACCACTTAGGAAACATTGATGAATAAATAAATGTGTTATTGGGGATATCTACTTTTTGTTTAAAAAAAAATAACATGGTTGTGTTTCGATTTGTGATTTTAATAATATATTAGTATGCAATTGATAAAGGTTTACTATTTATAGCATGGTGACTACATTATAATTATGATGATTTAACTCTTATAATGATAGTTCTTCAGGTTTTCCTTATATAGACATGTTCACAAGTCAATTATTATAATATCTCGGAATGCTTAGAAGCTATTTATACAGTGGAGAAAACTGTTATCCAGTTTATTAAGTTGTTGTCACACTTCTAATGCCAGATGCTAGCATGCAGGGAAAGACAACAGTTACGCAATAAAACTTTGTTTCCAAAGTATTTATACTATATGTGGGTTCATTAGATGAGGACCATCAAACACTGTGTGGTGGAGCTCATCTTTGTGCTGGCCTACGCATATGAGAATGGATGGATCCAGGCATCTGGACTCATTAAACAGAGGAGAGGAGAACAGACTTCAGGAGTCATTGCAGTTAAGCTTCCTATTTTGCCCCACTGCCACTGACCTCAGTAATGCTACCAACACAAAGATCCTTTTCAAACTCTCAAGACTCAGTTGGCTAAGGGCAGGGCCCGTGGCACAGTGGTTAAAGTGCTTGCTGTGCAAACATGAAGACCCGAGTTCAGATCCCCACCACCTGTGTAAAAAGCCAGCAGTGAAAGCATATATGTAACCCCACAAGTGGTCCCCAAAGCTCTCTGGCCAGTGGTCTATCTTGAACACTGAAATCAAGGTCCTGTGAGAGATCCTGTCTCATAAACATGAAGAAGATGGATGGAGGGTGACAGGGAAGGTGCCTGATATCAACCTCTTGTCCCTGTATCTGACATGTACACATATGGCCCACAAACATAAATAACACATAGAGACCCTGCAGTTAGTCTACAGTTTAGGCAGAGGGGTAGTGTGCATTTTCTATGTCATACAACAGTAGTCCTTTACATCATAAAGATCAAAAGCAGAAATGTGCTCACAGTGGGAAGACTCAACACCCATCACTTGCAAACACAGAGGCAGTGAACCATCCACAGAACACTCAAGATAGAATTCCCATGGAAAAATGAGACACATAGTGTGTGCATGAGAGAGACAGAGACAGACAGACAGATCCCAGAGAAATTCATGAAGATCATGAACCAACCACAGGTATTTATTCTGAGTAAGAGTTAAATGCCCATCCAGAAGATGTCCCAACCGGTAAAAAGGACACATGCTCCACTATGTTCATAGCCGCCTTATTTATAATAGCCAGAAGCTGGAAAGAACCCAGATGCCCCTCAACAGAAGAATGGATACAGAAAATGTGGTACATTTACACAATGGAGTACTACTCAGCTATTAAAAAGAATGAATTTATGAAATTCCTAGGCAAATGGATGGACCTAGAGGGCATCATCCTGAGTGAGGTAACCCAATCACAAAGGAACTCTCACAATATGTACTCACTGATAAGTGGATATTAGCCCAGAAACTTAGGATACCCAAGATATAAGATACAATTTGCTAAACACATTAAACTCAAGAGAACGAAGACCAAAGTGTGGACACTTTGCCCCTTCTTAGAATAGGGAACAAAACACTCATGGAAGGAGTTACAGAGACAAAATTTGGAAGAGTGACGAAAGGATGGACCATCTAGTGATTGCCATATCCAGAGATCCATCCCATGATCAGCTTCCAAACGCTAACACCATTGCATACAATAGCAGGATTTTGCTGAAAGGACCCAGATATAGCTGTCTCTTTTGAGACTATGTCAGGGCCTAGCAAACACAGAAGTGGATGCTCTCAGTCAGCTATTGAATGGATCATGGGGCCCCCAATGGAGGAGCTAGAGAAAGCACCCAAGGAACTAAAGGGAACTGCAACCCTATAGGTGGAACAACAATATGAACTAACCAGTACCCCGGAGCTCTTGTCTCTAGCTGCATACGTATCAAAAGATGGCCTAATAGGCCATCACTTGAAAGAGAGGCCCATTGGACTTGCAAACTTTATATGCCCCAATACAGGGGAACGCCAGGGCCAAAAAGGGGGAGTGGGTGGGTAGGGGAGTGGGGGGGTATGGGGGACTTTTGATATAGCATTGGAAATGTAAATGAGCTAAATACCTAATAAAAAATGGAAAAAAGAAACAATAATACTTGACCAGTAAAAAAAAAAAAGAGTTAAATGCCCAATATCATAACACTCAAAATATTAAACACAGATGTTTAAAAGATAAAGTATTAAAGCCCCTTTCAAAGTTAATGTTCTCTGATGACATCTAAAGCAAGAGCAGAAATATGAAAATATAGACAGGATAACGAAGGAATAAAGGACTCGTGCCAAGTCTACTAATGAAGTGGGGAGCTTCCATTGACCATTAATAAGCAACACTTCACGGAAGACAGACTTCAGATTCCAATGAGGTCATAGTCTGCAGCTTGCATCTTAGTGGACAAAGCACTGGTATTGACTGGATGATATAGGAAGCCATTTTCAGGAAAGACAGTAAAAGTGTGATGTTGTGTTGTTTGTAGCAGGAATTATGGGAAGACATACAAGAGGGAGATACTTCTAGATAAGTCTTTCACTTGATCCATAGACAGAAGACTGGAGACTAGAAGGCTCTTGATTGATCACAGAGCTTTGATATTTTTATATCTAGTTCTACATACTTGCTTACCATAAACATCAATATACAATTCTAAGCGTCCTGTGACCAGTACTGGGTGTAGGTCACATCACCTCATGCAGACATCGCCTCGTGAAGTGCAGTGACTGACTCAGACAACCTCAACTACCTTGCTACATGGATTTATAACTAAAGCGTGCACAAGCCATGCTATTCAAAGCCTTGGACATTCTGCCCCTTCAAGGTTCTCTCAGTGAAATTGATTATAACCTGAATCTCATACACATCCCCATCTCTCCACAGCATAGATATCCACCTGAATTATAGAAAATATGAAATTGAAAAATCAAGCTTCACAGTTGAAATATTTGACTTACATTCTTTAAAAATTCTTGATTATATAGAGAATATAAATATGAACATTAATAAATGCTTGTCATAAATAAACATATAGAGATTTTTATGGGAGATGGGCGGATGGTTTTCCTTATCCCTATGGACCGTTTTAGGTTGAAATTTGGTAACTATTTGACATTTAATAACAGATTGCTTTGAGGTTCATGCTACCACATACTTGGTTACATCTGTTTTGTTGGTTGTTTGTTCAGTAGTTTGAATTAAAAGCCTCAAAATTATAAAGAAATTATACTGTATGCCTGAAGTGCCGTATAATATGCTAACCACAAGATGTATGATATTATACTAGATGCCTAATTTAGCACTTTGAACATCTCTTCTTAACTGTAAGGAAGTGTGATTCAATCAACGAGCATGTGTGAAAATGCTTTCTTTTTTTTTTTTTTTTTTTTTTTTTTTTTTTAATATTTTTATTACATAATTTCCTCAATTACATTTCCAATACTATCCCAAAAGTCCCCCATAGCGCCCCCCACTTCCCTACCCACCCATTCCCATTCTTATGGCCCTGGCATTCCCCTATATTGGGGCATATAAAGTTTGCAAGTCCAATGGGCCTCTCTTTCCATTGATGGCCGACTAGGCCATCTTTCGATAAATATGCAGCTAGAGACAAGAGCTCCAGGGTTCCGGTTAGTACATCATGTTGTTCCAACAATAGGGTTGCAGATCCCTTTAGCTCCTTGGGTACTTTCTCTAGCTTCTCCATTGGGAGCCCTGTGATACATCCAATAGCTGACTGTGAACATCCACTCCTGTGTTTGCTAGGCCCCGGCATCGTCTCACAAGAGACAGCTATATTTGGGTCCTTTCAGCAAGATCTTGCTAGTGTATGCAATGGTGTCAGCGTTTAGAAGCTGATTATGGGACGGATCCCTGGATACAGCAGTCTCTAAATGGTCCATCCTTTCATCACAGCTACGAACTTTGTCTCTGTAGCTCCTTCCCTGGGTGTTTTGTTCCCAATTCTAAGAAGGTGCACAGTGTCCACACTTTGGTCTTCATTCTTCTTGAGTTTCATGCGTTTAGCAAATTGTATCTTATATCTTGGGTATCCTAAGTTTTGGGCTAATATCCACTTATCAATGAATACATATTGTGTGAGTTCTTTTGTGATTGTGTTACTTCACTCAAGATGATGCCCTCCAGGTCCATCCATTTGGCTAGGAATTTCATAAATTCATTCTTTTTAATAGCTGAGTAGTACTCCATTGTGTAAATGTACCATAATTTCTGTATCCATTCCTCTGTTGAGGGACATCTGGGTTCTTTCCAGCTTCTGGCTATTATAAATAGGGCTGCTATGAACATAGTGGAGCATGTGTCCTTTTTACCGGTTGGGACATCTTCTGGATATATGCCCAGGAGAGGTATTGCTGGATCCTCCGGTAGTACTATGTCCAATTTTCTGAGGAACCGCCAGACTGATTTCCAGAGTGGTTGTACAAGCTTGCAATCCCACCAACAATGGAGGAGTGTTCCTCTTTCTCCACATCCTCGCCAGCATCTGCTGTCACCTGAATTTTTGATCTTAGCCATTCTGACTGGTGTGAGGTGGAATCTCAGGGTTGTTTTGATTTGCATTTCCCTGATGATTAAGGATGTTGAACATTTTTTCAGGTGCTTCTCTGCCATTCGGTATTCCTCAGGTGAGAATTCTTTGTTCAGTTCTGAGCCCCATTTTTTAATGGGGTTATTTGACTTTCTGGAGTCCACCTTCTTGAGTTCTTTATATATATTGGATATTAGTCCCTTATCTGATTTAGGATAGGTGAAGATCCTTTCCCAATCTGTTGGTGGTTTTTTTGTCTTATTGATGGTGTCTTTAGCCTTGCAGAAGCTTTGTAGTTTCATGAGGTCCCACTTGTCAATTCTCGATCTTACAGCACAAGCCATTACTGTTCTATTCAGGAATTTTTCCCCTGTGCCCATATCTTCAAGGCTTTTCCCCACTTTCTCCTCTATAAGTTTCAGTGTCTCTGGTTTTATGTGAAGTTCCTTGATCCACTTAGACTTGACCTTAGTACAAGGAGATAGGAATGGATCGATTCGCATTCTTCTACATGTTAACAACCAGTTGTGCCAGCACCATTTGTTGAAAATGCTGTCTTTCTTCCACTGGATGTTTTTAGCTCCCTTGTCGAAGATCAAGTGACCATAGGTGTGTGGGTTCATTTCTGGGTCTTCAATTCTATTCCATTGGTCTATTTGTCTGTCACTATACCAGTACCATGCAGTTTTTATCACAATTGCTCTGTAGTAGAGCTTTAGGTCCGGCATGGTGATTCCACCAGAGGTTCTTTTATCCTTGAGAAGAGTTTTTGCTATCCTAGGTTTTTTGTTATTCCAGATGAATTTGCAGATTGCACTTTCTAATTCGTTGAAGAATTGATTTGGAATTTTGATGGGGATTGCATTGAATCTGTAGATTGCTTTTGGCAAGATAGCCATTTTTACAATGTTGATCCTGCCAATCCATGAGCATGGGAGATCTTTCCATCTTCTGAGATCTTCTATAATTTCTTTCTTCAGAGACTTGAAGTTTTTATTATACAGATCTTTCACTTCCTTAGTTAGAGTCACGCCAAGATATTTTATATTATTTGTGACTATTGAGAAGGGTGTTGTTTCCCTAATTTCTTTCTCAGCCTGTTTATTCTTTGTGTAGAGAAAGGCCATTGATTTGTTTGAGTTAATTTTATATCCAGCTACTTCACCGAAGCTGTTTATCAGGCTTAGGAGTTCTCTGGTGGAATTTTTAGGGTCACTTATATATACTATCATATCATCTGCAAAAAGTGATATTTTGACTTCCTCTTTTCCAATTTGTATCCCTTTGATCTCCTTTTGTTGTCGAATTGCTCTGGCTAGGACTTCAAGTACAATGTTGAATAGGTATGGAGAAAGTGGACAGCCTTGTCTAGTCCCTGATTTTAGAGGGATTGCTTCAAGCTTCTCACCATTTACTTTGATGTTGGCTACTGGTTTGCTGTAGATTGCTTTTATCATGTTTAGGTATGGGCCTTGAATTCCTGATCTTTCCAAGACTTTTATCATGAATGGGTGTTGGATCTTGTCAAATGCTTTTTCCGCATCTAAGGAGATGACCATGTGGTTTTTATCTTTGAGTTTGTTTATATACTGGATTACGTTGATGGATTTCCGTATATTGAACCATCCCTGCATCCCTGGGATGAAACCTACTTGGTCAGGATGGATGATTGTTTTGATGTGTTCTTGGATTCGGTTAGCAAGAACTTTATTGAGGATTTTTGCATCAATATTCATAAGGGATATTGGTCTGAAGTTTTCTATCTTTGTTGGGTCTTTTTGTGGTTTAGGTATCAGAGTAATTGTGGCTTCATAGAATGAGTTGGGTAGAGTACCTTCTGTTTCTATTTTGTGGAATAGTTTGTGAAGAACTGGGATTAGATCTTCTTTGAAGGTCTGATAGAACTCTGCACTAAACCCATCTGGTCCTGGGCTTTTTTTAGTTGGGAGACTATTAATGACTGCTTCTATTTCTTTGGGGGATATAGGGCTGTTTAGATCATTAACCTGATCTTGATTCAACTTTGGTACCTGGTATCTGTCTAGGAACTTCTCCATTTCATCCAGGTTCTCCAGTTTTGTTGAGTATAGCCTTTGGTAGAAGGATCTGATGGTGTTTTGGATGTCTTCAGGATCTGTTGTTATGTCTCCTTTTTCATTTCTGATTTTGTTAATTAGGATGCTTTCCCTGTGCCCTCTAGTGAGTCTGGCTAAGGGTTTATCTATCTTGTTGATTTTCTCAAAGAACCAGCTCCTTGATTGGTTGATTCTTTGAATAGTTTTTCTTGTTTCCACTTGGTTGATTTCACCCCTGAGTTTGATTATTTCCTGCCGTCTACTCCTCTTGGGTGAATTTGCTTCCTTTTGTTCTAGTGCTTTTAGGTGTGTTGTCAAGCTGCTAATGTGTGCTCTCTCTAGTTTCCTTTTGGAGGCACTCAGAGCTATGAGTTTTCCTCTTAAAAATGCTTTCATTGCGTCCCATAAGTTTGGGTATGTTGTGGCTTCATTTTCATTGAACTCTAAAAAGTCCTTAATTTCTTTCTTTATTCCTTCCTTGACCAAGGTATCATTGAGAAGAGTGTTGTTCAGTTTCCACGTGAAGGTGGGCTTTCTATTATTTATTTTGTTATTGAAGATCAGCCTTAGTCCATGGTGATCTGATAGGATGCATGGGACAATTTCAATATTTTTATATCTGTTGAGGCCTGTTTTGTGACCAATTATGTGGTCAATTTTGGAGAAGGTACCATGAGGTGCTGAGAAGAAGGTATATCCTTTTGTTTTAGGATAGAATGTTCTGTAGATATCTGCCAGATCCATTTGATTCATAATTTCTCTTAGTTTCACTGTGTCCCTGTTTAGTTTCTGTTTCCATGATCTGTCCATTGGTGAAAGTGGTGTGTTGAAGTCTCCCACTATTATTGTATGAGGTGCAATGTGTGCTTTGAGATTTACTAAAGTTTCTTTAATGAATGTGGCTGCCTTTGTATTTGGAGCATAGATATTCAGGATTGATAGTTCCTCTTGGAGGATTTTACCTTTGATGAGTATGAAGTGTCCCTCCCTGTCTTTTTTAATGACTTTGGGTTGGAAGTCAATCTTATCAGATATTAGAATGGCTACTCCAGCTTGTTTCTTCATGCCATTTGCTTGGAGAATTGTTTTCCAGCCTTTCATTCTGAGGTAGTGTCTATCCTTTTCTCTGAGATGAGTTTCCTGTAAGCAGCAAAATGTTGGGTCTTGTTTGTGTAGCCAGTTTGTTAGTCTATGTCTTTTTATCGGGGAGTTGAGTCCATTGATATTAAGAGATATTAAGGAAAAGAAATTGGTGTTTCCTGTTATTTTTGATGTTAAAGTTGGCATTTTGTTCTTGTGGCTGTCTTCTTTTAGGTTTGTTGAGGGATTACCTTCTTGTTGTTTCTAGGGCGTGGTTCCTGTCCTTGTATTGGTTTTTTTCTGTTATTATCCTTTGAAGGGCTGGATTCGTGGAGAGATAATGTGTGAATTTGGTTTTGTCGTGGAATACTTTGGTTTCTCCATCTATGTTAATTGAGAGTTTGGCTGGGTATAGTAGCCTGGGCTGGAATTTGTGTTCTTTTAGTGTCTGTATAACATCTGTCCAGGATCTTCTGGCTTTCATAGTCTCTGGTGAAAAATCTGGTGTAATTCTGATAGGCTTGCCTTTATATGTTACTTGGCCTTTTTCTCTTACTGCTTTTAGTATTCTATCTTTATTTAGAGCATTTGTTGCTCTGATTATTATGTGTCGGGAGGTATTTCTTTTCTGATCCAGTCTATTTGGAGTTCTGTAGGCTTCTTGTATGTTCATGGGCATCTCTTTCTTTAGATTTGGGAAGTTTTCTTCTATAATTTTGTTGAAGATGTTCGCTGGTCCTTTGAGTTGAAAATCTTCATTCTCATCCACTCCTATTATCCGTAGGTTTGGTCTTCTCATTGCGTCCTGGATTTCTTGGATGTTTTGAGTTAGGATCTTTTTGCATTTTACATTTTCCTTGATTGTTGTGCCGATGTTCTCTATGGAATCTTCTGCACCTGAGATTCTCTCTTCCATCTCTTGTATTCTGTTGCTGATGCTTGCATCTATGGTTCCAGATTTCTTTCCTAGGGTTTCTATCTCCAGTGTTGCCTCATTTTGGGTTTTCTTTATTGTGTCTACTTCCCTTTTTAGGTCTAGTATGGTTTTGTTCATTTCCATCATCTGTTTGGATGTGTTTTCCTGTTTTTCTGTAAGGACTTCTACCTGTTTGATTATGTTATCATGTTTTTCTTTAAGGATTTGTAACTCTTTAGCAGTGTTCTCCTGCAATTCTTTAAGGGATTTTTGTGCTTCCTCTTTATTGTCTTCTTCCTTTTTAGCAGTGTTCTCCTGCATTTCTTTAAGTGTGTTATTAACGTCCTTCTTGAAGTCCTCTATCATCATCAGGAGATATGCTTTTAAATCCGTGTCTAGCTTTTCCGGTGTGTTGGGGTGCCCTGGACTGGGTGAAGTGGGGGTGCTGGGTTCTGATGATGGTGAGTGGTCTTGGTTTCTGTTAGTAAGATTATTACGTTTACCTTTCGCCATCTGGTAATCTCTGGGGTTAGTTGTTATCGTTGTCACTATTTAAAGATTGGAGCAGAAGCTGTGTTCCACTCACCAGCAGTCCCAAAATCCTGCGTCGGGGGTCGTGGGTAGCTGGCGGGTGTCAGGCAACCCTGCGCTCCCGCTACCCTGGCGCTGATCCGGCCGGGTGAGGCCTGTGGCCCTACTCAGGCTGGTTTCTGCTTCCCTAACTAATGCAGTCTCAGGTCCCGCGCAATTGGATTGGAGCAGAAGCTGTGCTCCCCTCACCAGAAGTCTTAAGATCCTGTGGCGGGTGTTGTGGGCAGTTGGCGAGTGTCAGCAGACCCTGCGCCCCAGCTGCTCAGGTGCTTTTCTGACCGGAAGAGGCTTGTCGAAAATGCTTTCAAGATTGAGGCTTAGTGGCTTTTCAATTTGTAGATTTTCCTTTTTCTTGTATACTTTATACTAAAGTGAAACAATGTTATCCATCCATAAAGTAAATATTAGTAGCTTCCCTTGCAACATTATTTTTCTCATTAGTGTAATACTTTAAATGATTTATCAATGTATGGGCTATGGTGTATAGCTTATCATAATAGATATTTGCTAGCAAATGTTGAGAAATACACATATTATGTTAAAGAGAGTGAAAGTCTGTTGCAACCACTAAGATACCATCATGCTATCCTTCATGAATGTTCTTAGTCTATTATCGTGTTTGGAGTTCAAACTTCTGACACATTTTTCTCTGCATCTTAACGTTAACATTATATTTTTTTCTCTTAAGCTAAATAGTCTCATTTCTAGAGTTACCATCTACTATGAAACAAAAACCTGAAGTTATTCCAAAGGCTAAATATATGTCAGATCACACACACACACACACACACACACACAAGCACACAAGCACACACATTCACACTTCTCTGCTATTCTCAGTAAAACATGTACCTCCATTTTTTTCATCCTAAGTTCTCAAAGAGCATTACCTAGACATCTCAGTTGTTGCCAAGTTTGTCAAACGGTTAGAACAATTAATTATAAAAAACTAACTATGCATTTTTTATCTGTGGTATGTACTACAGAGAAGCAGGCGAAACGTGCAACTGAATTTAGTATTTATAAGAGTTTAAAATAAAATGATGACTGATGACTTAAATATTGAGCACATGTCCAATACAGCTTATAACTTTGCTCATATTACTCCTTTGCTATTTACCCAGAGACTACATTTTTCTGTGATCTGGGGAGACAGGAAGAAAATATAGAATAGTTTTGCACTCGTTCTATAGGGGATTCGTGAATCCTGTTCACTATAACCTTGGGGAGCATTCATAATTAATGGGCATATAAGCAAGAAGTGACTCCTTAATGCGGAAACATTTGCAGTCATTAACGGGCTGACCTCCTCTAGCTAGGTATCCTCATGGTGCTGAAAGGATAGCTCCCGATCACCTGTGGCCATCCTTCAGTTGCTGGGGCAAGAAGGGAGAAAAGACTAGGAACGGAAGGAAAGCAGACCTTCGGAACCGGGAGTGAGGGAGTACCAATTCCTAACTTCCCTTCATATGCCAAGAAAACAGCTTAAAAAAAAAAAAACACAACATGCTTTAAGTGTCAAGATTGGGTTTTTCTTTTTAAACAGTATTTTCCTTTTCACTTTTTTTCTCAAAGTACAATTTTGAGCCACACGTTCCAAAGAGGATAGGAAAAGGTGAGTTTTATAAATCATGTATTCCACCATTAAAAATCAGTGGCAGCAGCATCCTGTTACGAGAGGATGGAACTGTGTAGAGTTTTACCAGGCATCCCCAGGCGGATGGAGGGTAAGACAGGGAGTGACCTCCTCTGGAGTTGAGCCGATTCCTTATTCAATGGAACCCTCTCCCTCGCCCCGCCTGGCCGGTGCGTCTGGTCCGGAGCTCAGCGCCCTGCGTGTGATTCCCTCCCGCAGAAGGCAAACTGACTGAGACAAAGCAGCCGTACCGAGGCTTCACTGGGGGAGGGCGCGAAGGTGAAGTGGCATAGGGGTGCACTGGGGACCACTAAAAAAGTGCCCTCATTTTGCCTGAGAAAGCCCTATCCCGCAAGCTCACCGTTGAGGTAGCAGAGTACAAAGGGCGACAACTGGAAGGCTCAAACTTCCAGATCTTTCCACCCGCAGCTACGCAGCCCACCCGGCACCGCTCTGAGGACAAAGCGTGTGCGGCTGGCGCTCCCCGCCTGGCCACCGCACCCTGAGCGAGTGGCTCCCCACGGCGGGATGGATCCCCATCTCCGAGGACTGGGGGCCCCTACCTTGAGCAGCACAAAGAGCCCGAGCAGAGGTAGCAGGCGGCGGCCCCCGAGCGTTCCCCTAGGCAGGTGCCCCATCGCGGCGCGACCAGGGACCCGGGAGGGAACGGCAGCGCCAGCAGTTCTCCGTGGCGCTTACAATGACCAGTCCCGGCTGGCAGCCTCAGACTTCGGGCGCCCAGGCGGCTCCGGGCGGTCGCATGTCGCCTGGCAGGTCCTCCTGTGCCCCTGGATGGATCGCTCTCCTCTTCTGTGCCCGAGTCCTGCTAGAACGTGCTTGGAACCGGCGTTGTTTAATGGCTAAGGATGGAGAGGGTGGGGATGGCAGTGGGCGAGGCTCTGCGCCACAGCTACAGCGGTTGCCACGGGAGGCAGGGGTCGGCTTGCGGAAGGAGCTGCCCGAGCTCCGCAGGCAGACAACCCTCCGCGGCCCCCTAGCAACAGTGATGATGTTCTCTCTCAGAGCAAGGAACTCCTCAAGTGCAGATCTTGGGTCCTCCCACCAGGGCCTGCCCGCTTCCCATTGCTAGGCAGCCCCCCAGACCAGGCTCCGCCTCAGCCTTTCCAGAGTCTCCTAGGAAGAGTTGTTTGCGGGGGTTTCCCCTCTTGCTTATCTCAGGCCCTTCTCAACCCCGTTCCTTTGCCCTTATATTTACAAGTGACACTTAATGTTTTCGAAAAGAGGAGTGAATCTCAACTCCTACACCCCCGACCTCAGTTCAATTCCCCCATAGCATCCCATAATCAGCTAGGGAAACTGAGTAATTCTGTGCGTTTCCCCCTCTTGTCCTGTTGCCCACACCTAGCTCACAGTATTTTACACGTATTTTGAATAAGTGTGTAATATATTCTCTCTGTGTGTGAACACACGAAGTACTCCGAATTATCCATGAATAACTAATCTAAGAATTTAGAATCACAAGCAACGATTTCCATGAAGTGTGTCTCATGTCTACTTATCTGTCTCTAGAGGTTTTGTGTAGTTTTTGAAATACAACTCTATATTTAAAAAAAAGTGGGATTCATTATATTAAGTCATTTCTTTTTATCATGTAAATGTCCTGGGTGGGCCCCGAGGTGCTGGAATTTTGTTTTTATCCTTCAAAGTGTGGTATCGGGTGACAGTAAAAGGCACTGTGCACTTAGGAGTGTGTCACCAGCACTCTGGGACACAGTTGAGGAATGGTGGCCTGCTATAGGACCAGAGTCGTGTGTGCTCGTCTTTTTCTACAGGAGGACTATAAACTAAAGGTTTGGATTAGGAATTTTTGCATGAATAGATCGAGGCACTAACGGTTCTTCACAGAACAGAACAAGGCTCTGGGCTTGTGTGTGTTTCCCTTGCTGGCACCAAAGCTACCTCAGTACACAGCCCTGATGGTCTTCTGTTCAGCGCCCTCATGCCTGTCCTTTGTTGGCCTGACTCTCATGGCCTCCCCCCCCCCCAAGGTTTTCCCTGCTTCCCCCTTCTGGGCCAAACTCGAGGGCTTTCTAAGAAATGGTTCCTCAGACCTGCACTTTCCAGAGCCTTTGGTCTGATATGTTTTTCTTTTATTTTGAGGCTTTTAAAAGTGGTTTTCCATTTCCAGCTACATCAAAGAGGCTCCACAGTGATCTAATTTCCAGACAGAGATGCTCAGGTTGGGGCCTAAGTGGTACTCACAAGTTTCTTTTAAATCAAGTTTTATTTTAGTATCAGTATGTGAATTAAATACATATGTAAGGTTAATTGTGCATATACATGTATATATATATATATATATATATAATAGGGATAGGAATGTTTGATCTATTTTAGGCATCAGGAAGCAGTTTTGCTCAAATATTAATCTTATAAATGCAAAAGGTACTTTCAAAATAATGCATTACTTTAAATACCCCTACCTAGCTGTATGCTTCATCTTCTCTCTGCTCAGTTAAATCACACATTGCTTAGCCCTGCTGCTCTCACACAGATGTGTACGTGGACCACTTTAGGGCAGCAGCAACATTAAGTGGTTAGTGCATCACCGCCCAGGAAAGCACTAGTAATTAGCATGATTAATATTCCATTAGCAGCACGTGACTACATGGCCTGAAGACTGGAAGTTTTATTTGGTAATCATAGAAGAGTTCCTTTCCAGAGATAAACATTTTACATAGTGATCACAGGGGGAAAAAAATAATAGTCTTGCTTGTTCTTGTGTCTAAACCAATGACAGGACCGCAAATTCTTACCAGAGACTCCCGCTAAGACTGCGTATGTGGCGTTGACCGTGGTGAGCTGATTCAGACCACTAGCTGGTCTTCCATTGCAGTGTTTCTAAAACATGTTAAATCTTACTAAACTAGGTTAGAGAGTCCCAACAAGAATGGCCGCAGGTAGCATTAATGTGTGCAGTCATTTTGGTCCCCAGTTGCCTGAAAGTATCCATTAGGTTTTTCCATCTCAACCATGCTGCTTCCTAAAGAGGGCTCAGACACTGTATTCTCTAGATGTCACTCTGTCTGGAGAAAGATAAACATAGAACAAAATGGACCCCCTTGTGCACTGAATTTTAAATGAAATGACTCTCAGAATGAAACAAAGCTGTTTACTTGGAAAAGGATAATAATTAGTAGTTAGGGATCTGAGAGACCGACGATGTTAAGTCCGAAAGATTATTTATTTGACTGGAAGAAATAGTTTGTTTTTCTTTAATATGTAAAACTCTTGTTCTCGCCTCTGTGGGTCAGTCACATCTTTCTTTCACATACAAACAGGGGTAATAGCAGCCAGGGAACGTAGCTAGAGTCCCTGCAAGAGCCCTAATGACAAGTCAACTGGGACTCCTGCACTGCCCTGGCCAATGAAGCTCTACTGTGTCCCCCAGAGACAGCTCTAATGCAGTTCCACGTGTGCAGTCCCAGCTTCCAGGACTGAAATAACTTGCAAGGCTGTCAGCAGTTTCAGTATTAGACAGTTGCTCATGGTGGGTGGGGGGGTGGAGGGGCTCCTCATTGACAAATAATTTGCTTTGTGTAGATTACGGGGAGGAGGAAAACTTAAGTCAGGAAGCATCAAACGGTACCCAACCTGGAAACTCACCATAGATGTTAAGATTGCCAACCATGTTCCTTGGATTGCAATGTTTACCGAGTGTGGACTGAAGATTACACGAAATGAGTTCTCAAGAGAAGGACAGTCAGCAACGCTCTGGTTTTCGGTCTCTTTGGACATTTGTTTAGCACTCTCCCCCTGATGAGGCCTGACTTCTCACCTAAGAACTGCGTTGACAACTCATAAGCTCCAAGTCTTTCAGAATGCACGTGATCGACAGCTCTCAGGTGAGCAGCAGGATGGAGCTACCAATACTCCTTCCACTTGCCAGGATGGGAAAGCAGGGGTACCCACAGCCGAGGCTTGTATCCGCTTTCACATGTGTTAGCTCCTTCTTCCCGTCAATAATTCCTAAGACATCTTTTTTACTTTACTCCTTATATAGTTCTAAAAAAAAAAAAGTCAAAAGGAAAAATACACCATAAGATGTAGTCTTCATAACTCAGAAATATCTATTTTAAAAACAAGAAGACGAGTATGTGTAGAAAACATGAGTAGATATTTATCACTGGACACCAACTGTAAGCTGTCTTAGACTGGGAAGGCAGACTGCTATGGTTCAGATGTTGTTCCTTGTTTGGGGCCCATGCACCCAGGATTACTGGTTGGTTCTAGTACTTAGATTGCCCTCAATCAGTATGAAGTGACCTACCTTGTATTTTTACACGTGATTTTTTTTTCCTAAAAAGGTATGGTTAACAATATTAATTTCTAAAATATTTTCCTGGTTGTTGTAGACATTGCTGTCAACCACTTAGCTCTTCCTCGTCTCTAGCCTTTGCGGTAAATTTCACTTTAAAGTTCTAACGTCCTGTTAGAACGCTTTAAGGAGGGCTGACCTTAGCTTGGCAGGAAGAAAGGTTAGAACCTGACGGTGATTTGTAGCTGAAGAAAGACATAGCGTGGGGTAGGTAGAAATGGCGTCTCCTCCCCCCTCCCTTCCTTCTTTACTTCCCTTCAAATTAAAAGTACACAGCTTAACTCTTACTGTCTCCTGTGTGTCTAACATTCAAGAGCATCAAAATACACATCGCCTTTAAAGTGGCTGTAAATGGGCAATTACAGAGAACTTGATGATAGAGATTCCAGAAGCTGGATACAGGTCATGAAACCATTCATCATAAGTTTGGAGAACGCACTGTCCAAATGGAAAGGATTCTACCAACAGGCACAATTGTGTTTCATTGACATCTGTACACAGTCACAGTAAACCTATTTTCATGCTAAAATTATAAAGCTGGTAATATCCCAAGGTCTATTTGTGAGAGAAGATGAGAAGCTGACTAGGGGGTGGGGTGGGACATACTACTGGTGGACTGAAGAAAGATGGAAAAGAAACCATTTGAGAAAGACATTGTACTAATTCAAGGGAAATTAGAACAATACAGTTTGTAGAAAAGCTACAAAGTGTATTGTTCTATTTATGTAAGTTCTTGGAAACTGCAAATCCACACATCAAAAAGAGGATCAGTGATTTCCAAGGCTTGGAGGTAGTGGATAAAGTCAGCCAGAAAGGAACCAGAGGAGCTCTTGGATGGAGATGTCCTAAATTTTTACTTGGGTGCCTATTATATCTTGGCACTTACCAAAGCTCAACAAACTTTAGTTATATACATCTTACTATAACTGCATTAACCAAGAGTTAGTAAACGACTTAGACCAGTGGTTCTCAACCTGTGGGTCGGGACCCCTTTGGGGTTCAAATGACTTTTTGATAGCAGTTTCACATCAGATATTCTATACATCAGATATTTACAATTCATAGTAGTAGCCAAATTATAGTTATGATATAACAATGAATATAATTTCATGGTTGAGGTTCCCTGCAACACGGGGAATCACTAGGAAGGTGGAGAACCACTGAAGTCGATGGATCTCAAGTTATCTTCAAACTCATTAAATTGTGCATAGAATATAAAACTTCCCTCTTGGTTTTTGTATAGAATCTCTCACTGGAACCTGGGGCTGGCCAATTAGGCCACGTTGAGAAACCAGCAAATTCCAAAGATCTGCTTCTCTTCCTCTAAAGCAAATGGGCTCTATCATGCTTTTCTCCACCACCACCCCTACCTCTTTCCCCTCCTCCTCTCCCTCCCCTCCTCCTCCCCCTCTTCCTCCCTTTTTACATAGCTGCTGGGAGTTAAACTAAGGTTCTGCTGCTTACATGGCAAACGCTTCACCGACTGAGTTAGGTCCACAGCCCCCATACAAAACCTATTTGCATGTCAGTTTATACCTCGATAGACTAATTTCAAAAGACTTAATGCTTATCTATATGTGTCAGCATTTTAAACATCATTTCAAAATAATTATCAATCAGAATTCTAGATCAAATTCAGTTTGCTGATTACATGTGTGGCTCCCTCAGAATCTCTTTAGATGTAACCTCAGAATCCATCTTATAGAATGAATTCTTTCTCTCCCCTTTTGTATTACAGATCAATTAATTACTATGCCACTTAGTAAGTATATATTTTTCAACTCCTGCCATCATGAGCATAATAGAAAGATGAAGATACAGTCGTTGATTTCTGGGAGCTGACAGTCTAGCAGGAAAGATGTCACAAGTTAGGTGCAAAGATGGAGACAGATACTAACAGCATTCGGGGGAGGCAGAGGTAATTGACAAACCCTGAAGACAGAAATCCAGGATTCTGTCTCAAATAGAAGAGTACAGTCAAGTGGGTTCAGACTGAGGCACAAAAAGCCCTTTGTTGGCACCAGTGTGGTACAGACCTGCCATGCCATTGTCCCAGGCATTCCATGTAGAAGCAGGAGGACCAGGAGCTGCAGGACATCCTAGGCATCCCAAGACCCTTCAGAGACTCTTCTTCAGTTATTACCCATAACTGCGTCTTCTTCCATGAGCATGCAGCCTAGGATATTTTCATAAGTTTTTCATGCAAGTAAATGTTGGAATAAGTCTGAGCCTGTGGAATGGGGTAGACGTGTTGTGCATTGCTAGGTCTTGTGAAACTTCCATGCACAGTCCTAGAGTCATAAGAAACCAGAGCTAAAAGAACCCCAAATCTGCTGGCAGAGGAGAAACCCCTACGTTCCATCCTCCTACCCCCTTGCTGCCCTCACCTCCTGTGTTCTCCACGAACTTGCCTTGAAAGTTGCAAAAGAGTTGTTGTTTACCAGGTGCCAGGCTGAGGGAGTGAGACTGACAGAAAGTTTTCAAAACAGGAGTAGTATGAGCTTCTGGAAAGCTGGAGTGTATTCATGTTTTCATAAGGGGGCTGAGAAGAAGGAACGAGTCCCCAAGTTATAGGGATTACACAATTAGATGTCTGACTTTAAATTCTGGGTTGGGGAGGGAGCCAGTAAAGGCGGAAGAAAACATCTGTGAAGCCAAACCTTCAAACTTGCTTTGATCCCCCTCTGCAGGTGGCTCCTCACCCAAGACCAGTGCTCTGACCACACTTGGCACCAATGGCAGCTCTCAGGGCTGAGGCACACCTGTGGCACCCACCTGCTCTCCTGACATTTTGAGACACACATGATTTCTATTTTCGGCCCACTTTCCATGGTTGCTTGTTTGCTTCTCTGGATGGGCTGGCCTATGCTGATTTGCGAAATCTATGCATGCAGCTGGCATCCCTCAATCCCATGCCCTCAGGCCAAATCCAATGCCCCTTCCAACAGCCCAGAGTCCAGTGGGAATATAGTGGTGAAGGCAGAGATCAGCCTCAGGAGCTGGGGGTGTGGCTAAGGGAGAGTACACAGAATGCTTGTCTGTGTCATCCTAGTGTTCTAGATACTGATGTGAGATGGTGGCGGAGAGTTTGAAGCCAGCCTGAGGAACATAATGAGAGTGTCCCACCACACACAGAGACAGAAACACAGACACACAGACGCACACACACACACACACACACACACACACACACATTCTCTCTGCCTGTCTCTCTGTCTCACATACACAAACATACATTCTCTCTCTCTCTCTCTCTCTCACTCACACACACACACACACACACTCAGGCTTTGAAGGCATTCTTAAACTATAGCAAATTTAAAAGTAATACAGCAAGCGATCGCTGTTCTACTGACAGAGCAGAACACAGCTGTGTTTAGAGATGAGCTGTCCTCGTGTCTATAATTTTAAGCTGCACCACAAGATAACAGATTGAGGGGTGGGGGTGACTATAAGACAACTTTAGCAAACCATTGTGGATTATAGCATTTAGTCTACAGGCCCAGGTTCTTTGCGTAGTTCTTTTGTGTATTCTGTATCTTTTGTGTATTCTGTATTGGGCATTATTTAAGGCGAAAACGATCAACTGCGTACCTTCAATTACTTTACCAACTTTGAACAGTCTGCTCCACCCATGGTCCGGCACATTTACATGTGCATTTACGTGTGCATTGAGATTATGTATCTGTTCTCTTTGTGCAGTTTTTCCGAAGCACGGGAGCTGAGTGGCACATATGCAATGACATTCTTGACTCCTAAATATTTCATGAGCCTCAATATCACCGTGGTGCCAAAGGTGGAAAAGGGACTCCACTGTGTCATCTAAGAGCTGCTGTTCAAACTGTCCCAACTAGCCACAAAACGGCTCTCACCTGCTTAATTCCTGTCCCAGAATCTAATCACTTGCTTCGAGAGCCCGGTGGTTTTTTAGTCTCTAAACATAACCATCACATTCTCTTTTTTACTTCTTTTCTAAATCTACTTTAAAATTATTTTGTGCATATATGAATTTTCCTTGCATATATTTTTGAGTATTACATTTGTGCCATGTTCCATGGAGTTCAGAGAGGGCATCAGATTCCCTGGGACTGGAAGGAGAGGAGGAGGAGTAAATGCTGGTAACCACCAAGCTATTGCCAACCTCTTCAAAAAATATTTTTAAAATTTATCATCATCATCATCATTATTAATTGTGTGTGTATGTGTATGTGAATTGGAGTAAGTTGTCACCCTGCATGATTTGGGTTCCAGAGATTAAACTCTCCACCCTTACTGGGTGAACCACCTCTTCCCTGTCTTTACTTTTTCTTTTCAATTTATAACATTGGCTTTTGTTTACAGCGTTCTCACCAGACGCTACAGAGTATCCCACCCCTTACATCATCTGTTGTTTCCACTCTGGTCCCACGCCACATTTGCTGCAGCCCGGAAGGTGAGAACTGGACACTTTGTGCACTTGTGCTAAAACATTTTTGGCAAAGATACCTTGTAACTGTGGGCACTTTTTGTGTCCTTCATGCTGTGAAATACATACTTCCAAGCTATGTGATGGCTAGCAAGGCTTGAATTTATTATATGAATGAGGTAGTGATGGGAAACCTCCCCAAGGGAAAGGCATGCTTTCTCCTTTATGATAACAGGAGGTGAGTTGCGGGCTCATGCTCTAGAACTGTGTGCCCATTTCATTGGTTATGTCTTTAGTTAATGACTTCAGCGTGCATGTTAACCTTGCTTGTGTCCATTTTTACACTGGGTTTTTCAAGGTGATCATTTTTTTCAGTACTTATTCTGGAGATGTTGCTTGAGTGTTAGTGGGGGAGAGAGGGTCGATAGGCCCATTCCATGGATGCCGGCACATCCAGAGGCCATTATTCTCCATGTTTTTAACAGGTAGGAGTCTCTATATTAATTACTCCACTGCGCAACAAGATGCTTCTCTGATGAAGGTTGAGGGCAGAGCAATTCTGTGTATACAAATATAAATATTTAAAAGGGAGGCTGACAGTGTGGCCATTTAACTAAACAACACCGACAGATTCTCTTCGATAGCCTATAGCTTTTCTAGCCATGGACTCTGGTCATGTGTACAGTACCAGGCATAACTATTTTCCAATGGAGCCAGCTTACAGTCCAATCAAGAGAGTGGCTATCTAACCCCATGAACAGAAGAGTCTTTGTACTACTATTTCAGTGGGCACACACAGAGGGACAGACAGGTCATACTAGGTCTGGGTAAGGCTGTCAGTGTCTTTTCTTCTCCAGAAACCAGCATGGCACTTTCTGTCCCCATGAAAGCTAGCCAGCGAGGAGAATTTTCTGCTCAGTTCAAGACAGATTTCTCGATGTTCTGTGACCAAAGCGTGTAGAGTCTTCAGTAGTAGGGTCTTACCATCTAGTTTTGATGAGCAGCTAAGCCCAATGGGAATTGACTAGAAATGCAAAAGCCAGAAGATAGGGAGGAGTCCTGAGAGGCTGGCCTCTAGAAAGGACTTGGCTGTGAAGCTCATGAGTTCACAGCAGCCATAGCTGTGTGAATAGGTTAACCTGGGATATGACAATATGGTAACATAGAATATGATACCCACATACAACCTCCAAAAGTCAAATAAAGTCTAGTACCACCTCTAGCTGAAGAGCTTATGGCAGTTGGTAGCTGCTAAGGAAGGGGGATTGCTTTTCTTTGAAATGAGGTTAGCCATTGGGAGTTGCCCATGATCCAATGGATTGCCTCCTACATGTGAGCATATGGGTACCACTAACTGAGCTTAGTGTGCTATAAAAAAGAAACAAAATTACTTGAAGTTGGGAGGGAGAAGTGATAGGTGTAGGAAGGATGAAGGAAGCTGGAGGTAGGGAGTGGGGGATGGACATGATCGAGATACATTGTAGACCTGAATGAAAGTTTCATATCTCTCACCCCCTCATACTAGTTAGTATCCTTCCTAAAGAAGGCTTTTGTTCACCTCTTTCTGGTTTTCAGTTTCTCCAATTTTAACATTGATTCTAAAGTGTGTGAAGCTCCCAACATTTGCTAACAATTTGATCTGGAAACAAACGTGTCCCAGGCTGATCACCACAATGAGGCCTCGCCATCTCCAGCATCAACTTGGTGCCTTTGTATTCTTAGTGTTTCCATTCAGAAGTAAAGGGATGATGCCTGGTGACTCTCTAGACTCTCATGCTGTCACTGTGACAATGACTGGATGCCTCGGAAAGGAAGGCTGAAGGCAAAAATGACACTTACTTTCTAGGGAAAGAAACCCCTTTCTAGAATCATGCATACTTACCAGTTAGTTTGCAGCACTGAAATTGTGAACAATGTGACTCTAACCCTACGAACTGCTAACAGTAAGGTAGGTAACTAACTCTGTCAGTAACACTGACAAGTACTCTAACAAAGTGGCCAGAGCATGGCCACTCCCACCAGCAACAGCAGGGGATTCTTGTTGCTCCAGATCCTTCAAGACCCCGGAGCCTAAAGGACTCAGGGCGTTCTAGTGGGTAAGGAGTAGGTGGTATCTGCTGCTCTGACTAGTGTTTCTTTCATGATATAAATGATGCAAGAATCCTTTAATATGCATCTTTGACCCATCAGTTTCTTCTTTCCTTACCTGTCTATTCAGGTCTTTTCTCCAGTTTTTAAGTTGGGTTATTTACTTTCATAGCGTTAGGTTTTAAAAAATCCTTTGTGTATTTTTGAAGCAAGTTTTCTTTTTCTTAAGAGCAGTGCTGTGCAATTATTTTCTCTCAGACTTTGGCTCATCACTGTATCCTCTCAACAGTGCGTTTCTAATTTTAGTGCGATCCAACTTACCATATTTTTTTCCTCTCATGGATTATGCTTCAAATGTTTTGTCTAAAAACCCAGCACACACACCACTCCTAGATGTTTCTCATCCAACATTTTATTACTTATTTTCCTTTAGGGTGGTCCAACAGTTGCAGCTTGAATCATATCGATCGCTAAACTCTGTGTCTAGATCATGTTTACACTTGGCATTGATCATCAAGCGTCGCCTCGGCTTCTATTCTAAAAGAACAATGTAGAAGTCTCTTCTCGCAACAAAGCAAATTAACTTAGGAGATGTTTCAAAAATAATCCATGCGTTTATGTAACAGGTATTGTGCTCTTACTAGACCCCTTTTGTGTCCGGTGCTCAGGATGCAGAAGCTGTGGAAGCAGAAAGATCCAACATAGAAATGCCCTCAGGCAGCCATGTGTCGTGGGTACATGAGGATAACAAGGAGACACGGGTGCTTCTACTGAGGTGATTCCCAACCTTTCTAAAGCTGCAACCCTTGAGTGCAGTCTTTCATGTTGTGGTGACCCCAAACCATAAAATTATTTTTGTTTCTACTTCACAACTGTAATTTTGCACTGTGATGAATCGTAATGTAAATTTTTTTGGCCCTAGAGGTTTGCCAAAGGGGTCATGGCCCATGGGTTGAGAACCACTGGTCTAATGGACGGTTCAGAAGGAGAATTGCTAGGGGAAAGTTTGCTGGAACACTGAACATGATGTGAGGCCTTGGATTCTAATCTGAGGAGCCAGAAATGAGTCCAGGTATAGGAACAGGACAGTTCTGCCAGATGGGAAGTTTACTTGGCTTTTTGTGGAAGACATGCTCTTGGAGAAGCAAGTTAAGAAAACCAGCTAGGGTCCTGGAGAGATGGCTCAGTAGTTAAGAGCACTGCTTACCCTTCTTGAAGAGCCTGGTCCCTCAAAGCCATCAGTAACTCCAGTTCCAGGGCATCTGTTGTCATCGTCTAGAATCAATGGACCCTGCACACATGTGGTACACATACATATATACATAAAAACCAATCATACAAATAAAAATACATATAAAATTTTAAAAAACATCTAGAGGGCTATGGAGTAATGCTGGTAAGAAATAATGTACTGAGAAATTCTGTGTGCAGCAATAAACACAGAAGGCTTCTTAAACGCAGAAAACAAGATTTGCTTGTGTGTCACAAAGACAGAGAGGAATTAGCTGCCAAATGTTTAGCCTGAACAGAAAGGAAGGTCTGCACATGCCTTGAAAGAGGAAAACAGAAGCAGGGAGGGGTTGATGACAGCGTCAGTTCTACACGTTAGTTTCCAGGTATTTATCAGATACCTAAGTAGAAATGGTAGATAAGGGTTGAGCAAGCCATTGTGGACATGAGGATTTTAGTATAGACAGGAGTGCCACACACATATATTCGTTATAGAAGATACTCTGTGAAACTTTGATCTATAAGGTCTATAAGGAAGATCATAGACATGACAGAGAAAAATCCAAAGACCAAGAATCTGTCTAATGCTTGTTTTCTGGGTTTTTTTTTTTTTTATGCAGCAGTGAGCTCTTTAGAAAAGGGTGGAGCTGGGGAGAAGACTCAGAGATTGAGAGCAATGCTACTCTTGCAGAGGACCAGAGTGCAGTTTCCAGCATGCACATCAGAACGTTAACTGTGTAGCACACAGTTCCAGAAGCTCCAGTACCCAATTCTGGTCTCTATGTATTCACGTGCGTGTGTGTGCGCGCGCGCGCGCGCGCGCGCACACACACACACACACACACACACACACACACACACACGCAGGTATGCACGCACAGAAGCATATTTTTAAAATTAAGAAGATAAAAAGGCATATAGAGGGAAAAGTCTTCGTTCTTCCAATCGGATCAAGACTCATTTTCACTTGTATGTAAGTCTGTGAAGGGCTTCTCTAAATATCATAATCCAATTTAAGAGGCCAATATGAATGTATGAGTAGAAGCAAATACTAAATTCAAACTTTCCACATAAGTAAATGTCCTATTATAAATTTTGTTAGTGGTGTTTAAATTTTATCTTAGTGTTTCCTTTATCATTGCCTAATCCTTAGGTAAATATCTCATGTATTAATTCATTCTTTTGTTTATCAGATATTTGAGTATTTAATGTGTTGAGTACTCTGTTCTAGGTCCTGTGACTTTAATAATAGTTGGTTTTATTCTTTTCCTATTTCTTGTGATTTGAAACAAAATGTCTTTGGATTTGTTTTAGTGGGGATCATACATAGATATTTTCATTTTTAGAATTGACGTTAGCTATGCAAAATGAAATACATGTACCTTTACTGTTTTATAATCTCAATAACACCAGCAAGACTTTGTGTTCAGAAAGTTCATAATAACAGTGACCTCTAAAAATATCTTACTTCTGGGAATTCCAAGGATTTGTAAAGCAAAAAGCTCCTGAAGCCTTGGAGTCGAGCACGCCTTCACAGTGACCTTGGATCTTAAAGGATGTTCTGGGAATCACACTGCCTGGCTTTGAGGTTGAGGACTCCTGTAGGTCTCCTCTGATCCATATCAACCACCTCTGGGCTTTTCATAGGAACCGAATACGCTAACCAGCCCTTGAAAGAAAGGACTCTGGTTGCCTTCATTAGCCTAATATAAGACCCTAATATTACTTAGCCATTTCCAGGTGATAATAGCAAAGGAAGATACATTTTATTTTATTTTTTAATATATTTTATTACGTACTTTCCTCAATTACATTTCCAATGCTATCCCAAAAGTCCCCCATACCCTCCCCCTTCTCCCCCATTTCCCTACCCACCCATTCCCAATTTTTTTTTTTTTTTGGCCCTGGCGTTCCCCTGTACTGGGACATATAAAGTTTGTGTGTCCAATGGGCCTCTCTTTCCAGTGATGGCCAACTAGGCCATCTTTTGATACATATGCAGCTAGAGTCAAGAGCTCCGGGGTACTGGTTAGTTCATAATGTTGTACCACCTATAGGGTTGCAGATCCCTTTAGCTCCTTGGGTACTTTCTCCAGCTCCTCCATTGGGAGCCCTGTGATCCATCCACTAGCTGACTGTGAGCATCCACTTCTGTGTTTGCTAGGCCCAGGCATAGTCTCACAAGAGACAGCTATATCAGGGTCCTTTCAGCAAAATCTTGCTAGTGTATGCAATGGTGTCAGCGTTTGGAAGCTGATTATGGGATGGATCCCTGGGTATGGCAGTCTCTAGATGGTCCATCCTTTCATCACAGCTCCAATCTTTGTTTCTGTAACTCCTTCCATGGATGTTTTGTTCCCAATTCTAAGAAGGGGTACAGTGACCCCACTTTGGTCTTCATTCTTCTTGAGTTTCATGTGTTTAGCAGATTGTATTATATATCTTGGGTATTCTAAGTTTTGGGCTAATATCCACTTATCAGTGAGTACATATTGTGTGAGTTCCTTTGTGATTGTGTTACCTCACTCAGGATGATGCCCTCCAGATCCATCCATTTGCCTAGGAATTTCATAAATTCATTCTTTTTAATAGCTGAGTAGTACTCCATTGTGTAAATGTACCGCATTTTCTGTATCCATTCCTCTGTTGAGGGGCATCTGGGTTCTTTCCAGCTTCTGGCTATTATAAATAAGGCTGCTATGAACATAGTGGAACATGTGTCCTTCTTACCGGTTGGAACATCTTCTGGATATATGCCCAGGAGAGGTATTGCTGGATCCTCCAGTAGTTCTATGTCCAATTTTCTAAGGAACCGCCAGACTGATTTCCAGAGTGGTTGTACAGGCTTGCAATCCCACCAACAATGGAGGAGTGTTCCTCTTTCTCCACATCCTCGCCAGCATCTGCTGTCACCTGAATTTTTTATCTTAGCCGTTCTGACTGATGTGAGGTGGAATCTCAGGGTTGTTTTGATTTGCATTTCCCTAATGATTAAGGATGTTGAACATTTTTTCAGGTGCTTCTCAGCCATTCGGTATTCCTCAGGTGAGAATTCTTTGTTCAGTTCTGAGCCCCATTTTTTAATGGGGTTATTTGATTTTCTGGAGTCCACCTTCTTGAGTTCCTTATATATATTGGATATTAGTCCCCTATCTGATTTAGGATAGGTAAAGATCCTTTCCCAATCTGTTGGTGGTCTTTTTGTCTTATTGACGGTGTCTTTTGCCTTGCAGAAGCTCTGCAGTTTCATGAGGTCCCATTTATCAATTCTTGATCTTACCGTGCAAGCCATTGCTTATTTTTAAGGCAGAATATTTTATTTCTAGAGTCGAGGATTCCATAGTGAATCATGTCCACAATGATCCGAGTAATGAGACACCCTATGGAAGAGGAAAACATGTTTCCTAGCCATGTGTCTACTAGTGAGTTTATGCTCAAAACATATAAATAGCTCCAACAACTCAGGAGCAAGAAAACAACTTAATTAAAATATGGGCAAAGAGCCTAAACATATGTCTAATGAATCATATTCACTGTAACAAACATCACTTATTAATCTTGTAACCTCTGGGCTTTAAAATGTAGAAAAATTAAGTTGAATTGAATCATCATGTTCTATAATCAAAAAACATTACAGCTCAGCCATCTGTGTTCCCATACCTAAAAACAAATACTTTGGTGCTGAAGAGATGCCTCAGTGGCTAGGAACATATACTTGCAGAGGGCCCAAGTATGTTCTATGAACTGCTTATAATTCCAGCTTCAGGGGGTGCGAAGCCTCTGGCCCTGTCAGGCACTGTACTCACATCCAGAAAGCACACAGGCATGCACATGACTGCAAATTAAAACAAAGTACTTCTAACTGTTTCAAAGTTCGCCATGAAGCGTGAAAGACATCCTGTAACTGAGTGATGGAAAGGAACTAGAGAAGAAAGTTGAATGACGGTTCTGTACCAATAAGATGGGGAGCATAGGCTACATCCAGATAACCAGAGCAGAGTTTTGTACTGAGAGAATGCAGCCTGGCGCTTAAGTAGGTGGTAACAACAGAAGACTGATGCTAAGTTTCTGCTACTGAAAATGCAAGCCAGACCCAGACATAACACCTTCAAATGCCATTGCTTGCAGTCAGTCAAGAGAACAGGCTTAGGGATGCTGAGCAGTCAGTAACCAAATCTCAACCTGTGCGTGGATTGTTTGTGAATTTTTCAACTAGTCATTGAACCCTGAGGAATGACCAAGATCTCAAGTTTATCTTGTACAGTGATAGAAAGCAAGGAAGGACAATGTGTAACTTTAAGTGCTAACAAATTAACAGAAACAACAGAAGTCATAAGAAAGTAACTCTAACTCAATAAAACATACACTCAAGTTGAGTTCTTTCAAAGAGGCCAAAAGAAGAAAGTAATGCTACATCCAGACAGGAAGGTGTATGGAGAAGATTCATAAAACCCAAAATATTTAAAAGATGGAACTACACATAGTTCTTGATCCTGTTTTTCTTAAAACTCATAAAGAGAAACTCATGAGGATTTAACCTTTTTGAAAGCAGATTCAACATTTAATTTTCTGCCTTTTAGTTTTCCTGCACATTTTTCTATATTGTAAATCTTCCTCTAATTTAGATGTATCTAATGAATTGTTCATTGTCATTAAGTACATACCGTTCTTAATTTCCATTAACACATTTAGACTTTTTATATAATACTAGACTATAATTTTTCTGAATTTATTTAGAGATTTATTTTTTACTTAAAAATGCAATGCATTTATGGTATTACAGAGGACAATGAAACAGAGTTTAAAAAAACATATCGCTACATAATACATGCACAGCATTTTATTTACTTACTTACTTACGTTGTTTAATTATTTAGTGTGTGTGTTCTGTATGGGTGTGCACTCCAGTGTGTGTGCTTTCGTACAGACCAAAAGTTGATGCTAAATGGCTTCCTCAATTACTCTCCACCTTGAAAACAGAAAATTATGTGAATATGTGTGAGTAGTGCCTATGGAAGCAAAGAGTCGGATTCCGTGTAGATGAAGGGCTACCTGGTGTGAGTGCTAGGATCCAATGCAGAACTTCCAGAGCAGCAAGTGCTATTAGCCGCTGGGTCATCCCTCTCGTCCCTCCACCCTATGTTTTGAGACAGGGTCTCTCACTGAACCTAGAGTTTACTAATCTGGGCAGGTTTGCTTGTTGGAATCCTATCCTCCTATCTCTGCCTTCTACCTTGGGATTGCATGCACCACTGTCAAGCCACCTGTATGTGATACTGAAGATGCAGGCCTTTCTGTTTGAGCCATCTCCTCAGCCCATTGCTTAACACTGTTTCCTTGGTTTGCTTGGTGGAAACACTTGACATTGAGTCTTTTATCGATGTAACATTATGTTAGTAACTATGGTCACAATGTTGTACCATAGACCTTCTAAAGGTTTCCTTAACAAAATATCCTCAGTCCTACCCCAGCCCTCACCCTATACCCTGTTCCTGTGGCTTCCAAGTTTAGTCACTACACTACAGAGGACCGAATTCCAACCATTTTTATTGCTGCCTGGAACGTCATAGTGTGCATGTCTGTGTGACCTTTTCTTAACCTGTTTAACCCATCTGTCTATTGCTGGGTACTAGTGCTCACTCATAGTGCTCTGAATGTGCCTAGTGCTGCAGAGAACTTGGGAATCCTGGACAGAGCAACTTCGTTTCCTTTGGATTTATGACCAAATAGTGATTTTGCTGTCACGTGACAGTTTCTTTTACATTTCTTTCAGGACCCTCCATACTGTTTCCCATGGTAGTTCTACTAACTTGCGTTCCCATCAGTACACAAGGACTCTTCTTGTTCTGTGCCCTCTCAACATTGCTATCTTTGTTTGGATAATAGCAAGTAGAATGGGTGTGAAATACCAACAGATAATGTTTTAATTTATTCAATTTATTCTTCCAATAGCACCTTTGACTGTTTTTAAAATATCTCCTGATCGATTTTTAGGGACTTGTCTATTTGAGACCTTTGCTCATTTTTACATTGGGTTGTTTTTTTTTTTTCCTCTCAAGTTGTTTGGGTCCCTCGTCTATTTGGAATATGAACTCATTGACAGATACATAGTTGGCAAATATTTTTCCTATCTATAGAGCATCTCTTTACTCTTTAAAGATGCCCCTTTATCTGTGAAGAAGCTCCGTGGTTTGACATACTTCCATCTCTCTAACTTCACTTTAGTTGCTGGTGGTCTAGGTGCCGTATGCAAAAAGCACCTTTGTCTGATCCAAGGCCACGGAGCTTTTCTGCATGGTAAGTGTGCCCAGGTAACACCTTGCTGGTAAATGCAGGGAGTTATTCCTGGGCTTTACATTATGTTTCCACTGGACAGTGTGGCTGCTTTTTATGACAGTACCACACTGTTTGGAATACAATGATTTCATAATTGGTGTGAGAAAAAATGACCTGACACCCAAAAGTCTGGCAATCACTTTATAAGAAAAAACACTGAACATAAGTATCATTAGATGTGTTAAAAAAATGTTTACCACAACCCTATTGGTATGCATTAAAACCTGTTAATGGACTAGTTGTTTTCTAATTACATCATAGATCAATAAATTACAGTATAATTGTGTCTATTCATGTCCTAATTGCCATATTGCAGCAAGAACCAATCAATAATAGCAACTTTGCTGAATCTAAGCAACAAAATATTGAAGTAAAAAAATGGCATGTTCTAGATAAATGTACCAATATTACCCCCATACACATTTAAAAAGAAACAAAACAAAAGCAACCACACAAATAAGAATGCATTTGTTAAAACCATGGCCACAGTCAAGGAACCAATCAACACAGATCAGAGAGCACATCCCTACAAACAGAGCAGTGTTTATGTCTGTATACACGAGGCTTTGAAGCTGCAATGCTGCTCTCTAAAACTGACCTTCTACAGACTGTGGGTGCATTGATACTATGCATTTTTCAACTGCCCTGGAAAAAAATGTTTACAAACTTATTCTATGGCCACTTGCAGTCTGAAAGGGTACATATGCAATTCATAGAGCAAAAGATTCAGTTGTGAGGATATATAAAGTTCCTAAAATCTGACAAGAGAATAGGCCATCAGATGGAAAGAGAAAATGTTGTACAGACCAACAGGAAATTCACAAAGGAGAATTTAAAGTTAGACGTTAACATCTTCTGTAAGCATGAAAATACGATCGTGTGCACACAGGTGATGTCTCGTGAACTTTCTAAGAAGTTTCCTGTGTGTCTAAAATTGTAGCGAAATTTTGTGAATTACAAAGGTTTTATAATATGTTCCTCTTCAGAAAGTGATACTCATCAATATTGATGTCACATATTTGTATGTACAAATTGCATTGCTGTCAATAATACACAGTTTTCTGCTCTTCCCTATAGATGAAACGAGTTTTCATTCAAAAACTTTGTGATTGCTCATTAAATATAAGTACAATTAATTAATAAGTATAATCACACAATTAATAAAAATATAGAGTTATTCCCAGATCATTTGCATCTATAATATCACCCCGCACATCTTGTACATGTTTATAAGATACACTAGAGTTCTGGAATGTTCTAATTAGTGATGCTCAGAACAGCAAATTGTAGAAAGCAACTTAAGGCTCATCCAAGGAAAATGATTACTGTTGCACACGATAGCTCGCCTTATACTTCCTGGAAAGGTGCTCTTAGATGTGCAGGAATGTAAAGATATCCAACATGTTATTCAAGAAGTCTTTCATAGAAAATTATATCTGGTGAGATGCTACTAACCCCCAAGCCTTCATGTGTCCGAGCACACGAACAATATTGCTCAGTGTCATTCTTTCGAATGAGGGTGGTAAAAGCCACAGAACACGTGGCTCTAGGGTTGCTTCAAGTTGAAGTTGCAAGAAGGCTTGCTGCTAAGCCGGAATACCTGCACCTGAGCCCCCAAACCCACACTGTAGAAAGAGAATTGGTTCTAGAAAGTTCTCCGACCTCTGAGGTCGTGCCCACAAATCTTAAGTAATAAAAGTCCAAAGCATGGGGGGGTGGCTCAGAGAGGTGGCTTCTCAGGCGAGGGCACTGGCTGCTCTTCCAGAGCTCAGCCACACAGCCGTGCACAGCCATCTGTAACTCCATCTTAGACGTGGATTTGCCCTCTTCTGGCCTCCACTGGCACTGTGCACACACAAGTGTTGCATAGTCATACATGCACACATACATATTTGTACACATAAAAATAAAAATCAATCCAAACACTTTAAAAGGTCTTTCACATTATGGCCACACAGTTTAATGAGGAGAAAAAAACGACCTTACTTTAAGCACTTTTCCCCTTTCCTTTTCTTTTTCCCCACAGCACTAGAGACAGACAGGTCTTCAGACTTTCTTGGCAAACACTGTCTCGATTCAGCGCTCTATCCCCAGCCACCCTCTCACTCTTTGTTTGGAGGCAGGATCTCACTAAATGGCTCAAGCTAGCTTTGAACTCACTCTATATCCCAAACAGAGGGATCCTCCTGCCTCAGCTTCTCCAGTAGCTACAATTGGATGGGTCTACTCTCCCGGACCTGAATGAGCCCATTAGCTTTGGAGCATACTAAGGACTTATAGCAAACAAAACAAATATCTGGAGTATAGATTAATGTTAAAATGAATAAAATGGTCATTATGGAAATATTGCCGGTACACTTGAGAGCTTGACATTTGAGACAGAATAACAGCATATGCTTAGCAGAATAAATATCTCACCTTAGTAGGAAGAATGATGTTATCTTAATTGGCAATCACTCACTTTGGCAGCTCTACACCACAAAATACAACTGAAAGGGTAACCGTGAGTTTTCAAGTCTCACCTAAGCTCGTCCCAGCCTGCCCCTCCCACTCCAATCACTATGACTGTGGTACATTACAGGTTAGAAATGATATTTAATGGGATTCCTGGTACACTGAATTATTTGCTAGACCTTTGGCACAATTTTTTTCTCATGCAATCTTATTAATTATGTCAGTATTAGACATTTTAGTTACTTAGTGTTCTGCAGTGCATGGGGAAATGTTTTCCTTGAGTGTAAGTTTCCCTCACGATTGTGAATTTCATTAGTAAGTAACACCAGGTATAATATCTCTGAGAGACGTTAGTGGCTATAGCGAAGCAGGAAGATGTCTCCACTAATTTAGCATAGGGAAGACAAAAACAGGAAGTGTATTTTGGTCTTCTCACACACAGACACATAAATCAATCTGTGATTTAATTCTATGGCATGTAGAAATAAAACTTCTTCTATATCCGATCCACACAAGTACACATTTTTTCTCTAGGGGACTTTTTGTCACTAGATCTTTCTGAGAATATGGTAATTTATTCACTTCGAAAAGAAAGGCTTGTTAATTTGTATTTATTCTCATGCAGTATCAGCGATCATTTAAAATACATCGGCACCTCCATGTTTTATGTGAGATGGTTCTAAATCCTGAAAAGAATGTCAAAGGACCAATGGCAGTTAAACTGCAAGCATTGTATTAGTTTCTTTTCTGTCTCCTATCTGATGAAATGCCGTGGCAAGATCAACCGGTAGAACAAAGAGGATATTTGGCTTACAAATATGATGGACTCAACCTGTAGAATTAGGAGTATATTTGTCTTACAGTTCCAGAGGGATGCCTGTCCATCATAAGGGAGTTACAGAGGCAAGCAGCAGGCGTGCGGACAAGAGCAGGGTGCTGAGATATTTCATCTTCAGTGGAAAGCACAAAGCGGAGAGAATGAACTGAAAGCAGGGAGCATCTATAAGCTTTCAAATCCCACCCTCAGTGGTGTACCTCCTCCAGCAAGGACTCACCCTCTCCCCAAACACCACCTCAAGCTGTGGACCAAGTGTTCAAATATGTAAGTCTGTGGGGGACATTTCCCACTCAAACCACCACACGCGTACAACTTCCTGAAATAAAATGGACACGTGTCTCCTTTAAACCTAAATGAGTATATTGAACAATCACTGAAATGATTTCTGCAGCATTCCAGAGAGGGTATCAAAGTGGACCCAGCTGTATCTGTTGATGATATACCATAACCCCTTGGAATGTATTTATATTGGTAAAATGGCCTGTGCTTTTTGAGCTCATGGACAAACTGCCTCAGGAAGTAACGTTGCTACTTAAGACTGAAGATCCTCCGAAATCCCCTGTCCTGGGTCAGGCTGGCCCCGTGGCTTTATGGGAGAGGAAGAAACAACACAGAAGCACATTCAAAAGCATGTCCTCGAGAACAGCTGGAAAGTAAACTGTTCCAACAGCCATTGCTACTGGTTGTCCTGTGATATAGTAATGATGTTCTCGGTGTGACAGAGAAGTAAGTTCTCGGAACAGAGGAACTTCCGCCGAGGACTCGGACCGGAACTCCAGCTCACTGCTTCCGCTCGCTGGGTCCTTCCTGCTGGGTGGCTGGCTATTAGGTGCCTGATTTGATAGTTACCTTTCTGCTGTTATCTTTTCTTTCATTTGGATGTCCCAATCACCGGACAGTCTCCTCTCCGCTCACTCTCTGAAGGGATTCCCAGCTATCTGCCTCAATGGGTCTTCCTCAGCCAATATCTCCCGGGTGTTTCTAAGCCCTTGATTTGATGGCATTATCTTGTATTTTCTCTCACTTGGACTACTCTTGTTACATTGCCCAGTGTTTGTGATTGATCTGTATGTCCTTCTTTTATTTCTTTTTTAAAAATTTTTAATATTTTTTATTACATATTTTCCTCAATTACATTTCCAATGCTATCCCAAAAGTCCCCCATACCCTCCCCCCCACTTCCCTACCCACCCATTCCCATTTTTTTTGGCCCTGGCGTTCCCCTGTACTGGGGCATATAGAGTTTGTTTGTCCAATGGGCCTCATTTCCAGTGATGGCCGACTAGGCCATCTTTTGATACATATGCAGCTAGAGTCAAGAGCTCTGGGGTACTGGTTAGTTCATAATGTTGTTGCACCTATAGGGTTGCAGATCCCTTTAGCTCCTTGGGTATTTTCTCTAGCTCCTCCATTGGGAGCCCTGTGATCCATCCAATAGTTGACTATGAGCATCCTCTTCTGTGTTTGCTAGGCCCCGGCATAGTCTCACTCGAGACAGCTATATCTGGGTCCTTTCAGCAAAATCTTGCTAGTGTATGAAATGGTGTCAGTGTTTGGAAGGTGATTATGGGGTGGATCCCTGGATATGGCAGTCTCTAGATGGTCCATCCTTTCGTCACAGCTCCAAACTTTGTCTCTGTAACTCCTTCCATGGGTGTTTTGTTCCCAATTTCAAGAAGGGGCACAGTGTCCACACTTTGGTCTTCATTCTTCTTGAGTTTCATGCGTTTAGCAAAAAAAAAAAAATGAATTTATGAAATTCCTAGGCAAATGGATGGACCCGGAGGGCATCATCCTGAGTGAGGTAACACAATCACAAAGGAACTCACACAATATGTACTCACTGATAAGTGGATATTAACCCAAAACTTAGGATACCCAAGATATACAATTTGCTAAATGCATGAAACTTCTTTTATTTCTTAAAATGTTTCTGCCTGCTCTTCTTTCAAGTCACTTTTAGACTACTACACCATGCACATAAGTTAAAGTCATTCCTAAGCTAGCTGCTAGGAAGCTCTGCCTGATACAGAACCTCTCAGCTACAGTGGGTCAGTGTTCTGACCAATGGCCTCACCTGTCAGGAAGAGACACTTCTCACAAAGGGACACTAAAAGTGAAACACATCCCTTCCCACTCTAGTCTTCTATTGCCATACAGAGAACACAGCTTCTACTAAAAGGTGAATAAAGAGTAGATAATGTAACAAAGAAACAAACAAATAAAAAAGAGAACACCTGCATTATAAGAAAGGAAGTCAGTGGTAGAAGGTACTAGCCCTTCTCCACTGCCAAGTGTCAGGTTACACGCTTAGAACTGGCCCCAAGAAACTTGGGTCTTATGTGAGCATGGGTCTCTGTACCAGATAAAACTGCAGCCATGTAGTTAGGCGAGGAGGGTTAGAGGAGAGATGGCTTGGGGAGTTCTTATATTTGATGCTGTGAGCCGCACAACCTTCTTCCTATGGTACCCCAGGCAATCTACCTGGAGCTTCTATCCTCACTGGTCATATTTTCACCGACTCTTTCTGGTTCCGGGTACGTCTGCAGTCTCACTTGGCCAACCGAGTAACCGACTTTGCTAAGACCCATCTATTTCATCTGATCTGGTCCCCACTCTAACAGACACATGTACCATGATGAATCTCCAACGAGCAGCATCCATTGAGAATTAGTGTCAAGTGATTCCTGCAAGCCCTCATTTCCCTCTAGTTAATGGCCATAGGTCACTTAGGAGGCTCTTGGGATGGAATTAGTGGAACACACCTATGGACTCCGCTGTAACACGCTTCCTTACCAAGTTTTGTCTCCGTTTCAATTAAGTGTTTAAACCTTGGGTTACCTGAAAAGTGGTGAGACCCTCTGAACCTTCTGACAGGGATTCACATTAGCCCCCTGCCTGCAGCTCTAGAGATGTTTTCTATCGCTTTCTGAAGCCTCCACCTCCCCCGTGCTCCCAGGGAATCGGTGATGAATTAGCCACGGTTATAACTCGCTCTCTGTCAAAAGCTTCTGCTTACCCGGGTCCCTGCAGGTTTTCAGGGAAATTGCATTCACTCTGAATGTCGATGTTCATCCGTTTCTACATCTCCAAGATCCCACTTTTTTCCATTGAGATAATAGAACTCATTTCTCTTGCTGTTACGTGCCTCCCCTCCCCCACCTCCCCACTACAATCTGTGGCTTACTGCAGACACCGACCTTCTGCGGTACTTTTTGAAGAAGCTGAGGCTGCTGCATTAAGGAGTGTCCTTGTTTGCAGGTGGCTCCATGCAACCTTCCCAGTTACTTTCTTCCTACCCATCACAGCTCTACATTAGATTATGTTGGATTAGTTTTCCTCACAAAGTAGCAGGAAATCCTGACATTTTTTGACCTCCTTAAACATGACCCATCAGCCAATACATGCATCAGTTTTGCAACCAAGCATACTATCAGCTTCATTCCGCTGAGGGTCATCAGGGTCATCAGTCACAAGATCCGGGGGAGAGAACCCTTCTTAGAGAGTCAGCTTGAGTAGGGACACTTTTCATCCAGCATCATATCTGGAGTCCCCAACTCTTATAGACTCACTGAAACACGTGATGATTTTATTTTTCACTCTTGTGTGCATAGGCTCTGTTCTGCATCAGCTTTCAATTTGTATATAGATGTGTGTGAGATCACACGCGTGTGAATGTGTGGGTGTGCATGGGCATGTTTGTGTCTGTATGGAAGCTGGAGTTTAGTCTCCTGCGTTGTCCCTCAGGATGCCATTCATGTTTTAGGGTTTTGTTTTGATTTGGTTTGGTTTGGTTTGGGTTTTTTGTTCTGTTTTGTTTTGATTTAAAGAAACGTTCCCTCACTGGCCCGGTTCTGGTCAAGTAGGCTATGCCAGTGGACCAGTGAGATCTTCCTGTCTCTGTTTCCTCAGTGATGGGATTTCAAGCATGCATCACTCCAGCCTGCTTTTTGACGTGGATGCTGAGGATTCAAGTTGGGTTCTGATCTTGCACAGCAAGCAACTTCCTGACTGAGCTATCTCCGAAGTATCTTCCTTTGAACTCTTTTTAGGAACTGGATGCTATGAAGGGAAATGGGTGGATACTAAGGAAAGCTCACGAGGTTTGAAATCGGTGTGATCTTATCAACAAGAGACCTCCACACGGAGAGCTTGCTTACAAGATACAAGACATAGAGGTTGCATTCAAGAGACAAGGCAGGTATGTGCCTCCACAGACAAGCTAAGGTAGGAAGGTCTGGAATTTCCACATTCTCAGCCTTGTATACATATATGACCAAACGCTCCCCAGCCTAGGTCAATTAATAGCATATTTAAACAAACAAAACCTGACCAGCACAAATGAGCATCTCTTCAGTCATCATCGTACACACGTTAGGCTTGCATTTAGCTGTCTCTGAGTCTCTGGGATGAACACGATTCCTTCAGTGGTTTTGTGGCATCCTGTTTCTTTGTAGGTTCTATCATATAAATTAATAATTGCTCATCTCTTTCCAAGGTTTCCCAGTGGCAGAACAAACCCAATAAAAAGAGGCCTATGAGTGCTGTCTCTGTAGCTTAACTTCTTGGGCAGAATGAAGAGACAAAGGGGAAATAGAATGTATGGCTGAAACTAACCTTTATTAGAAGGAACCAAAAAAAAAAATGTGCTTTTGGCATAGATATTCAGGCAAAGAGTTGGGCACAGGAGCTGAGGAGATGGCTCAGGGGGTCAGAGAGTAAACAACTTGCTGAACAAGTGTAAGGGCTTGTGTTTGAACCCTCAGAGCACACATAAAGAGGGGCACGGTAGTGCACATCTGTCATCTCAGTGTTCCTACAGTGAGCTGGGAGGCAGAGACAGCAGAATCTTCGGACATCACTGGCCATCTGACCTGTCATACACAACGGTGAACAATAAAGAGATCCCATCTCAAACCAGGTCAGGATAAGGACCAATGGCCAAGGTTCTCTGGCCTCTACATGAGCCTCATGGCATATAAGCACTTTATCTACACACAGAGAGAGAGAGAGAGAGAGAGAGAGAGAGAGAGAGAGAGAGAGAGAGAGAGAGAGAGAGAGAGAGAGAGAGATGCAGTCACTCACCATCATTCATGGGAAAGATAGAGGACATAAAGGAAGACAGAGAGAAGCATGTATCTGAATGTGAAAAAGATACCCGTGTGGGTAAATAAAATCTCAGGGTGTCTTTTGATGGATCCTGGGACAATATGAATGAATCTTTGGTAAAGCCCAATGAGGAGGTCTGCATTGTGTATCAAGTGGTATTGCTTTCAGACTCAGGCAGGTTTATTGTCTACAAATATAAAAGCTGTCTCCGATATTCCTATAGACCCTCCATGTCTACTCCCAGGCTCGGTGAAGCTTCGAGTATCATTACTACGTTTAATGCATTTGCTTCACATCACCTTCCTAGCAGCACTTTAAGCGGTGGGCACTTTTTTTTCATTTTTTTAATTTATTTTTTTATTAGGTATTTTCTTCATTTACATTTCCAATGCTATCCCAAAGTCCCCCCATACCCTCTCTCCCACTCCCCCCCACTCCCACTTCTTGGCCCTGGTGTTCCCCTGAACTGAGGCATATAAAGTTTGCAATACCAAGGGGCCTCTCTTACCAATGATGGCCGACTAGGCCATCTTCTGATACATATGCAGCTAGAGACACGAGCTCCGGGGTACTGGTTAGTTCATATTGTTGTTCCACCTATAGGGTTGCAGACCCCTTTAGCTCCTTGGGTACTTTCTCTAGCTTGGTGGGCACTTTTTAACTCATTCTTTTCACAAGTTAAAAAATACTGCAAAAGTAGTGTATAAGCATTTTTCAGTTTATTCGTCGTAGAAATGTATAGTTCTATTAATAAAATATGCACGTTTTGAACCCATACACTCCTGAATATTTTAAGGCTGAGCTAGCACTAAGTAAGCCACCTTTCGTTTCTAGTAAAACAAAAGCATTTGATACTCTGAGAAAATAAGATACTTTACAAACAAGTTTTACTTAGAACAAAGCTATTGATTAGGCTTTATCAATATGAAAATCCCTAGCTTTAACATCAGGGGACAGGGTAGTGCTCTTTATCCGTAGTTTAAAATGTTCACAGTTTTAGCTAATCATGGTGAAACATGGCCCAAAATATTAGATGGGAAGTTATAGAATTACTTCATACGTTTTAAACTGTGTGTCGTTTTTTAGTGGCATGGTGAAATCTCCCCCACTCTCCTCCTCCTCCCACACATTATGGGAATCGCCTTGGTCCAGCGTGAACTACACTAGGGTTGGCTCTGAGCAGCTGTCTGCGCTGGCTGGCAGGCCTCTGCAGGCAATCACAGCATCAGAGACAGAGCAAGCCTTGGTGACTTTGACCCGTTCTGCCTTAGTCCTGGCAATAGCTCACCACATTCACAGCTTTCAACCTCTCCCTTGACTGCAAGCAGGAGTGTCTGGCAACTTTCATTATCTGCCTGAGAATTATGAGGACCTCATTTAGCCTGAGTCATTTTGTTTATCACTTACTAATGGCACAGAACAGATGCCCCGGAGCAGATATTGTCACCTTCTCCAGTATTTAAGGCTTCTGCCCTCTCCCCAAATACCACAGGGACCACGTGACCCACACATGCTTTATGTGACAGTACATTTGAACCCCATAGACAAAGGCTGATATCATATCCCCACAATTCAAAATACATAATGACAAACTTTTGGCAATTTAGCTAATATTGCACAGCTGAGAGAAGACTGGGGTGGAACGAGGGGCACTTTTTGGAAACACCCCCATTAAGTTAGGGGGTGATCATAAGGTACAAAATTCCACTCTCAAGGCTGTGACTGTCCTGTGGTGGAAACAAAGCAAAGCGCTAAAGCGACTTCTGAGAACAAATGCATGTCCTCTCAGAATTAAAGACTTGCCTTAATCCTGGGCCACCTGATAGGGTGATGGAGACACAAAGATGCTCAAAATGGCATCTTATTGTCTACTGGGAAATAAACGCAATCGCAAGTGAAAGAAATGAGAGTGAAGTCCTGTATTCTGCAGCATAGGGAGCTCTTAGGCAGAGGTAGAGATATTTTCTTTCTTTTTTAATATTTAAAAATATTTATTTACATATTTAGTGTGTGTGTGTATGTGTGTGTGTGTGTATGTTTGCCTGTTTGTGTGAATGTTCCATGGCATGCCTGTGGAGCTCAAAGGAATTATAAGAATCAGTGTGTGGGCAGTGCTCTCTCTCACACACACACACACACACACACACACAATTTAAGTAAAATTTAAATTATATGCTTGTGAGGCATAACATAATCTTTTGATTTATTTGTACATTAAATAACAATCAAATCAGGATGCTTAGCATATGATTTTAAACTTTTCATAATTCCTTTACGGTGAATGCTTTAGAAATCTTTCCTTCCAGCTCATTTGAGTTAAACTATGCTTTACTGCTCAGAATGGCCTCGGATAGTCAAACTTCTTCACTCTGTCCAGTTCTCCCATTGTTCCCATTGGCCGGCCTCTCTCCCTCCCCCGCCTCACCCTCCTCAGACTGTGCTGACCACCATGCTATGAGATCCGTTGCTCCAGAGGACTTAGGAGTAAGGAGGGATCACAGTGCATGTCCTCCTGTGCTCAACTTATTCCATTAATTCTTCTTAGGTCCGCCATGTTGCCACAAATGATGGAATTCATACTCTCATAGATGCATACTATTCCAGAGAGAGAGAGAGAGAGAGAGCACTCCCAACATCAACTCACATTAAAAAAAGCCTATTCGTCTATTGAATCTATTGAAGTCAGTCCCACACCCATCTCTTGTCAATAAACCCTGAAGAAATACAGAAAAGTTCCTGGTAAGAGCTGTTCCAGGGTTGACAATAGTGAAGCCATCTGGAAAACTGTACGAACTTTCCTTTAAAGAATCTAAAAATGGAGCTGGCTTTCTGAATAAAGATATTAATGACTTCATTAATGGATGATTCTGTCACTAGAACTTGTCACTCAGTACAGTGTGCACAGATGGATAAACGCATCAGGAATTACAAGTTAAAATGCAAGCTTTAATTTGGGAATCAGCATTGAGACTTGACTGCCTGGCTTCCGTGCCAAGTCTGCATCCATTCCCTGACACACAGGTGCTATTTTTTTTTCTGAATCTCTAATTTTAAACCCGGAGTTTTACAATATAGCCTGGCAAACTTTGGCCACGTAAGAAGTCAACTTTTCCAGGTGCACTTGTTCTCAGACTTCTAGCTCCGTAGTGGTAGATTATTCCAGAAAGAATGCAGTGTGAGCGAAAAAACCGGGAAGACCATTTTGCGAGAGATGAGATGCGAAAACTCAACAGCAAATATTTTGCTGATTGCTGACTCCTTCCATACTGAAACAACATGAAATGCATACATCGTGATAGCACACACCAGATGAGATAGAGATCTGTCCTCACTAGCCAAGCCCCGACCTCCTTTTCTGTTTTTTGTTTCTTTTCTTCAGAACTGTAACAAAGTGGCCCATACTAAATTGTAACAAAGTAGCCCATAGTAAAAGTCTCTCTTCCCAGGCTTTTTTTTTTTGAAAGACAGTGTCTCATGTAGTCTAGGCTGACCTTGAACTCACTATGCAGCCGAGGAAGGCCTTCGCCTTTGATCCGCCTGTTTCTACTTCCCATGCACCATCCATGCCTGGGTCCCAAGTTCTCTAGACAAGCGCTCTGCTGCCTGAGCTCTCCTCCCAGGCCATAAGGATTTTGTTCTTGACGTCATCCTGCATATGACTGGATGCTAACCCATTGCACGCATTCTGCCTTCCTTGCTGCATCTTATAGACACATGCATACAATGTCAAGAGTCATTAGAGTATCCGCCGATGACAGGGGTGTCACCCTCCTCGCAGAAGAGCACCTGAGCGTCACCACCTCAGAGTCATCCTAGCGAGAAGACCTTAGGTTTCTAGAAGCTCCACCATCCTGGGGGAGACAGGTTGGGAGCCTGAAGTGCTGAAGACAGAATGCTTCACTGGGGTGATATTCAGTTATTTAAGTTTTAAATCGTTATCCACACTACCTTTCCCCTTCCTCTTCCTCTTCCCCTTCCTCTTCCTCTTCCCCTTCCTCTTCCTCTTCCCCCTTCCTCTTCTTACGTCTCATCATGGACATGTCCTTAGTGCTAAAGCAGAATGGGGAGCTGAGAGGAAAATTAAAAGTACTGCTGACTTTGAAATGTCCAACCAGAAATGGTTTTACACCAGCATTAGTGTGGCTCTCCAAATGGAGCAATAAAACGATAAATGTAGACTTTGAAAATCATACTTTTTATGATGCAATATTTTGAAAGGTATAGTCCATGTGTTCAATGTAGACTGAAATCATACTTTTTATGATGCAATATTTTGAAAGGTATAGTCCATGTGTTCATAAAATAGTATAGGCAGTGGAATGGGAATAATATTAAGTCATATAAAGATAAATGTGTGCATACACACACATACATATACATATATATATGTATGCATATACATATATACACACACACACATATAAGCATATAGTTTTATCATGGTTTAAAAGTGAATTAGGCCATCAAACTCACAATTTCAGAGCACTTGCAGGACAGCAAGAAACCTCTTCTGCCTTTACTTCCTCACTGGGTGCTACACTGTGCCTGAAGAAGTCAGCAGACAGCTTGTTGGACTCTGTCCTCACCTTCTATGACGTGGATCTTGAAGCTGAACTTAGGATGTCAGGCACAGCCCAAGTGCTTTTCCCAGAGCCATCTCAGCAGCGCATAATTGTTCTTGCCATTGTTGTTTGCTTTACTCTTTTCAAAAATGTTAGTTTGCAAGTTACTTTACAGCAGGCATTGGGCATAATTCTGTACTTTATATGCAAATGTAGAAGGATAATGTGGTCAGCAGGTTAATAGCAGAAGCCTGAGAAACATCCTGTTGTGTTTTGTGAAGAGTTTCCGTGCTGTTAGGCCAAGTTCCAAGGAGGCCGAGCCAGAGCCAGGAACTTCTATTCAGATGATTTATCGACATTTTGCTTATGAGCCTAGCCTTTAATAGCTGAGTTATCTCCCCAGCCCTTGGTGATTTATTGAATGAAGTACCTTCAGGAAAAACCATGAGAGGAGGAAGGGAAGAAGGAAGGCAGGGGCAGAAGCTAGACAAGTCATGGTTTTAGGGAAACCCTAGCTTTGGATGTTAAACGTATATGATGCATGTGTGTGTGTGTGTGTGTGTGTGTTTGCATCCCTGAGCACACTCATGTGCATGTGTGTACAGAGCCTGACATTGACATCAGGTGCATCCGGTGTTATTCTCAATCTTATACCTTGAGGCAGGGTGTCTCAGTTGAGCCTGTAGCTCATACATTGGGCAAGGATAGCTAGCCACCTTGCTCCAGGGACTCCGTCTTACACTCAGCAGCAGTAGTGTGACAAGCAGTCCACTGTATTTACTCAGCATTAACCTGGATTCCAGCAGCCCAAACTCTGGCCCGCAGGGTCAGCCCTTGAGCTGCTGAGCCATCTCTCCAGCTCCTAAGAATTTTCAGTTTTAGGGGAAAATTTCTTCCATAATTATCTCCCCTCCGGAGAAAATTGTTCAGTGAATGCAACAAGGACGTAAAGACGTTCCCCTGGCAAAAGGCAGAAAGACTTAACTGTCTTCCCAACTCAACTTGTTGTCAGTTACAAGAACTTCCCACAGGAAAAGAGCTGCAGTCACAAAACACCTGACAAAAGGCCTGTGAAGAAGCATTGGTCTACTCCAGGAACTATAGATGGAGTGATAAGATCATACTGAGAACAGTGGTAGACACACTAAAGTGTCATCTGTGGCCCAAGAAGGTCTTGATGCCAACTTGCAGCCACAATACTTCACTCATGGGAATTCCTACAGAAAGGAAAATTCAACAACACTCAGGGTCATCTCGCCCTACTCCATCCTGTTGTCACATTGCCCAATGACTGATTCTCCTGAGCCTGAAGCATCAAAGGATGTGAGTAATAGGCCACTGGGCTTGTCATAGCTAATGGGCACCTGCCCTGAGTGTCCAAAGATGGAGTTCTACTGGACTTAAACTGCCCAATTTCCATTTAGTCATCTCAAAAAAAATCTTTTCTTCCTTGGAAGGAGGTGAATCTCACTGGCATACAACATAGACACTTTCAGAGAAGAGAAAGAGTAGACCCCAACTTGCAAGATACAAGGCTTTCCGGCAATGGCTGGCCCACAGTAGGGCATGCCAATTCGTTGGCATAGACCACATTTATCGGCCTGATATTGTGTGAATACAAACCGGATGCATCTGATTAAGTGCTCTCAGGCCCTGGTGTAATAATTGACTCATTGGCAGTGTGCCTCCTTCCAGCTATTCTGGGATCTGGGCTTGGAGCATTTGGAGTTTGGCACGCTCACCTCAGAGGCTCTCTCAGCTGGGCCGGGTGCCAGGTAGCCATCCTCCTCACCATTCTACTCTCCTCTTCTCGATTCTTCTCCATGTTTTCCCCACAAACCATGTCTTGCCCTCCGGATCTCACCGTCTTTTGTTTTGGATAGATGTTTCAGTTCCTCTGCTAAACCTGGCTGACTGAAAGCTGGGCATTTAACATACCAAGGATGTTAAATGTGGTCAGTGACAGCCATCTTGGGTCCCTGGCAGTCAAGCAGGTAGAAACTATTTCCTGTTGTAGATGGTGCTATGTGGCTGAAAGATTAGTACCATAGTGTCCAGAGCTGGGCACATTCCATTTTGGCAATGTCACTTACAGACTGAGTCACCCTGAACAACGGACTCAGTTTTCCATGCTTCTGGGTTATCATCTGTAAAACAGAAATAATTGAAGGACCTACTGTGTAGGTTTGGCCGGAGGATGAAATGAGTTCACACTTATCAATGAGCAGACAAATGTGCTTCCCCTTGCAAAGATGTTAGTGAGAGTCGGTGAGATGGCTCAGCTAATAAAGGTGGTCGCCACTAAGATGTTAGTGAGAGTCGGTGAGATGGCTCAGCTAATAAAGGTGGTCGCCACTAAGATGTTAATGAGAGTCGGTTAGTTGGCTCAGCTAATAAAGGTGGTCGCCACCAAGCCTAATGCTCCTGGTTGGTTCTATGTAGACCCATATGGTGGAATGGAGACAACCCATTCTGGAAAGTTGTCCTCTAAGCCCCCCTCATGCCCCTCTGTTCACACAAGCAGGCACACAAAGAAATTGTTATTGAAGACTATAAAAATGTTCTTCAAAGAAGGAAGTTAATGAGGTATCGGGGAATTTCCTTGACATTATTTGTATAGCTAATCTAATTATTATTTACATAGTACTCTGGTGCTAAGCAACTGAAAGGCTCCAGCATTTTAGCTGATGAATTCTTATCATAACCCTGAATTACATTCTGTCTTGCAATAACAAAATTACAAAGCAGAAGATGGTACCTTGTCTGGTATTAAAGCATTAATTGGGTGGAGCGATTAAAAGATTGAGTTGATTTATTCCTAATGGCTTGGAAAGATAAACAAGACATATCATGGAGGAGCGATTGGAAATCAGGGACAAGGTTGAAAAGCAACTGAAAGTCACAATATGAATGTAGAATCACATTTTATGCTTTAAAATTTATGTGTATAATCGTGTCTATATGCATGTAGAGGCTGTATGTATAAGACATTAGAGTATAGAGAAAATAGTTCACTTTGATGATAGCTGGCACAGAAGTTATTTTGTGGGAAGGAGCCACCTTTATTGAGAAAAGAGTTGTGCTCTGAGAAAGTGTGTCTCCCCGAGTCAAGGTCATCAGTGAAGGAGCAGAAGCTTATTATGAAAAAGGGGGAGGTGGGTGAGGCCAGGGCAGGTGTGCTGGGAGGGAGGGAGGGAGGGAGGGAGGGAGGGAGGGAGGGAGGGAGGGAGGGAGGGAGGGAGGGAGGGAGGGAGGGTCAAGGAAGAATGAGCACTCTTTTCTCCTAGGGACTCCTGGGAAGTAGTTAGCAGTGAAAACCCTTCAGTCAGTTCAGAGGTGGTTGATTTGATTGTTTTCTTGACAGGACCACAGTCACCTAGGTGACAAACCAGTGAAGGAGTTGCTAGATGAGGTTCCCTGCCTGGGGTGCAAACCTACCTACCTTACTGTGAACAGCACCATTCTGTGATCTTAGACAACAGACTGGATAAAAAGCAGAGAGAGAGCCTTGTACAACAGCCTTCCAGTGCTGACTGGATACTTGCCTGCCGGTCTGTCTCGCGTGGCTCTCCCACAGTAAGGGAGTATGCATGCCCCCAGCTGTGAGTACATACTAGCCATGGAATAAATTCCTTGCCCCATGAAATTCCACTTCTAAATAGCATCATATACCAATGGTCAAAGCTTTTAGCATACAGGCTTTTGTGCGGCATTGCCGATCAAGATCATAAATGTAAAAACAGTTTACAGTCACAACTCTTGACTCTTCCCATACATTTACTTACGTGCCATTAGGAATTTACAGTCATGCTTCCGTAAGTAAATCAAACATCCTACCTCTACGCTTCCTTGGGGAAATGCTGTTCAGAACCTCTGTCCATCTAACTCAGCATTTCTGAGCCAGGGGTCAGGTCACTGTTGCCTGTCCTGAAGTCACATGTCTGGTGAAGAACTCGAGAGGATTGTGCCTGCACTTTCAAGGCTCAGCAGTCAAATGCCCTGTGGTCCTTACGTTTTTCTGTTGTAAAGCACATGACAGAGAAAGGAAACTTGGTGTGGGGCGAGCAGGACCTGAACTGCGCTTGCGTTCTTACCTCTGACCTCCTTAAGGTCCTAATTGCAGGGTCTTCGCCACAGACAAGCATCCGTTGGTTAATAAGCTCAGGAGAAGGCTGGCCAGTCCCAGGACTGATGGAGAAACCTAACTGCCTCCTTTATCTCCAGTTCTTCCTCAAGCTTTGAGTCCCGACCTACTCACTCACCAACCACAGGTTCCAAGCTTCCTCCAATGACCGCGCTTGTCTCTCCTCTCACTTTTCTTCATTTTCTCCCTTCATTCTGCCTCGTTTTTCTTCATTTCCCGTATGATTTGGTCATTCGAGGCCGTTTTTGTGTGGTTTCAGTTTGTTTTGGCGTTCTTCCCAAATAGAGACACTTTTCCTCAGCTGTCTCTAGACATAGTCTAATCGGCGAGGTCTTTGATGGATGCTCTGTTCATCTCCCCCTTCCCAGGCAGGGTCAACCACACTGCGCAATAAATCATAAGTGCTCAGTAAATATCGAATGGAGAAGAAAGAAAAGATGAACCGGAAAGCTGGATTGCTGCGTACAGGATTTTGTTTGTTGCTGTTGTTTTTTTTTTTTTTTTTTTTTGGTTTTGACAAACTGTATCCTCCCAGAAATACCTCCATCTGTCTTTCTTCCTCTCCATGAGAAAGAAAATGTTTGGGGCTGGTGAGATGGCTCAGCGGTTAAGAGCGCCGACTGCTCTTCCAAAGGTCCTGAGTTCAAATCCCAGCAACCACATGGTGGCTCACAACCATCCATAATGAAATCTAATGCCCTCTTCTGGAGTGTCTGAAGACAGCTACAGTGTACTTAACATATAATTAAATAAATAAATAAATAAATAAATAAATAAATAAATAAATAAGAGAAAGAAAATGTTCTCCCTTTCCCCCACAGCAATTTTCTGTATTGATGCTATCATGTTTTCTCCCCATGAAGACCTGTGGGAATCCCAAAAGTTATGTGTTTGTAACAGTAGCAACTTTGTTCCCTCTGAGAAGCCTCACTGGCCAGCTCCTCACACAACACCCACTGAGACAGATAAGTAAAGAGAGTTGCATTCGTGAATGCCAGCTATATTATGTGCATGGCTGACTCTTGATATTTTAAAACTTAGAAACTCAAGTAGTTAAAATATATTTGTATTTCATTTGTAAAAGCACGACATCTCTTGGGAGGAGAATCAAGCTTAAATCTCTACCACCCATTATCCTCAACTGTGAAAAGTTGCTGTTTAGCAATCTAAGGGACGGTGTTAAAATTCTGCCATCTGGTGGCCTCCTGAGACATGACACAAGTGATTTTTCTTTTCTTTTTTTTTTTTAAGATTTACTCCACCACACTGGGGTTAAAGTGACGACTTCCTTCCATCTTCTCTCTGTATTGCACAGTATCTACTGTTGTATTTTTTGCTTATTTCAGAAACGCTTTTATCTCATGGACTGCTATGTCCCTAACCTGTGTACCTGAATAATGGCTGTCAGCAAGTTTATAGCCGAATCTCCTCAGAGATAACTGTATACACATGTTCCTCTGAATGTCAGAAAACAAATGCACAAAGCTGATAGCTCATGTGTGTTTCCCTGATCTTTTATCCATGGTCTGACCGAACTCTTGTGTAACATAGCTAGCTGAGGCTGGAGAGGGGATGCATTTGGCAAGTGTTTGTTGTGCAAGCATGAAGACTTAAGTTCAGATCCCTAGCACCTAGATAAAGAGTGGAACGTGGGACATTCTGCGATCTCAGCACTGTGGAAGCAGAAAGCGTTGGATCCCTGGAGTTTGCTGACCAGCTGGTCTAGTAGAACTAATGAACTCTGGGCTTAGTGAGTCTCTCTCAAGAAAAACAAGGTAAGGAGAAAGAGAGGAAGAAGCCTGTGGTGGTTTGAATAGGATTGGCCCCCACTGGCTCATGTGTGAGAATGCTTGGCCATAGGGAGTGGCACTATTAGGGGGCGTGGTCTTGTTGATGGAGGTGTGGCCTTGTTAGAGTGGGTGTGGCCTTGTTAGAGGAAGTGTGTCACTGTGGGGGTGGGCTTTGAGGTTATATATGCTCAAGCTATGCCCAGTCACACAGTCTTCTTCAGCCTGCAGATCAATATGTAGAACTCTCAGCTTTTTCTCCAGCATCCTGCCCGCCTGCACGTTGCCATGCTTCCCACTATGGTGATAATGGACGAAGCCTCTGGACCTGCAAGCCAGTCTCAATTAAAGTTTTGCTTTATAAGAGTTGTCTCCCATGACCAGAGGTGGCTCCCCAGGTGCTCCAGCAAAGCCCTCCCGGGAGGGGCGGACACCTCTCCTCTGGCAGGGAAGGTGCCCGGATGTCTGGAGCCCAAAATGGGGTCTGCCCCAGAAGCTATCTGGAAAGAACCCACATGTTCCTCAACAGAGGAATGGATACAGAAAATGTAGTACATTTACACAATGGAGTACTACTCAGCTATTAAAAAGAATGAATTTATGAAATTCCTAGGCAAATGTATGGACCTGGAGAGCATCATCCTGAGTGAGGTAACCCAATCACAAAAGAACTCACACAATATGTACTCACTGATAAGTGGATATTAGCCCAGAAACTTAGAATACCCAAGATATAAGATACAATTTGTTAAACATATGAAACTCAAGAAGAATGAAGACCAAAGTGTGGACACTTTGCCCCTTCTTAGAATTGGGAACAAAACACCCATGGAAGTAGTTACAGAGACAAAGTTTGGAACTGAGACGAAAGAATGGACCATCTAGAGACTGCCACACCCGGGGATCCATCCCATACTCAGTCTCCAAACACTGACACTATTGCATACACCAGCAAGATTTTGCTGAAAGGATCCTGATATAGCTGTCTCTTGTGAGGCTATGCTGGTGCCTGGCAAACGCAGAAGTGGATGCCCACATTCAGCTATTGGATGGAACACAGGACCCCCAATAGAGGAGCTGGAGAAAGTACCCTAGGAGCTAAAGGGGTCTGCAACCCTATAGGTGGAACAACAATATGAACTAACCAGTACCCACAGAGCTCGTGTCTCTAGCTCCGGAGCTTGTGTCTCTAGCTGCATATGTAGCAGAAGATGGCCTAGTTGGCCATCATTGGGAAGAGGTCTTGCAAAGTTTATATGCCTCAGTACAGGGGAACGCTAGGGCCAAGAAGTGGGAGTGAGTGGATAGGGAAGTGCGGTGGGGGGAGGGTATGGGGGATTTGGGGGATAGCATTGGAAATGTAAATGAAGAAAAATGTTCCTCTGAATGTCAGAAAACAAATGCACAAAGCTGATAGCTCATGTGTGTTTCCCTGATCTTTTATCCATGGTCTGACCGAACTCTTGTGTAACATAGCTAGCCGAGGCTGGAGAGAGGGTGCATTTGGCAAGTGTTTGTTGTGCAAGCATGAAGAAAAATATCTAATTAAATACAATCAAAAAAAAAAAAAAAAAGAGTTGTCTTGGGAGCATACATGGACTGGTTTGTGGCCCTGGGGAACGTGTGGCAGAGGGCTGCGGCAGGTTGGGGGAGCACGCTCTAGAGATGGGGGAGAGGAATGGGATAAAGAACTCAGAGGGAGGGCTGGGAATGGGGGAAACTTTTGGAATCTAAATAAATAAAATAATTTAATAAAGATTTTTTTTAAAAAAAAAAGTTGCCTTGGCCATGGAGTCTCTTCACAGCAGTAAAACCCTAAGACACTGTTCAATTTTGACCTCTGGGCTCTACACACAAATGTGTCCAAGCACCTGAGCACAAAAACATGTGCAGACACTCCACTACACACACACACACTTCAGAAGACCTATGAAAAGTTATAATCTTAAGGCTCAGGAGACGTGAAAGCAAGGATTAATGGCACCCTTGTCTCTCATTTTAATCTCATTTATTTTAGGAATACCCAAAGAACACGGAGGAGGTGTTCACTGAAAGTTGTGCGCACACAGACTCTGCAAATGTAAGAAGTGAAGTGACACTGGGAACTACTGATTTGAGGTTCCCTATGGTGGACAGACAGTAGGATGACAACACCCCCTATAAAAAGTGTGTCTGGTACCTATTACCCTAAACTGGGCAGAAATCTTGCCCCTTTATGCTGGTGCCCCTGAAATGAGATGATTAATTTTTAGTATTACACTTAGATGGAAATGAGCCACATCGCCCACAGATCTTTCCAACAATCTGAAGCAGAGAGACCCTGACGCTCTGGCTGGCATGTCAGATCACAAGTGGGGCAGCTACTCCAGGCTCCTCCTCACATGGGCAGCTACTCCAGCTTCCTCCTCACCTCATCAAAGCTGAGTAAGCCCAAGCACAGAGACTCTAAAAGGCTCTGGGGGAACTTGTGTTTCTATAATTTATGACCTGGATGCCATTCCAACCAGAGAGGACATCAGGATGTGTGCTAAATATTCTTTTCTGAGAGTGGTATCAGCCTTATTGATAAAAAATGGTACTGGCTGCACCTTGTAATTGTGACTCTTTCTTGGGGGTTCCAGGCTGTAAGCACTTGAGTTGATACAATGTTCCAGGATGTTTCTGTGAAGTTAGAACTAGTATGGTTTGTTACTACTGAACTAAGAACCCCCTGGGTGTCAGTGTCAGGAGACTGGGGGATGGGTAGAGATTCCTGGGGTCACCACCAGGCATACACAACCACCCTGGAAATACAGCCCCAGGACTGTAAGTCCTGCCAGGTGACTCCAGCACTCGCCCCTTTGAGGAGCCACTGGTCTTAAATGATGCTTCCCTGTCATTTTGCTTTAGTTTGTGTCAACTTCACATGGCCTAGAGTCAAGAGAGAGCCTCAGTTGTGAAAATGTCCCTACTAGGTTAGTCTGTGGGCAAGTCAGCGGTGCATTTTCTTGATAGATGGTTAATGTGGTTCAGCCAATTGTGGGCTGGGCCATCCATGGGTTGCTGGTTGCAGGCTGAGCAAGCCATGGGGAGCAAGCCTTTGTGACATCTTCATGGACTGCTGCCTCCAGGTTCCTGCCCTGCCTGAGCTCCGTCCCTGACTGACTTTACTGGATAATGGACTATAGGCTGCAAGATGAAATGAACCCTTTCCTGCCGTGCTGATTTCTGTCATAGTGTTTGGTTACAACAAAAAGAAAACATGTCTTGCTGTTGTTTGTTTTTTAAGTCTCGGTAGAGTTCCATGGTACACATTTGTAATCCCAGCATCTAGGAGGCAGAGGCAAGAGAGTCACTAAGTTCAAAGTCACCCTGGTCTTCACAATGAGTTCAGGTTAGCCTAGGATACAGAGTGAGACCCTGGCTCTAAAACAAACAAACCAAACAGGCTGTTTCCTCCGGACATTCTGAACTATTGGTCTAAAATGGAAAAAAAAATCTCCTTTTGCATTTAGAACTATCCAGACATTTTTAATGTGCAGCCACTTTAGACAACCTATGCTCAAATACAGAGATTGACAGTTTTTTCCCCTCTGACAAAGACAGTCAGTAGTTTAAGCTTGTAGGTGACATCATTTCCACAGCAGGAACCGCACCATGATAGCTTGGAAATGCTACAGACAGTAACAAGTAAATAAATGGTTTCTGACAGTGATGCACAGAAACATTGTTTGCTGCAGCAGCTGGTAGGGAGGCTGGTGCGTGCGGGCTGGCTTCAGAGTCTGCTAGACAGGTTCTACATCCCCATGTGAGTGAATGCATCAGACAGTGCCCACGAGGAACAGTCCCCTCTGCCACCCACATTACACGTACCAGTTCTGGTGAAAAGCAGGCACATCTTAGTTGCTGACCTCAGTCTGGGAAAGTGCGTCCAGCTGTGAAGTGCAGTAGAGGAGGAGGAGGATCTAGATAAAAAGGAGATGGTTTTAGACTCCTCCCACTAAAAAAACAATTGAAGTGCCAGAAAATTACATTTGTGGTAACTAGCCACGGATAAGCAGGGAATTTCTTTTGAGAAGCATTGTGGCAAGCACTCCTGAATGGTTTCTGGAGACCCCATGCTGTGCAATGCATAAAATCAATGAAGGGAGGAAGGGAGAAGATAGCACCCACCTATAATCCCAGCATCAGGAGTTAGAGCCAGGAGGCTGGTAAGGTCAAGGCCAGCTTGCACCACAAAGTGTTACTCTGTGTCAAACTCAAAGTGAAAGCAAACCATCAACAAAAGTGTCAAAGAAGATAAATGGAGGAGGAGGAGCTGATAGTGGCCTGTCTCCCATGAAACAGAACTGGTGCTCCGGAGTGGAACAGAAGCCTCAAGAAAAGCTCTCAGCACAATGTTGGTTCCACTGCCTGCCCTGCTGACTTCCAAGGCACACCAAACATGGGCACTGAGGGCCTATAAGAGATGCCACCCGACTGTGGTGAGTAGTAGTTGTCCCCTCCACTTGTTGATGGTGACAGAGTAGGCTCCACTAGCTCTGGAGCATGGGGACAAAGCTAAAGACCGACACCCACCATCTGTCAATCTTGCTTCGTTCTCTATGGTCTGCTCTGGCAGATAGTGTCCCTAGAAAAAGTTCTGTTCACAGTATAATGCGGGACTCTCTTGCAGCACTTGCTAAGCTCTTGCTTTCCTTCCTATTGCTGATAAAATCACCATCCAAGAGGATGCTCATAATAAGCTGTTCTGTGCAAAATAATCCATTCTAGACCCCCATAGAATATATATGTGTGTGTGTGTGTGTGTATAGTGTGTGTGTATATAGTGTGTGTATATATATGTGTGTGTATACATATAATGTGTGTATAGTGTGTGTGTGTGTCTATATAGTATATGTGTGTGTATATATATATAGTGTGTGTGTATATATATAGTGTGTGTGTATATATATAGTGTGTGTGTGTATATATAATGTGTGTGTGTATATATATATACTGTGTGTGTTTATAGTGAGTGTATGTGTGTGTGTGTGAGTGTGTGTGTGTGTGTGTATTCCAATAGAAAATAGAGATTATGATTATGAAACATTAAAGTAAAATGCAATGTGCCTTATATTTGCCATATTCGAGGTAAAGAATGAATGTAATGTTTAATCAACATTAATTAGAGATACCCAATCTGAAATTTATTCCATTTCTCTTCTTTCCTGTCCCCTTATTTTAGTTCATAAACTTAAATACTAAGTATACTCAAAAATTAATATATTAAATGTTCTCTCATACCTATGGATATAGCTTCTTCAGAACTGAGCAGAAAAGAAATGACAAATACATGACATAATGGCCTTTTACATGTGTGTGAGTTATATGATATATATATACATATATATATATATATATATACACACACACATACACACACACACACACACACACATATATATACATATATATATATATATATATATCTTACTTGCTTTCCAAATATTTGTGGTGGATCTACTATGTGCTAACCCATGTTCTAGTTCACAAGAGAACAACAGGGAAGTCCCTGTGCTCATTAGAATGTGCATTCCTGTGGAATTTTCTGGAATTAAAGAATAAACATGGTCCATGGCCCTACTGTCAGGATTTTTGTTGATGTTGATGGCCCATGTCACCATTCGGGTGTTTGTAACCTGTGCTGCCACCTGAGGCCATGTGGATGTCTGTGGTCCATGCTCCTTCTGAGGGCTTTGTCTGGATCTGTGGTCCTAAGGCAGCTAGGGGCTGCGTTTATAGACTGTGCTGTCGCCAGAAACCATGTGGATGTCCATGATCCGTGCTCCCACTGACTGTTAAAGAGCAAGGAGCTACTTTGGCAGTGATGCTGCTGACAGTTGATGCACAGTTGATTCAGAGGGACACGGAAGACTTTTGTGCTAACCCCTACCCCACCTCAATGACACCGCTGCCCCACACCTCCCCCTGCCCCCCGAAAAGTAACACCTAAATAAGAAGCCATCAAAGAATCAAAGAAAACTCCTTCAAAGTCTGATAAGGATGCCAAAGTGTAGCTCTCCACAATTGATGGTTACAGGGTCGGGGGAGCAGGAGGCGAAGAACTCAGCTCTATTTAAAGGGCAGGCGGCTGAGAGTTTGACCATGATCCAGTTAATATATAGATAACACAAATTGGATTTTTTTCTATTTCTTTTCCTTTTCTTTTTATTTTTGGTGGGGAGGGAGGTTACAAGGGAGATGCAGACATGGAAGGACTGGGAAGTGAATGTGATCAGGGTGCATGGTGTGAGATTCCCCCAAAGAATCAATAAAAATACTACATTGGAAGAAGATAAAGAAATCTCCTGCCGGTCTGGCCAGCACGGGGATAGCTAGGGTGCGGAGGCGGCTGACACCCACCAGCTACCCACAAGACCTGCCACGGGATCTTAAGACCTCAGGGGAGTGGAACACAGCGTCTGCTCCAATCCAATCGCAAGGGACCTGAGACTGCATTAATTAGGGAAGCAGAAAACTGGCCTGATCAGGGGCACAAGTCCCTTTTGGTCCATGCCAGCACAGGGGTACCTTGGACATGGAGTCTGCGGACATCCGTAAGGTATACACAGGACCCTCCAAGGGATCTTAAGACCTCTGTGAGTGGACCACAACTTCTGCCAGGAGGTAGGCTCGAACACCAGATATCTGGGCACCTTCCCTGCAAGAGGAGAGCCTATCTGCAGAGAGTACTCTGAACACTGAAACTCAGGAGAGAGCTAGTCTCCCAGGTCTCCAGGTCAGGTTGATAGAGGCTAACATAAACACCTGAGGAACAAGATCTAACCAGAGACAACTACAACAACTAACTCCAGAGAGTACCAGATGGTGAAAGGCAAACATAAGAATCTTACTAACAGAAACCAAGACCACTCACCATCATCAGAACGCAGCACTCCCACCCCACCCAGTCCTGGGCACCCCAACACACCCGAAAAACTAGACCCGGATTTAAAAGCATATCTCATGATGATGGTAGAGGACATCAAAAAGGACTTTAATAACTCACTTAAAGAAATACAGGAGAACACCACTAAACAGGTAGAAGACCTTAAAGAGGAAGCACAAAAATCCCTTAAAGTATTGCAAGAAAACACGACCAAACAGGTGATGGAATTGAATAAAACCATCCAAGACCTAAAAAGGGAAGTAGACACTATAAAGAAAACCCAAAGTGAGGCAATGCTGGAGATAGAAAACCTAGGAAAGAAATCTGGAACTATAGATGCAAGCATCAGCAACAGAATACAAGAGATGGAAGAGAGAATCTCAGGTGCAGAAGATTCCATAGAGAACATCGGCACAACAATCAAAGAAAATACAAAATGCAAAAAGATCCTAACTCAAAACATCCAGGAAATACAGGACACAATGAGAAGACCAAACCTACGGATAATAGGAGTAGATGAGAATGAAGATTTCCAACTTAAAGGACCAGCAAATATCTTCAACAAAATTATAGAAGAAAACTTCCCAAACCTAAAGAAAGAGATGCCCATGAACATACAAGAAGCCTACAGAACTCCAAATAGACTGGACCAGAAAAGAAATTCCTCCTGATACATAATAATCAGAACAACAATGCACTAAATAAAGATAGAATACTAAAAGCAGTAAGGGAGAGAGGTCAAGTAACGTATAAAGGCAAGACTATCAGAATTACACCAGACTTTTCACCAGAGACTATGAAAGCCAGAAGAGCCTGGACAGATGTTATACAGACACTAAGAGAACACAAATGCTAGCCCAGGCTACTATACCCGACCAAACTCTCAATTACCATAGATGGAGAAACCAAAGTATTCCACGACAAAACCAAATTCACACATTATCTTTCCACGAATCCAACCCTTCAAAGGATAATAACAGAAAAAAAAACAATACAAGGACAGAAACCACGCCCTAGAAAAAGCAAGAAGGTAATCCCTCAAGAAACCTAAAAGAAGACTGCCACAAGAAAAGAATGCCAACGTTAACAACAAAAATAATAGGAAGCAACAATTACTTTTCCTTAATATCTCTTAATATCAATGGACTCAATTCCCCAATAAAAAGACATAGACTAACAGACTGGCTACACAAACAGGACCCAACATTCTGCTGCTTACAGGAAACCCATCTCAGGGAAAAAGACAGACACTACCTCAGTGTGAAAGGCTGGAAAACAATTTTCCAAGCAAATGGTCTGAAGAAACAAGCTGGAGTAGCCATTCTGATATCGAATAAAATTGACTTCTAACCCAAAGTTATCAAAAAAGACAAGGAGGGACACTTCATACTTATCAAAGGTAAATTCCTCCAAGAGGAACTCTCAATTCTGAATATCTATGCTCCAAATGCAAGGGCAGCCACATTCATTAAAGAAACTTACTAAAGCTCAAAGCACATATTGAACCTCACACAATAATAGTGGGGGACTTCAACACATCACTTTCACCAATGGAAAGATCATGGAAACAGAAACTAAACAGGGACACAGTGAAACTAACAGAAGTGATGAAACAAATGGATCTAATAAATATCTACAGAACATTTTATCCTAAAACAAAAGGATATACCTTCTTCTCAGCACCTCATGATACCTTCTCCAAAATTGACCATATAATTGGTCACAAATCAGGCCTCCAGAAAATCAAATAACCCCATTAAAAAATGGGGCTCAGAACTGAACAAAGAATTCTCACCTGAGGAATACCGAATGGCAGAGAAACACCTGAACAAATGTTCAACATCCTTAATCATCAGGGAAATGCAAATCAAAACAACCCTGAGATTCTACCTCACACCAGTCAGAATGGCTAAGATCAAAAATTCAGGTGACAGCAGATGCTGGCGAGAATGTGGAGAAAGAGGAACACTCCTCCACTGTTGGTGAGATTGCAAGCTTGTACAACCACTCTGGAAATCAGTCTGGAGGTTTCTCAGGAAATTGGACATGGTACTACCGGAGGATCCCGAAATACCTCTCCTGGGCATATATCCAGAAGATGTTCCAACTAGTAAGAAAGAAACATGCTCCACTATGTTCATAGCAGCCTTATTTATAATAGCCAGAAGCTGGAAAGAACCCAGATGCCCCTCAACAGAGGAATGGATACAAAAAATGTGGTACATTTGCACAATGGAGTACTACTCAGCTATTAAAAAGAATGAATTTATGAAATTCCTAGGCAAATGGTTGGACCTGGAGGACATTATCCTGAGTGAGGTAACCCAATCAAAAAGAACTCAAATGATATGTACTCACTGATAAGTGGATATTAGCCCAGAAACTTAGAATACCCAAGATATAAGTAACAATTTGCAAAACACATGAAACTCAAGAAGAATGAAGACCAAAGTGTGGACACTTTGCCCCTTCTTAGAATTGGGAACAAAACACCCATGGAAGGAGTTACAGAGACAAAGTTTGGAGCTGAAAGAAAAGGATGGACCATCTAGAGACTGCCATATCCAGGAATCCATCCCATAATCAGCCTCCAAACGCTGACACCATTGCATACACTAGCAAGATTGTGCTGATAGGACCCTGATATAGCTGTCTCTAGTGAGACTACGCCGGGGCCTATCAAACACAGAAGTGGATGCTCACAGTCAGCTATTGGATGGAACACAGGGCCCCCAATGGAGGAGCTAGAGAAAATACCCAAGGAGCTAAAGGGATCTGCAACCCTATAGGTGGAACAACAATATGAACTAACTAGTACCCCGGAGCTCTTGTCTCTAGCTGCATATGTATCAAAAGATGGCCTAGTAGGACATCACTGGAAAGAGAGGCCCATTGGACTTGCAAACTTTATATGCCCCAGTACAGGGGAATGCCAGGGCCAAAAAGTGGGAGTGGGTCGGTAGGGGGTGAGGGGGAGCGTATGGGGGACTTTTGGGATAGCATTGGAAATGTAAATAAGGAAAATACCTAATTAAAAAAAAATCTCCTGTAAGATAATAAATGTCTTCGGATTTTAAGTTGGAACAAAGCTTTGTGATTTTTGAAGGTGGCTTGGTGAACAAGAACGTGAAAAGCAGACTTCTGGTAAAGCGTCTTGTTGATCTCTTCTATTCTGTATTAAGACCATTGCCTTCTAGACACTGAAAGCAATTGAGAGTTGGCCCAGCAGTGAAGAGCGCATGCTCGGTGTACAGGACTGGAGTTGGTCCCAGCATTCATCCACGTAGGGCACCTTACAACCGCCTACAACTCCAACTGCTCAGGATCCTGCACCCTCCTTTGGCCAGCAGAGGAGGCTGTGCAGAGAAGGGAGGGAAACACGGCAGCAGTCCTCGGACCGTGACTCGCCCCTGCTCAATCCCAGCCTCCCTGCACAGTCTTGCCTCTCCCTCTGAGCTGTGATGCTGAAGGAAGACAGCCCCACAGAACAGCCTCTTGTGAACACCGCACTGGCTCATAGCGTGAAGAGACTCAAAGGATACAATGCAGAACTCGGTGACCAGTGACTTAAGATTACTAGGCATTATATTGAAAGGTATATCGGTCCCATGTGCCCGTTCCTAATTTTTTTTTAAATATAGGAGCTCAGAGAATTATTATCTTTTGTAAGTGGCCCAAATCCCCTAAATTGGTTGCTGTCTGAGCTGGGGCTAAGTTCCTGGTTTCTGAGTCAAGTGTCCTCAATTCTGAATTAATATTTGAAAAGTAGACACTGAGAAACTTTCCAAGTTTTACAAACTACCCACACTAATGTATTTTATATAGAAAGGAAAAAGAGCTGTAATCATTCAATTTTTAACTCCCCGCTCATATTCCTTCCTCTGGGGAGGTGCAAGTGCGAGCAATTCAATGCATATCACAATATCATAAATAATTTAAAATAATTGCTAATAAATTTGCAAATAATCTGGGGAAGGGAAAAGTATGTCCTGGTGATTTGGGGGTGATTTCAGAGAAGAATCATCCATGACTGGCATAACTGAATAAATCTTGCCAATCTTCCATGTTTTGGACTTATCTCTTTCTATTTTGGCTGCCTGCGTGGTCTCTAGGAATGACTGACAAAGGATATGTGATATAAGCTCTTCATAAATGGCATGGAAGTATATTCAAATGTATACTTTGAGCTTATACACAGCAAAACCAGCTCATGGACCCCTGATGTCATTGCAGGATGGTTAGTTCTTTGTCACCTGTGTTATCAGAAGCGTTCTAGATGAGATCAGACATGCTGTAAGCAGGCAGGAGGCTCTCTGAGGGCATCATTACCCCCAGGACCTGGATCTGACTTCATCTCTGTTTCCTGCTCTTTGGGATGTGCATCAAAAGAATTCAGACGAGTCCCACATGGTGTATTGCAGGAGACAGATAAAGTCTAGCACATAATAGTCAGTGTGAGAACAGAGGGAGGTCAGGGGAAGCTAAGGATAAACTTGACAGGACAAATCCCTGCAGAAGTCACAATATCTGTCTATGTTCTTAGGTAGGTTTAGACCAGTGGTTTGCCAGAGGGACACTTCCTTACGCGGGAGATCACAGGGTCCACTTTTGTCAACACTTAAGGGATGCAGACAAAGGTATGTCTTTGCGGTTTATAGGAAGATTCCAGCTGGATGGCAATCTTCTGGGCCTGACCAGAGTCAGACCCCACTCTTCTGACCAGAGCTCTATGGTTTTACTTCTTATTGTACAAGCTGCTGATTATAATGAAGATGACCATCCTCAAGAATGTTCAAAACTGCTAATGTATCAATGTCTATCAATATGACAGAAGGGCACCTTTGTCAGTTAATATTTACCTAAGCACGGGGTCCTCCCAGCCTTTCTCCTGAAGTACTTTTAACATTGAATGGGATGGCAGAAAACCAGCCAGTGTGACTCAGAACTGTTTCAAAGACGTCTCTCAGACCTTTCCAGGTGGTTGGGATAGGTGTTGGCTTCTGAGAGACTATTTCAACAACAGCGAACAGGGAAAGGAATGTTTATTAGACACAGCATACTCTTTGTTAGGCCAGGTGTCTAACATGTATCATGTCACGTGACTCTCCCTGGAGATAAGCAGTTGTTGTCGTCTGTTTTAAGATGGTAGATCTGGAGCTCTGGTGTAGGTTTCCTTGATTGCGTGTCCCGTGGATCACTATGTAAGAGCCCACCGAACTGTCTCTCTACCGTGGTGTTAGCAGTTTGTGCTTCCCTGGCCTTTTCCTGTAACCTCAATATCATCTCATCAGCAGACTGTAGAAGACTGAGAGTCGTCTCATGACTACTTTCACTTTGCCATACAATGCTGAGAGCGCGAGAGAAGGAGACCTGGACGATGATACAAAAGCAGTGGATGATATAAAAACAGTGTACTCAGAGAAACCACACGAACACATGGACGTGCTCACTTCCTTTAGGTGTCTCTGTTTAGGTCCCTCACACACAAGACTGTGTGACTGACGTGCTTAGACATGGCTATGAGGTGCATGATGGCTTGTATATGCTTGGCCCAGGGAGTGGCGCTATTTTATGGCCTTGGAGGAGGTGTGTCACTGTGGATGTTTGGCTTTAAGACCCACCTCCTAGCTGCCTGGAAGTCAGTCTTCTCTTAGAGGCTGGCAGACAAAGCTCCTCCTGCACCAGGCCTGCCTGGAGGCTGCCATGCTCCTGCCTTGATGATACTGGACTGAACCTCTGAACCTGTAAGCCAGCCCCGAATGTCCTTATAAGACTTGCCTTGGTCATGGTGTCTGTTCAGAGCAGTAAAACCCTGACTAAGAAGAGGTTATCTGAATCCCTTGCCTGAAATGCTTGGGAACAGATCAGTGTGTTTCAGATTTGATTTTTTTTCCATATTTAGGGATATTTGCATATGTACAATGAGATCTCTTAGGGAGGAGGTGTGATGGTTAATCTAGGTAGTCTACTAGACCCTCCTAGGAAAAGGGGATCTAAATTGAAGGACTGCCTCCATCAGATTGGCCTCTGAACTTATCTGTAGGGCATTTGCTTGACTACTGATTGATAGACGGGTGCCCAGCCCACTTTTTGTGGCACCACCCTGAGCTGTATAAGAAAGGTCCCTAGATGTGAGCTAGCTGGTCAGCGGTGTTCCTCCGTCTTTTCTGTTGCTAGTTCCTGCTTTCAGTTCCAGCCTTGGCTTCTCCAGATGAGAGACAGATGTAGCCCTCTCCTCCCCAAGCTGCCTTTGATTGTGGCATTTAAGCCAGCAACAGCAAAGCGAACAAGGATGGGAAGATTTCCATTTAAACATCAGATGTATTAGCATTCATGTGCAGACCACACAGGCTGCCTCACAGCCATTTCACGGGATAGTTTTACTACAGGATCTTTCAGATGAGGGAACATTCCGGAGGGTCACAAGAACCTGGTACACCTGCTCAATCTTTTACAGAGATCCAGGAAACTGAAATTGCTAGAAGAGAAGAGGTTCCGAGACTGACCTGAAGAAGACAGAACAGAGTCTCCATCTCAGCTCTATAGGAACCAGGAGGGGCAGGATGTTGGGGGTTGGTGAGTAGCACTTGTAAGAGATGAAGGGGAGGTACTTCAGGTAATGTTGGGCAGGAAGTCCCTGTCTTCAGGGACAGGAGGGCTCTTCATCTTCTTGGGATCTGTCTTTCTTCCTCTTCACTACTGTGAACTTCATAATGGACTTTGCTTTCCTGCAACTGGTTTATTAGAACCTAAGAAAGGCTTTCAGCTCAGTAAAAAAGAGGGACGCAGAAGGAAGGGAGCCAGGGACAGCTGCCAGTGGCACCCCTTAAGCATCGTTTTGTCAAGGTTCAGACTGTTTTCCACGCAGGTCATATGGGTTGCAGAGCTAAGTCTGGATCTGAAGGCCGTGCTTCAGAGCTGATGGTCTACAACACCTCTTACCTTGCTTGCCCCACTGATGCCCAGAACACACTAAGACTGCAGCAAGCGACACAGGCAGAGCTCACTGCAGAGCTGCAGCGGCCAGAGTGGAGACAAGACAACCTGGACAAGCAGGTGAGGCAGCTGTTGGAATTTTCCAAAATGTGCTAGAGAGAACCAACCTTCAAAAATACTGGTAACGAACTCTAAAGCAGGCGAGGTTATACATTCCGAAGTGCTTTTACAAACTGTGACAGGGTCCTGAGAGAATTAACATGAGAACAGCAAAGAAAACCTGAAAAGAAATGAAACTCTTAAACAAGTGTGCACACATGTGCACACACAAACAACTAGCCGGTGACTGACAGCATCTTTCTGCTACATTTCTACTAACACACATATACATGTATGTGTGTGTGTGTATATATATATATATATATATATATATATATATATATATGTATGTATGTGTATATATATATATGTATGTATGTGTGTATATATATATGTATATGTGTGTATGTATATATGTGTGTGTGTATACATATGTGTATATATATGTGTGTGTGTGTGTGTATAAGCTTACTGCTCCTGAAGATCAGCAGAGAGAGAGACAGAGACATGGTAGATGATAGATAATAGATAGATTGACAGATAGATACATTTTCAAATATATTTGTGTATAGAGAGTTGTTTTGGGCATACAATTTATATGAGTAATTTCTAATGTAATCACGGAAGAAATAACTGCCTGACTCCCATGGTGGAAGATTAAAGGTAAAGAAGGAAACTAATGTTCCTAATCAGCATGCATGATAATGTTGAACTCAGTGCTCGAGCGTTCTATTTTATAAGGCCATAGCACTTGATACCTTAAAGAATAGGATACTATAGAATATATGACTTGATAAATTATTGTTTTTAATCGGTATCAAAGATCGGTTGGGGGCTTCAAAGATGTCTCAGTGGTTAAGAGAGCTCACTGCTCTTGCAGAAAGTCCAAGTGCAGTTCGTTCCGAACACCCACATCAGGCTGCGCACTAACACTCACAACTCTTGAATCTCCGTTTTAAATAAAGCTGCTGAAACACGCTTCCCAAGCAAACCAGTACTCACCTTTTGCCACTAGGTGGCACCACAGATGCAGCCCTGGCCAAAAACCTTTCAGGAGTTCGTCTTCAAGTTCCCTCTACCTTCCCCAGAGCTAAGAGATCCAAACGCATCGACACAGGCATAGATTTCGTGTGGGATCCAGAATTTTCCAAGCGTTTAGTTCCAGTAAAAATATTTTTAAGAAAGTCAGAACGGTAAAATTAAAATTCGGACAACTCATTTTTTTTAGCCCCCCCCCCCCCCAAGCCATGCCAGCTACATAGAGCTGTTTCTTCCAGGGTCTCTGTTTTACTTTCTGTCTTTCCACTTTCGAAGTTGTGCTGTTTAGATTTAATATTTCAGGTAAAATTCTTTTGAACGTTAAGTTACAACGACAGTTTTAAGACATCTGCCTTATCTGGGATGTTCACCAGCCCAAAACACAGACTTGGCTTTCAATGCTCAAACTTGGCACTCTTTCCACAATCCCCTTCCGGACTTTCAAAACCCACTCTCTCCCTCTGAAACCAACTCCTCACTATGTGTTTGCATCCAGGACTTTTACCTCAGGTGTCCAGTCCCTTAAATTAAAAAGAATTTTTTAAGCCTCATGAATATTGATTTGTGTGTTTGTTTTTGTCTTGTAACTGGAGTGAGTGTAGTCCAGGCTACAATACAAGTACCCTCAAACTCTTCAGGTAGCTGAGGACATAGTTGGGCAAAACTACTTATCGCAAAGCAGGAAATGAAAAAGAAGAAGACCTGACCCCATCACCCCTTCAAAGAGAGCATAATCAGAAACGGCCACCTCTCAATGGCAGCACCACCAACCAACGGTCCCACACTGGGGGCTGGCACATGGGCGTTCAAGGGCTGTGATGGTTAATATCATCAACTTGGTTGGAGTTAGAATCACCATGGAAACACATCTCTGGGCAGTCTGTGATGGATTATCTAGACGGGGTTAATTAGGGTTGGAGGAACCATCCAATGGGTGGGGCTCATGAACTCAACAAAAGGAGAAAGAGCTGAGCCCCAGTGATCTCTCTCTGCTTCCGGACTGCGACAGGACCACCCGCCTCAAGCTCCTCCCACCGTGAGTTTCCCACCATTGCAGCCCTGGAGCTTGAGTCGGAGACCCGCTAAGGTGAAGTGGGCAGGATTCTATTACGGAACAGAAGACAGAGCTGAGAACAGACCAAACTGCGGTAGAGACCAACACTTGCAGGAGAGACACTCCACTGTCCAAAGAAGACCCGCCTGCTGATGGTTGGCGTTCATGGTTCACAAACACCTTCCAGTTGATGTTTCTCAGGGTGATGAAATAATTTGTTTGTTCAGCTCCAGGAAGCCTGTGGGTGTTTGGTATGTGTTAATTATTGATTGACACTCAGAGGCAAGTTTCAAAGCCAGCATCTTTTCTTCCTGAAGAATCTATTCCCAGTCCACACAGCCGACTGCCATCTCTTATCCACTCCTTCAACTAACACCCTTTCGATATTCTTAGGGACAACGGGGTGGGGTGGGGGGCTTCATTTCAGTTGGCGCTTGCAAAGGAGGACCACCCAAAAAACCATTACCACCACTCGTTATTAGCATACAAACTCAATGTAATGTTTACACCAGAAAGAGGGCATTTTTCAATGCGTGATGGTTTCGTTCAGTTCTCTGCATCCATTTTTACAGAAAACTAGTTAAGTCTAACTTATGGCCATAGCTTACAGAAAAATCTCTTGACAGAGCTATATGTGTTTGCATCCTCGGGTGTTGGGGAATGGTTCTAATGATATTTGTGTTGATTCTGCTTGCAAACTCACACGAGAATCTGTGTGTCCAGACTCTGAGGATCCCTGCCCCCAGTTGGCTCTAAATGGTGAATAAAGTTACTGATAGCCAATGTCTGGGCAGGGAGACAGACAGAGGTGGGATTTTAGGATTCCCAGGAAGGGACGGAGACACAGGAACAGGGATTCCTCCATTAGGAGGCTGCAGGAGACCATGTGCGAATAGATGCAGGAGGGAGAGCCTGCAGGACATATAAGAATCAGGAAAGCCGCCTCAGGGGCCACTCCCTCGATTGGGTCTGGGGTAACAGAGATGAAATATAGATTTTAGAAAGTGATAACTCAGGAATATCAGAGGGGAAAATGTTAGCCACGTGGAGTTAGGGAGAAGCCCGGCCGTTGAACTAGTTAATGCATATTAAAAATATCACTGCATGTTTGTGTCTTTGAATCGTGGACTCCGGAACATTGGGGCGGGTGGAATCGCTCCTCTGGGAAGTAAAGAGTAGATTACCTCTTCACTCAGGGTTGGGGTCTACTCTATTATCTGAGTGGAGTTTGGGGGTAAAGGAGTTGTATGTGTTTCAAAGACAGTCCACTGTATATACTGGTTTGTTTTGGTTTGTTTTGTTTTGTTTTGTTTTGTTTTTGTTTTGTTTTTTTGTTTGTTTTGATGGACATGGAGGGGACAGAGTGGATGGGTTGCCAGAAGTCCACAGTGAGCTTGAAAGAGCCCAGAGGAAGGTCCTGAGTGGGTGTGTCCAGTCACCTGCTGTGGTATGCAAGCTGTGAAGCTGCAAGCTTACCCCCACTTCTTCACTGATGACTTTTCAAAAGGATGGAGAGGAAACATAAAACAGAGTGCTCAGAGATGTTTTAACCCCATAAATGCCGTGAAGCAAACCTCAAGAACATCTCTCTCTCTCTTATCACTCCCCATGTCCAACCCCCAGTTCACCTCTCTCCCCTCTTGTTTTCTTCCACCTTGTCCCTCCCTCCCTCTGGCTCTCCTCCCCCTCCTCCACAATGTCCCTTTCCCCTAATGACCCATTTTTGCATTGTTTAGCTGTCTCTTATCTTCCTAATTTCTTCAACTTTGTTTTATCTTGAAGACAGATAAAGCTTTTGTACTCTGTGTGGAAGAGGAAAATAACTTTCATGTTGATTAAAAGGCAGTCCTTGTATTGGTTGAAAGCAAGGCATGTTCTTGTTCGTGGTGGTACATCTTAGAATCAGAAGACCCAACTGAGACAAACGCAGACAATCGTTGTAAAATGGCATTTTCTTTTTGCTTCTTTTTATGGGGTGGGCTTCTGTTCTGCAGAGCACGTGTGTAGGTCAGGGGACAGCGTGGAGTGGACAGTCCTCTCCTTCCACCACATAGGTTCTGGAGCTCAAAGCTCAGGCTTAGTGGTAAGCAGATGTATATCTACATGATGTATCCACAAGGTGCATCATCTTGATAGTCCCGCTGCAACTGATTTTAATTAATGTATCCTTAGCTTTTAATTAACATTTGAGGTTCCAACAGATTACATTCAGGAAAAGATGTATAACACCATTATCAAAGCCATTTTTTGTTATTGTTCCTCTTAGTAACAGTTCCTCCAACATCAACCAATTTATCCATCTTCCTGCATATTTTTTCTCTGAAGCAAGATTTCTTATGTAAGCTGGAAAGTGCAGAACATAAAAGTATGGGCATGCAATTTCATTAGCTGTAAGGAGGACTCGGAATGAGGCAGGGAACACAAAGAATTCACTGCGACTGATGACCCATCGGGCACAAGAGCCATCGAGTACATCATGGCGATAGGGCTGTCATTTTATAGTTCAAGCATCGTTGTGAGTAACACCGTGGAAGACAGCTGTGCTGCCTGTCAGTGTGGTGATGAAGAGGTTGGCCCAGGTGGGTGGGGACAGGAGTGGGTGTGCGGTTGGAGAGGGCGGAAAGAACATCAGTGGGAGGAAGAGTAAATTATCTGTAAGAGAATTAAAGAGTGGAGTTCAGTCTTCCAATGCTATCTTCTCCATCATCTTATACAACAACTCTCAGGCAGATGATGTGACAGGTGATGTGGCACGTACACATGTCGATTTGTGGTGGGGACTGGCTCGTCCCTCCCCCTCCCTCCCTCCCTCTCTCCTCCCTTCCTTCCCTCCCTCCTTCCTCCCTCCCTTCCTCCCCTTCTTCTTGTATACTTCCTTTACCTCTTCTCTCATTTGCTTTTTCTTACCTCCCTAGTCTGTCATTATTTATTATTATTTTTTTATTTTTATCATTTATGTGTATATATAATGTGAGCTTAACTCTCTCTCAGTGTGTATGTGTGTGAGTGTGTGTATGTGTGTGTCTCTGTGTGTGAGTGTGTGTATGTGTGTGTGTCTATGTGTGTATGTGTGTATGTATGTGTGTGTCTGTGTGTGTCTGTGTATGTGTGTCTGTGTATGTGTGTCTGTGTGTGTCTGTGTGTTGGTGTCTGTGTGTGTGTGTATGTGTGTGTGTATATGTGTGTGTATGTGTCTCTGTGTGTATGTATGTGTGTGTGTATGTGTGTGTGTATGTGTGTCTGTGTGTGTCTGTGTGTTGGTGTCTGTGTGTCTGTGTGTGTGTATGTGTGTGTGTATATGTGTGTGTGTATGTGTCTCTGTGTGTATGTATGTGTGTGTGTATATGTGTGTGTGTATGTGTCTCTGTGTGTATGTATGTGTGTGTGTATGTGTGTCTGTGTATGTGTGTCTGTGTCTGTGTGTTGGTGTCTGTGTGTCTGTGTGTGTGTGTGTATGCTGTGCATGTTCCATAGGGGCACTGCCCATGGAAGCCAGACAAGGGTTCTGGGTCTCCAGAAGCTTGAGTTATGGGCAGTGAGTTAGGTACACAGAGAAATGCATGCTGAAGCATCTGTTGCTGCCCCAATCCTATCCCTGAACATGAAAACCTGGATTCATGCATCACTTGCAAACGTAGCAGAAGATTTGGAGAATGGTCCCTAGGCTTCTTAGGACTGCGGCTATGGAAGAAGAGTGGTTTGTGCCATGAACACAGTGGGGCAGCCACAGTGGGGATCTTGCATCTTGAAGATGTGGATGCATCTTACAAGAACTGGTCAGTGTCCATTCAGGAGAGTAGTGCTACCACATATTCACTGCAGTCATGCGGGATGGCCCAGGAAACAGTTACCAAGGAAACGGGGAGATGTCTGCATCCTTGCAAAGAGGTTACAAATGATGCCAGTTGCTATTCTAGACTCCTCTTAGCCTAGGAATGTGAGAGCCAAGGACAGTGAGATCCCAGCACTCTAGCCCAGTGCTTCTGAGCTTTCCTAAGGCTGCCACCCTTTAATACAGTTCCTCGTGTTTTGGTGATCCCCCTCCAACCTTAAATCCCCCAAACTAGAGTCACTGCTACTTCATAACTATAATTTTGCTAGTTATGAATCATAATGTAAATACTTGTGTTTTCCAATGACCTCAGGTAACCCCTGTGAAAGGGTCATTGGATCCCTGCCAAAGGGCTCACAACCTCCAGGTAGAGGACCATTGCTCTAGCTTCCTACCCTTACCCCAGAAAGGTGAGAGCCAAAGACAGCAAGGTTCCAACACTTGGTGCTTCACAAACTGCAAGATTTCGAGGCTGGGGAAATCTGGGAGGAACAGAATTAATGGGAAGGTAAAGTGATTAAGACCAGGTCTCGGGTAAACAAGCCCCACTGATCAGAATGACTGGCACTGGGGGAATCAGGGTGGAATATTGCTCAGAGAGTAGTGGGAAATAGGAGAGCTTGGTCCGTGCTTATACCATGTGAGGCGGAATGCCTTCATAAAATGGCTACAGAATCAGCACCATAGACGATATGCTGAACCATCGGAGGAGGGTAACTATAGTTGACATTTGTAAGTATTCAATACCATAGCCGATATGCTGACCCATTGGAGGAGGGTAACCATACATGGTGTATACAAGTGTTCAATGCCATAGTCGATATGCTGAAACACTAAAGGAAGGTAACCATACCATATATGGCACACGTGAGTCTGGAAGTGAAGTTGGAGATGCCCACAAGCCCACAAAATATACTCGAGTGTCTATCACTTAACTCATTTTTGAGCTCAGAAGTGAACCCCAAGCATAACATAAATTGCAATGGTGTGGCAAAGACCTGGATTTAGTAGGCTGCAAGCACAAGGCCATAGGGTACCTTCTGACACCACTGTTTTAAACTCCTCTGCTTTGTTGTCCTTTCTCATTCTCAAATAGGGAAATCCTGTGGTTTTCCGGAACAGTATCAGGCAAACAGAATGGGCTCTTGCTTTCAGATGATTGAAATACTAGGTGCTCATCTTATTTGAAGCCCCCTCTCTCACAGTTTCATGATCTCTTTGTCTTCTGTCATTGTTAGTAACTCCAAGTCCAGTTAGTCTTGACTATATACAGGTGGGAATATATATATATATATATATATATATATATATATATATATATATATATATATATATGTGACTATATATAGTGGGCCATCCACTAGGTTGTGGACAATCTACCAGAGGCCATGTCCTCAAAGGAAAGTGTTCTTTCTCCCTCAGAAGCCATGAGTAGAGTCCAGAGTGAGGGCACGACCACCCTGGAACACTTAGTACATCGCCGTTAGAACCCCTCAGGATTTCAAGGGATTCGAGGAACACAGGGGAGAAGAGTAGAATTCAGTTGAAATGTGGGATTGGTGCCCTTTGGTTAGTGCAAAAGTGAGCAGCTGATATACACCTCACTGTTCCAGTAAAGGCCACCTCAGCCCTGGCTGGCTGACTTCTGCAGAAGGGCTGCTTTCAGAAGGGCCCAAGGGGCTGAGTATACAGAGTGGCTGATAGAGAACCCCTGAAGCATCCTGATGCCCTGAGTTAGATCCCAGCACTGATTAACTGCGTATGATGGTGCATGCCTGCAAACCCAGCAACAGGAAGTAGAGATAGGAGTTCAAGGTCGCCCTTGGCTACAGAGAGAGTTTGAAACCAGCCTGGGATACATGAGACCCTGTCAAGAAGAGGTGGGATGATCGTTTGGGTCTGTATTTGAACCTGGAAAACATACATTACTGTCAGTGCCTGCACTGCAGATCACCTCAACACTGCCATCCTTTGCTCTGTCCCCAGTGCTCAGGTGATCTCACTGCTGAGGAGCTGCCAAGCCGGTTGAGTGTTAGATCTAACTCTTTCCCTCTAACCTCCACCTTCTAAAGGTTCCACTGCCTCCCAGTGGTGTGCTGGTGACAAGGGTGTTAGCACATGAATCTTGGGGGTACACTTAAGATAGTGCTTTTTAAATGCAGAAGGAATTTGCACAGAGATAGCATGGACCATGTCTGTCTAAAAGCTTGATGTCAGGATATGAGAGAGCTAAGAAAAAAGAGTGTACCGAGGGGCTTCTAGGAGCTCCACTTAATTGTCGATAAACCATAGAGGAACATATTTAGAGTTTATAATATTTAGAGTTTAGAAAGATGATCAATGAGAGAATCCGAAATAGATGAGAGAGACAGCATTTTGGAGAGTGAGACTGCAAGGCTGGGGCTGGAGAGGTGGCTCCATGGTTGAGAACACTGGCTTTGCAGAGGACCCAGGTTCGATTCCCAGCACCCACCTGATGGCTCACAACTGACTGTATGTAACTCCAGTTCGAGGGAATCCTCTGGTACCACACACACACGGTGCACAGAAACTCATGCAGCCAAAATAAGCACATACATAAAATAATAAAGAAAAAATTAAAACATCTTAAGTGCAAAGCAACACTATAACAAATCTTTTCTCTGCCAGAAAGGAAATCTGTTCTTGTTACCATCACTACCATTCAGACCAAAATCCATCGGTTTGTGTTGCAGTGTGACATCATTTTATAAGGAGGTTGAAAGCACCAGCCTGTCGAAATACCGCATGAACTTTTACAGACATGTTAAAACAACTGTAAAGATCAACACAGGCTTATAAGAGGAGAGGACCCCTTGTCGGATTTTTTAATTTTTCAGGGCAAAGAGGAACATTGACATGAAAAGATGAAAACAAGAGAAGTACCACGAAGGTGTCTTGTGTGCATCTTCTCCATCCTCCCTAAACGCTAGAGCATGGCGTCATGTGTTCTGAATGTCCGAATGGAGCCAAAACATCTTTGTCTCAGCAGAAGAGAAGCGAGTCCATCAGCTCCTGACACTCTCACTGGACAAGTAAGCCTAAGACGAATCATCTTAGGATATATATATATATATATATATATATATATATATATATATATATATATATTTGCCATCAATGAATATGTACTTGAGTTAAGGAAAGTACACAATACTCCCACACCCCCAAGAACCATAAGAAAATAAAAACTGGGGCTGGTGGGATGCTTCCGAAGGTAAAGTGTGTGACTGCACCCCTGCCCTGATGACGGAAGGAGAGCACAGACTCTCAGTAAGTGCTCCTCTGACGTCCACATGGACCCTCCATGGCGCCTGTACACATACACACTAAATAAGTAAGTAAGTGCAAAGGTTATTTTTTTCCAGTTAAAAATATATACAAAGTCCGTGTTATGTTTTTATACCTGTATTTCAAATAGGGCATCAGATCCTAGGTAAGGAAAGTGGTCTGACTTAGTTTAATATATCTTATACTCTAGAAATGTATTAAAACATATGCATTTTATGTGTATGTTTATGTGAGTATGTGTGCACCTATATGTATTGTGTCCTCACAGGTGCCCAGTGTGGCATCAGACCCTCTAGGATCAAAGGGTGCCAGTGGGTGTTGCCTGATGCCGGTGCTGGGAGGGAACGAAACTCCTCTGCCAAAGACCTGCCACTTAACCACTGAGCCTCTCCTCCGGCCCCTAAAATTATACCTAGGTTTTGTAGCGGTTCAGATTGTTTTAATTTTTAGTGGTTATAGCTATCACATGCTTATTTTTAAAGGGAGAGTAGGCTGCTACAATTAAGGATTTTTTTGTTTCCTAGTGTTTAAACCCACTTTGTTCCTAAATGCTCAATAGCAAGACAAAAACCTCTTAAACAAAATGCTATGCACCACCGGGACAGCCACTCATTAATGACTGTGAAGCCGCTTTAGACTTCCCAACTGCCGTAAATAAGTTTAAACACTGGAATAGAGAAATTCTGGCTGATACATCAACTGGGTATTTGAGAAAAGTAGGACTTTGCCAGGGAGGAAGGGATCTTCCTAGCACAAAGATCTGTTTTGTTGATCAGATTAAAGTGGTAATTATTTCCATTCAAGGCTATTTTAAAATTGTTTGTGTCTGCGGAGTCAGACTTGGCTGTGATCAAGCTTGACCTACCACAAAGCTGGTGTGAAAATGACTGGTGATTTGCTTACATAAACATGAGCTCGCAAAACCTGATTTTTGTTTTCTTTCGATCCCTTTAATCATAGGGGCACGCTCTAGAAACCTCAATCTCCTTTGTTCTCCAGCCACATGTTGTCCAGAAATAGACATCAGGTGGCTTTTGAGACATTCTCCATTGTGCAGCTTTGGACCAGTCACTCTGACAGTCTGGCTGGAATCTCAGTCTTGGAACTAAGTCCCAGCACACTTGGTAAATCTGCAAGGGAGTTGGTCACCACTTTGTCCATCGGAGTGACTCAACCACCAGGAAGCAGGAAGGCAGAACCAGGTCATGGGGTTGTGTGTTGACAGTAGCACCAGGGTCAAAGTCCCCTGAAGTGTCCAGGAGTCAATACAAGGGAGTGAGAAACGGGATCGTTGCTTGCAGAGTCCACATCGGTAAGACACTCATGGAAGAACGGGGAGCGCCGAAGAACAGGGAGTGCTGAAGAACGGTCCCACGCTGGAGAACCTAGCGGTCTTTAATGACACCTTTCACTCATTTTAGTTTTATTTAAAATTAAAGCTGCTTAAGTAATCACATGTACATAATAGAGCATCCAGAGGAGCTAATTGAAGGTGTGGTGGAAAAGAAGTTCCCACGGCTGCTGCTTGCATCCTAGGGGCTCCCAAGCCTTGATCAAGCCCTTTGCCCATGACAGAAGGTCTGAGTCCTGAGAGCCTTTTAGGAGTCTAATTCCCAGCCAGGCTTGAAGGCAGCCTCCCTTCCCTGGTAAGCAGGCTAGCTGGGAGCCAGACCTGAAGTCTTCACACTTCTGTCTCTGGTGAATCCTGCGCCAGAGACGAGAGCCAGACCCCAGGCTTTTGGAGTCTTCCTCTTCTGTAGAGTTATATGTTCTGCATTTTGAAACTTCAGTATATCTAAATACCCTGTGCCAACTAGGTCCTGAGGGTATGTAAATAAGGTGAAAAATGAGACCAATCACAGCTATCAAAGCTGGTTGGCACGGGGGGGGGTGCGGGGGGGGGGAGGAAGGGGGAGGAGTGAGAGTGGAGGTAGGAGTTGGAGTGGTCTGTGAGCATTGACACTAGAGCCTGCCTACAGCTCACACATAGGTCTGCAGGTATTTGGACCTGTCTCTGAGGTGATAGGCGGTTCTTCTTACCTACGGTCTATTCAGGTTGCCCCTTGCTTTTTGGCTTTGTTTCTCTCGTTGTTGCTGCACTGACAGCTTTCAGCAACCATGACTTTACAGGTGATTTGGCCACCCAACCTGAACCTGCATGCTGTCACAAAGGTCTAAATGGACGCTTCTGGCCCCTAACCAGATGCCCAGTCGTCACCACCTGTGTCACTTTAGGCAAGAAATCCCTTAAGTCTTGTCCCCCTCAGAAGATGAAAACAACAGAAATTAAGAAATAGCCAAAGCCCTATCATCATGTTGGAGACTGCTTTTATTTGTGTTGTTTGTGGGAGGGTGACAGTCTAATTGGTGCCCTCTGAGGCAATTGTCCCCTGCTGTGGTGTCTGCTGCATTCTATGGGAAGCAAGATATATCCAGGTAACAACATTAGAGTGTGCTACCTCAATTGTGGACTCTGAATTGCTGAGCATCGAGGGAAATCCTACGTTCCCACTCGTTAGCTTTAAGACGAGAACCATGTAGAGTGACCCGTGAGGTTGTACAGCTCAATTTAAGGCCTTTTCCAAGTTATGTTCCACACCATCCCTCAATGGTAAGATCCTCCTAGCCCATGTACCAAGAGATGTTTTGTGAAATCGACAGGAATTTAAATGGGAATCTCATCTCTGCTTCAGATTCTAAAGCCATTGTTTCTTATCTGGATGCAGATGTGGCTTTCTGGAGATTCTCTAATGGCAGGAATAGTGACTCAACACTGAAGAGTTCTAAATTCTGTCCTTACTGAAGGCTCTAGAGAAAGTAGTCTCTGCACTAAATAAAGTATTCTGTCATAAAACTTTCAAAAACAAACTCCTTAAAGTTGTGATTTTCAACCTGTGGATCAGGACCCCTTTGGGGTGGACAAATTCTTTCATAAGGATCTCATATCAGATTTCCTGATATGGAACATTTACATCATGATTCATAACAGTAGCAAAATTACAACTATGAAGTAGCAACAAAAATAATTTTATGTTGGGGGTGGGGGTCACCACAACATGTGAATCTGAATTATAGGGTCACAGCATTAGGATGGTTGAGAACTCTTGACTTAAAGCAAGCTGAAGTGCCTGCTGTTCATGTGGGGTAGACCCGAGGCTACGCTGAGAGCCTAGTAAATATCTATGAATCGAAGAACCCATCACTATACTGTGGTCATTTCTATCAATAATGGACATTGTGTTGCAGGGAGCGCCTGCATCTTAGACTCCTTTCAACTAAGCAAAGTCACTGAAGGGTTTTACATCAGGGACAAGCCTCACTGACTCTGACGACAGCAGCAGAAGACCTCCCACACAACAAAGCAAGCTTTACAGCCAAGGAACATGCTACCCTCCAAAGGATACGGTCTGCTCCTTGTGGAAGGCCTCAAGAACTCTCAACTCTTAAGAGTTTTTAAGCAGAAAACTCAACTCTCTGTGAACCAATAGTTCAATTCTGACCACTGTCTGGAATCCCATTTAAAATTTCTGTAACTTTAATACGGACATTGTTACAATCCTGACGCAACACTTCTGAGACTGAAGTACTGCTCCTCTGGCTCTTACAATCTTTCTTTCCCTTCTTGATGGATGTTCCCAGAGCCTTGGGTGTAGGGGTCTTGTTGTGGATGTCTCAAGACACTGTCATTGTTATTATTTTGTTTCAGGTGTAAGTGCTGCAATCAGAGATCTAGAGCAGGGTATGCATGGCAAAGCCTGGACTCCTAGTGGGCTGCTTCTGACCTCAGCAGTGGCAGGAATTAACTTCTAATTACCTCTCTCAGTCACTCAGGATGGAAGAGAAAGTGACAGGGCCAGTGCATTTGGAGGATGTGTGAAGTTGGTGGGGGGAAGTGGGGGCGGGACTCAGGTAAGCCACCCAGAGGATGCAGACTCCAGCTGTTAGCTGAGAACATGTGGATTTGGGAATCTGAAGCAAAGTGGAAAAGATGAGGGCAGTTCTGCAGTGGATCATTTCTGGAGGAACTGATTATTTATTTAGCTTCCGCGTCTTGCTTCTGCCTTCTGGCTTTGATCAGACCCACCACTCTGCCTTCCTGCTATTTGACAGTCGTGTAGAATTTAGTGTTTGCATGCTTTCAGCGTGGCTTCTCCTGTCTTTCCCAGGGTTCTGTGGTTGGAATGCAAAGTTTCTTAATATTTGATAAACCCTCTCCTCTTCCACCAGCTGGAGCACTCCAAATGGGTCCTGTTTTGCTGCGCACATGTCAGATTATATGAACAACACATATTTAACTGATCCTTTAAAAACATAAGACGGTTTGTTACTCTGTCTGCTTTCTCCATTTACAAAGCTTTCGCTTAATGATTGGCTGGGATTTACTTCATCTGCATCTTTAGAGGAAGCTCTTTAAACTTGATGCTTTGTGATGGGCATAGTATAGCCTGGGAAGGGATGCATGGTGTTGTGAACCCAGGAATAAGCCGTGCATTTGCCTGTCTGGCACAGGAGTCTTTTCACTTTACTGACAATTCCGTTTTGTTAGAGAGCCCTATGGGGGCCCAGAGGCAGCTTGACAAGCAGGGAGCACTCTCTTCATCCCTGACTTTTTTCCTCACAGTCTGCAGTTCTGCAGTTCTGCTAACTCTGAAGTTTCTCTCTTTCCCTTCTGTGAATTAGAGTGGATGAGTTTTTTCGGGTTTTTCAGTCTGGCAATAGTTAAAAGTTGACCTGAGCTATAGCTCTATAAGCTATTAGAACACAGGGGAAAGTTTCTAGCATTTTCAGTAAAGACTAAAGAAACAGCGTTCTACCCTGTCTTCCTATCCCCATGCTTGGAATTATAAAACAAAGTTAAATGCAACTACTTGTGTTTGTTTTAAAATAATCTCTAGCAGTACTATCTACTGGTGTTAATCCTCTAGAGCAAGGTAAAGGGAAAAAACAGAGATCAGCTATTCCCAAGTGTAGAAAAAAACGCACCGACAGCCAGCCAGCCAGTGATGACTGGCGGAGAATGGGGCCTGGGTGCAATGAGTCCCCGGTGCCTCCAGCTCTGCCATCCCATAAATAATCCACAGAGCTGCATGATTGATGGCAGCATGGCTGCCACTCTCGCTTGCAGAGTGGGACAGGAGTGACAGCATCTTTTTAATTTAGTTTCATGTCTGCCCATCATCACCCTTCATGAGCAAGCTGTTAACACACTACACAGCCACCAAAGAGCAGATGAGGCCTCTTGGCAGCAGTTATGCAAGGAATGTCATTGCAGAATGCAGCAGTTTCCCATCTTTATACTAAGGAATTTTGCTACAGACTTTTCCTTCATAAGCTTTCCCAACTATCTCCAATATACATGTATTCCCTTTATTGGTTGTTTTATAAAGGGGTAATATGATTTTTAATTGTTTTCTGACTGATATGACCCATATACCCTCATCACAAGACAGAGGAACCGATGCAGATGAAGGTCTTCTGGGTGAGCCTGACTGCCCTGTATCTGCCAACACCACCCCAGAGAGACCGTTTGCCTGCTATCTTCATGCATTTTCTATGTCACAAGGCATACTTGCACATAGAAAGAAAATGGATTGCAAACAGTTTTCCATATTGCACCTTGTTTTGTGTTGGAGATATTTTCTGACAGCCTGCCTGCACATATTTTATGTTTTCAGTATAAAGACATTTGCATCGGCCTTCAGGTAGGCTATATTTTTAAGAACTGATCTTACTATAATATTAGAATCTCATACTTTGATCACACACACACACACACACACACACACACACACACACACACACTCCTCTCCCTAATTTGTCCCAGATCTAACCCCTGCCTCCCTGCACATTCCCAATTTCATATCTTTTGGGTTTTTGTTGTTGTTTGCTTGTTTGTTTCTTAAATGCTGTTCTTATAGCCTGAGATGTGGTGCCATCAACCTATCAAAGAACCCAGCCTCAGGGATGAGGCCTCATGAGCCCCCCCACCCCCACCCCCACCACCACTCCATGATAAAGTGATGACTGGTGTGATCTTGTGCATGCAACCACAGATGCCTCAATGCACACATTCATCTACAAGACACTATTCCCCTCTGGTTTATGCTAACACCTGGCTCTTACACTCTTTCTACTCCCTCTAGTGAGTTGTCCCCTGCAGCCTGTGGCAGGAGGTGACGATGCAGATCTGTGGCTGATAACCCCACTCTGCACTTTAATTAGCTATGGGTGTTGTCACTAACCACTACACAAAGAAACTTCTCTGGGTGACGTCTGGGGGCTGTACTAATTTATGGGTATAAAAATATGAATTTAGAGGCCAGTTTGATACCCTGCACATTTATCAAAATAACAGTAGTAAGTTCACCTCTTAGGTCTGTGTGCTTCCCCAATTATGGGTTCTTGGCCTCAACTTATTTTTAATATGTTATTTTGGGTCTCACAAACTGTCAAAATATTGAGTCTATATTTTAAATTTCCTGTCAGTTTATCAAACAAAACTCACTCACTTCATTTGAGTCTATTAACCCCCAATCAAACCTACAGTTCCATTTGAGTTCATTTCCTCAAAGTTCCAGGGAACGCAGTTAAATTGTTTTCTTAAATACAGTGGTTACTAAGTGTTTTTTTTTTACCCTCGTCCTCCTCCTCCTCCTCCTTCTTCTTCTTCTTCTCTCTCTCTCTCTCTCTCTCTCTCTCTCTCTCTCTCTCTCTCTCTCTCTCTCACACACACACACACACACACAATCTTAAATTCGTTCTGATGACCAATTAAAATTCAATACAAGCCATAACAATAAGAATTCAGAAAGAAATCTAATTCTATCAGGGAAATCTAATCTCCGGTGGTCTGGAAAAATTGAGATGGACTCCTGTGTACTAAATTAGATCCAGAGGTTCTGACTCAAACGTTTTCTCATCAGTCACTTGTTTCTGTGGCCATTAGCTCTCTGCTCCTTTTTATGTTTTAATTTAATGTTTTTCTTTCAAAGATTTGTTTAATGTACACAAGAACTCTATCTGCATATACACTTGCATGCCAGAAGAGAGCATCAGATCACATTATAGATGGTCTTGAGCCGCCATGTGGTTGCTGGGAATTGAAATGGAGGTCTGGAAGATTGGTCAGTGTTCTTAACCGCTGCGCCATCTCTCCAGCCCTCAACTTAAAATTTGTATTTATTATCAGAGAAAGAGAGGACATGCGATTTCAGCGAGTCTGTTCTCTCATTCCACTGTGGGAATCCAATGAAGGTCTCTGTGCTTGTGACAATCCTGCCACCAAACGATGAGGGCAGGGAAGGATTCAGAGTAAAATTCTATGCCAGAAAATATTGACCACGGGTAGTGTTTCTCAAAGCATGTTTATTCCTGTGCTCCTGTACTCTGGACAGGGAAAGACACGGAAGATGAAGGGGTCGTAAGCGAGAGGAACTCATCTGAAATACAAGAATCATGAGTATACAGGTCATGAGAGGGTGAGGTTGTGTGTCCAGCTGCAGGCGAGACAGGCATACCCACTTCCTGCTGTGGCTCCGGGACTATCTTGGAACAGAATGTGAGAAAACCGTTAACAGCCAAAGGGTGAGGAAGACCAGAGCCAAACAGTGTCACCTGGACAGAAGAGGACAGCTGCACTCATAGACTCGGCGGCTCAGTCGCCTGCCCAAGACCAAGCAGGTCAACAGTCCCTCCCCCTTTATTTATTTACTTTTGTATGCATAGGGGGCCTTGCCTGCATGTGTGTGTGTGTGCGTGCATTTGTGCTTGGTTCCTACAGAGACCAGAAGAAATACTAGAAGCCTAGAACTAGGGTTATAGACTTTTGAGAACTGTCATACTGGACTTGGGAATAAATGTTCTCAACCTCTGAGACACCTTTTCAGCCCCATCTCCTCATTCCTCCTCTCTTGCTTTGTTTCGTATTAACATTTTTTTTTCTTTTATTTGCCCCGGTTGCTTTTGTGTTTAAGGGCCGGGGCTGGACCCGTGTCTTGAGCATGCCAGACAAGAGCTTTTCCGTTGAGCTACACCCCAGGCTGTTGTTTCTGTTTTAGGTTTGGATTTTCTACTATTTTCCTAGAAATAATAAAAATGTATTTTTAAATTATCCATCCATTTTTCATTAGCTATCTTTCCGCATCTCAGAAACTTACATCAGTATTACTTTGTTTGTGCTCCTACATAACCTGCTAATGTCGTAGGTTTCTGCTTACAGGTGTCTTTTCATACCCACAGGACATTTTAATGCTGTGGCTTTACTAGGGTAAAGCTCATTTATTTTGACCTGTGTATTGATATTTACCAAAGCTGCTGGTTACTATTTAATTCTTTTTCTTCTATTTGGAGTCATAAACTTAAAAGAAAAGTATTCTGCAGTAGACGCTCCCAATCTGTGTTTGAGTGAATGACTTATTTCAGTCAGTGGAGAATTTTGGTATGGGACTTTAATAATGCCACTGTCTTCTTACATCTTCTGTACATTATGGCACGAGTTTATCATCCATTCTGATCCGTTTTAAGATGATATTTCTCTGGTTGCTTTGAATACGTTTCTCTACAACTCGCCTTCCGCACATTGATTAGGCTGTGTCTCAGGAAAGTTCTGGAATTGGTCTTGTTCGGTGTTCATTTGAGATTCTTGTCCTGGAGCATGCCCAGTTCTCAGTAGATGTGCAAGCGTTTGCAAAGCTCCTTCCTGTCCCCATTTCCTCAGTTCGCTCCTGTTCTGCCTCTCAGTTCTTCTCTGAGTATGATAGTGTTTGTGCTAGACTCCAGCATCATGCCCACACGGCTCATAAAGTTCAGCTTCTTCCAATCCTTACTTGCCTTCAGTGTTCCTTCCAGATATTTTCTGATATCACATCTTTGAGCTTACTAGTTCTTTCTTCTTTTTAAATTTGAATTTATTTCTAGTAACTTTATGTATGAGGATAGAATTTATTTCATTTCATCCCTTCTTTCTTTTAATCATGTATTTCACAGTTAAACTTATCAGATGTGCTCTTAATTTAAGGTACTACACTTATATTTATATATCTATATTTATAAATTAATATTTATATTTATAAGGTTTTTGCGTGGCCCTTTGCATTGCCTCCATTCTGTATCAGTTGTTTTCCTACCGCTGTGATAAAACACCCTGGGTGAGGAGACTTAGAGAAGGAAGGGATTATTTGAATAGCAGCTTCATAGAGATAGGAGTCTATCACCATCATGAGGAGAAGCATGGCAGCAGGCAGGCATGGTGTCTAGAACAGCAAGCCGAGGGCTCACACCTTCATCCACAAGCAAGAAGCAGAGAGCCAGGGCAGAGCTCTCTAAAGAGCCCATCCCTGTTCCCCTAGTGTCATACCAAGCCTGCCCCATCAGCTTGCTCCCCGAGTGACACACTAGGTCTACTCCAGTGTCATACTTCCTGCACAAGGCCACATCTTCTCAGCCACCCCAAGCAGTACCCTAGACCGAGGATCCTGGGTGTATAGGGACAGGGCACCTCAGTGAAACCACCACAATGTCTTTGTGGAGAGAGCCATATTCATGAGAACTGTGCTTTATGGCATTGCTGATTTTTGTTCCTTATTTCTCCCACTGTCTTTCGTGTACTCAAACAACCCTGCAACTCAGAGGCTGTTCTACACGCCAGCTCTAGATCATCAGTCAAGCGGCTTCTGTCAGGGTTGGCTTTTCATTATTGCTGTTTTGTCTTTTGTGCCTTGTTTATGCGTAGTAAAATTTGGCACGTGCATTATGAATGAATGTTTGTGTGCCCACAGATATCGTACACTGGTGCCATAATTCCCAATGTGAGTGTATTTAGAGAGGGATAAACATTCTCCCAGATGAGCTACATTCCCAGGGTCAATATGATTTCTAATTAAAAAAAGAATAACCCGTATGATAAATATGAAATATACTATTGTATTAGTCAGGGTTCTCTATAGGACCAGAATGAATGTGTGTGTGTGTGTGTGTGTGTGTGTGTGTGTAGATTTTTAGAATGGCTTACAGGCTGTGGTTCAGCTACTGCAACAATGGCTATTTACCAACAGAAGGTCCAAGAATCCCATAGCTGTTCAGTCCACAAGGCTGAGTCTCTCAGCTGGTCTTTGGTATACACCAGAATCCCTATGAAGAAGGCTATAATGCCAGTGAAGGGATGGAGTTGCCACTAAAAACAAGCAAGCAAAGAGGGCAAGCTTCCTTCTTTCATGTCCTTTACCGGCTGCCAGCAGAAGGTGTGGCCCAGAGTAAAGGATGGCCTAGTTGGGCATCAATGGGAGGAGAGGCCCTTGGTTCTGTGAAGGTTCTATGTCCCAATATACGGGAATACCAGGACCAGGAATGGGAGTGGGTGGGTTGGGGAGCAGGGGGAGGGGGAAGTGGATAGGGAATTTTGGGAGTGGAAACTAGGAAAGGGGATGACATTTGAAATGTCAATAAAGAAAATATCTAATTAAAAAAAAAACGAATAAAAAATGGGTCTTCCTATTTCAAATGATTTGACTAAGAAAAAAAAATGCCTCATGGGTGTGCCCAACCCAACCGTTTGGGCTTTACTTAATCCCAGGTGTAGCCAAGTTGAGAACCAAGACTGGCCATCACAACTGTACAAGGAAGATGATGATAGGGTCAGTGTAGGCCGAAGGGGGCTAATATAGCACGGGCAAAGAGGCAGATAGATACACGGGGATGGGGGTGGGGTGGGGTAGGGGGTGGGAAGTTGCCATGGGGTCTTCTGGGTAAACAATGATAATAGAATTGCTAAATGATTTTCTTCCATTTAAATATAGAACTATATTTATTTAAATGACTTTGAGAATGAAATGCAAACGATAATCATCTTGAGAGGTGAGGGTGTGTAAGAAAGCCGGTCGCCTCCTCTTAAATAACGAGAAGATATTTGACATAGAAGGAAGCAGATACTGGCTTGGACACTGGCTTAGTCAGGGTTTCCACTGCTGGGAAGAGACACCATGACCAAGGCAACTCATAAAAGACAACATTTAATTGGTGCTGGCTCACAGTTTCTGAGGTTCAGTCCATTATCATCAAGGCAGGAAGCAGGACACCGGCATCCAGGCAGACATGGTGCAGGAGGAGCTGAGAGTTCTACTTCTTGATCCAAAAGCAGCCAGGAGAAGACTGTCTCATGGGCAGCTAGGAGGAAGGTCTCTTCCATATAGGGCAGAGCCTCAACACAGGACCTCAAAGCCAGCCTATATAATGACACAGTTCCTCCAACAAGATCAAGCCCATTTCACCAAGACCACACCTCCTAGTGGTGCCATTTCCCATGAGCCAAGCTTATTCAAACCACCACAGACACCATGAAGTCAGCTCCAAGATATGTAATTAATTTTGTCTTTGGAGGAATTGTAAGAACTGGGAAGCTTGTGACAGGAGTCAACATCTAAAGTCCCCTTCTCAGCATCTGATTCAGTTGCTTATCATAGGCTTGGCTGTGTATTTCTTAAATACAAAATGTCACTTCAGTATGATGGTACCTAACGAACCTGCAGTCAGACAACATTCTGTGTCACCTGTCCTGAGAGCGAGCATCACTTTTGTTCCTTGTGGTGACAGTGGCCATTTCTGGATACTATGCTCTTGGGGGGTGAGTTTCTGCTTCTTTGTATCTTGCCACATGCGCTGATTACTTATAATGAATGTATTTAGCAGCTTCACACACAGTTTCAGCTTGAGCTGTAGTTTGTGCTTGTACTGTCTCTTCATCTAATAACAGTGAGTTCGAAGTTCAGCTTAAATTTGGAAGCCAGGGAGTGTGTAACAAAGCCTGTCCCCAGGGGTGTGAACACCCAGCAGGCAGGCTAATGGAGCCCTATTTGCTGCTGTGACTGATCTGTGAGGCAGCTGCCATAGGGAGAGTGGGAGGATTTGCAGCTTTTGAGAAAGATGCATTCCATAGAGCATAAGACCCAGGGTTAGAACAGTACAGTAGATGTGAGACTCCAATGGTGCCCTTGACTTTCTTGGTGCAGTGTGTCCAGACTTGCAGGTGTGACATTTATACATCCATGCTGTTGAGGGGTACAGAGGTTCTTGTATTCACAGAGCAACATTAAGAGGAAACAGGACTTCTTAATGGAGAGATAAAATACCTCTTTTCCTGCCCAGAAGGCTGGGGTAGATTTTCTTAACAACCCGATGACTTTTCTGTGTGTGGAAGCAGACCACACTTTGCTACAGAGGCAGAACTCATCCTAATTCCCCAGAATGGTTATCCCAGACTCTTCCTTCCCTAGACCAGCATCTGTCATAGTGGAGCTGTCACATGTACTTTATGCCTGGCTGACCTCCATGCTACTAGTCAGAGATCACACTAAATTCTAGGCCTTTTAGCTACAGGGCCTGGCCTGGTAGTGACATGTACTTTGTAAAAGAGTTTCTAAGCAGTCAGTCACACCATAAGCCTTATTGTGCCCTGGAATTGGACTGGTTGTTGCCTGGAAACTTTTTTTTCCCCAAATTGTATTGTTTTAAATATGCTGACAATGAATCGCCTGACCTGACACCCCCTGAAGTCTGCTGAAATCAATCTGCACCAGGTTTTCATTCCTACCTGTACTGGCTAGTTTTGTGTCAACTTGACACAGCTGGAGTTATCACAGAGAAAGGAGCTTCAGTTGAGAAAATGCCTCCATGAGATCCAACTGTAAGGCATTTTCTCAATTAGTGATCAAGGGGGAAAGGCCCTTTGTGGGTGGGACCATCTCTGGGCTGGTAGTCTTGGTTCTATAAGAGAGCAGGCTGAGCAAGCCAGGGGAGTCAAGCCAGTAAAGAACATCCCTTCATGGCCTCTGCATCAGCTCCTGCTCCCTGACCTGTTTGAGTTCCAGTCCTGACTTCCTTGGTGATGAACAGCAGTATGGAAGTGTAAGCTGAATAAACCCTTTCCTCCCCAACTTGCTTCTTGGTCATGATGTTTGTGCAGGAATAGAAACCCTGACTAAGACACTACCTCTCTGTGAGGTCCCTTTTTCCTCTGTGACACCTGCAGAGACACCTCATGTGTCCACTGCTCTTCTATCCACAGTGACAAGGAACTAGAACCAGCCTACACACCCATTTACAGAAGAATGAGTCTCAAAGATGTGTGTACATACACAGTGGAATTTTAATCATCTGTCAAGAAAGATGAAATTAAGAAACTGGCGGGGAAGTGGATGTAATTGTCAAGGTTACCTCTGAGGTAATAGAAAGTCTCAGAAAGATGAAGAAGCACAGGTTGTCTCTCCTGACAGTCATAGGTGTGGGTCCCACCACCTAAAAGTCACGTGATGTGAGAATATTCATAGGGTGTTGTGGAGAAAGGTCAGCTTAGGAACTTTGGGAAGGTCATGAAACACTGACCCCTCCAGAAGGGAGAGGCGAATTCACATTCCTCAGAGCACAGAGTAGAACCAACCTGCGGGTGGGGTGGGGACCCATTCCTCAGGACTGACTGTTGTCCACCTTCAGACAAGGGACGTCCTCGTCCCCTCATTCCCTAAAGATCAATCCGTTTAAAGGGTGCATTGTTCCGCCAATCATATTCTACCTAGTTGCTAATGCTCGATTCTGCCCCTGGAAACCATATAAAAACTCCCCAACGGGTGCTGGAGGTCACTGCCGCTCCTTCCTGTCTGGGACGACTCCAGTGCACTGGAACAATAAATTCTTCTTGCTTTTTGCATTGATCCCAGCTCCACGTGGTTCACTCAGGGGGTCCCTGGTAAGATAAGGCTCCCGGGAGTCTTACAGTGGGAGTAGCTGCAGACTATGAAACTCTGTAGATGATCATGAAAGGGGGTCAGAGAGGTGTTTGGGCACAAAAGGTCGTTTGCGACTTGAAAGCAGAGAGCAGTTGGGGGCTCAACAGAGGGAGGACAAGGAAGGGGGCACGAAACAACAAACATTGTCTGAAAAATGCTACAGTGAAACTTATTTTTTTGTAGGCCAATAAAAACTTCAAAAGAAACTGCAGGAGTGCACACTAATGCCTTCCTTATTGAGAGAGGAGTACTGGCTTATAAGGGCTATACAAGAGGATTTGGAGAGACAGCTAATGGGACAAGATGAGAAAGGCTGCTCCCATGAAACCTGGCTTGTGGGCTAGTGAGCTCTTCAGCGAGGTCTATTGGATAGGAAAGGCATAATGGAAACTCAAACTTAAGTCATTGTAAAAGTATATACATATATATTGTATATGTCATTATATACATTATATATATGTTCTAATTTTTATATTAGACATAAATCATAGATACTGTAAATATATATTTAAAATGTATCATATTTATAGACATTTTTATCAAGTACTGCTCTACAAAGCATGACAGGAAAAGAAGGTGGGTTGAAACTTGACGATATTAATGCTATAAAATTCCACACAATTTGAATTTTATAGAATTTTGCATTGTCTACAAGTATAATTCGTCTTCTTACTGTAGGCTCTAAGAAGACCGTTTGTATTCCGAGATGCTGAAATCGCTGTTTCTCAAGGATGGGACCCATGTCTTCAAGTCCACACTAAATAGCTCTTCCAAGTTCAGTGGATAAACAATTTAGATGTATCATGTCTCAAATGGTCTTGTTGCATCCGTTTGATCATTGTGCAGCAGGCCCTGCAACAGGGGGAGAGCATGGGTGCACACACAGTACGCTTCCCCCACTCTTCCAGCGCCTGGAATGTCAAGGGTTAGCAGAACAAGGAGAAACTTGAGAGAATGCAAAGCAAGCCCAATACTGGCAGGGTGCTGGGGCATGTGGGAGGGAGTGTCACTGTAGGTCAGATCTGGGGTCCCCGGGAAGTCGGGGCGGCGGGGGGGGGGGGGTGCCTGGAAATTCATGCTGGATGTGGTGTATTAAAGCTTTCTCGGTGAGTTATCAGGACACACGCTGTGGCTCTCACAAGTCGAACCTCTTCATCCACCCTGCCTGCCAAGTCTCTGTCTCCACGGGGCAGAGACTTTTTTCCATCAGAGTGGCTCCACTGATTATTCCTATCGCCCTGGGCCCCTGCCTGCTCCTGTTGCCTAGCCTCGCTTTCAGTGAGTCACCAGATACCCTGGTAAGAAAACCCAGCTTTGGAATGAAAAAGGAGAAAGGCATAGACATTTCCTGTTGCTTTGTTCATGCCCACCATTGTCTTTGGGAATCCTTTAACCTCTCGGAAGCTCCCCTTTCCCTCCGAAAGACCAGCAATTACAGTAGCCATGCTTACCTCCAGGGAGGTGAATATCAAAGGAGATGGGGGATGTAAGCTGGTCTTGCTTAGCTTAGCATAGCATGCATGTTAATTATCTTTGTTGAGGTTTGAACGGGATGGGGTTTGACGCCAAAGCAAATCTTATAAATGCTGGTCTTCCAGAGGGAACAGAGCACAACGGGGACTTTCTCATATATACAAATATGAATTTCGGTTAAATTTGGTGTTTATATCTTTGGAAGTATATTTGTTTCCGATCCTTTCCGGATTTTCTCCCAGCCATTTACTAGTCTTGGACCCGTTTATTTCTATCTTTTTTAAATCCTCTGCTTCCTCTCGAATATCATGAAAATAACTGAACACATTCCCAGGGCGTATTAGCAAGATCCTTTGGAAAAAGGCGTAGAGAACACTGCGTAAGTGATGCCTTTTAATCAAGAAAGGACTTAGCTGAAGCCTGCAGGCCTGGCGCTGAGCTAGGCTGGGTTGTGAGGCGCTCGGCTAGCAGACTTGGTCCAGCAGGGGGCGCCCGGGCACCTCACTGCAGCATCTTGGTGGCGGAGCGCAGCGGCGGCTGGCCGGAGCTCGCGTCCTGCCGCAGTCTCTGCGCTGCTAGTCTGAGCGAGCGCGAGGGAAGAGACCCCGTCCGGGCACCACACTCGCAGCCCCAGCGACTCCCAGCCGCAATCGCGGCCCCCCAACTCTCAAACGCCTCCTGTAGCCCGCGTGGGTCAGGGTGGGAGAGCTTCCTAGTCTCCGCGGCCAGACTGCGAACTTGGAGAGGACCGCGGCTGTCTCCCCGGCCTGGACAGTGAACAGGTGAGTGACACGCACGTGTCCAGGTGGCTCCCTGAGGACAGGGTACGAGCCCCTGAGGGCTCAGCCCCTGGGTGAGTCCCGCAGGTCTCCGGGTCCCTCCCTAAGGGCTACTTTGGGGTTCACCCTGAGAGATGTGAACGCCAGCCACCAGGCTTGACAGCGCGTCCTGCGCCGAAGGCGTCCTTCCGAATTAGGGGACATCTGCTCTTTATGTGGAGCCTGTGAGCTGCAGAACATGCAGCCCACTGTGGGCTTGCTCCTGGCTGCAGGACCTGTTGATCTCAGGGTATCGAGCTAGCCCGGGGGCTTGCACAGTCACAACCTCTTTGGTGTGGCTGTTGCGTTGTGATAAGATGAAGGAAAATTCCTAGCAGAGAAACTGAGAAATCTTGATTTAAGGAGAGGTCTGACCCAGAGAGAAGCGATCTCACTCCACCACCATCAGACTGGATTCACTGCTGTCTCGGACAGCTGTGCTTTGCTTTCTGCTTTCTTTTTTTTTTTTTTTTTTTTTTTTTTTAGAAGGCCATAAAAGCATTAAAATGTAATTATAAAGATGCCCCCACTCGCCTCAAGAGGAAGTGGAAAACTCTGACCTTGATAAACACAGTCTGGGAAATGATTTATCAGGAGCAAAACCTTTTGATAAGTAAATAAACAGATGGATGAAGAGAAACGCAATTGTCATAGGTCTAACAGAGTCCCCACAGGTAGCCTCTTTGGTTAGTATACACCTAAGTGTGGAGGGAGTCAGTGAATTCGACAATTGGTCAGTAGTACCAAATAAAACAACACACGTCTTTCCTTCACCCTAATGTTTCCTCTGATGACTTCATGCATACGGAAAAGCAACGCCTCTCATCCCCTAAATATTTAGGTGTGATTTTAGGATGGACGCTTGAAACTTGTTTGGTTTTGCCTCCGGGAAAAGCAATCTGCTCCTAGAGTGAACTTCAGGCCATGGCAGGAAGAGTTCCTGTGTTTGAACCAATGAGTTTCCTCAGATCTGAGGGATAGAAGGTCTCTGGTTAATTCAACAGAAACTTGCCTGTAGGTTACTATGACAACAATTGACACGTTGATGGTTTCCGTCAAATTTTCATGTGGAAATAAAATGTGAAGGCATCTTTAGAGGGCAGCATTGCATCGCCCCCCCCCCTTTCTTTCCCCCTAAACATATTAGGCGGCTGACAGTAAGCAGCTGGATCTTTATGACGTCACAAATGGGGACACTTTAACATAATTAATTTCTCCTATGTGAGACCCATGAGCTTCGGAGGCCAAGGGGAGTTGTTGAAATATTTGACTTGGCTTTAAAAATATATACTTTGATGCTTACTTTAAATGAAGACTATAGCCCAGATTCTAGATGCATGGGAATGCTACTTTTGCGTGAAATGGCAAGTTATTGTCTACAGATGCTCCGTACACAAGCATGCTCTGTGTTTCAAAGAGCCAGCAGCTGTTTGTAAGTTAAAAATCTAGTAAGCAAATTCAACATGCAAACCTTAAATAGAAGGGAGACATATAAAATGACAAATGAGGAATTTTGTTTTGACCCACTGTCTGCTTATAGGTGGACTAGCCTGGAACTCATGAGGTAGCCTAAGCTGGTCTTGAATTCAATATTCCCCCCACCCGACTCCTGCCTCCTGAATGCTAGGGTTACAGGGCCGCGCCTAAAGGAGGACTTCCTTCATCTATAGCTGAAGAATGGGGTAGGACATTTAAGATCTTGGTTTGAGACTGACTACAAAGTTGCCGTTCTCTGCTGGAGATGTTAAACCCCTGCCTCTTCTTCCCTTAGGAGCACCCACACCTTAGCAACCTGCACACCAAAATGTGTGAGGCCCATGTTAATGGCTCAGATACAGCAGAGAGAAAACAGAAGCCCACTCGTCTTTGTGGGATATGTATTCAGAGGGAGTTCTGTTTTCTCTTTCCCATTCTTGGGCTGTCTTTAAAAGCTGTATACCCAAACATTGGCTCAGACCCGGCCAGTTAGCACATTTAGGTAACAGATTGTGGTTAACCTCCTACCCTGCTTTGATTTTTTTGAGAAAGTTTCTTTAACCCAGGCTGGCCTCAAGTTGGCTTTGCAGCTGAGAGTGGCTTCTGAACCTCTTCCTAAATTGTGGAATTATAGGTGTGTGTCACCATGCCTGGCACAAATACAACTTTACAGACTAGAACAGTGAGTGACCTCTGAACTCCTGTGCCACTGAATTGATGTATGTAAAGTGAGGTTTGGAGTTCATGTCAGCCATTGATGGAAGGAGTCCCTTAGCCCGTGGGAAAGATGGGAGGCTTCCCATGGTTGGCTGTGCTAGGGGGCAACCACAGTGAACATATCCAGAGCTCTGTTGTGACAGCTCGTCAGGCTGTATGTCAAGTTGTGAAGAAGGGAACTCCGTGTTTTTAGTCATTAAAACAGAGAGCGCCTGGGGACAACTGTGCATATGGTGAGAGGGGGAAGGGACAGTCAAGACCTCAAGCAAGTTTTCTCAGTTGCTGTGTGGCCCCTAAAGAATGCTTCAACTTTTCAAGGAAAGTGGAAGCCTGGGATGGGGTAGCATTCTAAGGGCTGCCAGGCTGCATAGCCAGATCTGAGCGTAAGAAAGGACTTGTTTTTATAGAGCCGAGCCAGCACATCACAGGTACAAGTGACAGACACACCATAGCCTAATATAATAAATAGTTTAGGGAGTTTTGGAAGAGGCTACCTACTAAAGACACTATGTTCAGAGGACATAAACTTATCTTGAATACCTGGAAGTGACCAAGCAGCCACGGATTAGTTGGCTGGCAGAGGAAAAGCTTTCTGCGTTGGCTGGGAGATTGCTTTGATTGATCCCACACCAAAGGCCTTTTCCAAGTTTACATTTTCTTGGTATTAAGAGCCCAGATGTTGGGCTGACAGTGTAACCTGTGGCCAAGATGTTTGCCTGCCTTTGGAGTGAGGCCTTAGACTCAATTCCCTACACAGCATACGATACAGCCAACAAAGACTCCAGAAGTCACGGCTAAGGAGCATCCTGAATACAATGAGCATGGGTTGTAGACAATGCCGTGCTTCCAGTGTGAGGGTGCTGTTGTAATCAGGCTTGCCTGAGTTCATCTTTAAAAGGGACTCCAACTGTGGGGCACAACTCATACCTTTTGTGTACTAGGTTATCATACCCAGCAAATCATAGAGGTATGATTGGATATTATGTATTGTTTTGAACCGTGTGCATCTGTTACATAGTTTTTCCTGTGGTCTAGTGTGAACTGGGATGAAATTTAACCTTGACATAGAAAATTGGATTGTGTACCAATAGAGTTGACTGATATCAATGCATATTGTTCAATAAAGAGATTCCAAGAGCCTCTCCCCATTGTGTATATTTATATGTTGAGTATTTATAAACAGGTGACAAATGCATTCATTCACATACCATTTATTATCAATTATACCAAGAAACAATTTATTCATAAAAACTTATTAGAGGAAACATTTTTAAGAGATACTATGTGTATACATGCATTAAAACCAAAGGGTTCTAAGTTCCTTTTGTTTAAGGTTTATTTTATTTTTAGTTATGCATATGTGTGTTTGGAGGTGTGTACTTGTGAATGCAGTACCTACAGAGACCACAAGAGATCTTTGGGTAATGTGAGTGCTGGGAACCAAACTCAGGTCATCCGAAAGAGCAATATTTGTGCTTAAGCATGGAAACATCCCTCCGGCCCCAGATCTAAATTCTTAAGTCCCAACTTCACTTACTAGTTAAGTAGTTTAAGTGAGTTACTCCTATGGCCCTCTCTCTGGACAGTGGTGAAAATCCAATCCGAAGATACATCACTTGGGGATGTGGAAGGCCAGTGGTAATTATCAACCTGATAGAATTCTGAAAATCACCTGGAGACGGATTTTCGAGCAGGCCTGTGGGAGGTTCTCTTGATAGAGTTGAGATGGGAAGCCCCACCCAGTGTGAGGTGAACAGTGGCCTGCGTTGATCCTGTAAGGTTTTCTGGTTGTAGATGTGACAGGACCAACTGCTTCATGCTGCTACTGTGCTGCCTTCTTGACAGCCATGATGGACTATATCTTGAACTTCCAACAACAATAAGCCCTTTCTCCCTTGTTTTTGCCACAGTGATAGGATAAGACAAAAGGTAGCATGTGTGTGTGTCTCTGTGTGTGTGTGTGTGTGTGTGTGTGTGTCTGTGTGTGTGTGTGTGTACATGTGTGTGTGTGCAGACTCCTGATGTTTCAGAAGATATGGATTTATTTCCAAACTCTCTTTCCTTTGAAGGATTGTGAACTCTTCTGATTGGCAATGACACAGTGAAACTAAAGGCCACCATCAAAACCATCTGCTCACATCTGGAATCTGAACATTAAACTCTCACTACCAGCCATGGCTAAGAGCGCAGAGGTCAAGCTGGCCATATTTGGAAGAGCAGGCGTGGGCAAGTCAGGTAAGGACCTTCTTGTGGTGTTTGCAGGGCCGGTGAGTTTGTCACAGCTTTGGGGATGGGGGAGTTATGTAGTCAGTGTGTGTGATGTCCCATCTGTTGTCTGTTCTCTGTATCTGGAAGCCTTTTTACAACCAACTCATGAATTCTTCTGCTGATTTGTGACAAAGTAAACTTGCTGATCACACACACAACAGGGAACTGTATAAACCATAAACAACCTCTGAAGAAATCAAATTGTGGAAGTTTCATAAAACACCTAATTTTTTCCTGTATTCTTTCCTTTACTATGGAGGATCTCAAGGGGTCAGTTATGTATCTCATTTTGTTTGGATGTTCTCAGCAAATGGTCGATTTTCAAGCAGATGTTGGGGGGGGGGGATCCCAGTATGTGCTTGTTGAATGGATCTATCTTCGCCAGGGATGGAATTATATCTTGTCCAACATTTCTATAGTGGGATGAGGACACTTGAAAAGTAGGAATGTAAACTCCCAAGCAAGACAGCTATCCTCCAGAGTGAATTTAAATTAGCGATCAATACATTAGGACCCTCCTCTTTGGCGGTGCTTTGAGGGTGGAAGCCGGAACTTTGTACATGCTAGGCCATCAATCTATCCCTGAGTAACAGCCCTAGCCCTAGGTTCCTGCAGAGAGTTTCACAACAGAGACTGAAGGCATCTCTTACTCCTTATACTTACAATTAAGTGTGTGCTAAAGGAGACGCCACCCAAATGTTAATGCCATAAGACTTGACCAGTGATGAGGACGTGGTGTTTTATGGGAAGGAACCAAAACCACACAGAGCTTTTGGCTGTCAGCAAAGGACAAAGGGACAAGAATGCCACTCTGGTGGGTAGACAGAAACCTACCTGGAAATAAAACTAGCTAATCTCCACACAGGTAATCTATAGGTTCTTAAAGAAAGACATCCGACCACGCACACCTTCCAGTTCTGTGCCCAGCTTCCTTCTCTCTGGTCTCCTGCTTTGAGTCTCAGTCATGATCTGCCATGCTGTAAGTCTTAGTCTCTGGTTTTTCTCAGCTCTCTTTTCCTGCCAACTTGCTTCTCCTCAGCTGTTCTTGCCTTTGGCAGAGAGGAAACCAGCAGGTCAGGACCGGAAGATGCTCAAACTCCTCCCCTTTAATCTCCCGAGGTGTTTCCCAATGGCGTGAGAACCCTCTGCCTGTAGCTGGTGGAAGGATCTGGAGAATGAGGAAACTGCCCCAGGGCGTGTCTATAGTGGAGGGAACCGAATCCGTGGGATGGAGAGAAGGGTGTGAGGGGAGAGGAGGGAAGGCGGGCGGGAAATCCGTGCCTGTGCGGCTAACAGTGGCTCAATTCATGTGACTGAGGAGTTTGTCTGGCTATCTATCTATCTATCTATCTATCTATCTATCTATCTATCTATGTTTCTTTTTTTTTTCTTTCTTCTTCCTTCCACATTCGAACAGGTGGAGTAAGAGGAAGGGTTCTTCCAAGCCCTTCTGCATGGTTTGGAAAGCTGAACACAAGGCCTGTGAGATGACTGGGGAACGATAGGAGAGCTTGCTTGCTGCTCAAGCACTCTCGGCCTGAGCTGAATCCCCAGCGCCTGTGTAACAGGCTGGGCGTGGCTAGCTCACCCCCAAGTCTCAGCTATGGGGGATGGAGTAGGATTGCTGGAGCTTGCTCACAGCCTGCCTAGCTCCAGGCTCAGTGACCCTTTCTTAAGGAAATTAGATGGAGAGAAGACAGAATACCTAGTATCCCACTGGAGCCTCTGCTCACACCCCACACAGAGCACACACATACATCTCTCCCAAATAATTTTTTAAAACTTATAAAAATAATATGGACATAAAGACGAAGCCTCGGGGAAGAAGTACTGGGTCTGAGAATGGACATCCATGCCCCTCTCCATGAACTGAGTCCTCCTATACAGGCTTTTCTGCTACCCTGAGCTGTGCCCCAGTTTCCATCACTGAGGCTCCTGTTCCTATCATTCCCAGCTGGCCGGTCTCCCCCAAGCCTACCTGCCTGTGTCCACATCCCCATCTTGGTCTTTTCTCAAGTTGAATGACCACAGGTGCTGTGTTTCCTGTCTTAACTTTTTTTCTCATCTGTTGTGTAAAAACATGCTAGCCTGCCACCATAGCCATTCCAGAGAAGCTGACTTTGCTCTCAGGTCAGTACCCATCAGTCCCCCAGAAAGTGAGTCAACAACCCTGCCATCCCCTGCCCTCTTAGACTTCTTTGTAACCACGTAACAGCATAACCAATCCCTCCTTCCCAAGTTATCTCCTCGCAAGTCTGGCATTACTCTCTCTCCTCGCTTTCTGGGTCCTTCTGTGGACTTCAACCAGCTGTCCTCTGCTTGCCTCTGACCTTGGGTCTTTTGGGGTCGTCAGTGTGACGACGCCCAGATTCTTTGTATTTCCTGTGGGTGACTCTTCACATCCAGGGGAAAGATGGCACCCACTCTAGGGGAACTTTGGCGGATGTTAGCTTTTTTACTGCTCAGGGAGGTCCTTAGCAACCCTCAATCTTAATGGTTAAAAAGATAAGCCTTCTTGCTTGGGTCCATTTCTCTGTCCTCCCTGCAGATGTGTCAGAGAGAGAGAGAGAGAGAGAGAGAGAGAGAGAGAGAGAGAGAGAGAGAGAGAGAGAGAGAAGAAGAAGAAGGAGGAGGAGGAGGAGGAGGAGGAGGAGGAGGAGGAGGAGGAGAGGGAGGGAGGGAGGAAGGAAGGGAGAAAGAATGAATGAACATTTGTAGTGGCCAGAGGAGTACTTATGGGAAATATTTCTCTCCTTTCACCCTATGGGTCCCTAGAGAGTGAGGGAGTGGGGAGTTGAACTCATGGTGTCAAGCTTGGTGGCAAGTGACTTTCCCAAGGGGCCGTCCTTCTAGCTCAGCTTCCCCCCACATTTCTCATCGTGGTGAAAATGATAACAACGGACAACCCGTGTCTCCCATGACTTGTGTGTTCTCTATAGGTAGACTCTGTTTTTCCTGTTTCAACACTTGAATGCTTCCTTGAGACCTGAGCCACACCCCTCATTGAGAAGGCAGCAGTCTGGACTTAGGCCTACAGGACCATTCTGATCTTTTCCACAGCTCAGTCAAAACCACCACAGATAGATCTGTCAGTTTTAAAAACACACTGTAGCAATACTGAGCTCATGTTTACTCTGGGGTGTGTAACTGTAGCTACCTTGTCTCTGCCTGGGTGGGACACCACACAGCCACCCTGCAGCCTTAAAGACTGCACTTGTCTTATAAGTAACCTTCGCCTGCCCCTCCTCACTCTGTGTGTGTGTTTGTGTGAGGGTGGGGTGGATGTGTGTGCGTGAGTGCTCGAGTGCGACCACCCCAGCATGCTCATTCACATGTGTGTTTGTGTATGTGGAGGTCAGAGACCAACCTCTGACATCTTCCATTAATAATCACCTTGTTTGTTGAGACAGTTTCTCTCGTTGGTCTGCAGTTTTCTCCTTTGGTTAGGCTGGCTGGCTAGTGGGCCTCAGGGATCTGCCTGTTTCTACCTCCCCAGTGCTGGGATTACAAAAGACAGGCTCTCCCGCTCCCTCACACATTCTGAGTATCAAATTAAGTGATTTACATACAAGCACTTAATCAGCTGAGCCATTTCCTTAGGCCAACTTTTTGCCTTTTAAGATTGCACATACAGGAAGGTCCTGCAGTTCATGACTTACTCTGATGCCTCCAGAGCCTAGCCCTGTTCCACCCTCGGATCCAGGTAATCTAAGCTTTCTCTGGGCCACTGGCATGCCTCACAGGGAGTGGAGGCCTGTGAGATTTGTCTAGAGCCCCAGCCCCTCTGATATGTCATGACCTGGATTATTCGAGGGGCTTCAGCCTTACTTCACCCCCGTGCTGTCACTCCGCCACTGATGCACCAGTATCTGGGTGTGTGCCTGCATCCTACTAGAGGTTCATATCATTCTAAGTCTTGAGCTCGGGGCGTGTGCTGTGATGATAGGCTTCCAACCCCCATCTTTGCTCTGTGAACTTGGCAATGTGAGGCAAGTCACTTCTCGGTTCTTTAAGCTGCAGGGAACACCACAGCACCCGTGTTGGTTGTCAACCCTGAGCGAGTTAGTGCATGCAAGTCTTTTAGTGCCGATCATGGTGGCATGGCACGTGGCAGATGTGCATGTGTTAGCTCATGTTATCAGGATGCTTCAGGGATGCTCTAGATCTCTAAGTTCCCTGGTGAATAAATTAAATCAAAATAAACATATTCTACTGGGTATTTTGTTTGCTTTTCACTGAAAATCAAAAGGCTTATATAACAGAAACCTATATCCTTACTCAGCAATATCAACACACACACACACACACACACACACACACACACACACTCATACTCATGCATGCATGCTTTTGTGTGTACACAAGCAGAGCTGTAATGGAAGAAACAGGTGTGTGTGGGGAGAGAGAGAGAGATCGCCCACAAGTCCCAAAGTCTTATTCATGTCAATTACAGCTTGGCCACTGATAGCTATAATGATACTTAATGGCTTTATATTAAATCATGGGAAAATAACCAGAAATATATGATTGCCACCAATACACTGACACTCTTCCTTTTGAAAGCGCTGCTGGTATTCAGTAGAGGACTTTCTAACCCCAAGTGATAGGTCTTCTAGGTTCAAAAAAAAAAAAAAAGAATCTTTCTAGTTGACAGGCTGACCGTGGATGTATCAGCAAGGACACGTTTAAAACTGAACTAATTACCAGGGTGGACCAATAACACACAATGTATATGGAAGCACACACAGGCCTGATGTAGGGCGTGGACTCTGTCCAGTCTAATTTCACCTCGCAGACCTGTCTTCCAGTGAGCTTGCTGGCTGAGGGGCAGCATGCTGAGCACAGTGGGGGTGTGACAAAGTGTAGCTCATGGTTTCCCAGCCTTTTCAGTCTTCTGCCCATGCAAAGTGGACATTTTCCTTCAGTAACCAATGGTATAGCACGGATAATGTGGTACCCACACACCCTCCAGAGTGCCTCTGTCTAGTCTATATTTTGACAGGCTCCAAGTAATTAAGGCAAAAAAAAAAAAAAAAAAAAAAAACCTGCCAAAGCCCAGAAGACATCAGAGACACATTATATCAAATGCCTCCTAGAGCCACTGTTATTCAGATTGTAGCAAGTGTGGGAAGGGTTGATAGAAAAACAACTGAAAATTTAAATTTAGCTTCACAGTTGACACCCGCATTTCAGAAGCAAAGCCCTCTGCCCACCATCGCAAACAGTGTTTCTTGAAAGGGCTAGTCTAGTTGATTGAGTAATGCTATCCTCTAATTCAAAAACCAGCTGATGCACTCAGCCATGCAAGCTTAAATTTGTACACTCAGATTTCTGAACTGCCTGCCAAATGAAAACAAGCGTGCGATGTTTCTATCCCTTGGCACAAGGTTATTTCTCTTCTTGTTGTTCTTGTCTGCCACTTTTCGCTCTAATAATACAGCAACAACTTTTATTTCTATTTTATTTTATTTTATTTTATTAATTTTATTTTTGGATATATGGTCTATTCTAGCTCAGGCTGGCTTCATGTTCGTTTTCTAGCTCAGGATGACCTTGAACTCCTAGTCACCTGGCCTCCACCTCTCAAGCATGTTACTCCAAGCCCAGAGTTTTGGACAGTGTTGAGAATGAAAGCCAGAACTTGGTACGTGTGAGGCACAGACTCTACCAATGAGTCACATCCCCAGCTCAGTGGTGCTGAGTTTAGAAGTGACTTTGGTGCACACACGGAGCCACTTTCCAATATAGGTGTTCACCATGACCAGACTTCCGGTGAATCCTGTGTGCGGTCAGGCCAGTCTCCTTGGACTTGGAAGGTTCTGTATGCCTGCACCAGTCTGATTCTTTGTCTTTCTAGCTTTGTGGTACCGGATGACTCTCGAACACTCTTTGCAAAGTACTTAGGAGAGGAGAAAGACGTAGAGGACTGGAGGGTGTGTGAGTCTCTCATAATCTTTTCATTCTTTTGTGTGCTTCATTATTTGAAATGCATGAAGAAAATATTAACATATGTTTTACCTGTTTGTATGGCTGAGGAAAATTTAATGAGTTGATAGCCCGTTTGGCTACATTAGTGCTGTGGAGGCCAGAAGAGGGCATCAGATCCCTAGATTTAGAGTTGTGAACCACCTGGTGTGGGTGATGGGAACTGAACTTAGGTCCTCTGCAAACTCAGCACAGGACCTGAGCTTAATCACTGAACTGTGCCTTCAGCCTCCTTCTTCGTTTTTGAGACAGGGTCTGATTGTCTAGTGGACTGCCCAGGATGCCCTGTCACTGCACTTGCCCACCCCTGGGGGCAGGGATTGCAAGTATTTGCAGCCACACTTGAAATTTACATACGAATGCAAGGGACTCTGGCTTTGGGCTTCATCTTCACAGAGCAAGCGATGTACCCCTAGCTCCATTTCCCAGCCCTTAATTCTTCAAACATTCATCATTGGTTTTGGATGAGAACAGGTACAATTGTCTTTCAGATATTTTGAGTTATACATAATTAACGTATGTATAAGTAAATGATAAATTATTAGAGTCACCGTGGTAGGCTGTTTACCACGAGAACTTTTGTCTCCCGAATAAATCAAACGCTGTGCCCTTTGCTCAGCACTTCCGTTTCCCCATCGACGCCCCTGCCCTGGCCCCTGGCACCTGCCATTCGGTTCTCTGTTTCTGTGTATGAGTTTGGCTTTTTAATGTTTTCCTTGAAGATTAGATAGTGTGGCCTTTGTCCTTCTGTGTCTGACTGTTCTTCCTCAGTGCCATAGAATCTCTGGCCCTCAAGGTTGTTGGAAGACAGGGCTCCCTCATGCTAGTCTTCTGTTATGTAAATTAACTGTCTTGGCTTTAATTGCTTATGATGGTTAGCTAGTTTGGTGGTTTAATATCCTGGTAATTGTGGATAATGTTGTAATGGATTTGGGAGTACAGGTGTAGAATATATAATATAGTGATAATTTCTAGAAACATTAGTTAGGGGAGAGGAAAGGTCAGGTTATGTTTCCTTTTCCTATGTAAGAACTTACAGGAACTTGCAAAGAGTGTATGTATACCACTGTTTTTTTTTTTTTGAGACAAGATCCCTGGCTGGTTTTGTGTGCCAACTTGACACAGGCTGGAGTTTCTATCACAAAGAAAGGAGCTTCAGGGAAGTGCCTCCATGAGATCCAGCTGTAAGGCATTTTCTCAATTGGTGATCAAAGAGGAAGGGCCCATTGTAGGTGATACCATCCCTGGGCTGGTAGTCTTGGGTTCTATAAGAGAGCAAACTGCGCGGGTGGTGGTGGCACACACCTTTAGTCCCAGCACTTGGGAGGCAGAGGCAGGAGGATTTCTGAGTTCAAGGCCGGCCTGGACTACAGAGTGAGTTCCAGGACAGCCAGGGCTATACAGAGAAACCCTGTCTTGAAAAAACAAACAAACAAACAAACAAGCAAACAAACAAAAAAAGAGCAAACTGAACAAGCCAGGGGAAGCAAGACAGTAAGTAACATCACTCCATGTCCTCTGCATCAGCTCCTGCTTCCTAACCTGCTTGAATTCCAATCCCGACTTCCTTTGGTGATGAACAGCAGCATGGAAGTGTAAACTCAATAAACCCTTTCCTTCCCAACTTGCTTCTTGGTCATGATATTTGTGCAGGAATAGAAACCCTGACTAAGACACTGGTCATAGCCCTGGCTGTCCTGGAACTCACTATGTAGACCATATTGACCTTGAACTTTTCCTTAAGATCCTTAAGATCCCTAAAGATACCCCTGCCTCAGCCTGAGGAGTGCTGGGATTAAAGATGTGAGCCACCACAAGTTGCTTCCTTCCAAGTGTTGCAAGAAATGAGGTGCATTGATAACTCCTGTAGTTAATGGTTAGAAGGAAGTCGTCTGCAGACATCCGAGTGGGACTAGGAAAAACAGACTTCTGCTTTGACAAAGAAGTATGTGTCTTCCTCATCTAACAGACAAGAAAGCATGAGAATGAGAATGCGTCTTTGTTTTATCTACCTCAAGGGCACCCAAGGGATATTTTCAAGTTATAAGACTCTCTACGTAGAGAGCACGTGTAAATCTAGAGCTCTCTGTATTAGCATGTTCTCTCTTTGCTGTTGACTAAAAACCTGGCTAGAAGTGCTGACAGGGAGGAAGGTCGTATTTTGGCTTACAGGTTGAGGAACTAAATTTAATCATGGCAGGAAGTCTTGGCAGCAGGAGTCAGCTGCTCTGGGAATCTGCAGAGCTCCAACAGGAAGTAGAGTTGAACTGTAAGACCTCATGGCCCGCCCCCCACTGACATCACACTTCCTCCATTGTCCAGGGATGCTCTTCTGTTGGTTCCTCCACCTTCCAAGTGTTCAAACACATGCGCATGTAGGGGTAACAGAAAGATACTCAAACTGCAACAGGCCGAGTAAGTAGAAGCTTCTCTTTAAGAAGCCTGGGGGAAGAAAAGCAAGGTAGTTGTTAACAGGTGAGCAAGCAGATGAGAGTTTTGCCAGCCATCAGTTCCTTGTGAAAACTTTCCACTTAAGAAGAGTCGCTGCAGTATCATGCAAAAATAGCTTTCATCCTTTTTATAATGGAGGCAGAGAGGAAAGAACATGAAAGAGGCAGAAAGATAGATACATTTGTGGAAGAAGCAATACCAGGAAACAAACTGAATTAAATCACAAACTTTCTTTAAAAGTCAAAAGGACGTTTCTCTATTTATTCTATTGTAGTAGTATATTATTAAATTCAGCTATCCTTTATTTTTAGCTGCTGGCCACTGAATTCATTGAAGCACTGGCTATGTACTTCAGTGTCAGGCTTTTGTGGCTTCCAATAGAACTTGACATTTTTTTTCCGTTGCAACTGATGAGGACTAACTTTAAGATGAGTGCAGAATATTGTGAATCATCTCTTTTATTCCCTTGTTATTCTTGGTTTCTCTCCAACCTAAGGGTTTGGGGAAATTCGCCAACTTTTCAAGGTGGTACTGGCCTTGGAGCCAAAATTCCAGTGCAGACGCATCTATGTAGCTTCAGCTGCCTTTGAAAATTGATGTGGTTTCGGGGGTGGGTGGGGGGAAGCCATAATTTCTTCCATCCCATTAAAAAGAGGAGAGCAATAGTGCAAAAGCAAGGCAATCTGAGGTAGGCAATTGCAGCTTAAGCAAGCAGATATGCGAGACTGATACATATGCATGAGATGCAAATGAAGAGCTTGGTGGTCCCCCAAGCTCACTGGCACTAGATCTGAGACTAGAACCCCAGTGTAGGACTTCGAAGAACTCCTGCGACCGTTTTCATTCTGCGTCATCCAGGTCTTCTTCACGTCCTCTCAGACGTCTCCTCTACGTCCTCTCAGACGTCTCCTCTTATGGGATGAGGTGATCATCAGTTTCACAGTACGACCCTTGTAAAAGCCAGTTTTACAAGAAACCGCCAGTGAATAGCCGGTGTGTGGCAACGATTCCTGGGAACGCCAGGTGTGTTGGAGTGCAGAGGAAGACCACCCGCGCTATCAAGGTCATCTGCTTTACATCACTTCCGTTTATTCAGAATGCTAGCGTCTGAATTAGTGTTGATTGCCTGTACGGCTCCTGGGTAGCCCATCTGAGTCAGCACAAAACCCTCACAGCTTTGTCTTTTTGGAATCAGGGATGTTTTTATAGCGGAATAGGGGATGTTTTCAGCGTCCATTCATAGCACCACACAGGGCCGCCTTCCTCTTCACAGCCCTTCACGTATATAAAGGAAACTAGCTCAGTCCTTTCTTTGCTAGTATAGTGACTTCATTTGCTTCCGGGAGAACTAGCTTTGGGTCACAGCCTTGAACTTGCTGATCTGCTCAACCTGGTTACTCTAAAGCCCCGGCCCTAGGATGGATTGCAGTCCTTGTGGAAGTGGTTTGCCCGGAACAGACCAGAGTGAGAGAGGGTTTCCTTCTAAACACTCACGCCGCTCAGACACCCTAAGGTCACTGCTCCTCTCCGGGTGGCAGGAGACGTGATGGTGGCTCACAGGGACTTCACTGCAAATGAAGGCTTTGGGTTTGCCCTGTGTGGCTTTGGCTTTTTAATGTACCCTCTTGCTGAGCTAAGTATTCCCTAAGTAGGGTGTGCTTGTCTTACTCTGGTGGAGGAGTTTATTTTCACCCGCCTAAGTATTGTTTAGTCAGATTTAATTGTGTCCTCTGTCACTCTGTCAGTTAGAGACTTTTGGATCTGAATGTGTGTTAACCCTCCAAGTTTGCCGTTATCTGGATGGGTATTCGTTTTGGAATATTTCAGGCCTGCCCCTGTGTGTGTGTGTGTGTGTGTGTGTGTGTGTGTATGTGTGTTTGTTTGTTTGTAAAGGCCAGAGGACAACCTCAGATATCATTCCTCAGGTCCCACCTACCTTTCTTTTTAAAACAGGGCTTCTCACTGGTCTGGGACTTGCCAAGTAGGGTTTGCTAACTGGCCAGCCCCAGGGCTCTGCTTATCTTCATGGTAACCCCAGTGGTGGGGTTACAAGCTCACATCACTGTGCCTGGCTTTTTGGGATGCTTTTTGGGATATTCTAGGTACTGACCCCATCCTTTCTGATGGACAAAGCTATCTCCCCAGCAGTTGTAGATTTTTCTACTTTGATATATCATTTGACTTACGGGAATGATGAGGCTGACTTCCTAGTGATTTTAGACCACTGTTAGGATCACATTTTACTGGGTAAGAAAAATCATGGGTCTTGAGCTGGCGAGGTGACTCCGCAGGTAAAGGCACTTGTCACCAAGTCTGAGGTCTAATTCCTGGAAATGATGGAAGGAGAGAACAGACTTCTATAAGTTGCCTCCTGACCTACACACACACACTCACACACAATCTATCTATCCATCAATCTATCATCTATCTATCATCTATCTATTTTTAAACAAAAGATTATGTGTCTTTAACTCCTGGTACAGGGATATTAGCACCATGTCCCGTTATTATCACATCTATTTAAGAACTTTTGCTTGGGAGTTACAGCATCAGAAGGTGAGCAGGGTGGGTGGGGACCTTACACTGCTAAGTCCTCCTTTATTATTGTCCTCAACTTCTCTTGTTTCTGTTGCACCTGCTTTTCTTAGGACTCAAGGTCCACTGCTATATAAAGTCCACACAGGATTCAATGAGATTAGTACCCATAGCCCTCCTAGTTAAAAAGCTATTTTCCAGGAAGCTATTTCAAGATCTGTGCGTGCCTCTGTATAGAAGCGACTGAACTTGTGTGATTTGAAGTTGATGCCATGATGCCAGAGCTGAGGACGAGCTGGAACATTCTTTTCTAGTCTACAGCAGTCCTTAGGAAGTCTACCCACAGCTCAGAGTGACATGGAGGCTTGGGACAGTATGTCTCTAGCCCCCTCTGCCAGGGCTGTGATTTGCGAGGTGGGTAGTGGGCTTGGAGAATTCGAATCTCTAGCAGTTTGTTGCTGAGGCTGATTTTCTAGGTGCCTCATCTGAGGAATCATTGTGCTGCTCCCTCAATGTTCAATTTCCATTTAGAGAGAAAAAAAATCAACTTAAAACTAAACAGGCCTATTTGTGCATTAGAGAGCTGCCTGTGCTGGGCGCCCAGCACTGCTGAGGGTGCACATGACTCAACAGTGAGCAGCAGACAGGCTCTACAACAGCGTCATGAAACAGTGTGAGTCGGTCAGGATCCCGTGCACAGGGCAGAGGCCAAGCTCTTCCTTGGTTCCTTAAAAGCGGGACATCGTGCTAGAGCCAGGGTGCTTTTCCAAACAGCGCACACCTCAGTAACTCTGCTATGAGGAATTGGGTTCTGAGATGACCGACAGGTGACTTACTTGGCAGTCTTGGGAAGAGATGGAACTAACCTGCAGCACGTGCAGAATTTCTCCATGTGGGCCAACTGTGACACGGGCTAAGCATTCCTAATCCAAAATTGGAAATGTTCTGAATTTTGAAAATTTCTGAGTACCAAATGTCTCCGGCATCAAGATAAAGGATTCTTACCTGATGGAAGCTGAGAACATTCCAATATCCAAAAACAACCTCAAAATTCTGAAACCCTGATAGTAGAAGCATTCCAGAGAAGGGGTGTTCAGCTTGCCCCAAGTATTTTACACACAGAATTCGAACTTAGAACCTGAATCTTAACACCTTACTGCATGGCCAAGTCTCAGACAGAGACAGACTGAAGTACGATAGCCAGAGACTTGCTATAAAAGGATTTTACGTTGTTCTTTGGTAAATGGTGTTTATAAAATTTGTTAAAGGTGGTGTCAAAACAACTGCTACTCGGGGAAAAGTTTACATATCTCTGCATTTTAGAAGCATGAGTAACATATTTTCTTCAATGATGCATTTCCTGTCTCCTTAAAAAAATATTTTAAAAGGTTTTCTCCTATTTTCTGTCACCAGGCAGTAATTTAAGAGGGAAAGAGAAAAATAAAAATAGAAAGGAAAGAATTTTTAAGAATCGGGAATATTTGTCTGAAAAGTAATTGATTTTTCTTTTGCATCAAGAACCTCATAAATTATAACTGAGGCAAACAACTGGCTACACATGGTGAGATGCTTTGAAGGCTTTACTCAAATACATGTGGTGATAGAAAACAGATTATCTGCTGTGGGGCTTAGAAATCTTTTCATTAAAATATTTTATGTCTTTTTTTTTAACTTTTTTTTTCTTTCTGTCACAGCTCACTATGTAGACCCAGTTGACTTGTCACTTTCCATATGGAGTAAATGTATATGAATCCTCCTGCCTCTGCCACTTGAACACTGAGATGACAGGATAAAATATTTTGTATCTTGACCATATATGTTTGACATAGGGTCTCACTTAGTTCAGGCTGGCTTTGGACTCACTATTTAGTCCAGGGTGACCTTGAACTCTTGATTGTCTTGAACCCACAGGTGCCACTGTCTCCACTTGTATGCGGTGCTAGGGTTTGAACCTTGGTCTTTGGGCATGCTAGACAAGCACTCTGCCCCTGAGCCACACCCACAGCCCAGTGATAACTCCACTTCTTTCCTCTTTTCTATTATCAACCGCAACCCATTATCAGAAGTGTATACCATGTATACAACAAAGCTAACCTTGAAATGGCTTTTTTTTTTTTCTCAATTCAAGGCCTTCTTGGGTACCATTTGAGGAGAGGCTTGGGAAGGAGAGAACTGACTACTGCTAGTAGACCTCCAACTGTCACACTTTCACTACACACACACACACACAGAGAGAGAGAGAGAGAAAGAGAGAGACAGAGACAGAGACAGACAGAGACAGACAGAGACAGAAAGAGACAGAGAGACAGAAAGAAGTGAATAAGTAAGCTTTTCTTTAAGGAAATTTCAGCTTGAGGTATGTAGACGTTCACTGTTCAGATCACCATGAGACAGGATGTTGGCCACTGCTGAGGATGGGTTTGAGGAAGAGAGCAGTAAGGAGTTATTGGGAAAGACTGAGGTCAAACTCCACCCATCCCTTCCTACAGATGAGCTCACAGTGGCTCAGATGAGGGCTAAGGAGCTGCCCCAGTCCTAAGTCAGCCATGGACTCTGATCTCAAGCACCACAACACCTAATACTTTGATGGGTTCCAGCAGCATTCCAAGCCCAGCCCTAGGTGCTCAGCAAATGTGCCCATCCTTTCTTCTTGCCTGGTCCTCTCCTTGTCACCCAATGAGTTAGTCACCTTTCTCGTAGCTGTGACAAAATCCCTAACAGAAGCAACTGAAAGACCAAAGGCTTGGCTTCACCTTGTGTTAGGAGAGGGCACAGTTGTCACCGTTGGGGAGGCATGGGAGAGTTCATGTGTGTCGGTACATGTGGCCGGGATCCCTCCCATCTCCACAGACCAGGAAACAGGTGCAGAGAGGGCAGGAGTAAAGCTGCAAGCCCCATACCTCCCTCCCACCCAGTGATGCACTATGTGTTGCTAAGTTCTTCTAGCAAAAGGTTCACAGCACCAGGAGCTGGGAGCATGAACAAAAAAGCCCTTGGGCCTCTGAGAATATTTCACATTCAAACACAACAGTGGAGGAGGCTGGTTCAGGCTCAACCAGTGTCTGTGAAAATGTGTTTTTGCTTTGTTTGAAAATCACTAGGGGAAATGGGGATCCAGAACAAAGGAAGCCACAATTCCACTAAGAGATCTTAGCGGCTACATTTTAACTTTCAGCTCTGTCTTAAAAATAATTTTTTTCTGTTCCAAATTCCATCTATGGTTTCATGCTAAAACCTCTTATTTGGCCTTGGAAGCTGAGCAGTGAGTTGCTGGGAAGGAAGATGGGACCTGTGAAAGGACGAAAAAGCAGAAGATTTTGTATGTAAAGAACGTGTTCAGTGTCTTCACTGGGGAAGAAAGTTTAAGAAAGGATATTCTTAAACTTGACTCTAAAGAGCCCAAGAAGCAAAAATGAGTAGTTTTCTAAAAGCCTGAGAGTCCATCTTTTCAGTATTATGGAAAATATGTTGTCAAGTCAAGGATTTAAAAAAAAGTTTAACACCACAATAGGGGGATTCTACTCCTTCCCTGGGGTGGGGGTGGGGGGAGTTGGTCTTGTGAACAAAGAAACAGGAAGACCCAAGCTCTCACCTGGGGAAGTGCCCCAGCTCCTGACAGCTGATGATCACCGACTGGTTAGGCTCAGATCCCATCAGATAACCAGAGATCTTTCATCTGTCATGAATAATTCATTATTAGTTATTGCTGGAGCCTTCTAGGTCAATTTGTACCTTTAAAAACTATGCTGTATCTTATAAATGCCAAGGGTCGCTGTTTTCGTTGTTACTAATCTTTTGATTCCATAACTGAATATTCACCGTTATAATATGTGGACGTTTAATAAAAACTTGATGTGCAGATCTTTGATGGCAAACCGGAACTTTCTTGGATGCTTCCTTGGGGACCCCACCCCACCCCCATGTAAAGCAGAAAGGACATTTCCTTCCGCACAAATTAAGAAAGTCTTCAAACAAACCGTCACTGAGACCACGAAATGAATTTTTTAAATTTCAAGTCTCATGAAGCAAGATTTTTAAAAGGATCTCTTTTAAAAGGTTTATTTTTATTTTTATTTGCTTGTCTGTGTATATATCATGTGTGGGGGAAGGTGCCCTTGGAAGCCAGAAGTCCATCAGCTTCCCTGGAGCTGCCCACTCTGGGTGGTGGGACCTGAACTCCAGTTCTCTGCAAGAGGCTGAGCAATCCCTTCAGCCCCTTAGAAACGACCTTGCTTTACCATGGCTTTCAGTATATAAGTAAGCAGCCTCAGTCTTATTTGATCTGGTCCTAGGTAAGACATTCTTTATAGCTGATACCATTCCCTCTGCTCAGTCAAGTTTGTTAGCAGACTGTGAACGTTACGTTCAGACACCGTTCTCACTATCAATTCGCCGAGTTGATAACAGATAGTAATCTGGAGGGTTCTTCTTAAAAAGGAAACTTTTGCGATGGTGATACGCTTTTCTTTTCTTTCCATTCATTCTTTCTTTTTTAACTGAAGGAAAAGAATTGTCAGGATATGGCAAATTCATTTTTGTCCTTGAATGCTTCCGCTCTGAAGTGCACTGATGCAGGCAGGCAGGCAGACGTAAGTCAAACCCCACAGGTGCCAGGTCCTAGGCTAGCTCCTAAGTGCTTTTCAGAACTCCAACGTAGGGGCCAGTGAGGTGACCCAACAGCTGAGAAGCTGAATTCAGTCCCTAGGACCTACATAACGGAAGGAAGGAGCCAACGCCTGTAAGTTGTCCTCTGACCTACACACACACATACACACATTTTTGTAATCCCGACTGTGTGTGATTTATACTACTGTGCATCTATGTGATGGCTAAAGCTAAAATTCCAGGTACTTGGAACCCAAGTGATCTGTGAATTTCTATCTTTTAAGTGACTAGACGATATTGAGACATAAAGTCTATGTTTATTTAGCTTCACATTTGATTTTGTACTTGCATGCAGGGCAAATCCCAGGTTAGAATATGTGAATATATGACAAGTATGAAATGGCCTGTATCCTACACACTGAGATCTGTACTAGCCCCATTGTAGCCTGATATAAACCAAACCAGAACATTCCATAAAAATGCCGGGGACACAATGGTATCACACAGTGGAAACAGTTCATAAAATGTATATGCTGAGTTATATAGTAACTCAATTATCTCTAAATGGCTACATTGGGAAAGACACAGGACACCGCCACCCAGCGTCTCACACACATCTGATTTACATGAAGCAGATGATGAGATTCTGGACATTTGAGCTGGTGATATTTTGGCCTGAGGCTGCAGTGGGCTGAGACTCTTGAGGGATTGGGATAAGGTATGCTACAAAGGAGTCTGTCTTTACAGGTCACAGAGCAAACTCTGATGGATGGAATCACAGGGTTCCTAAACTAGTCAACTGGCTAGTTTAAAAAACCTGTCACTATGTTCCCTTATGTGAAAAGGGGACTTTGCCGTGAGATTGAGTTTATGAATGCAGAGATGAAGGAGTTTTCCTAGAGGAAAACTCCCAGGGGAACCGAACCTAAAAGTTGAAAGCGAGGGACCTTTCCAGGCTAGGCTTAGAGGCGGAGGCCATAGGAAGATGGGACTAAGAAGTGACGGACACGGACACATAATGGTTTTACAAGACTTTTTTTGTTTTTAGTCTTAAAGGCGCCTATGACCGGCAGATATTTTGACAACTCCCTCAGCGCACAAATCTAGTAGTGACAAAATGAGAACCCGAGCTGAGTGTGCAACTCACACGCTCTATCTTTGTAGCACTAGGTCCTTCTCCCCATCCCTTATGGAAATAAGCTCAGCTCCACGAACTCCAGAACACAAGTGTCCCCCAGTCGTCTCCCCTTACCCTGCTTATTATCTGTGAGGTTCTCACAGGATTCTAAAAGAGCCTGATTCTATGATACCTAGTCAGTGCAGTAAGTTTATAGCCGTGTAGGATCCGCGCCTCGCTGCGGCACTGGAATGTGAGTTACGGAAGACAGGCATTTGTGCAGGAGTTGACCTGCTTACTGATTGGCTCGCTGAAGATGCACAGTAAATATCTGGAGGAGAAAAGATGGCCTCAGATTGATATTGTACGTGTTGTATAGAATACACAATGGACATATTTTAGAAAACTGCAGCGCAAGCTGTTTTCACGTACGATCCTGAGTGCGGTGCATCCGTGATTGGCTGACTCTGTGATTGGCTGGATCTGTGATTGGCTGACTGTGATTGGCTGGGTCTGCGTCCTTGGGATGCTGGTCATCAGAAACTATGCTTATTTTATGATTGGAATCTTTTTCTCTTGTTCCTTCTCACCTTCTCATTCCTACCGGGACTGTTTTGTTTCAGTGGTAACATCTAAGTAGGATTATACGGTGTTTATAAAATATAGGTTCAACTATGGATGTTTAAGAATAACTTCCTCTCTCTAGTATAATTAGGTCTAAAATACCTGACAATGAGTTGCCAGAAATAACTTAGGTAGGGGGTCATCCTGTTTTAAAGGTCTCTAAAATCAGATTTTCTGCCCAGAGAAGTGATGTGGGTCTCCTTTGGATTCGCTTAGCTTTTTTTCTGTCATAATGACTTGCATTGTCAACCTTGATTAGATGCAGCATCACCATGGGAAGACAATTCTGGGTACCCATGAGAGTTTCCTCTCATGGTTTCACTAGGGAGGATGGACCCATCCTATGGTGGCATTATCCCATGGGTTGGGGTCCACTGAAAGACAAAAGCAAGCTGAGCACTGGCGTCCACTTGTGTTGGCTCCCTGACTGTGGATATAGTGTGGTACAGGCACCTCACATTCCTGCTGCTGTGGCTTCCTTGCCAAGATGGACAAGACCCTCAAGCCCTGAGGCTACATAAACCCTTCTCCCCTAAGGTGCTTTTGTGAAGTGTTTTACCAAAACAATGAGGACCAAAAATAACTAAAAGCCTTCAGGTCAGCAAAGGTTTTCCCCCACTTTAGCGTTGGAGGCGGCCATCGGCACATTTTTGGTGCAAGGTGTACGGTGTCTCCAGCTGAGGACCAGTTGACCTCCATCCTTACACTGACCTTTGCACTTGAGCTCAGGTGGTATCACAGAGCCCAAGCTTGAGGCCACACGTACTTGAGAAATACCTCCCCTAGGGACACAGTACGATTGAGACAAGATGTCGTATTTTAGCATGTACATGCCAGCTCTGTAATACTATGACAATGTTAATTATGGCTGTTCAGGAAGCTAGGGCCATCTCTTCAGTCTGCAAAGCTTCGTCTGACCAGGACAGAATGTTCCTTCTTCCTGTTTTCATGAATAAAAGTGCCATGTCTACACTGTCCCACAAGATTGCACGCTATGTTTAGCCATCCGTGCTTGTTACTGCTCCATCTTTGGACTGACCGTGAATTCTAGGAAGAATCGTTGTCTAGTGAGGACTCACCCATAGATAAGAGAGGAGGGTCCTTTGGCCCATGCTCTTCGAGCTGTCCAAGGTCACACATCTGGCTCTGGAGCGCTTGTAGAATAGCGTGCCCCGTGGGCGGGTACTGTGTTGTCTGTGCTTCATGTGTTGATGGCTTTCTTCTTTTTTACATCCTCTCCATCCAGACTTTGTACAACCTAGGTACAAGAAACACAAACCATTGATTGAGCTCCTGCAGCCTCTCAGTCCTTCCCTGCATCAGATCTGAGGCATGAACTGAGATCAGGCTGGCCTCTGAGGGTGAGGTCAGGCTGGACCCTGAAGCTGTAAGCTTTCTGGGGAAGGAGACTAACACATTAGCAGTGTCTCTGCCTCTCTCCATCTTGCTCCACGCTGACTTCCACCCACTCTCTCTGAAGTGATTCTCACTTGACCTCTGTTCAATTTTTGAAACAAATAAATACTAATGGGCCTGGATAATTAATGAGACAAATAAGGAGAAACAAAACCAGTTAAGCTTGCTGTGCCTCAAGGAGACATGTGGAAATTTTCCATAGGTCCAAAGCAGGATATGTCATCGTTCACGGAGCCTCGCGAAGGCCACCTACTTAGCAGGAAGAAAATGAGTGGGCAGGAAAGAAAGATTAGCACTGACCTTTGTCTTTGCTCCCACTCTGCTTCCTAAGCAAGCCGAGAAGTTGCCCTTGAAGGGGGGAGGGCAGCTTTTGTCTAGTACAGCGCGTTAGAGATGCTGGACTGTATTCAAATCAACAGTCCTGAAGGCCGCCGTGGAAATCTCAACGCCCCCTTACCCCATCTCTCCACAGCTAATTAGATTCTTCTCAAGTCAACAGCTATTTCTTCATTAGTCACGATTTGAGTGGTGCTCATTGAGGCTCTCCTCCTCAAGACTTTGCAAACATTAATTTGACAGGCTCTTCAACTGTGTATGTGTGTGGGGTGTGTGTGTGTGTCAAGACGTTTCCAAAGATTTACTTTATTTTGATTCATAAGCATACGCAGGAGTGTGTTGAACGTGAGTGCAGGGGTCTGCAAAGGGTAGAGGAGAGTGTCGGATACCCTGGGGTTGGAGGTACGGATGGTTGCGACCTAAGGATCTAACATGTGCTAGGGAACAGGCTGGGGTCCTCTGAGATAACCGCGCATGCGCTTGACCACTGAGCTTTCTCTCCAGCCCGACACTGCTGGGGAGTGAGGAAGGAAATCCTTAGCTCAAGCTACTTCCTGATATTAGGCAAACTGGAAATGGGTTTTGCAAACACAGTAGACGTTGGGGTCCTTACAAAACGTATGCCTAGCTGTCAGGGGACAGAGGCCAGCCTGGTCTACATAGAGAGTCGCAGGCTGTCTTGAGAGAGAAAAGTGGGATCAGTGTGCGGCTGGAGAGATGGCTAGATGATTTGAGGAGTGCTTTGTGTTATCTCAGTGGACTGGAGGACAGTTCTCAGCATCACCGTCAGGCAGCTGTGAGTTTCCTCTGACTAACTCCAGAGGCTGCAGCGCCCTCCTCTGGCTTCCAAAGGCACCTACATTTATATAAAAAGTAAAAATAAAATAAAATAAAATAAAATAAAATAAAATAAAAATGTTCTTAAAGATTAATGCCCACGGAATCTTTCTCCTAGATAAGATTCCGCTCCCCCCACCCCCGGGATTCTAGCACCTTCTCAGCAGTCCAACACAATGAACCCAAACTCAGCACCCAGAGGGAAAAGCCTTCACCAGAATTGCTCCAAATCAGTAAAACAAAGAGGACGTGTTTCTTGGCGACTAGAGGCAATGTTGAGAATTCTTGGGAGAGATGGGCTTCAGTGTTTTAAACAACACCAAGGCTGTATACACAGTGTGTAAATCTGAGATAAGGAAGGGCCTGCTAGCAAAATGCAAGGTGTTCCTTTGTGACCCAGACTTCACTGTCAGGGAGGCTGCGCCCCCTTTTGTCTTAAATCATAAATTGTTAGTTAAATAAAGCTGATATTTCAAAGCTTATGATCAAAGGGAAGCTATACCTATTTTCTTTTATTGAAAATAGGGTTTTTTCATCCAGTATATTCTGATTGTGGTTCCATGTCACGTCACCCCCTTAGCCCCCAACACTCACCCCCTACCAGTTCCTCTGATATCCTCTTTGACTCAAGAAGAAGAAAAAGAAGAAGAAGAAGAAGAAGAAGGAGAAGGAGAAGGAAGAAGAAGAAGAAGAAGAAGAAGAAGAAGAAGAAGAAGAAGAAGAAGAAGAAGAAGAAGAAGAAGAAGAAGAAAAGATAAAATAGAAGCATACAGATCAAGGTAAAACGAAAGACACAAAAAGAAGAAAAAGAACCAGAGGAAAAAAGCAGGAGTGAGGGAGTAGGCTGTGGTAAAGAGGCCAGTTTTTGTGACTTCTGAAAGAGCCTGTGTGATCCTCCTGAAAGCCTCTGCCTCCCCTCCCCTCCCATTCCTACCCCCACCCCCACCCCCACCCCTCGCCCTAACCCCCAGCTGCAGAGGCCTGGAATGTGCTGCCGAAGGAAGTCTGTGTTTGTTAGTGAGAGTTCAGCCTGCAGCCAGTGAAAGTGAGTAGGGCAAGCCTTGAAGTCCTGCGGAAGTCAACCTTCTCCCCCCCCTCCCCCCCCCAAGAGATTTAGCATAATCCCCTGCAGTTCTCCACCCCGGGAGATCGTCTAAAGCCGGTGACTCACTGTTTTGATTGCTCGAAGGGTACTCTTCGCTTTTTACTTGGTTTCCTCCTCTTGCAGCCAAGTTTCAGATTCAAATCCTTTTGCGGGGAGGGGTGGGAAAACAGAGACTAAGAAGACGCGCACCCCCCCACCTCCCCCCCACACACACACAGCCGCCCCTTCCACTGGTGTGCTTGGCTCGTGGTGACAGTAACCAGAAGCATTTGTTAGTAACCAAATTTAGGGACAGAAGAAGACAACCAGCGAAACAGTAGCTGGAGTTTGGGAATTTTCTCCCATTTACAATTACTCTTTTTTCTTCTCCTTATTGACAGAATAGTGTTTTCATGCAAACCAGACAGAGTCCAAATGCCAAATGATCAGGGCTACCTCTCCCAGCGTAAAAGGTCAGCACACAGCAGGCTGTATTATGTGGCTGTTCTTAGGTCATAGACCCATTTATGTTCATACAACCCGTTTTCTGCTTTGTTTTTCTTTGAGAGGAGCCTAGGAATGAGGATGTAGTTAAATTTATCCCGGTCTTCAGAAGCAGTCTCCTACGGTCTTCCTGTAAGGGAGAGTATACCAACTGGCTATTCAATACTAACCAAATTGTCAGCCCTGAAAACACATGTACAGGTAACAGTACACAGACCGGAGAGGTTGCATTTAGGAATCTGTATGCATACACGTGTGTGTGTGTGTGTGTGTGTGTGTGTGTGTGTGTGTGTTGTAACAACAATCAACAAAAAAAGAGTCTCTACATTTGAAAGAGCACAGAAAGGTATACGGGAGGGTTTGGAAGAAGGAAAGGGGGAAATGAAGTAATTATATCATAATCTCAAAAATTAAAAAAAAATTATATTTTTAGGAACTAGGATTCCACAGAATCGGTTTCTTGTAGGCTTGCTACACGGCAATGAGAGTATGGGGGAATATCTTGTGATGTCAAAAAGGAAGTGTGTGAGCAAAGAAATCTGTTATCCAGTTGATATTGGCCTACCCATGTCAATTTCTTAGTTTTGATGAAATTCCGTGGCTATATGAGATGTTGGAATTCGTGAATCCTGGTGAAACGTAGATGGGACTCTGACCTTGTTCCTACAAATCTTTTTCAAGTCTAGAGTAGTCTCAAGTGAGTCACTGTAGGTTGATATTTTGTTATCTCTCTACACTTTTCAACATAAGGAAATAAATGACTACACATCACCCAGGTCAGTGTCAAGGTCCCCACATCCAGTGGCACTTGGCATCTATTTATCCATCCAACAGTCTCTCAACACTCGGGAGATCCGTTGCTCTGTCAGCCTCTGGGATTGCACAGCTCACAAGTTAGGCAGATCCTCGCAAGGCTATCTGTACCAGGATGAGGGAGGTGCATGGGCTTATGAAAACACAGAAGTTAAGGAAGGCTCGGAGGACCAGATAGAGACCACCCAGCAGCAAATGCCTATGCATTAACCAAGAGGGGGAAGTGACTGGAGAGAGAGGGGAGGTGGGGGCAGAATGTATCTGAGGCACAGGAAACAGTGTAACACAGATGTGTGTGTGTGTGTGTGTGTGTGTGTGTGTGTGTGTGTGAGGGGGGGGGATGGGGATGGGAAAGTGAAGCAGAGGAGTTCAGGGTAAGGAGCTCAGTGGGAGCGCAGATGAAGCTGGAAAGATAAGCCGTGTCCAGATGACACCAAGGAGTCCTCGGTGGTTTAACTGGAGTGTGATGGCGATCTAATGAAGAGCCTGAGTCCCTGAACCAGGAGTCTCCAGAGATGGCACTTGCTACAGAAGAGGCTACCTCACAGAGCTGAGGGGTGGAAGCAGAAAAGCTCCCCCTAGACACTCTAGCAGACTGCTGAGCTCCAGGTTCAGTGGGGGACCCCCACTGTAAAACAGCAAGTTAGAAAAGCAACCGAGAAGACACCTGATTTAACCTCTGGCCCGTGAGGTCAGACACATAAGTGTGCATGCACATATACTCCTAGGCACAACATGAACACACACACACACACACACAGCTTGAATTAAGAAGTTTAAGAAAATTATGTTTAAACCAAAAACCTCTGACTTTTCTAGGAGAGAAATAGATTATGTGGGGCAGAAAAAGAGGAAGCCAAGGAGTTGCAACAGTCTTGGCACCCTGATAAGGATCTGAAACTAAGGGACACAGATTGGAGGAGCTTTGGGAAAACAGATAATGGAGCCAGTGTATGATATTCGGAGTGACACGAAGGGATGTGTCTATGGAGATTTAATGTTTAGAACACATCTAGTCTCCACATCTAGAATCTGAAAGTCGTTTAATCTATACGTACACTCAAGCCTTGCAGGTGGCAGTAGCCTGTGACTGTTGGGTGGCTTTCTGGAGAGCCATATGAGTGTATGTTGGTGTGTCAGACATACCTTAAGTTAGCCCCTCCTCAGTCATGTCCTCTGTCTCTGAGTTCAAGCAGAATCTGTAATTTGCTTCCAACCAGTAGAAAATGACAGGCCAGTTGAGTGGCACTTGTATAATTAAGTTACACTATATAAAGCTCTGTCTTAGCTGACTGTGTGGCAAAGACCTTTCCTTCCATCTTTGAAGTTTCTGCTGTATTTAAAGGGGACTTGTATGGCAAGGGATTATGGGTAAACTCTTAGCTTTACAAGTGACCACGGGTGACCACCACTATGAAACGGTAAACCTGCAAAATCACACTGAGGCCATGAGTTCCGCCAACCATGTGAAGACATTTGGAAGCAAATCGTGCCCAAGCCAAGTTGTCACTGAGATGACCCTGTCCTGCGGATGCTTAGGTTGCTCAGAGCCATGGACCTGCAGAAACCCAGATGCTGGATCTGGTAGTGTGAACCTGGAGTCCCAGCACCTGGTAGGTGGAAGCAGGAGGATCGGGAGCTCAGGGACAGCCTTGGCTACACAGTGCAGTCAGTCGAGATTAGCCCAGGCTACACCAAAGAAAACCAGAAACACTGAGGTAACAGTGTGTTGTTCTAAGTGACCGAGTTGGTGACAGTTTGTTATGCGGCCACAGAAAGGAACATTCTTGAGCATTCCTTCTCCCTCTTCTGTGTGCCTCATCTCTCTCTCTCTTTGAACCACCAGAGTCTTAACCTGACAGCTCTTCCCTTTGGCTTCCACTAACCTTTACCTAGTCTGGATGTTCCAAATATGGAAATCTCACATTGGCTTTGCTTATCAGCCCTGGCTGATTTACAGATTGAGAGGCATCGTTACCACTGGGTGGTAACCCCAGAATGGTGGACATTGGCTCCTAGGTGTGAGAATACCTCAGTGTTTTCTTGCTGCCTAAACCCTGCCAGCCTATCATAGTCCCACACTGGCCTTGCGTCTTCTCCCCTGTGCTTCGCCAGTGGCCCCTGTGGACCTGCGGTGCCTTCAGGTTTTGTGTAAACCATCATCATCCCTTAGGTTTATGCTTTGTGAACCCCTCTCCGATCTCTAGCAAAACCTCTGATCCCCCCCTGTTCTCCTGCTACTGAGAAGGATGCTCGAACTTAAACTCACACTAGGAAATGGATAGGAACATTTAAAGACAGCATGTTTGGGAATCTACAAAGTCTAAGAATTCATACATGCATCTCTCGTGAACCTCCCTGGTATCAAGGTCAAGCTTTTGGCTGACGTCGGTGATAACCAGAAGGTATTCACTTTGGGGCTTTTCCACAAATTGATGAGGACAGACGTACCAAGAAACTGCTTTGGCTTTCAAAACAAAACAAAACAGAACAGAACACAACTATTTTTGGCCCTTACTTTCAGCGAAGGCCATGTGAATCTGTCCCCGAGAGGACCCTTTTCTAATCCTTCAGCCATGAAATAATTTATCCAACTAATGCTTAATTGTCACTTGCTCTAAGCCAGTCTCTGCATGGGGCTCTGGGGATATAGCAATGAACAAGCTGGTTGAACTCAGTGGGATTTGTCTTGTAAAATGGAGATCTATATTGCAGAAAGTTAACAGCTACAGCACATAGTGTTTCAGAAGGGATGCCTGTAATAAGCAAAATAAAGGGATGTGGACGTTTACAAGTTTGGATGGAGTGGTCAGAAAATATTTCAGTGGCAACAGTGCCCTTAATTGCAATGTCTGAAGAGCGCCAGGGAATAGATGATTAATAGTTTCCACATGCAAAGGAAATTCCAAGTATAGAGGTCCTGTATCTGCAAAGGGAATTGTCAGCTGTGGGCACCAGAGTGGAACAGAGACAAGGGAAGAGGTGGGAGGGAGACTCTTTAGACAATGCAGATCTATAGATTGCAGGGCAGCTCTTCCTAGAACAGGATGTAAGGCCATGGATATATGTTAGGAGGAGGGTGAGTGAACTGGCTTGCATCTGATAGTACTCCTGTAACTTCTAAATGTACATTGTGTTTGCAGGGGTGAGCTTGAAGACAAAGGTAAAAACCAAACACCTTCTAGGAGGCTCCAGCCATCATATGCAATAAACTCAGAACAGCTCATCACCACAGAAGGTCCTGATGGAATTCTGAGCAGGAGGGACTACATGGGAGTATCTGCTCTTTTCGAATGATAGTCTCTTTCTCCTTTCTCTGTGAGGACATGGAGGCCTGGAATATTCTCATTGCTACTATCAGTGGAGTAAAGAAAGTGACGAGAGGGTCAGCAGATCTCTCCTTTTGCTCAAGAAGGATGCTCCTATAACTTTAGCTGGAAATGCCCATTAAAGGAAGCAGAAATATACAGAAATACAGCTTTCATTTGCCTGTAACACAAGCATGCAATGTGTTAACCCATTCAAGGTCAACATTACTGTCCTGTCTATATTAACACGATAGTGTAAGCTGTATCTCCACCTGTGCGTCCAGCTCTTGCTCAAAGATAAAGGAAGTGCTCAGGGACCAGTTCCCAAAAGTCATCCCCTTTCAGGGATATACTTTATACTGCCTGTCTCTTGGCATATCTGCATGCCTGGTCGATTGAAGGAAAGTCGACATTAGAAAGCAGTATGTTTTTGTGTAATTCCATGGATACAGCTGTAGAGACCCTATGACTGTCTCCAAGTACCAGTGGTTACCAAAGCTTGGATCTCTGGCCAAGTGCTTTTCTCATTTTCCTAAAAACCTCATGTAATAGAACATACATATCTCTAAAGCCATAAAATATTGGTGGAAATATGGTAGATGCAAGGGGAAGTTAAATTCTGAATTGGACCACTAACTAAACTTGTGACCTTAGTGAAGGACCAGATCCATCTACTTGGCTATTTACTGCCCATCTTTCAGATACTTCCTGATGTGTTTATAAAAAGATAAGGAGATATAAGATATGTTCTATGGGGTGTGGTGAGGTATGGTAGAAGGGGTTAACTCAGTGGACCCATGCCAAGGCATCTTGTCACCCTGAGGGACCAGCCACATGACGGTAAAGTATAGAATAGAGTTTATTCAGGGCATGGGGAGGAGTTAAGAGGGTAGGAGAGGCTGAGAAAGGCAGATAGAAGGAGAGAGTAGAGAAGTAGAGGCCGGCCATGACCACGTGGAGAGAGGGGGCGAAGGGAATGGGGAAAGAGGGGGAGCAAGGGGCCAAGAGGCAAGAAAGCAAGAGCGTAAGAGGAGGGGGCCAGCAGCCCATTTTATAGTAGACCAGGCTTACCTGGCTGTTGTCAAGTAACTGTGGGGTGGAGCTTAGACAGAATGCTAACACTTCCTGTTTAGGGACCCAGTCCAGTTCTGCTCTGGTACTGGATAACCAGAGCACGGTGATCTCCGTTCTTATTCTCCAGGCCCTCATTAAGCTGCTATTTATGTATTTTGTGACAGTGCAGAGATCACTATGCAGTCTTATAAAACCATACATAAGATTCACTTCTGTGGAATTCACTTCATACAACTCAATAAAAAGCACCAGTGTATCCAGTTTTCCAGTAGAAGACAGTCAAATGGTCAAGAAAGAGCAGTGAATATTCATTAGCCTCATTTGCATATGCGCTGGAATCGGGAATTCAAGTTTAAAGTGGGGGCAGCTTAGCAATAGCGTTTTGACTTTGGACCTGGCAAACCTGCTGGCTTCCAGTGCAGTGCCACTTGGTCTGTGCTGGCTGTAGTTGTGTGGGTGTAGCCAGCATCTGCTTTAGTTTGGGACTACATTTACTTGAGGGCACATCTTAAGCTTTACTCTCCCCCAAGAAGAGTGTCTTTTACCTACTGTTCAGTATTGTGCCTGATCTTATTTGTTGTCTCGAGAGCTGGCTCCACCACCTCTCAAAGGTCAGTTTTTAATAGTCTATTTTTACCTCTCCTCTCTTCAAAAAGTGTTGTCCATCCCAGCTCCCAAGTTGGCCTCAGATGGTGGAAAAGCTCCCCAGGGTTGAGACTGGATTAGTGAGAGCTGACCCAGACAGTCTAACTATCTCTGTGGGGATCTTAATTGAAACCAATCTCTCTCTCCATGCTAATGTTTTCCTAATAGGAAGAAAAGGAGGATGCCAGAGCCAGTGTCCAACCCCACGTCCATTTTCTGCTCAGCGGTGAAGTTAACAGGAGCCTTTCCTGAGTATTATATACTGGCTGGGAATCTTTAGACTGTCCCCAGGGCCATCCACTTGTCTCAGCTGCTCCATTAATCTCTGGGAAATCCCCAGCGCTGCAACTGTCACTGTGTAATTAAATGCTTTGTTATTTTCTACATGGCCCTGTACTTTGGCAGCATATTTTTATTAAGAGCGGGGCCTGTTATTTGTCATTTGCCCCATATGGCTGTGCAGTAACTGCTTCAGGATATCTCTGCTGTGCTCATTTCTTCTGAACTAAGCAGTTCTCTTCTCTCTTTCCTTCTGCTTTTGCTCTTTCTTCTATTCATTTATACATGCACACACATACATACAGACATACACACATAAACACACACAGAGATAGACACACACATACACACACACACAGACATACTGACACACACATACAGGCACACGTACAGACATACACAGACACATACACAGAAATACAGTTTGTACAAGCACACATACACACATACAGACACACACAGAGACACACACACATGTTTTGTTTTTTTTGTTTGTTTTGTTTTGTTTTGTTTTGTTTGATGGGATGCCATTCTGTGTAGCCCCTGCTGACCTAGAACTCATTCTGTAAACCAGGCTGGCTTTGAACTCAGAGATCTGCCTGCCTCTGCCTTTTGAGTGCTGGCTTCAAGGTGTGTACACACCTTTACTGTACACGATACTGAGTGTCATAAGGATGTGCACAATACAGTCTATGATGTACTTGGACCGTGCCTTTTCTTTTTATATTTTCTTGCTCATCTTTCTTACTCAGAGCCAGATCCCCTAACGCATTAGGTCAGCATCAACTGGTTTCTTCTTGTTTTTCCTTCTAATCTCCTCTGAGAAGGAAATGAAATTTGAAACATTAGCGTTAAATATGCTGTCATGTGATCATTACCCATAAAGTTAATCTTTAACTTGAGCACATGACCCCCAAATATCCAGATACCAAACTGTAGAAAATTCTGAATAAGGAAAACAAAAAACTATTTAACTTCCTGATGTTGTCATTGTCTTAGTAATTTCTTAACCATCGTAACAAAGGCCATATATCCCTATAGTGAGAAAAGAGTTTAAAGCCAGTATTTTTACCTGGAAGAAAATTTTCTCCTGTGGCCTTCAGTCACTACTTAAAGACAGTGCAGCTGCTTCCAGGAAGCTCCTCGGCAGACTTTTGTCACACAATGCCTTTCTTGCTTTGGTGGGAGGTGTGGGTGCCTAGAAGCAAATGGCCTACTCTGAATTAAAGACAGGCTCCTCTCTACTCCCCACAGAGAAGCTTTCCCACCTATATTGTCCATTGATCCTCAAGCTTTGAGGGGACTTTGCAATTATGTTGGAACCACACCCCAGGCTGCTGTGAGGGGTGAGACTGGGAACCTGAGTGGGGATGACACAGTCACAACAAAGGAGGTATTCATGGGCGAGAAACCCCCGCTGCTGTTACAAGCCATCACATAGCCAGCCATTGGATTTGTTATCTGTCTAGAAATCTTATTTTCTTAAAGGGAGATGGCATCAAGGAACAGAAATGCTCATTCTCTGGGGTCTGATCTCAGCAAAATGTGACCCTGATGCCTCCAGGATCTCAGTTCTTTCATTAAAAAAAAAAAAAAATCAAAGCAATGCCACTCATTCCATATGTTTGTCATCGAGTTTAATGGGGTCAGAGTGAAGCTCTTCCTAATGAGTCAACATGTAGGCGTGATGCTTAGGGTGTTGTCTAGAACCCCCAAAGCTCTCCCCTCTCTCTGCCCGTCAGGGCCCACAGGTCGCACAGGTGCGCCTGGGTTCATGTTCTCCTCTGTACTTTCATGGTTTTTCATGGTTCTCCTAGCTATGGCCTCTCTTCCTTTGACAGATTGGTTGGTAAGAGTGATTTCTATCCAGTGGCTTTCATCTTGCGTTCTAGAACAATTGAGGCACAATAAAAGGAACCAAGTAGACAGTCAAATAATCCTTCTAGTGAATTAACTAACGAGAGTTATCCTGCTCTGACAGTGTGTCTATGTGAGAGACTAGCAGGTGTCAGAAAGGGAAGATGCTGGAAACCAGTTTTGAAAAGGCAGAGATTGGGAAGATGGGAAGGAGGGAATGAAGGAAGAAAGGAAAGGAGGAAGGGAGGCAGAGAGGGAGGGAGGAAGAGAGGGAAGAAGGGAAAAACAGTGAAGAAAGAGAATGGTCTCTCCAGTGCTCGTAATCTCTGATGGAAAGGCTGTTGTTTATGTCCCAAGGGCACACAATTTAGGTCACCTCACCAAGGAGCTTCCTCACTCTGACTGCCCACTCACTCATGGAAGAATCAACTGAAAGTGGAACCCAGCATCTTATAGCATCCCCTAGATCTGGGCTCCGCACTTATTGATAGTGTCCTAGGGATTCAGTTGTGAGCCAGGGTGGGGACCCATTGCTGAGATTAGTGCCTGTTTTGGGTTCTTGCCCACAGGAGCTAAACGTCTGCTTGTAAGTCTATACCTGACCCTTACATTCATTCCCCAACCCCCTCGTCACTCCTGAGAATAAGAAGAAATCACAGGATTTCCCCAAATCCTGAATTAATCATACCTACAAGTCTTCAGAACAGACAAGAACAACTAACTTCTTCAGGGAATGAGCCTTTGTTATCACTATTTGTGCTGTAAACCAGTCTTCCCTGTCAAACTAACACACTAATAAGTTCTTACTGTTCTTAGAAAGTCCCAATACTGTGGGACAGAAAATGGTGCTGCATCCTGTGGAAACAGAGCTGCGAATTGGCTGTTTCTGCCAAGTGACCATTGAGATGTCTTATTACCATGGCCAGAGAAAAGAGATGGCCTATGACTCTTCCAAGCAGAGAGTGGCTATTTGATATTCTCCCAACCATTGTTGTCAAATTAGTTGTTGATCTCAACGTAGAACTGTACAATACTCACATAATGGGCGCGAGAATCCACGTGGATCGGGGTAGCCTTCTTTCCTAAATACGAAGGGGCTCATGGTGGATGGTGAGGTGAGGAAAGGGGGAAGACAAGATTCGTGTTAATTTCACCCCTCAGTCCTATCTTGGAAGCTAAGGGATTCGGATGGTATCAGTCACTCCTCTCATCGCTGTCTCAGACACGGACTCATGGATTGGAGGAATCTAGTCATGTCAGAGAATACTGACATGAGTGGCTCAGTAGCTTCAAAAGTGTGTGGCTTCTACCAGAAATCAGAGTAAGGACTGGAAACAGAGCCAGACTATACACCTGAAGTCCTGAATCCCTCTCCCCAGCCCCGAGAGAATCTCTTCCTCCAGATAAGTCTCAGTTCTCAAACATATGGGCCCATGGGCAGCGCTTTACGTCAAAACTACCACACCACCTCTCACCCAAACTTCAGAGCTTATGGATTCGGGTTGAGACAAGAAGCAGTAGATTTGCTGATTGCTTCTGGAACCCCATACATGGAAATTTCCAGAAGCTAACCTTTCGGCAGTGTTCCTCAGTGGGTGGAAAGAGTGCTTCTTATAGACTGGCACTCATGATTATTAAGGCGTGGATGACTGTTCGTGGCTCAGGAGTGCACTCCCTCAGGGAAACAGTTCACCTCTTCCCTTTAAGGACCTTTAACTTGGTGCTGTGAACGGTGTGCCCCTAATACCCATGCACTGCAGAACAAAGTACCATGTGTATTCCATTTTATTAATCCATGAAAAGCTACCCCAAGTTTAGTGATAGCTTATCTCAGATCTCTACAGGCCAGGAGTCTATGCTCAGCCTTGATATATGTAGGTACTTGCTAAGATCAGCTACTGTTTGCCCTTCTTAAGAAACTTAAGTAAGAAAAAAAAAATCTAGAGCTCAATTGTGGTTTAAATATTTATTTATTTTTATTTGTATATGTATGGGCCCAGCACACCTTTAAATAAGAAAAGTCCCCAAGGTTAAATCCTCCTGTAACTCAGTGATGCGCTGTTTGAGTTACAGTTTATCTGGAAACAACACTTTGTGATTTGTTTCCTCTGGAGTGTGAACTCCTACAGGCAGGGCCAACCTCTCGCTGAGACTCCCAGGGCTGGATGACATAGACTGGAAAGCAATCAAGCAAATGGAGTTATCATAGTTGCCATAAACCTTGCCTCTCCCTCTGAAAAACATAAAAGAGATATGCGGAGCAGTGTGGAGAGATGATGGCGTCTTAGACTATGCTAGTCTTAGGCTAGCCACGAGCAGGTCACAGACTCTCTCCCAGCCCACATTGTCTTCTGGGGAATTTATTTGAGGTAGGAATATTCACAAGCAATGGTTTAGGGTTGCCTCTCATTTACAAAGAAATTATATCGTTTCTATTCTGTATTCTAGTTGTTGAAGCATGGGAGAAATTGGGTCTACTTTGTGTCTATTCTGGAAATTGTAGCAATTTTCTCAAGAGCTAAGTGTCTTGGGCTAACAAAGCATCATAGGTAGTGACTGGGGGAGCTGGGGAGAGGTGGGCAGGAAGAGGCTGTGACTTTGATGTCAGGGAAGGAAATCAGAAGTGGGAGAGAGATGTGGAGGTAATTTATGCCATGCTTAGTATGTGCTTGACAAATGACTGGGGTGGTTTGCTGTTCATTTCCTTCAGAGCACTATAGTAGGCTATTTTGAAAATAGAGTTACTGTAAAATGGAATGTCCTTTTCTTTGCCTGTTCCCATTCTGATGACATGTTACATTAAGCCATCTAAAGACTCTTAAGTACTTCAGACAGGTTCTGAAAGAGCCCCCAAGGGCCAAGTAAAAGTAAAAGGGAAATCACGTTGTCACCAACAAACAGACTCTGCCATATGCATCTTTCATAATTCATCTCCCACTGCCTGGAGAACACACACGCCCTCCGTCAGTATAATTTGCTACCATTGGATGCTGTTAGATTCACCATTTCAAATACACTGTGTTCCTGAGTTTCTAGCTTGTAATAATGATCAAGGTTTCTACATTCTTGATAAATGAGGCCCATGGTGATGGAATAATCTGCACTGGGAAGCTCTGCAGGGTTAAAAAATCTGATATTCTGGTTTGAAGCATAATCTTTAATGTTTCTTTATTGGGTATAATTCCCTTTTTTCTTTTAAATCAGCTTTGTTAGAAAAGCATCACTTACTGCAGAAGCAAGACCATCTTCCACGCTCAATCTTAGTGTTACACGCAAAGAAACATCTTCCCTTCTTGTCAGTACTAGGTGCGCTCAGAATTGCGGCCTGTCTCTCCTGTACTAACATTGTGTGCCCGTTATAAAAATAAGGACTGGAGATGTGGTTGAGTTGGCAGAGTGCTTGCCTGGCATGCGGGAAGCCTTGAGTTCAAGACCCAGCACAACATGAGACCAAGTACCTGGGTGTAATCTGTAACCCCAGCCCAGGGGAAGTTCTGGCAAGGGGGCCAGTCAGAAGGCCAGGGTATCCTCAGCTACACAGAGAGCTCAAGACCACCTTGGGACACATGACAGCCTGCCTCAACCTCCACCCTCAAAAAAAGATGGATAGATAGGTAGATAGATAGATAGATAGATAGATAGATAGATAGATAGATAGATAGATAGATAGATAGATGATAGAGATGGATAAGATGGGGATATTTCAAAAAGATGGTATTAAAAATTTCAAAAAGATGGTATTAAAATCAGTGCACACAAATTTGATCAGTTCTTCTTGTATCCCTTTGGAGACTTGTAATGAGGATGAGGAAACAGATCCAAGGACACGAAGGGATTTTTCTTCCCCCCTTCTCCAATTGTGTTCCCTGTTGCCTTCTAATTTGACGTGCGTGTTGCTGGTTGCAAGAGTAACCGGGTGGTTTTTTTTGTGAATTCACATCACACGTTGCCCTTTTTGAAATGCTACAGAAATATCCAGTGTTTGCTTGCCAGTCCCTCCTTCTACTCTGCATAGACAGCAAAGAGATGCGTGGCTCTGATAAGGCTAGGCATTCGTCCCAGCTGAGTTCACGGCAGGTTAGGATGAGTCGGAATGCCCCTCTGCTTTCCAGAGCCTGGTGTCTTTCCTGATCTGAGATACACTAAAATTGTTTCTCTAAAATAACAGGAGCTATGCTAATAGATTCTGGTTTCCTGACATTTCAGAATACAGATTGTAAAATAAACATGCTGTAGGCAGAAAACTTTACATACCATCAGGAAAAAATATTCTAACCCGGAAATTTAGATTGAGTGCCATATTTCATATCCCACTGATTTGTTTTTTCTTTTTGATGAAAATTGAGATGTCTATTTTTGGGTGCCAAAGAAAGACTTTTTGTATACATATGTATATGTGTACCTGTATGTGCATGGAATGATAATACTAGTTTTAAAGTTAGCTTGATTTTACATCTATAATTTTTAAACTTCTAAACTAACTTGAGAAGTCACATTTAATATTCTTTAATACTCTGGTATGTGGTAGATCTTGATCCACTTAAGTTCTCCTCCTAAACTCAGTGTAGACTTGAGATTCTAATGATACCAGGCACAGAAGGCATTCTCTGGACCATGAAAGCTGACGTGATAATGGGTTCTTTTCTGTGACATCTTAAAGACTTATCAGAGTTCAGGCCTTAAATTCACCTTCTCTCCCATCCCACCTTTTCATAAGGTTTGGGATGGAATGTCACACTAACACTTCCTTAATGTGATAAATGTCAGTTAGGTGTTTTCTGGAGGACTCAGCCTGTTGTCACAGATGCAGTTGATGTGCCTTCTGCCACTCTGAAAGCGACATGAATATGGAGAAGCCAGATGCTTTGCAATCTAGAAGTTTACAGTTGAAATAGGAATTTTCTTCTCTCTCCTAGAATTCTTGCTCCGTTTGGTGGTTTTAAATGAAGATAGAAAAATAAATAAAGACATTTGTCTCATGATGCTGGGTATGAATCCAAACTCAATTGTCTGACCCTTGGAACCATTGTTTGCCTGCTGCTGTCCCCAGGTCCGTTTATGATTAAGGCTTAAGAAGAAGTTATTTAGAAAGGATAAAGAATTCTGTTAGCAGAAACTCAAGAGATCCAAAGAGTTACATTATTTTTCGTTGTGTATATGGTTGGACATGTTTAGGTAAGGGTAGGTGTGTGCCCATGGAGGCCAGAAGAGGAAGTGCGAGCCCTTGGAGCTGATAGGAGTGGTTTTAAAGTGCATGATGTAGGTGTGGGAGCCAAACTTGAGTCTCCTGCAAGAAAGAGCAGCAAGTGCCCTTAAGCGTTGATGGTCCTGATGATCCCGGACGATCCTTTTCAAACACTTCTCGGACTGTTTTCTGTTGCTGTGATAAAATACCGGAGACTGGGTAAATTATAACCAAGTTAGGTTATTTGGCCAATGGTTTTGTTTCTGAAAGGATGGTGCTGGCTTCAAGCATAGACATTCTTGTTATGTCATAGCCTTGTAACAGACCAAGTGAGTTGGAAAGAAATAGAAGAAAACATATGTCTGAACTCTCGTTATAACTAACATCCTCCTTCATAACGGCAGAATTCTTTCAATTTCAGTGAAGCATCAGCAGTCTCTTACAGATCTCCCATCTCGATACCCTTACAATTAAGTTAAATTTCAGCACGCATTTTAGAAGGCCCATTCAAGTCATATCAAAATTTAATCTGTTTCAGGGTTTTTGTTTTTTTTTTTAAAGTAAAGTCCCCTCTGGGACTGAATGGTGCCAGGGACTGTACTTTAATTCTTCAAGGCACGAGAAGCAGAAAGTGAATTTGCAGAGGGCTCCTGATGGCGTTCACTGTGACATTCTCTAGTTACCTCTGTAAATAGCAAGGCCGTGAAGTCATATGTGATGGTGACCTCAGAGGACAATGCTACCTGGCAGTAATGTGACTTCACAACTTGCCTTCCTTCTCCTTGTTACTGTCAACTTACACAGCACCCGTGCTGTCCAGTTACTTCCTTTGGTCCTACATGGGTGGAGAATAGATTTGCACATGGCTAATAATGAAGCTTCACACTGATCGCTGAATTCTTAGAATGTCCAAGAATAGCTCTGATACACTTAGGTATATTCCTTAGCAATCATCACAGTCTGTGAGAGAGTAATATTGACACCTCCACCCGTCCAAATCCCCTGTGACATGTACAGGTAGAGAAACAGAGTTGGGAGAGGTTAGGCATCCTATCCAAGGCTACCCAACTAGTAAGTGACAGGCCAGGACTGTAAACCAAGCATCAGGGACTGCCAGCCTCCCACACTAACTCATCAACAATAACCCATTCTTCCTTAGTCTGCAAAGCACAGCCATCAGCAACCTTGATGGATGAGACTTCCGTGAATACAAACAGGAGAACAAACACAGTCTAGCTTTGCAATCAAATACGGTATTTCATAAAAGCACTCTACCCTTACTACTTCTCTTGTTTGGATTACTAAGGTTTTCTTTCTTCCTTTTTCCTCAGAAGGAAAAAAACAAAATCAAAACACACACACACACACACAAAAAAAACCAAAAACAAGTCTGCTGACTGTAGAGTTCTTGGGTGAAATCCACATGACTTAGCCATCGTCAGACTCCCTGGGGACCTCCACTGTCCTGGGTAGACTGAAGGCTCACCATGGACTTCCATGTTGTTTGCTAGCTCCGAACAAAACTAGAGTCCTGACTGTAGAAGGTGAGGCAAAAGCATGGCCTTAAGAGCTATTGATGTCTGTGTTTGGTTTCTTGCTAGCTAAGGAAGTTTCAGCACCGGGGATGGGGGAACGGATCGGAAAACAACTGAGTACTTGTCTTCAAAAGACCCACGGCTATTAATCATCTGTGTGTGCTTGCAAGAACTGAGATGGAGAGCATGTGAAATAGCTTAACGGCTAGAAGCAACCTGGCCTGGGGTCTTTCTCTGCTTTGGAGAAAGAACTTTAGAGAGTCTGCTTTCCACTCATGAGCAGAGAGCTCCAAGGGTCCTGTCCCAGACACATCAAAACCAGGAGAAACTCCATGGCAGGGGAGCTGGGAGGCAAGCTGACAGATGAGCCACAGGGTTCTGGTGCTGCTATTGTTTTGTTTCTTAATCATTTAGTCATGTAAGGGATATGTAATAGCCCTGCTTGTTCCTAGCAAGGAGGTAGGGGAGTGGGGGTGGGGGAAGGGGAGAGGGAGACAGGGCAGGGAGGGTCCCATTTGTTGATTTCAGCCAGTGCAACTTCTGTCTCGGGGCCAGGGAAACCAGTCAGAGGGTCCCATGGATGATTTATTAGGTCTGTCTCATGAGTGTGGGTGTGTCTTTTGAACATTCTTGGCCGCAGAGCTCAGAGCTACTGCCTGCAGGAAGCTAGGCTCTAGCTGTTGAGCCTGTGAAGAGAAGCCAGGGCCCTTGGCACAACATAGCCACCGCCAATCCCAAGCCCTTGCCACCGAGGGCCTCTGCTACCCTGCCTTAATCCAGGACAGAGGCTTTCTGGGGAAGGCTCCTGGGACAGTAGATGACAGAAGGCATATATATATATACTCCCAGAGTCTCTACTGGCTGTGTCTGGTGGACCCCTTTCATATTGCAAATAAGACACATCTTTCCTTTTGATTTGACAATTGCAGCTTTTATTCATTTCACATATGCGTCTTTTACAGTAAAATCCCAAGGCCTCTGTCTCTAGCAGAGTGGCATTCTGTGTTTGTCTGGGCTCTGCTGCATTGGATTCTGTGACTTTTAGTGTTTAGAAAAAGTTAGAATTTTAGGAAAGATGTCTTTCTTTAGTCTTCTATTGTTTTTTCTATAAAAGATTCGGATGAGTGAATCTCATGCCTCAGCCTGCTCCTTCTCAAACTTCTAAATTCAGTCCCTCTGCCTTTCAGTTGATCTCTATCCTGATCCTGGACCCTGGTGGTCTGGATCCAGGCATGAGATGAGGTCTTATGTTGGGTTCTCCATAAAAAGCTGAGTGGCTCTTCTTCAGCTCCTGGCGCATGGTGGTAAAGCTGTGGTGATATTTAACTCTCACCAAAGCAGCACTCACCACATCTTCGCTGTGTCATTTGCTTTCTCTGTCGATTGGTAACTTTTGCCGGTGACAAGCGGTGAGTCACTGTTGTGGCTTTCGGTGATAGCACCCGAACGAGAAACCCCGCAGGCATTTTCACACGTGTCTCTTAATGTCTCAGTATTTTGGGATGTTACATGGCAGCCAGCAAATGTTTCCTAACAATTTTTTGAGGGGGAAAATGCAGTCTACATATGGAAGATAATATATTCGAGAGAATAAGCCAGAAACTTTAAAAGGTTTTGGTGTAAATTCAGAAAATCTATGTTTTAGTTGGAGCAATTTGAGGGTAAAAGATGACTTTGACCAGCTCCAGACCCTTCACCCTGTCAGCAGTGACTGATGGCTGGGGTTTTAATGCATTTCTGTAACCCAGTTTAGTCAAGTACAAGGGATTAGGACTTTATTGGGCTTTGACCTTTTGGTCTTTTGAACCACTTTTAAGTCATCAAAACATCGTGGCTGATTACATAAGAACTGTCTTTAGAATGCATTGGACAAACTGGAGAGCAATTGTAGAGTTGAACCTGGTCCTCAGATATGGTCCCCACATATCAGTGCTCACAATCATTCTACCCACTTGCCCTGTCCCCAAAGCCTACATCCTCTCTTGTTCCTCCCTGTTCCTAGTATCTAAATAAGACAAATCTAGCCACAGACCTTTGACTGTGGCACAGGGAAGCAATCCCATACTGGGTAACATAGTAGCCAGATGAAAGAGCCACCTACAATATCAACTAACTCTCCCAGAAAGAAGGGATCCGAAGCATCTCTGGAAGGGTCTATCCTAAATACCTGCTTCCCAGAGACTCTAACACAGGACGGCTTTGGGGGTCCTTGTTTCAAAGGGCATTCAGGAAACACGCTCTCCCCTCTCTCCTCCCTTTCTCTTCCCATTTTACTACACAGTGAGCAATTCTACTCTGTCACACTAATGCTACCATTGCTGTGTGACACCCTTACCAAAAAGCGATGGGTCCCACTGGTCATAGACTGAGACCACTAACTCACTGTGTCATAGACTGACACCACTAACTCACTGTGTCATAGACTGACACCACTAACTCACTGTGTCATGGACTGACACCACTAACTCACTGTGTAGTTGAGGATGTCCTTGAACTCCTGATCTTTTGGCTTTCCAACCCTAGAGTGCTGGATTACAAAAAGCATCATATTTCCCTATATTGGTCTGATCTTTTTAAAGATTATTTTTATGTTTAAAATTTATATGTATGTGTATTTGTGTGTGTGTGTGTGTGTGTGTGTGTGTGTGTGTGTGTGTGTGAGAGAGAGAGAGAGAGAGAGAGAGAGAGAGAGAGAGAGAGAGAGACTGTGGTACCCATGGAGGCCAGCACAGGCCATCTGGTTCTTTGGCACTGGAGTTCCAGGCAGTCGTGAGCTGCCTGACATGGGAGCTGGGAATCAAATTCTGGTCCCGTTAGAACAGTGAGCTGGTGACATCTCTGAGTCATCTCTCCAGCCCTGCCTGGGTCTTTAAAGCACAGTATAACTCTAGACATGACGATGATCATTGTAGTGACTGAAAGAATCTTTTCAGATAAACACATTTTTTTTTCACAATCCCAGACACCCCTTTATTGAATCTACACACAGGCTGAGTACTTTATACTCTGCTCTGTGTCCTGGTTGAAACTCTCGGAGGCTTATAGATGTTAACTCTCCTGTTCATACAGTCATTTAATTTATCATTGGGATTTGGTCCTCATAAAATAGCTTTTTTTTTTTCCTACAGTGGGAGAAATTTAGGATTAAATAGTATGTGTGTGTGTATATGTGTGTGTGTGTGTGTGTGTGTGAGAGAGAGAGAGAGAGAGAGACAGAGACAGAGACAGAGACAGAGAGAGACACAGAGACAGAGAGAGACACAGAGACAGAGAGAGACACAGAGACAGAGAGAAAGAGACACAGAGAGATATTCAGTTAGCAAGAGTTGAAATTAAGATTAAGAAATTACAGCTTTAAAATGAAGAAAAGAAAAGGGAGTGTTGTATTGGACTTTTTCCCAGACTGCACATTGATTATTTATGACACTTTATTTTTCACAGTATAAGTAAGTTCCATTCTTCTGTGACCTGGTTTTAATGTCCACACTTCTAGCAGTGACTAAAATAAATAGAAGACAACAGATATAGCAGGAAAATCAGGGGTGTTGTTTTAGTGGGATTGGAGGTAGCATGTCTCAGGAAAATGACGTGAAGTGAGCAAGAGGAATGCGGCGGCCGTCCTCAGAGAAGGCAGAGCCATCTGCCCTCAACACCAACTTCATTGTGTAATGAAGTTCTTATAGGTGCTTATGCCACATAGTGACAGCTGTATGCAGGGGGAGCATCTTTCCCTCTAGAATCTGGGAGGCTGACTTTTTTTTTCGGCCACCGTGGTTGTGTGTCTGCTAGCTTTTAGGGCTACTATGGAGCTGGGGAAAGTCTGATAACACAAAAAACCTCAGATGCTGTAAACAGTTCGTAGTTTGTTTGTTTTAATGAAAAAATACTTCTAAGGTTGTTACAAAACTTTAGTTAATTCTAAAGGTCTTAACTGTCAATTTCAGCCCTAGAGAGAAAGATCGTCCTTCTGCATACAATTATCAGTAAGCCAGTTTTGTAGTCTCTAGAAACACCATTGAAAGGCGGTTGTTGTAGGATATGAGTTATGACCTCAGGAGAAGCCTTATCTACAGGGCCGTCATCAGAAACAACCAACAGTAATTGTTTAACACCACAGACAAATAGGACAACAACTGGGCATGTGTAAGGTCTACAGAGGTTTTGGAAAGCTCTGATATATTTCTGGGCATGTAGTCAGGTACAATCATGTCAAGGCTGTATACATGAAAAGACATGAGAGGACTCCAGTCTTGAACATTCAGCTGGCCTTGAAGCCATGTATAAGTAAGAAATGAAGACAGATTGACTACATGAGCACCGAAGGAATGACCTAACACATGTACATAGAAGCAGACAACTGCCTGACCTGGGTGCAGAGGAGTGCTCTGCAAGAGCAGAGAACACTTTTAACTGCGGAGTCATCTCTTCAACCCAACACCTTTCAGAATCCACAAGACAATCCTAAAATTGATTCAGAAACTCTGTGGGCCCCGGATATCTAAATGTTATTGAAAAACAAAGGAAGAAAACTGGAGAGTCATGTACTCATTCCTAAATATTGTACAAAAACACAGTAATAAAGACAATATAGTACTCATATATGGGGACTCATATAGGGACTGATGTATAGCTCAGTGGAACAGAATGGCTCAGAAACAACCACCTATATTTAAAAACAATGACCTGCTGAGGCATTAAATATGTCGGTAGAGAGAGCACACTCTCCAAGTGGTTCTGTAACCACTGATGGTTACCAGGCAAATGAATGAAATGGAACCTATACTTCACATTTCAAAATTAAACAAAATTTTACTCAAAGTGGCCCATAGGTTTAAATATAAACTCCAAGAAGAAAACCTGGGAGTTAGAACCTGAACTTAATTGTATGTCTTAACATATGAGATGAGTTACAGATAATAAAAGAGAAAGGTCATTTTGCTAAAACTAAGACAATTCATCAAAAGACATTATTAAAACAAACAAACAAACAAACATCTGGGTGTACTTACCCCTCCTCCCAACCCGTGAAGCCTGGGAGCAGGAGGATTATGAGCTGAAGGCCACCCTTGGCTGTGTATTAGGTTTGAGGCTAGGCTGGGTTGTGGCTATAGGAGACCTTGTCTGCAGAGAACAAAGAGAGAGAAAGGAAGAGAGGAGGGAAGGAGGAAGACAAGAAGGAAGGAAAGTGCAACTCATAGACTAAGAGAAAATACATTTGAATGAAATATTAATTAAGGATGTGTATTCATCACCATGAAACATATGTTATTATCAGTAATGAAAAGATGAATAATTTAGTTAAAACTGTACAAAGGGTTTAAATTGATTCTTTTCCATAGAGAAGGAACAGTAAGTGCATAAAACAATACATCCTTAACCACTGGGGACAAAGCAGATAGAAACATTGTAACACACATTCACTTAAAACAATACATCTTTAAGGGGGGGGGGGAACAAAGCAGATAGAAACATTGTAACACATATTCCCTTAAAACGGTACATCCTTAACCACTGGGGACAAAGCAGATAGAAACATTGTAACACATATTCCCTTAAAACAGTACACTCTTAACCACTGCGGACAAAGCAGATAGAAACATTTTAACACACATTCACATAATACATCCTTAACCACCAGGGACAAAGCAGATAGAAACATTGTAACACACATTCACTTTAAAAAATGAGGTGACCCAGCACTTGGGAGGCAGAGGCAGGCCAATTTCTGAGTTCCAGGACAGCCAGGGCTATAACAGAGAAACCCTGTCTTGAAAAACCAAAAAACCAAAAAAAAAAAAAAAAAAAAAAGAGGTGAAAATATCCATATATAATGCAGACAAGGGTGTGGGAAAACTGGGCTTTGTATGCTGAGAGCAATGTAAAAGAGGGTAGGGACTTCTTTAGGAAACAATTTGGCAGTTCCTAAAAAAATGTTGCATGTGACCAAAGTATTCTGTCTCCTCTGTCTCTCTGCCCTCTTTTTCTCTCCCCCTCTTTCATCTCTTCATCCTTCCCCTTCTCTCTCTCTACACACAGACATAAACATGAAAGCAGTATAAAGAAATGTCATATCTATCATATCTATATGGAATGCTCTGTACATATGTTTATGGAAGCGACATTTACAATCATCTGGAAGTTGAAAATAACCCAAATGTCCATCCCTGGGTGGATAAACAAAATCTCTCACCTTTAGGACAGAACGTCACTCAGCAGATGAAGTAATAAGCATGCTGTGGCATGGATGAATCCAGAAAACAGAACACTAGGAGAAGCAAACCAGTCCCCAAGGCCACATGCTCTGTGACAGCGTGTAGGTTGGATGCTCAGAGAAGGCAGAACAGAGGCAAAGGGGTTAGCATCTGCCTGGGGTGACAGAGAGTGGGGCTGGAATGAGGACTGACTGATAATTGGGTATGAAGTGTCCTTGCGGATGATGAAAATATTGTAAGAATAGATTGTGTGGGTATCATACAACTGTGAATACATCAAAAACATTGACTTGTATACTTGAGTAGAGTAATTTTGTGCTCTGTTAATTAAGTCTTTTTATTTTATTTTTAGACAGTATCTCACTATGTAGCCCTTGTTGGCCCTATGTAGACCAGGCTGGCCTTGAACTCCAGGATCTACCTGATTCTGCCTCCTGAGTGCTGGGATTAAAGGCATGTGTCACCATGCTCAGCTCACCACATCTACTTTATAAAGCTATTTGGAAAAACTATATGCGGCTCCAAAAGGAGTAAGAAGTATCAGTTGTTTTGGTGTAATTATTAAAGCATATTAATTACGTGTGTCAACATTTAATTGTACATATTAAAATACTAATTATACATATGTGGAGATTTGAATGAAAATGGCCCCCATAGGCTCATTGGGAGTATCACTATTAGGAGGTGTGGCCTTGAAGGAGGAAGTGTGTCACTATTGGGGTGGACTTTGGGACTTCAGAAAGTCAAGCCAGGCCCAGTGTCACTCTCTGTTCCTGCTTCCTACTAATTGGGACGTAGAACTCTTAGCTACTCTCCAACACCATGTCTGCTGGCACAATGCTCTGCCTGCTGCATCTTTCCATGATGACAATGGACTAGACCTCTAAACTATAACCCATTCTCAATTCAATGTTTTCCTTTAAAAGAGTGGTCATAGTGTCTCTTTACAGCAATAAAGTCCAAACCAAGACAACATATAATCTATTATTTGTGTATATTAACTGTGATTGTCAGTAAATCAATTGTGTATACTTAGGGCGTCTCTGGGACAGTTTTATACAAGAACATATGAAGCTTCAGCCACATGGTTTTCCCACCTACCTTTTTCTTCCTTCCCTCCAAACTTCAGTTTCCCTTCTAGGTCCCTTGTACTCCCGAACATCCTGTGTTATGTGAAACAGCCACCCTTCTATAGCAAGTGCTTTTGCTGGGAAGGAATGTTGGCTTTTATTATTAAAAGCTTATTCTACATCTACTAAGATGACTATATGGTCTCCACCCTTGACTCTGTGCCTGAGCTATATATTACATCCTTTCGTCTGTGTCTGTTGCCCTAGCCTTCCATCTCTACAGTGAAACCAATTTTCTTATTCATGATATTGATCCTTTCTAGTGTGCTTTTTAGAGTTCAGTTTGCAAGTGCTTTAATTATGATCTCTGTGTTGGTGTTTATCAAGGATTCTAGACTGTTTTTCCTCTTTCTGTTTCTCTTTCTTATTGTTATGTCCTTATTGCTTTTATATGTTAGGTAATATGAGCTTTGTAGACTGAGTTTGGAAGCATCCTACTTCATGGGACGGTTTGGGAAATGTTATTGTTAGTTCTTCTTTGAGAGTCTAGATGAATGCACATGTGAGATCACTTAGTCAGCAGATTTCCCTTGATGGAAGATGTTTTTAAGATTTATTCATTATTAAATCTAAGTACACTGTAGCTGTCTTCAGACAGCACCAGAAGAGGGCGTCAGATCTCATTAAGGATGGTTGTGAGCCACCGTGTGGTTTCTGAGATTTGAACTCAGGACCTTCAGAAGAGCAGTCAGTGCTCTTAACCGCTGAGCCATCTCTCCAGCCCTGATGGGAGATTTTTATTACAACTTTAATCTCATTATTTATTATCGACTGATTTAGGGTTCAGCTGGTTCAATGTTTACGGGTCATCTTGGTTAGAAATTTCTGCATTTCTTCTTGATTTTCTAACGCACTGGCATAGCGGTGTTTAAACATTCACTAGTGATCGTCTGTGTCTCAGTGCTGTCTACAGTAATACTCTGTTCAGCCTCTAGTTTTATTTATTTTTGTCTTCTCTCATTGTTTTAAGATTAATTTGGCTGAAAGTTGGACAGTTTCTACAGTTCTTTTCCATTCTAGCATTTGCTCAATTCTTTGATCCATTGAGCGTTGGTACATTTTTCATTTCTATTTTTATTTATTTCTTCTCTAATCTTTTTTCTTTCTATTGATTTTGACTTTATTTGTTCTTATTTTTCTAGGGCCTTGAGATGTATCACTGGGTTATCTATTTAAGATATGTGTTTTAAATGTAGGCATTATTACTATAAAATTCTTCATTCAAACAACTTTTTGTTTTAATTTTCATTTGATTTTAATTAATTTCTCAATTTCCCCCTTCAGTATATGTTGATAAATTTTGTTTTATAAAACCTAGAAGAGTAAATATGATGATCTTTGTTAATTATTGTTGTTTTATTTTGAGAACATTTGATCAATAGCCTCTATAATTCTGGTGGGTTATACTCTGATAGTGTGTCAGTATAGCACTTACAAAATACTTTTGTGTGTATTCACGGAAACTGAAAATTCTTATTAAGCACATGAGTTGGCAAACACTATGTACTTATAGCCAATGGGATTCTGGCATTCTTAGGACAATAGATGAGTTAGAGATCAACATATTAAGTGAAAGAAGCCAGACTCAGAAAGACAAATCTCACATGCTTCCTCTCGCATGTGGAATCTACGTTTAAAGGTATTGACGTGAGACTAGATAGTTGACTAAAAGAGAGGAGGGGGTGGGGAGGAGCCTAAAAGGAGGGAGAAGGGGAAAATGGAAGATGGTCACAGAAGACTTGTGCTATGAAAGCTAAAGGGGGATGAAGGAGATGGGTGTGGCAGCATGCAGATGTGCAGGAGGAGCGGAGGATTCTGGGAGAGGGTGGGGTGAGCACGAACAACACATAAGAACATGTGCGTATATGAAACACCATAATGAAACCTAGTGCCTGCTCAGTCGTGTTTACTTGGCTGTGGAGGACAGCAACACAGTAAGCACGGTAGCACCGTGTGTGCTTGCACCGTGTGTGCTTAGAGGGAGCTTTTGATTGATTCCCAGGAGCTGTCAGGCTGGGTCATATGGTCCTTATAATTTTAACTTTTTTGAGAAACCTCCGTAGTAATTTATAGAGGATGCCTTAGTTTACATGGCCACCATAGATATATAAGGCTCCTCACATACATTCTTGCCTGCATTCGTTGATTGTTTACAATACAGAACACTGGCCAGGGAAGATGGCTCCGCTCGTAAAGTGTTTCCCTGGCGAATGAGAGGCGCTGGATGTGATCACCAGAGCCAACAACAAACAAAGAAATAACAAATGCCTGTTACCTTAAGGATGAAAACCAAAGCAAACCAACTGCCAGGCTTTGTGAAACTCACGTGCAGTCTGCAAGCTGGGGAGCTGGACAAAGGCAGATGGATTTCTGAGGCTCACTGGCCAATCAGCCTGGCCTAACTGACAAGCCAGGAACAGTCTGTGTCTTAACATAAGGTGGACAGTGTTCTTGAGAAACAACACCCAAGGTATCCTCTGGCCTCCATGTGCAAACACAGGAATGCATGTGCACTGCCACACACACACACACACATGCACAGAAATACACATATCAACACACACGTACTCACTCGAGCACATATGCGAGCATGCACAAATCCACACAGACATAGGCATACATGCAATGCACCAAATACTCTGCACGCCTGGTCTTACATCTGATTGTTCTGAGCTCTTGTCTTGCAGATCTCTGACTTTATACACACACTCATTCCCACAGAACCTTTAGGCAGTGATGTGTCCCTTCTCTTAAGAGTGCATGTGTATGCATGGATTCTTTTAATATCCTTGGCATGTGGTCTCTGTAAAAACCAGGAGTTAATCATTTAGAAAGGAAGTCTGACAGTGCCCAGGAATTGGTGTCAGATACTTGCCCAGCTAGGAGCTCATAAAAATAAAAATTCTGTATACATAGGGATTTGCTGTGTTAGCATTCTCTAGAAGAATAGAACCAGTAAGATATACATGCGAAGTGAGATTAATTACAAGGGATGGCTTACATCATTGATTCCACAGTCGGCTATCTGCAGTTGGGGGCCCACCCAGGAGTCTCATGAGATGGTTCAGATTCTAACACAAGTGTGAAGGCCTGTAGACCAGATGCACCATGGGCAGGAGTTCAGTGTCAAGCTCAGAAACAGACAGAAGAGAAAACCCTCCTTCCCTTTTCCCTGACCTAGTCAAAAGGAATGAAGGAATGGATGCTGCCCACCTGGGAGGTGAGGGTGATCTTTTGTGTATATGTATATGTATATTTGTGTGTGTGTGTGTGTGTGTGAGAGAGAGAGAGAGAGAGAGAGAGAGAGAGAGAGAGAGAGAGAGATCACATGTTTGCGTGTGTATCTGTGTCTGGCCAGCAATCCACCTCTGTCTAGTGACATTGCTGAGGATAGCCCCCAGCATTCTTAAGGAAGTTCGGGAGATAGAAGTCAGCCACTCATGCTTGCCCAGGATGCGCTTTACCACTTGACCCATCTCTCCAGCCCAGCCACTGTCTCCTTGCTCAGCCTCTTAGTTCAAACCCGAGTCTTTCTGAAAACAACTTCACAGGCACACCTAAAAAAGATGACATTTAGCCAGGAGGTAGGTCCAGAGCCTGCTTGAAATAGAAGACGGTGCTGGGTTGTGTCCCCTCATCCCTTTTGTGTGTCACACCTTCATAGCATCATGGGATGAATCGGATTGTGAGAGATTTCAGTCCTACAACATCTCCCTGCAAGCCTGTAAGAGTACTTATCACTTTCACCACCTTTCAAACCCAGGACTCATGACTGATACTTCCCTGCATCTCTGTCTTTCCAGTCACCCTCCTGTATCTATTCTACCATACCTCATTGTGCACACAGCCAGCAAGGCCATACCATGCTGATAACATTGCAAGTCCCTTTGAAATTCCTTCACAGATGAGAAGTTTTTGTTTCCCAGAGACCTAAGTCCTTCTTCACTATGTGTCTACAAAAAAGTTAGTCTTACAATTAAAAAAACAAAACAAAACAAATTTATTTGGCATACAAAATATTGGATTTCTTTATGTCATTTTTTTTAAAAAAAGATTTATTTATTTTATTTTATTTATATGAGTACACTGTAGCTGTCAGACACACCAGAAGAGGGCATAGGATCCCAGATGGTTGTGATCCACCATGTGGTTGCTGGGAATTGAACTCCGGACCTCTGGAGGAGCAGTCAGTGCTCTTAAACACTAAGCCATCTCTCCAGCTTCCTTAAGTCATTTTCATTCATATGTGCCAGTGTGATTTACTCCATTTGACCCCAACTATGCTGCCTTCCACCTGTCCCCTTCCTCCCCCGTAACTCTCCCTTCTTCATTCATGTGAGACATGATTATATGGTGAAATCTAAACATGCTATCTTAGGGTTTTACTGCTGTGAGCAGACACCATGACCAAGGCAACTCTTATAAGGACAACATTTAGTTGGGGCTGGCTTACAGGTTGAGAGATCCAGTTTTGTACCATCAAGGCTGGAGCATGGCAGCACCCAGGCAGACATGGTGCAGGAGGAGCTGAAAGGTCTACATCTTCATCTGCAGGACTTTTAAGAGAGCTAGGATGAGGATCTTAAAGCCCACTCCCACAGTGACACGCCTACTCCAACAAGGCCACAGCTTCTAAGAGTGCCACTTCCTGGGCCTAGCATATATAAACCATCACACGTGCTTACAATAGAAAATGAGATATTAGCTCCTGAAGCCCATGCTTGCCTTTCACTTGCTTAGTAGCCAAGGAAGGCATTCAACTTCTGATCCTTCTACCTCTACCTCCCTAGTGCTGGGATTGCAGGCATGCACCACGGCTTAGTTTCATGCAGTGGAGGCGCAGAACCCAGGGCATCAGTAGTGCTAAGCAAGCGCTCTACCAATGTATTCCTCTCCCCGCTAAGCTCTTTTGTTGGGCGGTTCACATACGAGATCTAATCGTGATAACCAACATGCTGAAGACCAGACCCTACAGGAGGCTACACTGCAGCTTCAGACAACCCCAGATTGCAGCGGCTTTGGAGGACAGATTGGCTTTCTTGCCGATGCCGCCTGTTCCTGACTGAGATAAAAGCATCATCACTCTCAGCATTATTGTTTCAGGAGCCTTGTCACAGCTGCCACCTCACCAGCCCCATGTGCCAAAGGGAGAACAGAGTGCCCTGGAAAACCGACCGGGAGTGATTCAGTGCTTGACCTAGGATGCACCACTTCTGTTCCCACTTCCCTGGCCCGGAAATGAGTGTCTTCAGTGTTTCCTGCGGTGATAAGTATAGCATACCTCCACCACACACTCCTATAGTAAGGAGTGACTTCCACCTACTGGGTAAACGTGGGGCTCCTGACAGTCACAAGCCACAAGTCATAAGTGATCTGAGCGTTCCCAAGCTTCATCTGTCTCCCACCACCACCAACTTGGTAGGGGATGACCGAGAGGATAAAGGCTCTCTGTCTCTCTGTGTCTCATCGGCAGGGTAACATTGGGAGTTAGGGCCCAGGGTAAGCCATCCCTAGAATTGCTGTTAAAATTCAGAGCGTCTGAAGATGTGCTGCCCTGGGAACGTGACAGTCATTATTACTCCACCAACTCTTCTGCTCTTTCTGGTACATACTCCAGGGCACCGTGACCCCAGTTTAAAACTGCATTCTGCCAGTGAAAGCTTGCCAGACACATCTGGGTAAGGCTGTTATTTAAAGCTCCTTCAGTCACTGCCCTCTGCAAGTGAATGTGGCTTCTATGTGGCATGTCTTACCACCTTCCATATCAACTAAATAATCTGTCCAACGACGATCGGTTGGTCTATGACAGGAGAGAGCCCTGGAGCACACCCTGTCCTTTTCGCGAGTTTCCCCAAGGGAAGTTCAGAGAGTGTATATTTTCTGGAAGTAAAGTTTATTATGTTGTTTGAAAATGTTACTCCGAGCAACAGATGTTATTTTTGGAGTCTGTGCAACTTTATTTTAGAGGGAGAAAAAAAATGTCTTGGCCTGAGTTAAAAGCTTTCTGGCTGCAAGTGATTGGTATACGGGCTTCCCGTCTGGTTTCTTTAGTAGTGCCATGACCGCTTGCAGGCAGGCAGAGGCAGCAAGCAGTCTACCAGTTTCCACTGGTTTCCAGACTTGGAGTGGTCACCACCCTGCTGTGACTAATGTCCCCGGGGCTCAGAGAAGCTCCTCTCCCTAACCTTCACTTTGAAGAACCGCAGGGAAAATGATGGAGAATCTGCTCCCGTCCTCGGAATCAATTTGGAGTCGGTACAGTTTGTTCCTCTTCATTTGGCTGTGAAGAACAGCAGTGCGGAGCCTCAAAGGGAGAGCCGAGTAGTCCTCTGTGCCGGGAGGATTATTCACAATTTCCTCTTATGTGAAAAGTCTCGAAGTGGCACTCTGCCTTAATGAAGCCAGCACTCTCCCAGAAAACTTCAATAAGTCCTCTTTGGATGGTCTCCAGAGGACAAGGGTCAAACTTCCAAAAGAAACCTGATTTCACTTTTTGCTCTTTATTCCCCTTTGCCTTTGACGCCCGTGCTCACAATCACTCTCTTGTGGGTGGCTCATTTCTGTGTCAAAGAAAGAAAAGGAAACGTGAATGCTTGGAGATCAGGTGAGGTCCAAGCCCAGGGAACTGACAGTGTCTTTCAGCCCAGGACTGGGTCTAGAACACAGGGCAGGGTGAGGCTACTGTGTTCTGATGCTGACGGGTGAGTAGAGACATGGAGTCTAGGGACACTTGCTGGTCAGTCGGGATACCAGGCTCCTGTTAGATGGTTGCACTGAGGACCCAGTTCTTAGTGGATCCCTGTTTTGTCTTGAATGAGAGGACTCATTTTGTGCTGCTTGTCTCTTGGTAAAGAGAATCAATGAGCTTCCTAGACTGCCTTGGTCTCTACAAAACAGTGCCTTCCACAGAGACCCCTGTGGTGAGCGCCAGAGACAGTGAACACTTGAGCTGCGGAGGAGACTCAAATTTTGGTGACCAGATTTCCAGTTTTAGATTCTGCTCAGAAGCACAAAAGAGGAAAAGGGACAAACCCAGGTTCCAGGGACAGGAATGGAGCCATTCACTTGATGCTTGGTTCAGTCAGATTTGACTCTGTGATCTACGTGTCTATGAGGGTGGGGCTGATGACTTGTGCCAGGTGCAGTCCCTTGTTGGTTCCCAGCCTTGCAGCCTCATTTCCTAGAATCATTCTTCCAAGTGTGCTTGCGAGGTAAGAGGCAGCCTGCAAAAGGCTAAGGTGTGGGAAGGAGGGAAGAGCCAGGAAGCCTCTTTCTCTTGATGCGTCCTATAGCATTCACTGCAGTGTCTGTAGCTAGGTTAATTACCTTAAAACAAACCCTCCCTCACATGTGGCTTCCTCTGACTGCAGGTTCTTTGGAAAGCCCCAAATGCTGTGCTCTGGCTACCCATGTCCTTGTGCTGTCTTCCCACTGCTTAGGCATCAGTTCCATTTTGATTTTTCCTGTCTGTGATGGCTAATCATCATGGTCAACTTTATTGGCATTAAAACCACCTAGGTCATTAGAGAGGTGCTCTTGTCGATGGTTCTGTGGGAAGGCGTTTCCCCTAAGGGTTAACTGAGAGGAAGGAGTCCTGCATGTTGTCAGTGCCATCCAATGGGCCTGGGATCTGGACAGAACAAAAAACGGGGAAGGAAAACTCATCAGCTGAATCCCAGCATTCCCCAGCTCTGCCTCCTGTTGCCATGGTGTGAGCTGCCTTCTCTGCTGTGCTCTCCCTGTTAGGATGCTCCACCCAGGTACATGGGAAGGACTCAGCACTGAGTGAACCTGAGAAACCATGAGCCGAAATAAAATTTTCTTACCTTAAGAAATTTTCCACCAAGTATTTTGTCACAGTACTAAGGAAAAAGATTTCAACTCGTATCACAGGTCTTGCGCTGGATCCCCGGGTCTTTCCTTACTTTAGATATAATAATGGCCCTATTTTACACGGTGTCTACATGGTGTCTATTTGGAAAACCTACAGTCATTCCCCTTTCACTGGAAGATCTCGAGCTGCAGGAGATGTCATCCAATAAATTACCTCTTTTCCTTAAGAGAATTATGGCTTACCCTTTCCTCAAAACGTTCCTCCTTTCTAACCCCCCCCCTTTTTTAAATTTCACATTCATGTTGAATCTTAGTTCTGTAAGAACATTTTGCCGTTCCATTTCAGATTTGTATTTTCATCTGAAAATTAACACAGGCACCATTTGCTGCTTATAGTCATGAGTGTGTGACTTGAAGTCACAGATTGAAATTAAAAATCTTAATTTGAATTCTTTCCTCTCCCCTGTTATCCCAGTCATTGCCTAGTGTGGAGTTTCTCTTTCCTTTCTTTCTTTCCTTTGAATATCATGCCCTCCTCAACAGGGACCTGCTTGGCTTCTATGCCCTCCGTCTGACACTATTGACTTAGAACAATGGAAAGTGTTCATGATCTCTGGCCAAGGACCAGCTTTGCTTTGGAGAGGGGTTTCTGAAGAAGGGGTGCTCAGGAGCAGTGAAAAGAAGAGCTCAAGTCAAATCCTGGGTACAAGATGACGGCCTGTGTTCTGCCCAAGACAGCTTCTCTGGAGACCTCCAGACAGCTTATCCATATCGCTCATCACTCTTCACAGACCAAAGCTTGGTCTTTAATTTACATACTAATTCAGTCATTTACTCGAGGTTCACCCCAGGAGTCATCATCCCATGACCTTGATTCTTAGAAAAAGACATCAAGCACTTTTTTTTTAATATTACAAATGGATTCAGAGCTGTGCGTGCATTTGTAAGCACAGACAATAAGATAACTGGGTGGGACCCCATCCTGATATTACTACCCCATCATGCCTACGCCCAAACTAGCTCTGTCCGAGGCTAACCTTGGACTCAGGAACTTGCCTAGCTTTGTAAGAACAAATAATAAATTTAGCTAGGTGGGATCTTGCCCTGTGATCACCACTCCCTAAATCTCTTTATCTCCTTCCTTAATGTCTTTCTGATAAGCTGGCTCATAGTGTAGCTGCCTCTGTTCTTTTAGGTCCGTGAAGCCCTCATATAATTCATATTGCATCCTTATATTTTGCATAGTTGAAAAATTATATATTTTGAACTCATATTTTTCAGAGTTCTTTCCCACAGCTTTAAGGGCTGTCCTGAAGGTCACAACATTCTACCATTTTGCTGAAACATTAGGTGCATCCCTGTCTCCTGGACTCATGCTATTTCTGATTATCATGTCGTCATTATTCTTGGCAGAGAGGACATTCCCCAATAACCTTGCCAGGGAGAACATATCCAAAAAGAGGAACATGAATTATGTACATTATTATACAAATGGGCCTCATGCCTAGCAACCATCAACATTTGTGACGGCCTGAATCTTACTGGCTCTGTTCCACAGATGGGAAACCATGTCATACTGTCCCTTCCAGCCCATGTAGGACTTGGCATTCTCTGTTCCATTCTGTGTTATTTCAACAACAGGCAGAATTAGGGGTCTTCATTTGCACCAGCAGGCTCAAGAGTAATCAATAAATCACTTCAGCCAAGCTTCACAACTGTTGGCTTACCAAGGCCATTAAGATGCCACTAACGGGAACTGAAGCTGTTTGTGTGAGATTCTGAGGTCTGATGAGTGCTTGTCCGGAGGCCCAGGCTCATTTCTTCACTGTGATGCTCAGTAGTGGTGTGATGATAAGCAGAACTCATCTTTCTGAGGCTGTAGTCAAGATAAGAGTGGGGTAAATAATGTCTAAGAGTCCATGAACAGAAGATCATAGATGTAAAGTAAATCTGATTGTGACTCTTAGAAAAGGGAAACCTTTGTAATTGATTTTCCATCCTTGAGAACAAAAGAGATCTTCGCAGGCATACGAAAACACACGTTTTGTCCACACTTTCTCATGCCAATATTCCCATCAATCTTACATTTTGTGGTCTTGCCTTGGGAGAGGTAAAGAAGGCACTGCCAACTCTCCTTCAGAGGTAATGAGCTTGAGACTTAAGGGTTGATGTAGCTAAGATCACACACACCTTCTACTATATTACTACTTTCTATTTTCATTATGGATAGAACCTCAACAAAGGTCCCCAAAGCATGGGCATGAAAGAGCTCTGTTTCCATGGAATCTGCACAGGTCTTCCATCTGCTTTAACAATGTCTTGTACCCATTGAACAAAAACGAGAATGTGGGGTATATGAGACTGTAATAGTTTTCCACCTCCTGACTCCCCCAAGAAAACCAATGTCCCCACTGATAATGAATGAACAAAAAAAGGCAACAGAAAGAAGGACAAGCCCTCCTTTGGACTAGAATGTCACCAACAGCACCAGTGGGAATGACAGAAGGCACCATAACACACCGTCTGCTACTGGAGGGTGGTATTCAGTGAGGGTCTGCATCTGAGCATCTCTCACAGATTCTGTGTTATGGTGGGAAAGTTGGAGAGTTGAGGGGTCATAAGTCTTCCAACAGGGGAGGGTCCAGGAAAGAGGTACAAATTGCATAAAAATTTTGCTTGGTTGCAAATGCACACATTTCATATTATTTGTCTATATTCATGCATATGTACATATGTAGAGAGTTTTGTGATCTGTGTGGTCAATAGATAGCCTTACGGGTATAGAGAGACAGTGGTTGCTAGAAGAAAAGAGATGCAATGTTAGTATGCAGACAAACAGAATAAGAAAGCCATTTGTTTTCTTCTCATACCTTTGTTTGAAAGTACAACAGAAGAAGAGACAGAAAATGCCAGAGATAAAACTTCCCCACAGTAGAGGTCATGGGATCCATCTCAGTACAAAGAGCAAGAGGCGCTCAACTTCCCGGGGTGCGGGCTGGAATTCCTGTTTTCTCGCCCTTAATTACTTTTGTGCATCTTTGGAGCAAAGATTCTTTTTTACCTTTTTTTGTTTCTTCTCATGTTTAAGATGGAAACCAAAAGGAGAACTATCAGCCCCGCTCATCCTCTGGCGAGGTTAGTGTTGCTTCAGGGACAGGCAGACACTCACAAGTTTTAGCATCACATCCTCATAAAAGAAGGATATGGCTGTTTCCAAAAATGGCCATAAATTCCACTCCTCAAGTAAGCCTCACAGAGTGGGAATTTGTTTGAAAAAATGACTTGTTTCTCAAGCATCTTGCATGTCTCATGTGACATTTTGGCATGGAAACTCTCAGGGTGGGTGGATTGTAAAATATTTGCCCAAATTACAAAATATTGGAAAGCTGATAGCAGGCTTCCACTGTTATCTGCTGATTGCAGATAGTTTTAAGCTATTCCGGCATGTCTGCTTGGTGTCCATTTTCTCCTGCCTTCTTAAACAGAAGAGTTCTAAGAGTGCAGAGTGAGGAACCCAGGCTGCCTGTAAGCAGCTCATCTAGAGGTCGTCCAAGAAAAGAAGCTAAAAGAGAAGACGGGCCCAAAGAAGCTGGCACATCTGTAGCTGCCCCCATCCTCTCACTAGGATGGGCAGCGGATATTTTACAACACTTTGCAAAGTCTAACACTCCGTCAAGTGTTATCTCACTTAATCCCCTTAAAAGCTCTATGAGATAAATACTATTTTTATGCACATTTTGTGGCTCAGAGACCAGAAGCTTAGAGATCCAGCTTGCCACATGTATGTGGTAGTCACCAAGTTTGGGCTACCCTTTACCTTACGGACTCTGCTTCTCTCTCCTACAATGACAGCAACACTCCCTCTATGCCCAGATTGGCACATATCCTAGTTTAGAAGTGACAAACCCACAGCTGTAGAGATTTTTCAGAACTCATTTCCCAGGCATGCAGGGCCGCTCTGTTCGATGCTCTTGGAACCTGCTTTTCTGAAGCTGCTGAGATGAGATATCCGGCGAGCACTGATTGCAATGTTGACACTCAGCGATGCAGCTTCAAGAGCGGAGATGAGATCCGTGGGAAGCTGCATGGGGACAGACATATCTCAGGATTCTGAATCCAAAGTCTGACCTGCGGAGGGCTCCATGGACAGTTTCCACAGGGATATATTCTCTCTCTACTAACCTTTGTTGGCTTGTAGCGTGTCCCCCACTTTGCTGAAAACATCCCAGGGTTGATAGCAAACCTGTGACTTTGCCACCAAGAAACATCTGTTCGTGTCAATCATATCGAATATTGCTGTCTTGAAATGTCACGTATGCTTCTCAGGAAGGCAAAGAATATGGTAGCTATTAAGCTCAAAACTAGATCATATTTAAGAAGCTAATAAAGACACAATTACTATGTTGCATTTTAAAATTACTTTTACCAGCGTGTTGGCATTTTGAACAATGTAGTAGTGGCATTTCAACATTGATAGTGTTATCTATAATTACATATAATATATACTATAAAATATTATATAATGGTATATTATTATAGAATATTATTATGGTATTTCAACATAGCTGATTTATTTGTAATTATGCATATCATATGTGTTATAAAATATTACTGTGAGATCTGAGTCACAGGCTCTATAAAAATACCCCACAAAACAAAAGTAGTTAAGGACTCTATAGCAAAGACTGCATTAGAGTTTGGGGAGACTCCTTGGTCTAACACAGGCTGCTTCAAAAGTCCCCTGAGGGTACTGTACTGCAAAACATTTTGAAATCCCAAATGAAGCTGGTGGTTAGATGTGATCACGAATCCAAGCACTTTCCAGCCACACCCACCTCCTTCCGGGTCTCAGTTTCTGCCCCCCACCCCCACCCCAGCGCCTCCTCTCCTTCCTTCTCAGTTTTAATGAACGTATGGTTTCAGTAGTTCCGTGAGACCTGGTGCTCTGGAAACCAGGCCTGTGTTAGCAGGCCCAGGGGTGGACTGAAGCCAAGACTTTTGTGATTCCCTCCAACCTTGTTTTCCTGTGGAAACACGGCTCCAGAGGTCTATGCTCGCTCGAGGGTTGATGCACCAAGTTTATATAGCTTTACTGGAAACTCTTGTTGTCTCCCTGTGTGACATTTTCTTCTAATTTCACTGTTTTTTAATTCTCCACCAGGCAGAGATTGGTTACAACTACACAGGTGGCCCCAGGTGTGTGCATATTTTTCAGATAGTTGGTCATGCAGCAGAAATACTGGGAGTGCCAAGACTAAAATGCACAGATGACATAAACACAGCATCTAAGGATGGCTGGAGTATTGCTGGCTATGTTGTTTACACCATCTGACAGGGCAGATGAACTGCTCCGTGTTCGAAGCAGCAGAAGCCTTTCTGCTCTGGAACCATTAGCAGATGACCATGGCTGCTGTTTGTGATTCCAGTGGACTTTTTTTTTGGGGGGGTGTTGTTTTGGCTTTTTGTTTTTGGTGTTTTTTTTTTTTCTTTTGACCAAAGGACATCAGCAAACTCTGGATTGCTTCTGATTATCAGGTTCCCCTTCATTCTGCATTGAGTTATAGTCAAAGCCAAGTTTGTATTTGGCTTCCTAATGGGCTATGTGAACATTTATAACAGACTTTCTTTCCTGAATGTTTTGGTCTGGCAGAGTTTGAAAGGAACTGGCCTCACACGGATGGCAGCATGAAGTGGACCAGGTGGTCATGTCCTGAGGCAGTCTGGACAAAGCCTCTGCACTCTGCAGACTGGCAAAGAGACTTGGTGGCTAATCACAACCGCAAAGACATGTATCAAAAAGAGAGTGTGCACCCAGCCCTAATACAGCCATCACAAACTTCTTGTGCGCTAAGCAGCTTAACAGAATGTGGTCTCTGTAGCACTGTGAGTGAGAGGTCTGGAGTTGCTGGCCAGCACTTGCTTTCTTCCGAAGGCTAAGGGAGAGTCTGCCCCGTCTTTCTCTGCTAGCTTCTGGCAACTTTGAGTACGCCTTGGTCTTTCTTCTGTTTTTTTGTATTCAGTTATTGATTCATTTGTTCATCTCTGCATGTGTGCACACAAGTGCATGTGCACCTGTGAATAAACCTGTAGGCAGAAGAGGACACTGGGTATCCTTTCTTCCATCCTTCTTCTAGTCTTTGGAGGCAAAATTTCTCCTTGGATGCACATTTTTGTCTTTTCCAGTTCAGCTGGCATCCAGCAAACCCTAGCTATCCTTCTGTCTCCATCTCTCGTAGAACTGGTGTTATAAACATGTACAGGGAACCCAGCTTGTCCCTCATGATTACTTGGCAAGTCCTGAGCCATCCCTCCAGTCCCTGTATTCATGTTTTAACATCACCTAGTTCTACGTGTATCCATCTCTGTTATCAAACTCCCCTTTTAGAAGAACACAGTTGTAATTGATAACAGCCCAGGAAGCTATCTTAACTGCATTAACAATAAAGTCTGCAAAGGCTCTGGTTCTAGCTAAGGTTATATGTGTGGGGTGGGGACTTTAGGGTCACTGGGGAGAAAAGAGTAGAGGTAAAGAGTTCGGGGGTCACTGCGGAGGACACTGTTCAACCTCCAAAACTCTCCATCTTGAAAAATTCCCAAAGAATATAATGTATAGCTGTGGAGTGTGTAATGTATAGTGGAGTGTATAGACTCAAATAATTTGCCTTTGGTGGATGTATTTATTCCAGATGCCTTATCTAGGTGCCGGGCAAACAAAACATCAAACTTTGGATCTCTTCTTTTTTTATAAATTACAAGCGTTCTTTAATTCTGCATTTCCCAGGGACCAGTTTTTGCTAGATCCGCCTAGAACTTGCTGGCATTTTTCTGAATGGTATTGTTCCTCTTTCATTTGTAAACCTTAGAGTCTCTCTTGCTTTTTAAACTCACATCTAAGATCAGGATAGAGGATGTCTTTTATGAACAAAGCACACATCTCCAGTCCTGTTGCAAGGGAAACTTAGTGAAAGATCATTCATTTGAAATGAACAAGGCTCGCACTCTGGGCTCCTATGCGTTCTCTTCCAGAGCCGTGGCCTTCACAGTGGTTGGTAGTGTTGTGTAGAAATGGTAGATCATTTTAAAATTCAAGATGAACGCCAATCACAGTGCCCCCTCCTTTCTTTATGGAATCCCTGGGTGACCCTAAGGCTGCAGAGTGACTGGAAAAGCACTGACCCAGAAAGTCAATGTGTGACAAGTCACATTTTCCCTATTACTTAAGGGAAACTGTGCTGTTAATTTTTATTCTTAATCCATCTGCTAAGTGTAAACCCATGAGTCACTGAAGTGCCTTCCTCCTACACCGTAAATATTAGGACTTACAAAGAGGCTGAGTCCACGCCAGTGAGCAAGTTCTTTCCTGTATTTATTCACTTGCAGAGGGGCGGCCGGGGGAAGCATTTTTTTCCCTAAGTAACAGCAGAAACTTTAGTCATTAAAAAGCAATGTATTTTCAAAGAAAAGTTATACCAATAAAAGAATCTTTTTAAAAGATAATAATATAATTGCATTAGGCTTTAATACCTAAAAACATGCAGGCTGGCTCTGGTTCTAATCAAAAACAGCTCTGTTAAACTTCAAATACTATACAAAGTCAATTTAAAAAAAAAAAAAGGTTTGATTTTGGCAGATGTCTAGTCCAAGTAACAGAGAACCACAAGGCAGGAGCCCCACCTGGATTTGGCTTCCCCAGCTCAAGTCATTATACTATTTCTAAGACAGGCTGATATGGTAACTTGGCCACAGTGTCACAGAAGGGCACAGTGTCACACACGGCCTCTGTCCTTCCAGCAGCCTCTCGCCTGTATCTGACCTAGATCAAGGAGCATAAAGTAATAATTCCTCTATCGTGAGGTGCCTACGCTGTCCAGAGCAGGGGCTTTCTATCTGAACTTTCTCTGGACTTTTGAGTTTGGAAGGGAGAGAGCACTGTGCACAGTAACTTCAGAGACAGCCTACATGCCTTGGAAGCGGGAGCAGAAATAACAGCCAGTATCCGAAGCAGGCACACCGATACATTTAGAAGCACGTGAGTCAGCCTGGGGCAGGCAGAGGTGCTGAAGGGAAGACTTCTTGGTAATACAGCCTCAACATCGTTGCACCTTGGCTAATCGTCTCTGCTCCCCTGTCTGCCTTCTCTAGTTGCCCGGCCTCTGTGCTTCCCATCGGAGGGACCTATCATTCTCTGCTTTTTCCTTGTGAAATTTGGTGTGGCTCCCCCCCCCCACCCCCCAGAACCTTCCTGTTGTCTTTTGTTTATAAAGATTAGGTTGTCTCTCTGTCTTTTAACAAAAGCTAAAGACGAGGCTAAAGGATCTCTTTGGTTGGCAAAAGGGCAGTAGCCACCCTTCTCGCCATGAAGAGCAGTAGTATTTAACAGTGCAGGCCATGTCTTCTGTGTTTTATAATTCCACAGTCGTTGCGTGTATTTTGTAATTATCTCTGAAGACCTTTATTAATCCGCAGAGTGCAGACAAGGAGACGCTATTATTGTTCATTTAAACTGTTGTGGGACAAGTCAGAACTTTGTACAGAGGACACACTTGGCATTTATTGTCAAAGCACAGCTTTTACAATCAAACGATTTTGGCAATTGAAGAGGACCTTAGCAATAAGGGTGGAAGACAGTTCATCAATCTCCTATAAGAGGAATATACATCTTACTTCTACAGGACAGACCGGCGTAATGGGGTGGGGGCATTCTGATGGCACCGAACTTGCTTTCTTTGCAAGGTGGGGAGGGCTTTCAACACCTCTTCAAAAAGCTTCGTGCATTCTGGTGGTGCCCTCTGGTGGATAGATGGAAGGCTTAGCTGACACCCCTCAATTTGGGGGCATTTGTTTTCTCTGTAGTATTTGTGACTTTTGCTACCATGTAGCTCTCTCTCCTTAATCTTCTTCCCTTCTCAGGAGCCTAGAGGTTTCTGTGACAAGATGGCTTACCACAAACATCACTGGTCTGTGGTCTGGGAGGAGCATCTATGGTAAAGTCAACCGAAGTGGAGGCCTTAGAGTGGCCTCCTGGTCACTGTGGGCACAATTTAGCCTTTGCGTGCAAGCATCGGCCTTCGTTATGTTTTTGTAAATGGCTCAAAGCTGCGGGCTGCGTCTCTGGCAAACTGCTTATGGGGAACAAAAGAGAAAGAGAATGTTTTTCATTTAAGAGGCATGTGGTTCTTATTGCCTTCCAGAGATTAGGTTTTGTTTTCTCTTCATTTTATTTTTAAAGTTAGTTTTCCACTGTGAGATGAAGTGATTTTCATAGGAAATGTTGACAGTGTAGAAGGAGGGAGATGAAGCAGCATCCTACCAGATCGAGGACTGATCTGGGATGTCGCCAACGGCTCAGACTACTTCCTTGGAATGAACGCTGCTAGAGAATTTAACGGGCTGATCTAATTTACCTATCTGTACAGCTGCATTGTCTGATTTTTAAAAGTCCAGTGAGAGCATTGCATTTATGAATTTCCTGTCTCAAATTAGGAATGTTATAATCAGAATGCTAACAATAGAAGCTACTTAATAATGTCAAACCCTTACCTCATTGGGGCCCCTTATCTCCATCCATGACCAATCTCTCCCCACAATCCCTGTCAGGGCTTGTTCAACTTCTTTGGTCCCTATTAAACCAGGATTTGTTTGTGTGACAGTAGTAAGCATAGCTTACCTGATCCTTATCACATAAGGTCACACACAGCCTGACTGAATTTTACATCTGACCTTCCTGCCTTGTACCTGTGGCTTCTTGGATGAGGACTTTCCAGACTGGGATTCAGAATCCTCCGTTGACTCCAAGAGAGGGAGAACATGCAATGTACCTAAGGGCATCAGAAAAACTCAGAGGAAAGTTTTCCATGTTCAACTAATAATGCCTGACACGGGCACCAAAAGGGCATGGTGGAGGTCCGCAGGCCTCTCTCAGATGGCATTAATATACATTTGCATGCACACTCTCTTTTACAAGTATTTTATCAGATAATATTTATTAATCCGGCTTTGGGGTGCTATCGTATTGGAAGTAGAGGAAGGATGATTGTGAGTTTGGGGCTGGGCAGCTACATAGCAAGACGCTGTCTGAAGATAAAATACGGAAATAAATAAATTAAAAGACTCTGAAAGTGACCCGGGGGTGTAGCTCATTGCCCCTATCACGGTCGTTATTAGAGACTAGCGTTACCAATTAAACAGTGATCATTGCAGTGCACATGATTCCAGCACTTGGGGGTCAGAAGTTCAAGGCCGGCCTGAACCGTGGAGTATGATGAAGGATAGCCTGGGTTTCAGAATGAGGCCCTGTTTTCATAAAACCGAAATAGATGAAGATTGCTAACGAACCACTGTACGAAAAGCTGGTGTTCCGAATCTCTGCTCCATGGACAGCTAACACAGGAGCTGCAGCATCTAGCTCACTCATGCCGATGGCTGCCAGTCATCAGGCCTCACAGGGTGTGCTGTCCAATCCCTGAGACTTTGGACCTCACAGAAATGGTCAGAGCTTTGGTAAGCACCCATTTCTCCCTAGTGGAAAGTAGCTCGGTGGCCTCTCTTTCTTAAGCGGCATAGGAAGTCATGGACTCATATGGCCTGGGTCTGGAGGCACTTGGATCTCAGATGTCAGTCATCTGCCTGGAGTAATATTCAGTGGTGAGTGCCACCAAACCAAATGTTGCTCCTCTTTCTATCCCTTCCTTCTTTCCTTCCTTCCTTCCTTCCTTCCTTCCTTCCTTCCTTCCTTCCTTCCTGCCTGCCTGCCTGCCTGCCTGCCTGCCTGCCTGCCTGCCTTCCTGCCTTCCTGCCTTCCTGCCTTCCTGCCTTCCTGCCTTCCTGCCTTCCTGCCTTCCTGCCTGCCTGCCTGCCTGCCTTCCTGCCTGCCTGCCTGCCTGCCTGCCTGCCTGCCTGCCTGCCTGCCTGCCTGCCTGCCTTCCTTCCTGCCTGCCTGCCTTCCTGCCTTCCTGCCTTCCTGCTTCCTTCCTTCCTTCTTCCCTCCCTTCTTGTCTTCCTTTCTTTCTTTGCTTTTGGGTACAGATATGAATCTAGAAAGCAGACACAGCAGTTTCCTGGTTCTAGGGCCTCTGCACGACAAATGGTACAGATGCATGAACAATGGCAGGAAAGGGTATAGTGTCGTGTGTAGTTCCTACTACCCCACTTTAGGCTCTGGGCAGACTGCACTACCAGCCCCACCCAGGTTCCCTCAGATATGCAGATGAAACACACACACACACACACACACACACACACACACACGGGCACACAGCTTATTTTTTATATGCTTTAGCTCAATGGCCGGGAAGCCTCTCCTGGCTGTCACACCCTTCTTTTCACTCCCAGCTCAGCACTTCTAACTCTGCCCTCAACTCTGATTGCTCAGTTACCTTTAGTCCCAGCTCAGCACCCTAAATCTGCCTTCAGCTTTGTGGCTCTTCTAATCTCCTGCCTGCTACCCCAGGCCCAGTCAGGGAAGAGGCCAATGGCCGCTCCACCTGAGTTCTCACATGGCTGTTGGTTCCTTCTCCCTCCTGTGTCCGTTAGCCTGCCTCCTGGGGGCGGCAGGGGTTGCGGGGCGGGGGAGGGGGGGAGTTCAGCCTCTTCCGCCCAACTCCTTGTCCGCTAGCATCTTTAATGATCGATCAAGAATCAATTGGGGAACAGGACCTTCTGGGTTCACAAGCAGATTCCCGATCAGAGCACCAGAACCTCCCCCCTACACCCCCCCCCCCCAGTGTAGTTCGTTAAGGAGGAGGTGCGGAGGGAAGTGGAGATGTGTCACGCCTCCTCAGCTGTGGCCAGGCTCCAAGAGAGCAAGAAGGGAGAAAAGGGATGGAGTGAGGTTCCCAGTGATGTTTTGATTCTCAACTCTCCCAGGTTCCTGAGATACGAGGATATTCCAGGCAGTGCTATCATGGCTGGAAGAGGCTCAGGTAGAGTGTCATCAATCTTATATCCTACCCCTGCCGCCTTTTACGTGTCGATCTTCTGTGTTCTGCTTCATTTTGGACTGGTGAACAGCCTCGCATATATAGGTTGCCTGTATGTTATTTTACTTCACACTTCTTTATTTTGTATGTGTGCATGTGTGTATGCCACAGCACACGAGGTCGGAAGTCCACCCTTAGACACCAGTTCTCTCCTTCCATTATGTGGAGCCTGTGAGGAAACTCAGTTCATTAGCCTTGGGAGCAAGTTCCTTTACCCCGTGACCCGTCGTCTTCCTCAGAATGTCTATTAAACCAAAATTCCAGTTTTTCTTGACATTTATTAGTATAAAAGGGGACTTAATGTATGTCATCACTCTTTTTAAAAATAAGTTTGCAGAATTACAGTGGTTAAAAATAGCCCCACTCTTCCTCTGTCGTTATTTAAATTGTTTCAACCCAAATTGAGTGAAGATTATTCTGTGGTTTTCCATCTCTTGCAAGTTTTTTTTTTAAACAATAAGAATTATGCTCACTATCAGCACAGATTTTAATCACTTGAATTTATGGCATTAGAGAGTGGATCATGTAATTCTATGAACTCAACCCAAGCAGACTGTCTTGTTAAGTATAAGCAGTATAAGTTTCATTCAAAGTTTACAGAGACACAGTGAAGTTTTGTTTTGTTTGTTTTTTTAGGTTGTTTTTCTAAATAAGATCCATTATTAAATGCTAGCTTATCTGAAATAAATATAGCCTTAAAACAAAGAAAGGCAAGGAAAGAAGAGGAGAAAGGATGGGGAGGGAAGAAAGGAAGGGGAGGGGAAAGATATCGAGGAAAGGAGGGAGAAGAGGGGGGAGCAGTTCTAAGTTTCAGTAACTCACTTTTACACAGGACCTGCAGACCACTATGAGAAGGGCAGATCTAAGGGAGATAAGTTTTTTTCTATTTAAAAATATTTGAAGAAAACCCAAATAAAAATTAAACTAAAGCAAAGGGTCACTCGTGTAGGATGCTCCAGTTATTTTCCGCCAAGTTCATCTGCCTGTGTTCAGACTTCTTGCCAAAGCCCAGGCCAGATCCTTAAAGTAAACAGGGATGGGAGGCTGTCTGCTCAGGAATTCAACACCCATCCTTCTCCCTGCTCCCAGCTTGTGTGGCCCAGCTCAATGGGGCCCTTGCTCTGCACCTCAGAGAAAGAGGTTCATCTCATACCATAAGGTTCTAATGCCAATGGGAAGGGCCATACTGGACCTTGTACAATGGCTTCACAGTAGACCAGCCTGGCCTTCCACACAACTTGATGGCTCATAAGGCAGTATAATTAGCTGGAGGTTAATCATTCGACCTGTGTGACTGTTAGTGACCGTCACGTTTGAAGAGGGCAATAAGCACCTGCATTCCCTTCAGAGACTAGGAAAGACCACAAGACTCATAACCCCAACCAAAATGTCTACAAATGAAATGGGAACTATTTAAGATTATTCCAGTAAAATACCAGTCAAATATCTCCATCTCGGTCAATCCAGCATCCGAATAAAGCAGTGTCATAACATACAGGACTAGAATACTACAGCTCAGGGCGCCGTCACAGCCAAGGCCAACCAGCAGAGATGGGAACTGAAGTTTGGTTTTTTTTTTTAAGTCACACTTTTTTCAGAAGGCTGTAGCCTGGGCGGGCAGGAGGTCAACATCCTTAAAAAGCCAAATATCTGCCTTGTATTTCATCTCCAGCCAGCAGATCCTGTCTGGACTCAGGCTCTTCTTGACACCCTGAAGCTCCTTAGTGTCTGCCGGTATCAACCTGTGGTCCCCAAGGGCATCTGGTTGAGAGGGCCTAGGATCAGGCCAAGCGAACTCTAGACACTGTGTACATGTTAAGCTTTACAAACATGTACCTGCAAATTTCTTAATACAGTATGGAAGAAGTACAAATATTTCTTTATAGCCCAGGCCATGACAATTCCCTATCTATCATTTCTATCCCCTCTCATATATAATACCTCCATCTTAGTTAGGGTTTCTGTTACTGTGATAAAATACTATGACCAAAAGCAACTTGGAAAGGAAAGAATTCACACTTCTACTTTGCAGTCCAGGTCAGGACACAGACTCAAGGCAGGATTTTGAAGCCAGGATGGCAGAGACACAGAGGCCCTTGTGCTCACAGATAAATACTAGGGAAACCTAAAATGTTAGCCCACAGGGTTGTTCCTTCAAGGGTAAGATAACTTGTCTGCAAGAAGACTGGGGGTGGATGTGGTTAATAGCCTGGTGACCTTTTATCTATGTGGCTGGAGAATGTACCAGACCCTCCTGCAGACACTCTTCATAAGCTTGTTTTCTCTGTCAATCTACAGAACCTTATGGAAGGTGTCACATGTAATCGATCTATGGAACCTATCTCATGGAAGGTGACATATGTATTATAGAGTTTTGATGTAGTTAACATCCAATCTCTCTTCATATCTGTCCCTTGCATACTTTGTTATGCACATGGAATTGAGTTCATTATCTCCAGAAAGGTTTTCACCAAATTGGGCTGTGATTAAAGGCCTAAAATAAACCACCTGGGGTCAGACTCCTGAAGTTTGAAACAACACTAGCTACCTGGTAGTGCTGAACTGAACTGCCTTCCTGTCTCCTGCAGATTGTCAGTCTGCCGATTGTGAAGGTCACAGAGAGAAATGGTGTTTACTGGCTTGCTGTTCATGGCTGGTCAGACTGCTTTCTTATAGTACCCAGGACCACCATCCGCCCACAATGGGCTGCTCCTGTTTATTGAATTCTTCTCCCAGATATGCAAATGACTCATTTAATTTCCTGTTTATTACCTCAGACTTTATTGAGATAACTTTGAACAAACTCCTTCTTCCTTTAGTTAGAGAATTTACAATTGATAAAACACCATTATCTGCATTGCGGCATTTAACAGAGATATAATTATTTTTAAGTTTTCATTTTGCAAATCAGAGTGCAAAACTCAGCAAGTCTCCCTTGCTGGGGAGCCTGTGAGGAGAACAGCAGTGGTAGGGTTCAGACCCAGTTCTTACCATTGTAGGAACAACATTTTGTTTTTTCACTTGCCAAAGAGCTTGTTGTGCACGTATGGGTACACAGGATTGGTGTCATGTCTCAGTCAATCACACGGACAACTTTATTTTTCTCTAAGTCAACCTCATCTTGGCCTCAGGTTGCATTCTCATTTCGAAGATACAATTTAAGAGTCAATTGCATGCGGTTTTGGCCTGAAACATCAGATTTCTCTTGATGGACTTGGGATAATTCAGTTACCCTAGGTTCCTGCTGTCACCTCCTCACTTGCCCTGTGAAACTTAAAGTCTGATGCTAAACAGCAAAATGCCCTCACTGCTCTTTAGACCATCATACACTGTGACACCAAGCATACCTTCTGATAGAACATTCATGTTTACATTGGAATAGTCCCCCACAGGCTCACGTATTTGAACATGGGACCCTACTGTTGTCACTATTTAAGAAGGTTGTGGGACCTTGAGGAGGTAGAGGCTTCTCTCCCTTCCTTGTCTCCTGTGTTTACCCCCCATCCTCCAAATAAGAAGTGTCCAGAGACAGGATAGACACAGAGGTCTCATTGCAATCTAGCTGTGAGTGCCGATATCTTGTGATGTGGTTCAAGTCAGCAACTGATACCATCTCTTCCTTCATATTAGAGTCCTGGGTGTGGAAATCAAGGATTAATGTAAAGAGGAAAAGAAAAGAGGGGGAAAATTATAGAAAATTTCAGCCAAAAAGATCTTACTCCCTTCATAACTGCCGCTCATTTACTCTAGTCTTATTCTCACAGGGCTAGGCACTTGACCTGCACTTGGTACTGGCGAATGGCAGCTAGAGACATCATTCATTAGGCTTGTATGGGTCACAGTTTTATGGCTGAATGAAGTATCGACCAATGAATGCTTAAATGGGCATGGTAGAGAACTGGCTATGACTGAGAACAACTGATAACAGCTAGAGGCTGAGACCCTCCTTTACCTTCTCCCACGCTCACTCCAGTTTAGCTGTTACCCATACCAGCCCATTGCCCATGACCTCACACACTGAGTCCAGTTCTGAGCCCTCATGGATCTGTAGGATGAGAAGAGGAGGGCCAATCCCCTCTCTGGAGAGAATGTTCACTGAGCAGCCTCCAGGTTTCCTTCTTGCTTCAGTACCTCCACTGGTTTTGCCCTCATCAGCTCAGGAGCTAAGGGTGTCATCGACTCAGAGTCTGCAGTGTTTCTCCATCCAAACTGGGTCTTCTAGTGACCTTGTCTAACCATGAGGTTATTCTAACAGATATCAGATGTGTATATAGCATGGGTATCTGTACTCAACTCCAGGATCTTTTTCCACACTTAGTATATTTTACTGTACATAGTACTCAGCTCCATGAGGACACTTCATTCAAATATATTATGTACTTTAGTCATATCCCCTTGTATGCCCACCCTCACCATTTTCTCTCCTCTCTCCCCTCTCTCCTCCCACCAGCCCTCTTTATCCTGCTTAGACAGTTTCATTTCTATGTTCATGTCATATGTTCATAAGTTTATGTTTCTGTATACAGTCTATGATCCACAATAATAGAAAATATTTGTCTCTTAGTGACTTGCATGATTCACTTAGTGTGATAATCTCTTCTTCCTTCCTTTTCCCCAAAGATGATATCATTACTTTGTTTTTAGAAAGAACTAAAACTGTATGGTGTATTCCACATTGCTTTCATCCATTTCTCCTTTAAGGCGCACCTAGGTTGATTCCATAACTTAGCTGTTGTGAATACTGCAAGTGCCTTTGGGCTGTATTGACTTGTAATCACACAGGAACAAACTGGGTCATATAATGGATCAGATTTTGTTTCCTTAGGAGAATGCATGTGAATCTCCACAGTGATGAGGTTAGTTTGCATCTCCAGCAGCAGGGTGAAGGTCTTGCCTTGTCCCAGTGTCCTCCCCAGAACTTGCTGTTACTCTTTTCTTAACGCCTGCCCTCCTGGCTGGAGTGAATGGAACCCCCTTGTTGTTTTAGTTTGAATTTCTCTGATTACTAATGATCTGATTCCAGACTCTGAATCCTTTTGCCTCTGCACCTCTATGGTGTAAATGTTTCTTTTATTTTCTCTGATGAAGGGATAATATGAGGGCCATATGCACAAATACATGACTTGGGCTGAGCCCAGAGAGTTTCTTTCTTTGTTCTGACTATTCTTAGGCATAGACCTGGAAGCTTCTAGACTCGGTACAATCTAATTTTCCAAGATGACTGATTCTATCCTGTTTTCCTTAGCTTCTTCCTGAGTTGCTGTGCTTGGTCTCATACTAATTTTGGCAGTACATTCTAATCTTCTGGCTCATTCTCATGCTCTGGCTTGTTCTGCCTTCATCTGTGTCTAGCTTGTTCTCTCTACAGTCTGTATCTGTAAAACTGTCCCAGCAAAACTGCCTCCCCCTGCCCTGCTCTTAAGTAGCCTCTCTTTCCTGTGCTGCTTTCATGTGAGTTTAGTGTATCCTATCTCTGACACATTCTGTCAAATCTTTCTCTTATTCATCACTTTGTCTGCCCCTCAGTTAGACATCACTTTCAAGCATGGCTGCCTCCTTGTACAAACTAACCTTACCCTCATTGTTAGGGATTCAAGGTGTGTACTAGGAATGTATCTATACTCCAGCCAGACCATACTGTAATACAGAGCATCTTTTAATTCTTGTTGGATCATGTAGGCCTAGAAGGCCTTTGGATATGATCCCTTGCCAGAGCAGCCATGTTGCTGAATTAAACTGTATCTATACTACTGCTCATTTAGAAGATATTGCCATCTTGTAAAACCATTGTTTTACTAAACTCATCATCTCACCTCTTCTCCACCCCCAGCTTTTCTCCACTTCAGGATGCATCATTTCATCTTCCTATTTTCTTGGATTGTAAACCTGTGGTTACTGCTTATGGTTCTCTTACTCTCCATGACTGTCCTCAAACCAAATCTGGCCATTTCCTACCCATAGCTCTGCCCTGGTTCGTGCTGAATTCCGGTTGTCATATTAGCCTTCGAGCTGCTCACTCTGCAATACATTGTCTATCAAGGAAAAATCAAATCCTTCCTTTCAGTGACCAGATGCTTCCTGGTATCAAGTCAATTCTCTTCATATTCATCTGCAGATTCTTTGTGATGTCAGCCTCTGCCTGGCCTTTCTCTCCTCCCATCTTTCTCTTTGTCCTCTCTCAGTTTGGTGCTACTAGCTGCCTCTCTTCCTTAAACAAGTGCATTTGCATCTTGGGATTTGCACACACTCTTCCTTATGCTTGGCACGTTCTTCTCCCAGATGTGTAGATATCTACCTTCAGGCTTACACTTCCACAACTCTCCCTGCCCCTCTTCTGTACTTGTCCCCACAAAATACAGCAGTTTAAAAACTTGTGTTCTGATTTGTTATGTGTTTTCCTGAAATCTAAGGGTCATGTAACTCCTGTGAAGAGGCCTTTGTCTATTTATATTCCTAGGACCCAACAGAGCCTGGTATGTGATAATTGCTTGCTTGATAAATATTGAATGAATGAATGAGCAAAATAGACTGAAGGCCAGTAAAGTTCGTCAGCAACCAGCCTAGTGCCATATACTTAATTGTTACTAGTAAAAATGTGTTGTGTGTTGAATACACAGATAGAATGGGTTAAATATATGATGCTATCTTAAACTCTAAAATTCACAGAAACACATAGGCCTGCCAGGCAAAGACTTACTTTTTATCTTCTGTAGGTACTTTTGTGGGTTTTGATTTTTTTTTAATATAGAAGGAACCTATTCACTCTCATGGAATTAGTCTTCAACGTGTTTAAACAAAATCTTGGTGTGCTGACAAGGCAAGAGGATTTAGCCTATCTGCCGCTGTCCAGCACGTGCATGTACCGGAGAGATCCCCACTGAGTCTGAGCTGGCACTTAGAGGGAGAAAGTGTCTCATGGCACTCACTCATGTGCAGATCCAGCCTCCTCAGGTGCCATTTGCTTTTCTGCCTCATACAATGAAATGTGCATTTAGAGCAGTCAGAGAAAACCTGAGGGAAAGAAACTATACATAATGAAACTCCACTGGATTGTCAAGGTGGCTGAACTGCCTTTAAAAACCTAAGATTAATGTTACATATTCATTTTCCTTTGCAGCCCTCCCTCCTTTCTCTCTCCCTTCATGTCCCAAATAACCTTATCCAGAGGAATGCGAGGGAAAATAGATGCAAACTAATTCAGAGACTAATTGACAAATCATTGCCAAATAAATAAATTGATATTTGCATCACACCGCATGAGTCTTATCAACAACTTATCTATGTTAGGATCCTGTAAATGAACACAACAGCGGCTGGATTAATTTTAAAATTTGGTTTCAGAGAGACAGAAGGAGGAGAACAGATGGGGCCTGAAATGAAACCTTACAGAATACTCCAGAGAACCACACGGGAAACATGCCCTTTTGCCAATACAGTTCAGGCTGTTCCATTCTGGCAATTTACCCTTGAATAAATCTGCTCTTGGAGTTGCTAGAAAGAGAAGACTTTGTTTCATCTGTGTTGGAAAGAAAATATGGTTAGCAAAGAGACTCTGGAGTGAAGTTTCCAGTTTGAACAAAGCAAGAGTTCTGGCTGTAATGGTTAAAGAGCAGCACATGCTTCATGAATTGTGAACTATAATGCATGTTTATTATGCATCATGGTCATTGGTTTTAGGTAAATATATATATATATATATATATATATATATATATATATATATATATATATTAACCCACTGTGTGTTCAGGCACAATCTGTAGAATTAAGGTTAATGTGAAAAGACTGGAATAAACCAAACACATTATGGTTGTCCTAATTGGCTCCCATGTCTGCTATAAAACCGTGATAACAGCAGCTTAGGGACAAGTGGGGGGACTTTGTCTTATAGATTATAGTCTATTATTGAGGGAATCCAGGACAGAGCTCAGGGCAAGGACCTGGAGGACAGAACTGAAGGAGAGATCATGGAGAAATGCTGCTAACTTCTTTGCTTTTCCTGAGCCTGCTTTCTAACCCAACCCAGAATCAACAGTCCAGGCACCACCCACAGAGGGCTGGGTCCTCACACACCACTAATCAATCGAGAGATAGAGTTTGGTTCTCTTTGGATTACAATCTCCTGTAACTCTAGCTCCTATATATCTGACATCCTCTTCTGGCCTTTATGGGTACTCATACATACAAAGTATACACACACACACACACACACACACAGAGTGAAAGAGAGACCACACCCATACATAAACATCCATACACTCACTCATTCACTCACTCACTCACTCACTCACTCACTCACTCATATACACACATTAATAAAATAAAATAAAATAAAATAAAATAAAATAAAATAAAATAAAAATTTAAAAGAGAGGAACTGTATCTTAGATTGAAAGTTGGGAGAAGATGCAGAAGAAACTGTGAAATCTATTGTGTTTTATTCTTTAAATGACCTATTAGAGAATGCTTGCTCAAACAATGGTAGCAACAATGTGTATAATTAAAATGAGTGACAGTAACAGCCCAGGGAAGGGTGGAGGAGAGTCAGGTTCTGCTGCTCTGGGGCTATAAACCCAAGGAGGGAAAAACAGACATTAACACCATACGCATTTCCTCTTCCAGCAAAAAGTAAACATTAAAAACCCGGTTTTACATTCAAATTCTTTGGCAACAAGAAAACGACTTAATTCCTTGCAGACAATGCTGGTGAAACCCAGTGCCTTAGCAAAGATGTAGCAAACAGAGAAAATGATAAATACAAAACCCCGCTTGGGAAGTTGACATTCCTCTCTTAATTGTTACTCTTACTATTAAAGCAAATAATCATTTTTGACTTATTTAAAGCTTGTTGGAAAGTTTGGATCATGAATGTGTAGATTTTGATTGGCATTTGATATATTAAGTTTAGAGTCAAAGGCAAAACCTAGTGACCTCACTCCAATATTCCACACTGATCCCTTCTTAGTTCTTTCAGTTTCAATTGAGGAATAATATATTGCCAGTCAATCCTACTTATTGATTTTGCTCTTGAGAAGCTTATTGCTCTCATTTTACAATCTTCAAAAGTATTCCCAAACTTCTTATCACTTATGTTGGGAATTTTAAGCCTCCAAGCTCTTTCTTCCTCTCCTCTCTCCTATGCTAAGGTGCAGTTGCCATTATCCAATTAATTCTTCGCTCACCACTTCCTTAGGAATGAGAGTCAATACTCATGATGTGAATGTACTGAAGTGAGGCTCCAGAGCTAGGGTTTCTGTAAACAAAGTGTTTTCTAGCAGTTCTTGGAAACTATATTAAGAAAAACCTTGACAGGCTGTAGGAATGGTGGAGCAGCGGACAGGTTCTTTCTGCCTCCAACTGCATGCAGGAGCTGGGGCTGTTCCCCAGCCCTCTGTGCACAGGTTCTACCAGGGGAGAGCTGGTCCCCCAGGAGTGCTGACACAGGCTTACAGGCCCACAGGAGGGGCAAGCTCAAGCCAGAGACTGGAAGACCAACTAACACCAGAGGTAACCAGATGTCAAAAGGCAAGAGCAAGAACCTTATCAACAGAAACCAAGGCTACACGGCATCATCAGAACCGAGTTCTCCCAAAACAGCAAGTCCTGGATACTCCAACACAACGGAAAAGCAAGATTTGGATTTAAAAATCACATCTCGTGATGCTGACAGAGGACTTTAAGAAGGACAAAAATAACTCCTTTAAAGAAATACAGGAGAACACATGTAAACAGATAGAAGCCCTAAAGAGGAAACACAAAAATCCCTTAAAGAAGTACAGGAAAGCACAACCAAAGAGGTGAAGTAATTGAACAAAACCATCCAGGAGCTAAAAATGGAAGTAGAAGCAATAAAGAAATCATAAAGAGGGACAACTCTGGAGATAGAAAACCTAGGAAAGGCATCAGGAGTCATAGATGCAAGCATCACCAACAGAATACAAGAGATGGAAGAGAGAATCTCAGGGGCAGAAGATACCTTAGAAAACATTGACACAACAGTCAAAGAAAATGCAAAAAGCAAAAAGCTCCTAACCCAAAACATCCAGGAAATCCAGGACACAATGAGAAGACCAAACCTAAGGATAATAGGTATTGAAGAGAGTGAAGATTCCCAACATAAAGGGCCAGTAATATCTTCAACAAAATTATAGAAGAAAAGTTCCCTAACCTAAAGAAAGAGATATGCATGAACATACAAGAAGCCTACAGAACTCCAAATAGTTTGGACCAGAAAAGAAATTCCTCTCATCACAGAATAATCAAAACACCAAATGCACAAAACAAAGAAAGAATATTAAAAGCAGTAAGGGGAAAAGGTCAAGTAACATATAAAGGCAGACCCATCAGAATAACACCAGACTTCTCATCAGAGACTATGAAAGCCAGCAGATATCATACAGACCCTAAGAGAATACAAATGCCAGCCAAGGCTACTATACTCAGCAAAACTCTCAGTTACCATAGATGGAGAATCCAAGGTATCTCATGACAAAAACAAATTTAGAAAATATCTTTCCACAAATCCAGCCCTTCAAAGATAATAAATGGAAAACTTCATTATAAGGAGGGAAACTACACCCTAGAAATAGCAAGAAAATAATCGTCTTTTTAATAAGAAGATAGCCACATAAACATAATTCCACCTCTAACAACAAAAATAACAGGAAGCAACAATCACTTTTCCTTAATATCTCTTAATAGCAATAGACTCAATTCCCCAATAAAAAGACATAGACTAGCAGACTGGATACGTAATCAGGACCCAACTTTTTGCTGCATGCAGGAAACCCACCTCAGTGACAAAGACAGACACAGAGTAAAAGGCTGGAAAACAATTTTCCAAGCAAATGGTCCCAAGAAACAAGCTGAAGTAGTCATTCTAATATCAAGTAAAATCAACTTTCAACCTATCAAAAAAGATAGAAAGGGATACTTTATACTCATCAAAGGTAAAATCTTCCAAGATGAACTCTCAATTCTGAACATCTATGCTCCAAATGCAAGGACACCCACATTCATAAAAGAAACTTTGCTAAAGCTCAAAGCACACATGGAAACAGAAACTAAACAGAGACACAGTGAAACTAACAGAAGTTAGGAACGAAATGGGTTTAACAAATATCTATAGAACATTTTTATCCTAAAACAAAAGAATATACCTTCTTCTCACCACCTCATGGTATCCTCTCGAAAACTGACCATATAATTGGTCACAAAACAGGCCTTAACAGATACAAGAAGATTGAAATAATCCCATGCATCCTATCAGATCATCATCGACTAAGGTTAGTCTTCAATAACAACAAAAATAATAGAAAGCCCACATATATGTGGAAGTTGAACAACACTCTACTCAGTGTTAACTTGGTCAAGGAAGAAATAAAGAAAGAAATTCAAGACTTTCTAGAGAGCTGGGCATGGTGGCGCATGCCTTTAATCCCAGCACTTGGGAGGCAGAGACAGGCGAATCTCTAAGTTCAAGGCCAGCCTTGTCTACAGAGTGAGTTCCAGGACAGCTAGGGCTACACAGAGAAACCGTGTCTCGTAAAACCAAAAGGAAAAAAAAAAGAAGACTTTCTAGAAATTGATGAAATTGAAGCCACAACATATCCAAACTTAAGGGACACAAGGCAGTACTAAGAGGAAAACTCGTATCTCTGGGTACCTGGAAAAAGAAACTGTAGAAAATATACACTAGCAGCTTGACAGCACAACTGAAAGCTCTAGAACAAAAAGAAGCAAATAGACCCAAGAGAACTAGAAGGCAGGAAATAATCAAACTCAGGGCTGAAATCAACCAAATATAAACAAAAAGAACTATACAAAGAATCAACCAAACCAGGAGCTGGCTTTTTGAGAAAATCAACAAGATAGATAAACCCTTAGCCAAACTAACCAGAGGGCACAGAGACAGTATTGAAATTAATAAAATCAGAAATGAAAAGGGAGACATAACAACAGAAACTGAGGAAATAAAAAAAATCATCAGATACCACTACAAAGCCTATACTCAACAAAACTGGAAAATCTGAATGAAATGAACAATTTTCTAGACAGATATCAGGCACTAAAGTTAAATCAGGATCAGATAAATGATCTAAATAGTCCAATAACCCCCAATGAAATAGAAGCAGTCATTAATAGTCTCCCAACCAAAAAAAAAGCCCAGGACCAGATGGGTTTAGTGCAGAGTTTTATCAGACCTTCATGCCCAGTGGAGGGGAATGCCAGGACAGGGAAGTGGGAGTGGATGGGTTAGTGAGCAGGGGGAGGGGGGAGAAGAAGAGGAGGAGGAGGACGAAGAGGAGGAAGAAGAGGAAGAAGAGGAGGAGGAGGAGTCTTCTTTTTTTCAGGGTGATAATCTCAATATCAATATGCAGGACAAGTACACATTTCCAGGCTTGAACGAACAGTCATTTCAAAGCCAATCTTCATGACCATCTGGATCTAATTTCCCTTGTATTTCCACTCCTACCTTATAAAGCCTGTGTCTTGATACTGCGTTCATTTTACACATCCATTACGTGGTCCCATTTCTGTTTTTATGAGACTTAAGGATCTTTTTGTGTCAGTTTGTTTTGACCTTCACAGGAAAGACAGCAAGGGGCCAGACTGATAAGGAGTGAGGCGCAGAGGCACTTGAGAGAGTATAGCTATAGGACCAGCAGATTGTTTAAATGCCCGCTTTGATCTGAATCCATTCACTCTTACAGCGAAGTTACAAAGTTGAGATTCGGTAGAAAACACGGGAAGTGAGGGAGGCCGCCAGAGTCATGAAAAGGCTCCGTCTGGATGACACTGTCTCCCTTAGGCCATCTACAGCATCTTTGCCTCATCAACTACATAAACTACATCTGCAACCCAGCAGAGTAGGCGGGCGACAAGGATTGCTGTCTCCAGCTGCAGAGACAGCATATGACAGTAACCATGACAGGACAGACAGCCAAGAGATACACACTGACTATGTGACAGACAGATTGATGGATGATAGAAGAGTGGAGAAGGCTGGGTGAGCAAGTGTGTTATGGAAGGGTGGATAGATGGAACTCTCTATTTAACATTATCATTAGCATCACATGCTCACTATCTTCAAAGATGATATCACTTTTTAAAAAGACCCATTGGCCTTCCAGAATTTCATCCTGTCTGAAACCCTTGTTCTCATTCCTCTCATACTTGCAACAAACCTTTCTGGACCAGGTCAGATCCTTTCATCTTCATACCCAGAGACTTCTGTACGTGCCTCATAGTAAACCCAAGCCCCTCCAAGTGGCATATGAGTTTCTCCATATTCTGGGCTCAGAGAACTTCACAGCCCATCCCCCGACATACCTGCATAGCTCCACCCACACAGTATTCCACCCATCTCTAAACATGTGACTCCTGGCTGAACTTGGCTCTTCTGCATCTACATGATGAGATGTGACAAGTGTCTACTTGACTTTCCCTCTAGAAGTCAGCAAGTTTCAACTCCTCTAAGCCTCTGTTTACAGTTTAGCTCTAATGTGAAGTCATCTTGCCTGTGGAATCTTCTGTCTTGCTTTCTTTGGTATTTAGCATGATGTTGAGTAAATGTACACTGGTTAACTGTGAAAATTGCGTATGAACAGAAGAAAGACTTGGTCAAATGGCCTCTCTCTGTATGAGTACGTCTACACACACATGGGTATGTAAGCATACATCTGTGAATGCACATGTCTATGGAGTCTAGATAGAGGCCAATGTTATGTCTCTTCGTCTTACTTTTTATTTTAATTTTCGTATGCATGGATATTTTGCCTACGTGCATTTCTGGGCATCAGATCCTCTGGAACTGTAGTTAGATGGTTGTGAGCTGCCATCTGGGTGCTAGTAATCAAATCCAGCTCCTCTGAAACTAGCCCATACTCTTAACCTCAAAGCCATCTCTTCAGGACCCCCCACCCCCCTTATTTTTTCTGACATGATAGGATCTGTCACTGAGTCTGGATCTTACTGATTGAGCTGGGCTGGTCAACAAAAGCTCCAGAGATTCACCTGTCTCTGCCTTTCCCGTGATGGAGTTAGAGCCACATACCACCATGCTAGCTTTTCATGTGGGTGCTGGGGTTCCAAACTCGGGTCCTCATGGTTCTGTAGCATAAGGCAGATGCCTTCCTAACCGTAAACAAAATGTAAAGGACTAAAGTTAGTTATCAGTGAACACATCTGCAATGTGATATTTGTGCCTCTTTCTTTGCTATGGGACTTTCTCCTTAAGTCCTGCTTTTCAAATCATGAAGTTGCTACTGTTCTCCCTCCAGTTCAGAGGTTATTTTTGTTATCGTTTGGCAAAGTCCAAGATATTTTAAATCAGCACATTATTGATCTCTACCACTGCTAATTCTTGATATGCCAAAGCTTCAAAGAGCTGCCCTAGAGCGACATGGCAAACCATACCCGACTCTGTGCCAAAGTATCACGAATTCTGTCCCCAGAGGCACAATGACTGCTGTTTCTTGTAGGAGGAAAGGACAGCCACAGAAAGTCCCACGCAAAGGAAGGGTGTGCACACAGGACATGGGGTAAAGAAAAGACCCAGGTCTCAAGGAGTAGAACTGCAGTAGCCCCAGGGCATGAGAGAGGAGGAAAATTAAATTTGGAGGTTTGACCTGAGAACAACAAAGGCTCAGGGGGAGGGGAAGAGAGGCTTAGTTTAGTTTGTAATCGGAAGTTAATGCGTTTGTGTGGGTCCCAAGCAAGACGCTGGCTGGATTTGATCTGGCCCTGCGCTATGTTCTAATTAGATGTGGAGAGTGAAGGAAAGAGGCACATTCCACAGAGTAAAAGTCTGAGACAGTGCATGCCTGTGATGCCAGAACACAGGAGGCATAGGATTCCCATGAGTTTGAAGCCTGACGCTGTCTCTTCGTTAGGGGTTTACTGCTGTGAACAGACACCATGACCAAGGCAACTCTTTATAAGGACAACATTTAATTGGGGCTGGCTTACAGGGTCACAGGTTCAATCCATTATCACCAAGGTGAGAACATGGCAGCATCCAGGCAAGGCACGGTGCAGGAGGAACTGAGAGTTCTACATCTTCATCTGAAGGCTGCAGCAGAATACTGGCTGCCAGGCAGCTAGGATGAGGGTCTTAAAACCCACAATCACAGTGACACACCTACTCCAATAAGGCCACACCTTCTCCAACAGGACCACATCCTCTAATAGTGCCACTCCATGGACCGAGCACATACAAACTATCTATCACAGGAGGAGTCTCTGTGATGCTAAGCTCGAAAGTGTGGCACACCAAAGGCTCTATGTAGAGAAAGACCGGTCACCTGGCCCTTTAACTCTAGGCCAGAGCAGGAGCATCATGATTAGCCCTTCATAAAGTGACTCCGGGCTCATCTCTTGTGTTCCATACTCTGGCAAACACAAATGTTAGTTCATGAAATTTATTCCCTCTGGAGCAGCAAAGTGAGTCAGGCTCTCTGCTGTCTGCCCTTCTTCAGTTTTTACAACAGGAACACTGTGACAGCAGGACTTGGGTCATAGTCTAGTTTGGATTAAGTCATAGTCTCTGTTGATCTCCCCACCACTACCACCTCTGTTTTCCCAGGGCATGCAAGAGCACAAATTCTCAAATCGCTAGGAATGAAACCCACGTGATATTTTCTTTGCTGAGGTGGTTGCCTAAGGGGGTGCCTGGGATTCTTTCTTTTTTTCCCTGAAACTGGCCAGGAGACATCAGCTTGCTGTGCTCCCTGTTTGAGCTTCACTTGATATCTACACAATTACGCACTTCCTGTCTGCCTGGTATGTTGCCTGAATAAACGGCCTTTTGAAGAGAAAAGCAAAAATCTTACTTATCTTCAAATTTTCCCTTTGCTTCTCAAAATTTATATCCTCTCGCTGTGTTGCCATGGTTTTGGGTCATGGTGATTTTTCTCCAGTAAAGAAGAAATCCAGTCATGAGCCAAAAATGCAGTTCCCAGAGCCTGCTTCTCGATAGGGTGTGCACTCATATAGAAGAAAAATCTCAACCATGTAGAATTAAATCATATGTGGAAATATTAAGATATAGTGGTGACCACTGTGTATTGCTAAAAGCTTAGAGATTTAACAATGTGACTGGATCCAGAGCCAGCTCCTCCATTTGACTGACAGCCCGCCAATCTCTGATCACGTTCTTTCCGTATAAAGTAGGAGCATTAATTCCTACTTTCAAGACTTTGTATGCTAAACAAATTCACTCGTGATCTATATCCAATCTGTCTTTGACGCCCCTTGAGTGATCAGAAAGTGCCATCGGTGTTGTATTGAAAGCATTCCCAGAACCCCTCTAATGCCATAATCAGGAAGTGTGAACACTTCAGACCAACAGCTTATCTGATTAATGAATGGATGCTTAACTTCACATACTGTAGCGTGGCGATCCACCAGCAGCCGTCGCCTGGGTCCTCAGTGGGAGCTGGTTTGTGATGAACACTTATTTCTGTTTTGTTCTAAAAAAAACATTGAGGAGTATAAAGCTAACACAAGGTGGGTCCTGCAATTTGGACCAATCAGATTTGCAAAGCTGGTGGTGTGAATGGGCATCAGAACCAGAACTTGAACCTGAGAAGGGGGTGATAGATATTTTTAAGAATGGAAAGTGAAAGGAAAATTATCAGGACCCCCAAGACCCAGTTCTCAGCACAGAGGGGATTTATTTGTCCCAGCGGGATGGGGGTCAGGGAATAAGGGACAGAGACAGGAGATAAAGGACAGGGAAGAAGCGAGCAAGGGAGAGGGAGGAGGGGAATTTGTCCCAGAGGACAAAGGACTGCCTCTGGATAGAGAGTAGACAGACATGATGTGGCCCATAGGAAAACCATGGGTTATAAAGGTAAAATGGGAAACTCCATGTTTGGATGAGTGTTTAATTTTAATTTGGCATATTGATTAGGTGAAAAGGGGGCTTTTGATTGCTGGGCCTTGGTGGTAATGAGCTTCAGGAGGAGGAAGTGGCCAAATAAGAAAATAAACCTTGCTTTTGGAATGCAATCTAACAGCTTTTCACAAGGCAGAGGGAATCCGGGAGAGAGGCAAGGCCTGTGAGGGCCATGTTTGCAGGGCTGGGCTGGCCAGAGTCCCTTCAGAAGTCTTCTTTAAGGAGCATGAGTCTTTAAAGGTGTAAGCACACCAGAATACAGACCATCTCTAATAGTGGGCTTGAAAGCAAAGATTTATTGTATAATTGTACCCTCATCCATTTCTTAAATGTGACATGACTGTCAGGTCAGGCATCTGTAACAACCAGTAGAGGTGAATTGCTCTATGGGTTAACGAGGATCGTTCACACTTGATAGGACACAGGAATATAAATATTTACAAAGTAGTTGGGTTTATTCTGTAGAGAGAAGAAATGAATGATAATGTCATGCCACAGTAGAGGAAGTAATGTCCTGGCGAGGCCAGGGAGCATTTTAAACAGGAGATGGCTGCTGCAACCCTTATTGTAGGTAGACATGCTGTCTGGCATATAACAACATTATGTATGAATCTGCTGTGTCCTGAGTCCTTTGTCACCCTTCACTTGATGATGTCCCAGTCTTTATTGCCTACTTACTATGCTGATTGCTTCTTAGCTTGTTGCAGTTTTTAAGGAAGCCAAGTTAGAATAAAGCTGACATGAGAGGACACTGGAGCACCCCCTGACCTAGGTGCTCTTGGTACTCAACCCCAAAGGAAACAAATTAAGCCAATTGAATGAAGTCAATGAGGCAAAGCATTTTGGGAGGATTGTCACACTATCCATGTATGTATTAATGTCACATGGGTCACAGAAGTCAAAAGTTCATCTTCGCTCCACACTGAGGAAATATATACACTCAAACTTATGTCTAGAAGATGGATTTTTCTTAGCGATATTTCAGCCTTGATTGTTTTCGTGGTTTTGTAACAAAATATGCATTGAGCAAAACCAAACCATATGTTTTTTTTTTCTTTTCCAAGACAGAACAAAGTATGCAGGTGAGCATGTGTTTAAAGATACTTGTGCTTATAACTTACACACAGCATCCTCTGGAAATTTCCACCCAGAGAGCTTTCATCCGGAGGAAGGCGGCAGTCTCAGGTAGCATCTTTCCTATTCAAACCCCAATGATTGGCTGAAAAACTGAGGATCATGAAGCTGAACTTCACACCTCATATGAGAAAGAAACGTGGAGCTAGTAACGTGGCTCTGTGGGTAAAGGTGCTTGCTGCCAAGACTGAAAACCTGCGTTCAATTCCCCATACACATGATAGGAAGAGAGAGCTGACTCTCAAAAGTTATTCTCTGGCTTCCCCAGGTACACACACACACACACACACACACACACACACACACACACACAGAGGGGCGGGGCCACAAAAATGTGGGAGGGAAGATGTGCTTGCAGAGTCCAGCCCAATGTCTGAGCTCGCGGGCATACTCAGGAAATGGGAGCGGTAACATTGCATTCTTAAGGTTGTCCCTTCACACTGAGGCTGTCCCGTCACACTGTTTATGACACTGTTTCAGTCAAGGTTATGCTGCTGAGATGAACAAATAATTCTGGGAGATATGAAAACTCTCCTGTCTTTCTCTCATGCATTGTTTTTATTACTTTTTTTTTTATTGTGAGGTTGTAACTACTGATGATAAATTCAAAGCAGAAGCAATTTCATATTGATCTCACAACCCACGTGGGCTTGGTGATAGTTACCGCGGCCGCAAGTATTTGCAGGTATTGAAGTCAATCATGCAATCGGTGCTGAGGAGGAAGAGGGTTGGGGAGAGAGATACTTTGTGGGTATGGTCTAATTTCCAAAACTCCATACTTGGGCCTTATTACAATTAAATAGATTATTTATAATGTTGTCATGTAAAGTTATTATAATCTCTTCAAGTAAATTTATTATAATGTCCTCACATAAATTTATTATAATGTTACCGTGTAGTTTTGAATACATAACAGGTTATTTTTTATGACAGTAGTTAGGAAAACGTGTAAAAGCCATTATAAAGCAATGTGATATTATGCAGTCTTAGAACTTTAAATACTTTCCCCCAAGGTCTGGCTGGTTATAGGGTGAAAACAAGGGCTCATTTGTTCCTAACCAAACTTGTCCCAATTGCATTAGGAAGCGTAAGCACCATCTTAGAACCTAAATTAGACTAAGTTTTCCCTGGGATGTGGGCAAGATGGTGGCCACAACTCAGAAAGGGCACATGGAGACCAGGTGGCACGCAGGAAGCAGAAGTGATTACAAAAGCTTTGATGGAGGCTGACAAGACAGCTTGGGGATAAAGCACTTCCTGCCAAACCTGAGGACCCGAGTTCTTCTCCAAGCCTACATGGTATGAGGTGAGAACTAACTACCACAGCTGTACTCTGGACGTCACATGTGATGTGTGGCACATACGTATTTGTACACACATAAATAAATAAATAAATAAATAAATAAATGATTGATAGATAGATAGATAGATAGATAGATACATACATACATACATAAATACATAGATAGATAGATAGATAGATAGATAGATAGATAGATAGATAGATAGATAAAATAAATAAATAAATAAATGTGAAAATATTTAAAACTTGGACCTGGTGGCACACGTGCACACACACACACAAAACTAACTAACTAAGTAAGTAAATATGAATACATTTAAAACTTGGACCTGGGTATTTTCGACACTTGCATGGATATTTTATCTCTGACAGGTACATGTGGATTCTGTATGGTTAGCTTTCTCTGCTGCTCTGTAATAACCGCTTAGTGTCCCATTGCTGAGATTAGAGTCAGTTTGTTGCATAGCCTCGACTGTGGACCCGGAGCCCTGCAGGGATGACTAATCACCACTCTATAGGAGCTTTCCAGCTTCCTGTCTGTGTCACCACAGGACAGACACTGCCTATGAGGTCACCCGGGAGCTTACTTAACAGGAGCCTAAAAGGTGGCATCTGTGTCGCTGTTGGGTCACACCTCTTCACTCATAAATATCAATGTTCGTCTACATTTGGTTGAATCAGCTTATTTCTTTCTAAAAAAGGATTTCTCATATAGATTTCATAAAACTGTAAAAGTCTTTGTAAGAGACCTCTGTGAGTAGCAGAGGTTCCCATTGCTGATGTCACATTGTGCTTTGAAAAACAAACAAACAAACAAACAACAAACAAACTCACAACTCTATCCAAGATTGTTGGGGTGGAGAAAGCAAAAAAAAAAAAAAAAAAAAAAAAAAGGCCTATTTTTATAGTGACTTTCCTGGGGTAGGTGGTGCTGGGAACTCTGTCTGGGGCTTTACATATTCTAGGAAAGTACTCTACCACTGCGTGACAGCCCCAACTCTTACCACAAACATTTTAAAGGAATTTTCAATGTTTATCGTTAGTGTGTGCACACATGTGTGTCAGTACATACCTATCACAGCTAACATGTGGAGGTCAGAAGACAACTGTGTGGAGGTGTCCCTCTCTCTTCTTCCGGGACTCTAGCATAGGTCACCAGGCTTGAACAGCAAACATCTTCACCCACTGAGCCGCCTCGCCTCTCTAGCCTCAAACATCAAACATTTTAATAAACTGTAAATTTCAGTGTCATAATGGAAAAGACCTTCTGTGCTCCCCTCAGGCTCCCAGAGCCCCTGACATCCTATAGCCACATGACTGTTTAAGAGGTTTATACAAGACAGCACTGTACTATCAGGACTTATGTCCGGCTGGTTTTTCTGCAGTGTCTTGGTTATTCCTTCTCTGTTTAAGAGTGAGTCATCATAATTGCCATGACTGAATCTTGTCTTTCATCTATCCAGTCATTATCGTCTCGTCTACCAGGAGCTATGCTAGATAACAGAAAACAAATCTCATGCTCCATGGAGTATGCATTCCTGAAGAAATGGCCAAGTGACATAAGAGCAATAGTAGCAGTAATAGGAGTAGCTGTATAGGACCCCGGTTGTTCTGTTCCTCTTAGTACAGTGGGTGCCTGTGGCAGCTAAGCAGCTGTGGCTCTCTCATGAGCAGCAGTACATGCTGGGGCGATGGGAGGAAACTGCCTCATTTCCAACAGTACTCACCATTGCTCCTTTTGGCCCAGCCACACTGGCCTGGTTCTTGCTCCGGGATCATGCCAACCACCCACACTTTCCTGTTTCGGGACCTTTGCATTTCCTCTTCTTTCTGCCCAGAGCATTATCCCTCAAGCATCGTCCCTTATACACTTCAGATATTGCTTATCAGACAGGATCCACGGGGATGGACAGATGGAATCACTGGTTAAGAGCATCTGCTGCTCTTACACAGGACCCGTGTTTGGTTCCCAGTCCCTGTATCAGGTGGCTCACAGCTGCCTGTCACTCCACTTCCAGTAATCCAGTGCCATCGACTGCTCTTTGGAGCAGCTGTATGCACGTGGCACACATACGTGCACAAACACACACACAAACATGTAAAATAAAAAAAAAAATCTTTTTAAAAGAATTACCCTTGCCACTCCTTAGATAACATCTCTCGCCCTCATCCATCAAGGACAGAGCCTCCCTAAGTTCTGTGGGTGTTCTACTCCAGGGCACTCATCCTCTCTGGCACACTACACACTTCAGCTGTCCTTTGAATGTATCCAGTTTCTTCCTAGAAGATCAGGCCATGAGGTCAGGGGTGGTGGTTTAAATTGTGACCTGGACATCTCTAGACAGAGTAGATGCCAGCACAGAATAGACGCTGAATAAGGATTAGCTCAAGTAATGGAGAATTTAGGACAAAGATGTTATATGCGATAGGCGGCATTGAACAGAGGCCTCCCAATAACAAGGAGGAGATAACAATGTTAAGTGATAAAGCAGGAAATGAAATCTGCAGGGTGGGAGCCGAGCTGGGGTAGGCTATATCATATATAAAAATCATATTCCATAATAAGATTTGTAAAAAAAATAAAGAAAAAGAAAGAATACATACTGGTCACCCTTGAAGTGTGTTATCACTGAAGCATCACTGAGACTTGGATTTAGTTCCGAGGATAATAAAACATTTGCCAGATAATACAGCACAGGTGTATTATTGTTTTCATTCTTTATGTTAATCAAATTAAAATATTATCAGAATCTAAATCTAAAAATATATCCATTTCTCCTCCCCCAAAATAACCTATAAGAAAAAAGAGAAAACCTTGAAAGCCCATCTCTAAACAGTGCGTAGCTAAGTTTTCTGTGTGCTTTGTATGTATTTGAATAGATGTTTTTTTAATGCATGCTCCTATTGTTGGAAATAGTCACTCACGTGCAGCTGTGTGAAAGAATATTGGCACTGTTTAAATCGGTGACATGGGTTCCTCACAGGCACGCTGCCTACTGGAATGAGGTTATTCTGTTTAGTTGAGAGTGAGAATCCAGCAGTGTCCCAGTCAACAGGACCAGTTTACTACCAACAACAAACATGATGTCTCAGAGGTAGACAAAAGATGTTCTTTATTTTTGTTGACTTGCTCTGACACGTATGTATGTGTGTTGACACGTGCATACCGTGGTGTGCTTGTGGATATCAGAGGACAGCTTTTCAAAGCTGTTTCTTTCCTTCCACCATGGCAGCCATGGGTCAGGCTCATTCAGGTCTTGAGCCTAACCCATGCTCTGAGCTATCCCGCCAGCCCCAGGTATACTTATGGACACCGGAAGTTTCTTTGGAATTGGCACATCCAAATTACCCCTGTATCCTATAAGATAGTCACAAGTTTGTTCAGAGGGTGACAGGTCTTTGCTATAAAAAAAGTGACCACATGGAGAAGCAGATGTGCTATTAAGAATGGTTCCAGTGAGCTGGGCCATGGTGGCAAACACCTTTAATCCCAGCACTTCGCAGGTAAAGACAGGAGGATTTCTGAGTTCAAGGCCAGCCTGGTCTACAAAGTGAGTTCCAGGACAGCTAGGACTATACAGAGAAACCCTGTCTCGAAAACAAACAAACAAACAAACAAACAAACAAAAAAAGAATGGTTCCAGTGACCACAGCTGAAAGACAAAGTTACATTATGTAAAATTTGTGTATACATATTCAAAACCTTCAAATATTAAAAAGCACCAGATTCTGAATGTCTTTTACATATCTTCCTTATAGTTTCAAAACATATTGCCAGACCCTGGCATCTTCAAATGGAGCAATTTTATGCTCAGTATATTTGATTTTTGAAAGGCAGTGGAGTGTCTAATATAGTTCAGAAATATTCTTGAAAAATGATTAAATTTTAAATGGTTTTGGAATTGAAAAACACCAGTTACATTTTTTAAACAGCTCATTTGAATAAGTCATTCCTTACAGATAACACTTTTTATAGATTGGTTTTTAGAGTTAAAGTGTGTATTCTAACTAAAGATGAAGCCTTTTAAATACCCTGGCCAGCTCTGGGACTCACAGGGTTTCACTATGTGGGCCTAGCTGGCCCAGAACTCACAGAGATCCATCTGCCTCTGTCTCCCAAGTGCTGAGATGAAAGACATGCACCACCATGCAGAGCTAACATGGATTATCTTTAAAAGAGAAAGGTATCTATCTGTACTAATTAGTTCATACATACAAAAAAATCAACATAAAAATCAAAGCCTTATTCTCAAGAGAATTTACAGTGGCAGACGAAGGGCTCAGCTGAAACCACAAGTACACTCCCTGTGGGACGAATGGCAGGGCTGGTGGCCATGCTACTGGCACATATTGACTCGAGTTAAGTCTCAACACTCTGAAATTAAGGAAGAATATTGCTATTTTCTCTCTTTAGTCATTCACAGTGAAGCCACTTATGGCTGTGGTCTGTCTGACAAAGTCCACACTGCAGCGTGCCTCGAGACAGCCCACAGCCCACTGGGGGAGAGGCCTGCATCTCTGCTGATCCTAAAAGTGACAACAGACTCAACAGCCATAGTCCTCAACTAGTTAGCTTTGCGCCATCAAGGAGTGTCTGTGAGCAACCCATTCGAGGCATTTCTGTACAAATAAAGATATAATTGATATTTTGAATTAATAAGACACCATTTCTAGCTGGGCGGTGGTGGCTCACGTCTTTAATCCCAGCACTTGGGAAGCAAAGGCAGGCGGATTTCTGAGTTCGAGGCCAGCCTGGTCTACAGAGTGAGTTCCAGGACAGCCAGGGCTACACAGAGAAACCAATCAATCTCGAAAAACCAATCAATCAATCAATCAATCAATAAAATAGATAAATAAACAAACAAACAAATAAATAAATGACACCATTTCTGAGTGACGTTCAGTAGAGTCTCAGAGACCCCATCAAAGGCCTTCAGAGAGTCCCTGAGCTTCCTTCAACTTTTAGTGTCTGTGACAGTCTCCATGAAAAACGTTCTCAAGTTTGACAGCCACTCTCAGGAACTGTAAAAGAGGACAGCTCTTTGACATGGGTCCCATCTGTTTTTCAGGGCAATAGTGTCCACTTTATTAAGCATGCTTTGTTTTTGTTGTAAGACAGGGACTATTTCTTTAGCTCAGGACAGGCTGGAATTTCGTGTGTATCCCAAGGCATCCTCAAACACACTCTCTTCCTGCCACAGCCTCCCCATGCTGGGATTACAGGAATGGGCCATCATGCATGACATAATCCCATATTTCCAGCTAAAGATGATCCAGATTGCCCATGACTTAAAATAAGTGCAGATCTTATGGAAAGATTATAGGTATTTCTTTGCGACAGGCTCTCTTACTGAACAAACCTGGAAAAAGGCAGCCAGCAAACCCTGGTGATCTTCCTGTCTCAGGTCTCCCTCTCATCCCAGCATACAGACATGCATGGCCACACCAGCTCTTTTTATATGGGTGCTGGGATCAGAACGCAGGACCCCACATTCTAGTGCAGCAAGCACATTTAGCCAAAGCCACCTCTCGAGCCCTAAAGGTGACTTTCCGGTGAGCTTTTAGAATTCCTACCTTTCGTTTTGCATAGCTACATTTCTGTAACATTGTTAGCTTGTATCTTTTCATCAGCACAGTGGCGGTCTCTTTTCTTTTTACCTACTTTTGTCAATCCCCTCTAAAACTCTAGAGATCTGTGATGTGGCTCGAATTAAAGGCTTTGTTGGAATTTCTGCGTGAGTAATCTCACAGTGTGCTGATTGAGCTTTAACCCTGTGGCAAGAAGAATAAATCTAAGCTTATTTAAACACCACCCAAGTTTGAGGCCACCATGGGGATGAGAAGTGTATTAAGAGTGAGCTTGTTGTCAAGGAAATACTGTGTGTGGTGAATGTGTATCTCAGAGGACAAGGACTCCAGCAAGACCTCACGTCTGACATGTTGTTCTTTTTCTTCCACAGCGATTGTAGTGAGATTTCTGACCAAACGGTTCATCTGGGAGTACGATCCAACCCTCGGTAGGTCATGCGTTGTATCCTCACTCCCCTTCTTCCAGTATGCTTATGATCCTCGAATAGGACAGGATGTCCATCGCACCCTGGAAAACCTCTTTTTGCACTTTCAGTAACATAATGTTCATGTTAGCAGACATAAAACCCTCCTAGAGGACAGCAATGTGCCCCATCCTAAGCCTTGAGCCTTGCAGGACTTAGTACAGAAATGAAGAAGTTACATCCATCCCAGAAAAAGATGCAGATGGGTCAATAGTATGCTTGCTCTCCCATCCAATACACAGCTTGGTCCTCCTGGGAGAAAAGCTAACACAGGCAGCATTCAGTGTGGGACAAAAAGGTATGCTGAAAAGATAATTGCTATAAGATCAAACATCTGTGTGCAGATGTAGGACAAGTGTAAACAGAGACCTTATTCTGCCCCTTTAGCTTCCAAAGATTAGACCAAGTGGTGTTTGTGGGTAGAGAAGGCAGAAATAGTGTTTATTCATAAATGTGGGTAGACTATTCCTAGGCCTTTTTGTTCTAATTTTTTTCAATTTTTTGGCTAGTGTGTGTGTGTGTGTGTGTGTGTGTGTGTGTGTGTGTGTGTCGGTCAGAGGACAATTGATCAGAGTCACTTCTCTCCTTCACCATGCAGTCTCAGGGATCAAACTCAGTTCCCCAGGCTTGGCAGAAAGCCCCTTTTGCTCACTGAGCCATCTTGGCAACTCCACAGTTTTGACTGTATGCTTCTTGGTACACACTCACTGTACACAGTATCAAGTCTCACATAGGCAATTTCCTGCAGATGTATCACGCACGGAATGGCACGTTCCGCTAAAAAGTTTGCCTCTTGCACTTTGCGTATTTCCGCCATTCCTTCTGCATGTTTATGAACTTCCTTCCCTTCACTCACCCCAGGGCTTCAGATGCTAAAGATGAAGCAGTTATCCGACTCTGATCTGGGGTGAGGAGTGTGCTCTTACTTATGCACAGAGAGGTCAAGGGTTGGGTGTCTTCTATTTGCATCCTATTTTTCAAGACAGGACTTCTCACTGAACCCGAGGTTTACCATTTATGCTAGAATGGCTGGCCAGCCCTGGGATCGTACCATCTGGTACTCGCCCATTACCCCCCACCCCTTTGTGCTGTTAGACCTGGGTTTCTGTGTGAGTTCTAGGGATACAGTCCCAGCCTACGCTTCACCCACTGAGTCATCTCCCCACATAAAGACTCCGCTTTTTAACCTTAGAGTCTAGAAAAGAGTTGGAGAATAAGTGACCACAGAGAGCCGCTGACAGGTGCTGACAGGATGCGTGTGGGAAAGGGAGCGAGGGCTCTGTCACCGATTCCTTTAGTGCTCCATTTAGAGTCTATCTGGAACTTATTTCCTTATCTCAGTAAGGGGGAGGAAGCGAGGGCTCAGTCCTTGTTTATGAATCACCCATCGGATTTCCTGTCATTATTTACACTACTCCAACGTTCTCATGGGACTTCTGAAGCCATCTTCAGATACAAGTAATTAGTTAGATGCAGTTTAAATATCCAATGGCATCCTCTTTTGTTTATGTAATGACTCATTTCTCTTTATTTTCACCATGGGTGCTATGTCTGTGGTGCTGCACTACCTGGGGACATTTCACACAAGCACATGCAGTCCATTGAACAGACTTCCCCACACTCCCTCTCCCCACTTTTTTCTTTTAATCACCCCTACTCCTGTTAACTCCCTCCGTTCCTCTGGACAGCTCTGCCTCTACTCCCGTGCCATATATACTTACGTGATTTTATTTAGCTGTATAAAACTAATAAACCACAAAGGAGGGGGAAATAAGTATGAGATCTGCCTCTGAAGGGGCTTTAGCGTCTGCTGATTACAGTCTATCTCCAGTTGCATCCATTTTCCTGCTCTTGTGGACGAGTGGTAAAACATCCCCTTGTGCGTACACACTTTCTTTGTCTGCATCTCCATTGCAGGACACCTAGCGTGCTTCTGTGACTCAGCCATGGAGCCTGAACCCCTCCGCTCTCCATACTGTGTTGTGACGGATGAGAATGGGCCTCTTCCCGCCTCCCGCTCTCTGACAACGCTGTGTTGGCAGCTCTCGGTGGTGCATTTCTCTAGGTCGATTTCAGAGTCTGTGATAGCATGGCATGACTGATTGGAATTGGCTGAAATCATAAATTATCTTGGAAGGCTCAAATCTTTATTATATCCAGTCTTTTAAACAGGAGTCTGACATATCTCCACTTTAGCAGACCCTCTTCTGAATTTGCTTTTAAAAAAGACTATTACAAGTGACTTTGCTGGTAAATACATAATTGCAATTTCCCAGATTTGTATCTGGATAGAAACATCACCAGATACCACTGTGAAGATTCAGGAAAGAAATACAAAATTATATCCCAAGATATTATCACTAGTTACTGAATGAAATGAGACTACAACGTGATATTTTCTGATTTTGTTTATCTAAATATATACCTTTCTAACACAAACAGGAACAGAAATAAAAAGACCCACATGTTGAATACAATACTTTCTTGGCTTAAGTATAAAAGGAAGAATTAAATTTAATTTCAAAATTCTAAAATTATTTTATAAGCATATATTATGGAATAATTTTGTCGGTAGGAAAATACAAAAAGTACATTTTGATTGATAACTTTCTTTCCTGTATATTCTCCGATGTTAACGTAAGGACTAAGGAGAAGAGAAACAATTATTTCCTTAGAAAAGATACTTTTAAATATTTTGTTCATCAATTCTTTTCTGCATACTTACAAGCATGGCAGAACTACGAGTTTGAGGTCGTTTATCTGCATGTAAAGTTGAACCTTGCTTTAAAAAGGAGCCATTATTCTATTGTCTTCCCCCAACTATGTAAATGCTCCCTTGGGTATTTTTCTCATTTGCATATGCTTTATAGTGATGATCTGATACTTTCCATGATTCATAGGAGTCTGGCTAAAAACTACTTATTCTCCATCCTATCTACATATCACAACAAAAGATGAAGCTTACCCAAAAAGAGCCATGACATTTTTAACTCTCTCTGAATGTGTTCTAGTAACTGATGTTACTATTTTTAATTAGTCTTTCGTGAGCCCTTTTCCTTTTGCCTTCCTCATATGGAACAGCAAGAGCTATAAATAGGAATGAGTCTATCTGAATGGTTATCTGAATGGCTATCATCTGTGCAGGCATAATTGCCTAGGAAGCAGGGCACTGCCCAGAGTGACCTTGTGCTGTGCCTCTCAGAGAGGACCTGGCTGCTAAGCAACCAGAGCCCTCCTCCACCTTCAGGAGAAACAGGTGCATGGCTCACTGGCACGTGACACTGTCATTAGGTGACACCGTCATTAGCTCGCACACTGGAGACTGGATCTGTGTGGGTGTGAACGTTGAAAACCTGTTAATTTTCCAGCACACTGGAAACCTCAATTCATAGGATTCAGGGGAAATTAGCATTTCTTGGGCTTAACTTCCTAGTCCCATAGGATCTTCCTGGAACTCGTGCTTACTTTATGAGTTTCAAAACAACCAGCAACCAAGATGGCTACATTGCAAAGCAGAATGGTGTATTTGTGACGGAGAGAGAGGAAGGGGACAGGGCTCTTGTCTTCTAGAGTTCTAATTTTGATACCTTCCTCAGAACTTGAGGAAGTGGGTTTCTTGACTTTGGACTTTTGTTGTCGTTTCATGAGAAGCAGGAAATTATGAACACCATCCTACATGTCGACAGAAGGGAGTTGTTATTGCTCTGAGGCAATCCTGTAAAGAAAACACTTTTCTCTTTGCCCTAGTTTGGTTTTCTATTGCCGCAATGAACACCATAACCAAAAGCAACCTGATGAGAGGCGTTGATCTGGCTTACATGTCCCAGTTACAGTCCATCCTGAGGGAAGCCATGGCAGGACATCAAGATGAAACTTGAAACAGAAACCTTCCTCATGGGTGGCTCAGCTGTCTTTCTAATACAGCCCAGACCCACTTGGCTAGGGACAATACCTCCAGTGGGCTGGGTCCTCCTACATCAAATTGGCAATCTAGAAAATGCCTCACAGATATGTCCATAAGCCAATCTGATGGAAACAATTCCTAAACTACAATTTATTTCCAGGGACAGCAGGGGCAGAGAGTAAGCGAGGGGAACTGTACCTAGTTCACAAAGAAGGATTTTTTTGGTTGTTTTGTTTTGTTTTGTTTTGTTTTGTTTTTTAAATCCAAGTGTTTTGAAAGATGAAGTCTCAGAAAATACCACAATCCTTTACACGGAATGATTTTCATTTCCCTGAAATTTCTCTCATCTCACCAGTGGATTCTTTGCCAGCGTTCAGCCCTGGTTTGTTAGCAACACTGAAAATTCGCCCTGAAGCTCGTCAGATCTGGGATGTGGCCCATTTAATCAGGAAGCAGCAACCTTGATGGTGGGAGGTAGATTCTGGCTGTGGACTAAACAGAATCCATAGCTGTCTATTCCCAATCAAGAGCTGAGTCTCTGCCTTCTAGAGTCGTGTTACCCTCCAAGAATGTTTTCAGACGCGAGAATACAGAGAAAGGCTTGCAGCGCATGCCTGTGTGTGTGCCTGTGTGTGGCGGGTGCGTGTCGGAGGCCTGGAGAGAGGAAGAGAGGGAAAGAGTGCTTCTTAGAGTCAAGTGCTACTGTCCTGGGACGAAGATGTTGTCGCACACTGCCGTTTGGGAGATGAGCTGCTGTCCTGCACCGCAAAGCTGAGCTACGGAGAAGGGAAAGCTGAGCTACGGAGTCAGGAGACATAGCAAAGCCCTGGGGCTCGTTGACTCTGTGCGTGGTTCATCTTGCCCGCCTTGGAGCTTCTGCACGGAGAGGCTCAAGCCGAGAGGCAAGATCTCTCCACTGAATGCTGAAGCGGAAGTGCTCAGCCACACCTTAGAGCTACTTAGTAACGATACTGCCGGAAAACCGGGCAATAGTCACGTGACGAAGAGGGCCAGAGAAGTGACCCGTCATCTAAGATGACACGACTGGTTTGCAGTTGGGCCAGCAACAGAACTCAACTCAGAGAGCAATTTCCACTCTAGTGTAAAGCCACCACGCTGCTAACTGCTGCTGTTCCTGCACTGGCCACGTGACCATACTGATGCGTGGAAATGTGCAAAGCAGCTAACTCAGTCTGAGGATTAACCGCATACAAACAGCTCTGAGTGTTCAACCTTGCCAGCGTGTACCAAATGCATGCCTATTTACAGAAATGCCACAGAATGCACGCTTTTCAAAGGCTTGTTTACGTTAGTGGTAGTTATGGGCTAGGGAGGGTGGAACGTTCCCATGGCTGCAGGTCTCCACTGAGGCTGGAGGCATCTGGTTGATCCAGAGAGGAGGTTGTCAATTGCCTGAAGTAAGGGTTCAGTGCCAAAATGGGGTCCTCTGGAAGGACATTCTCAACCATTCGGCCACCTCCTCTCCAGGTCCCTGATAAAAGATAATTCTAATATACCTAATTCAATTATGAAACTCATGTTTGTTTTAGAATAGACCTTTTTTGAGTGCATCTGGCCACAGATCTAATCAAACATACCCACAGGGCTTCAAAGAAAGGACTGAGGCTACCCGTCCTGTTAGTATAAAGAAAATAGAGAGTATGTAAGCAGTCGGAACACATGTGCATCCTTTTGATTTTTTTTTCCTTCTGAGAGAAGGTCTCTGAATATCCCCAGCTGTCCTGGTAGTCATTATGGAGACCAGGCTGGCCCCACCATGCCCAGCTTTGCTTTGAATTTTAAAATGAAGAGTAGTATGTGTGTGTTTTGTTAGAATCAGCTTACACAAGCTCACCAGTTCATATCCAATATTTTACCTCCTGAGGGAGTATGTCTGTTGTCTTGCATGTAGAGAAAATGAGTCCACAGTGACAGAAAGACACATGAGCGAAGTATTCTGAGAACAGTGGGAAGACAGTCTTCATCTTGGAGGAATTGGTCCAGCACCCGCTGCTGTGTCTGTAGCAGACATTCCCTCATTTCCTGCATTTGATCCCTTTCATTTCATTAACAAACGGCCAAAGAATCACAGAACTTCGTGCAAGTTTCATTCTGTTTTTCACACACACACACACACACACACACCCATTGTGGCCTTTTGCAGCTGAGACCTATAGCTCATTTGTCACGGGAGCCACAGAGAACAATGTCCTTTCCTCTGGGACAAATTTTGGTGCAAAGAGATGGATGAGAGGCTCAGCTTCTGTCTCCAGGCTGCAGGGTGGATGCCAGTCATTTTAAAAGGCACAGAACAGCCCAGAGGGAAGGACCAAAAGGGAGTGGCTGCCTAGTATGCGTGAGGCCAACTGGGCTTCTCCTTGGGCCCAAAGACTGAAGAAGAAGAAAGGGGATCATTGAGGAGACACTTGGACGCAGTAGCTGCTGTGAACGTCGCTTCAGAGCATCCGGTCCCAGAAAGCCACACCCTGTCATTTAGCACAGAGCAGAGCGTGGTGCAGAACGTTCGTCAGATGAGAATCCTCATGTGTGGATCGTGAGTTCCAGCAGAGGGACAAGATGCAAAAACCATTTATTCACGTCTGCTGAGTATAGTCTCATTTTAAAATGACAACTTTTCAGAAGAGGTGTGAGCCGTGCAGGTTCCTGTGGTGACTGGTCACGGTAATAATGTCACCTAGATGGCTAAGTCCTGCCCACTGCAAGCTTCCTTTCTGGCTTTTGTGTCTTGGATAGACAACTGCAAGAAAATAGGGCAGTGGTCTCCAAAGGGAGGGAGGGAGGGAGGGAGGGAGGGAGGGAGGGAGGGAGGGAGGGAGGGAAGGAAGGAAGGTCAGTCGGTTATTTGTTGGGATGGTTGGTCGGTTGGTCGTTTGGGAAGGTAGAGAGGTGTGCTGAAGAATGAACAAATATAAGCGCTGGTCCCCAAGAGAGGCAACTCCAGGCTTGTTTGATTAAATGCTTCAGTGATTGGTACGCAGAAATACCCAGTTAGTAATTGTGTTAGATGGCCTGCTGTCTGTCCAGCCTCCTCAAATATAGCACAAGCCTACAGTTTTCTTCATCTTCTGTTTTCTCATTGTTGCTTTTGTGCCACCTGCTAGCAGGGTTGGCACGTGACCTGCTTCTCGATGCCTCATCTGCGAGTGCCCTCCTTGAATCATTTCTTGTTTGTTCTGGTTTCCCTCTCTTAGAATTGAGTGCTTTGCTCACTGTTTCTAGTCCCCACCCTTTTGTTCCAGAAATGTTTGTTAGTTCATCTCACCTTTGGTGTTTGTCTCCACTTCATCCTGAAGGGACACGCGAGAATCACCTAGAATCGCAATGTTGGATTGCTTCTAATACAGGCCCACTGATATGTTTGTGCCACCAACATCCTGAATTCTATATCTCTAATAAAGAAGCCCAACATTAACTGAGCCATGTTCTCTCATGGGAGCGTACTTTGTTTTTCTCTTAATTACCCTCCTTTTTGGTCATCAATCTCTCTAAAATTCACTGTAGTGAGTACATTGTTCTTGATTATTTTTTTCCCCAGAAATTCTTAGATATCACAACCTCAGCTGTCTCCATAGCCCTATAGATTTTATTTTCTCTCCTGAGGCTCATTGCATAAAGAATAAGATTTATAGATCTGTTATCTATATTTCTTATGAAAGTTTCAAACCATGCTTTCCTTCTTATGAGCTACTGACTTGTTCTGAGGGATTTCCTCAGAACATGTCAGTAGCTCATAAGCTGGTGCCTGTCACCAGCTCAGTCCGTCTCTCTTGGCTCCTTTGTCTGTGTTTAAACTTTCATATACGACCCCAATAGCTGACTCTGCTTTGATTTCCTGTTCCACTCATATGGTGAGAGGCATCTTATACCTGCCATCTTCTTATCCCTTCAGGATTTGGGAACCTCTCCACTGTGGACCCAGCAACAGCAGCTGCTACAGGGCAACTGCTATTGTCTACTTTGACCAGACATCATGATGGAGGGATCTTATTATCCCATCCCACGCACCTGCTCAAACCCTTTATATTTTGGGCTACCATTCTTCACCACCCATCAAATGCAAGCTCAACCGCCTGCCTCTTAGGTCCCCAGTAGTTTCATATCCTGTGCTCAGCCTGTTATAGTCTCGGGGTCTTGGTCAAGTTTGGGATTTGTTGTTGTAGTTGTTGTTTTGTAAGTTTGAGGAAATAAAAGTCAGGAAAAGCTTGAGTGTAGCAGGTAGCAGTGGGAAATCAGCCAGTGAAGAACGGCCTTTATTAGAGGTGACGAAACATAAGAAATGCAGCAGGAGTAGAGAATGATGGCCTACAAAGCAGAGGTGGGGTTTCCTCCCATGATTTGGGTTGGTTAGTTTAAACAAGGATAGGATGCCAATTGCCCCATAGCTCTTACGTGAGCATGTCCTGATCCAACCTGTCCCGTCAGACCCATCAGACTCATCAGCCGACTGCAGTACCCTAGGCTTCTGCCTCAGGTCAGGAGGGAGAGGAAGAAGCCAGCCATCTTGGAGAGGAAGAAGCCAGCCATCTTGGAAGTTTACCAGCTTTATCCATCTAAGTCCCAGCCTCTCTATCCTGCCTATTCCCCTCTGGTGCTAAGGATCTTTGCACTGTTAAAGTTAGGAAGAGACACAAAAGACTATTATGTAAAAAAAATTACTTGTAGGAATATCTAGGTAGAAATATATTTTGCATGGAAAATGCCTCTTTCGTCTTATAATGCAGAAGCCTCGTCTAATTTAAATGGAAAAGAGCACTAGGGGTCTGGCCTCACAGAACAAGATGCAGCCCGAGGAAAGGATGGAGGAGCAAGCAGGCAGCTGTTCCTTTGTCCATCTATCCTTCCATCCTCTCTTCCCTGGACAGCTCCCTGCCCCGCCCAGCTCCACTCCTCCCCGCATTGCTACAAAGGCAAGAATCCTGTGCCTAATTTCTCACTTCAAGGATCAAATTCAATCTCTCATGTCCCTTTCTCATTCTTTTAGAATCAACCTACCGACACCAGGCAACCATAGACGATGAAGTTGTTTCTATGGAGATCCTGGACACCGCTGGCCAGGTGAGTAGGAATTCAGCCAAGTGTTTACTGCAGCAAATAGAAAAAGAGATAGGTAAAATAAACACCGTTATTGAAAGGAACCACTGATGTCCTCATGTGCAAGGTGAGTCTCTGAGAGAGCCTTGGCCTGAGTTCCAGTTCTCTTTGACCACCACATACAGGTGTGTGTGTGTGTGTGTGTGTGTGTGTGTGTGTGTGTGTGTGAGAGAGAGAGAGAGTGTGTGTGTGTGTTGCATGTCACATTATGTGGAGAAGGTCCCTACAATACTTGCCTGCAAATTTCCTTTGACATTAGTCAGATCATGTCTTACAAAAACAGTAGAGATGACCAGGGGAGTGATGGTTATAGGGTCAGGCATTTCCATGGTGCTATAACAATGACGGGTGGCCTTCAAAGGGACTTGAGTTAAAGTGTTTCATCAAAGAACTGCTCCTGAAATTAATTGTAACTCATCTCTCCCTCCTTCTGCATGGACCTTCACTCAGTACTGAGCACGCCAAGAGAGGCAGAAGCCTCTAGAAGACAATTGAACCTAAGGAAACAATACTTTATTCTCTGTCCTTCCCTCTCCTCTCCTCTTCCTCTTCCTCCTCCTCTTCTTTCTTCATTTCCTCCTCCTCTTCCTTTTCTTCTTCTTCCTCTTTTTCTCTTTCTTCTTCCCCTCTACCCCTCACACTTCCTGTCTCTCTTCTCACACACAGTGTCTCTTCATCTCACTACTAGTAGCCCAGGCTAGCCTTGAACATGACCTCTTCTTGCCTCTGCCTCCTAAGTACAGGGAACTCAGGTGCATCCAGGCCCAGCCAGCAACACCTTCAGACTGTGTGTTCTTTTCTCATGGAGGAGGAGCCACCCCTCTGACAGTCACCGCAGGAGAACTTTCCTCATCACTACTGATCTATAACGCAGATTAGGATATTGGAATGGGGGGGGGTCCTAGTCCTCAAGCTTAAACAGTAGATTTTATATAGCTTATTACTTCTTTTTCTGTTCCTAGGGTTATCAATGGTCTATAAACTGAACAAGAAGGCAATTAAGACAAATGGGGGTGAGCTGTACTTACCTTCTAAACTAATGAAGGAAATAAGTTCATCCAGGAAGACAGCCAAGATGTTTAATAACAAACGGATACGAAGCAATGCAATTAAGGGATTAGTAGGCAATAACATTGTGCACTTTGGGATGAGGCCCAGGTCTTCTCCTGATTGCAGCTCTTTTCTTTGCCCACAGGAAGACACCATCCAGAGGGAAGGGCACATGCGCTGGGGAGAAGGCTTCGTGTTGGTTTACGACATCACCGATCGAGGGAGCTTTGAAGAAGTGCTGCCGCTGAAGAACATCTTAGATGAAGTCAAAAAGCCCAAAAACGTGACTCTCATCTTGGTCGGAAACAAAGCCGACTTGGACCACTCCAGACAAGTGAGCACAGAGGAAGGGGAGAAGCTGGCGACGGAACTGGCGTGTGCGTTTTACGAATGTTCCGCCTGCACGGGAGAGGGGAACATCACAGAGGTGTTCTATGAGCTCTGTCGAGAGGTGCGTCGAAGGAGGATGGTGCAGGGCAAGACAAGGCGCCGCAGCTCCACCACACACGTCAAGCAAGCGATTAACAAGATGCTCACCAAAATCAGTAGTTAGAGGCCCTGCCGAGATGTGCTGGAACGTGGGAAGGCCTTCCTGGCTCTCCTGCCGCCCCTCTAGCCACAGCAAAGATATCCTCCTTATTCCGAGTTTGGGGGATGTCAGGGTTTCTCGTGGGTCCCTATCCACTATATGCTGGGAAATTCTCTGAGTATCTTCTGCAGCCCCATGCTGTGACAGTCTCTCCCTTCCCTGCTTGCTGTAGGATCCGTGCTAATGTAGTTTGAAGATGCAACCACCAAAGATGCTGAAGTGGCTGGGTTCGTGGAGGCTAATTGTAGGCATCTCTGCCTTGATTAAACAAGTTGAAGTCTTTTCAAAGGCATTTTAAGATTCTGAATCTTGTGGAAGACTACAAAGGTCGCCATAAGGTTTTGTGATGTCTGGTGTGAACTTGAGGAGGGTAGCTGAGCGATTAGAACCGGGGAACAGAATTCTGGTTCCCATTTGAAGTGAGGATTTTTTTAATTGTTACTATTATTACCTTACTTAAATTATGCCGTTTTTCTTTAACACTTTATTTTATTTTTAGATTGAAATGTTATTACTGACTTTGTGATGTAATTGCCCATTTCAATTCAAGTTGATTCTCTCAATAATCTACAGCAGTCCTTACATACCCTATTCTATTATTTCCTTAATAACAAAAGAAACAAGACCCACACTTCACACCCTGCTGTGGCTTTGCTTCCCCAAGCCTTGGTGATAAGAAAAACAAACCCACCAGGAATCTTTGAGCCCACTCCTGACCTCACTGCATGTTAGTAGGGGATGGCAATTAGAGACACCTGGTTTGTATATTACTCTATTAGCACCGTAGCGGGAAGCTAACCCTCTAAATAAGAAAATTATGACGCATAGTTATTTCTCTTTGGAAGCAAAGGCAGAATCCCATGCATTCAGAAAAAGCCAGCCCCTGATTCAGTAAGTTGGCCACATGCCTTGTTAACCTTTTAACCTTTGGGTAAGATTAATTCACATGAGAGAGTTCAGAAAAATAATGGGTGAGTAAAATTCACTCTACATGAACGAGCGTGCACAAAGTAGATGCTTGGCTGGCAAAAGGATTATGTAACTGCCAAGAGTTTATGATCCTTCTCTTCATTTCCTGCCCCATATACTGAGATTTGGGCACTTTATTTTACAATAAAATATATATATCTTTTACGATGTATTTATATGTATACATATAAGTATGTATAAAATTTGTAAGCATCGAAGATTTTAATTCACCAATGTATTTGAACAATCTGGTGTAACTGACTTCGTTTTATGTGATTATAATAAAAAATATAATTTTCAAATTCTGTTGGAATTCTTTTGTGAATAGTTTGTGAGCTTAGGGGAGGCATGGGAAGCAATTGGATTGCAGAAAGGAACGCCAATGAGCTTGGTTTGGAAAGAAATAGCTCCTGCTAATAATAGTAGATGCTGCTTTTAGAATACTCAGGCTCTTAATTCCTTTTCTCCACTAATTGTTACAATTATTCTAAGACAGTAGTGCTGAGATCACTGTGTAGAGGTAAAATTGAGCCAGGTGGGAAAGGAAGTGATGTCATCAAGTCTACATGGTGGGTTAGAGGGTAGAGCCAGAACATTAACTGAGAGTCAGAGTCGGACTTTGCAGCCCACACAACCAACTTGCTAGGCAGCTTCTAGCCTGGATTGCAGGGGTGAAGTCACAGGATGAGCCAGACAGCTCTTAGCCTGGATTGCAGGGGTGAAGTCACAGGATGAGCCAGACAGCTCTGAGCCTGGATTGCAGGGGTGAAGTCACAGGATGAGCCAGATAGCTCTGTGCCTGGATTGCAGGGGTGAAGTCACAGGATGAGCCAGATAGCTCTGAGCCTGGATTGCAGGGGTGAAGTCACAGGATGAGCCAGACAGCTCTGAGCCTGGATTGCAGGGGTGAAGTCACAGGATGAGCCAGACAGCTCTGAGCCTGGATTGCAGGGGTGAAGTCACAGGATGAGCCAGACAGCTCTGAGCCTGGATTGCAGGGGTGAAGATACAAGATGAAGTGATTAAGAAAAAACTTGCCTTCTTTATTCCCTTGTTGATTCATTCCCTGTAAATATGTCTAAATATGCTGAATATGCAATTTTATACAGCCCATTTGATGATACAGGACCCGAATTTAAGAAATACATTAGAACAGTCTAGGGGAGGGTGGAAATCTTCTAAGTTGTAGAAACAGCATGGAATGAAAATATGAAGACCTGAAAGGTGGTGATGAATGCAGAACCCTGGAGGAGATCCAAGGGCCACGTGTATCATTTCTAGAGGAACAAGGGTGTGGGGAAGTTGAAGGAAAGAATTCAAGGTGCACAGAGGGCAGAAAGCAAGCCTAAAGTCACAAACTCCTATTCCAGCAAGAACGTCTGCTAAGGAGGAAAGTGAGGCACTGCCGTGGTGATGTCCATTAGGCGGTCGATCAATCAAAAGGGAACACACAAGGGACGCTGCTGTTTGCAATCTGTCGCCTTCTAGAGCCAGTCCTTGAGTATCTCTACTAGGAAATGTATCTCAGCCAGTCCCTGCTAGAAACAAATTCCGAAGGTGGTGAAAACCCGAATGTCCTTTTTGAATCAAACATTGAGAAATGACCCAGGGGTTAGGAGCCTTTGCTGCTCTTGCAGAGCATCTGGGTGTTTCCTCAGCACCCTCTGTGAAGGTTCCCAAGTGCCCGCAATTCCAGTTCCAGTGGACCCAGCTCCCTCTTCTGGCCTCCACGGGCATTACACATATGTGTACACATGCATACACCCAGGCCAGCACTCAACACATAAAGTAAAGTAAACAAAACTAAACTAAGGAAGTCAAATGTGCAGCCAGTACAGTAAACCAGGCTAGACCTGGGCGTGCAAATCCATGCAAGAGTAAAAACCCCATCTTTTGATTAATGAACATGCAAGTATACTGCTGTAACTCAGTTACTGCTCTCATAACCCAAGCTTCTACACAAATAAAGATTGCAAACAAACTATCAGTTGTTTGACAGGCTCGCTTCATTTTGATGAATGCTAGCGATGCAATATTTATTTACTAAATTAAGGATAGGGTCCTTTCTCCCACATCAAACGCATGCCGTTCATGTAGGCGCAGCGCAGTGGCAGTGAACTGGTTATTCTCACGTAGCACAGTACTAGAAATAACTTCTTCCAAATAATAGAGTAGATCCTGAGAGCTCATTGAGATAAAAATCAGAATTTGAGGAGGCCAAGTTCATCAGAATCTGTGGCCCAACAGATTGGCTAAGCCTGTCACTACAGCCTGTCACTACAGGCATGATTCAGGCTGAAACAAAGGGCAGAGAAGGGCTTCACTGGTCACTTTCCTACACCAGGACCAACTTAAGGGAAGAGGGAACACAAGGGAGGGAGTATTGTGTGAAGAATTCAGGTCATAATGGCAGGAATGTGACCAGACCTTGTTCACATCTGGATCTCAGCTTTATGGGAGGACATTGCTTACATTCAAAAAGTGGGTCTTCCCCAGTAAGCCTTTCTTACTCTTCTCTGGGGATTCTGGAATTGGTCTCCAGGCCACACTCAAAGACGTGCCTGACTAATACAATCAAGTCAACGATGAAAACAACCCAGAACAAGAGTGACAGATCCATGAACATTGGGAGGAGCATATACAGGACTAGGGACAGTTTGTGTTCCCATCAGCCACAATGAAATATCTTCACAGTGTACAAATGATACAGGGGAGCTTGGAAAACCAGGGAAGGAGGAGAACTTTGCCTTGGGTGTAAGACTAAATTCGTTTTATTTCTTATAGTCACTCTAATAGAGCTTTAAAAAGTTGAACACTGAATCCAGGTAACTTGGTTTTTGTTCTGGAAAAGTATATCCAACATCCTATTACAAAAGTATACAAGCAAGATTTGACAAGATTGGAAACCAAGATGGTTCATAGATGATCTAAAATCTGTATGCAAAGAGACAAGAAATAGGATTAAGGACTGGCAAATAGAAACAGAGTGGGAGATGCTATCATTATCAAACAAGGAAGTTGGGACAGCCTTACAGACTCGCTCCATGGAGGCAGGAAGGTAAGGAGAGGTCTGAGCATCACAGGGGCAGATAAAAACAGTCAGCGTGAGTGGTTTCTCCTGAAAAAGATAACATACTGAGTTTGATTATCATCAAATTGGATGTTGGAAAACCCTAATCAGAGAGATGGCACAGCAACTAGGATGACGGAAATGAAACAATGAGGAAGAAAATGACCATAGACTCTATTAGATAGACTCAAGCAGAGTAACATGTGACATGACTGAACTCTCAGAAGCAGAGATTACTATTGGTGGGGCAAGGACTAGTAGTAGGCTGGAGAGATGGCTCAGTGGTTAAGAGCACTGGATGCTCTTCCAGAGGACCCAGGATTGATTCCCAGCAACCACATGGTATCTCACAACTGTCTATAACTAGTTCCATGGAATCCCACATCCTCAGTGGTACCCAGATATAAATGCAGGCAGAACACCCTGCCTGCTTAAAATACATGTAACCAACAAAACAATTTAACTAAGCCAGGCAACGGTGGCCACACCTTTAATCCCAGCCCTCAGGAGGCAGAGGCAGGTAGATCTATATAAGTGTGAAGCCAGCCTGGTCTACAGAGTGAGTTCCAGGACAGCCAAGGCTACACAGAGAAACCCTCTCTCAAAAACAAACAAACAACCCCAAACCACACAACAACAAAAAATCAATCAGTAATAATTGAGAAAATCATCACTGAAAGGAAAATCCAAATTGTAAACTTTCAGATCTAAAAAGCTCAAAAGACTCCAGCAATAAAATATTTAAGGATACTAATAACATAATTGTTAAAATCAAATTGATGAAAGACGATGATATGGAAAAATTTAAAAGATGCGGAGGGAGCCGAGATACTCATTACCTACAGAGAAACAAGGGTGGGAACAGGAGCAGCCACCTATTCTGCACGACTGGAGGACATTGGAGTGACATTTTATTTCAATTAGTAGAAGGAAAAAATGGCTTAGAATGCAAGGTACAGTATTTTTCATCACTGGGTCCCAGGGGCAAACCAAGCTTAAGAGGACCACAGACACCCAAAGGCCCTGGGCCCCACTAAGATGAGTGAGTAAGGAGTAGAGTGATGGGAGGGAAAGAGATGCAGAAGGATGTGTGCACAGTGAAGAGAGGCAGGACTGGAGACTCCAGGGTAGCTGGAACAGCCTGATGTGAGTATGTGACAATGCCAACCTAAGGCCATGCATTGTGAGGCCCTGGCCCGTGCTGCCTCCAGGGCTATGTCTGGGTCCTTGTCCCTACAGCAAAGGTCAGGTGGATACCCCTTGTCTGGGCTGAGGTCATATTGATGTCTGAGCACTTGTAGAGCTGGCCCTCCCCCCTTGCCTGGGCATCTTGAGAGAGTTAGCTCCAAAGGCATGATCCTGGAAGAGCTGGTTCTGTCACTTACCTGTCAGTGGTGTGGGCAAGGAAGAGATGCCCTCCCCCCACTCTTCACACCTTCAAGGTGCTAATCTCACTCTGTTTATAAAATCCAGGGCCTCAACCCAGGGGAATGGTGCAGCCCTTAAATGATATGGGAAGCTAGGACAACACATATCAATTAAGAAGACCAAGACAACCCCTGAATATGTGCCCACAGGTCAACTTGATCTAGCCAAGCCATCATTGAGATTCTGTGAGCAGGTGGTGATTCCCGGTTGTAACAAATTGAAAATTAAAACTAACCGTCACACTGCCCATGCTCAGATCTGGGAGGCACAGTGGCAGTTCATACTCAGAGAGGGCTCTAGACTGGGCATTTGCTGTGAGCCAGCTGGATGAGACAGACTCCTTGACATATGCTTGAAACAAAGAGTCCAAGTCTCCAGATTTTCAGTTTGCATCTTTTTCTGATCTTAAGAAAGTATCCATATTTTATGCAAATAATAACTTTACTTAAATCTCATTCACTGAAAATAACTTTGGTTATTCTATGACAGAGCTGTGTGTGTGCGTGTGTATGTGTGTGTGTGTTTGTGTGTGTGTGTGTGTTTATGTTGTATACATGTGTGTTGTGAGAACACTCACTCATGTATGCTAGTTTGGAGGCCAGAAGTTGATGGCGGATATCTTCTATTACAACCAGTTATTTTTTAAGACAGGATTTCTCACTGTGATGGTTTGTATATGGTTGGCCAAGGAAGTGGCACTGTAGGGAGGTGTAGCCCTGTTGGAGTAGTGTGGCCTTGTAGGTGTGGCCTTTAAGACCCCCATCCTAGCTGCCTGGGAGCGAGTATTCTGCTAGCAGCCTCCAGATGAAGAACTCTCAGCTCTTCCTGCACCATGCCTGCCTGGATGCTGCCATGTACCTGCCTTGATGACAATGGACTGAACCTCTGACCCTGTAAGCCAGTCCCAAATAATATTGTCCTTATAAGAGTTGTCTTGGTCATGGTGTCTGTTCACAGCAGTAAAACCCTAAGACACTCACAAATGTGGAGCTCTCCATTTTAGTTGCAGCAGTTGGCCAGTGGGCCCCTGGAATCCTCTGGTCTCCATTCCCAATGCTGGTGTTCCACAGGCTGTGACAGTTTGAATGAGGATGTCCCCCACAGGCTCGTCTGTGTGAATGTCTGGTCCTCAGTTATTGGAACTGTTTGGGAAGGACTGGGAGGTGTGCTCTAGGTAGAGTATGAGTGAGTGGCTTTGATGGGGAAGGTGTGACACTGTGGTGGGATTGGGGTTTCAAAAGCCCAGCAGGGCCCAGTCTCCCTCTCAGTCTGCCTGCAATTAACCAATCAGACGTGAGCTCTCAGCTACTCCTCCAACACTGCGGCTGCCTGCCTTCCACCATGCTTCACACTACAATGATGATGGGTTAAGCCTCTGGATCTGTAGCAAGGCCCCAGCTAAATGCTTCCTTTTATGAGTTGTCTTGGTCATGGTGTCTCTCCATGGCAATAGAACAACTAAGACAGATCCCTGCGCCCACCTTTATTTATTTATTTATTTTACCACATGAGTACTAGAAAGCCTAACTCTGGTTCTTACGCTGGAAGAGAGACCATTTTACACACTGAGCCATCTCCTCAACCCTGAGAAAGATTTGGAAGGATAAAGGTTGTCACTGTAAGCTATTGAAATTCTTGATGAGACCCATGTGGTGTTCCTCCACAAGAGCCTGTAACATGGCCATAAAAACTTTCATCTTGTCCTTATCTCATCTTCTCGGAGTTTGAGGAGCCAAGGGATTATTGAAAGAAACAAGTATTACATGGAGACAAATATAGACTGCTGACTGAATCTATTCCCCGAGCTGCAAAGTCAAACTGTTGGTGCCAGTGACATCCAACTTAAAATTTATGCTCAGAACATTTGCTGGTAAATTAGCTTTTCGGAATGCCGAATACAATTTCCCTGGAAAACAATACTGTAAATCTCATCTATGTTCCCCCAGTGAGCCTGCAGCGGCATACTTAAGTTATATAGAGCACATGGCTTTTCCTCGGGGTATATATATCAGCATCTCAAAAAGATTAAAAATACTTCCAGCATCCCCTCATCTATCCTTCAATTTCATGCTGACACAATTAGGTCGCCCTTCCTTGAACTCTCGACTGAACACCTTCATTTGGGAGATGCTTCAGATTGGAAATCTTTGATGACCATGGTTGATATGTTAAACAGAGCTGGCTGGTACTATTTCAAATAGCATCGGCAATTAGAGAAAAATATAAAATATTTATTATTTATTTATTTATTTACTTACTTACTTATTTATTTTGGAGAAAAGATGCCTAGCTACACAAGGCAAGTGCATCATGATGTAAAACAGACCAAAGGGCCTCACTCATTGCCCAATTCACCAGCATTCCTCAAAGGTCACTTTCTGGGGATTTGTACTGCTACAAAGTAACATTTAAAGAAGCATGGAGAACTCCTGCGCTCAGGAGCCTGAATCAGTCAGGTCTCTGTGAGTTCGAGGCCCACTGGAAAAGCATGATGAGTTCCATACCATCTAGGGCTACATAGAGAGACCCTGCAACCTCCAGAAATTCCCAGTCTCCATATCACGCTGTTGTAAGAGAGGTGGGATTACAAATGTGCAATGTCCCACCCAACTTTACATAGGTTCTGTGGATTCAAACTCAGAGTCTTATGCTCACTGCCAGTAGTTCCTGTACTGAATCATCCGCCTGGCCTCAGTATTTTTTTATGTGTAAGAAGGACAGGATAAAGAGTTGTCTCAGCACTAGGAGTACTCGCTGCTCTTATAGAGTACTGGTGGTCAATTCCCAGTATCCATTATAAGCTCACAACTGTCTGTAACTCTACCTCCAAGAGGCTCAGCGTCTTCTTTTCAAAGACTCTCTGACATAGCTTGGATACGGTTTGAGCGGAGCTTAGGTCTCATGGTGGCAATATTGAGAGGTGGTGGCCCTTTAAGAGGAGACATCAGTGGAAAGTCTTTAGCTTTTCAGGGGAATGCACCTGAGTGATTTCATGTATATCTGAGAGAACCCTAATTTTATTCAATGAGCTGTTGGAAAGGTCCCTTGCCTTTACATCTGTTTTCCTGTCTTCCAGGAGATCTCTCTTGCACCCACTTTCTTAGGATTGAACAGATAGAGCCGTTCAAACAAGGATTTAGAGTCTCCAAAATGGTTTGCTAAGAAGTTTCCTTTACTTATACCGCATCTGGTATCAGATACCCTGATTCCTAGGACTCCCTTTTCACCCCAGGATTGCCTTGAGCTTGAAGCAGTCTTTGTGCCTCAGCCAGTCTTCCAGGTACTGGGGCTGCAGATGAGAGCCACCCCTCTGCCTTCTGAATGCAGGTTTCCTAGTGGCTCGATGATACTCTTTGAGAACTGGCATAGCAAACTACTATTATATGTTTTTCTTAAGACTCAAAGCTTAGGGGGAAATCAAAGGAGAAGGAGAAGAACTATAAGAGTCAAGGTTTCATGCAAGACTCTCTTCCAGACACGGCTTTGAAGCTGCATCCATGAAACCTCAACAGCCTTGATTTCTAAATAAGACATGCATAATGACAACACCACCTGCTGTGCCAACATGGAAGACCGGAATCTTAGGACATAAGAACATCTCACTCGAGATAAGGAGCTATAGGCGATCAATGGCTGCTGGCAGAGGGAGAGTCAGTTTTTCCCCCTGGGATGAGCTTTCTAAATGATTATCACACCACAGGTGATCAGCCCTGAATGCATTGCACAGAAGCAACACTGAATGGTCTTCCCCGTCTATATATACATTTATTGACATTAGCGATATCTCTATCTATGAAATAATAATAATAATTAAACAAGAAGAGGTCATGAATTTCAGAGGAAGTAGGTGGAGCATAGGAAGAATCAGAGGAAGAAGGAGGGATGGAAATTACGCGAGTAAAGTAACCATGCATGAAATTCTCAAAGAGTAAAATAAAAAAAAGCGACTTAAATTTAGAAAAAGCAACGAGATTGTTCTGCATACACAAATGATTTGAGCTTATAAAAGGAGTCTCTAGCTTACTTCTAAGAATGTCAATGTATCATTTCCCTTAAAACTCAAACGTGTCCCGAAGATTATTTTTTTTATACAAAAATTCAGTTTACAAAGACATTTTCCAGACTGTCTCCAGTACACGGAGTGAGCTGCATGCTTGTCATTAGTGGCAGTCCTCAAACACAGTGGAGTTTATCACTTAAAGCCCTGCTTTTGTCTATATCTCTACTTGAATGATCTGCAATAGTTAACGTGATAGACTCAGACGCTATAAGAAAACTTGCGGTGTAGGAGCCTGTGTCTCACCGGAGAAGGATGCTCAGCCTCAGTCATCAGCTTAAGCCATTCACAAGCCAGCGATGCCACTTGGATTTTGAAGTGAGCTTTGCTGTTTTCCCTTAGTCCATTTTGCTTGACCTTGGTAAAATCTGGACCATGAAGGAAATGCGAGGTCAATTAAGATGGGTTTTGCCACGCTAGCTTTATTCAGGCACCTTTCTGCTCATGATTTCATTTCATACCTATGCTGATTTTTTTTTCCAAAAAGTAGGTCTGTAGCATAGTAGCAAACTGCAGAGTTCAAACAGTAAGATAGACCTGCATCAGCCAATGCACAGAATCAATGCTTCGTGTTGTCGTTGAAAAGGTCGTCTAGGGGCTGGAGAGATGGCTCAGTGGGTGAGAGTGAGGACTGTTCTTGTAGACCAGAGTTTGGTTCCCAATATCCATGCTGCTCTCATCCACAGGTAACTTGAGCCCCAGGGGATCTGATGTCATCAGGACTTCCGGAAAACCTACACACAAATACCCCTCACACTCATGCACGTACCCACAGAGACACACAGACACAGGTAGACAGACAAAAACACCCACGCACACCTCACACACTCACGTGCGTATACACACAGAAACACTCAGACATAGACAAACAGACACACACGTACATGTACATACACACAGAGACACACAGACAGAAAGACATTCACACTCATATACACACAGAGACACACAAATACAGACAGACAGACAGACACACACACACACACACACACACATTATACTTAAATATAAAAAGCCCTACAAAGGACAGGTGGAAACAGGGCAAGGAGATGCTCTCCATCCAGGTTTCTCAGGCAACGGCCAAAAATCAAACTAAAGATGCAATGCTTTAGTGACCTTCGCAGCTGAAATACATTAACAGTGAGTCAACATCCTGCCTTTATCAACTGCCCTGGCTATAAACAATCCATCAAACTCAAAGCCACAAGTGGGGAGCAGACTTTACGCTGGGATACCTCATGCTGATGAGCGACTGGATTGTGACCAGAAATACCATGAACAATTAGAACAGTGTGGAGCATCCGTCCCTAGCTGTAACTACAGAGCAACAGCCCACATGCACACTGCTGTGCCTGAGTTCTGCTTAGTAAACCTGGGCTATGCACTAGCCTGTGAGGCTGCCACAGGTTTCTCCATGCAGCAAATTATGTCCTTGCTAAAAGATCAAGGGTGAAGTACGGAGGAAAAGCCATGAATCCATCAGTAAGTAGCCATTTGTCTTGGGAACGTCTTGGTCAAATCTTTCTGGCAACATACTAATAAAGAGTCCTATCCCAGCTCTACTCTGAGCTTAGGGGTGGGGGACTTTAAGACTCTCACTGTCCTGACATAAGTACTTCCTCTATTCCCTGTGGCAACATTTCTCCACATTTGGCCTCTGGGCCACTGTCAAAGAGTTATCTGGGAAGCTTGTTTAAGATTTAAACCTTGTATCCATTCCAGAACTACTGAACCAGAAGATGTGGGCCTGCTGCCCAGAAACCAGAGCTGTAACAAGCTCCCCGAGAGATGACCATGAACACATGATGGCCACTTTGGCTGCAGCACCAGTTAGAGCGCACGTCGCACGTATCAAATATCCATTTTCTGGAGGATTTGCGAGTCATGAGGGAGGAGAGAGATCTCTAAATTATTGTGGGGGGTTTGTTGTTACTTTGTTTTGTTCCTGTTACTCCATAGAGCAGCAGTTCTCAACCTATGAGTCTCGACCCCTTTGGAGGCTGACCAACCCTTTCATAGGGATCACCTGAGACCTTCCGAAAGTGTACTGTGATTCATAAGAGTAGCACAATTACAGCTATGAAGTAGCCATGAAAATAATTTTATGGTTGGACGTCACCACAACACAAGGAACTGTATTAAAGGGTCACAGCACTAAGAAGGTTGAGAACCGCGGTAGAGGGATATGGCGGCCAGCTGAGTCGCAGGCAGGGTTCTCCGAGGTTCTTAAAGCTGGACATGCTTTGATGAAGGCACCTTGGGTAGTTTCTACCTCTCCACATCCAACTTGCTGAGATATGTTCAGTAAAGTGCTATGGAGAATTTGTATCTACATCATTTGCCTGAAGACCAGTTGTTCCAACCATATTGCTGCTTTATATTGCAGAATAGAGATTTCCCTTTAAGCAGGGGCTGGTGCAGTTTCTCTGATGCCCCAAGACAACAACTCAAAGGCCAGCACCTCCCAGGAGCCTGTGGGTAAGGAGCTGTCACACCACTTCCGTGGTGTCAGTCCCATTGGGAGATGACCTCTACTCTGAAAGGCATGTCGCTGGGTGAAGTGGATGCTCCTAGCTATCCCCTGGATCCAGGAGACATCTGCCTGTGGTTAAGTCATCTGTACTGAGGGCACTATCCCTCTATCTGCCCTTCACAGTCCCGAGCTCTAGAGGTCCATGTCTAGAAAATATGGCTTTGTGCTAGTGAGCATCTGTTTTTGTGTGTCTGGGCAGATGCTAATCCATAACGAATCAAGTCCTGTTTGACTTTGGCAACTATGGGCCCAAGTGTCTCTCACTCAACTATGCTGCCTTAATAGGAATGTATAAGAGTTCTAGGGGCTGGAGAGATGGCTCAGTGGTTAAATGGGTTTCTGCAGAGGTTCCTGCGGAGGATCCGAGTTCAGTTTCCATCAGCCCTATGTGGGTTACTAACTATATGTAACCAGGTAATCTGATGTTCTCTTCTGGTCTCCCCAGGCACCAGTCAACACATGGTACATAGATACAAGCAAAAACAACAACAACAACAACAACACCCCACTCATACACATAGTATATTATTTTTAAATAAAATAAATATTTGAAAACCCAGAGTTATAGCTGTAGGCTTTGTAACTATGTTCCCAACCTTCCATATAGACATGCTTCAACAATGATTGGCAACTTAGGAACAAAATAACTATAATAAAGAAATCAAGGCACATCACCCATAAATGTGAGGTGTCTGCTACCTAGGCATAAGATCAGTCTGTGGACGAAACTGTTGTTGTTTCCACGGGCTAGTGAGAATATGGGACAGTGCGCTATAATTAGAGTTACAGTCTATGACAGTACCGCTTTGAAAGGAGTGTGTAAACCAGGACGACATGCCACCTGTTGCTTGGCATCTCTAGACTGATTCAGTCCCAAGCAAGGTTTGGCTTAAATCCCTGAGCCCAGCTTTGACCACACAGAGCCAAAACCGCATCTTTTAAAAATGCGGTTTCAGTTAGTAAAGGCAGCGATTCGCATCCACAGAACTCAAAAGAAAACTATTGCTAAGGCTTTCAAATCTGACATTCACCGTTGGATCTGTTGTTTTTCCTTACCTGAAAGTGACTTTAAGTGACTTTAAGTAACTGAATTTGAGTGTATTGCAGGGTTGGTTCTGCATCACTCAGAGTTTTGAAATAAGTAGTTTGTCTTGTTTATAGCCTCTTGGTTTTTTTTCTCATCTTCTTGTCTTAATATAAAATTTTATATTACAATAAAATGCCTGAGTGGAATAATCTATTAAGACAAAGGGATAACTTAGTCCACAGCTCTGAAGATTAAAACATGGCACCTACTATGTTAGCTACACCATACTGGACAGCATCATGGTGGAACTCCAGGAGGAGGGGAAAGACGAGGAGCCAGGCAAACTCGAGGGCTTGGCTTGATCTTTTTAGAGCAACTAGATTTTGTGAGGACTAATTCACTCCTTGAGACCAGTTTTAGTGTCTTCCAAGGGTGGTGGTATGTATGGCTTGCCTTAGACCACTCGTGGTAGTATGACAGCTATCATACTGAGGACAGATCTTGAGGAATGTGTATTCTTAGAGAATACACTCATGTTATGTCCACACCACAGACGTGTTAAACTGTAGCCCAGCCTACCACATGTGTGTTCTTGGAATAACTGCTGATGCCGTGACTCACATAATTCAATTTCAGAGCTATGAAGCAAAGATGTAGCTCCACAATGAACACCCATGTCAAAGATAATGGCCTCTGTATTGCAGGAGGTTAGACGCGGCTCATTAGGGGAAAGTCTATCCCGTCGTTCAAGCACAGCGGGCCTTGATGAGCAGAGACAGGCTATGGTTTTAGAGCTTTATTGTGGAAAGGCAGAGAGAAAGAGATAAGGTAGAAAGTGGGAGACCAGCCATGGCCATGTGGAGAGAAGGGGGAAGGGAGGAAGAGAAGGAGGGCTAGAAAAGAAAGAAAAGTGAGAGCTTAAAGAGAGCAAAGAGGGGCCAAGCATCCCCTTTATAATAGGCTGGACTATCTTGCTGTTGCCAGGTAACTATGGGGAGGAGCATACCTGGCTATAGTCAGGTAACTGTGGGGGTGGAGTCTAGCCAGAATGCCAGGAGCTTGGGACATTGTCTGCTTGACCGATAGTCACAGAATTATGGAGTTGGGGCCTCTGTGGTGTCAGGCACCTGTCTCTGGGAATGTGGCTCACTGTTCCTTCCCTTGTAGAGTTTTCTACTGGGTCATGAGTGCAAACCTCATTCAACCACAACAGGCTGCCTTTCAGGGCCCCACAGGACATAATTTATTATGACTCATGTCTTCATGAGACAATCACAACAACCAAAGACTAGATGAACAAATAAAAAACAAGCACGTGGGGATCCAGTGTAAAGATGGTCATCTGTGAGCCAAGGATAGACCAAACCTGATGAATTCTTGCTCTTGATTCATGGTCTCTAGAACTGGGAAAATCCACCCATGTGGTTGAAGCTATGACATTGGAGTGTTTGCTTGCTATGGGGGCATACCAAACTCATGAACGCGCCCTCTGTAATATGGCCCTCTCCTCTCCCCCAGAGAAAGCTTTTTCTCAGTCTAAGTGAGATCTGTGCACCGTGTTTCTGTTTATGCTATAACTGAAATCTATTCTCCTTGTGGAAACCCACAGTGATAAATAAAATGTTGACAGATGGAGAAGACTTTCCAAGAATTCCGAGGTGTGAATGAATGCTCATTTGAATATCCTGCAGGGTACAGTGGGGCTTTGCGCACAGTGGGGATCTCGATTGATTTAGCAACCATGCAACACTTCCACATAAGATCGTCAGAGGAATGCGTGCGAGCTGTGGGAGTTCTCATGCAGAGCACAGGGTGTAGCTGAAGTCGGGAGTACACGTGACATCTTGTCTTCCAGTTCTCACCTATCTGGGTAAGCCTCAGTGTCGTTAGCTTTGTGGCTCTGTTTCCTTCCGTGTTTATACTCACGTCCCTTCCTTAAGAGTTTGAGAGTAGAAAGTAACTTCAATTATTTATTTGTGGTGTTGTGTGGATACATACTCACACAACAATCCCTCCCTCTGTGTCACCTATTACAGAGGAATTTCCCTTAATTATCTGATTGGCTAAGAAAGATGATAAATCACTTGTCACAAATCACAAATAGCCAGCCAATCACTGGGTGAAAATGAAGAGGCAGGTTTCTGAACAAGACAAGAAGAGGAGGAGAGGAGGAGAGAGACAGGGTTAAAATTTCCACCATCAGTCTGAAGAGATGGCTCATCAATTAAGAGCCCTTAATGTTCCTACAGAGGACAGGATCGGGTTCCCAGGACCGATGCAGCTGCTTACAAATGCCCATAAGTCTAATTCTAAGGATACCAACCGCACACATGGCACACACACATACATATAAGTAAACGCAAGGACACATAAAAAATCTTACAAAATCATCATGGGCCTAACACTATCCATCATGTGTTAGCTCTCCAACTGACGCTGAACCCTAAGAAGGATAATTGTAAAGCTGGTCACACTTGGATTTTCCACATGCTGTTATCTAATGCCAGTCACATCCACCACAAATTCTTCTCATGGTCTCAAACTATGAAGTCACTTCAGTCCCCTCTTCCCCTTCTGTCCCCATGCCCCCAGTTTGCACACCCATCAAAATAGCCTCTAAGAATAACAAAATTCTTGAATAGCAGACTTGGGAATAGAGTAAGGTCATTCAGCATACCATTTTTTAAAAAGGTGTGTTCTGTTTTTAGTTTTTTGTATGTGTAGGCATGTATATATGGGAGAGTGTATGCCACGTGTGTACAGGTTCCCATGTGCACGTAGGAATCCAGAAGAGGGTGTCAGATCCCCAGGCACTGGATGTTATAGACAGTCATGAGCTGCCTGGCATGAGCGATGGGAACTGAACTCAAGTCTTCTGCAAGACCAGGAAGGACCCTTAACCTCTGAGCCCTTGATCCAGCCAGGGGCTGTTTTAATAGCACTGAGACTTTGCTATGGATAGTTCAAGGCCTGGGTATTCACTGATCCTCAACAGACATTTGGTGTGTAAATATAAGCACAAATACTTCTTTTCTCACTCAAAGACCCAGATAACAAATGAATTCTACTTGCCACCTCTAAAATGTCTCTGCATATAACTGATCATATGTTTTTGGAGGATGCTTCTACATCTTATTTATTATGATATTTTATTTGTATGGCTGTCTTATGGTCTTTCTTTTTCTTTTATGGAACAGGCCTTCCCTATGTAGCCCAGATTATGGTCAAATCCTGGTCCCTACATAGCCCAGGCTATGGTCAAATCCTGGTCCCTACATAGCCCAGGCTATGGTCAAATCCTGGTCCCTACATAGCCCAGGCTATGGTCAAATCATGGTCCCTACATAGCCCAGGCTATGGTCAAATCCTGGTCCCTACATAGCCCAGGATATGGTCAAATCCTGGTCCCTACGTAGCCCAGGCTATGGTCAAATCCTGGTCCCTACGTAGCCCAGGCTATGGTCAAATCCTGGTCCCTACGTAGCCCAGGCTATGGTCAAATCCTGGTCCCTACGTAGCCCAGGTTATGGTCAAATCCTGGTCCCTACATAGCCCAGGATATGGTCAAATCCTGGTCCCTACATAGCCCAGGATCAAATCCTGGTCCTTCTGCCTCAGCCTCTCATGTGTTGGAATTCTATGCTTGTAACCCCACACCCAACTCATCTAGCAGTTCTGTAATAAATTTCCAATTATTCCTTTATATATATTAGGGCATAAAATACTGGAATATTTAAGGTACAGACATCACTGGTTAACAATATAATTTTTTTGATACACACGTTTATTGGAAGTGTAGGGGTGTGACTGTAACTCAATAAAAGCGGACCATGACTAGCAGAGTCAATCCTCTACCCCAGGAAACTTTCTACCCTCCCCACATCACAGAACATCCTGTTAATAAATAATACTGTTGTAATTGTTTCTGTCTTCCTGACAAAGAGTTGCCGGGGGCCCACCCCATTTATTCTACAGAAGCCAGTCATAATTTGAAACTCAGTTAGCATGATGGTGACCTTTGTTTCAGAGACATAAGCATATGTCTGTAAAATGCAAGCTTATAAATTTCTAATCCTCACCCAGGAAAGCCACAGTGTCATCCAGAGGCTTCGCCTTCAGAGTATCTGTAAGTCATTATCTACTTGATGAAATAAATGCCTATTTTTTGACCCAAGGTTTCAGAAATTATCTGAATTTCAGAAATCAGAAAGAAAATGTTTAGTTGACTTCTTTAATAAAGAAACAGAAGATGTTACTAATTTCTATTATCAAATAATTAAATTTATTAAATCTTATTATATTATTTGGATTATGATCACTTCTTAATTGAATTATTAAACTGTGATTTATACTTGCTAGTACATAAGGGGTCAAATTTACCACCCAGACTTGAAGCACTTGGATACAAAAGAGAGCATTTTTTTCCTTTTTTTTTTTTTTTTTTTTTTTGAGAGAGGGTTTCTCTGTGTAGCCTTGGCTGTCCTGGAACTCACTCTGCAGACCAGGCTGGCCTCGAACTCAGAAATTTGCCTGCCTCTGCCTCCCAAATGCTGGGATTAAAGGCATGCACCTCCACTGCCTGGCATTTCCTTCACTAAAAAAATAGGTATAAAACATGTCTGCCTCAGGCAGCATGTCGACTCTTGCCATGACAGTAACAAATAGATCCGTTCTGCCTTACTATCAAGGAAAGGGAAGTGCATGTCTGTTCACATACTTTTGCTCTAGGGCACTGTGAGTTTAAGGGTGGAGAGGTGGCTTGATTCTTATGGTCCCTGCATGGCAAATACAACAACTTGAGTTTGGGTCCCATCATCTCCACAAAAGCCAGGCCTTAGGGCTTCTGTGACCCCAGCAGTAGTGCGAGAGGGAGATGAATGGATCCTTGGATCTCATTGGCCAGCTAGCCTAACCTAATTGATGAGCTCCAGTTTCTGTGAGAGACCCTGTCTTGAAAACAATAAAGTGGGAGACAGTAGAGGGAGATGCACCAACCTATGACTCTCACACATTTGTACACACACATGAACACACACCCAAGAACACCCCCCCACACACACACACGAATGCCATGAGTTTTTTTTTATTAAAAATCTATTGCTGTCTGTGATGGTTTGTATATGTTTGACCCAGAAAGCGGCACTATTAGGAAGTGTAGTGTTGTAGTAAATATCCAACACCAATAAGCCCATGCAAAAAAACACACAATTCAGTTCCAATAGTTATAAGTTGTACGCCTAGATTGGGCAGATCTACCACCTCATTAATCTATTCCCTGGCTATGAGATATCCCTTGCTACTTGCGGCTTCTCCAGGCCATGTGGTTCTTATGCTCCATCTTCCTTCCACCTCCTCACCTCTGATCTTCTTCCTCTACTCTCTAGAACCTCCAGCCCCACGTTTCCCTTCCACTGCCCAACCACAGGCTCTAGTCTTTATTTGACCAGTTAAAATTGGGGAAAGGTTCACATGGAATCTCCTGAGAACATGATGCACCCCTCATTGGGGCAGCCCCTCTTGGAACAGAACTAACATCAGAATACAAACAGCACCAGGACAACCCACAACTGTGTGGCCTTGTTGGAGTAGGTATGTCACTGTGGGTGTGGGCCTTAATGCCCTTGTCCTGGCTGCCTGGAAGTCAGCCTTCTGCTAGCTGCCTTCGAGACAAGTGGAACTCTGAGCTCTTCCAGCCCCACATCTGCCTGGATGCTGTCATGCTCCTACCTTGATGATACCTCTGAGCCTGTAAGCCAGCCCCAATTAAATGTCATCCTTATAAGAGTTGCCTTGGTCACGGTTTCCGTTCACAGCAGTAAAACCCTAACTATGACACTGTCTATGTCATTTTCTCTTCTGGAAAGAGTCCAAATGTTGGTCCAACACAATGCATACATTATGACAGGGCACAGAGCAAAAAACTAACATCAGACCTCTTTAGAGCCTGAACATGACTCCCTAGTGCTACACCAATCACTTCTTGGAACCCAACTCATTTCAAAGCTCTGTCTATTCCACATTACATGCAAGAGTGGAAAGTAGAATTGATCATTTTGTCTAGACTCTGTCAATCAATGTCACCTACCAAAGAGATATCGAGCCTAGAGCACAAAGACAACTGAAAGAACAGACATGGTCACAGTTAAACTGGAGACCTAGTCCTATACAGAACTCACAAATAATGCCCAGCCTTGCCTATGTCTTCTGATTATGTGCCTTGTAGAAATCTGCAAAGCTAACACCTACGTATGCCAAAACTTCAAAGGACATTCTGATTGTAGGAAAAATTTGAATCCTTTCAGGAAAATAATAGGATAAAAATATCCATATCCCACGCATCTAAATTTAAAACACATTTTGTTTTGTGACAGTGGGAGACACTAAATTTGAAGTGCTTTTGCTCCAAGACCTCAGGGTCTTAAAGATTATGATCTCGCTCACTTGGCTTTGGGTGGCTGTCATTCAAACCACTGTGTGCATAACACAATCGCTCATGTAGCTCCAGAACACAGACAAAAGAGACAGCAGCTAACGCCATCTCCTGCAGAGGCTGCTTTCCTCATGGAAGGACAGAGGCCAGACCCCATGCTAAATCTGGCACCTTCAATGTCTTTAGACAAGAGAAAGAGCAAAAGACAGATGGAGGTCGACTTTTGTGTTTAGTTATGCACATGTTTACTTTGTTACTTTTACAATAGGGTGATGATGGAATATCATAACAGATGCTTCTGGAAACAGAAAGCCAACACTCACGGGAGCCTCGTGAGTGTCATCATAAAGGCTGTGTGTTTCCAGTCCCTTAGTGAGAATTAACATTCTAGACATGCTGGAAAGAGCTTAGAGGGATTAAAGACTGCGTTGGATGCTTTTGAAAAAAAAAACTCAGAAACAGAAAGATGACATGGTTTGCTTACGGCCACCCCTGGTGAGTGGCAGAGCCACAGATGGACAGTATCTCTTGCCGTGTTGTGCTAAGGAGTGAAGGGCATTTTAGGTATTTGAGAACTAAGTGTCCTTGCGATGCTTTTTGTGGAGAGAACTCATCATTTATCATTATGAAATCGACTTGGTCTTTGGTTTGAAACGTGAGACTAAGAAGAAGAGGCATGCTCGGGGCTTATTAGAAATCCAGTTTCAGGGCCCAGCAAGGATCAACCTGCAACAAATAAGCCAGGGAGGGAACAATAACAAAATGAATGAAGCACCTAGAAGAATGCAAAAGTGCACTGGATGAAAATTCGTCCATGGAACCTGGGGGAAGGCACTGTCGCTGAGGAATCAGGCACACACAATTCTGAACATTGTGTTCGATGCAAAATGATAGATAAGTCATAGCCATAAAAGCACCACCCAAGAGTTCTGCATGTTGTTCTGTGGCCATGACTGACTCCTGATGCCTGGTTTCCAAGTCCTTGATCTTTTGCTCCAGGTATCAAGTGCTGCTTCTTCAGAGGAACAAAATCAAGCAAAGCACAGAGCAGAGCACAAACTAATCATGAATTTGGCCGGACTTGCCGGGAATTTGTCAGCGATGAAAGGCTTCCATACTCAAGCAAGGCAAACACACTCCCATCGTAGAATGGATTTCTCTGTGCCCAGATGCCTTCATGCTTGGCACTCAGGGGCTCAGGTGATTACTACAGGACTCACTGCTCAGCGGAAAAGCTGATGGAAGATTTTGATTGAGGATCACACAGAGAGCCACCACTACTCAGAGTGCACAGAATAGGTGACTATAAAGTGCCCATCCCCAAAGGGACAGCTGTATCACATTCCCTATGGTTATAATCCTCAACTCTCTCTCTCTCTCTCTCTCTCTCTCTCTCTCTCTTTATATATATATCTTTAAAGATATATAATTGTAAAATAAAATTTGGCTACAGAATCTGCTAAGCAGGGCTCACAGGGGCTCACAGAGACTGAAGCAGCAGCAATCACAGGGCGTGCATAAGTCTATGCTAGGTCCTCTGCATATATTGTGGTTGTTTAGCTTGGGGGTTTTCTGAGACTCCAAACCGTGGGAATGGAAGTATCTCTGACTCTTTTGCCTGCTCTTGGGACCATTTTCCTCCAAAGGGTTGCTTCATCTAGCCTTGATAGGAGGGTTTGTGCATAATTTTATGTATCTTTTTATGTAGTATTGATATCTCTGGGAGGCTTGCTCCTTTCTGAAGGGGAGCAGAGGAGCAGTGGATCTGGGGGAGGGGGAGGGGAGGTGAAGAAACCGGGAGAAGTGGAGGGAGGGGAGGCTGAAGTCCTGATGCATTGCATGAGAGAGGAGTAAATAAAAAGAAAAAAGTCGCATTGGGTTATTGTTTGGTCAAAAGAAAAGCAACAGCAAGTTACCCAACTTCTGTAGGGGACCTTTTCTGTATCCCAAGTTCTTTCTCAACAACCATTAGTCATCAGAGTTGTTATAAATGTTTGTTTATTTAACCATTTGAGAGTATAGAAGACTCATAAATTACTATTTATAGCTGTTGAACACTAAATCATAATGATAATTCTTGAGAGGAGGAAGGGACACCAAGTAAATCCTGGATTCTCCTTTGTTCTCACCAAAGGCATCTTCCAGACCTCAGAACAGGTACAGAACAGGTACAGAGAAGAGGGCCATGATCCTATTGCCTGGAAGTCAAGACAAAACAGATGGATTTGAGGATCAGGTCCTGGAGCTGAGAACAACAGAAGTCCAAATTCTAGTTGAGATTTTGGGAGGACCCTAAGACATTAAACCTCAGGATAAAATTCCAAGGAGTCCCTTAAAGGATCCTACATAGTTTCTGAGAAGACAGAGGTCAGTGGTTGAGCTTGGTCAAAGGGCAGAAACATTGGTGAGAACCTTAGTCTGTAGGTTACAAACTCCAAAATATGCACCCGAGACATTGGCCACAGACCTGCCATAGCAAAGCCTAGAAGCTGTCTTCAAGTGATAACAATGATTTGTCAATAATTTTACTGTCAGAACAATATTCAACACTTGTAGTGAAAGATAGAATTATGTGGAGACTGACAATAAATCATCCACATTTTGAGTAGAAGAGAAAGATTATCAGAGACTAAATAATAAGACCTCCCAATGACTGACATGTAGTGTTTAACATGTGGAATTGTGTTCTGGTTTGATGGTTGCTATGAAAACTCTTCCAACCCTCAAAGCAATGAGATGAATGTACTCCTTTCCTTCACAAATCACACAGTCTGCAGTATGTAGGGATAGCAAAACCAGACTTAAACCATTAACCCATGTGCTAAGGAGTAGAAGAATAAATACGGAAACTTGGAAGAAAAGAGCGACTATTTAAGTATAGATATAGAATAAAAAGAGTAATAACAGTACCTTTTGATTCCCAAAATAAGTCTGGGAGGAAGTTAGTGGATAGCTAGTGTCATGGTTTGAATATGCTTGGTCCAGGGAGTGACATTATTTGGAGGTGTGGCCTTGTTTGAGTAGGTGTGTCACTGTAGTCATGGACTTTAAGACCTTCATTCTAGGGCTGGTGAGATGGCTCAGTGGTTAGGAGCACTGACTGCTCTTCCAGAGGTCATGAGTTCAAATCCCAGCAACCACATGGTGGCTCATAACCACCTGTAATGAGATCTGAAGACAGCTACAGTGTACTTACATATAATAAATAAATAAAATCTTTAAAAAAAAAAAGACCTTCATTCTAGCTGCCTGGAAGTGAGTATTCTGCTAGCAGCCTTCAGATGAAGATATAGAACTCTCAGCTTTGCCTGCACCATGCCTATCTGGATCGTGCCATGTTCCTGCCTTGATGATAATGGACTGAGCTTCTGAACCTGTAAGCCAGACCCAATTAAATGTTGTCCTTATAAGAGTTGCCTTGGTCATGGTGCCTGCTCACAGCACTAAAACCCTAAGACAGCTAGAGTGCAGCAGAGAGGGTTGGAAACACAATCCTGGGCCGACTGGAAAGATGACAAGAAGCACAGAGAGAAGGCAAAGGAGAAGAGTAAAACAAGGCAGAGCATTGTGTCAGCATCTGCATCTGCAATCAGAGTTCAAAGAGGAAAGACAATGAGACAGGGAGAAATAACAGTATGCACATTTTCAAATCCAACGAGCAACAGCTACCTACCCTGAATTCTCATGTAGGACAAATGCAATGGAAAACAGACATAAAGTTTCTGTAATGGATCCCTGGAAATCAAAGGCAATAAAGCTGAGACCTGCACATCAGTCAGAGAAAGAGGCAAAGTGCTTCCAAGGAGCTCTTAAGACAAAGTTTTTCTTTCAAGTCCTCTTATGTGCTGGGGTGGTTACAAATCCCCATTCATTTCAATAACAACAGTCAATCTGATGGTATTTGGCCTGGTAAAACACATGTTTTAAATAGTTAGTCAATGATAATAGAAAGACATAAGGGCAAATATGCATTTCTGGTCTTGATGTAGGCTCAGGTGGGGGTGGGGGTCGTTGCAGGGGGTAGGGGGGTGATGGTTGTGGTGCAGTTAAGTGCATACTGCACAAATGTAAGGATCTGAGTTCAGAATGCCAGAACCTATGGGGAAAAGCTGAGTGTCGCCTCACATATGTAACTTAGTGCTAAGGATAGGAGGATTCCTGGAATTTGCTGCCTAGCCAGAATTGGTGAATTAAAGATTCCATGAGTGTCTTAGTTACTTTTCTGCCGCCATGACAAAGCGCCATGACCAAGGCAACTTGTGAAAGAAAGCAATCAACTGGGGCTTGCTTACCATTTCAGAGCATGGGTCCGTGCTCGCTGTGGGGGCAAGCATAACAGCAAGCAGACAGGCATGGCTCCAAGCAGTAGCGGGGAGCACACACCTGGTCCACATGCACAAAGGGCAGAGAGAGACAGAGACATAGAGACAGAAAAAAAGACAGAGACAGACAGAGAGAGGAGAGAGAGAGAGAGAGAGAGAGAGAGAGAGAGAGAGAGAGAGAGAGAGAGACTGGAGAGACTGACTGAGCCTGGAGAGGATTTTTGACAATCATCCTCCAAAAAGGTCACACCTCCCCAAATAGTTCCACCAACTGCGGGACAAGTATTCAAATAGATGACCTTATGGTGCTAAGCCCACTCCAGTGACGTCTGCCTGTCGAGGTCAAAAGACCTGGAGGCAGTCATGAGGCAAAGAGTTTCAAGGAAACTCAGCCTCCTGGAACCTTGGCATTCTCATAACCCATATACTCAAACCCTATCCCCGCATTAGTATGGTGTGTGCTCTCTTTCAGTATTGTTTTATTATAAGTGCCTTTAAAGATTGAATTTTAACATAGGTGAGCCTCCACCAGTGTTCCAAAGTCCTAGAAAATCCTTGAAGCCAACAAGCTTGGAATTCAGTAGGAATTCAGTGAGAAGGTTACCTATTCAGTAACATTCAAATTTACTTCTAGTAGAGATGGTGAAACTAATTAGGCATTAGAAAGAACGGAGCTAGAATAGTTCAGGGCTAGTCTGCAGTGATTACTCAGGACAGTGGCCAAGTCTCACCCAAACAAGGGAATACACAATGGCCTAGTGAATAGGTGGGCTAACCATGAAAGAGTTGGGGAATCCTCCTTGAGACAGGTTTCTTCACTAGGCCCAAAGGAACAGCATAATCAGGCATTTACTAAGAATCCCTGGTGGGCCAGGGCGGTGGTGGTGCACGCCTTTAATCCCAGCACTTGGGAGGCAGAGGCAGGCAGATTTCTGAGTTCGAGGCCAGTCTGGTCTACAAAGTGAGTTCCAGGACAGCCAGCAGGGCTATACAGAGAAATCCTGTCTCGAAAAATCAAACAACAACAACAACAACAAAAAAAAAAAAAACCAAAAATCAAAAACAAAAAGAATCCCTGGTGGTGGGCTTAACAATAGACTAGCATTACACCTGGCTCCCTTCTTAGTGGTAAACAGCGGCCCGGTCCCTGCCATCTTTTGATGCATACATTCCTTTCGTTTTGTGTCACTGTAACTCGGCAGATGTGTCCTGCCTGGCTTTTCTTGTTTTTTTTTCTTCTGTATAAAGAAGTCTGGTGTTCGTTTGGACAACACACTCAGATTCAACATGCTCTCTTGTGTGTCGAGTCTGTTTGTCACCCCATCCCCACCGACTTTATGCCCATCTGTCTGAGACCTTGATTCGCACGGATTGAGGAGGGCCCACTGAGCCCTGTCTGTGGCACTGTGGGGCTACTCTCATACAAACCACCAGAGTGAGAGACCCAGTTTCAGAAACTAAGGTGGAGAGGGATTGGGAAAAATACCTAATGCTAGCCTCTGCTCTATATACTTATGTGTACATACACATATGCAATCACATGTGCACACCCACATGTGCACACATACTAGAAAACATATTTATAACCACACACACACACACACACACACACACCAGAAAAACCCACTCTACTGTAATGAGGTCGTTCTCAAGCTTCCTAATGCTGTGACCCGTTAATATGGTTCCTCATGTTGTGGTGACCCCCCAACCATAAAATAATTTCTGTTTATACTTCATAAGTATAATTTTGCTACTGTTATAAGTTGTAATGTAAATACCTGTGTTTTCCCATGGTTGTATGAAACTCCTGTGTAAAGGTCAGTTGATCACCAAAGGGGTTGTGACCCAGTTAGCTAAGAAACATTGGTCTAAATAGAAGCCCTACAAAGGCAGGTATCTTGGCTTTTTCCTGTGCACCATAGCTTATTGGATACCTAAAACAATATGGAGCATAGAGGAAGAATTCAACTAAATTTCATACTATGCATCAAAAATCAAAGAGAGAGGAAAACCCAAGAAATGTTACTGTAGTCTGTGAGTATATTACTAAAAGGAATATAAGTCAATTCAGAAAGACTTATTTGAGGGGGAAATTGAGATTCCTAATAAGATTTTCTGACCTGGACATTTGTCTTGCTTTGCTTTGGGTGCCTGCAAAGATTATAATAAATCTCTTTCTGAGAAAGCACATTCCTATCATTTATCCTCTGAAACAATCAAATTTTAAGCAAGAAAAATGGTCTCTGGGTGTCTTTTGGTAAATGTGAAATGTGGTAAGTTTTTATTTTGCTGTAAACCAAACCATGTGTTAAGACACAGTGGGAAGAGTGAGGGACCGGGCTGGAAGGGTGGCTCGGCAATTAAGAGCACTTCGTATTCTCGCAGGGGTTTTAGCTTGGTTCCCAGCACCCAAAGCTCACAACTATCTGCAACTCTATCTCGGGGGAATCCAAGGACATCTGCTTCTGGTCTCCATAGACATGTGCACCACGTGTCTCCTAACTCGGACAAATGTGAGGCTCCCTCTGGGCAAACGTGATATTTCTGATGCTTTTATTCACTTTGTCCCCATGCTTACGATGGAGCTGTAGCCCACAATTCTAGGTACAAGAATAAGTGAGGCTTCTGAGCTCAGAGTTCAGAGTCTGACACAGAAGGAAGATGAAATGGAGGCACTGAAGGGAGCATAGTGCAGTGTGGTCTAGGAGAGTAAAGCAACTGACCCAAGATGGCCCCAGAATGGCCGTGGGGCATCTCAGAGCATTGTAACAGGGTGACCGGAACCCTGTGTTGAAGATAGAGTACATGTGTGGGAAGCCACATGTGCCGTTGCAGGGTGGCGCTGGCTTCTGCTGGCCACCACGCATACATAGGCAGTAAAGTTTTTTTGCCAAGATGAGGTTTTGAGAATTAACCAAAATTAACCAATCAGATGAGAGAGAAGTTGACCAATCAGATGAGAGAGAAGTTAACCAATCAGATGAGAGAGAAGTTAACCAATCAGATGAGAGAGAAATTAACCAATCAGATATAGGCATGCAAATGAGGTGGTAAGCATCAACCAAGCACAGACACGCCTCTCCTGGGCCTATATAAAGCAGCACCAGTTCTGGGCTCGGGGTTTATTTCCCTCTACAATCAAGCTCTCCCAATAAACGTGTGCAGAAGGATCCTGTTGCAGCGTCGTTCTTGCTGGTCGAGTCGGACGCGCCCAAGATACATGCCCATTCCATGTGGGCATTTGGGACGATCTTGTAAAGAGAAAACAAACAAACAGGCAAAATCCAGAATACTGTGCTGCCTCATCCAGCCTTGATATGATAGTTTAAGTGTTGTCTTTTTACACCTTATTATGTTATGCTATGTTAGGATATCTCCCTGAGAAACCTGCTCGTTTCTGAAGGGAAATGGAGGAGCAGCCGATCTGGGGGAGAGCAGAGGTGGAGGGGTGAGAATGATGGAGAGGCCGTGGTCGGGATAGACTGTATGAGAAAAGAATAAAGAAAGAAAACTATGTTTTAATGGCAGTCTACTTACTATTCCAGCAAAACTAGTTCACTGTCAAAGTCTTGTCATTGTGATATGTAAATCAATATTCATGAGATGATTTTAAATATTCATCTCTAGACTGGCTAACAAAACTATTAAGCCCAGCACAAGGTGGTTACAGTACAAGAATTTAAAACATTCCAGTGCTTTCAAAATCTGCTTCCATCTACCTTTTGTAGAAATCTCTGATCAAGTTTTCTTCCTAAAGTCATGCTAAATATTCCTCTCATCTATTTATACATTGTAATTATACCTCTACATAAAGGAATGGGACCGTGAGTACCCAGCTCACCATGGTAATGCGGAAGATTATAATGTATAGAAGTTTTCAGTCCCATTGTCTCTCTTGACAGCTGATAGAATGGCAGCCATTGGGAGCCTGTAAGACGTCTATTTCTACTGTAGATTCCCTTACTGGCTATTGGGTTCATTAAGATTCAGCTTGGACAGTAAGCAACACACACTCTGCCCAAGGCCCAGGCGGCCCTCCATACGGCTTGTACCCAGGCCATGTATGCAGCAGACAATCTGAATTGTCAACTTAAGGAGCTGTAGAATCAAGCAGACCCCAGGGCGTGTCTGGAAGGTTGTTTCCAAAGATGGTTACTTAGTTACTTAGGGTGATAAGGCCCACATTGAATGCAGGTGACGCCATTCACAAAGGCGGGGCCCCAGAGTGTAAAGGAAGCCAGTCACCCCCCTTCATCCCTCTCTGCTTCCTGACTGCGGATGTGATGAGATGCAACCAGCTGCCTCACCATCCCTGCCACCAAGGACTCTCCCTCCATCTCTTCCCCACTGTAACTCTTCCTTCCTCAAGTCGCCACACCCACAGCCAGAAGACAAGAAGGCAACACAGGCACCTATATTTGCATTTGACCACAACCTATTTTATTCCAAAACACAGGGGTAAAGACAAACTCTGAATTCTCGAAGTGGTTTGAAGACTAGAAGATACTCCAGCCCACCAGTCATTTAGCTTTATTTATTTGCTTTTGTTCATTTAAATGTTTGTTTTGTATGAATGTATGTGCATCACATGCATGTCCAGTACACATGGAGGCCAAAGAATGGCATCAGATGCCCTGGAACTGGAGTTACACACAGTTGTGAGCAGCTGTGGGTGCTGGGAACTGAACCCAGGTCCTCTGCAAGATCAGAAGAGCTGTTACCTGCTGGGCCATATCTCCAACCCCCACAAGTCATTTTTACTTATGTTGGCTTCAACAATACCCCCTTATCTTTTTATTTCACCTCAACTTACTCATTAGTTAAATAAAAATGCCAGAAGGCAACAGAGGGGAACCGAGAAAATGGAATTTATTTTCTTTTATTACTTTATGTATATGTTGGTGTGTGCCAAGTGTGTGCAAGAAAGAGGAGACTTTCATCCCTTCAGATAGTGGAACACTCTCTACTCCCAGTTTGTCTTTGGCATGTAGGAAGCATCATTACTGGCTGCCAACATAACTGGTTTACTTATTTATCTATTTTTGCACTTTATGTAAATGTGTGTATGCTTGTGTGTATGCACATGTGTGTGTGTGTGTGTGTGTGCACATTTGTGCAGGCATGTAGCATGTGCATGTGTATAGGCTAGAGGATGGCCTTAGGATGTCTTTTACGTAATGCACTGTCCTTATTTTTGGAGACAGGATCTCTCCCTGGCTGTGGCTCATAGATTAGTGAGCCCCAAGGATCCAAATATCTATGCCATCAGCAATGCAGGGGATTACAAACTCATGACAACACATCTGGAGTTTTTTTTTTTTACATGTTTAGGGCATCAAAACTGGGTCCTAATGTTTGTGTGGCGAGCACTTTAGTGACTGAGTTATGAGCTGAAATATCCCCCAACCTATTTTTTTTCTCTGCTAAGTCTTACTATCATAAGGAAAAGTCCAGACAGAACCGGGCTCTGAGTTCTTTTTAAACTCTTAATTAACTCTATCTGTATGATAGATAGATAGATAGATAGATAGATAGATAGATAGATAGATAGATAGATAAAATATACATATAAAATTCACTTGGGGGAGTGATAAATGTTTACTTCCTAATTTGAAAAGTTTTCTTTTTTAACTGTATTCTAAACAATAAATATAGGAAAATAATGATTGGATCAAACTGACATATTTTAACATAGTCTAATGTCCTTGGGGTTTCTGAATCTGATTTCCAGGAGACGTTAAGGTATCAAGTGATTAGAAGGGGTCACCACAGCTTATTAGTCAAACTCAGAATCGAATAACAAGAGCCAGAAAGAAGCAGAGATAATACAACTCAAATTCTCTGTAACTAATAGTATTTATAAATAGCATAAAGTAATCATTAGTTACTCTATAACTAATAACATGGCTTTCCTAAGGGGCTCAGTGTCTGAAGTAGAAGAAAAGATGGGTGTGCAACCTTCCAGCCTTTGAGGAACTGTATTAGGAGGCACCCATGCCAGACTCGGTCTTGTTGGCTCATGCTGGTGGTTGGCAGCAATGCATAGCATCACAGTGGCTCCTTCCCTTGCCTCCTCAGTTCTTCAGACAGGTCCCTTCAGAAAGGCATCTCTCGAAAGAAATGAGCACATTCCAGAAGGGAAGAGCCTAGATTATATGAAGGGAAACCTGACTTCTGCTAGTGCCAGAGACTGGTGTGTCACGCCAACCACTGCAGCGGCGTTTATATGAATTATGTCACCTCATAATAAATCCCATTTAGTGAAATCATTTTCTGTCCTCCCCAAGAGGCTCACAAGTTTCCAACACCTTTCTTACACACCTTAACGGACTCCCTCCAGGAGAGTAGAGGCCTGAGGAAACCAAAATAATTGGAAAGATCAGTTTCTCACATCAAAAGCAGTGCTTGCAATAGGAAGCTTTTTACCCATCGGAGCAAACGTAAACAGTAACTGTAATCTGACCTTAAACTCAATTTGAGAAAATTCTTTTGTATAGTATGTGGAACGCCTCTGGTTATTGCTAGCTTGTCTGCTTGAACACATCTCACACTCCCACAGTCCACACTCCGAGTCATGGTAATATCTGTATCAGACGCTCATCAGGGTGCCATTACTCCCATAGGCAATTCCAGTTTTTATTGTACCTAGTCGATTAGATTTTATGACTCCTTGTGATACCAATAAAAACTCACGACTCCACCTAGCTATTTATTTAATAAAATTGAGTAGTGTCAACCCAGAAAATCAGTCTTGATAACCAAGGAAACATAAAAGGCAGTGTTCTCAAATAGGAGAATGAATACATGAATTTATAATTTGACGTAGTGATTCAAAATGAAAGGTCAGATCATGTCCCTGAGTCAGGATGCAGCAATGACTGTTGTTACACAGTAATTTAATAAGCGAATGGATGAGCAACTAAACTTGTAGCCATGGTAACAGATTTGTCTGATACTTTACTGAAAACAGATTTGCCTGAGAAAGCAAAAGTTCTGCTATTCAGACAGCCTGGATTTCATATAAGAGGATTAAAATATAAACAGGAACTTAATGCTAATGTTTGTGATATTTACAGTTAATAAAATTGGATGTTTATGGAAATGGGACATTTGATCAAATGTTGGTTACAAATAAAATACTTAGGAGGGTTATGGAAACAGGGAATGTTTTATCAAATGCTGGTTACAAAGAGCATCTTTCTGTCCCCTGCCCCCAACTCTTACATAACTCCCCAAAGGGTCGTATTAAGAGGTGGGGTCTCTGGGAAGTAAGTTTAGATAAAGTCATAGGCTGTCCTTTCTGTGGTTGGAATAAAGACCTTGGGAGGCTGGGTGGGGAGAGAGAGGGAGAGGCGGGAAGGATAAAGAAAAACAAAGAAGGAAAGACAGAAGGAAGGGATAGAGGGAGGGAGAAAGGGTGAGAGGGAGGGAGGAAGGAAGAAACATAATCTCTGTTTTCTTGCCCTGTGGATTTAAATCCTACGCCAATATGTCCAAGACTATTACCCACTTTCTCTTCTGTCGGGTTCAGTGTATCTAGTTTTATGTTGAGGGGTTTGACCCACTTGGACTTGATTTTGCATAGGGTGATTGATATGTATCTATTTTTATTCTTCTATATGCAGGCATTCAGTTTGACTAGCACCATTTGTTGAAGATGCTTTCTTTTTTCCATAGTGTACTTCTGGCTTCTATATCAAAAATCAGGTGTTCACATGTGTTTGGACTTATGCCTGCATCTTCAGTTTGATTCCATTGATCAATGTTTCTGATTTTATGCCAATACTATGTGTTTTTTATTACTATAGCTCTATAGTACAACTTGAAATCGGGGGTGGTAATATCTCTAGCAGTTCTTTCATTATTTAGGATTGTTTTACCTATTCTGAGTTTTTTGTTTTGCTATATGAAATTGAGAATTGTCCTTTCAATATCTGTTAAGAATGGTTGGGATTTGATTTTAATGGGAATTTCATTGAAACTGTAGGTTGCTCTTGGTAGGATGGCCATTTCTACTGTTTATCCTACCAGTCCATAAGTATAGGAGATCTTTCCAACTTCTGATGTCTTCTTCGATTTCTTTCTTCAAAGACTTGAAATTTTTATTATACAAGTCTTCCACAGAGTAACACGGAGATGTTTTATATTATTTGAGGCTATTGTGAAAGGTATTGTCCCCTGATATCTTTCTCAGTTCATTTGTCATTTATATATAGGAGGGTTACTGATTTTGTTGTTGTTGTTGTTGTTGTTGTTGTTGTTGTATCCAGCCACTTCCCTGGAAGTATTTACCAACTGTAGAAGTTCTCCAGTAGAATCCTTAGGGTCATTTATATATACTATCTTACCATTTGCAAATAATGATATTTTGACTTCTTGCTTTCCAATTTGTATCTCCTTATTTGTCTTATTGCTCTAGCTAAAACTGCAGGTATTATATTGAAGAGACGGAGAGAGAATGGATAACCTTGTCTTATTCCTGATTCTTGTGGAATTGCTTTGAGTTTCTCTCCATTTAACCTGATATTGGCTATAGGCATTCTGTATTTAGGTATGTCCCTTGTATCTCTAATCCCTCCAGGAATTTTATCAAGAAGCAGTATTGGATTTAAATAAATAAAAATTTAAATGTTATTTAAAAAATTATGTTTTAAAGGATGTGTCCATCTATACCCCAGAAAATGAGCCCTTGCCAGATACTAGACTTGAGGCATGACAGTCAATATTTAATATTTACCAGTTTCCAGAACTATAAGAAGTAAACATTTATTGTTTAAACCAGCCAGTTAGTCTACAGTATTTTCTCATAGTAATCAGAGCTGACAAAGATGGTATTGCATTCCCTCTGTGGTTTTATAAAGCAATAAATAGCCACGCATATTTATGAACATAAACTAAGCCTGAAGAGATGACTAAGCAGTTAAGAGCAAACACCACTCATTCATAGGACACACGATCAATTCCCAACATCCATGTCAGGTAGCTCACAACCACCTCTAATTCCACCTCCTGGGCATTTGATGCCCTCTGCTAGTCCCCATGGGGCCCTGTACTCACACAGCATACATACAGACAACACATATACACAAAGAGAGAGGGGAAGGGTAGAGGGGGAGGGTAGAGGGTAGAGGGGGAGGGGGAAGGGGGAGAAGGAGGAGAGGGAGAGGGTAGAGGGGGAGGGGGAAGGGGGAGAGGGAGAAGGAGAGGGAGAGGGAGAGGGAGAGGGAGAGACCAAGACCAGTTGAAGCAAATCTGCATGACAATGTATACGAGCAGGCCTCTGATTGGATTTTAAAGATGAAAAGTAGACTAAGGCAGGCCATGTGGAAAAAGCAGTCAACATTTGGAAAGAGGAATAACATCAGCAGGAAAGTCAACAGAGCACAAGAGAGGTTGAGTTGAGATGCAGACGATCAAATTATACAGGTACGAAAGTGTCACGACAAAGGTTCTCATGTTGCACAATGAATATCTACTAATAGATAAAGAAAATAAGAAAATTGGCTTTTTACATTTACTGTAGCACTTCAGGAGCCTAGGCACACTTGTAATATAAGAGTAGATATATGGAACTTTAAAGGGAAAAATGTATATGAATACATCATGATTTTTTTCCCCGACAAGGAAGATGAAAACTGATAAATCCCATAACAACGCATGCAGTTCTACAGCCACAGGGTTTAATAGAGGGGAACTATCTTACTACTTGTGAGTAATTTACAACTAGCACATGAACACAGTACAGTCAAAGGCTTCACCCCTCCACTTAAGTGCCAACGTGCTTGGTCGGCTAGAGGATGTTGAAATGACAAGTTAGGTATATTCTTGAAGGAGAAGAGAACATATTAATTAAAGAGGGAAGAAAATGATCAATATACTGAAAAAAATCTATCATCTTACAAAATATTCAAGTGAAAGAGAAAGAAAAGAAGAAAGAAGAAGGGAAATAAAGAAGGAAGAGGGGGAGGAAGAAGGAAGTGAGAAACATTCAATGCAGAAGAGAGAGCAAAGTTCCAAACAGCAGAAAGGAAATGGTTTTCCACAGAAGGATCCGGAATGCCATGCTGATCTTAAACTAATGAAACAAATGTTAAAAGGCTACATAACTCTCCTCATAGCAATTTAATTTAGTATCAGAAACAGACCTAAGACCCTCATCATACACCTTTTTAAATGTCCTTTCTATTACTCTATACAAACTTTCTTTCCCTTGTGTGGTGGTTTGAATAGGAATGGCCCCCACAGACTCATGTGTTTGAATGCTTGGCCAAAGGGAATGGCACTATTAGGAGGTGTGGCCTTGTTGGAGGAAGCATGTCACTGTGGGCGTAGGCTCTGTGATCATACATGCTCAAGCCATGTCCAGTGCGGTACACAGACTCCTGCTGCTGCCTGTGGCTCAAGATGTAAAACTCTGAGCTACCTCTTCAACGCCATGTCTACCTGCATGCCCCCATGCTTCTCACCACGGACTAAATCATTGAACTGTATGCCGGCCTCAATGAAATGTTTTCCTTTATAAGAGTTGCAGCAGTCATGCATGGTGTCACTTCACAGCAATAGAAACTCTAACTTAGGCAGCCTGTCTTAGTCTGTTTTGTACTGCTCTTAAAAACAAAACAAAACAAAACAAAACAAAACAACAACAACAACAACAACAAAACCCTTAGTCAAGATATTTCACAAGGCACAGATTCATTTCTAAAGGCTTTAATATAAAATCTTAGGCAATATTGTAGATTATCTATACTAACAGACTTTGTAAATAAAAGAAATTAAGAAGGTATGGGAAGCCCAAGGTCTCTTAGATTTGTTTCCTGACGGCTTTCTTGATGTGCCACTCATGTCTCCCTTCAGTAGCAGGAGAGACAGATAAACAGAGAAAGGCTGGGAGAGAAAAAGGAGACAGCAAGAGAGAGAGAAGAGGAAGAATGAGAGAAAACAGCAACAGTGTGATACACAGAGACGGTGACACACAGAGATAAAGATAGAAACACAGACATGAGCAGAGAGACAAAGAGACAGAGATAGAGAGGCAGAGGGAATGGGAGCATGAGAGAGGAAATGAGAGAGAGAGAGAGAGAGAGAGAGAGAGAGAGAGAGAGAGAGAGAGAGAGAGAGAGAGAGAGAGAGGATGAGAAAGTGGGAGGCTAGGGAGCTACTTCACCCATTTCTCAAAGACACACCCATACAGCTAAGCTACCCTCAAGTGTGCGGCCTGAATTTGGGGATGGGGAACACAGCCTAAAGGACCTAATCGTCTCTGGAAAGTCCTACATGCCAACGCTGTTAAACTTGCATGTTTTCTAGCCTTCCTTTTCGGGTACACATTCAAACTCTATCATTCTCCTCCTGACCCTTCAAGCACAGGTCCTTCTCACAGGCACAGTGCACACATTTCATCCCACAAACCCCAGAGGCTTCACAAGCTCCAGCCTTAACTCAAAAGGCCCGGAGTCCAGACTCTTATCCCAGTCAGATAAGGATGAGACTGGAGGCATGACTCATCCTGAGCGAATTTCTCCCCAGCTGGGAGCCTGAGAAGTTAACAAGTTCTGCGCTCCCAGAACACAATAGTGGGACACACTTGGACAGACATTCTCATTCCTAAAGGGGGAGGAGGCATGAAAGAACAACACTTTCAAGTCTACAACCAAAGGGAAAACATTAGGTCTTGGGGTTAGTAATCTCCTTGACTCCTTGTTATATCTTGGGAAACTTGTGCTGGGGTTGGGCCTCCACTGCCTTCCCTATGGTTTCCTTCCTTCCTTCCTTCCTTCCTTCCTTCCTTCCTTCCTTCCTTCCTTCCTTCCTTCCTTCCTTGCTTCCCTCCCTCCCTCCCTCCCTCCCTCTCTCTCCCTCTCTCCTTTTCTGTCTCCCTCCCTTTCTTTCTTTCTTTCTTTCTTTCTTTCTTTCTTTCTTTCTTTCTTTCTTTCTTCCTTTCTTCCTTTCTTCCTTTCTTCCTTTCTTCCTTTCTTCCTTTCTTCCTTTCTTCCTTTCCTTTTAGGTTTTCAGCCTAGAGTTGGACAGTAATGGTTTTACCTGGTAGAGACTCTACAGTGTACCCATGCCTATGGTAAGTCTTTCCTTCTTTCTTCTAGGTTTCCAGCCTGGAGTTGGACAGTAGCGGTTTTACCTGGTAGAGACTCTACAGTGTACCCATGGCTATGGTAAGCCTTTGCCTGAGTCCTATAACATCTTCTGAAATCATGGAAGAGGCCACACTGGCCCACAGTTCTTAGCTACTGTGCGTTTATGTCTTCTCATACCTTTCTGGAAACCTTGCCCTTGAAGTCCTGACTTGGACTTGCAATCACTGCCTCAAGTACTTCCAAAAGCCTGGGCCTTTCTTTCAGTCTCCAGAATGCCTCCCTTTATCCACATAAATCCATGAAGCCAGCAGTTCCCAGAGCCAGTTTTGTTTGCTCTAGACACTTCTTATCGCTTTTACTGCTTCCTTTTCATAAAATTTCTCAGTGCACAGTGTGTAAGGCACTAGGGGCAGGGGGAGGGGCAGAGAGGGAGAGATTCACTATGGAGTCTGAGTTGGCCTCGAATTCAAGGCAACCCTCTTGCTTCTATCTCCAAAGTGCTGGGATTATGAACTTTGCCATCAGACTTCACTTAAAAACAGATCTTTAAAGCAAAAATAAGTTTCTACTGAAGGATTTATACGTTTTTCACTCCTGGTAAAATTAAGGTGGTAAGAGAATATTAAAATGTTCTTTTGTTTTTGTTTTCTGAGACAGTTTCTCTGTGTAGCTCTGGCTGTCCGGGTTCTTGCTCTGTAGACTAGGCTGGCTTCCAGCTCAGAGATCTTTTTGTCTCTGACTCCAGAATGGTTTAAATCTGATGAAGTGAGCTCTTGTAAGTTCAGGTGTCATGTCTTAAGCCCCCAGAATATACCACTAAAAGAAATAACGCAGAGACACAGCTAATAGTTAATAAAATTAAGGTAGAGCACACAGATTGGTCTGAACCACTGTTCTCAACCCATGGGTGATGACCCACTTGAGGGCTGAATGGCCTGCTTACAACTATGACGTAACAATGAAAATAAATTTATGGTTGGGGGTCACCACAATACGACTAACTGTATTAAAGAGAGTCTCCCACTGACCTAACATAAGAGAAGAAAGAAAACATTGATGATTAAAGACAGGGAAAGAGTGAAAATATATATGGTGAAAATCAATGCAACTGTATCAGTTGTAATTATATGTGATGGTCTAAACTCTTCAACTAAAAATGGATAGAGTGATTAGTCTGAATTAGAAGAAATGTTCAAGTCTATGATGCTTGGACAAAATACACTTCTAAAATCTCTTTTGCATTTAATTGGTGTATGTAGGAAATAAAACTAAAGGAAAAAACATTCAAATCAATAAAATAAAAACTAGGAATGCAATTTAAATTTTAAACCAGTCTTTTTCTTCCCCTTTGAAAAATATTAATAAAGCTTAAGTACTCCTCTTCCAAGACTCCTCAAAGTATAATTTTGGTCAGCAAGTCGCTATTAAGAAAACAAATAGGCACAAATTAGAAAGCTAGCCACCCATATCCACAAGATGTCTGTCCACTATGGCAGATGCCAGCAAGAGTTTGCTGACAGGAGCCTGATATAGCTGTCTCCTGAGAGGCTCTGCCAGTGCCTGACTAATACAGAAGTGGATGCTCACAGTCATCCATTAGATGGAGCACAGAGTCCCCAGTGAAGGAGCTAGAGAAAGGACCCAAGGAGCTGAAGGGGTTTGCAGCCCTCTAGGAGGAACAACAATATGAACTAACCAGTAACCCCAGAGCTCCCTGGGACTAAACCACCAATCAAAGAGTACACATGTCGGGAATCATGACTCTAGCTGCCTATGTAGCAGAGAACAGACTGGTTGGTCATCAATGGGAGGAGAGGCCCTTGGTCCTGTGAAGGTTCTATGCTCCAGTATAGAGGAGCGCCTGAGCCAGGAAGCAGGAGTGGGTGAGTTGGTGAGCAGGGGGAGAGGGGAGAAAATAGCGGATGTTCAGAGGGAAAACTAGGAAAGGGGATAACATTTGATGTGTAAATAAAGAAAATATCTAATAAAAAAAGAAAACTTGAAATTTTTCCTTATGTAATGATATTTCTTTTAGTGCTGGGCATCGGGGATAAAGCATCCAAGTTAGCACAAGCTAGATTTCTCCATGTCTGATGGCTCCACATATGTTGCCTTTAGCAATAGGTTCCTACTATAAAGTCCTGGTAGCCAAAGAAGAGCAATAGCACTATGTACAGTTGGAGGGATGGGTCTATGTGATCTCACTAACAACTCCCTCCACAGGAGAGAGAGAGAGAGAAGGTGTGGTATTGGATAGGTGAGACAATGGGGACTTTCTTGTAGGGGATGAGGGAGGGGAGATGATGATCTTAATATTAAAAAAAAAAAGATGTCTGTCTACAGACTGCCTCTGACTCAATGACAAACATAAGGAAAACTGGGAAGAACAGGACAGTTCACTCACCCAGGAAGACAGAGAGAGGCTCGAAAGCAATAGAAAGCACAGAACACACTAATCAGGGAGAGTCAAATCAAAATCAACTCTTAACAAGATGTCCTACAATCTAGAATTATTACATTAGACATCTACAAGGATGTGGAACAAACAACACTCAGGCATCATTAACGGAAGTACAAAGTCTTGGCAGCCTCTCATGCCTCCCATCAGAGACTTCGTAAGCTGGCATTTCCCCACAAAAGTGAGAAAAGAAGACGTTCACAGGGTAGCAAGCATGAAAATGTTTATAGTAATTTGAACAGCTAAAAGTTAGAATGAGCATCAGTGGAGCCGAAGAGCAAAGTGAGCTCTCATCACACACCAATGTTCATTCCAATAAAAGGGCACAGCTACACACTCACTGCCATGTGACAAGTCCTCAGGTATACTGGATGAAATGGCAGAACATAAGTAATAAACTTAATGAACAGGACAGAACGTTATATCCCGTGCAATCCCATTTATAGGGAGTTCTAACCAGGCAAAACTAAAAGATAACAATCATAGCAGAGATTGTCTGGGGTGAGAGGCTGTGGGAAGGGTTGTGGGGGGAAATGGGGAAATTGGAATGTTGAATCCTTGCCTGGGGTGTTAAAACCTCAGATCATGCACTTAATATCTAAACACTTCAACTTATAGCAAAAGCTCAAAATGCAAATATAATTAATGTGGTAAGGACCAGGGATTTGGGGGAGCGGAACCTATACCAAGAGCTAAAACAAACAAACAAACAAACAAACAAACAACTCCAGTCCTAATTTTGAACATCTCAGAACTTCAATTCCTTATTTATAGAACTCATCTATGGTGTATCCAGTTCATCTTCAGAAGCCTACTATGTGCTAGGGGGTCAACAAGTAACTATGCTTCAGGGACTTCTTCCACAGTCTCACTAAGACCATGAACGTGACTTATAAATTGTACAACAGGGTACAGCTGCCACAACTTGCTACTGACTCGAGTAACTGAAATTCTCTCCCAGGGAAAAAATATGATATGCCTAGGGTTCAGACGTGTGGGGCAGCTTCAATAGTGGCTTATGTTTCTTTTTCTTTTTTCCTTCTTTTTTTTTACATGAAAGAGAAGAAAATGAGGGCTCGTAGTGAGAAGGAATATTTAATAAGGGAAAGTAAAAACAACCCTTTATATTTATGATCACAGGGGAAAAAAAGCATATTTGTGCAATCAAACTGCCTGCCAGGGAAAAGAATGAGCCTAAAACCCGTTAATATCAAAAGCCTGAAGACCAGTTTGAGTCTCTGAAAAGCTGGCCCAGGAGGAATCAGAGGTAAGCAATCTAAACTAAACCTAAAGGTGAATCCAGAACACATTAGCCCTACCCTCACTTGCTTTAAATTCATAGTGTATGTACAGTAAATTAGAGTGCTGCATTTCCTCAGTGTGCGTGATTGTTTTTGTATTTGGAACTGTATAAAATCAAAAAGCCTGTGGTTGAAATCCACAGCTCTTAGAAGGCAGCTATAACAGCGACCCCCTCTGGGTTTGAATTGTAACAGAGATGTTAATGGAATGCCTATGCTAGAGGTGTGCCTCAAATCATTCTAAAAATATTTTCATAAACCTTTACACACTGCTGGTGGAATGTAGACTAGTCCATCCACCATGAAAATCAACATGGAGGCCCCTCAGAAAGCTCAAAGCTACACATGGCTCAGCTGTTCTGCTCCCTGGCACTTACACAAGGCCTGCAAAGGAATCCATCAGAGATACTTGAATATTCATGACTGCGGCACTGCTCACAAGAACTAAAGAACAGAGCCCACCAAGGTGTCCTTTGACAGAGGAGTGGACGAGGGAGTGTGGTACCTACACACAAGGAGGTGTTTGCATCCCAAGGGAGAACAAAGTTGCCCATTCCCATGTAAAGGACACAATGGGAGATAACCATACTGAGTAAACTAGATCTGTCTCAAACACAAATGTTATCTATTTTTCCTCAGATGTAATTAGCAGATTTTATGTAGATACATGAAGTCACATCTGTCTATGATGGGAGAACAGAAGTGAATCTGTAAGAATTAAGGACTGATGGGAAGGAGAGGGAAGACCTAGGGGAGGGTAGCCAGCTACAGGGGACGTGTTCAGCCTACAATATACATTTGTGGGAAAACATCCTTGTGGAACACAGTTCCATGCACGATGAAAATTTCTTTAGTTCTCACTATAAAAATTGCTTCAGTAAATCACCCAGACTTGGTTCCTTGGATCTAAATTAAGTTTTTCCGCTGAGTTTAGTGCTCCAGCTAATTGTGTTCAGTTTTCTTTAATAGCTACCTTTTTTCCTCTTTTAACTCAGATCCGGATGAATGTATTGCATTAGTTGGCTGGGACAGGAGGCAGCAGTGTAGAGAGAATCAGCGTCAGTCTCAAGAAGGTGGACTCTCCAGGCATGGTGCTCTTTCTTGCCCTGTCCTCACTGTCTTCTCAGGGAACAGTCTGGAAATAAACATAAGTGCTAAACTCTACAGCGATATCTAAAACGCTTAAATCTTGCTCCCCAAGGTGATGGCAGTGACAGTCATAGGACATTCTGTGATTTGGGGGAGCCAGGACACTTAATAAAGATTCCAATAGAAATGTAAACCAAGGCATTACATTAGAATAAGATAAATGATCACAAACTATCTTAAGTCAGGAGACAACGACCCTGATGAATGTCTAAGGCAGCAAAGTATTTAGGGGGATTCCATTTGAATATTAATACTATCCTCTTTTCATGAGTAAATGGCAAAAATAGATTGTTTTCCTCTTTGGTGTTTTCAGAAGTATGCGATTCGATAAGAATTGCCTAAGTATACATTCTTTCTCCAACATAAAAATAGTCTGGAAGCAACCCCATAGCACAGATGTTTAACTAAATAACAGTTAAAACACACATGGTGAGCCGGGCGTGGTGGCGCACACCTTTAATCCCAGCACTCAGGAGGTAGAGGCAGGCAGATTTCTGAGTTCGAGGCCAGCCTGGTCTACAAAGTGAGTTCCAGGACAGCCAAGGCTATACAGAGATACCCTGTCTTGAAAAAACAAAAAACAAAACACAAACAAACAAACAAAAACAACAAAACAAAACAAAAAACAAAAACAAAAAACCACACATGGTCTCACAGACATCTGCCTGCCTCTGCCTCTGCCTTCCAACTGCTGAGATGAACATTCACACCATTGCTGTGTTTAAATAATGGCATTGGGTTGAGTCATGACATAGAGTGCTGCTTTATGGCTTGAGCTGGGTACATACAATTTGTTGTACACCATCTCTTACTAGGTTTATTACAATGGTTTGAGGTCTCGTTCATCAAGTGTAGGGATGAGAGCTGGTGGGGCGCTGCGATGGGAATAGGAAGATTAAAGAACATTGAGAATGTCACGAATACCAATCCCTACTGCTTAATGATGACTCACCTTATGCTAATCCTCAGGAGAGTCCCACAACTTCCCCCAAAGACTTGGTCCTGGCTTCTGTGTCAGCAAACACCACTAGTAATGGCAGAGGGGAGATGTTTACCGACATCGCACCATAGCAGCTGTGGGTTGCTGGGTTTGAGCCTTACCACCTCTATCACTGAGCAAAGTGAGCTGCAGTGTTCCCAGCCCACACTTGCTCCATTCCATCAATAACTCCTAGCTCTAAAGCAAAGCCAACCTGTGAGACTGTTGCTGAACTGTCGGTTTGAGGAGTAAACCTCGGTGTGGCTAAAATGTCTGTGTAGTAGATGCCTAATGAGGCTCTTGTACCCGAGTGTGAACAGAATGACTCAAAACTTTCAATGTTGTGTCTTTATAATCAAGACAGCTTTGGCTCAACATTTAAAAAAAAAATCCTTATGTGAAAAATTACAAAACAAAAATGTGCAGGAACTAGAATTCCCACAAGTAGCTAACTGATAGGTAATCTAACAAAAAACAGATGGTTTAGCCCAGGTAGCCATTTTAATTATAAGCACAAATGGAAGTGGCTAGAACTGAGGCTTTCTCCATACCTGCATACCTGCATACCTGCATACCTGCATACCTACATACCTTCATACCTGTATACCCGCATACCCGCATACCTGCGTGTGAGATAGTGCCTCAACAGTTTGCAGAGAACTGGCTAATTCCCTCCCACTTTAGCTCAAAGGCAACTGGAGAAGGGAACTAATGCTTCCACTTTTGAAACCCACAGGCGACAACGTAGCTCTAAGCAGCAGGAGTTGCCCTATGCTTGCTTTCCACGAAGTCCGTGTTCTTATTTCACTCTGTGTGTTAGATCTCTCAGTAGCAAGCATCTATGAACCCTTGCTTAAATTACAATAGTCTTTGTCGCTCCCTGGTGTTCTAGGACGTTCTTGGTGGGTCTGTTTCCCAAGCTATAACTACTGCCATCTAATAAGACAGAGAAGCTTAGGGTGGGTCAATCTACCTTCAAAGAACTGGAGACCCAAGTGAAAGCAGGAAGTTCTAGAGCATGGGAGCATCCAGAGCCCCACCCCCACCCCCTCTCTCACACATCACCTCTCACTCAACCAAAGTGCTCTGTCACACTGGCAACTTTCAGATTTCCTAATCTTCCTTGGGCTGGAAGTAATCTAATTTTCTCTGCATGCAAGTCCTTGTCACATCCTACCAAAAAAAAAAAAAAAACCTTAATAAAGAGACATTTAGAAGAGGAAGGCAAAGGCAGCCTTGTGCCTTGGAAGTGGTGCCTGGTACTCTTCAAAACAGTCCAGCTCTGAACAAGAAGCAGTTTTCTACCGAAACTCTAAACTTTGCAGCTTATGTTTAAATGGCAGACATCAAACTACTTGGCTGACATTTAAACATATGGTTTGCATATGCCAAATTTGTCTAAAGTTGTGTCCAAAGGGTTTAAATGTGGAAGGCTGAAAAGTCTTATTCATGGTTCCTTATAACATTCTCCTGAAGATAAATCAATGTCAATATTTATTTGTGCTGGGGTAGGGTTGGGGAGGGGGAGAGTAGACAAAGAAGTGTTGGAGGGAGGGGAGGAGGGGAGGAGGGGAGGGAAAGATCCTTTCTCTCTCTCCCTATCTATTTATCTCTCTCTCTCCTTGTTTTTTTTTCCCCTTCTTACCAAGCAAGGAAATAAAGTAAAACATTGAATGTCTAGACACCAAGCAAGTCTCTCTTTTAAAAAGATTTGTTTCTATTTATGTGTATGAATGCACAGATATGCATGTGTGTATATCTGTGCACCAGTGTGTGCAGTGCTCAGAGATGCCAGATGAGGGCGCCAAACCCCCTGGGACTGGTGTTACAGGTGACTGTGATCTACAGTATGGGTATTGGAAACCAAACCCGGGTTCTCTTCAAGAACTGGATATGTTCTTAATTACAAACTCATCTCTTCAGCCCCCAAAGTGAGTCTTCACAGTGAGGACAGTGTACGTTTTACAGTGTGGCTGAAGGGAAAGGCAGAAGTGACATGGCGGTTGATGGGGTGATAGCAGAAGGTAAGTTCATTCTCAATGAGAAAAAATCATAAAAGACTGACTGGCAAAGCTCATTTGAAATTTGGAAGTTATAATTAGTCTAGTGTAGTTTATAATTAAGGTATCGTTTATTGTCTTTGGTGGGAAAAATGTTAGTGAACTAAAATAAATGATTTGGGCCACAAATATATCATAACTTTAGTTCTGTATGCATGGGGGTCCCCCCACCATGTGTTTGTGTGTGTGTGTATGTGTGTGTGTTGTACAGAACATGCACATGGATGTGCATCTATGTGTGCTTATATAATACATGAATATGAATATATGTTTGTGTATGTATTGTATTGTATACAACAGGCACATGAATGTGTATGTTGTATAATATGTGTGTGTTGTACATGTATGTAGTACATACTCATGAATGTGTAGGGGTGTTTGAGTGTCTGTGTGTTGTGCATGCACATGAATGTGTCCATATATATGTATTACATAGAACATGCATATGAATGTGTGTGCATGTGTTTGTATTGTATAGTACATGCACATGAATGTGTGTGTATTATACAGCACATGTACATGAATAAATAGTACATGCATATGAATGTGTGTATGTGCATGCATGTGTTGTACAGTACATGCACAAGAATGTGTGTGCATGTGTACTGTACTGAATGCACATGAGTATATGGATGTGTGTTCCTTGGCAGAGGCTGGACACTGACACGTGGGTGTTTACCTCTTTTTTTGATGATCTTGCTAAGTGAGGTCTCCAAGGCTTGTCACTCTGGTGACCCCCTCCCTTGCAGCCTTGCCTGACCGTGTGCTTTGTCTTTTCTTTCTTTTTCTTTCCAAAGATTTACTTATTTACTGTGTATACAGTGTTCTGCCTGCATGCATGCCTACATCAGAAGAAGGCACCAGATCTCATAACAGATGATCATGTGCCACCATGAGGTGGCTAGGAATTGAACTCAGGATCTCTGGAAGAACAGTCAATGCTCTTAATCTCTGAGCTATCTCACCAGCCCCATGCTTTGTCTTTGCAGTGTATAATGTTTGTTAATTATATTGCCTTGAATCTCGTATCAATTGTGTCTTTTATCTTGCTATGTGGATTGTAGGTTTAAAAGGAAGGGAAGATGGAAGGAAGGGCAGAGAAAGGGAGAAAAGATGAAGGAAAAAGAGGAAGATAGCAAAGACAGTACCCTGTATTATGTGTGTGTGTGTTTTGTCTGAATGTATGTCTATGTAGTACACGTATCTAGTGCCTACAGAGGCCATAGAGAGTAGCTGAACCCTGAGCCCAAAGTTATAGACAGTTGTGAGCTGCCTTGTGGGTGCTGGGAACCAAACCCCAGTCCTCTGAATCTTAACTGCTGAGCTGTCTCTCTAGCCCTATTTGCTAGATATTTTTTTTATCTCCTTGAACGGTGATACTGAAAATTCATGAAGAATTTTATATTTCCGTGGTTTCCATGTAACCTTTAAAAGACTGACAGAAGGTACACAGATGAAATCTAAATTGAGGATGGAGAGCCTATGTAGTGACCTTTGCGGTATCTAAGCAGGAGAAACTTTTACAGTCCCTGGCACACAACAACAGCACTGCCAAATCTGAAATACCTCCTTTCTCTCAGCTTCTGGACCTCACGACCTTTCCCGAGACAAGGCTTGAATGCATGTATGTGCTTTTGAAACCAGCAAAACAAGCAAGCTACCAGCTTGTCCTTAGCACAGCATGGGAGCTCCCCATTTGCTTATTTTTCAGCAGCTCTAAGAGTCATGAAAACTGGCCAGCAGAGGTTCTGCAAAGACTTTCAAAGACACGACCTCCAAGGATTGGCCCGTGGCCATCTTGACAGGTTTTGAGTTTTCTGAACCGCAGTCCTTCCCAAACCTTCATCTGCTGTTGCAGCCAGCATTTTCTCATTCTGCCAAGTCTCATGAGTTTGGACACCTGCAGTTAGATGCTGTCTAGTTTCTATCCTATCATAAAGTAAAAATATTTGGGAATGCACAATGCATGAGGAACCCTACTTAGGCTACTGGAACCGTGGCAGCCCCTGCCTGAGACGCTGAAGACAAGAAACTGGGAGAGCTAAAGAGGTGGGAGAAGAGGAGGGCTTCTGAGAAAAATCGGTCATTAATATTTAAGTACAGCGTCTAAGGAGTTGAGGGATGTGGGTATAAGGTAAGCCAAGGTTACAAAGAGAGCAGAGCTGAGAGTGGAGTTGACGCAGTCTGTCTCAAAAACCAGCATTCTTTCAGTGAGTAAGCCATGGCTCTACTGGTCTTTGGGAAGCCACAGTAGTGGGTGAAATTGCTTATCTGATTTGTAACTACAGAGTTCAATCACGTCACGTTGACCCTACCTCCCTCTCCTAAGATGGCTGCAAATGAAACGAATATCAACAAACATGCTACAACCCTAAGATGGGAGTTTAAAACTGTTTACCCGATGACATGCGCTGAAGCAGCAGAGTGGAGAAAGCATGATCAGTGACGTTTTCCTTTCACTGGTGTGGATGTGTGGTGTTTTACAGTCAGCTCTCGAATATTCTATAGGTTGAAAATACAATGGCTTTCAGATTACTGACAATGGAGACACTACATCTGTGGAACACATGAAGTCTATAATTGACTATTATTTAGGGTTCCTTTGAGTCTTGCCATGGGTTTCTTTACAGCACCCACACAAAACCCAAATCCTCCAGACCCAGTACCCCATGTGCTGGAATTGTAAGCATGTGACACACAGCCTGCTCTAAGATCTTAAAGTCACTAGTAATGGGTCTCCTCTCTGAGCTCACGGGAGTGAAGGAATAGGGGAAACAGCAAGCTTTGGTTAAAGGTGTCTGGTCCTGTCTAGCCATTTCATGTGAAGTCAGAGTGAGATGTTTGGTACATGATCAGGTTTTCTTCAACTCGTTCTACATCTTAGAATCTTCTAGCAGGATTACGAAAGCATTAATACTACCCCAACCCCCACAAGGCCCTCTGATCAACTCAATCAAATCTGTTTACCACAGAGCTGTCACAAAGCAGAGCTGTGTGACAGATGCTTGTAAATGCCCCAGATGATTCCAGAGGAGAGTGAGGCCCATTACACCAGATGTCCATTGTCTGGCTTTCCCACTGAGGTGTTTGACATACATGTCTGATAGTTCACATGACCTCCTAGTCCCCCGACAGTCACCCCTGCCTTTTCTAAAGGTAGGGGAGGTAAAGCTGACCATCCCATAAACAACGGGAAATAGGCACAAGGATACGACAACCAGTGAGGCTCTGTGTTCACTATATTTACCCTCTCTCAGGTGATACAGTTCTAAAGCATTGCATTCGCGCTGGAGGGTCAGCTCAGCAGGTAAGGTGCTGACTGGGGAAGCCTGGTGATCTATGTCCAATCTGTAGATCCTATGTACAGGTGGAAGGAAAGAACAGACTCCATCCCATAGCCTTCAGACATGTACTGCAGTACACACACACTTCAGAAATACACAAGTAACGATAAGCAACCTCTTTTGCAATACAGTAATCCATTTCCCCCACTTTCTGAGTTGAAGACACCTTCAAAATTAGGCAAAACTGACATTATGTACCCCCCCGATTGCAGTCTAAAACTGAGGTAGAGGATTCAAGGTATAGCAGGAGCTTCAAGGAGCAGCCTCACCCCCTCAAGAAATGGGAAAGAACAACACAAGCTGCCCACCCTTCTTCTTGGTTGGTGACATTTTTAAATCAAGATAACCAGGCTCACTGTAAAAGGGCTTGCTTGGCCCACTGTATGCACAGACTGCCATGTCTACCCGCCATTAAAGAGCAAGTGCGACTGTGGATACATTAGCTGCCATTCTCTTCCGGTTCCCAGCAGAACAGGAAATAGAAATACCCCTGCTTGTGGGTCTAAGGAGCAACCCAGGAGCACACGGTGATGCAAGGATTCCATCAATGTGTTTTCTCTTGGGTAAGTAGGTTTTACATCCAAACATCTGGTCTACCAGAATCTACCAGAAGCATAAAAGTTCCTCTTGGTATAAAGACACAGTCCCTCTTGTGCCCTTGAACATCCCCCTGAAGTTCATGACACGGACCCTTTAACGGTTGACTCCAAAATTGCTTCCATGAGGATGAGAAACACTATTTAACTGAAAGTTATGTTGTCTACACTTTTTTAAAAAAAAAATCAGCTTTGCTGAATTTTATATATAAAATATGGCCAACGGGTGTTGGGATATAGCACAGAAATACAGTGCCAGCCTGTCATGTACCAGGCCTTTAATTTGATGCACAACATTAAGAAGAAAATATGTCCAGCAATGTATCTGCTTATAACTTACCTGAGATTCTACAACATAAATCAATGTCATCTCTAGACAACACAGTGTCCTGAAGATTGAGAATACAAATATCCTCCAAATGTGACATTGGCCACACACACGCACACACACTCACACACACACACACACACACACACACACACACACACACACACAAATGATTACTAGTTAAATTCCTGGTGCACTAAAAATAAATAAAATTCCATTTTCTCCTCCCACCTAAGTCAGAAGATATTCAATGGGGCTTGCTTCAGCAGCTACTGGATCATGGTCCGCCCTCTGCTGGGGTCTCCAAAGTTGTCATTTCTTCTTTAAAATTGTGTATGACTCTTTTTCCTGTCATAAAATATGAAATTTGACATCATATTGGTCAGATACCTATAAAACTCCTCCAACAAACCATTGGTTCCGATGCTCAAAAACCTAGGAGGAAAGTCACGTTCCCAGACGTAGGAAAATCTACATCTATCCCACTGTCCCAGGCCACCTTGGGGTGGATATGAGTGTAAAGGAGAAAGAGAAAAATGGCTTGATCCATTATAGGCTGTGGACAGACACGGAAGTTCAGAATACGTTATCAAATGCTCTGGTCCAAGACATTTCCAGCTGAGAGGCAAATTATCCTCACTCCTCAACTGTATCTGTGAGCACTGCCTTATCTCAGAAACAACAATGGAGACACTACAGTTCCTCTGAGCATGGATTTTGCCCCGTGACTCCACATATTTAAAAGTTCTTAATCTTCGTTCCTTCTTTATCTGCTTGGAATCATGGGTGTGGACTGGGACTGAGTGTGTTATTTCTCAGGTGAGCACGGAGGCTTCCTGTAAGCAGAGCTCCTTGGTTTAGACACGCAGCCTCTCCGAGCTACCCTGACTGCTCCTCTTCCTACTTCTCCACTTGAGTGGATGCCAAGCATTAGATCGATGACCTGAAAGAGGCCTCTGCACCCTTCCTTCTAGAAACAGCGTCCTCACTGATGTGAACTCTGCAAGTGTCCGTGAGAGAACCAGTCTCGGCTGGTTTCTAAAAAGGAGCTGCCAGAACTCACAATCAATAGTCCCCCCTTCCCTGAGTTTTCTAGATACGAGAGGGAGAGGGAGAGGGAGAGGGAGAGGGAGAGGGAGAGGGAGAGGGAGAGGGAGAGGGAGAGGGAGAGGGAGAGGGAGAGGGAGAGGGAGAGGGAGAGAGAGAGAGAAGAAAAGGTTCAGAACGAGAGAAGATGGGTGTCCTCATACCTCCCTCCAGGACCCTGTTTTATGCTCATTTCAGGAAAGCTTCCTGTGCTGCAAATATGGGGTAATTTGAGTCACTGTCTGGCCACAGGCTAATTTCAAGGTCCATCAATCCGCACAGTTCCTGTGACTCCTAGTTATGGGGCAGAATCCTTGCTTCTCATGGATACGTAATATCTTTCCTTTAAGGCTTGCTGATATTTATACGGTATTTTGATGCACTCTATAATTACAGTTTGGGTTTCGAAACTTCAGAAAGGAGTAAGGTAGTAGGAGGCCTCCGGGGATGGAAGCGCAGGAAGAGTAAAAGGCTAGGAGTACATCCATCGTGCATTTCAAGAAATACAGAACCACAGGGTTGGCAAGATGGCAGACGGGTAAGGAAGGGGCTTGCCACCAAGCCTGTCAGCATGAGTTCTAGCTCTGGGTCCCTTCTGGTGAAAGGAGAGACCTGGCTTTCCCCCAGTTATCCTCTGATCTCTACATGTTCATCATTGTATGTGAACATGAGCATTCACACACACATGCACATACATGCACACACATGCATACACACACACACATGCACACACATGCACACACGTACATACACACACACACGTGCACACAAGCACACATGCACACACATGCACACACATGCACACACATGCACACACATGCACACACATACACATAAATGAGCATTCACACACACATGCACACACACACATAAATGAGCATTCACACACACATGCACACACACACCACATGCACACATGCAAACACACGCACACACATGCACACACACATAAATGTAATAAAACTAAACTCAAAAAAGTGAGCTCCTTTGCAGGAAGAATGCTCACACACTCTCCCTGCCTTTTTGAAGAAATACCAGAACCAACCTTGCTTCACTTAGACATCCAATACAGAAGTACATGCAGATCTTATTTTATACAGAGTCAGCCTAACTAGCACCTTCACACTAGACCTTAATGACCATCCTGTCTCCCAGTAACCAGTATGTAGGGCCCAGTTTGGCCAGGGGTGGTTGTGTGGGCAGCTGCATCCTCGGACCTCTTTCAGGTTTCAGGCTCAGCCTTCTTTGATGATGGCATGGTCAGGGGTCCTCTACCCAGAAGGAGCCTAAGTCTGGACCAGGGCATGGCTTTTGCTACCCAGCATTCTATCTGACCTCCTCTGATCTAAGTGTATTTTAAGGAAAATACTGAACACAAAAAAGCAGAGTATATTAGACTCCTGGATTAGACAGTCAACTGTACCATGAGGTCCCCTCTAGTCTGTCCCAGAACCTATAAGCTTTTCTAGAGTCAACCCAGGTCTTGTGGGAAGTCACCTGCCTTACTTGAGGACGAATCTACGAAGAATAAGAGTGATGATAAGAATCTTGGTGTTTCTTACCAATGAGCTCCACTACCACACCCACCCAGAACATCAACACACATCCAAATCCCAGTCAATGATCAAAGTGCCCAACTGTCCCCCAAATAACAAATCTCATTTAGATGCGAATTAGGGATAGCTATACTATTTTATCTCCTAAATCCATTTTTGAAATTTGTTATTGATTCTCTGTGTTACTGATTTCACATCATGCACCACAATTCCATCCATTTCCCTTCATAACAGACCTCTGCTCTTACAACATCCTCACTTAAAAAAAAAAAAACAAAACAAACAGCTCATGAGGAAGCTGTAATGTGTCACTGTGTGTATCCTTTGATCCACTCATCTTTACTTGCAAATTTTCATTACAATGAGTCATTGGTCTGGCTCAAGGTCTCTGGCTTTTGCTATTCTACCAATGCTGGATCCTCACTGATGTGTTTAAAAAAGAGAGAGGGGGGGAATATGTTCTATGGATGGTGTAGTGAGGTATAGGGGAAGGGGATGTCTCAGCTGGCACATGCCAAGGCTTCCCTTCCCCCTGAAGGACCAGCCACACTACACTATAGAATAGACTTTATTCAGGGCATGGGGAGGGGAGTTAAGAGAGTAGTAGAGGCAGAGAAAGGCAGAGAGAGAGTAGAGAAGTAGAGGCCAGCCATGAGCAGAGGAGGGAAGGGAGTGGGGAAGGGTGAGGGGACAGGGAACAAGAAGGGAAGAGAGCAAGAGAACAAGAGATCAAAAGAAGGAGGAGGGGACAAGTAGCCCCTTTTATAGTGGGTCAGGCCTACCTGGCTATTGCCAGGTAATTGTGGGGGTGGTATTTAGACAGAATGCTAACACTCACTGGGACTCCTCTCAGATACCCTGTTGTGACCCTGTGTCATGGAGATCTTGATGGTTTGGATCTGCAGGACCAGCCCCTTCACAGTTCATAGATGGGGTCGATGTTGGGGTGAGCCAACACAAACATCTGGATCTGAGACTGGGGAGGTAGCTGAATCGGCCATTCTGCCAGCTCTCCCATACCTACACCAGCTCGATCTATGGTCAGGGTCAACTCTCCAACACTACGCTAGCGAGTTCACACAATGCCACAGCTGGCAACAGGCAGGGCCAGCTCTCCAGCTCACCAGCCTCCACACAACCAGGGCCAGCTCTACTGTGATGCCCAGGTGAGGTGCAGGTCTCAATCTCTCAAGTGTGATAGCTGGTGAAGGACAAGGCCAGCTCTCCCACCTGTTCCAGGTGGTGGCGAGGGGCATTTCTCCCTCACCCATGCTACCTCACAGTGGACTAGTGACAGGACCAGACCTCCTGAAACCATGCCACCAGAGCCAGCCCAGGAGAGGAGCAGGGCCTGCTCCGCACAGTGCTCAGACAGCAACATGGCCTCCCCTCAGGCAGCAGCCCAGATTGAAACATCTACATGGCCTTTGGTGGCAACGTGGGCCTCAGATATCAAGACAGACCCCAGTCTCGATAGGACCCAGACATGGCCTCCAACAGCAGCAGAGCCTGGAAGTCATCATGGCCTCAGGTGGCAGCACAGGACACTCAGATCAGATCTCCCCCAGCAACAGCAAAGCCCTCAGACACCCGCACGGGCTCAGGTGGCAGCCCAGACCATGAACATCCACATGGCCGTTGGTGTAACTCAGACCATGGATACTGACGCAGATCCCAGCTGCAGTAGAACCACAAACCCACATACGGGCTTGACGCACACAAAGCCAGTGCATCACTGTGGCCGCAGGTTGTTGAGTAGGCTCCCCACGTCTGCCTGCTCCGCACCACTGTCGAGTCTCCGGTTCCACCTTGCTCCACAGTGTGCAAACCCCTCAGCTTAACTTTCTCTCCCATCTCTCCTCAGTGTGCTCCATCCTTCCCATCTCTCCATCACTTAGTCATGCACCACAATGGCACCTACTACTGGCACTTATGTGTCTTTTCTTCTGGCTCCTCTGGGCCAGTGGATTAGGGTAGATCTCCTACATCCTTAAGTTTCTTAATTTATAATAATCTTAACTCATTTTAAAAGGACTTTAAAGCTTTTCTAAAGGTATTTATTTGTGTATTTATTTATTTCATGTGTGCTGGAGATGGCACACATGCCTTGGTACAAGTGTGGAGGTCAGAGGATAACTTGTAGGAAGCAGCTTTCTCCTTCTACCTTGGGGGTCATAGAGAATGATCTGAGACCCTCGGGCTTGATAGTACCCGTTGAGCTATCTCAAAGGTCTAATAATGACTTCTATATTGAAAGGCAGCCATTAACTTTGTAAAGCAAGGTAATTTACCTTACAAAAACGTGCCTCCCATGTTTTTGATCCTTGAGTCACGTGCTGCCTAGGGCTTATAGCCACAGACTATATTCTTAAGCCAGGTAGAGTAAATCATATCCTTCAAAGACCTTCTTACTAATTTAATATACAGCAATCTTTGTTCTTCTCAAATTGTTTTGAAATCTGAATGTTATAAAAAAATTTCTTCATTAACTTCCTACTTGATATTTTTCTTGTAAAATATTTACATGATTACAAACTGAAAAAAACATAATCAGGTCTATTCAGAGGGTTCTTTTTTTCAACTTTGTGTTTCTCTGAGGTTTTTATTTCTAGGTTTATTTATGTTTTGTGCATAATACTGTTTTGCCACGTGTGTATTTGTGCACCATGGGCAGACAGTGACCAAGGATGTCAGAGCAAGGGTGTACACATGCTCTGGGAATTTCTGCAAAACATTTTATAAATTGGTTCCTTAGTCTGTGTGAGTGTCGGAGGCTTTAAAGCCGTAGAAATTTAAATTCCCTGGAACTGGAGCTAGGAAGGCTAGGGAGACTTGTGAGGCCCCATTTGTGTGCTGAGAACTGAACTGCCTTCCTCTCCTCGAGCAGAAAGTGCTCTTAACCACTGAGCCATCTCTCCAGATCCTTCCTCGGTTTTTAACTTTTACAAAGGTGTAGGGAGGAAGGAGCTGTCCTTATCAATTTCCTCTGCAAAGCCCAGCATGCCATAGATACTCTCTTACACCATGGTCTCTGGCTAGCTACAGTCTCTGGACCTGACATAGACGATGCAATGTTCTGATAGAGCTGGTCCTTTGAACAGCTGTCTATCAATCCATGGTGCTGTGGTTCTATTACACAACCAGCAGACCCGGCAAATCCGTGAGTGCTTCCAAGTCTTCTGCTATTACAAATGTTCCCTATTGTGTCCGGCCAGCAGATCACAGGTCTGGGTTCTAGCCTGGAAAGGCATTTTGGAAACCTGAAAGAGAAGAGGGGCTAGGCGGCGCAAGATAAAGATGGAACTAAGAAAGTCATCCTGATCAAAGCTCGATTTTACTATTCCGCACGCAGTTATGAAGCAGGGGAAGGGGACCCGATTCCCATCAAATAATCTTGGAGTAAGGTTGGAGGTGAACACGTGATGGCTTCGGAACAGCAAAGCGGCAAGTTCCAGCAGTGGGCGTGGCAGAACGATTGAGCAGCAAGCTCCACCCCTGAGCAAGCAGGTTTCAGGCTGGGGAGATTACAGTTCCCGCATGGATAATCCTGTGTGTGCTTTGCCTTTCGGGTTTACATTTATGTTTGTGATGGATTTCCCAGGATGAGATTACTAAGCCAAATAAAAGTTTCAGTAGAATGTTTTCTGTGTACTTCCACGTTGTTGATCCCTTGGAAAGCTGAGTTTATAGTGATCTGTACGTGACTGCATGCCCTTTCCCCACCTCGAAGGGTCAACCAGTTACTTCAGAAACTTTGTAATAGTCAGGATTCCCTAGATAAGAGCAAAGATAAAGAAAGAGAGAGGCTGGGCGTGAATCTGCTGTGGAAATCACCGAGAGTTGGTGTGGCAGGTCTGCAGCCTGGAGCTCATGATGTCTGAGAATAAGGTAAGGCAGATGGGTTCTCAGCACACAAATGATGCCTCACAATCCTTCCTATCTCCAATTCCAGGGGATCTGACACCCTTGGTGCTGACATCCTTGCTCTAGAAGAGAGAGTAAAGTTATCCTTCCTCTGCCTTTTTCTTCAATGTGAGAGCCCTGTCCGCCGTGCTGGTGAGGATAGCCTTCTCCACTCAGCTCAGTAATATGCTCTTTTACACACACACACACACACACACACACACACACACACACACACACACACACACACAGAGCCAGGGATGGAGAAACAGAAAGAGAGTATGTATGTTATCAGGTTTGGGTATCCTTTAATATGCACAGTGTTGCTTAGGGCAGCCACATCCTATCCCCTGGGAATTCCTCATAGCCTGTCTCAGAAACCTCAGTTTAATGAGGGACTTCATTAGATACTTTCAATGTCTGAAAAATCATTAGCCTGCCCAGGTCTGGTCCATCAACATCACCTTGAACTGGTTTTCAAAGTGCTGAGTCTTCGACTTTGCCTGTGGAAATTCTGATTTGCTCAGCACGAGGGAGACCTAAATGTCTACAGCTTTAAAGCCTCCGACACTCACATAGACTAAGGAACCAATTTATAAAATGTTTTGCAGAAATTCCCAGAGTATGTGTACATCAAATATGTGACTAGTTGTTCAGCTGGACTCGGGGAACTCCCTCCTTGAACATGACAAGGACAGAAGAACCCGTGAAGCACGGGAAACTGATGCCTTTGATGATAAAGAAACTTTCAAAACGGCATCGTTAATAGCTAAACCCAGGACCAAGGGCTCAACTTGAACCTCAAAATCCGTCTATCCTGTTCCAGAAAGAGTCTGCCTCTGATTTTGTTTCTACAACCACTGAATCTGCACGAATGTATCTTTATGATTAAAAAGAGCCCTAGATGTTATGCCCTCTAGTAGGGGGTGGGCTGATGTTGGGGAACGCTAAGAACCCCACTCCCGTGTTAGACCTGTGTGCAGAGGATTGAATGAGAGATGCCCCACAAAGGATGCAGTGGTTTATCTTCCCCATCCTCACGATTGGTGGCACTGCTTTGGAAGGTTTAGAAGGTGTGGCCTTGCTGAAGGAAGTATGTCACATAGGCTAGGCTATGACAACATAAACCTCATCATACTTCGAGTTTGCTGTCTTGCTGGAGACTCAAAGGGTGAGCTCTTAGTTTCTTGTTCCGGCTGCCCCGCATGCTGACTGTGATGGACCTTCTGGGGTTGGAAGGCAAGGTAAACTCCTTCCTTAAGCTGCCTTGGTCAGGGTGTTTTAACACAACAGAAGAGTGACTACTATCTCCCTCTAGTTGGAGAAAAGTAAATATTGCATGGCTACTTTTCCCCTTCCTTCTGTCAGGACATCAGACACATAGTCTTCTAAGCTCTAAATGCTAAATTTGAACATTGTCAAAATTTCTACATATAAAGGGGTGGTCACTCCATAGCAGAGTGCAGGCCAAGCATGTATGATGTCAACCCCCAGCACAGGCACACAGCACAGGCACACAGCACAGGCACACAGCACAGGCACACAGCACAGGCACACAGTCACAGGTACACAGCATAGGTATACAGCACAGGCACACAGCACAGGCACACAGCACAGGCACACAGCACAGGCACACAGTCACAGGCACACAGCACAGGCACACAGTCACAGGCACACAGCATAGGTATACAGCACAGGCACACAGCACAGGCACACAGTCACAGGCACACAGCACAGGCACACAGTCACAGGCACACAGCACAGGCACACAGTCACAGGTACACAGCATAGGTATACAGCACAGGCACACAGCACAGGCACACAGCACAGGCACACAGTCACAGGCACACAGCACAGGCACACAGTCACAGGTACACAGCATAGGTATACAGCACAGGCACACAGTCACAGGCACACAGCACAGGTACACAGCACAAGCACAAAGCACAGGCACACAGTACAGGCACACAGTCACAGGCACACAGCACAGGCACACAGTCATAGGCACACAGCACAGGCACACAGTTACACAGCACAGGCACACAGCACAGGCACACAGCACAGGCACACAGTCACAGGCACACACCACAGGCACACAGCCACAGGCACACAGCACAGGCACACAGTCACAGGCACACACCACAGGCACACAGCACAGGCACACAGTCACAGGCACACAGCACAGGCACACAGTCACAGGCACACAGCCACAGGCACATAGCACAGGCACACAGTCACAGGCACACAGTCACAGGCACACAGCCACAGGCACATAGCACAGGCACACAGTCACAGGCACACAGCACAGGCACACAGTCACAGGCATACCATCACAGGCACACAGCACAGGCACACAGTCACAGGCATACCATCACAGGCATACAGTCAGAGAGGTGAAATGCTGCAGGCTCAGCTTCCCACTTCAGGTTTTATACATTCCCTTGCACTTTCCCGCTCTGTGGAGTAAATGTTTTTCTACAGCAATGTTACCAGAGCCGTGGCTGTTGACATGCAAGCCAGCGGATTCACAGTGGTCAATAGCAAAGACTGGACCACTGGGCTTCTCGTGAGATTCACGGAGCTGCGCTTGGGTTTCAAACTTATTTATGTATTGTTCCCGGTTTGTTTTTCCTCAGACAGGGTCTCATCTAGTGCAGGCTGGCTTCAACCTCATTGGCTACCGTAGCCCAGGATAACTTTGAACTCCTGTCCTTCCCGCTTCTGTGTGCTGAGTTCCGTTGAGTGCCGAGAAGCCAAGTGTGAGGTGACTTTGATCACTGTGGTGTAAACAGAACCTCTGCAGGCTTTCTTCTCTGATTCAGAACAGCAAGCAAATGGTGTTATGATTCCAAAGGTAGCCATAAAGGGTGCAGTCTGTGTTAAGTTCCAAACCCAGGGCAAAAGGCGGAGGTACCTCTTTAACATAGCAAGGTTGTTCTGGCCTCCAGGGTCTCCCAGCATCTGCCAGTCCCTACCTGTTACAGGGTATGGTTGGACCTCTACCCAGAATTCTCCAGCCTAGGGTCTGGACTGCCCTTCCCCCATAGGCTCATCCCTATATCATCTAGACATTCTGGATACCCGCCCCTTTGTACCTTTGGCTCCTTGCTGCTGCTACACCTGATTCCCCTCTTTACCCTCTCCCAGCATGCCCCAGCTCAGTGTGGTCATGTCCACTCTGGACTCTCTCAAGTGGCTCTGACTCTGCCCGTGCTCACTCCACGTATCTATAATAAACGTCCTCTTCCTCAGGTCTGTAGTGACTTCAGAGCCTTCTGTCTACAGACTTTAAAAGTCAGGTGTTCTAGCACCACCAGTTAAAGACCATGTGTAAAACCTGAATTTAACCTATAAGCCCCACCCACCCAGGGACCAAGTAACTTCCTGGAATGCTGGGAGTTGTAGTTCTTAGAAAGTAACAAAGCCTCATGGGAAACCATCATGGCCTATCCATTTATAAGCCCCTGCAAAACTCAGCGGACCCAAACCCATCTTGGCTGGTATTTAATTAGAAGCTTGGCTCAAGTGGTGAAACTGGTTTTTCTCCAGCGAATTTCAGGGGCATTAGACATTCCACTTATTTACTTTCCTCCACCATTGAGCTGTGAGAAGTCATATTCCTTTCTCCTGTTTGCTTTCTCTTAATGAAGCAAAGGGTATAGCACTAGTGAAATGTATCCCAACTTCCGGTGCAACCCCCATTACATTGTATTGCAAACTCCTTGAACTCAAGAGGAGACAGCCTAGATAGGTTTTGCTTTCTTTTTTTCTTTTTCTTTCTTTCTTTTTTCTTTTCTTTTCTTTTCTTTCTTTCTTTTTTTTTTTTTTTTTTTTTTTTTTTTGATAAATACAGTTAAGAGTACCCTCCTTGCCGCTATGTATATCTGTTATGAGGATAAAAGGGAAAATGACTTGGGGTGAAAAACTATGGCAGAACCCCCATTAACAAGAAAAGTTTTGCCAGAAAAAGTCTTTCTGAAGGCCATCACCCAGGTGAGCCTAGCTGCAGAGCAGGGACTGCCTAGTCCTGCTTTAATCTTCCTGCAGGGGCAGGGCTCTCTCTGAATCGCTCTCCCAATAACTGGCTTTTGTGAGCACTGTTGAATCTGATTATATTCTGTCACGTTAGGGACATCAAGACAGCTTAGAGCCTTTGCACAACCCCTACCCCAGCGTAATGTCGTGCTCAGTTCCGGGCTACAGAAGAGCTTCGGTTGTGTCAAAGGCGATCACGGATCACCCGTTCACTCTACTGCTTTCTGTGTCTCTGACAAAGGACCCGAGCTCTGTGAATTTGTTCTCTCTCATTGTCCCTGATAGAGATGTATTCTCTTCTCTCTCTTTCAGATTTGGCAGAAAAACATTGCCCGAGGCAGAGATTACTCTTATCGGACTTCTTTTCTGTAGCATTTCCCCTGATATGGCTCAGTGTAGAGAAGATGAGGCCAAGTCTCTCACACGATAGAGCTTTAAAATAACCAACAACGATCTGCCTTGTACATCTTAGTTGAAGTAGAACAGATCTCTCTCTCTCTCTCTCTCTCTCTCTCTCTCTCTCTCTCTCTCTCTTTCTCTTTCCAAGACAGGGTTTCTCTGCATTTCCTTCATTTTAAAAGATCTGTTCTATGCCGGGCATGGTTGTACACACCTTTAATCCCAGCACTCGGGAGGCAGAGGCGGGCGGATTTCTGAGTTCGAGGCCAGTCTGGTCTACAAAGTGAGTTCCAGGACAGCTAGGGCTATACAGAGAAACCCTGTCTCGAAAAACCAAAAAAAAAAAAAAAAAAAAAAAAAAGAGTTTATGTAGAAGGCTCACAGCTCATGTGTTTTTGACAGTCCCAGCAGGTGGCGCTGTTTGGGAGGACTGAGGCGTCTTTACCTTGTGGTGCCTGGCTGGTGAGAATAGGGGATTTTGACCTCATCTGTGCCTGGTTCTGGCCTGTGTTCTCTGTTTACTATCTGTTCGCAGGTAAAATGCTTTGCCTTTTGTCTCCAGCACTCTAGAGCCACAGGGAGCAGTGGACATCCTGCCATGGTGGACTGAAATCGCTCTGAAACCATGAACCAAAAGAAGACCACCCTCCCCAGAGTTGCTTCTGAAGTGTGCTCGGTCACACTCCGGGGGAAGCAGTTACGATGCTGTTCTCACACTACATTCTTACATCAGACCTGTGCACTCCTCCGCAGAGTTCCCTCTTGGGAAGACAGAAGCAGCAATGGTAATATCCTATTGCTTCGGAACAGATTTAGAAAGCTCCCCAAATGCTTGTGGACTGAACTTAGTGGGACACTATACAAAGCTGATAGAATCTTTAAGAGGTTGAGCCTAGAGGTAAGTCCTAACTCATCCGGGACATGCTGCCCAAGGGGGTTGTGGGATTCTGCATTCTCTGGCTCCCTGGACATGAGGTGAGTGGTTTTACATCCCTAAGCTCCTACCACAACGTGCTTCCTTGACAAAGGACTAGAATAATGGCACAAATCACTCAAGATCTGAGACTTAAAGCAGAGCTGTCACAAACCTTTTCTCTTTCTAAGTTTCACACGCCAGATGCTTGTCACAGTGATTCAAAACGTGACTAATATTATCTCACGGGCAAGAATTCTTCCTTCCCAGTACACAGTAGGGTTTTCAAACCAGTGGGGATGGCTCATTTATCATCATCATTCACATCTTAATACTATTCTCAATGTGATGTTGCCATTAGAGTAGTCATCTTAGAATATACACCGAGATGGAGGAGAGGGGCCTTCAGGTTCACTGCAGCACCAGGGCTCCTGGCCCGGGGAGTCTCCGGACACCCACAAGGACCCACACAGGATGCCCCACGGGATCCTAAGACCTCTGGTGAGTGCAACACAGCGTCTGCTCCAATCCAATCTCGCGGTACCTGAGACTGCATTAATTAAGGAAGCACATAACCCAGCCTGATCAGGGGCACAAGTCCCTTCCGGTCCACTCCAGCACCAGGGTTCCTTGTGCGCTGAGTTTTTGGACACCCCCAAGGTCCTCACAGGACCCTCCACGGGATCTTAAGACCTCTGGTGAGTGGAACACAACTTCTGTCAGGAGGCAGGTTCGAACACCAGATATCTGGGCACCTTCCCTGCAAGAGGAGAGCTTGCCTGCAGAGAGTACTCTGACCACTGAAACTAATGATAGAGCTAGTCTCCCAGGTCTGCTGATAGAGGCTAACAGAGTCACCTGAGGAACAAGCTCTAACCAGAGACAACTATAACAACTAGCTCCAGAGATTACCAGATGGCGAAAGGCAAACGTAAGAATCCTACTAACAGAAATCAAGACCACTCACCATCATCAGAACGCAGCACTCCCACCCCACCTAGTCCTGGGCACCCCAACACAACCGAAAAGCTAGACCCGGATTTAAAAGCATATCTCATGATGATGGTAGAGGACATCAAGAAGGACTTTAATAACTCACTTAAAGAAATACAGGAGAACACTGCTAAAGAGTTACAAGTCCTTAAAGAAAAACAGGAAAACACATCCAAACAGGTGATGGAAATGAACAAAATCATACTAGACCTGAAAAGGGAAGTAGACACAATAAAGAAAACCCAAAATAAGGCAACGCTGGAGATAGAAACCCTAGGAAAGAAATCTGGAACCATAGATGTGAGCATCAGCAACAGAATACAAGAGATGGAAGGGAGAATCTCAGGTGCAGAAGATTCCATAGAGAACATCGGCACAACAATGAAAGAAAATACAAAATGCAAAAGGATTCTAACTCAAAACATCCAGGAAATACAGGACACAATGAGAAACCAAACCTACGGATAATAGAAGTTGATGAGAATGAAGATTTTCAACTTAAAGGGCCAGCAAATATCTTCAACAAAATTATAGAAGAAAACTTCCCAAACCTAAAGAATGACATGCCCATGATCATACAAGAAGCCTACAGAACTCCAAATAGAATGGACCAGAAAAGAAATTCCCCCCGACACATAATAATCAGAACAACAAATACACAAAATAAAGATAGAATATTAAAAGCAGTAGGGGAGAAAGGTCAAGTAACATATAAAGGCAGGTCTATCAGAATTACACCAGACTTTTCACCAGAGACTATGAAAGCCAGAAGAGCCTGGACAGATGTTATACAAACACTAAGAGAACACAAATGCGAGCCCAGGCTACTATACCCGGCCAAACTCTTAATAACCGTAGATGGAGAAACCAAAGTATTCCATGACAAAACCAAATCCATACATTATCCTTCCACGAATCCAGCTCTTCAAAGGATAATAACAGAAAAAAAACAATACAAGGACGGAAAGCATGCCCTAGAAAAAGCAAGAAAGTAATCCCTCAACAAACCAAAAAGAAGACAGCCACAAGAACAGAATCCCAACTCTAACAACAAAAATAAAAGGAAGCAACAATTACTTTTCCTTAATATCTCTTAATATCAATGGACTTAATTCCCCAATAAAAAGACATAGACTAACAGACTTGCTACACAAACAGGACCCAACATTCTGCTGCTTACAGGAAACCCATCTCAGGGAAAAAGACAGACACTACCTCAGAGTGAAAGGCTGGAAAACAATTTTCCAAGCAAATGGTCTGAAAAACAAGCTGGAGTAGCCATTCTAATATTGAATAAAATCGACTTCCAACCCAAAGTTATCAAAAAGGACAAGGAGGGACAGTTCATACTCATCAAAGGTAAAATCCTCCAAGAGGAACTCTCAATTCTGAATATCTATGCTCCAAATGCAAGGGGAGCCACATTCATTAAAGACACTTTAGTAAAGCTCAAAGCACACATTGCACTTCACATAATAATAGTGGGAGACTTCAACACACCACTTTTATCAATGGACAGATCGTGGAAACAGAAACTAAACAGGGACACAGTGAAACTAACAGAAGTTATGAAACAAATGGACTTAACAGATATCTACAGAACATTTTATCCTAAAACAAAAGGATATACCTTCTTCTCAGCACCTCACGGGACCTTCTCCAAAATTGACCATATAATTGGTCACAAAACAGGCCTCAACAGATAAAAAAAATATTGAAATTGTCCCGTGCATCCTATCAGACCACCATGGACAAAGGCTGATCTTCAATAACAACATAAATAATGGAAAGCCAACATTCACGTGGAAACTGAACAACACTCTTCTCAATGATAACTTGGTCAAGGAAGGAATAAAGAAAGAAATTAAAGACTTTTTAGAGTTTAATGAAAATGAAGCCACAACATACCCAAACCTATGGGACACAATGAAAGCATTTCTAAGAGGGAAACTCATAGCTCTCAGTGCCTCCAAAAAGAAACTAGAAAGAGCACACACTAGCAGCTTGACAACACATCTAAAAGCTCTAGAAAAAAAGGAAGAAAATTCACCCAAGAGGAGTACACGGCAGGAAATAATCAAACTCAGGGGTGAAATCAACCAAGTGGAAACAAGAAGAACTATTCAAAGAATTAACCAAACGAGGAGTTGGTTCTTTGAGAAAATCAACGAGATAGATAAACCCTTAGCTAGACTCACTAGAGGGCACAGGGACAACATCCTAATTAACAAAATCAGAAATGAAAAGGGAGACATAACAACAGATCCTGAAGAAATCCAAAACACCATCAGATCCTTCTACAAAAGGCTATATACAACAAAACTGGAAAACCTGGACGAAATGGACAAATTTCTAAACAGATACTAGGTACCAAAGTTAAATCAGGATCAAGTTAACGATCTAAACAGTCCCATATTCCCTAAAGAAATAGAACCAGTCATTAATAGCCTCCCAGCAAAAAAAAGTCCAGGACCAGATGGGTTTAGTGCAGAGTTCTACCAGACCTTCAAAGAAGATCTAATTCCAGTTCTGCACAAACTATTCCACAAAATAGAAGTAGAGGGAACTCTACCCAACTCATTCTATGAAGCCACAATTACTCTGATACCTAAACCAAAGAAAGATCCAACAAAGATAGAGAACTTCAGACCAATTTCCCTTATGAATATAGATGCAAAAATACTCAATAAAATTCTCGCTAACAGAATCCAAGAACATATTAAAGCAATCATCCATCCTAACCAAGTAGGTTTTATTCCAGGGATGCAGGGATAGTTTAGTATATGGAAATCCATCAACATAACCCATTATATAAACAAACTCAAAGACAAAAACCACATGATCATCTCATTAGATGCAGAAAAAGCATTCAACAAGATCCAACACCCATTCATGATAAAAGTCTTGGAAAGATCAGGAATTCAAGGCCCATACCTAAACATGATAAAAGCAATCTACAGCCAACCAGTAGCCAACATCAAAGTAAATGGTGAGAAGTTTGAAGCAATCCCACTAAAATCAGGGACTAGACAAGGCTGCCCACTTTCTCCCTACCTATTTAACATAGTACTTGAAGTCCTAGCCAGAGCAATTCGACAACAAAAGGAGATCAGGGGGATATAAATTGGAAAAGATGAAGTCAAAATATCACTTTTTGCAGATGATATGATAGTATATATAAGTGACCCTAAAAATTCCACCAGAGAACTCCTAAACCTGATAAACAGCTTCAATGAAGTAGCTGGATATAAAATTAACTCAAACAAGTCAATGGCCTTTCTCTACACAAAGAATAAACAGGCTGAGAAAGAAATTAGGGAAACAACACCCTTCTCAATAGTCACAAATAATATAAAATATCTTGGTGTGACTCTAACTAAGGAAGTGAAAGATCTGTATGATAAAAACTTCAAGTCTCTGAAGAAAGAAATTAAAGAAGATCTCAGAAGATGGAAAGATCTCCAATGTTCATGGATTGGCAGGATCAACATTGTAAAAATGGCTATCTTGCCAAAAGCAATCTACAGATTCAATACAATCCCCATCAAAATTCCAACTCAATTCTTCAATGAATTAGAAAGAGCAATCTCCAAATTTATTTGGAATAACAAAAAACCTAGGATAGCAAAAACTCTTCTCAAGGATAAAAGTACCTCTGGTGGAATCACCATGCCTGACCTAAAGCTCTACTACAGAGCAATTGTGATAAAAAAAAAAAAAATGCATGGTACTGGTATAGTGACAGACAAGTAGACCAATGGAATAGAATTGAAGACCCAGAAATGAACCCACACGCCTATGGTCACTTGATCTTCGACAAGGGAGCTAAAACCATCCAGTGGAAGAAAGACAGCATTTTCAACAAATGGTGCTGGCACAACTGGTTGTTATCATGTAGAAGAATGTGAATCTATCCATTCCTATCTCCTTGTACTAAGGTCAAATCTAAGTGGATCAAGGAACTTCACATAAAACCAGAGACACTGAAACCTATAGAGGAGAAAGTGGGGAAAAGCCTCGAAGATATGGGCCCAGGGGAAAAATTCCTGAATAGAACAGCAATGGCTTGTGCTGTAAGATCGAGGATTGACAAATGGGACCTCATGAAACTGCCAAGCTTCTGCAAGGCAAAAGTCACCGTCAAAAAGACAAAAAGGCTACCAACAGATTGGGAAAGTGTCTTTACCTATCTTAAATCAGATAGGGGACTAATATCCAATATATATAAAGAACTCAAGTGGGTGGACTCCAGAAAATCAAATAACCCCATTAAAAAATGAGGCTCAGAGCTAAACAAAGAATTCTCACCTGAGGCATACCGAATGGCTGAGAAGCACCTGAAAAAATGTTCAACATCCTTAATCATCAGAGAAATGCAAATCAAAACAACCCTGAGATTCCATCTCACACCAGTCAGAACGGCTAAGATAAAAAATTCAGGTGACAGCAGATGTTGGCGAGGATGTGGAGAAAGAGGAACACTCCTCCACTGTTGGTGGGATTGCAAGCTTGTACAACCACTCTGGAGATCAGTCTGGCGGTTCCTCAGAAAATTGGACACAGTACTACCGGAGGATCCCGCAATACCTCTCCTGGGCATATATCCAGAAGATGTCCCAACCGGTAAGAAGGACACATGCTCCACTATGTTCATAGCAGCCTCGTTTATAATAGCCAGAAGCTGGAAAGAACCTAGATGCTCCTCAACAGAGGAATGGATACAAAAAATGTGGTACATTTACACAATGGAGTACTACTCAGCTATTAAAAAGAATGAATTTATGAAATTCCTAGGCAAATGGTTGGACCTCGAGGGCATCATCCTGAGTGAGGTAACACAATCACAAAAGAACTCAAATGATATGTACTCACTGATAAGTGGATATTAACCCAGAATCTTAGTATAGGGAGATATAAGATACAATTTGCAAAACACATGAAACTGAAGAAGAACAAAGACCAAAGTGTGGACACTTTACCCCTTCTTAGAATTGGAAACAATCACCCATGGAAGGAGTTACAGAGACAACGTTTGGAGCTGAGAGAAAAGGATGGACCATCTAGAGACTGCCATATCCAGGGATCCATCCCATAATTAGCCTCCAAACGATGACACCATTGCATACACTAGCAAGATTTTGCTGAAAGGACCCTGATATAGCTGCTTCTTGTGAGACTAGGCCGGGGCCTAGCAAACACATAAGTGGATGCTCACAGTCAGCTATTGGATGGATCACAGGGCCCCCAATGGAGGAGCTAGAGAAAATACCCAAGGAGCTAAAGGGATCTGCAACCCCGTAGGTGCAACAACATTATGAACTAACCAGTACCCCAGAGCTCTTGACTGTAGCTGCATATGTATCAGAACATGGCCTAGTCGGCCATCACTGGAAAGAGAGGCCCATTGGACATGCAAACTTTATATGCCCCAGTACAGGGGAACGCCTGGGCCAAAAAATGGGAATGGGTGGGTAGGGAAGTGGGGGGTGAGGGTATGAGGGACTTTTGGGATAGCATTGGAAATGTAATTGAGGAAAATACGTAATAAAAAAATAAAAAAAAAAAGAAGATACATCAACATTTTAACCCATTAACCCATGCCTTCCCCTCTTTTTATACTCATACTGATTACCACCCACTGCGTGGCCATGCTGGCTAGTGTGTATTTCACTCCACACCAAACCAAGACTTTCAGGACTCTCCTGAGCTCAGCCATGCTTCCTCTGTATATCTGACACTAGCATTCAGTGTAACTCCAGCTCCAAGAGATCAGATATCCCCTTCTGGTGTCTGTGGTTACCTGTATACAAGGCATACACACATACATACAAGAAAAAGAAAACAAAGTATTCAGTAGCATGACCCCATTCCTCCACAAATCTAACCATTAGAGTCTAACACTTTCCTTCTTCGAAGCTTGCCTTTGTGTGTGAGACGCAGTCCCAAAGGCGCCAGGGACTGCAGCTAAGTCTTATGACTTGCACCTGACTTCCTCACATTTGTGGGGGCTGAGTCTTAAGATCGGAGCATTTTAACTGAAATAAAGCAAATTATGGCAATTAAGGCCTTGCCTACCTTGAAACCTTTTGCCATTCTTGGAGCCACTATTGGCTCTCTGTACTCTCTGCTTTCTTCCTTGAGTCACTGAATTGGGGTTTCTTACTATGAGATCCCAGAATAGCGATGGTTTGCACACAAGCTCCACTCTCTGGTTTTCTCGGGTGAAAACAGAGAAAGTACAAGAGGGGGAGGAGGGTTAGCATTCAAGCCAAAGCCAGAAACAAAGAGAACGCACTGTGGTGTCTCTGCGGCTGACGCCTGACTCCCACACTGCTGTATTCTACTGCAATTAAGCTCTCAGTTTCCAACTCTTTACAATTGTGCTCTCCAAAGGCATTTCAGAAACAGGGAAGCCGGAGCCCATCGCACAGCCTTATTTTTAGCATCTATTAATTGCATGAAGCAAAGGGCTCCTGATGACATTTCCATACTTGCACATAATGTCCTTTCATCTAGTCCCAACCTCCAGCACTCTTGCTGATCTCACCTCCCTCTCGCCTCCCACACTTGCAATGGTCCCCTTTGTCCTTTTCTTCTTCTCCTAGATCTCAGATATGAGAGAAAGGATGGGATGCCTGCTCTTGTAAGACTGGCTTAATTCACCGAACATGATGACCTCAGATTCCATCAGCTTTCTTGAAGGTGATAGAATTTTCTTCTTTATAGCTGAATAATTGAGTTTATTTATGTACTGCATTTTATTTAGCCACCCATTCATTGATGGACATCAGAGATTATTTCATAATCTGATAATATATATCATATTATATATTATATTTGTATATGATATAATATATACACATATATAATTTCATAATATTGTAAATACTGCAATGGTGAAAATGGGTACTTGGGTGTCTCTGTGGCAAGCAGAACTCAAAATGTGCTTAAAACCTTAAGTAAGAATTGACAGGGCTGGTGAGATGGCTCAGTGGGTAAGAGCACCCGACTGCTCTTCCGAAGGTCAGGAGTTCAAATCCCAGCAACCACATGGTGGCTCACAACCATCCTTAACGAGATCTGGCTCTCTCTTCTGGAGTGTCTGAGGACAGCTACAGTGTACTTACGTATAATAAATAAATAAGTAAAAAAAAAAAAAAAAAAAGAATTGACACTCTGATGGGATTGGGCAGCGAAGTGGTTGCTACACAGGCATGAGGATATGAGTTCCTCTTCCCAGCACCCACATACAAACAACAACAAAGCTAAAAGCAGGGTGCACATCCCTACTCTGGAAACAGGGTCCCAGGTAGATAGATCACTGGAGCTCCCAGCCAGCCAGCCTATCGAGGTTCCGTGGGAGACCCTGCCAAAAACACAAGGTGGAGATGGGTAGATCAACACACCCAGGGTATGCATGTATTAATGGACACATATGTGAATGCACACACACACACACACACACGTACACACACCTACACAAAAGAAAAGGACACAAGCTTTGGAGATACTAGAGAAGAACATACAGGAAATACGTCACTCTGGGCATTGATAATTACTCTCTGAACGGTGCTGTATCAGCTCAGTAAATAACAGCAAGAACTGACAACTTGCATTAAACTGAATTTAAAACACTTCTGCACAGAAAATGGAGTGATCCACAGAGTAAAGAGACGGCTCCATAAAGGGAGAGAGGCTTTGGAGGAGTGTGCCAGGTATCCATCTATCAGGGGCTTAACATCCAAAATGCTTGAAGAGTCCAAACACTGAAAAGGCAAATCAGTCACTGGACATGTCACCTGGATACTTTTCAAATTGAGTTTAACATGTCTGATAAGTCCATGGGAAAATAGCCAACATCCTCAGCCTGCAGCATGTAATAGAAGCCGTTTGTCATAAACAAGACATGATCTATAACTTTAGCGAATGCGGTGAGGGCACACGAAGCAGCCACCACCCTGTGGTTCCATGTCAGGTTTCAGAATTGAAGGAGCAGGCTGAGGAGAGATGGAGTCCAGGGTCTGTTAGAACTCACTCACTCTGAGTCTCCTTCTGTGCCTGGTCCCTTTTCCCCTCAGCAAGGAATTGCTTTTCACAGTTTCCTGTTCACTGTTCCTTGGTATTTCAAAGGCGGCTGACTGACAAGCTGTGACAGGACATTTCTGGGAGACTCTGCTTCACTTCGTTTTGGCTTTTCCCTCAAAAAAACAAAGCAAGCAGGGCACTTAAAATGTGAAAAATAAAGGTGCAATTTTGACACAAAGTGAGAGCTTTGTCTATTTCACTTTCCAAGGAGTCCAGGGAAATACCATTTGAAGTTCTGCCAGCGGGCTGCTTCATGTAGACGAGCTAATCACAATAGTCAGATAAGAAGTTCATGTGGAAGTACGCATGTAACCTTTATAATAAATTACTACTTAAAAACCCAATGAATTCAGTCAGAACAGGCGAACGCTTTAAGCCTTTTCGCAAGCTGCTCTTTGTTAAGCTGTCTTTTTTTTTTTTCAAGAAAATAATGAGAGGGGGCAAGAGAGACAGAGAGAGACCAAGGGAGATACAAAATTACTTAGTTATGGAAAGATGAAAGGAGGGAGCAGGAGCCCGGTACACAGCATAACCTAAGCCTTTTGTGCCACAAACCTAAGGCCCAGAGCCTACAGATGAGGGGAGAAATATGCAGAAGGGAATCAAGAGAGACAGGAAATCTGACAACGAGGCCCCAAGCCCAAAGCCAGGGCCGGAAAACGGGGACCACTGTTGAGAATGGGCTAGCTAGTTATCCAAAGTTCCCTTAAACCTAACACTTGGGAGGCTGGATCAGGAGGATTGCTGTGAGTTTAAGGCAAGCCTGGGCTACATAGTGCGTTTTAGATTAGCCCAGGAACAGAATAATATGTCTCCAAAACGAGGAGGAGGAGGACAAGGAGGAGGAGGAGGAAGAGGAGGAGGAGGGGGGAGGAGGGAAAGAGCAGAGGAAAATGAGGGGGAAGAGAAGGAAGATGAGCCAAAGGAGGGGAAGAAGGAAGTGGATTTTCTGTTGGATATACGTACTTTTAAAGCGGAGCCAAGTCTAAATCATGGCAGAATCCCAGTGGTCACTTCAAATGAGGGACTAACCACCCGGAAGTGGGCGCAAGGCAGTCTCTGCCCCCTGGCGGCAGACAAGACAACTTGAGGTCCACGCCTAAGGTTAAATCCTGGCTGCCAGGGCCCGTGGCTACTCAGGAACGTCCCACCTTACATGCACCCCCTTTCTCTTAAGTGGCTTGTCCTTACCCCTTAACCTTGTTAAGAGTCCTCCGTGGCTGAGGATTTAGGATTTGTCTGGCTGACTCTACACACTGCTTTGCTCTGCTCAGTTCTCCGTTCCTCTGCAAAGCAACGACACCACCACAAAAGCAAGCCAAGGATGTAACAGGCGACCAGGTGTGGTACCTTGTGCGTGAGTCGCTTGTCTTGTTGATTCCACAAAACACCTGACAAAACCGACTCAGGAAAGGGAGCACTTTGGCTCACACTTCAAGGATCTGGTGCATGGTGGTGGGGGAGGCAGGGCAGCAGGAGTGCAGGGAGCGAGCGAGCGAGCTGGTCAGTCGCACCCAGTCAGGAAGAGGGGCAGATGGGTACAGGTTCCCTTTATTCGGAACCCCAGCCTGTAGAGTTCTGCTACTCACATTTAAGGTGGATCTTCCCATCTGGGTTAGCCTAATCTAGAAAATCCTTCATCAAAATGCCCAGGCATTTGTTTCCACAGCAATCAGAAATCCTGTCAAATTGACAATCAGCGTTAACTACACGGAACACAACTGCACTCCTCACCCTTGAAAGGCTGAGGTGGGAGCGTCGAGAACCAGGAGTGTGGGAGCCTTGCCTACACTACATAGCAGGTCCCAAGGCAGCCTTTACTATAGTGCGAGACGCTGTCTTCTTAGAGGAAAAAAAAAATCCCTCTCCACCTCCTTACAAAACAAGATTGTGGTTCAAGGAAAGGCCAGAGTTCCTGATTTGTGTAACGCTAGGAGAGGGGGCAGGCTGGGATCAATCAAGGTGAAATCGGGGTGAACTCAACCTTAGTTTACATGGGAGAAAGAGAAATGGCAAGCATGGGTACTCCATCAGCACTGACATCTTTTGCCTCAACCTTCTAAGATACCAGGCTGTCATATTAATCTTTCTCAAAGATAGCAAGACCAGTGCATGTTAGAAGCCGTGTTTTGATGGAGCAATAGCAGCTGTGTCTGTCCCCCTTCTGTCACGGTGATGAGCTATCTGATGAACCCCATTGTTGGGGGGTGCTTTATATTTGGGCTCTTGATTTCAGAGGTGTCATCTTGTGATCTGTTGGCACCACTGCTTTGGGGCCTGTCGAGATGCCATTCATCATGAAGGAGGTGTGGGCACCAAAAGCTTTTCACTTCAGGGTAGCCAGAAAGCAAAGAAAGGAAGAGAGAAGGGCTCTGTGCCTCATTGTCACCTCAGCAGTACACTCCTAGTCCCTAATTTCCTCCTGATTATTGACAACTCCTGTGGGTTCTCCCATGCTTAGGTTGGGCATGGGCTAGGGGGTGACATTTTGGTACCAACCTTGTTACTAGTAGACCCTACTATTTACTGCTGAGGTGGGGAATGCATCAGTATTTTAACATGCTCATGGCTTTATTCAATCCTGAAATAACTTTTATGTGGATTTAATTGTTCCACAGTGGCCGCTAGAGCATGGCTAGTGATTCCCCAGTAAGAGAGTCCATAGCTGCCCTGAGAATTGTGTTTAGGCTCGTCTGACACACAGGACTCAAATATCCCCACAGTGCTCCATTTTCTTTACTTTCTTTGCAGAAATCATTATTCCATTTAAAGGCTATGTCCGGTCCAGCTTAGTTTTGGAGAAGGTAATTGATGAGTTAGCTGAGCTGACAGAACACTCCATCTTGTTGGCAGTGTTTGCATGTGTCACTGTGGCTTCTCTAAGATACGCTGAGGTCCAAGGAGCCCATTGAATACTTCCTAGTCACCAAAGGAAGTTAAAACTATGTCAGGGGGTTGGGGGAGATGGAATTGTGAAACCCTTCTCAAAATAAAGCAACATTTAAGATGATTAGACATTCTTTCCTGTCTTTTATTATCAACCTGCTGTATTGAATTGAAGAGTGTTCTTCACATTCATGTCTATTGCCAAACTCAGAGTATGACCTCATTTCAAAGTCCAATCTTGCAGAGTCAATGTTAAAATGAAATTATAGCAAACTAGAGAGGTAGAGAGGGCTTAAATCCAATCACTGGTTCTCTCTCTCTCTCTCTCTCTCTCTCTCTCTCTCTCTCTCTGTGTGTGTGTGTGTGTGTGTGTGTGTGTGTGTGTGTGTGTGTGTGTGTGTTCTGTGTGTACTAAGGGTGTATGTACATACATATGTGCATGCATTTGGAGGACAAAGACCGGTCTTCCGAGACATTTCTCAGGCTCTATCCACTTTGTTTATAGAGACAGTCTCTACCTGGTGTCTGCAGCTGGCAACCAGGTTAGACTGGCTGGCCAGAAAGGGATCCACCTCTCTCTGCCTCCCAAGATCTGTCCTGACACGTGTGCAGCCACAACTGTCTTTTTATAAGACTTTTGAGTACCAAGTTCAGCATCTTGTGTGTGCAGGGCATGCTCTCTCCTCTACTCCAGACTGGCATGTTTGTAAGAGAAGCGCGAGGGATATTGTGATGGTCTGTATATGCTTGGCCCAGGGAGTGGCACTATTTGGAGGTGTGACCTTGTTGAAGTAGGTGTGTCACTGTGGGATTGGCCTTTAATACCCTTGTCCTAACTGCCCAGAACTCAGATTTCTCCTAGCAGCCTCCAGATGATGATGGAGAACTCTCAGCTCCTCCTACACCATGCCTGCCTGGATACTGCCATGGTCCCACCTTGATGATAACGGACTGAACCTCTGAACCTGTAAGCCAGCCCCAATTAAATGTTATCCTTATAAGACTTGCCTTGGTCATGATGTCTGTTCACAGCAGTAAAACCCCAACTAAGACAGATATTTAGGCAAAAAGGAGTCCTAGCTGATGATGCTATGTGACAACTGTGACAGTCACGGCTGTTGAAAGCACAGATGCCAAGGCTTGCCAGAAGCCACCAGAGCCTTCCTCTGGAGCTTTCTGGTGAAGCACAGCCCTGCCATCTCATTGATGCTGGGCTCTTAAGCTTCCTGCGTTTCCAGGGAACTCACAGAGTTCTTTTGCTTCTGACCACTCAACATGTGGTGCTGTTATCGGCTTCTAGGGAAATGAATACATCCACTGTCACAGATGGCTCACGTGCTCTCCCACTGAACACTCAAAAATGCATTGGGTTTAAGGAGTGAAATTTCAATAGGTTCCAAGAAAAGTACCAGAGTGAGATACTGTAAGTGTCTGGGGGAGGGGGCAGGGTGCAGGGTGCAGGGTGGGGGAAAGGAGTGCTGGCCCAGCATCTGAGGAGAAAGCACGCAGTAGAGAGAGCAGGGCGGAAAGCATTCTCGAGAGGCTCTGTGCTTTTCCTGTTTTACATTCTTTGCAGGGCCAGGTTAACTGGGGTCTGCTCTGCTTGTCTCTACTGGTCATGTAACACGCTTACAAGATGCTTTATAAATTATCTTAGGAGTTTTTCTTTTTTTAAAAAAAGATTTATTTATTTATCTATTTATTTTATGTTTGTGAGTACACTGTAGCTGTCTTCAGACACACCAGAGGAGGGCATCAGTCCCCATTACTGACGGTTGTGAGCCACCATGTGGTTGCTGGGAATTGAACTCAGGACCTCTGGGAGAGCAAGCAGTCAGCGCTCTTAACTGCTGAGCCATCTCTCCAGCTCACAAGTTTCTATTACGATGCTTTAGACATTTTGTGCATATAAGTCAATATTCCTGGAGTCGATATCTGTTAAAGTGAAGCCTGCATTGTAGACAAGGGAGCACTCATTAAAAGAATGAACCTCGGGCCCATTATCCTAGCTACTTGAGAAGCTGAGGCAGGAGGATCACAAGGCCAAAGTCAACCTAGACAGTTCTCTGACATACCAGTTCAAACTGGAAGTAACACAGGATCTGGGTGTGGATTGGCTCAGGGGTAATGTGCTGGTCCAGCATGTGTGCGACCTGAGGCACAACCTCAATGCTACAAAAAGTGAAGAAGTGAAGAAAACAAAACCCAAAAGCCCTTCACACGGAAGCCTTATAAAGTCGATCAAAGATGCATGTTTGCCCTGGCTCTGGCCAGAAAAGCCCTTTGAAACACTATTATTTGTACAAACGATGCTTCATTTGATTTCATAAAACTTTTCAATGGGTATTTTCAGTGCTCTGTAGGAAAACAACACTAGGCTTCAAGTTGATTGCTTTCTTTGAGTCAGCAAGTGTTAAGTCTTGCATTGAACTTCAGCTCCTGGTTTCATAAAAGAAAGGAAACGGGGAGCAACAACCCCGAAAGACTAGTTTCACAAGAAAGAGAGCCTATGTTGACAATCTGGGGCCTTCAACTAACTCCAGCCCAGACTCTCAGATGGTGGACTCGCTCTGCCGCTCTGCGACGTTAAGGCAAACGGTTCAGCTCCTGCAGATACAATTTACTGTTTGTTTATAGCTATGTGGCATCAAACATGCTATGTAAAGCCATCCAACTTTAGTTTCCTTTCCCATTAAATGAAAACCATGACTTCTTGCAGGGTAGCCATGGCAACAAAAATAATTTACTGTATCGAAAGCACAAAGAACAACGCCTGATGCAGCAATAACTGATATTCATAATTCCTTTAGAATGTGTCTTCCCCCCCCCCCAAAAAAAAAGAATGTGTCTTCCCTTTCATCCTGGCCTTTTCAGGATAAGGAGAAAGTTATCCATCTGGCTATCTCTCAAAAGTACCAAATAAAATATGTTGCTCACAGCAACTGCTCGGTAAAGCTTCCTGACCCAAGTTTCCAAGTCAAGGATAAAGGCTACGTATTATCTACTTGGTAGGAGTTGTTATTAATTTTTAAATATCCAGTTATCTGGGAAAAATGAGAGAAAGCATCTTTTGGGAAAACATCTGTGGAGAAGACATTCCCATGAGAACATTTTTATCAGGTTGGAAAATGCTTTTCAAAATCCCCCTCCTTGGGGGCTACATTCTTCCCCTCAGGCGACACTCTCTGTTCTCATAGAACAGTCTGGAACATACCCACACTGTGAAGGAGCCTTACCTGATTGCTTTCTTAATCTTCCTTCCTGCTCCGGGTTTCCCTGAGAAGCCTTCCTCCCAGCAGATCAAACAGGAAATTCGTTAATCCATTAACTTTATTGCTTCTGTCTTTGAAAGTCCTGAGGCTTTAGATCGTAATTATAGACCATTTATAAATATTATCTCTCAGAGAGAGCTAATAGCTTCTTTGTAATGCACTCTTGTGACTCTGTGGCTGCTAAATGTATGTGTCTGCCACATCTTAAATAAAGTTTATAAACTGATTCCTATAAAATGAGGTCAGACTTTCTGCTCAGATTAGAATCTTTAAGCTCATCAGCTAATCAGCAAGCAGAATTACAAATATAATAGAACATCCTGAAAAGACCGTAAGGACCAGGGCAAATTCAAAAGTAACCTCATCAAGTGAGATTCAGATGTAGTGTGTGGAGGTCAGCATGCACAGCTTCGGGGGATCGGAGAAGGGATACACGGCTTCCTGGAGGTCAGACAAGGGATGCACAGCTTCCGGGGATCAGAGAAGCGCACAGCTTCGAGGGTTGGGGGTCTGGGGGTCAGAGAGGCGATACACAATAGAGGGTTTAAGGAATTTTACAGAGGAGTGGGACGGTAGTACAGGGGCCAGTAGGTGGAAGTGTACCTCAAGAAGAAATTGTTCTCCACCATGTGGGTTCAACACAGAGCAGCATAGTGTGTCGATCCCATTTCCATACAAGGAAAAGCCCGCAAACACTGGTCCATGCCCCTCCCACAAAAAGGGAAGGGCAAACAACTTCCTGTTTTGGCGGAGATTTGGAGGCGTGGCCTTACCTCCAGGACTGATAACCAGCTGGGAAGACAGAACTTTGTGGATTTAACTTAAAAATAAAAAAGGATCTTCTTTAGTTGGACAAGTGGTAGAAGTTGTTCCTTATAAAATAAATAGTATCTGCAAAACTAAATGACTTAACATAGTTGAAGTGTTTACAGCAAGCCCTAGCCTGTCATAGGAGATCAATAAACATTTGCTATCATGACATTACTATCTTTAGAATAATTACTGGGAGTATTTTATTCAAACCATTATTTAAGATCTTGCCGTCTCCCATGGCCACCCGGGAATGGCTGAACTGCTATGTCAAGAGATGTGACAGGCTGGGAAGTGGTGGTGCATGCCTTTAATCCCAGCACTTGGGAGGCAGAGGCAGGTGGATTTCTGAGTTCAAGGCCAGCCTGGTCTACATAGTAAGCTCCAGGACAGCCAGGGCTATACAGAGAAACCCTGTCTCAAAAAACCAAGAGAGAGAGAGAGGGAGGGAGAGGGGGAGGGGGAGGGGGACAGTCTCATTGTATGACTCTGATAGGCACAATTCTGCTGGAAGAAGGGAGTTTTGTTTTGTTTTGTTTTTTAAGACAAAAGGCCTGGGCTGGAGAGATGGCTCAGCAATTAAGAGCACTGACTGCTCTTCCTGAGGTCCTGAGTTCAATTCCCAGCACCCAAAGATGGCTCACAGCCATCTGTAATGGGATCTGATCCTCTCTTCGGGTGTGTCTGAAGACAGCTGCAGTGTATTCACATACATAAAACAAACAAACAAAAAACCCTAAAGGCCCAAACAGGAACGAAGATAATATCTAAGATGATGGAAAAGGTGGGGCCTAGCATTCTGTAGTGACCTGGACAAGTAATTACAAGTATGAGAGAGCTGGGGTCCCTGAGGACTCTTTGCAGTCTCTGGGGCCCCTCTATTCTCAGAATACAAGGAATTTGGACTGTTTTCTTCCTCCTTGGGCCTGTGGCTCTTGTTCTCATCCAAGATTGGCTTCGGAGGAGACTTCTTGCACTTCCAGGATTCACTTCCTTTCTCTAACTGACCACCAAGCCGTCCCTACTCATCAGCTTCCCTACTAATCTCAGAAAGGGAAGAGCCTGTGGCCTGGTGCTAAGGAGTGAAAGAAAACAGTGTCAAAGTCGCCATGCTCTTGGGAACTTCTGAGCTAGGGTGGGAATGGTCTCCTCTGATCAGTGCAGATCCCCATGCCTTCTTCTCTGTCTGGAGGTAGAATTCATCAGAGAGTATCATAATTTGCTCAACTTTGTCCTTTTTAATAAGAAAAGGGGGTATAATTAAGGTAGACTAATTAGGGTGTTTGCAAGTGAGTGGCTTGTATCTCAGAGGAGTTCCAAGCATAGTCCTCACATTTGGGGTCACCTACCACGCATGTCTGCCTCTGCACTGGGAATGTTGCTGGAGGATGACCATTCAGCTGAGACCTCAGTTTCCTGTTAGTAATCACAGACTCTAAGGTCTGTTGCACAGTGCAATCATTTGGAGGGTTTGCTTACACAGAGAATGTTGGCCCCACTGTTTGAGCATCTAATTATGTGGGTCTAGGTTAGGGCCCAAGAATATTTGCCTTTCCAAATGTTTCAAAGAGCTGCTGGTTCTGTGTCGATGAGCTGTGGGAACCATTCATTTACAGTCCTATCTTGGTCTTCCTGTCTTCTCTTCAAATAAAGAGAGCCTATGTGCAAATAGTAGCCAGGGGGTGGGGAACGGGAATAAAAAGGCTGGTGGGATTGTGTCACGAAAGACCCACACAAGGTTGGTAGGCTCTAGGATCCATCAAGGCCTGAAACTGTCTGTGATGCTCTGGTTCTCAAGTAACACTCAAAAATGTTTAACTTTGCTTTGTGTTAAGCTGGTAGGACTGGGCTTTGTACCAAACAACAAAATAACCAACCAAAAGAAATTCAGCAAAACACAGTTATGTAAGGGCCTGGGCAGAGCATCTCTCTTTACTCCTCTAGATCATTGCAGACACTATTTGTCCACAGGAGCTTGTCACCCTCACCCACAACAATATCAACATGACAGTCACCATCTGTTCATTTGTGGATATGTTGTCACTCTCAACGGATAGACACTCCTCCGGGTAAACGTAGGCACGGAAGGCAAAGTTCAGGATGTGTTTGGCGAACCCAGAGTCATCAATACATTTACTGGACAAAACCTGCTAACAACCAAAGAAGTGCTATGCACTAAGCCAGCGGCTAGAAGGAAATAGTAGAAGATCCTCTTCTCTACATAGGATGGAAGGTGTCAGCTAATACTATACCACCATTCTATAGGCATCAAATGGTAAAATTGACTTTGGAATTCACCAACGGGAGTACCAGGGCCCCAGACACGTGCTCTGCCAATCATCACTCACAGGTGCTAAGGCAACAGGAGAATGAGATCAGAAGGATGCTTTCAGTGAAGAATCTGAGAGCTGGTCCTTTAAAACCCATACTGATGAGCTGGGCGTTGTGGCCCACGCCTTTAATTCAGAACTCAGGAGGCAGAAGCAGGGGGGATCTCTGTGAGTTTGAGGCTAGCCTGCTCTACATAGTAAATTCCAGGACAGCCAGGGCTCTATAGAGAAACCTTATTTCAAAAAAGAAAACAAACAAAAACTCTATACTACATTTCATAATACTTATCCTACAAATAAAATACGGCATCCTATGAGAGAAACATGGAAAGTTAGACCATAAGGGTGTGAGTCTTATACAGCCATCGTTAACGTAGAAACGTAGAAGATTACTCCTGCAAGGTTATATGAGAGCACACATTATGGTTTATAATGGGAGGGAGGGGAGAAATCAGGCTAAAACATCTGGCCTTAGACTCAGACTTAACTAAGAGCCAGTTCCACCACCTGTCCTGAGAGGAGTTCCATTTTTAGTTCAACCCTCATGGTAAACACTGTCGCTGTGGTACCAACTCGACAGGCTTGTGAAGATTGAATTGACTAATGAGAGTATAACACCAGTCAGTGAGAGAAGCTGAGCAGTAGACAGGAGCTGTAATGTGAGCAGGAGGGAGGGAAGTATGCTCCCAGCCTCCACATCAGTCATGACGACTGGAGTCCCGGCTGTAGCAGCTTTTCAAGCTCTTGCGGATCATGAGAAAATGCTGCTATTAACATCATCAGAGCGGTTGCTGGACCCCAGGTCAATGGATGTCTGCTGCAGACGTGACTGTGAATAAATCACAAACAACTTCGACAATCTTAAGTAGCAGTACGTGTATCCCCACGGTGGCTCCTTCCTAGGTGTTTCCATCAAACAGTCCCCTCTCTGAAGCTGTCGTCTCTGCCCCAGATAGCAGACACATCATAACCCACAATTCACCAACGCTACGTGTCTCATGTCACCATCCCTCTTGCTGTGAGCATACCGCTTTGGGAAGATGCAAGGAGTCTCATAAAATCAAGCTGCCTGGAAACCAGTCAAAGTATCCCATATAAGGAAAAAATATTTTTTAAATGACTAAATGTAGGGCATGTGGGACCTTGTTACCAGACAGGCATAATAAATGGTAAGGCTGAATGAGCTCAAACCCGGGGAATCTCAGCCGCTCCCTGCCTACCTCTACCTGCTCTGGACCCTGTAATCATGACACCCACTGGGGTCCCTGGGCATTGGGTTGTGTAGCATAAACACGGGGAGTTCTCCATAATAATGAGGTATCTAGATAGGGCCCCTCGCATTCAGCCAATGAGCTGCTCTTCCTGGGTTAAATAAAGCAGTCTGAACAAGCAAGAATCGTCTCTCCATCATAATGAGCCATGTCTAAATCCCCTGGAGAAAGCCTTCTGTCTTCCGGCCCCTCCATACTCACGCCCTCACGCGGATTCAAACCGTGCCCCGCCCACATCTCGAACATCTCGAACTCTGCCTTCCCCTTCCTGCCCCCAGCAACATGGATGCCTTGAGAGGGAGCACAGATCAGGGACCCCCATTCCCGACTCCCAGCAATATGACAGCGACATCCAGGTACACAGGAAACTGGGAACCACAGCCTTGGTCCCAGATCCCGGCGTTTCTCCTTCTGGTCTGGTGAAGGAAAACGGGGATTCTGGACCACCCCTTATGGACTCTGCCCTGCCTTCTCTGGTGGCATGCCAGGCAGTTCTCTGGCCACCCCAGTGGAGAAGCAGGGCGTGACCTGGCAACTAACTATTACTCCTGTATGGGGATAGAATTCTCAACCTATAGAAAATATTTCTCCACCTCAATATTATAGAAAGGTGTACTCTTCAAGTTCACGAGTCATTTATGAATCACTGAAGGGTGAATCATTTCTTTGGAAGGGGGTACATTTTCTAAAAGGAATAGGTTAAATATATATACATGTACAATTACATGCATATACATATATATGGCTGGAGAAAAGGGCTTGGTGTTTAAGAGCACTGGTTGCTCCTCCAGAGGATCTAGGTTCAATTCCCACACCCACAGGATCAGCTTCCAATCATCTGTAACTCTACTTCTAGTGGTATCTGATGCCCTATTCTGACCTCCTCAGACACTGTATGAAATTTGTATACAGACATAGAGATAGGCAAAACACACATACACATAAAATAAAGACAAATATTTCTTTTAAAAGAACATTAAACCAATTTCAATGTGTTAAAATTGATATGCAGCCACCCAGAAGCCCACCTGCTGAATGGGACTGGGGTGCATAATGTGAAATTCACAAAGAATAAATAATTTTTTTAAATGGATACATAGCAATATAGTATTGACATTCTAAATTTATTTCTATTTGGCTCATGAGTTTAAATCATCATTAGAAAAATATTTTGTAATCATAAAATTGTACTTTAAATTAAAACAAGCCCTGAATGTCTGCAGCAAGTTATTAGAGCTATGAAGTATACAATTCATAGAGGCATACGTAGCTATAGAATCGGAGCTTCGAAGGGCATTTTTAAACATCAGATTCTAGTTCAGGGAACTATCCCACATTAATCACAGTGAATGAATTGAGAACAGGGATGAGGATGCAGAGAAGGGACCCTGAGGAATACAGAGGTGACCCCAGACGTAATGTGCGTAATGTGCGAAGCAGAACTGATGGGAGTGTGGGTTGGAAGGGCCTAGAGGAGCTGGATACTCACCCTATCTGCTCGGAGGAAAGCTTACTAACAGCCATAGCTAAGGCTGTAGTGGGGAGGGAAGAAAGAATAGGAGGGGCAGACACCAGCCTCCCATAATGGAACAGGGAATCTGTTGCTAGGATGCTGACAAGAACAAGAACGTCAGCCTCCAGGGTCCACCCAGAGAGGCCTAAGGGAACCCAACAGATACTTTCAGTGGCCCTACTGCCAGCATCACAGAGCCAAGCACACACTGACTTGGAGAAGACTTTCTGTGGCTTAGTAAATGAGTGCTGTATCTTCTGAGACATTTTTATAAAGCCCCAGAAGATACTCTACTAAAAACTATGGTTTACAAAACTTTTTAACTTTGTAACAAAGTTGCACATCTCCTTGGCTGGAGAGAGGAACTCTTCTGACAGCATAATGACACTTGTCATTAGCCATACATAAAAACAATTGTCGTGTTCATTTATTGATCCAAGAGACCCAAGAAGTGTCTCTTGGGTTCATTCTGTTTCCTGCTGCCATTTTAGGTGGTAAGATGCTTGTGCGGTGGAACAATCAATGTGGGTTCTGCTCAGTGGGGGGTCATTCGAGAATCTGAGCACTTGATCCCCTGCAGATGGTCCTACTCCAGGAAGTTGTGGGCCATTTGGGCAGCTGAGCTTTGCTGGAGGTCAGAGGTCACCATGGGTGGGCTTTACAGCCTGACCTCACCTCCTGCTTACTTTCACCACTTCCTGTGGATGGATGAAATGTGCTATCGATGTTTTCTGACTGCTAGGTCAGCCTCGAACTCTGCGATCTACTGCTATTCCTTGCCTGCTATGATGAAATTTGTGTCTCTGGAACCATAAGCCTAAGAAATTCTCTCGAACTCAGAAATCCGCCTGCCTCTGCCTCCCGAGTGCTGGGATTAAAGGCGTACAAAGTGAGTGCCAGGACAGCCAGGGCTACACAGAGAAACCCTGTCTCGAAAAACCAAAAAAAAAAAAAAAAAAAAAAAAAAACCAAAAAAAAAAAAAAAAAAAGAAATTCTCTCCCCTCTAAGTTTCGTTTTGTAGTGGTATTTTAGCACAGCCACAGCAGAGAAACTAATACAGTGTCTTTAAGGAACCACTATTCTAACAGGGAACACACACAACAAATAAACACACTGTGCATGAGAAGAGAGGTATAAACTTAGAAACTAAAGGTCTATAGGGACCAACGCATGTCCGATCCACTTTCTTTTCCTAATATGACAAGCACACCCAAGTTGCTAATTAACAGTGATCATCTCCACTCATGGGGATTAATATTCTATATTAACTTTCTTGTGCATTGGCCATTACTTCAACTGTTAGCAATTCATGTCGAGTAAGCCTCATTAACTTCGTGTCCCATTTAAAAAAAAAAAAGAGAGAGACCAAGAGACCTTACAATTACCAGCAAATCTGGGAAGAACCAAAGTCCACACCAGCAACATCTCTGAACACTGAGGAGTATCGGCGAGCACAGAGAAAAGCGCTCACCCAGCATGTTCTTTGGACCCAGGCACACCTTGTGGGGTATCTGAAGTGACCCCTCTCAAAGAGATCTAGCAATGAGCATACGAACAGGCTTTTAGATGACATTAAAAACCAGAGGTGATGCTTCAGAGGCCAGCCTTCCTTCTGAAACACCACAGGCAAACCTTGTCTTTTGGGTTGGCTCCAAGTTCACAATGGTCACAGCTTTCAGATGGCCCCCAGCAAGAAGCCCGTGCTGTCCCCACAACACTATATCTGGTTCCTCGCAAACTCACCAAGTTCCATCTTCTATTGGTCTCTGGAAACGTTTAGGCTTCTTACGTTCTGTATTCTACTGAATATCTTGGAAGAGATCTTAAAAATATTCCCTAATCAATAAGGCATAAGAGATTGAGGGCTTAGACTTTCAAAGCTTTGTTAGGCATTCACCCATTCATAATCTGTCTGTCTGTCTGTCTGAATGACTGACTGTCTATTATCTATCTATCTATCTATCTATCTATCTATCTATCTATCATCTATCTATCTATCTATCTATCTATCTATCTATCTATCATCTTTCTATTCATCCATCTACCCTTTCTATTTCTGTCCTCCCCCCAGTCTTCCTTCCCCCCCCCCTTTTTTTAAAGACAGGTCTCATGTAGCCAGGCTGTCCTTGAATTCTGAATCCTTCTGCCTCCACATCCTGAATACTGGGATTTAGATGTGAACCACCATACCTAGCTGCCTGCATGTTTGTAAAATTGACAGGTGGTACTACACACACACCCCTACACACACACACACACACTAGGACACAGACACTGTGGAATGGCTCAATGAAATGCTTAACAAATGTATCACCCCACGTACTTATGGTGTGGGTGGTAAAAATATTGAAAGCCAGTAATTTTTCAAAGACAATTTATTTGTGTTAATATTTGTCACCACTGTTTACAACTGAGCTTTGAACTTATTTGTTCTCTCATAAGTTGTCTGTCTGTCCATCACCTTTCCAATCCCTCGGGCTGATTTCTGGAGCCAGCACTCTACCCTCTGCTCCTGTGAGTCTGACTTGTTTTCAACCTTCCACAGTGGAGATCACAATATTTGTCTTTCTGTTCATGGCTTATTCCACTGAACATGTACATGCATGCTCACCTGTGCTGTTGTTACAAATGAGGGCCTGTGCTCCTCTTCAAGGCCGGATGGCACTCTGTTGCCTGGTCCACCGCTTTTTCTTTACATGTGTTCCTCTGTTGAAGTCCCCACTGGTCCGCTCCTTACTTCTCTAGTCTTACTAGTGACTCTCTAGTCTTACTAGTGACTCTCTAGTCTTACTAGTGACTTTCTAGTCTTACTTGAGGAAGTAGCACAGAGTAAAGGACCAAGAGAAACATCGACACGATAGATGAGAGAGGGAAGACGGCTCTGCGTATCACAGAATAATTAGTTTAGTTCTGGGCCCAGTAGTGAGATTGCTGGACCACTGTGGAAGGTCTATGTTTAAGGTCATTCTATCCTGTTTTTCCTAATGGAATGGGCTGAGTTCCATTCCTGACATCAGAACACACATTCCTAGGACATGTTGACAATGGAAGAGGTAGTAGGTCGTCTTCACTCGCTCTAACTTTACTAATAGAAGCACTCCAGGCTGAAAACGGAAAACAAGCAGTCACCACAGTGGTGGTATCTGGCCAACTGAGCAGGATCCGTGAGCTGTGCTTTCTTTCCAAGTCAGCAAAAGGATGAGGCACAGACCAGAGATGACAGTAAAGACAAGAGGATGCTCGGGGTGGGGGTGAGGGATGGTTCTCAATACACAATCAGCATACAACTTCAGTCACCCTGGGATACACAGTGAGAGTCTGTAGGAAGGGAAGAGGCTGGGAGGAGGAGGAGATGGAGAGAGAAGGAGAGGAGGAAGAGGGGGAGGAGGAGGAGGAGGAAGAGGGGGAGGAGGAGGAAAAGGAGGAGAAAAAGGAGGAAGAGGAGGAGATGGGGAAGGAAGGAGAGGAAGAAGAGGGAGAGAAGGAGGAGAAGGAAGAGGGGGAGGAGGAGGAAAAGGAGGAGAAAAAGGAGGAGAAAGAAGAGGAGGAGGAGGAGGAGGAAAAAGAGGAGGAGGAGGAAAAAGAGGAGGGGGAGGAAGAAGAAAGGGACTTAGTTTTAGAATTTTTGTTATTTGTTATGAACCCAAACATCCACAAGATGGCAGTCTAAGTCAAACGTAGGACTTTTAAACAGCTAGTATTATTGGTAAAAATAGCACAAAGAACCAAGAGAAATGGTTGAAAGAATAGTTTAATAAGGCCTTAAGTAACACGCAGAGACCAGGGTCTCCTCAGGCTTCCCTCCCATCTGCAGTCCCACTGCAGACACTCTGTCTTCCTCCTATATCCAGTCCCTCCAATACTTTGTTTCCTCGTCCCTCCCTCTCTCCCTTTGTTTTTCGAAACTGAGTTTTCCTGTGTAGCTCAGACTGGCCTTGAAGTTGCAGTCTTTCAACCTCGGCCTCTTGGTTGCTGCATGTTTAGCCCTCCAGCTAATTCTTGGAGATTGTTGGGTTCTCCAGTTTGGGTGTGGTGTGTGTGTGTGTGTGTGTGTGTGTGTGTGTGTGTGTGTGACTATTCCTCCAGAGAAGCATAAGAAATAGCATGTAAGCAAACGGAGAAACTAGTCCCCATTGAACCAGAGGCTAGAATGGACATCATGACTAAGGCTGGCTGAGCAGGTCTCAGCTCTGCAAGGCAGGTAGGTTGTCAAAGGAAAGGCAGCTGAAATATTCACAAGATGCAGACTGCAGGCAGTGGATGGGATCCTTCCGGGGAAACGTCTTTCCTGTTCTTGAGTGAGGTCTACCTAGATTACCTGTCCTAATAGTCAGGGGACTATAGATGTTGCAGGCCTCCACAGACCGACACAGTTTCCTTGGCCATTTCCCTTCCCTCTCTACTCCTGGGCTTCCTAAGACACAGCGCTCATTGCTCTAACGCGAGCCCCTGAAGCTGTCGTCTTCCGCTGCTCAGCATCCGTTGTTCTCCAAGTGTTTCATGACGATTTAAACAACAGAGACTTTGAATTCTGTCTTCCCCGGGGCTGAGGATGAAGGAAGATCCGAGTAGGGGCAAGCCAGGAAGTACCCATACACCACCCTCAGCAACCACGCTACCGCTTCGGACTAGCCTGGTCTACCGCTTCGAACTAGCCTGGCGTCGTGGTTTGACGTCTGTGTTTGAACACTTGACTTGGGCTTTGGCTGGTGTTTTGGAAGGTTATAGAACCTTTAGGAAGTGGGCGTTCACCAGAGGAAGTGGGCGTTCACCAGAGGAAGTGGGCCATTGGGGTCAGGCACTGAGGTTTATCTGGTCTGTCCCTCATTCCCTGTCTGCTCTCTGCTTCCTGTTCTGCTAAGACAAGCAATGAGGGGGAGCAGGCGCTCACTCCTACCACCACGGCTGCCTGCCCCTGTGGTTTTCCCTCCATTGTGAACTGGATCACTGTCCGCTCAGACTAGGAGCTGCAATCAGTCCTATTTTTTTTTTTTAAAGTTGTTTCATGCAGCCAAAGCAACGAGAACAGTAACACAGCATAGACTTGCTGACTGGTTTCCATTCTCGCTGGATGAATAAGTGCTAACGGGCTGTGCACCCTGTCCCCATGGGACTCTCGGGCTTCCTCAGTGTGTTCTCTCGCTGCCTCCCTGAACTTGCATTAACTTGCCCAATTACCTGCAGCCTTGGGCTTTTGTGTTGCCCTCTCTTTGCCTGGTGTATTCCCATCTGTAATACCTTCTTTTAATATATATGTGTGTATATATATATATATATATATATATATATATATATATATACACACATTATGTATACAGCATTCTGCTTGCATGTATGCCTGCAGACTAGAAAGGGGTATCGGAGCTCATAAATGGTTATGCGACATGATATGGTTGCTGGGAATTGAACTCAAGACCTCTGGAAGAGCAGTTGGTACTCTTAACCTCTGAGCCATCTCTCCAGCCCCATAACACCTTCTTTACAGGCTGCCTGACCTGATGGCTTGTTTACCTGGTTATTTTTCCATTACATCTATGTGTGGTCTTTTATGCCACAAAGAATCACGGACCCTACACAGGTGGTGTTTTAAGGTTCCAGGTGCATTCTTATTTAATATTTCTCTCCACTAGAGTACCAATGCTGTGGATACAGGAACTACACCTGATTTCCTTCTTCGAAATTCTGGCACCAGCAAGAATATGCAGCATGAACAGGCTCCTCCCACTTCTGGAAGGAGAGGAAATGTCACCTCCTGTATGTCTGTCAAGGTCTAACACGGGATGTTAGTGTTCCATGTCAGGGATGATGTATCACCAACCAATGGGCAGAAAAACAATGGAAATAAATTCTCTTCCAGTCTGCAAGGTTTGAGGATGAAATCCAAGCACTGACCAGGCTGGGCCACCCCAAAAACAACCTCTTCTGCTTCTGGTTGCCCTAGGCACTGTTTGGTCATGGCAGCTTGTCACCAAACTCCATTCTCTTATGACCATCTCCCCTGCCTGAGTGAGTGTGTGTGTGTGTGTGTGTGTGTGTGTATGTGTGTGTGTGAAGAGGTTGTATGTTGTAATTTCATTTCTGTTGCTATGATAAAGTACCCTGAGGGAAAAGCTTAAGGGGGAAGAGGACTTGACTACAGCTCACTGTGCCTGGCTATGGTCCATCGGTCCATCATTGTGGGACAGTCAAGCGAAGAGCTTCAAACGCTAACTACATCACACCACATCACACCACACCACACCATACCACACCACACCACACCACACCACACCATACCACACCACACCACACCACACCACACCACACCACATCACACCACACCACATCACACCACACCACATCACACCACATCACATCACACCACACCACATCACACCACATCACACCACACCACATCACACCACACCACACCACACCACACCACATCACACCACACCAAATCACACCACACCACATCACACCACATCACACCACACCACACCACACCACATCACACCACACCACATCACACCACACCAAATCACACCACATCACACCACATCACACCACACCACATCACACCACACCACATCACACCACACCACATCACACCACATCACACCACACCACACCACACCACACCACATCACACCACACCAAATCACACCACACCACACCACACCACACCACACCACATCACACCACACCACATCACACCACACCAAATCACACCACACCATACCACACCACATCACACCACACCACACCACACCACACCACACCACATCACACCACACCACATCACACCACACCACACCACATCACACCACATCACACCACACCACACCACACCACACCACATCACACCACACCACACCACATCACACCACACCACACCACATCACACCACACCATACCACACCACACCATACCACACCACATCACACCACACCACACCACACCACACCACATCACACCACATCACACCACACCACACCACATCACATCACACCAAATCACACCACACCACATCACACCACATCACACCACATCACACCACACCACATCACACCACACCACATCACACCACATCACACCACACCACACCACATCACACCACACCAAATCACACCACACCACACCACACCACACCATACCACACCACATCACACCACACCACACCACACCACATCACACCACACCACATCACACCACACCAAATCACACCACACCATACCACACCACATCACACCACACCAAATCACACCACACCACATCACACCACACCACACCACATCACACCACACCACACCACACCACACCACATCACACCACACCAAATCACACCACACCATACCACACCACATCACACCACACCACACCACACCACACCACACCACATCACACCACACCACATCACACCACACCACACCACATCACACCACATCACACCACACCACACCACACCACACCACATCACACCACACCACACCACATCACACCACACCACACCACATCACACCACACCATACCACACCACACCATACCACACCACATCACACCACACCACACCACACCACACCACATCACACCACATCACACCACACCACACCACATCACATCACACCAAATCACACCACACCACATCACACCACATCACACCACATCACACCACACCACATCACACCACACCACATCACACCACATCACACCACACCACACCACATCACACCACACCAAATCACACCACACCACACCACACCACACCATACCACACCACATCACACCACACCACACCACACCACATCACACCACACCACATCACACCACACCAAATCACACCACACCATACCACACCACATCACACCACACCAAATCACACCACACCACATCACACCACACCACACCACATCACACCACACCACACCACACCACACCACATCACACCACACCACACCACACCACACCACACCACACCACACCACATCAGCAGTCAAGAGCAGAGGGAGGTGAAGGATGCTCACTCCCTCGCTAGCTTGTGCTCAGCTCGGTTTTTCCTCTCCTGTGCAATTCAGGGCCCCCTGCCTAGGGAGAGAGGGCTCAGCAGTTAAGGGCAATTGCTTCTCGGTCATGAGGACTAGTTAGAGTTCAGGCTCCGGTGTGTCTGTCACTCTAGCTGCAAGGGATCCAGTGCCCTCTTCTGACCTCCATGAGCTTCCACACACATGTGTACACACACACACACACACACACACACAGAGAGAGAGACTTTTTTTAAAAATCTATTCAATAATAACAAAAATAACAGAATCTAAAACCTCATGAATTAACCTCATAATTATCATTGTACCTCTTCTTTACAACTCCCTACCAAGACGGTCTATGATATAACAGAAATAAAAATAGAAGCTAATATCTGCTAAAGTCTTAGTGCTGAATTGAAAACAGAAAGATTTATTTCAAAGATAGGAATTTCTGAAAATATGGAGCAGAAGAATTCTGCTAACCCAGTAAAACATATGCAAGCAACACGCTAGTAGGCGAGTCTTATGAAAGCGTCATCACTTTCAAGAGCCAGGCCTCTGAACTATGGTAGCTTCAGCTGAACTTAGAATTCTACACTCAAACTGTGGGAAGCAGCCTAACATTGAAGAAACTCTACTGAGTGTCTAAGAAGAGAAGGACAACATGCAAGAGGGTGGTTGTGTGTGTGTGTGCGCGCGTGTGTGTGTGTCTGTGTCTGTGTATGTAAGCCAGAGGTGAAACTCATGTGTTTGAAGATATGAATTGTTATTAAAGTTAGGGTAAGATGTTTTTGCTAGTGACTTTGATGTAGAAAATCTCGGAATAATTTGAAAGTTCAGAAAAGCACACTCTTAACAGTCAAATTTGGCAGTCGAAGTTTACCTTCATCCCATCCTTTCCTGATCCTTCAGAGAATTGCTGGAGTGGGCTAAATCTCCCATCTGAGATTATCTCTCTGATACTTAATGGATGATTTTTTAGATTTCTTGGAAATTGACAGTCAAATCAACTTCCAAGTGTGAAAGTGCTCATTACTCACACCAGGTGGCAGTACTATACACGATTTGACTTGACTCTGGGCTCCGTGAAAATTATTAAACACTCCTAAAAGAAACTGCAGGCTCTGTGCCTGAGGACTCCTGGCCACAAAAGGGAACATTTTGTTCATATTTAAAGCACATTTAGATTTATTGAATTTCTTTTCTTTTAGAAATTTATGGTCAGAGAAACTTTGGCAAGTCCAAGACCCTAGTTTTATTTTCAAATATTTCATTTTCAAGAAGGTAAATGAACTAAGCAGCTGTACAGATGTGCCCTGGCAGAACCAGGAACGGCTCAGGTCTCTTCGCTGCTCCTGCCCAGTGCCGACTGCACGGCCCACGTCTACAGTCAGTTATAGTTTATGCTTTTAAATTCTGATGGGCCCAGCACCAGCTTCTGGGAGGGTGAGGCAGGAGAACCACCACAAGTTCAAGGTCAACCTGGGCTAGGTAGTGAGTTCCAGGCCAAGGCTTCAAAGCTCCTCCAGCCCCAACATACACCCCAAATCAACAACGTTCTATCTGCCTCGGGAAGCTAAGAACGATGAATAACTTGTAGCTGCAAAAAACATTTTACTAGTTTATGTGTAATTTGGACAGTCCACATGACAGCCCATTTGTTCTATGGGCTCTTATACAACACAGCCTTGTTTTGATTCTCCTTTTAAGATCATACCTGGGGCTGGCGAGATGGCTCAGCGGGTAAGAGCACTGCTCTTCCGAAGGTCCTGAGTTCAAATCCCAGCAACCCCATGGTGGCTCACAACCATCCATAAGAACATCTAATGCGTTCTTCTGGGGCATCTGCACACTTACAGTGTATTTATTTATAATAATAAATAAATTTTTGGGCTGGAGTAGGCTGGGCAGACTACATGAGGGCTCACAACCATCTGTATAGCTACAATGTACTCATATACATAAAATAAATAAATAAATAAATCTTTTTAAAAAAACCACTCCTGTCACACACACACACACACACACTCTCTCTCTCACACACACAGTTACACATACTCTCACATACACACACACGCTCACACACGCACACACTCACACTCACACACACACACTCACACATACACTCACACACACACTCACACACACACTCACACACACACACACACACACACACACACACGTTTCCGGTTTTGTTTGTGTCACTTCCTGTTTCTCCTAGGCTAGGTGTTGCCCCTGCTGACCAACCCCACATCAGCCTTTTGCTTTCCAGAGAACCTTCTCCTTCCTTCTTTCAGCTTAAACTTCTTCCTGAGCTCACAGCAGGGGTCAACCCCACAAAGACACAAAGCCCAGACTCTCCCTCCCCCTCGCTGTGCTGTTTTTTGCCTGTCTGGGGTATGATTGGGTTTAGGAAAGGTGTCATTGTGTAGATTATGGGTAACACCAACCTCAACCTCTATCCAATCCCAGGAGCAGGCTGGGAAGTGTGTTCATTAATTAGCTCCATCGCATCCTTTCCTGGTCTTTCAGAGGATCAGTGGAGTGGGTTGAATTCCCTGGCATCCTGTAGCTATGTGCCCTGCCCTCTCTGGTTGTTACAGCTAATCAGGTTTCTTGGAGTTCTAGCTACCGTGTTGTTGCTGTACCCAAGTTATTGTACTGCCCTTTACTTTCGGTTCCCTAAAACAAACAAACAAACAAACAAACATTTTCTTAGTTTTGGGGGGAGTAGGGGTGGGGGTGGTTCTCAGAGACCAGAGAGCGCATCAGACCCACTGGAGTTGGAGTCATAGGCAGTTGTGAGCGTCCCAATGGAGGTACTTGGAAACAAACTCAGTTCCTCAGCAAAAAACAGCAAGCATTTAACCTCGGAGCCATCTCTCCATCCCCCAGCCCAGTCCCTTTCTTCAAACCTCTGCATTACCCTCTTTGAATTGGGCACCTCTGTTGCCCCAGTGCTGAGACTCTTTTATTGCTTCCCTGGGTGCTGTTTCTGCAGTAAAGCGTTGCTTATTTCTCATTAGCAACAATGAGAATGGTAGAACTGGAGCTTATTAAGAATAGAGACAAAGGGGGTTGAGTTCGATGCCGTGCTGGCAAGCTAGCGTCATCCAAGAGGTGGGAGCCTCTACTGAGAAAAATGCCTCCATAAGATCAGACTGCAGGGAGGCCTGTAGAGCAGTTTTGAATTAGAGATTAATGGAGGAGGGCCCAGCCCAGGAGGGTGCCATCCTTGGGCTGGTGGCCCTGGGTTCTATAAGAAAGCATGCCTTTAATCCCAGCACACGGGGAGGTAGAGGCAGGTGAGGCCAGCCTAGTTTACAGAGCTAGTTCTGGTACAGCAAAGGTTACACAGAGAAACCCTGTCTCAAAAGAAGGAGGGGGGAGGAGAAGGAAGGAGAAGGAAAAGAAGAAAGAGAAAAAGGAGGAGAGAAAGAAAGAAAAAAGAGAAAAAAAGGGAGAGAGGGAAGGAGAGATAGAGAGGAAAGAAGAAAGGAAAAAGAAAGCAGGCCAAGAAATCCATGCGAAGCAAACATAGGAGCAGCGTTCCTCGGTGGCCTCTGCATCAGCTCCTGCCTCCAGGCTCCTGCCCTGCTGGAGCTCCTGTTGACTTCCTTCAATGATGAACTGCAATGCGGGAATGTAAGCTGGTGAACTTTCCTCCCTAACTTGTGTTCTGGTTACGGTGTTTCATCACAGCAATAGAAATCCTGACTAATACAGCTGAGATGCAGGCTCCATCAGCTTACCGCCCAGGGCTGGCCTTCTGTGTGACACATCTATTCTGCAGGGCTGGCCTTCTGGTGACACATCCATTCCGCTTCCTCACTACAACTTCACAAACATTGGAAGGTGGCTGCCAGTTTCTGTTCCAGGCTCTGTGTCATCGATCCTTCCACTGTCCCTCCTGTAGCATCATGTCCCTGATCCTTCTCCTCCCTGGCCATTAGATATGTTTGTGCAATGGTTGGTCCTGGTTGTCGACTTGACTAGATTGAGGGATAGCTAGTGGATTAGAAAGGCGTGTGTCTGTGATAGTGTTTCCTGGAACAATCCGATAATGAAGATCTGCGGTACTGAACAGATTAGTCCCATGATCAAATTATAATATAATCTGAGAGTGTATCAAATTATAATAATCTGAGAGTGTATTGAGAGGTGATGGAAGTGGAGGTGATATCTAGTTGGAGGAACTAAATCACTAGGGGCATCCTTGGGGCCTATATATCCCTGTATCCCACCTCTCTCCCTGCTTCCCAACTGCCACGATGATGTGAGCTGTCTCACACAATGGACTGAATCCTCTAAAAATGTTGGCCAAGATATGTGTAGTCCCTTCAAGTTGTTTCCCGGTATTTTGTCCTGGCTATAAGAGAGGTAGCTAATACAGACCCTTTTCTTCAGTCTGTTTTGTTGACATTGTTTCATCTTTAGGGGGGGAAAATCCCATCTATAAAGTGAATTAAGTGTGAACCAGGGCCTTGTGCAGCTGAAGAACTAGACCTCCCTACTCCAAAGACCAACCGCACAGCAGGACTAAGGGGTGGTGGCTGTCAGGTGCCACAACTGACTCATGGTGTCTGGAGGGAAGACAGGGAGGCCAGGGGGGAGTTTCCTGCTGCAGTGCAAGCCCACATTCCCCTGCTGTCTCCTTCATCAAACACTTCCACTTTCAAGTTTATATTTTGCATTATCGTCTGTTTCTAGCTTTATGGCTAGAAGATTATTCAGCCATTACAAAGTAATTGTCATAGCACTGGCGGCAGGGGACAGGCTCATGAGAGCTGAGTCCCTCTCCTGAGTCTCCCCTTTTCATGCTGAAGTGCTGAAGGCCACAAAGCCATTTATTTTACCACCACTGTGAACCTCAAATTATGGAATTCAGGCAAATTGGAGGGTCTAGGGGTTGAGTTTCATGCAATTCACTGATAGCCTCAAGAGAGAGATGCGAGCCTTCCCTACCCATCCTCCTCTTTTCCTTCTCTTCAGTTAATTTCCTCCATTCTTTTACCACACATTACAAAACTGAAATGAAGAAATTCACGTTCTCAGCAACAAAGCCTAAAACCACAGGTGGCGCTCACTTGCATTACACAACTGCCTTTAAAAAACAGTTGTGGAAAGACAGCTATGTGCACATGGCTTTTAACACAACTTCTGGGGTGAAGTAAACCGGCACTTTACTTAGAGGGCTTTTGTGTCAGTCTGAACTTCATAGCCTCGGGAGTTTTCTCACTGGTGGTTTAAAAGTGGTTTGTTGTAGATTGCAGAAAGTCAACCAATAGGTATTCTGATAGCTGTGAGTCTCAGAGTAATTGGGCAGAGGAATTTTAATGAATGAATCAAAGGGAATTTTGTGGAACCAGAGCCCTAAGCTCACATCTTCAGGGTTCTGAGTTTAACTCTTCAGTCTTTAAGACTGAGTGAGAGCAGCAGGCAACCTCTGAGGTAACCTACTCGGATTTAGTAAAACTCCTAGGTAAAGGATTTTCCCAATTGCAAAGTAGAATTATTTCTTGACTCTTAACACTAGGCTGGCTCTTTTGTAAGCCTTACTACTTACTTCCTGTGTGGCCATGGCTCCTTTAGACATTTGCATACAGTGTTTAACACAGCTCCACTATAAAAATCAAAATTCCTCTATAGATAAGAAGGGAGGCTGGGCAGTGGTGGTGCACGCCTTTAATCCCAGCACTTGGGAGGCAGAGGCAGGTTGGATTTCTGAGTTCGAGGCCAGCCTGGTCTACAGAGTGAGTTCCAGGACAGCCAGGGCTACACAGAGAAACCCTGTCTCGAAAAACCAAAAAAAAAAAAAAAAAAAAAAGAAGGGAGGACTGGCCAGGCATGGTGGCTCATGCCTTTAATCTCAGCACTTGAGAGGCAGAGGTAGGCGAATTTCTTAGTTTGAGGCTAGCTTGGTCTACAGAGTGAGTTCCAGGACAGCCAGGGGTACACAGAGAAACCCTGTCTCAAAAAAACAAAAACAAAAACAAGAAGGGAGGACAGCGATGTAAACCATTACAGAATACTCTTCCCCGAACATGACATGACTACCGCCATCTTAAAATCAGGATGGCTATGCTGTCAGCTGTCATTAAAAGACTGGGCCTTAAAACATCCCTTCATGGAGATTTCTCAAGGGGAGAAGGTGGCACCTACTTCAGTGGTATAACTGCCTGTAAGTTACTCCTGCCTGGAAGTAGCCCCTTACTCAGAGTCTTAGAAGTAATCATAATTAAAGTCACCAATTAAGTGAATTCAACTTGAGTGGAATTGTTTCCTGTGTGTCACTGGGGGCCCAGTTGATTCAAAGATGTTTGTTCAGATTTCCCCGGATGTATTACACTGTAATTTTGTTTTGTTTTTTGTTGAGGGATGGTCTCACATCTAGCTAGTCTGGAACTCTCTAGGTAGACCAAGCGGATCTATAAAAATTCTATTAGAATCTTTCAAATATATTAATGCTATCCTATAATTCTACTACTAACATAGGGAGTGTCCAGCCTACATTTAAACAGATTATGGAGAAGTGTGGACGACTTCAAAACAGCAGATAGAAAAAGGTGTAAAGTTGGGGAAACCCCCCAAAATCTGCCTTTTTATTCAACAATGAAACTGAGCTACCCTCCAGGAAAGAACAGGTACCATAACTCACGGGTCAGGGCCATATATGGTCCTTCTAAATACTGGATTTCAAGACTCAGACAGACCAATTAGGTAAAAGCAATGACACTCTCAAGAGCAGCAGTTGCTCTTGAGAGCAGCCGAGCCTCTGGGCTCCTCATATGATCCCGAACTGAGCAAGCTCATGCAGCTCCAGGTGGCTGAACGCTTCCCAGGGACAGATGACCGTGATATCTGCAAGAGACAGAAGAAAACCTCAGCCAACCACACACCAGCGGGAGGACCTGCTCCTGTAAGAAGACAAAGACACCCTCGGAACAGTTACACTCCTGCACGCTCCATTGCTAGGAAGGCATGGGCAAGAACCCCACAGCCATGGAGGATGTAAATAAACACATAAGAAACACACACACACACACACGCATGCACACACACACACGCACACACACATGCACACACAACACACATGCATACACACACGCACACACAACACCCATGCATACACACACACACATGCATGCACACACACACATGCACGCACACACACACACACGCACACATGCATGCACACACACACGCACACATGCATGCACACACATACACACACATGCATGCACACACACATGCATGCACATACACACACATGCATGCACACACACACATGCCTGCACACACACGCACACATGCATGTACACACACACACACATGCACACAGCAATTTTATTCCTGAATGCTAATACTTGAAAGAAATCAAGATGTCCTTCAACAGAATCCCCTTAAAATAGAACTAAATGAGCTACTGTGGCTGGAGAGATATTTCTGTGGTTAAGAACACTGGCTGCTCTTTCAGAGAGCCTGGGTTCAGTTCCCAGCACCTGTAGAGTAGCTCACACCCATCTGTAATTCCAGTTCCAGATTATCTGAGTACCTCCTTTGGCTTCCAATGGCACCAGACACACACGTACATAAATGTAGGTAAACAAGCATGCACATGAAAGGAAAAGAAATAAAAGAAATGTACAATTGAACCCTAAGAAGACACTTAGATAAATATTGCTAAATGGAAAGAGCTAGGACAGGGAAGCTTAGCGCTGTATTATTCTAACTCAATTACATTTCAGAAAATGTGAACATAAGACCCAGTAAAAAGTCCAGTGGTGCTCAGGAAGGTGCAGCTGCGGAAGGAGGCGTTACCAGGTAGAGATGAGGGAATGTTTAGGATGATGAGAACAATCTATATGACACAATGATGACAGTTGCACGACCTTACATGAGCACTAAAACCCTTAGAACCATATGGCACCAATGAGCCTCAAACTATATGTGCTATGGGCTTTTGTTAAGACAGCAAGAATGATTGACAGGTAGCAGCTCATCACACTTGACGGATGTGCCAGACTCATGCATTGCGTTAATTACAGAGAACTGTGTAAAGGCAGGAGCGATGGTGACAGGAGTTCTGTGGGCCTTCTGTTAAATTCTTCTTGAAATCTAAAACTTCTTTAAAAAAAAAAGGCTGTTAATATTTATTTATTTATTTATTTAGAGATAGGTTTTTTTTCTGTGTAGCCCTGGCTGTCCTGGAACTCACTTTATAGACCAGGCTGGCCTCTAACTCAGAAATCTGCCTGCCTCTGTCTCCCAAGTGCTGGGATTAAAGGTGTGCACCACCACCACCCATCAAGGCTGTTAATATTTTTAAGCCACTGTCTTATCTAGTGAAGGGAAATAGTCCAGCCAACTAAAAAGATTGTATCAGATACACTCAATATATGCACCCCTGTTCCTGGTGCTATGTGCACCCCCTGTTCATGGTGCTGTGTGCACCCCCTGTTCCTGGTGCTCTGTGCACCCCTGCTCCTGGTATTATATGCACCCCCTGTTCCTGGTGCTCTGTGCACCCCTGCTCCTGGTGCTGTGTGTAGCATGTTCCTGATGCTATGTGCACCCCTGTTACTGGGTGTGTACCCCTGTTTCTGGTGCCACAGGACGTGAAGAAGAGGAAGTTGGTGAGTAAGTAGTAGGTCTCTGGGCAGAGTGGAAGGGCTTTCTAGACCTTGTCTTTTTTCCCAGTTCCTAAAGCTCTGGCATTCAGTCTGCCTCAGACTCCTCTTCTGAAAAAATGAAGTTGGTGTGGATCAACTCTAAGCATCTCACACTGCCCAAGCCTACAGCTGGCTGCAGCATGCACTCAAGGTTGTTTAATAAACAAACAGAAGTCATTACCTCAGGCTTACGCTCATTTCTTTTATCAACTTTGCACCTAGGTACCCACAGACTTAAAATGTTAAATTAAATCGCCATCTGTCTTTCTGTCTTCAAAAGATCATATGCTGTGGGTGCTGTAACTTTAAACTGTCCCTTGAAGATGGGAATGTCAGAGGCCACTTGCTCGGTTAAAGGTGTTGTAGCTCACCTGTTCCTAGCCCCTCCATGCCTGGGATGTCATCTCCAAACCTGTGCAAAAAACAGATGAGTAGAACAGATGAAATATCAACTGAGACCAGAGGCGAGGGGCCCGAGAAATCCTCCTGGGAAGCTGTCTTCATAAAGGAGAAGAAGTCCTACGTGTTTTATTTGAGAAATTTTGTCCACATTAAACTAGAGCCAAAATGTTACTCTGTTGGGGGTTCAGTGTGTTCTCAATAGGAGTATAATAGGAATAGCAGTGCTCTCTCCCCTAGAGACAGCATGAGACAGGAGGATGCCCTCAAGCCTGAATTAGTGATTGTCCTGATCACCATTGTTCTGGGGTTACAGGCATGTGTCCCAAACCCAGTTTATGCAGGGCTGGGAGCTGAACAGAGAGGGCTGTCTTCAGGCCAGGCAGGCAGGCAAGCACCCTACCTACTGCCCCCAAGTTTCATATAAAAATTTGTACTGTGTTGTGTCTATCTCTGTGTGTTTGCATCTGTGTGTCTATGTCTGTGTGTCTGCATCTGTGTGTCTACATCTGTGTGTCTGCTTGTGTCTGTGTGTGGATGTGTGTCTGCTTGTGTCTGTGTGTGTCTGCATGTGTGTCTGTGTGTCTGTGTGTTTTTGCTTTCATCTCTGTGGGTGTGTTTGCATCTGTGTGTTTGCCTGTGTCTGTGTGGGTATGTATATGTGTCTGTGTGTGTGTCTTAGTGTCTGCTTGTGTCTATGTATTTGTGTCTGCATGTGTGTCTGTGTGTCTGCATCTGTGTGTGTATGTCTACATCTGTGTGTATGCCTGTATATGTGGAAGTCAAACAACCATTTTGCGGCGTCAGGTCTGTTTCCACCTTTCTGTGGGTGGGCTCTAGGGTTTCAACTTTGAACACGTGCATGGCTTAGTAAGTGCCTTTACCCACAGAACCGTCCTTCAAGCCCTCAATCTCCACTCTTATAGATGTCCACTTATAGATGTGGCTAAGCAGTAAGACAGTCATTAACTAATTAATCTACTGCATTCCCAGCATCACATTAGACACAGAGCATTAAGGAAAAACCAAATTTCCTCTGAGTGATCTTAGCCCCAATGAAAAGACATAGATCAGTCAGTGTAATATAAACTAGCACAAGCTATGATGGCTGAATGCATCATTAGAGAAACACGAAAGTGATGATGTAATTTAAGCTGCAGTAAAAGAGAAGTTAGCATGTGGGGTATGTGTTGAAAATACAATTTTTCCAAAGAACGAGAGAGTAAAATGGAGAACTAAGAAATAAGACATGAAGATAAACAAACAAAAAAAATCAAAAATAAAACAAACAAACAACAACAACAACAAAACCACACACCACTGCTTTCCGGAAATGACTAAGGATTCAGAATTCCAGGTTAAAGCACAGGTTATGTCTACATAAAAGAACAGAGAATGGGCGGCTGTACGGGATCAGTGCTTCTGTTGCCATTATTCGAGTTGGGCAGCTCGCTATAGCCTATAATTTCAGTTCCAGGGGATTCAAAGCACCCTTTGCTGGCTGCTTCTGACACCTGCACTCAAATGCATATACCTCCACACAGACACACCACACACACATAATTATAATAAGCTTTTAACATTTATTTTTCAAAAGACAGGGCAAGAAAAATCTGGGAGGTCAAGTTAAAGGTCATTGTGAAAAGCTCTATTTTCCTTTAAAAACTGGCCATTCTCCCCAGGACTTACAAAGCAAGGGATATCAGGAATACCGACAGGATGAGCTGGAGAGGAAGATGGAGGGTGTGGCTGACGGCTGAGTCTGCGTGGTTGCGCTCAGAAAACGACAGCCCTCCCTTTCCATCTCCCACTTACCCTTTCACCCCTTTCTTGGGAGGCTTGCTCTTGAACTGTCGAGTCTGCCTCTGCTTGAACTTGGGGGGCCCTTTGCGTGGGGTAGTAGGGCCCTGGCTTGGTGCTGGAGGACTCAGGGAAGAGCTGTCACTCATTTCGGTCCTTGAATGGCCCGTGCTTTGCTTTCAGGCTTGCAGGAGATGGAAGGAAATGAAGACCCTTGAGGCAAAAAGACAGTTATCAGATATTTGGAGCACTCTAACTCAGGAGCTTGGCATTTTGTGTTGACACACGCAAGCCAGAAAAGTTATTGTTAGAAAATATGCTACAAATCAATGATAATATACAACAGAGTGCAGTGAAAACAATTAACTAAGAGATTTTGTCAACTAAAAGATTTTGATAATAAAACAATTAGATATGAGGGTTGGACAATAGCTCAGTTGGTACAGTGTTTGCCCAGCACATACAAAGACCTGAGTTCAATTCCCAGCACTGAAAAATCAGGCCTGATTGTGCATACCTGTAATCCACACACTGAGCTGATAGATGCAGAGAATCTGAAATTTCAAGGTCATCCTTGGCAATATAGTTAGTTTGAGGTCAGTTTCAAATACATGATTCCTTGTCTCAAAAAAATCTAGGTATATGCACCCCCCAAAAAATCCAATATTTAATTATAATATTATATTTCCTCTGAAGGGAATCCCAGGAAAAATAAGGACATTATCTGAAAGCTGTGATTATATTTGAACATATTTGAAACATATTCTTCATTCAGCTGCAGACTAGCCCACCTCCAAAAGATATTTTCCACAATGTATTCTTCTTCCTTCCCATTCTTTGCTAAATCCTCAGTTAACTCAGAGACTTCAATCAGGTCTGAGGGTGGTAACATGGCCATCTGGACACAAGCATTTCTAGACTGTGGGCAATAATGGATACATTCAATGTGGCCTGAAACAAAGTTGCAGAAGTAGAGGATTGGATGCTGGGATTGGCTAGCCAATGCCTTTATTCTAGGGCTCCCTGTCCACATGGAGAGTCCTCAGCCAAGTTTCCCTCAGATGTCTTCAACAAAGTCTCTGTGCGAACTATGGACCTATCTAACACTGCATACCCAGACTAATTTGGCTGCAGACTTCTACCTCGCTCTAGAAACATAAACCATAGGAAAAAACACCGACAACGCTAAACATAAAAATTAAAACTTCAAGGCTAGAGAAGCGCCCAGAGGTTAGGTAAGAACACTTTCTGCCCTTGCAGAGAACCAGGGTTCAGCTCCCAGCATCCTCATGGAGGCTCACAGCCATCTGTAACTCCCAGTTCCAGGGATTCTAACCTCTTCTTCTGTCCACCAATGGCAGCAGGCACGCACACACAGACACACGTGCAGGCAAAACACCCATGAACATAAAGTAAAATAAAAAATAAAAATTTAACTGCTGTTTCGACCTAAATTTTTTCTCATAGCTGTTCCTTTTCTTTCTCGACATTCAAGAAAGTTGACCTTGGGAAGGACGTGTCTGAAAAGCTCCAGAGAATTCACAAATAGCTTTAACCCTTTCCTTCAAAGCAACTTGTTTCATGACGCAGTGCCCAGGAGCCACTCTGCTTAAGATTAACCTTCCACGAATACTGCTGATGCTCTTAGCCTGGTCCTGGCCCTGTCTGGCTTTAACTCAGATTTTTACTCCACACGTCCCCATAGCACTCTGATGTCCTCTGATGTCATATACAGGGTTTCCACCTCGTGGTCTTTTCTTTGGACTCTCAAGGTGCTTGCTCTTTCTTCTCTCTCTCTCTCTCTCTCTCTCTCTCTCTCTCTCTCTCTCTCTCTCTCTCTCTCTCTCAGGTAACACTCTTGCCTTCCATTCTGAGAGCAGTGCCGGGGAGGAGCTAGGCTGCTCTTGCTCTCCTTCCTTTCTGCCTTTATCCTACTGGGATGTCCCTTGTGTGTCCCCTTTTCAGAGTGAAGGAGACATTTCTACAATCTCACTACCTGCAGTCGTACTTGACATTTAAATGAGTTTGCTGTAAGGGTTGTTGGTTGAGTGGTTGGATAGTGTGGGGATTCAGGGGCCATCCTGGACTGTGAGTAATGAGATCTGACCTCGTGAGTATTCCATCAGACCGCGGAGGGAACAGTAGCTGCCTACACCTCACAATGCCCTCGGTGGCTTTAGGGGGGAGCATTGCTAGCTCCTCTAATGACTGAGTCTAATTCCTGTGCAGTGGGCCTTCTCTGCCCCTGTCAACAAGCAAGATTTGTGACTCTCCCAAAGTGTGGCTGGGAAAACAGGAGGCAGTGGTGAGCAGCCAAGGGCAGAATCGCTCTCAGCGTGTGCGACCAGTGCCAAAGCCACGGGGTGAGGGTAGGGGTGGAGGTAGGTGTGGGGGTGGGGGGCTGGAGAATCGCTCTCAGATCAAATTCAGATCAAAGTCTCCAATTCTTTCAAAATAGTAATAAATCATGAATCGTCCCTCTCCAAGTCTGTAGAACCTACTAGAATTAAGATTACCAAATAAATAAATAAATAAATAAATAAGTAAAAAAAATTAGTGAAAATATATCTAAATTTTTATTTTTTTAGACAGTCAAAATTACCTGGGAATTTTATATTTTATCTGGAAACTTTTTTCATGGAAACAGTTCAAAATATAAAGGACTAGGTTAACTTTCATTGGTCAAACTCCCGTCTAGAGGGAATAGCAGGAGAAAGTGAATTCTTTAGGGTCAACTACACATGTAGCTTTAAATTCCTACTCCACAAAACTGACTGTCCCCGACAAACGTCACACTCCTTTCTAGGCCCCATTCCTTACAAATGAATCAAAGGAAATTAAAGAATCCTGATGTAAGTATTGTGTCAGATCCAAAGTGTTCAAAACTAGACAGTGTATACTAGACCCTCATGAGAACAAGAAACCATGTGAACAGACATAGGTCTGCAACATGTGTCCCCTCTGGAGTCCCCTCTTTCCCAGCCAAGTGCTGAGGGGTCCTTATTCTGCACTGTAGTGGAAACTGTCATCGGCCCTCATCGGTGGCTCCTTCAAATTCCCCAACTATTAATTTATTTGGTCTCTAAATTCTGCTTCAAGAGGCTTTCACTGAGTCACTTAGACTTCTCACAGCATGTCCCAGGAATTAAAAATCTTAAGATTTGCGCCTCCTCAGCATCCTTCCTCCTTTGGCACAAACTCCCTTTGCATGTTTATGTAGTTTTGAAGGTGCACCTTCCACCTCTATACTTGGACAGTAGTACTCAAGTCTAGTCTTAGGTTTAATGTGTTATGTAAATAGGACTCAGGGCTGGAAAGATGGGTAAATGCTGAAGAGCATGGACTGCTCTTCCAGAGGACCAGAATCTACATCAGGTGGCTCACAGCTGCCTGTATCAGCAGCTGCAGGAATATCCAGTGCCCCTGGCCTCAAGTATCCGTGGCCTCCAGCCTCCACAAACACTTGCATACACACACACACACACACAAACACACACACACACACACACACACACACACACACACACAGAGAGAGAGAGAGAGAGAGAGAGAGAGAGAGAGAACCTAAAAAATGAGGACTCCTCACAGACTTCCACGGTAGGTGGACCCTTGGTGTTTGCTCCGTGAAAGACCTCTGCTCTCTGAGCTTGATGGGGATGCTGCAATTTAGAGTAGCTGAGAAACCCAATTGATCCTTACGGAGTTTCTGGAACAGATTTACCCTCTGGGTCTCTGCAAAGCCTTGGGGAAATCAGGACAAATATGACTCTTTCTTTCCTTGGAAGAGAGTCCTATTGGTTGTAGACATCACCAAAGGCTGTGACTTCTGGAATATGTGTGTGTCATTTCAGTCCTGAAGTCTAATGTGCCCACACTGAATATCAGACTTGACTTTAGTTCACACTTAGGTCCCTCTGAGTGTCAAGGAATCCATCCCTGTATGAGAACCTATTTTTTTTAATGCAATATTCATCCTTCCTGCTTCAGAGATTACGAAACGCTCTTCTGCAGAAAGAAGGGCTGTGTCAAGGCACAGGGTGTTGGGTACCCAATGCAATGATGCTCAGCTATGCAGAATTACACAGCTCAACCTTTCATGAGAAATGCACCAAAAAAACCAAAACCATTGGGGAGGGATTGACACAGGTTCTCTGATGCTCCTTCATCACCCCAAAACTCCAGATCGCCTCCTCCTCAGCAAAGATAAATAGAAAGATAAACAGATGCATGGTTAGTGAACTGAAAAAGAGAACCAGACAGGGCACTACCATTTCTTCCCCTGATAGGTAAGGCCCATAGATGTTACCCATGGTTTCTCTGAGACAGAGAGATTCAAGTTAAAGATCCAAACAAGAGCCAAAATGAAGCCACTAAAAGACAATCCATCATGTACCTTGTTTCAGAATAGAGCAAACAAACATTTTGACCTCAGAGGGAGAAGGCAACGTCACCCACGCTGCCCTGCGGTCACCCCGATGCTTGCTTTCTCCCCACGCTCACACTGTCCCATCAGCCTCAAGGCCATGCCAGGAGTAAAGAACTATTTGTGCTGTGGTTGCGTAATGCCTCAGATCCATCCTTTTCCAGAAAACTGTTTGCCAGGAAGCCACAAACAGGGAGGGTCCTTCTCGGTACCTTGTGAACAACTTCAGTAATCAAGGTTTGCAGTGAACTGGCAATAACCGCATTCCACGCACCAGTTTGTCACATGACATTATGAAAAGGTTTGAGTGTGTTCTGTCCCGAGTTCAACCCCTAAACTCAGGTCGGACCCACAAGATCAGAGTGTTCTCTTCTTGTATGTTCTGTTGTTGCTATTGTTTTTACAGCCAATCAACCCTCCAACACATTTAGTTAGTTCATATTGTGTTCAGACTTACCACGAGTTAAAATCCCCCAGAGCCGAATGTGTTCCCGTAAGTTGTCTAGTCGCTGACACAAAGATCTTCTCATCCTGATATATATCCCTCCTGCCACTTAAGCCCAGCGTCATAGGCTTAGGGCACCAAACCAGATGCAAGGAAGGTGGAGGGAGGTGGGGGGAGGTGGGGGTGTGACTGAGACAGACTTAGGAGTTGTCTGATAAGGATGCTTTTACCAAATGACAGGGGCATCTTCTTGCAGTGAAGACACATTAAATTCACAGATGCATAAAATGTTGATAGCCCAGGCAGATGTTCAGGTTTTGATTCAATATTATTTTTGTTTCACTCACACACACACACACACACACACACACACACACACACACACGAGGCATAATTCTTATAAGACTGTACATATCTAGAGCAAGCCAACTCTCATGTCCTCTACCACTATAAAGATTCTGATCACAGAAACGGTAAAATGGAAGAGTAGAGAATATCTCTGGTTAAATGGCATTGTGTATACTTCCTCATAGACATGAAGCATAAAGGTTATTCATTGAAGCTCGGTGACATTTGATAGGGAGTGAGGCCAAGAGATTTCCAGGACCTTAGAACAGGTGATTGAAAACCAATCACTAGATCATACATTTTCATGATTTGTAGGCTGTCGTCTAATTACTACAGCTCTTGGCTCAGTCCTCACCTGGCATCCAGCTACTAGTATTAATTTGTGTGCTGCCTTACATAAATCTTATGTAGACCTTAGCTCACAGGACACTCAACCATTTTGATAATGTTATCATACAGAAAGTCAGGGACACATTCAAAATTGCTTATAAGGTTGGTATTGGAATCTGGAGCAAGTTGGACACTTGTAAACCCTGAATATTCAATGCTCTCTTGACTATCTCCTAGCCATGCAGATAAGGAAGGAAATGTATATTCCCTGTCCATTTCTACACTCTGCCTTAGAACTAAAGTGCGCCTTCCTCGGATTTCTACTTGCTAGAGAACTGCACACCTCACGGTGACAAAGATAGAAAGCCATTTGTCCTCCCAAGGCAAGGAAAGATTCTTAACCCACAGCGCCGAGCAGATTACAAGAGTTGCTAAGCAGCTTAAGAGTCCTTTGTATGCTCTCCCATGCTCTTTGCCAGCATTAGAGCCATTCTGAACACTACAATTTTTATGTAGAACAAGCAGAGGGTTCAATCCTGGGCTGGGTTCCTCCTCTCTCCTCAGAGGCTGCAGGTCCATTCGCATCTCCAGGAACATCAGGCTTAGATGATTACTTCATTTTTTTTTCCACTTCCTGAAATGAATTCACAAAGGTGGCGGCATGGAGAGCTGTAAGGCGAGTAGGTAGGTGTTCCAGAATGCTGTTGCTCAAAGAGCAGCACCCTGGAGAGTTGAGCAAGCGATAAAAGTACTCGCTGTCCGAGCATGAGGGCTTGAGTGCAAATATCCAAAGCCAGGAAAAACTGGGCGTGGTCGAGTGTGGGTCTGTATCCACAGTACTGCTGGGGGCAGACAGGATGCACACATGGGTTTGATGGCCACTAGTCAACTCCAGGCTCAGTGAGAGACTCTGACTCAAGGAAATAAAGCAGAGAGTGATAGAACAAGTACTCTGGGTCCTATGTCCATAGGCGTGCATGCTCACACAAACACACATGTGCTAACAAAACTCACACACATACACGCATGCATGCATGCTTGTACAGTACGTCCCAGACTCCTGATAGAGTATATTGGCATTTTGTCTAGGCTCTGCCCCACAGTTACCTGGCAACAGCCGGTGTGCCTGACTCACTATAAAAGAGGCTGCTTGCCCCCTCCCCACTCTCTTGCTCTCGTTCTGTCCTCTTGCCCCTTACTCCCTCTCTCTCCATTCCTTTCCTGCCTCTCTCTCCATGTGCTCATGGCTGGCCTCTACTCCTCTACTTCTCTCTCTCTCTGCCTTTCTCTGTCTCTACTACCCTCTCAACTCCCCTTCCCATGCCCTGAATAAACTCTATTCTATACTATACCATCGTGTGACTGGTCCCTCAGGGGGAAGGGATGCCTCAGCATGGGACCGCAGAGGCACCCGCTTCCTCCACACCTGATTACACCTCCACCAAACATGTTCCTTCTCTCCTTATCTTTTTATAAAACACAACAGGGTGAGCTTCAGTGCCTGCTGCCGATTTACTGCATCCACTTGCATAATGTCAAGGCCTACACTGACCTGTTAGCATGGTAACACTTGAGAAGTGCTGTCCCAGGCTCAGATGCAGCACTTGTTGCTCTGGGTGAAGACTGTCCCCTTTCAGAGTCACCATCTTCTCATCTGTAAAAGAAATGGTTGCCAGTGGCAGGATCGTCCATCCAGCACTCTTAGGACAGCCCATGGCCATAGGAGAGAGTACACAGCTGACACTTTCTTCTAGCTTTAACTCTGTGGTGGACTTTTCACTTTTCAGTGGTGGGTACGTGTATTTAATAGTGAAAGTGTAAAATCCAGTAGGAAGTTCCAGAGCTTCTGAATGGCTGTTGTAATGCAGAATGGCTGTTCTAGCGCAGAATGGCTATTCTAACCACATAGAAGCCCATTGAAATGTGTGGACTTTGGGTCTGGTTTAATTTTGGTGTGTGAACTTTTTCCTTGATAAACATCAAATAATGTTTTAATTAAAAAATAAAAACAGAGGCTAGAGAGATGGCTCGGCAGTTAAGAGCACTTGACTGCTCTTCCAGAGGTCCTGAGTTCAATTCCCAGCAACCACATGGTGGCTCACAACCATCTGTAATGGGATCTGATGCCCTCTTCTAGTGTGTCTGTGTTTATAAATATAAAAATATAAAAATACATTGATAAAACATGAATACATTAATAAAACATAAATACATTAATAAATAAATAAATAAAAAATTGTTGGAGAGCTAGCAGACCAGTGGCAAGTCTTGGGACCCCAGGAATATGGCTTTAAAGTTCCTGTATTTTCTTTTTGCTTTGTGGATCCTGCCCTGTGTTTGGAAATGTGCAGCAAACAAAACACTCCAAAAGCAGTGAACATATCTCCCTGAAAGCCCATCTCTCTAGACAAATGGGCAGGATGAGTGCAGTCCAGCATGACAGAAAATATGTAGATATAATCTCTATTGCCATCAAACATCGTGGCAATGAGACTTCAGGAAGATGGAGAGGAGGACCCACTCTCTGTCTTGGCTTAGCTCCTTCCTATCTAGCCCATCCTCATGGGCCCTCCTTTTCCTTCACCTAAATAGTGTCAGTAACACTTAAGTGAAATTTTGATTTTATTTCTTTTACCTCCAGTAAGCAATAATAATAATAAAGAGTCTATAGAAAGAAAATTTAAAATATGATGCACATTTTAGACTTAAAAAATAAAATAAAATAAAATAAAATAAAATAAAATAAAATAAAATGTATTTAATGTGTAAGCTGAGCCACAGAACACAGGACCAAGGAGGTTAAAATGGGGCTATAGAAATGAGTCCACGTGAAGAAAGCCAGGGAATTCATCAAGATCGCTTAACACAAACTCATAGAGTTGTGAGAACAAAGAACACAACACCGTCAGCATCTGTGAAGGAAAGAGAACAAAGAACGGGACAGAAAAGGGAGTGAAGGCCTGGGCGACAATTTCACAGACTGGGTAAAAGACATACACACTGGATTCAAGAGCCTTGCAAACCCCAACAGATTAAACTCAAAGAAACCTATGCCAAGGTAGATCATAACCAGATCCCAGAAGTGTCGGGAGGCTGTCTTCAAAACCAAAACCTAGAAGAAGCAAAACACCTGCCCATTAGGGAGCAAACACCTCAGATAACAGTGGGGTTCTCATTGGAAACCAGGAAGGTCAGAGACTTCAAGTTTTTACCGAGAAGACTAACAACCTTAAAGTCTATATGGAATGAGTGTATCCTACTGAACTTACAGGATATAAAGACACCAAGGCAAAGAACAATTAAGCATGTGGGTAACCCAAACTGTGTATGTTGGGGTCTGAGAATCATCACACAAAACACTCAGACAATGATCTCGGTCAAACAGGGCTGATTTACTGAACGCACACACCCAAGACTAATGGACCAGAGACACAGTGCAGAGTCAGGGGCTGAACCCTTAGCCAGAATTCTACAGAAATCCACAAACATGTGTGCCAAGTTACTACACCAACTAAGACTTAGGGATAGGAGACTTCCTTAGGAACATATCTTTGTTGTACAGTTATCCTATTCTTATTGATTGGGATATTCCACTGTAGTGGGGGACTTGCCTTACCTAACATTCATGTCTTAACTTATCAATCAGGATATCAGCTACACATGTAAATGTCTCTTTCTTCCAAGTAGGATGTTAATTCCTAGGGAGGTCTTGGGAAATTAAAACTTTTTTAGCCCACCCCCCCCACCCCCGACTCAGAATGGAAGTCTTATTCCAAATGGCTTCTTATATTGGTATAGGTGTCTCTTTTATGTTAGGGTCTATCCCAGGGACAGCTTGTCGTACACAGGTGCAGAAAGTGCTGCTGGGTGGTTGGTTCTGGTCCAAGCTTATTGTGGCTAACTGTGCAAAGCAGTTCTAACTGACTTCTAGTGTGATTGGTTTCCAAGAACACCAAAGCACAGAACATAACAAAGTATCCAATCAACTCAGGCCTGAGAAAGTTTCCTAGTAACATCAGTAACATCAGTAACAGATCAAAATGGCTGGCTGGACAAGCATCCGTTTCCCAGACCTTACCAGTAGTCTAAAAGAATAACTGAAGTCACTAATCAAAATAAAAAAGAAATAAGAACAGAAGGGATTTGGTAACACTGGGAAAGAAAGGAGCAACAACAAGGGAGCATGATCAAAGGGAATTGTGGGAAGAAAGGAGCTCGGCCTCCCTCAGCAGGGCTGGGTGGAGAGAAAAGCCATTGCTGGGACACTGAGATTGTCTAAGGAGCCCTTTGCTCTCCTCTCGAGTATGTAAGGAATGCACCCATTGTGTTCTATGCAAAGCGCTGCTCCTTCTGTTTCCTTATGAGTCTGTGTCTCCCGAGTCTCAGCTTGTTGGAGAAGGCTGGGGTAACTTTATGTTTTAAAATCTTATTCTTAACGATGGTTCTTAAATGCTTTAACCTCCCTTATAGTCAACCACCAACCAGAGGTCGTGGAAAAGAAAGGATATGGGAAAAATGGACCTGCTTAGAAAGGTTCTTTGGAGCAACTCCCATCTGTGTTGTCTGTAAATTGGCAGTTCAGTTCACTGGTTAGCAGCGGCAGCTTGATCCACTCGCAAACACTTCGTGGATACACCAGCAGTCCAGTTTGGTAGAGTCGGGTTAGCAACAACACTGATACGACCTAGCAGAGACAGACAGGCCTCAGTCTCAGCTTGAGTCAGGAGGAGGGACCAACAGAAACATCAGAAGCTTTCAGCTGTGCCTCTCTCAGGGAAGTGAAGATTTTCAGAAGATTGGAGATCCACAAGCTTTGCACAGCTAGCTGTACCAGCAAGCCAAGCTCTCTCCATCATTCTGTGGAGACCTATTTGAACCCTCCAAACATCACATGGCCATCACCTGTCTTGCCTCAGCTCGTGCATCCCATCACCACGTGTCCTTGGAAGCGACAACAAACTGCAGCACACCACCAGAAATTTTTGGTGTGTTTTTCTCTATGGTGTCCTGACAAATGTACCTCAACTACGAAATATAAAGTGGATAAATATGTGCATGTTGTTATCAAAAAAAATCCTTTGTCATGTGTCCTTTCACAGACAGAGATAGATTTAGCAGAATATCCTCTCCCCTGTGTCTGCTTCAGCTGAACATTTCTTCACAAATCTGCCTTAGTCTTTCACCTGTGTCCACTTTAACAAAACGTTCTTTCACATGTTTGACCCAGCAAAACACCATCCAACCAACTTTCCAAAGAACCCCGAAGTTTCTACTTCAAGCTGGCCCACTGGCAGCCATAAGGGCTATCTCTGTTGGATGGAATTATTCTATGCGTCACATCATTGGCCATTGGCTAGTGTCATTTTAGAAGTCTTTAGGTGATGTTATATGTGATCTATCAACCAGGTACTGAGGCCAGGACTCTGAGCAAGGTGACCAATCAGTATAGAATTCCTCTAAGAGGGTTGTAGATGGGCAACCCTCTATGATTTTGTATCAAGAAGTAAAACTGACAGGGATATCATTAACCAAAACACAAAAAAAGGAAGACAAGGAGACGTGTGTGTCTGGGGTGGGGGGTGGGGTGGTTAGGGAGACTATTGATAGTTACAATGTATATGATTCACAGTCATTAAAATATCTATACTCTCTGGTTTCATTGGTAACATTCTAGCACGTCAGAACTACAGCCCTAGAAAATAAACCAGAGGTTGAACAAGGTAGTCAGTACTGCAGAGGGAAAACAAAAGGGATATTATGAGAGATACAGAACCTGGTACCTGATATATAACTGATGTACATACCAAGAAAAGTACACCACAAAGAAAGAATTATAATTTTGTTCCTTTAAAAGTCAATGTAGTAAGCATAGAGTTTAAAACTCTATGTGCCATACATTTATAATCTTTATAACTTTTGATCCTTTCTGACAGAAGAAGGATTGTTGGTTCAGTGTGGGGAAGTCATTACAGGGCAGGTAGCAAGTAATTAAAAGATTAGCTGCACTGTAAGATGCTTAACTTCAGGGTTAATCCCTAAGCTCTCTTTGGTGTTTCTGAAAATATCCATGAAAACAAGGGTTCAATCCGTGTTTCCTTCTGTTTGGAGCCCCCTAGACAGGGTTCCTCACTTTTACCAATGCACATCGAGCCCAACGGGAGCATTCTAAACACAAAAGTGAAGCCTACAGCCTGGGTCCCTCGTTATATAGTGTTCCACATTTTGATTAACGAGAATAGAAATTTGCACCTTGAAAACAGGAAACTTGTTGCTTTAAATGTAATATCCTCTTCTAGAAAAGAGAGGGTAGAGAGTACATCAGAAGTCCTTCCACGAGGCCTGATTTCCCAAAGCATCAAAATCAGAATAGATGACAAAAAACTCTGAAATGTACAAACCAGTGCCTTTAATGGGTTTATAGACAAAAAATGCTTAACACATCTAATACATGTAAAGAATAGTACACGGATGTGTTGGCATTGAGTCTAGGCTCCACCTCACAGTTACCTGGCAACAGCCAGGTGTGCCTGACTCACTATGAAAGGGGCTGCTTGCCCCCTCCTCACTTTCTTGCTCTCTTGCTCTCTCCTCTTGCTCTTGCTCCTGCTCCCCCTCTCTCCCCATTCTCCCCCCCCCCAGGCTCATGACTAGCCTCTACTCCTCTACTCCAACCCACCCCTCTGCCTTTCTTTCAACTCCCCTCCCCATGCCCTGAATAAACTCTATTCTATACTATACCATCATGAGGCTGGTCCCTCAAGGGGAAGGGATGCCTCAGCATGGGCCCGCTGAGGCATCCCCATCCCCAGCACCTTACCTCGCCTCCACTAAACATATCCCTGGCCTTCTCTATCTTTTTATAAAACACAATACGATGAACAAGGGGATTGATTGAAATCAATCCATGTAATTCATCCTATTAACAGAGCAAAGAAGAAAACTGATGTGGTCTACTCATTGATGAAGAAAGCACTTCGGGGGCAGATAACAAAAAAGCAAGGCTGTGTGGAAAAAGCCATACACATCCTTATGCATTGCTTATCAGGAGGCCTCAAGGAGCCCAAAACAAGAGTGGCTCTCGCCATTTCTCTTGGTCACCCACCAGAACTGTATGGTAAGACCCTAAAGCTGAAGACATCCTGTGCCCTGATTGTCAGATTTAAAAGAATCAAACTAGAACTGAGCTGGCAAGTTACTCCCTGGTACTTGCTTTTCATAACTGAAGGTGATATGCAGGCTGCTGGGGTTTGGGGCAGGAGAAGGGCACTGTGGTCTTACCCAGCTGTGAGCCCCATAGCTTCCAATAGCAAACCAAGAGACAAGGTGCAGCAGAGTCGTAGCTGTATCTGGCTTGAATTTTAAGTGATTGCACCTAGGCTTTGAAGAAGCCTTTTGTTAGTAATTATCATCATAGATTTTATGGGGTTGTTCTTTTTTTAGGGATTCTCTCAGGCTTTACATAACTTAGGGACAAGCATGGCCAAACAGGAAGTCTCCTGTGGCTGACTATTGCTTAAGGCAACGATAATTCTTTCAAGACAACCCCTAGATCAGATAAGAGGTTTTGATATTCAGAAACTGACTTGCTTAAAGATGCCTTTTGTACAGTAAAGAGGCTCTGCAAAATGGGGTTGGCATTCAGCCCTTGAGAGGCTGAACACCCACCACCACACCCACCACCTCAGCCACCACCACAGTCAATTCTCTCTCATAACCCAGAACACCCGACAGGCAGCATGGCTTTCCCACCGATTTAATAGTGGCCCAACTGATATGGAAATGAGTAACAGCTTTCTAGTTGAATTCCGGGCCCAGTCCACAGAAAGGAATTCATGTTTGGTACTGTAAGCCGGATTTAAAAAGCTCGTGACTGGAGTGGTCATAGGCCCTAGGGGAATTTGCTGCTGTTCTACAGAATAGAAAAGGCATCACACTGCCTCTAGACACCTGAGTGTGTTAGGCAATCGCTAATCTCAGCCTTAATGAGAGGAATACAGGGAATGAATGCAGTGAACATGGGGACTCCTGTCTCCCCACAGCTCTGAAAACAAGGGACAATTGAATATTCTGCCCTAAGCAGGACATGTATACCACTGGTGTCACTTCCATGAAGGGGACAAAGAAGCCCAGACACCTCACAGAAGATGATTCATACATGACAGACACATAGGATGTTCACTAATGGATATGTTGAAGAACTGTAAGATATGACCAATGAGAATCTCTTAAAAAAAATGGAGACAGTAAATGCTGGCAAGGATGTGGAAAAACTGGACTGCCTGTATATTGCAAGTAGAATAGAAAATATTCCAGTCACTGGGTTTGGTATTGTCAAACAGCTGGTGGATGTTTTATAAGTTTTCTAAAGTTAAATATGAATTTCTTATATGACCTAGCAATTGCATTCCTAGGCAATTTCTCTAGGGAAGTAAAAATTTAGTTCACCCAGAAACTTATGCCCAAATGTTCTGGTGGCGTTATTCATACTTGCCCCAGACTGGAACCTATCCAGTGTTCTGACAAGTAAACAAACTGTGGTATGTTTGTACCATGCAACACTGAACATCCAGCCCTGAATGAGGCTCAGAAACACACACACACACACACACACACACACACACACACACACACACACACACACACACACACTGTTAGCATTTAGTCTAGGCCCCGCCCCACAGTTACCTGGCAACAACCAGTGTGCCTAACTCACTATAAAAGGGGCTGCTTGCCCCCCGCCTCACTCACTTGCTCTTGCTCTGTCTCTTGCTCCCTTATCCTCTTTTCCCCCTCCCCCCCCCCCCCCACCACATGCTCATGGCCGGCCTCTTCTCTTCTCTTCTCTTCTCTTCTCTTCTCTTCTCTTCTCTTCTCTTCTCTTCTCTTCTCTTCTCTTCTCTTCTCTTCTTTTTTCTCTCTCCCCCTCCCTTTGTCTCTCTGTCTGTGTGTCTCTGTCTGTCTCTGTCTCTCTCTCTGTCTGTCTCTGTCTCTGTCTCTGTCTCTGTCTCTGTCTCTGTCTCTGTCTCTCTCTCTCTCTCTCTCTCTCTCTGCCTTTCTCTCAATTCCCTTCCTTATGACCATGGATGGCAGACACAGCCAAAGAGGTTGCGTGTTTCTTTACAGCTTGCTGTAAGTCTATCACCATCTTACAAACACAATGTCCTGAAAAGGTCCTAAAGGATTTAACAAGGCCATAAAGAAACATCAACACAGAAGCAATTAAATGAATGTTTGTTCAAGCTTGAGTGTGGGTGGTCTGGTTCGCTGGCATGGCTGCCTGGCCTCACTTCTCCCTTTGCTTCTCTGAAGCCATCCTGCCCTCTCCAGGGCCCTTCCTCTTCCCCTAGCTGCTACTTACAACTTCTGCTTTTAGAGATCCTGTTCCCCAGTGTATTGTTCTCTAACACTCATTCTGCCATGTTTGTTGATAGCCTACGACGAGTGTGGGCAGTGTTCTGGCCCCTGAGAAAGGATAGAACAAAATCATTGTTGCAGGAGAGCTCTCACTCTCAGGGAGAAATGATAATAAACTGGGTAAATGTACAAAGAGGGCACAATTTTAATTTTCTATTTCATTTATTTGGGAGGAGAACTGTGCATGTGTGTGTGCTATGGCGTGTGTGTGTGTGTGAGAGAGAGAGAGAGAGAGAGAGAGTGTGTGTGTGTGCACCCATGTGTGTGTGCATCCATGTGTGTGAGTGTGAATGTATGTGAGTATGTGTGTGTATGTGCTTGTGAGTATGTGTGTGTACATGTGAGTATGTGTGTGTGTGAATGTGAGTATGTGTGAGTATGTGCCTGTGAGTATGTGTGTGTGTGCATATGAGTATGTGTGTGTACATGTGAGTATGTGTGTGTGTGTGTGCATGTGAGTATGTGTATGTGTGAGTATGTGCCTGTGAGTATGTGTGTGTGTGTATATGAGTATGTGTGTGTGCATGTGAGTATGTATGTGTATGAGCATGTGAGTGTGTGAGTGTGTGTGTGTGTGTGTGTGTGTGTGTGCATGTGAGTATGTGTGTGTGAGAGTGTGCATGTGTGTGAGTGTGTGCACAACCTGGTGTGTCGATTCTCTTCCTCTGCTCTCTGGTTGGAACTCACACTGTCAGGCTTGACAATAAGTGCCTTTACAAGCTGAGTCGTCCCTCCAGTCTTTAGACGTGTAGTTGGAGAGGGCCTCTTTGCTGGCCTAATATTTGGATAGGAATCTAATAAAGACAGGAAACAAATTACATACAGGAATCCAGGGAAAGACTCCTCCATCCTGCAGAGAAAATCGCTATCCACATTAGAAAACAACTTTTGGTGAAGAGACGAGAGGAGCGGGAGCTTGCAAAGGAGTAAACAGGATACAGACGAGTGTGGGCATGAGTTTATTCAAGGAACCAGAGGTGAGTGTATTAGTTAGCTGCTGCCGCCGTGTGACAAACAAGCCCCAGCTTGAATGGACAAGACAGAAATAATGATGTTGTCTCTTCTGAAGATGTCTCAGGGTCAGTTCAGGTCACAGCTGGGTGGCTTCTGTTCAGGGTCTTAGATTTTAACAAGGTGTCAGCCTGGACTATATTCATCACTTCAGGAGATTCACTTCCAGAATGGCTCCCTCAGGTGATCTGGGCAGAAAGCTGGAGTTACACATACATATATTCCTAAATATGGACAGCTCGGTCGTATGTTACTTGCATTGTGTTTTCAGAACTGTTTCAACACTGGACAAATAATCGGGGTGCTGTTCTCTGGGAAGAGCACCTCTCCTGCTCCCAGCTCTCCTTGGTTGCCTGTAGTTCTTTGTGTGGGGTTGAGTGAGGCCCTGTGGGCTTTTCCCAGTCCACTTCGGCACATCCATTGATGGTGTTCTTGTTAGGCTCCCGTTCAGGCAGTCATATTTGTGAGGCTTTACGGGTGCAGGTTCTGAGGTTACTAGGAAACACAATCTCACATCAAACTCCCGGCCTCCTGGCTTTTATAATCATTCCACACCCTCTTCTGCAATGTTCTCTGAGTCTTAGATGTGGGGGTGTTTTGTAGATGTGTTCATCGGGACTGAGCTCCACAGTTCTGCATTCTGATGGGTTGTGGTTTTCTGTAGTGATCTCTGTCTGTTGCAAAGAGAAGTTTTCTTGATGAGGGGTGAGGACTCCGTTTATCTGTGTGTGTACTCCATGCAAATGTTTACAGATGGCTGTCAGGAATTATGCTCTTTTAGTCAAGTGGTGTTTGTAGATTCTCCACCAATAACCACGACTTCTTAGCACTGGGTTGTTAGCTAGGGTTCCAGTAGCAGCATAGTCTCCTCCTGTTGAGCAGAACTTAACTCCAATTAGAGGGTCTTTTTATTTAGAGCATAACTGTCCACTGTATCTAAACTACCTACATATTATCTTGCAATTTATACAATAGCTCTGTTTTGCAGTTTTATTAACTTTGTTAAGTGTAATTATGCACTGTTATCTGTTTCTTTGCTTGTTTCTTTGTTTCTTTGTCTGTCTCTAATGAGAGGGCTTTACTATCTAGCCATGTAGCCCTGGCCGACCTCGGATCTGCCTCAGCCACCTGCGTGCTGGTTTTCAGACTTGTACCCTGTCTTAGTTAGGGTTGCTATCGCTGTGACCATGACCAAAATAACTTGGGACGTGTATTAGTCAAGGATCTCCAGAATAACAGGACTTATGGAAAGTTTCTATATATTAAATGGATTTATTGGAATGACTTACAGTCTGCAGTCCAACTAACCCAACAATGGACAGCTATGAGTGGGAAGTCCAAAAATCTAGTAGTTGCTCAATCCCATGAGGCTGGTTGTTTCAGCTGGCTTTCTGCATAAGCTGGAATCCTCAAGAAGTAGGTACCAACAGACGAGCTGGCAAGCGCAAGCAGGAGAAGAAGAGTAAGTCTTCCCTCTTCCACGTCCTTCTGTCCTTATGTAGGCCTCCAACAGAAGCTGTGGTCCAGATTAAAGGTGTGTGCCACCATGCCTGGATCTGGAACTTGCTTTGTCCCAGGCTGGTCTTGAACTCAGAGATCTGTTTGCCTCAGTCTCCTGGGATTAAAGGCATGTACTACCTTGGCTGGGCCTCTATGCCTCAAGAGCTCCATGTCAAGATTCAGGTCAGAAAGAGGTACAGAGGCCTTGGAAGGTGTGGCTTACTGTCTGGATTCTCATGGCTTGCTCAGCCTGCTTTCTTATAGAACCCAGAATCACCAACCCAGGGGTGGCCCCACCCACAATGGGCTGGGCCCTTCTTATCAAGTAGAGCTATTTTTCTCAAGTGAGGTTCCTTCCTCTCAGCTGACTATAGCTTGTGTTAAGTTGACATAAAATTGTCCAGCACACAGCCCACAATGCTCCCTCATTTCCTTCTTATACGTTCCCTACATCAGAAGCCTGTGTCTGACCATATGACTGCCAGTCTCTGGATCACTGCAGTTCTCCTTACTCTAAGGACATAATGTAGTCTGTCAATTGATTTTATTAAATTCTATTCTCTATTAATATGACTCAGACAGCCCCAAATAATCAAGGCAAAGCCCTATGAATTTATTTAATCAGCTTAGCACAATTATTGGGTGGGAGGGTGGGGTCACAGCTAATCTATTTTTCTATACACTGGACTATCTACTTTCCCAACTGTGATTCCACAAGTAGTTAATGTTTGAGTCTTCCCCCATCACCCCCCACACACACCCCAGGTTATTTCTGCTCCATCAGTCTATCCTGGTGGGCGGGGCATTTCACGGCCACATACTCCTGGTCCATCATGTCTAATGAAGACCTCCTGTTTTCTTTCTTTCCTTTCTCCTCCCTCGTCCTCTCTCCTTCCTCTTCTTCTCTCTCTTTTCCCATGGTCCCTACCTGCGACCCTCATCCTGGTAACTGAAAACCCACTTGCCTCTATTCTACCCGGTAATTGGCTGTAACCACTTTTATCTAACCAATAGTTTTCAATTGGGGAATGAGATTTACATAGCATCACTTGGTCTACTGAGGATGTTGGGGGACAACCAGATCTTGGTGGCTAGTACTTAGCATTTGAATACATCTCAGCACCAGACACAACCCACAGTGACGTTCAAAATAAGTGAAGAGCATGCAGCCTATTTGGATGAAGAGAGGAAAAGTGCCATTTTCCCCAAGTGCCTTGGTTGAGGTAGCAGTCACTACACATATTGATACAAATACTGATTATTGGAATGTTAGTATAAACGAGCATGCCTTGCTGACCGCAGCTTAGGAGCAAGTTAGAGAAAGCGACGAAACGCAGACACCGCAGCCCTGTCTCCAGCGGGACTGCACACAGCGTTGGCAGCTTGTTCTCATTTAAATTTATTCACAAGCCACTCCTCAAATAGCTGCAAAGTCAATTTTAGCATCCATGTGATTGTCACAGATTTCTGCGTTAGATGAGGAATTAATGAAGCTGCATTTTCTTTTACAATCTGCATTCCTAGATATAACCAACAGCGTTTGTTCTTGCTTTTGTTTTTACTTTTGTTTATTTCGTTTGAAGGCTTGTGGTGCAATCCACAGCAATATCTTCAAATTAGGACCAATAAATAAAGCTTAAAAAAAAAAAAACCTCTGTCTGTAGACAAATTATTTAAATTGAGCACCCAGTATATACATTTAACATTCATAATTTCTACTCCTCATTTCCTACCAGCAAGTTGTCTTACTATAAATAAATGAATTACAAATAAAAGAAAGCTGACAGGAGCCTTAGAGGAGCAGAAGTTTGTGGTACACAATAAAGCCTATTACTTCTGTTTAGGGGCCCTATGTCTCTCCCCGAGATTATGGCTTTTAGACACGCACACACAGTCATTGAAAGCACACACGGCTACAGGGACCCTCCCCCAGCATGCACACTCATGCATCTATGTCACATGGGCTGGTTTGCTCCACATGTGTCATTAATTGTCAAGAATGCTGCTCAGACGGCTGATCGGAAGATAGGCAGAGCAGGATATCGAGACAGCCCAGGGTTTCCTTGTCAAGTAGGTTTAAAACATTTTCCTCTCTCTCTCTCTCTCTCTCTCTCTCTCTCTCTCTCTCTCTCTCTCTCTCTCTCTCTCTCTCTCTCTCTCAACTTCCTTCCTGTTCTGCCAGTCCTCAGTCAGAGTTGAGAGACAGAGGTAACCTCCAGAGACACAGGGCCGACGAGAGCCTGGAATGTAAGTTGAATGCCTGAGGTGGGGAGGCTGCAGGTGGGCGCAGAGTCCTGTAGGAAATCTCAGAACCACCCTACTGCCCTTGCCAGAGGAGCTGTTGCTGTTCTTAGGAAGGGCGGTTCTTTAAACCGAACTTCATGATAAGAAAGTGCTAAAGAGATTGCTGGAGCAGAAAAGGGGAAGTCAGCCCTGAGAAGGGGAGACAAGCTGAAGGAGGTAGGAGAGAGTACCCTGCTATCAGAATGTTCTAGAGAAGGGCTCTGGGGATACCTGGAATGGGGGCGGAGTGGGGGGCAGCACTGGGTGGTTTCCTTGCTAGGCAGGAGCTGGAATTTGACTGTGCTCAGGAAAAGGAAAACCCTACCTCTGATACTGACTGTGCTGTGGATGGCGGCTTGTGCTGGGGTGGAGATGTGTGGTTTCCTGTTTTTAAGCACACTTTAAAGAGACTGTTTGAAAAGAGAGAAAATATGGTTCAGAGCTGTCAAATGCTAAGCTATTAGCAAAAACCAGGGGCATTAAATTCCTGCAGTGGGCTGGGCAAGAAGATATTCACTGTGACTGCCAAAAAACAAAGCAGCCCTTCACATCAAGGGGAACTGGTGCAGACCCAGAAGATGTGGAGAAAACTGTGGGAGAGGCACTAGGAGAGTCTGCGTGGGCCCAGCTATAAACGTGGTTGGTGGGCCTTCCAGCTGTTGTGGTCTGAACTTTGGCCTTGCTAGAAGGGCTCTAGGCATCACTTGGTATGCTTTCCTCTCTTTCTCAGGTTTTCCAGCCAGCAAGTGCTAAATGCCCCATCTCGGGTAACTGTAGCATGGGTCTGAGAAGCTCTGAGCAGTTTTTCACTCGGGGGTGAGGGAGTCAGAGGACTCTTACAGGAAGGCCCCCAAACCACCCCTCCACAAAGACACGAAGAGCCTTCTGAAGTCAGGCTTAGCACACTGGATTCCCCACATGAGAACTCAAGAAGAGATCAGCGGTGACCTGCTGGCTGGGAATTTGTCACCAGCAGGTGCCATTTCTCTCTGTGGCATTTCTAAGAGTGTACCCCTGCCCATTTCAAACACAGCGCAAGTTTACTGACAAAATGAGCTTATCCTTTTGTGAGTCCTTCAGGTTTCTGATAGAACATCATCAGCTCTCCTTCCACGTGGCCCACACTCTGCCAGTGAGAAACAACCATGACTAGCCGGCCTAAACCTCATGGGCATCTTCTTGCCCTCGGAATTTGGTCCTTCACCATTTTGGAGATTGTGAGTCTGTCCCAGAGAGACAGGCTTTGCGCAGCCTCGCACAGTTTGGTTTCCACTGTAAGCTCAGAACGGCAGAGTTATTCTGAGGGGGATTTACAGGAATACTCCGTGACAAACTTGAGCTAACAGGAAGGGAGAAGAAGCCCTGGGGGGTGAAAACTAAGCAGAGAGAAAAGACAGCCAGCGTTGGCTCAGAGCCCTCTGGTGTGCCAAGCCTGGTATTGAGAAACTCACGGTTTTCATACTGAGAGAATGGAGAAGAATATTAAGGAAGTGTCCAGCAGTTCATGTAGTGGTACAGTAAGAGTTGATAGCCTTAGACATTGTCTCTGGAAGAAGATTTCTCTAATCCCACATATGTCTTTGTTTGTACAGCAGCCTCGCTGCTGAGATGGACTACATTGGTGGATGGTGGGTTGAGTCCCAGGTAGAGTCTTGCAGGCCTCAGGTCTTGCTTGCTCCTGAAAGATCACCGGTACTTTCATCCATACAATAAGATCTTACCAGGTTGCCCTTTATTGATAATATTCTGGATTCCTCAACCCAAGCTGGCTAAAACTCCACAGGGGATTCCTTGGGGGTCTAATAATCTAAGTTCGAGTGTCCATGAAATTGTCTTTGACGTGTCACATTAATTTAGAACCTTGGTGACTGTGTCTAGTTTTTTTTTTTTTTTGCCTGGTCATGGCTTCCAGAGTGCAGCTGTCTTTTAAGATTATTTAAAGTAGAATTTGTGAAAGAGGAGTGTCACGCTGTGTGTGTGTGTGGGGGGGGGAGGCATAGTGATTCATACTCTTATCTCTTTCTGCACCGAAAAACAGAGCTGGAAGAGCGCGCTTGGAATGCACAGGCAGGAAAGAATAGTCTGTGGTCCTCAGTGGGAGTGGTGAGGCCCGACTTTAATTCCGGCATTTGAGAGGCAGGGCATCTCTGTGAGTTCCAGGTCAGCCAGAGATACAGAGTGAGACCCCGTCTTTTAAAAAGGTGTGTGTGTGGGGGGGCATTTTTAAAATGAGAGAAAGGGAGAGAGAGAGAGAGAGAGAGAGAGAGATCTTTCTAGAACCATGTCCCCTTCGTTGCGTCATACAAGATGGGTTCCTCTCAACCACTAGCTTGGATCTTCTCGTCCAGTTTTGGATGCCCATGCAGCTGCCTTGGTAGAAAATGGCCTTGGGATGCCCCAGAAAGGGCCAGATCTTTCACGTGACTAGAAATACTGAAGGGATTTCTCCAGAAGCAAGAGAAGAGGCCTTGTGGGTGTGCTGGCAGACAATCTGGGGTCTCTTGACGCCAGGCAGCAGCAGAGGCAGCAGGGCAGGCTGTGACATGCGCAGTTCTCAGCAAGAACCTAGCTCTGGGCGCTTGGCCCTCCTGTGGGAAATCCCCTGCTCCTGCTCTTCCCACCCCCACCACACACACACATCTCTCCATGTCTTCCCCTTAGTGACTCAGAGGTGCAGGGTAAGACCCCCGGCCGACCCAGCCTTTCAACGTTGCGAGATCTTCCTGCATTTTCCCCTAGCCAGGGGCAGTGTGTCCACTAACTGCTCTCTGAGCCCGCTGATTCATCTCATTCAGAGCGAACCTTCTGTCAGGCAAAGGGTCAAGAAATAAGATCGAAAATAGAATTGTTAATGTGAGGTATTTCAAAAGAAATGCAGTAGTCACTGTCCCATTTTTGCGTTGGATTTCATTTATAAATAATCCTCACAGGTTCCTAACCTTCGGGTCCTGTCCTTCCTCCGCAGAGAAACAGACTGCATGCTGAGGAGGAAGGGCTGCACAGGACCAGTTATACCCAGGGGGAGCCCTTCCTCCTCGGGACGTTAGGTCCCACAAAACACATAATGACAGGGCCACGAAGGAAGGCAAGGCAAGGAATTAATATTTATTAAACATCTACTGGCCAATTCAGCTTCCAATCCAGCCTTTTGATACCTTGAGGAAGGCTCAGTTTTTCTACATCTCTGGTGGATGTTAATAGCTTGCTTAGGTCCTATAAGAAGTTGGTTTTGGAGCCAGGCTTTGAGACCCCTGGTCCACCTTCCTCAAAGTTCATGCTTTGTCAAACATGTAGGTCACTTTGTTAAATTCACCTGGGGTGGGATTTATTTCCTAGAAACGTAGGATCTCGTATTTTTTTTTTATGGCCATCAACTCATATGAAGCTATATTAACAGCCAGACATGTGTGCACTGACTCAAGGTTAAGTCGTATTTACGATTTCCTCTTGTCCTTTTCTGTTCCTGTAACCTGTGGCTCACATTGTCTCCTGCATGGTGGCTGGTGATTCCTTGCAATAATTCACGGGATGCACCGCGTACCTAATTTGCTAAGTTTTGACTCAGAACAGTTTGGTAACTGTTTTAAGATAGTCTTGCGATGCAAAAGGTTTAGGTAAAAGAAAGATGATTTACCCGGGGGGGGGGGGAGGTTATGTTGTGTTTTATAAAATTGTGGTATAATAAGGTGGGAGGGAGCACCTCCATGGGCCCTGCAGTGGTGCTCCCCTGAGGAATCGCCATCATGAGACAGGCCTAGTACCAAAGGAAGTTTACTGGGGGAAGGGAAGGGGACCTAGAAAAGGGGCAGAGACAGAGAGGGGGCAGAGAAGGACAGAATGACAGAGAAGAGAGAGGGGAAGAGAGGAAGATGACAGCTGGGAACAAGTGGAGAAGAGAGAGAATAGGAGATGGAGAGAGACGGGGGAAAAGAGAGAGAGAGAGAGAGAGAGAGAGAGAGAGAGAGAGAGAGAGAGAGAGAGAGAACGAGAGAACGAAAGAGCAGCATTCTTATACACCTGGCTCCTGGCTGGCACCTGGCAAGTGGAGACCACAGGCTATTGCTAGGTAGCTGTTGGGCGGAACCTAGTGGAATTGTCAATAATGTAAAATGTAGCACCTTTGAGAAAATAGTATGAAGTTCAAATAATTAAACACTTATACTCTGCTCTTAAATACACTAATGAGGCGAAGTAACTGAACAGTGACTCAGCGGTCACTCACCTGCAGGCAGTGAGATACAGAGAGAGGCTGGGGACAGTGAGTGACTCATCTAAAGACCATCTCTCAAGGTAGAGAAAGGAGAGTCCTCGTTGCTGAAACATGTGCCCAAGAGTTCACTGCCAGAGAGCCAGAAGCAACCTCCATATGTGAGGGGGGCTGTTCAGTAAGGAGATGATCACCCCCAAATGGAGTAGATCTAACCACTAGCCACATGGCTACACTCAAAGACACAGATACCACCTGACATCCTCTGGTCCTGTGTATCCGACATTTTGGGTGGATAATTACCGTCTTGATTTTTGGGTTCAATCTCAACGATCCAGCAATGCCTCAGGAGCAAGGGAGTTTTCTCTACAGCAATCAACTGGACTGCATTCACCAGAAAGTTACAGGTTCAAGGTTCTGTTTAACCTTAGACATTGTCTTAGACAGTGATAAGATTATGGAGGACTTCAGGGTCTGTGAATCTGTGGACTAAAGGAAGAAAGAATCATAACCTTATTCTTTTCCTCTTTGGACTAAGGACCAGGATGATTGTTATATTTTGAAAGAGTTCTTTTGATTTTACTTTTATGTGTATGGCTGTTTTGCATGCGTGCTTTTGTGTGTGCCATAGAAGCAAGAAGAGAGGGCTGGATCTCCTAAACTAGAGTTACAGATGGCTGTGAGCTTCTGCATGGGTGCTGGGAATCAACACCGAGTCCCTTGGGAGAGCAGCTGGTGCTCCAGGCCACCGAATCATCTCTCCAGCCTTTGCTTAGCAGATTTTTTAAGAGTCCTGTCATCTCCAAAACGTGAAGAATCACCAATCAGACCAGCTGGACCTTGTAGAAATGACCAACTTCTATTTCTTCCCTGGCTCTGACCAGCAACTTAAATGTCAGTGTGCTCTGAAGGGAGGGGTTTGTAAACTCTCGGAGCTCACCAACCAGCTGCGACCTTCCCGCGGCTTTGATGGCGAATAACCTCTTCAGTTATTTTGTGTTTATTACCGTAGTAGCCACCTTTGCACAGTGAGTGACTTTGGATCATCTGGTCTCTTATCTCCTTCTTATGCTACAATTCTTGTCAAATCATTGTAATGTAGCTGGGAAATATCTGCTTTTCCTGCTCCAGTTTCAGACACCATACATTGTCTTCTACCTTTCAACGTCTTCAAAAAGTTGTCCCGGTTTTATGAGATACTTATAAGTTTGCAATTAATTATGACAATTTAAATTATATAAATTTAAATCATAAATAATTAAATTTAATAATAAGATTAAAACCCAGATGGAAGAATTGATTTGGCAACGTCCACACAGTTACAAGTTTGCAAGTCCTATATCAGCCTCTCCTTCCTTTCTCTCTCCCCCCTTCCTCTTTTCCTCCCTCTCTCTCTCTCTCTCTCTCTCCTTCCTCTTTTCCTCCCTCTTTCTCTCTCTCTCTCTCCTTCCTCTTTTCCTCCCTCTTTCTCCTGCTCTTTTCAAGAATGAGAATCCACAGCTTTTGCAGGGCAATGAGATCGTGAGCTAACGACTGGGTATAGTGACACCATCCAACAGTCAAGTGCTCAATGGTGAACTGTTAGAATTGTGTTCCAGAAGGTTCTGTCCTGTGAGCTGAGCTGCACTTCTCCATGCAAATAGCCTCATCCTCTGACGGGTTGGTTATGGATTCTCCACTCTGGCTATCCGTTAGGCTGTCATGACCACCAGATGAGAATGTGCCTCACATGATTCGTCTTTTCTAACTTGTTCTGCATCAGCCCCTTAAAGGTTGTCCTCAAATTGCAACATCCACCAGCTGCATCCTTCTTTATTTTTACCTCCAGTTCATTCTACTCTTTCTCTGTGCACTGTTTGGAGTATGAGCTGGGTTAGTCCTTATGTTTTCCCTGGTGATCTCCAGAGTCATGGCTGTTGATCTCTAGAGTCTCCTCTTTGAGCAATGCCAGTGGTTTAAGTGAGACAAGGGTTACCATAGCAACTGGCCTATCTGCTTCCTTCTGTGTAGGAAGTGGGCCTGGGCATTGCAATGTAGTTTTCAGAGCTACTAGGGGCTTTGGTGTTTGGCCTGATGTTTTGTTGGAAGACAAATGAAGAGGACCCTTGTTTCTCTCTCTCCCTTCCTCCATCTCAACTTTCCCCTCATCCCACCTCCATACTTCACCATTTCTTTTTCTTTCGTTCCATAAGTTTGCTTTTGTTAGTCTTCATATCTAAATTATTTTCCTTCTTGTTGCATTAGTAACATTAAGACCCAGAACTGCAGTCAAATTAGTCCATCAGTTTCCTCATCCCCAGAGAATTCCCAGACGTTCCCAGTGCCTCTGGATGGGATGATGTGATGGAGAATGTCTTAGGTGTGTGACTTGTGAGAAATGGAGGCTCTGACATTCTTGCCTGGACTTCACCTAGGCAGCATCTCCCATGGTCTGCAGACACATGCTATGACAGTCACAGCTGTGTCATGAGGAACCAGTCCCTTAATTCTCAGGTCTCAATTTTCCCAGCGATTCAGTGAGAAGGTGGACTATTTTACCTTTTAACCTTGTTTGAACTCTAAAAAGCGGCATTGATAGGTGCTCATCAACACTCACACACACAAAAGATAATATTACTCCATTTCCTTCTCAATTTTGTTTACACAAGTCAAGTAAATGCAGACACTGATTAGAGAAGGAGTGTGTCATGATCTGCCTATGTGAGATTTTTTGGGTGTGTCCAACCTTTTGACAAGTTCCACAATGTTGTCACGTATAAATGTCATGTTCAAGAATCATGCCATCAAGAAAAAAAATTAAAGAAAAATCTCATAATGTTTTAAGCTGATGATTTTGTATTAGGCCACACTCATAATTAACCTGAAGTGTGTAGAGAGAGCATGAGATCACTAGAAATACAGGAAAATACAAAAGAAAATGGGAAGCTGGCTGAAGGCCCCTAATAACAAATGTGTAATTATTATCTTGCCTAGAGGAATTTGAGTCCTTTGCTAATTTTGTGGCATGACAAAAGAACATAAGATACAGAGGGGAAGGAAGCAATCACCAATGATAATCATAAAATGCAGAGCTGCGCAGGCGTTATGGGTGGGGTTGGCACTCAAGAAGAACCGAGAACCCACCCAGTGTCTGCTCTCAAGCTATGATTAACAGCATGGGGCAGAACCGTTCATACCTACCAGGCAGGCATTAGAAGTCTGCTTTCCCCAGGGTTCCCCTTTAAGGTCTGATAAGTATTCAAGGAAAGAATACGTCAATAAGAAGAAAACAGCCATTTGACCACAGATAATTGTCCTGTGTCCATAAGTCAGCAAAACTCAGATTGCGCATATTGGGAATAGCAACAGAGCTAAGCTAGAATGGTCGATCACTGGGATTGTTTATGCTACATTTCTTCACTGTAGTGCATGGCTCACAGAAAACTTGTTTATAGCTTTATTCTATAAGCAAAAATTAAGACAAGTCAGAGAAATGACTGGGAATACTATCTATTTCGTGGAATATATGTGTTGAGGAACAATTTGAAAATCACCGATGAATACAGATCTCCACTAAGGTGGTATCTGTAGCAACCCCCACGCCTAATGAACCACCATTCTCTCTCTGAAATAGAGAACAATCAAGATGACGGAGAAGGATGCACAGCCACAGCTGGAAGATGCGGACGATGACCTGGACAGCAAGCTCAATTACAAGCCACCCCCTCAGAAGTCCTTGAAGGAGCTGCAGGAGATGGACAAGGATGACGAGAGTCTAACCAAATACAAGAAAACACTGCTGGGAGATGTCCCCGTGGTAGCAGGTGTGTGCGTGTCGGGAGGGGTCAGGGCAAGGCCTCCACGGAGACATGCATGCAATTGCTGTCACCCACAGTCAGGAGCAAAGGGCTTCCTGGTTAGGTGGGTGAGGCACCATCTGTACCTGCTGCCTAAGGTCATGGATTGTATAATTATGTTTTCTTTGGAGACTGTGTGAGAGTCAGAAGTGAAGCAGACAAAAATCACCCGCATGGAGCATGTAGAATTTCAGACCACAACTGCACTCTATTCTGGTCTCCACTAGTCCCTACTTTTTTCTCTCTCTCTCTTTCTTGGACGTTTCTTAACTATTCCTCTGTCTCTGTCTCTCTCTGTCTGTCTCTCTTTCTCTTTCTCTTTCTCTAACACACACACACACACACACACACACACACACACACACACACACTGCCAGAACAAGACATGGCGACAGGCCTGACTAGACAATGTCTCAGTATTTGAGACTTATAATTAAGATGGGTCTGTGTCTTAGTTAGCAAGTTGGAGAGAAAAGTGTTTGTTTGTCTTATGTTTCCACCATCACAGTGCATCAGTGAGGGAAGACAGGCCGGGAGCTCTGGGGAGAACCTGGAGACAGAAACTGAAGATGAGAGACATGGAGGGGTGCTGCTTACTGGCTTGCTCCCCATAGCTTGTTCAGCCTGCTTTCTTATAGCACTCAGGACCACTAACCCAGGGGAAACACTGTCCATATGCGCTGGTCCCTCCCACAGCAATCATCAATCAAGAAAATGCACTACCAGCTTGCCCACAGGCAAGTCTGGTGGGAGCACTTTCTCAAGTAAGGGTCACTCTTTCAAAATGACCCTAGCTTGTGCCGACTTGACCTAAAAGTAGTGAACACAATCCATAAATGCCTGAATTAGAAAATTCTTAATTCTTCCATTTCTATAGGAATCAATACTAAACATAGTGAATCTGCCATTCTGTTTCGATTGCTATATATTTAAATTTCTCTTTATATTCTCTTTCATCATCCACAGCGTGAAACACACACGCCCTCACATACATGCACACACATACACTCATACACGCATTTGTATGTACACACACACATACATGCACACACATGCACTCATACACACATTTGTATGTACACACACACATACATGCACACACATGCACTCATACACACACTTGTATGTACACACACACACACAAACACATGCGTGCACACACACACACACTCCCATGCATGCACTCACGAGCTCTTCTCCACCTAATGCCCTTCTGTGTGCTCATGGTTTCTTTTGAACCCTGCAGACCCAACAGTTCCCAATGTGACTGTTACCCGGCTTAGCCTTGTTTGTGACAGTGCACCAGGACCCATCACCATGGACCTTACTGGTAAGTGAAAACATCTCTACTCTTCAGAGGGGTCTAAGATGTCACAGGGAAATTTTGATCTTTGTCCCTAATTCCCACTGGAGAAAACTAGCAGATGGCTCTTAGAGATGCATGTGCTGGTACCAGGCCACAACCATTGCATTCCCAGTGTCCACTGCTTTCTGTATTTAATGGAAAAAAAACCCAGCTCCTGACTCAATGTAGTGGAACAATTGAGAGTTGGACACCTTTTGTGGGTAAGTGTGTATTTATGCACTATTCTGCTTGTGTATTCGTGTTCATATGAAGAATACATGTGTGCATGCAAGTTAACCTCGGGGATCTGCTTAACGGATGGGCTTGCTCCACAAAGCGTGCTCAGCCTGTTTCCTTAAAGCACCAGGACCACTAGCCCAGGGGAACCATTGTCCATATGAACTGGGTCCTCCCGCAACAAGCATCAGTCAAGAAAGTGCACCTCAGGCTCTCTCACATGAGCTAGTCTGCCTGGCTGGTTAGCTCCAGGGATCCACCTGTCCCCCTTGCTCCAGAGCTAGCATGCACATCTTTATTTAATAAGGGGGGATATTATTTATTTATTGATTGATTTATCTCAGAACATTTTAAATGTGGGTTCAGGAAATCCTCGTGCTTGCCTGGCAAGCATTTTATTGATCTCGCGATCTCTTCAGCCTTCAGTTACTCAGTTGTGCAGTATTGACTTCAGATCTGTGCTTCCACGTGGTAACAGAAGAAACAGCTATTCTTGTAGGAGATAATGCAGGCGGAAATGCTGTATGTGGCTAAACTCGCAGTACTTATATGGTTTGAACACCAGTGAAAGCGCTGATCTTATCCCAGCTATGGCCTTAGCAGAAGGAGAGGAAAGCCCAACACTCCACAATAATGACAGACACTCCCCTGCCCCGCACACCCAAAGCTTAAAACTCTATTCCTAAACAATTTCTCTGACAAAACCCCAAAATACTAATTGGTGTTTATTTCACCTTTTGTGACTAACAGCCAACTGCTTTCATTAGGCAGATCTTGAGGAGATGAGCAGAAACTGGGAAGGGGGGGCATCATGGGAAAATAAACACCTATTGAGGGTTGGGAAAGGGGTCAGAAATCCAAATCAGGGGCATCCAAGGTAGATCTGTCACCAAAGTCAAAGCTTTGCAGAAGCCGGAAGAACGCACGGGTCTAGAGCAGTAAGTTTAGCAGCAGAGCTTCCTCTCACAGGGCCTGCGTGCTTTGCCTTATATGGATATTTCTGTCAAGGGGAGGAAATCAGGGCCTGAGAAGACAGGCTTCCTGTTCAACTGTAATCAGTAGAGCAGACACCCGGCAGGCACACATGCATGGCCCCGAGCTGCAGCATCACCCTAGGCAGAAACTCATTCTCTCATCCACACTCAGGCCTCTTCCTGCACTCGGCTGTGTCACGTGGCCAGGTACAACTGTCAGGAGTCGGTCTGGCGCTGCTGAGGACATGCCCAGACAGGACAGAGGACCAGGCAGAAGAGCTTGGTCTCTGTCCTCCTCTCTCAGAAGAGAAAACCTGCATTTCTGTCCTAAAGAAAGTGCTGGGCTAAAGTCATATAAGTGTTTATGAAGTCAAACACTTTCCCAAAGTATACGCATATGCATGCACATACACACACACATACATACATATGTGCACACACATGCACATGTATATGCACACATACACAAACTGAGCTATGCAGGAATATTTGGAGGAAAGACTAAAGAAAGCATCGTAATAGCTTTCCTAAGCAGGGCCTAAGAATTAATGGCAGATCTCGGGGTTATGAACCCTAAAGCTGTTACAATTAGAATGTTCTTCCTTTAAAAAATAATGTTGCAAATGCAAGTCTAGTGAGTCCAAAGTGAGCGCTTACTTAAATAATTATAAAAACTAAAAGTAGTTCTTAAAGCTAGGAAAGACCATATGTTATCAATTGTTAATATCAATTGTATGAATTGATGGAGGGAAATTTTCTTGAAGCCTATCAATTCTTTGAAAGCCAAAGGCTGATGCTCTTATATATCTATATTTTTACATTTCTTTGAAAGAAATCCTCATGTCTCCATCTAGCTATGTATATACATGACGTTTTTAATAGACAGAATATTAGCTCACTTTCTTCTAGGCTGGTTGGTTGATTGACACTTTTTTGTTACTGGCAACAATAAAATATAGTTATCTTCCTGAGTACTGATTAGAAGTTATGGGGAAAAAAAGATTTATCTTCACAACTAATTACTGGAAAAAACTGTATTTTTGGCATAGACATCAAACTTGTCGGAAAACCCTTTACTATGTTACTGTTTTGATTTTTTAATAACTAATTTGTAAGATTTCAGCCAGTATAGGATGTGTGTGTGTGTGTGTGTGTGTGTGTGTGTGTGTTTACACTAATCTCACACTCTGATGAATCACATAACCCAAGATGGGCCGAGCAGAAGATGCCGAAGCTTGGCTTTCATTCTTCATGGGGCAGTTCCTGGGGACAGTAACTTTGTAACTCCTCTTCTACAGGCGATCTCGAGGCCCTCAAAAAGGATACATTTGTGCTAAAGGAAGGTATTGAATACAGGGTGAAAATTAACTTCAAAGTAAGTATCTCCCCCATGGGCTCTTATCTTTCCTATAACCCATTTCTTGCATCATTGTGCTGGTATTCTGTTGACGTCACTGTTGTTTTGGTGACGGTTGTTGCTGTCCTTTCTCCAGCTTGGTTCTGGATTAACCTGTGTCTGCTTCTGAGCTCTTCCGCTCTTCCTGTGGAGATCCACCCCTACTTCCCATCTTCACCTAGCGGGGACATCATCACCCTTTCTCGGAACTCCTGCTGCTTGCATCCATGAGGCACACACTGCTGGGTGTCCTGCCGAGTCCTCCTTCCGCAACCTAAGCACCCAGAGGCAGGCTAAAGCTGTGTGCCCCTCCCTTCCACTGTTTCACACGACTTTGTAAATGGCAGGTCTTCATGGGTATATGGCAAGAAATGGACAAACCAAAGATTCAACAAATAGAAAAAACAAAAACAAAAAACCCAGGATTCCCCAACTGCTCAATGACCATTCAGATACAGGACCCGTGCTCTTAACAAAGTGGCTAGGAATCTCAGTGGCATTTGTGGATCAGGGGACCAGATAATAGCAAAGTTAAACAAGACATAAGCTCACCGCTCGTGAATAGACATATGTGACTAATTACGGATCCCGGGAAAACAACCTTGACTTTGAAAGCAAATAAGTGAGAGACGCACTGTTTTGCATCTCAGGGTTTGTTTGCCTTGGCTGTTGGTCATTTCCACTCAGTCATGTTCTCCAGGGCTCCACCAGGGAAGACCCCATATGCTCTCTCTGGTACACACTGGGCTCATCTTTCTACTGGGAGCAGGATATGATTCAAGGTGGTTCGTCAGCCACCCTCTACCACGTACTAAAATGCCTAAATTCTGCTCATCCTGGAGATATTTGTTGACACTGTCCCTTGAACTGTGGATGGCTTTGCTTCCTGCCATGCTGTTTACTTACCAGAGCAACTGGAGCTTGGGGGAGAGCCTCACATTTAAAATGCACAGAAAAACTTCACACCAGTCTAGAACTTGGTCATTTACACTGCTGAGCTGTCAATTTAGAAAACTCGTGTTTATAAATGACATCTCTTGACAAATGTTCAAGGACACTACGTTTATAATAGCAGTTGCCTACGATCCTCCAGCACTCTGTCTCTCTCAGGGTTCTTCTTATCCTAAAATTGACAGCACCCTAGAACCCTGGACGAGGGTGATTCTGTGGGTCCCCACCTCCTGTATGATGCCTCTTAAGTGTGTGAAGCATCTCTGATATCCACATCTCTCAGGTTCATTCATGTCATCAAACCTTCTTGCTTTGGGAGTGAGATATATAGTAGCCATATATATATATATATATATATATATATATATATATATATATCTTTTTCTTCCCTAAATATGTTTCTATTAAGTGAAGCACTAGTCACACAGCAGATGCCTCTTTTAAAAATTCTTGCTATTGCTGGATTGTCTTTTCAGCTATGCAGTCTCACTGGGCCCAAGGGTCAGGCTGAAGGGTCATATAAAGATGAATTCATTTCCTCCCGTTCCCTTGGGCTAGATGTAAGAGGGGGGTGATAGGAAACGGGGATCTTCATTTTATCACCATCTCTCTGTAAGGCTGTTTTCATTCCAGCTGCTTTTGGTTGCTTTATCGCCCATGCTAACCTAGATGGTTTAGACTCTAAGGTGACAGTGTTCACTCTTGGGTGATTTCACCATCGGAAGAATGAAGGACAACCCTGGCGGTTTGGTCTTAACTATTGTACCCACTATGTGTACAGACAGCCAGAATATTTCATGGAGGACATTATCGAAGATGCTTTCGTTCCTCTGCAGTTGAACGTTCCCCAAGTCCTACAGCTATGAGTCAGTGTCCTCCTTAACTTGTTTGTATAGACATGACCACAGTGAAAAACTGACAGCCTACTTCTGGCCCAGGTATAATGAGTCATGGAAAACAAAATGCTAGACTGTCTGCAGTTTCATTCCATCTGGTGGATTTTCATTGAGCATCTAGGGAAAGTAGCGACAGCTCAGATAACGTCCATGGTGAGAGAGTCTGGCAGTGCGCACCAGGCACCAGTGGGCTCCATCCATTATTAATGGGAAAGGGTGTTTTGGTGACCCACAACCTTCCCTCTAGGCTCCAGTCTCAGTTACACAGCCTCTCCTAGCTGACTTTCCATTACCACTTCACTCCCACTTGCTTGTTTATTGTAGGCTATGTGGATCATTTCTGAGGGTATGGTGTTCACAGACTGACATAAAATTTTCCATTGGTATTTTCATAACCTCCTCTAAAACAGGGGCTGTGTTTTCACTAGCTAGAGATTATTGCCCAAGCCACCAAAGAAGGAGAAATATGGTGAAGAATACTGAGACGTTGTTTTCATTAACACCGTCTCCAAACGTAGTTAGATGGAGAAATGCTACAGCAGTCAAGGATGAAACCTGCATTGGCCGTGTTAAGTCTTCTGATTGGGTCTCTCTGATTTCGGTTTAGCTAGATGGGATGGTAGGAAATATTCAAACAAACAAACAAAACAGAAAAACCAGAAAGAGTCTCTAATCTGAATTGCTTGTGGGCTTCTCACCTACAGGTGAATAAGGATATTGTGTCTGGCCTGAAGTATGTTCAGCAGACATACCGGACTGGCATGAGAGGTAAGAGATTGGCCACAACTACTTCTGCTTGCTTATAAACTTACAAGAGTTGGTACAGGTACAGGTACAGGTACAGGTACAGGTACAGGTACAGGTACAGGTACAGGTACAGGTAGATGGCATGTCCACTTTAAGGAAAGGGAGACAGACACATCAGACCAAGATACGGAGAACATCATTAAGACAAGGCAAACTACTGGCCTTCAACATTTGGAATCTGGATTTAAATTTTTTACTCCTATGGAGAAATTAATCAAGATGAATTGAAGACAAGGTCAAAAAATAGTCATCGAGAGTGAAGAAGTGGATAAAGAAATAGCCCTTGGTAAAGTGCTTGCACAAATTCCTGAGACTGGGGCCTTAGAATCAACAGAAGCAAGCCAGCCTGGTGGTATGCATCCCATCCTGGAAATGTAGAGACAAAAGGATCCCAGAGCATCACTGGATGGCTAACATAACATTGGTGAGTTCCAGGCCAGTGAAAAGGTCCTGTCTCAAAAACAAAACAAAACAAAACAAAACAAAACAAAACAAAACAAAACAAAACAAAACAAAACAAAACAAACAAAACCAAGGTGGCTAGTGTCTGGGAAGAACACCTGAGGCCAACTGCCGGCCTGCACACCACGTGCGTTCTATGTGTACACACACACACACACACACACACACACACACACACACCAGATATTCAAAAGTAAGAGCAGTTCACAGTGTGAAACCACATCAGAAAAACAAGAACTTCGAGCCCTGGGCTTGTGTCCTAGGGGTGAGTATCAGGAGTTCCATGGGAGTGGGAGGAGCAGAGAGGTCATGTGTTGGGGTGAGCATCAGGGGTGCAACATGGAGAGGCAGAGAGACAGTGTTCTTGTCTCTTAACAAAGAAATGAGGACCCGGGCGTGGTGGCGCACGCCTTTAATCCCAGCACTTGGGAGGCAGAGGCAGGCAGATTTCTGAGTTCGAGGCCAGCCTGATCTACAAAGTGAGTTCCAGGACACCCAGGGCTACACAGAGAAACCCTGTCTCAAAAAAAAAAAAAAAAAAAAAAAAAAAAAAAAAAAACAAAAACAAAAAACAAAAAAAAAAAAAAAGAAAGAAAAAAGAAACAAGGACCATCTCTCTAGGCCTGAGAAAAAGCAGTGTAATTGAAGTACGTAACTAACCGCATATTCTTTCTGCTGTCATTCTGGACGTACCTTGGGCAGGAAGGTAACCCAAACAATTCCACAGTCCTTCCTGGCCCTTCTTACTCCCTGTGCCAGATGTGGGGACAATATGACAGAGCCCAGTCCCCAAAGCAACAGAAGAGCCAAGGGAAGTTATGATTTGATGTGACAGCAGGACATAGGAACCGGTCTGTCAAATTCCAGAGACGATGGGGGGGGGGGGGCTGAGACACACTGTTGGTCTTGCTAGTGTCTGCTGTGGTGAAAACCCAGCTCAATTTCCTACTTCCTCCCAGCCCAGAGGCAGCGCTGACTCACGTCGGCGAGCAGCCCCTGGCATGTGTACAGCTGTCCCTCTAAAGTGTGCAACAGTTAAAAGGGCAGCTGTACCCGCCTCCCAGCTATCTGCTGCCATTTAAACCCCAGCTGTTCTGAATTCACACCCCAGCGTTCCCCTCCCTCGTAAGTACAGTTGGTTGACCTCATGTACCAAATTCTCCACTTTTTAAAAAACTTTTGACCAATTTGCTGATCTCCCCTCCCACCTAACATTCAGTTTCCTAAATTCTATATATCCTGATCCCCAGATGTCACAGTGACCCTCTCTAAGATATTCATAGAATGACATTGAAGTCTGTTATATAGAGAAAGAAAGAAAGCCCTATGTGCTGCCAATCTTGAACTACTTCAAACCTGGGGTCAGAATGTAGGTCTCAACTTGTTTGCCTACCTGTCTGTCCTCTGTCAGTGTTTAACGGTGCAATCTGGTACATCTCTGGAAAGAGATTTCAGGCCCACAGACTTAAGTCACCCCATACTATGGCTTAATAATCAGAGTCAACTCTGACACTTTTACTGAACCTCCACCCCCCAAGTATGGGGAGTGAGGGGCAAAATGAGTCACATTTTTCAAAGGAATTTGGGGTCTTAAGGATGCTGTAATATATCTGTCTGGAGGGACTGTTTGGGCTCTGAGACAAGGTCTCCTATGTGTGCATGCAGCTCGACCTTGTTTGTACCTTAGCTTCCCTGATACTACAAATGGAATTGTGCACACCTGGCTTAGTTATAAAAAGGAAAGAAAGAGAGAGAGAGAGAGAGAGAGAGAGAGAGAGAGAGAGAGAGAGAGAGAGAGAGAGAGAGAGAGAGAGAGAGAAAGAAAGAAAGAAAGAAAGAAAGAAAGAAAGAAAGAAAGAAAGAAAGAAAGAAAGAAAGAAAGAAAGAGGGGAGGGAGGGAGGGAGGGAGGGAGGGAGGGAGGGAGGGAGGGAGGGAGGGGGGAAGGGAGGGAGGGAGGAAGGGAGGGAGATGTTCAGCCAGGCTTGGACACTGTTGCTTCAGCTTCTGCCCATGTGAGCTGCGTCCCAGGCTCTCCCATTTTTAGTTTGCTTTTCTGACACCAGACTCTCACACTAATGGCCCTTTCTTTCTTCCCAGTGGATAAAGCCACATTCATGGTTGGCAGCTATGGGCCCCGACCGGAAGAGTACGAATTCCTCACTCCAGTAGAGGAAGCTCCCAAGGGCATGCTGGCCCGAGGCACTTACCACAACAAGTCCTTCTTCACGGATGACGACAAACAGGACCACCTCACCTGGGAATGGAACCTGGCCATTAAGAAGGATTGGACAGAATGAGTGCGTCTGTCCATCCCTCCTGTCACCTTCCCCACCCACCAGAAGAATTCTCCCAACCATGTTGGTCATCACAAACTCCCTCCTCCCTCCCTGTTCCTAGCTAGGCCCTTTCTCGGTCACACACACACACACACACACACACACACACACACACATTTCATCACCAATATGTTTTATCTTACCCCATCTCTCAGAGTGTTCCCTGCAAATGAGACTTAAAACCCTGGCCTCCTCTCTCCTCCCACCTTGAGTCCTGAAGGCCAAGGAATGGGCAAACTACCGCTGATGCCTCCTTGGCCTTCTGTTCAGAAGTTTATTCTTGCCACTGGGTTCTTCTGGTTCGATAAATCCCTTTGTTTTCTCTGCCAAGGGGAGCTCTTCTTTTGTGGGAGACACTGTAAACAACACCAAAGGAAAAGAATAAAATCGTTGTGTGTGTGACTGAGAACCTCATTGCTTTCTTTTGCCCTTAAATAAATGTGGTACCAGAAAGCCCACATTGTGAGTTGTCATATGCATGGGCGTCTGGGTGAGAGCCATGGTACAGGGGATATGTATGTCTTTGCCAACGGGTTGTCACAATATGATGGTCACTGAATGCTAATAATACAGAGGATGAACATTCTAAATCTCATTGATGGTGTAATATTTTCTTAGAGTGGTCTCATCTAAGATTGAGATGTACACCCCACTGCCTGTAGAAACCTCTTCTTAGCCTTGACTCGTGGGCCAAATCAAGCTGTCTCCTGCTGCGTGGGCTCCCAACATCTACTGATGAAGTAGTGGAAGCTTCAACGCTACTTCATTTTATTACGTCACATAAAGGCCTATCGCAAGATGGCCTCCACATGGATCACTCTCTTCCTTCCCATGATTCTCAGTGACTAAAGTTCTTTCACATTCTGTTTTCACCTCTAGATTTTTGGCTCTTCCCCGCTAAATCCCTTGTGATTGGTTAATAGTGACAGACTCTAGAGCCACCTAGGAGAAGAGCCCCCAGACCTGCTTGTGAGGGAGTTTCTAAATTAGGTTCATGGAGGTGGGAAGACTCACCCTACCTATGGGCGGTGTCCTTCCGTGCCGGGACCGATTACAATGGAGAGAGCAGGCTGAACACCACCATCCCTCATCATCACTCCTGACTGTGCTCATAGTGTGACCAGTCGTCTCGCTCTCCTGCTGGGTGCCTTCCTCGCTGTGATTGACTGCACCCTCAAACTGGGAGCAAAAATAAACCCCACCTTCCTTAGGTTGCTCTGGTCACTTAAAATATTTTCTCACAGCAGAGAAGAGCAACACAAGTCCATTCCACATTTTGATGCCCAGAGCCTATTCGCCCAGGCCTCTGTCTGTAGCGACTTTGAGGCAGACATCCTCCATCAAATCCCACATGGCCCTAAGAGTTCCCCGTGTCTCTCACAGCAGCCTATGAAGTTTTCTGTGTTTTACCACTCTCTGATACATGTTTAAGTAATGGATTTTTGTGTTCACTTCTCCCATCAAGAATGTAAGCTGAGCTGGGCAGTGGTGGCGCACACCTTTAATCCTGGGATTTGGGAGGCAGAGGCAGGCAGATTTCTGAGTTTGAGGACAGCCTGGTCTACAGAGTGAATTACAGGACAGCCAGGGCTACACAGAGAAACCCTGTCTCAAAAAACCAAAACCAACCAACCAACCAAACAAACAAAAACAAATGTAAGCTGAGAGGCATTGGGTCAGTTCACAGCCATATTTATAGACTGCTTAAATCAATAAGCCACATAGAGTACCTACATTTTTTTTTATTTAAATGAATAGACCCGACTTTCTTCTGGCTGGATATGTTCCAGAGCTCTTCCACCGTGAGCCACTTATCACAGGAGGTGAAAGTTCCCCCTGGAGTCAGCTGCACGGTTCCCAGAGCTCTTATAACGCACAGCCACTTCAGTTCACCAGCCTGTCCTGGATCGGCACCCACACTCGACATCTACGGTGGGCACCAGAGAGCAACAATGAAAATCACCAGGTCGAGATGCCTAATCCTCTCGTTTGCCCTCGTGTGCGGGCTGGTTCCAGAGGTTACAGCAGATGTGGAAGAAGCCACGGGTAAAAGAAAGAAAAAAAGAAAAAGAAAAAAGGTGGGGGTGGGGCAGTGGTGTGGCCACAGTGAAGCTGCCATGAGAAGACAGGGACAGGGACGCGTGAAAATACCATACGTGCTTTCATTCCAAACCTAGACATTTTCCAGGCGTTTCTGGGTTAAGATGCGTACTGCCCATACTTCCTCTCCTCTCACTGCAGATGGTCTCAGCACTACCCAGGAACCCATATGGCTCACGGACGTCCCGGCCACCGTGGAACTCATCGCTGCTGCTGAAGTGGCCGTCATAGGTTTCTTCCAGGTTTGTGATACACCCCACCTGTAAACCCATAATCGAGCATGCTCGGCCTTAAGGTAGTCAATCCAAGGGGCCTGTTGGGCTAGTGACATTTGGGAGCAAAAGGGCACACACTCTGCTTTCAGATCATCATCCAAGGTTCTTTTCTTTCAAAGCTGTCTGCCCTCCGCATGAGGTCTTTCTCTCGCTTGCTTCGGGGTCTCTGAGTCTCATGGCTGAATCTCCTTATCTGTGGACACTTTGAAAGAAAGCAGCTGTTGGCAGGAAGTCAGTCAAATCTCATCGTTGTCCTAAATGCCCTAAACGCCCTGAGTCTGGACCCATAGAACCCTGCTCACAGGCAGAAGTGAAAGTAGAGGCACTTTTAAATTTTATTCATTTATTCATTAATTTATTATTCAAGATAGGGTCTCAAAACTAAGGCCAGCCTAGAACTTGCAGTGTAGCCTGTGCTTCTCTCACATGGACAATCCTCCTGCCTCAGCCTCCTGAGTAGTGGTCTAAAAGGACTATGCCACACACTCAGGCCAAACCAATAAAACCTGGAAACACTTTTCACAGGATATGCTAAAAATATACGGAGGCCCTCACTCGTCTTTCTCACCTTCTCCAAATACTGAGGAAGGTGACAGGATAACTGACAGCTTCCTCGCTGGCTGTAGGCTAATACGTAGACAGTCACACACAAGAGGGTCTCACCCCAACCTTTCCCTCTCGCTCTGCTAATAGCAGATGGCAATCCTCACAGCTAACCCAGCCCCTCTTCAGAATTCTTGTCTACTTCCATCCCTTGATTCCAACCCACAGTCACCCTGTCCATTCCGTGTACACAGCTGGAAATGGCTGAGATGGGGTGCCAGCAGGAGTCCGGTTTTGGTGCTAAGGGACTGAATTTCAGAAAGGGAAGAGCAAAGAATGAGAAAGGTGTAGTAACATAAAAGACCACCAGATGGAGCCATCGGGTCCTTGAGCAATTCTATTCCAAAGCCCAGATTACAAACCAGGGAGCCCTCCAACAAATGTCCACAGCTTCTAAGTGAATACCCTCTTCCTTTCAAAAGAGCGAGTCTCCAGTTCTGTCTTGTGAGCCCAGATTCAAGAGTAGCAACCTTTCCTTCTCCTTTCACATGGCCTTTAGCTCATTGAGATGCAGGGGAAGTAGGTGTACTCTTGTGTACTGCCTGGAGCTTCTGTGGACAGCCATCCTGACACAGCAAGGACTACAGTGCCAGTCAGTGTCTGTGGGAGGAGAGAGGCCATCACTAATGACTGGCCTCCCAGCTTCCTAACTGCAGGCCTGGGGTACCACAGGTGCACAGGCCATTAAGTACCCTCATGCGCAAGCCTGAAGGATCCCTGGAAGGGGAGGACATGACCTCAGCTCCTGCACATCTCCCGAGGACCATGCTAAGCCCCTGCTCCTTTATGTTACATCTTCCTGTTCCTCCACAAATTGTTCCCCAAACATTTGCTTCTCTGGGTGCATGAATGGCTATACAGTCCAACTTCACAGACCTCTGGACACCAAGGCATCCCTCAGCTACAGGTAGAATTCAGGCTGTACGACTAGCCCACACAATTTTGATAATTACCTATATTCTCACAGAGCCTGGGACACTCAAAAATGACACTGCAAGTATAGCCTGCATGTGTAAGGATAACGTCTGGCATGAGCATATCTTTCTTCCCTCTATGTCTCTTCACTTGTTTGCTTTGTTTTGTCTGTAGGATTTAGAAATTCCGATCGTGTCTGTGTTCCGGAGCATGGCACGACAGTTCCAAGATGTATCGTTTGGAATCAGCAACCATTCTGAGGTCCTGACCCATTACAACGTCACCAGCAACAGCATCTACCTCTTTCGACTGGTAAGCCGGGCTGGCAGCTCCAGCCTTCCTCTAGTTTTCCCTTGTGAGATGGGAAAGAACTCTATGTCTTTGACACTAACGCTGGTGCCAAGTTCAGGGACATTGTTGACCAGGAGAGTGACTCAGTTCAGGGTGGCAAAACAGGTGGGGATGCGGCTTGCAGAGAACAGGAACTGAGAGCCAAGATGGGGCGGTAAAGGTGCTGCTTGGTCCCTTGCCAGAAAAACGGAGCGGGTCAGCTGCTTAGTGTTTATTAGCTTCTTATATCTATAGAATAAAAGGTCTGACCATATTATCTCCAAGGTCATGTTAAACAAGGAAGTGCACACGCATACACACACACACACACACACACCAGGGATGGTGTGACAGACAGACAGACAGAGACAAAGACAGGGACCAGGAGTTTTATGATATATATCATACATACATGTACATATGTATACACATATATAATGAGGTTTGATGTAGCTCAGGATGGCTACTCGATTCATAGATGAAGAGTACCTTAAACTTCTGATCCTCCACTTCCTAAATACTGAGATTACAGGTGTGCCCCACCTACACAGCGCAGGGGAATCAAACCCATGTTTGTTGCCTCATGTGCTTCAGGCAATCGCACCATCAACTGAGCTACATGCCCAGCCCCATAATTTTATCTGTTCATATGCTGATTATTTGACTTAAGTTTATCAAACATTTTATTAGACAGCTCTTACGTGGAAGGAGCTTGTGATAAAAACATATTGAATATACTGTCTGCTCTCATAGTTCTTACATCGGAGTGAAGATTATAATCAATATACTAACACAGAACACCACAATAGGTAAGGTATTACAGGAGTGGAAATAGTGTGAAAATATATATATATAAAAAAAACAATACAAAGGGGACAGCTAAACTGGGAAGTGTATGTTAGAGAAACTAGGGTACTCTAAAGAAAGATCATGGCCAAAGGAGAAAAACTAAATGTACTTAAGAATCAATGATGCCAACGTGACCCCAAGGCACAGGGTACAGGGAAAGGCATAGAAGACAGGGAGGGTTTATTAGAACCACATTTGTACTAAAACCGCAGTACCAGCACCTTAGATTTGTACTTAACTTGATTGGGATTTGGAAGCACCCAAAGCCTTTGGATCAGTAAAGTAGCATGGACAAGAGTGAGCTTTAGCAAGGTTATTTTGTAAACAAAGAATAAGATGGATTATTAGGAAAAAGGTATTCGAAGTGAGAGACCTTGCTAGCTAAGCAAAATGGACTCCGTGACGCTTATTGAAGGTCTGCAGTGGCTGGAGAGACAGCCCAGAGGCTAAGAATGCTGGATGTCTTGCAGACGACATGGGTTTCATTCCCAGTAGCCACATTGCAGCTCTCAACTTCAGATCCGGATCTGATTCCATCTTCTGACCTTCTCAAACACCAAGCACACAGGTGGGTCACAGACTGACCCGTAGGCAAAATATCCACCCATATATATTTAAATAGACATAAAGAATTTATAGTGGAGAAGTAGCAATAGAAGTAATAGAAAGGGTGCTATGCCAGGCTAGGAGATTCAGCCCTGTGAGCCCAGCAGTCAGGAGTCTAAGGTAAGAGGACCACAGGTTCAAGGCTACCACACAAACACACACACACACACAAAAGAGCTGAGCAATCCTGCTGGTAGTGTTAACTTTGCTTACAATGTATCCTTTATAAAGCCCTGTTGGTGGCTCTTTTGAGCTCTGCCCCCTTCCTTAGCATCTGGTTTATGTTGACCACTAGTGACAGCTCTACTTTGAGTGAAGTCTTGGAACTTTGGTGGACAAAATTTATGTGCCATGCCAGAAAATAAACAGGCTGGTTTTGTACCACCTCCTTGGCAGTGCTTGGAAAGGCTGGAAAGGCCAACCGTTACATAAACACATTTCTCAGTTTACATTTCCAAAAGTTGGCTACATATGTTAATAAGATTATCCTTCAGGAGTTCAGAGCAACTGTAACAAAGGGGAACCCAGACCATTTTATTTTACACTGGGGAACAGAAGCCTATTGCAAACTTTCTGGGAAAGGCTTTCAACTTCGATCCACATTTTATCATTTTCAGTTTTCCACAGTTTGCTTATTTTTTTTTCTGCAGTTTGGTGTGTGTGTGTGTGTGTGTGTGTGTGCGTGTGTGTGTTCGCGCTTGTGTGTTTGTCTGTCTGTTTGTCCATCTGCCTCTCTGTGTGTATGACTATGTGTGTCTAACTATTGTGTGTCTAACTATGATAGCCACTATTATAGTTCTCACAAAATATGAAGAGAGACTATGAGCCATGGATTTTCAATAGTGAATAAGCTTCTGGTGGGTTGAAGCAACTCGCCAGAGTTTGACAACCGTCAGGTAGCGCCTGACTCCGTACTCCGAGTCCCCTGTCTACTGCTTTACAAGGGCTCTCTAGAGCACTCAAGGACAGTCCTCTTAAAACTCTGGTAATGATTTGTTTGCGTTTACACAAATGTGTCTCTGTGTGTCCGTGTCTCTGTATGTTCTTTTGAGTGCTGCAAAGGCCGGAAGACAGTGTCAGACCCGCTGGAGCTGGAGTTACAGGCAGCTGTGAACCATCAGAAGTGGGTACTGAGACCTGAATTCAGATCTTCTACAAGGGTTCCAAGCACCCTTAACCACTGAGCCATTTCTCTAGCCCCAGAAGAAAATCTCTATTTTTACACTAGGCTGTATTTACTTAATGTTCCTTATTCTGAAGTCTCGGTTCCGAAACTTTCTCCCAAACCATTTCCCTAAACCCCTGGTATTGATATATCAAGTCCGGGGGTTATATATCAGAATTTAATTTAGATATTATATAGTGTGGTAGCAAATTTTCAGAATTTAGGGTTACTGGATTCACAAGAGTAAGAATATTTGTAAAGATAAGAGGAAATAATGGTTGAGTAAAAGAACACTGGCTCATTGTGATTGGGCCTGCAGAAGCCGTGTTTGTGAAACCACAGCTTTCTATTAGTTGGGCTTTCTGTTGTGTGGTGAAGCACTATGACCAGGAGTAACTTGGGGAAGGGTTTGTATCATCTCCGACTTTTATATTACAGGACATCAGGTGGGGTAGGCTCAAGGCAGGAACCTGGAGGCAGGAACCGAAACAGAAGCCATGGAGGATGCTGTTTACCAGATTGCTTTCCATGCTTGCTTGCTCACTTTGCTTTCTTATGCAACTAGGGACCACCACCCTGAAAGAGGAAATACCCACAGTGGTCTAGGCCTTCCCACATCAACTATTAATCAAGAAACTGCCTGACAGTCTTGCCTATACGCCCGCCTTAAGGAGCCATTTGTCCAAACAACTCTAACTTGTGTCAAGTTGGCAAAAATCGAGCCAGTAAAACTGACTCCTCATAAATGTATCACTAAAGGGGGTTATTGTTGATCTCCCAAATCTCATATTAATGCTAATATTACAAAATAAAACATAAATAACTTTTAAAGTCCCACAGCCTTTAAAATTTCAAACACTTCAGGAGTGCAGTCTCTTTAAAAATATCCAAAGCCTCTTTAAAAGTTCAAAGTCTCTCTAAAATAACCAAAGTCCTTCTAATACTCCAAAGTTCTGTGGAAGAAATAATATTTAAAAGTTAAATATTTTCTTATTCCAAGAGGTGAGAACCAGGGCACAGCCATAATCAAATTGAAGCAAAAACCCTTCAACATTGTCAGTAACTCATTGTCAGTAACTCATTGTCAGTCACTCATTGTCAGTAACACATTGTCAGTCACTCATTGTCAGTCACTCATTGTCAGTCACTCATTGTCAGTCACTCAGTGTCAGTCACTCAGTGTCAGTCACTCAGTGTCAGTCACTCATTGTCAGTCACTCATTGTCAGTCACTCAGTGTCAGTCACTCAGTGTCAGTCACTCATTGTCAGTCACTCATTGTCAGTCACTCAGTGTCAGTCACTCAGTGTCAGTCACTCAGTGTCAGTCACTCATTGTCAGTCACTCAGTGTCAGTCACTCATTGTCAGTCACTCATTGTCAGTCACTCATTGTCAGTAACTCATTGTCAGTAACTCATTGTCAGTAACTCATTGCCCAGTGTCTGACACTCATTGTCAGTCACTCATTGTCAGTCACTCATTGTCAGTCACTCATTGTCAGTAACTCATTGTCAGTAACTCATTGCCCAGTGTCTGACACTCATTCTTCTGGGCTCCAGAGGTCCTGGCAAGCATTCACTGTGGCTCTTTCATTTATGCATCCGTCCCTGTCATAGCACACATGGCTCGCCCAGGAGACTCATATTGGCTCGTAATACTTGCTGGTCATCACCCAGTCCTGACATCGCAAATATGCTGGGGTCTCCACTGCAGCTGAGACTGAATCTTCACCATGGCCTTTCCTGAACTCTCTTGAGGGACTTTAACTTTGTCACTTTTTGCCAAGGTTCAACAGCACTGCATGACTCTTTCATGCTGCCAAAATCAGTAACATGAGGCAGACTCATACATTATGGGGTCTGGCTGCCAGCATAAGATGCAGCCTGGGCCCCTCTTAACCACAGCTTCTGTGTGATAACCCTGAGGAAGTATTCCCAGAAGATTTCACCTCAGTGATGCTGGTCTCTTCTTGACAGCAGCTGACTCTCTAGCCCCAGTTGACCAGAAGTCTGTAGTCTTGATTTAAAATATCACATGAAGAACTCTCAGACTTGCCTCAAAACTTCACAAGTCAGGCCTCCAACATCTCCATTGCTCTCAGCATTCTCTCCCAAACTTCCCACAGAAGAGAGGGCTCTGAACACTCAATGGCTTTTGTAGCCCAAAATTCCCAAAATCCTTCACAATCCCCCCATAACAACAACATCGTATTGGTCACGGAAGTAGTCTACGCTGGTACTGATTTCTTAGAGTTTCTGTGAGTGTGATAAAGACCGTTACCAACACCCATACGAGAAGAGAATGTTGACTTGGTTTAATGTGATGACTGTTCATTATTGAGGGAAGCCCAGGCAGGAACTCAAAGCAGGAACTTGAAACAGAGATCAGATAGAACCAGACAGTAAGCAGTACTCCTCCACAGTCTTCGATTCACTTCCTTGGCTTCCCTCCATGATAGACCGTGACCTGTGACCAGAGAAGCCCTTTCCTCATCTCTCAAACTGTTTTGGCCACAGTCTTCAGCACAGCAATCGAAAAGAAACTAGGAAAGGAACTTACTCTCCAAAACTAGTGCAGACTGACTCTTATAAAGGTTCCCAGAAAGCCCTAAGCGAAAGTCAGGGAACAGTAAGAAGTTGCAGGTGACAGTGTGGCTGTCAGGGACCCAGCCTGTGGGTGTGGCAGCATGGAGACCCTCTGCTTTTCCACACGGTCCCACAGAGATGTAATCCTCACAGAGATCCAATTCCTGGTGTCAATGGACCGTGACCCTGTCCTGCTATTTGAATATCTGCACTACTTCGGGTTTTCTTATTCACTTCTATTTTAAGAAATAAAGTTAGCCCAGCTCTGACCCAGGGAAATATAAGAGACAGAGGATCATTCTTGACCCCCATACAGTGACTTTTGAGTAGTTGGCATAAGAGATGCACCATACCAGATGAGTCAGAAGAAATGACTATGTTAAAGAGGGAAGTAATATGAATCAAGTGGTTACGCTTTTATAAAGTATGTGTTTAGCTGGTCATGGTGGTGCATATGTGTAATCCCATACCTGGAGACTGACAGGAGGACCCAAGAGTTGGAGGTCATCCTGGGCTACACAACAAGTTTAAAGCCATCCTGGGCTACAGGAGACACAAACAAACAAAAGTATATATCTACAAGTACATGGCATCTGAGCAACATGTGTTCATGCATGTGCACGTGCGCGTGTGTGAGCGTGAGTGTGAGGGTGAGCGTGTGCATGTGCGCGTGTGCGTGTGTGTGTGTGTGTGTGTGTGTGTGTGCGCGTATGTGTGCATGTGCATGAGTGTGTGGGATCAGAGACGTGAGGCAAACGCTCAAGTCACTTTTCAGCCCTATCCAAGTTACTTTATGACTCAATTGTCATAAAATATTGTAGCTGCAATATAAAGGAAGATACACAGGGCATGTTGGTGTGAGCCTGCAATTCCAGTACCTGGGAGGCGGAACGGGGAGGGGCTGGAACTCAGATTCGTCTTGGCTGCAGTGGAAACCAATACCCAACCTCACTTCATGAAATCCTGTCTGAAATTTTTAAAAATTAAAAAGAAAGACTATAAATAAACTAAGATGAGTTTTAATGCATTTTCTGGAAAGCTAGGTGGTCAGAGAGCTCTCGGGAACGCAAAGGAAGACCCCCTCCTAGCAAAGCACTGGGCACTAAACCAACAGTCCTGAGCTCAAAGCCCTCCCCCCAGCTGTTCTCTTCTGCTGTGGGCATCTCTGTCCTTGGGGAGGATAGCTTAAGTAAAACTCTTTCCAAACCCTGGCAAAATAGATGTTTAAAATGTCCCCCAAAGCCTTATGCTAGGATAGAGCTTTCTCTGCAGTGCGTTATGCAAACGATCCCCTTGGCAGAAAGCAGGCCTCCTGTTCAAGTGCTGCCTCCAGGAACCCTACACACGAACCCTTCTGGGTTTATTAGTTTAGGAAATAATGAAATAATCGGGTATGCTTTGTTGGAAGAACCCCAGCAATCGGAGAGCCTGCAGGGGAGGGGGCGGCTTATTGAAGGTCCCTTGCTGCCCAGGGAAGAAACTTTATTCTTGCTGCACATGCTCTGTTCCTTCTCTGCATTTCCTTGTCCAGAAACACCTGGAGTTCCTGGAACCTCCAGTTCACCAGTTCTGGGAAACCCGAAAAACTGCCTGGAAAGGCGGCGGGCGGGCGGGCGGGCGGAGCCTCCTGGTCCACGTGCTGCCAGGCCAGCTGCGCACAGATGCCAGGCTTCTACGTCCTAGAAAAATAATCCTCAAGCATTTGGACGTAGTCAATATTAAGAGGGCCTTGATTATGATAATAATGGCTTGAGTGGGTTGTAATAGCAAAGCCCTAAGTGTGAGGTATTCTGCCAGCTGGCAAGCCAGGCCTTAAGCAACAGAGAAGATCTCTCTGTGCATGTGTATGTGTGTGTGTGTGTGTGTGTGTGTGTGTGTGTGTGTGTCTGTCTGTCTGTCTATCTCTGTCTAATCTCTCTCCTCTTCTCTTCTCTTCTCTTCTCTTCTCTTCTCTTCTCTTCTCTTCTCTTCTCTTCTCCCCTCCCCTCCCCTCCCCTCCCTCCCCTCCCTCTCCCCTCCTCTCCCCTCCCCTCCCCTCCCCTCTTCTCTCTCTCCCCCTTCTCTCTATCCCCCTCTCCCTCTCCTCTCCCCCTCCCCCTCCCTCTTCCTCTCTCTCTCCCCCCCCCCCTTTCCACACCCCACCCCCCTCTGATTCCTGAGTCTGTTTCTCTTTGGTTGGCTGCCTGGCTAGCTGGCTCTGTGAATACCTCTGTGTCTCTGTGTCTGTGTGTGGATATATGCCCATGGGAACAGGTGCTGGCAGAGCCCAGAGGCCTCAGGTCCCCTTGGAGCTGGAATTGTAAACTGCTAGGAGTCACCTGAATTCAGATCTTCTGAAAGAGCAGCAAGCTCTCTCAACTACTCTCTAACTCCTTCTTTTGTTTTGTTTGTTTGAGACAAGATCTTGTTCTATCATCCAGGAAGACCTAGAACTTCCCATGTATCCCAGGCTGGCCTTGAACTCCTGGAAATCCTCCTGCCTAGTCTGTCTAAATTCTGGGATTAAAGGCATGAATCACCACAGCAGCCTTCTACTTTTTTATGATTTGGTGTGGATATTAGGACTACAAAGCTGAGCAAGGTCCCCGGAGCCTTTTCCTATTGTTCTTCTATCTTTTCCTCAGTGTTTCTTCCGAGAGCGTGGTGGATTTTAGCACACCTGCATATGTACCGAATGACGTCACTCACCTCTCACCTCAGGCTCACTGTGTAGCAGAGGCACCTTGGGTTTCTGACCCTCCTGGGATTACAGACACTAACATGGCTATTTCACGTAATGCTGGAGATCAAATCTACAGCTTCCTGCATGCCATCTAAGCGTGCTACCAGCCAATCCACACGTCTCTAGTGCCATTTCTGTGTGTTTGCTGCTAGGAGCTGAGCCTAGGAACTCACATATACCTGGCAAGCAAGTGCCCTACCACTGACCTATACTGCCAGCCTGTACTTCACGTTTTAACAGTATCTAGGGCTTTGGGTGGAGTTTTCCCCAAAAATTCGAATTCAGAAGTATATTTTCTATACCTTGGCATTTATTATCTTGTAAATTTAATTTGCTTAAGATAGTCTCTTAAGGTTTTGTTTGTTTTGTTTTAGTTCTTCATCTTTGTGTGTATGTTCTAATGTTCAACAGGGAGATGTAGCTGCCTGACAATCCTAGATTCTGGAATGTTAGAAGCTACGGATTCCATAATGCATGCCGGCAGTCCTTAAAGGGATAAACCAAGTCTGAGAAACTTCCCAACCAAGGGAGGAATCTTGGGAAATAACTAAATGCAGAATAGGCCAGAAGTTAAGAAGATGGAATTCAGAACAGCTGCACTGATGGGAAATTCAATATATCAGTGATTATATTACATAAAAATATCCCTTAAAACACAAGCAGAGAAAGCAAGTCCCTGAGGGTGGGAAACTTACTTCCTGTTCTGTCTTTGGAGCTGTGCTCAGTGTCTGTCTCATTTTCATAATCAAATGCTATTTATCAATGATCTCAAAGTGTACAAAAGAGGGGCCACTCTGTCCCTTGATATGTTTTGTTTTTGTTTTTGTTTTTTAAATCCAGGTTGATAATCAACAACTACATTTGGATGCTGGAGACATTGAAAATCTCGATGCTGCCAAACTGAGCCGTTTCATTCACATGAACAACCTCCACTGGGTGACGGAGTACAGCCCTATGGTAAACACTAGTCCCTGTGGCCAGTCTTAGGCTCTTGTGTCAGGAAGGGTCCTTGCCCCCAGAACAGAGATGTTCTCTCCACTGCTGGTACCCGTCTCTCACTGAACACCTAACCTGTTGTTTACACTACTATCTTTACTAACCCTTTAAGATGGATGGGTTCCTCTTTCCCTATGGGACAAAGAGAGAAACAGACACAGAAAGGCTAAGTGACCTGTTGCGGCCCGCCCGCGGTCCACAACACGAACGGTTCAACTGAGAATGGCAGTTCCCTGCAAAGAGAGGTAACTAGATAGGGCGGAAGAAACAATGGAGTCAAGACAAAACTCTGATCAAGACTCAATTTAATATTTCCAGACACTCAGTTTATAAAGGAAGGGGGAGGGAACCCAATTTCCCGCCAAGTAACTCAGGGTCCAGTAGCAGGACGAACACGTGTGTGCCTTCAGGCAGCAAGGTCAGGTTCCAGCAGTGGGCGTGGCAGGACGAATGAGCCGGTAGCTCCACCCTAGAGCAGGCAGGTTCCAGGCTGGGGGGAAGGGAGACCACAGTGACCTATAACACAACTCATAAGAAAAAAACAAAACACAAATACAATGTATCTGGATGAAAACCTTCTGAATCGGGAGTCTTGCTGTGTAAGTGTGCTCTCTGGAGTCATTGGCTCTGAGACAGCTGCAAAACCACCTTTCTCAGGCTGTGATCAAGACAGCTTCTTTCTTCTTTGTTTTTCTTATTGCTGTGGTCGAGACAGCTTAAGGAGGGAAGGGTTTCTTTTGGCTCACGGTTTGAGAGATACAGTCCATCGCGGTGTGGAGTCAAGAATGTAAAGCTAGTCACAGTGCATCCATAACCAAGACGCACGAAGAGGTGGGTACAGTCCACGGGCCACGGTGCCCTTGCTTTTCCTTTCCTTTTGTCCAGGACTGAAACCCGTTGGTTTGCTCTACCTACCCTTGTGGTTGATCATCTCTCTTGAAGCTCTTCTAGAAAAACCCTCACAGACATGACCGGAAACGTTCTCCATCCAATCAAGTTGAACACAAGCGTAACCATATAGTCTTCTTTCTCTGGGGAATCACCACTGTCTCTGTTGTGTCCACTGGACTGCATGTGGACTCGGAAAAGATGTCCTAATATTCCCTGTGCACACAACCCTGGTGTCATGGTGTCCTGGATGCCAGCCAGTGTGAGGACACATCTTCCAGAAGTCCCCAGCTGTTATCTTACACACAGTGATGTGAAGCACAGTGATTCGTTCTTTTTAAAAATTTCACACTAGTAGAGAAAGCAAATCACATCAAGAGAAAGTCAGGAAAGAAGCTCTCTAGAGTGGCATGTTTAACTTATATTGGGGCTCTCACATATCTGAAATCATCCCTTCTCACTTGGAGAGCTGCCTACTCAGTAACTGCTGTTTCTTGTCTGTGCTGGTACAAACATCTGTGCTAGAAAAGCTGGGCAGAAAGTCACAGCCGTGCCCTGCTTCTGCGTGTACAGTTAATGTACACACTCCGTGTGTGGCTTTGCTGTGTCGGTTGAGGTTAATCCAGATAAAACTTCTGTACCCCCATCCCATGCGTTTGGCTCCTTGGTTCTCTTCTCTTCACTTTTCCCAAGAATTCTTTCTGCTTGAACAGACTGGATCCTACTCTGAATTTAAGTAGCATGAGTCAGTACTATAATTACAAATCTTATCATAACAAGAATCAATTATTTGTCACACAGTGCCCCCAGTGAGTCCCGAGCCTGCTGTTAAAGCCCAAGAAAACGTCTTTAGGAAGCACTTCATCTGACCATGCTTGCCTGCCCATGGCCCTTCTATGACCAGCTGCACTAGAAAAATCTCACACAGATCCTAGGAGTCAGCCACTGGGCATGGGGTGGCTGGGTGCTTTTGCCTTAGGGTCTCTGGACAGAATGCAGAACCAAGCCAACGTCCTCTATAAGAAGGATTTAAAAAATTAAATGTATTCTTAACCCATGAACCATCTTTAGGATCTTCAATGATTTTACTTGTTACAAATATTTTTATTTGTGTTATTTGATAATTCCACACATGTATACAGTGGATTTTGAATACATTCCAGGCGGTGAAGTATTTAGGAGCCATCTTAGAGGCTATTTGCTTTCGTGTTATTCTGTTCATTGCACTGGCAATCTTCGGTATCTCTGCTTCTCTGACCTTCCCTCCCTCCCTCTCTCCCTCCCTTCCTCCTTCCCTCTCTCCCCCCCTCCTTCTCCCTCTTCCTATTCTTCTTCTATAGCAAACCCTACTTTTCCAGGTTGCAGCTGGCTTATTTAACACCATGGTTCAGACCCATCTTCTCCTGATGATGAAGAAGACTTCCCCAGAGTATGAAGAGAGCATGCACAGATATCGGGAGGCAGCTAAGCTCTTCCAGGGACAGGTGAGCTGGGAATGACTGCCACCACAAGGAAGACGGGACTGGGAAGATGGAAGTGGTATGGTTTCCAGGTATGAAGTGGGATGTAAGAAGTGAAAAAAATTGAAATTAAAGATACTTAGTGTTGTAAACCCATGTAATCTATCTTCCAGCCGTGGCTGTTTCACACTGATCTGTAGGGAGAGAATATGTGTAAATATGATGAGAGTCTACCAAGGACCGTGTGCCTACCTCTTGTGCACTGTGCATCATTATTCTCTTTCTTCCTCCCTCTTTCCCTCCTCCCTCCCTCCTGAGTGCACTCCTGTTTGAGATCTCTGAAACAGCCATCCTGCATTGCAGAATCTACCAGAAGCCTTTCTAATGAGATACATTTGATTATCACATAAGCTATCTTGGGGAGGACCGGTCCCATGACATGGGGAGCACTGTGAGTTCCTGAATACAGACAATCCTCTCTTCAGAAGACCACAAAGATTTCTTCCTGGGGTAGATTTGACTTAAACAGTCTTCTTTCCCTAATCTCCAGACAGACAATCCTCTCCTTCCTTCCCAGACAGACAGTCCTCTCTCCCTGCCCCCAGCTCATCTCTAGTGTCATTTTCTACATTTCAGTTGCCACAGTCAACTATGGACTCAAATTAGTCAGTGGAGAATCCCAGACATAAACGACCCGTATGCTTTCAAGGCCTTTGCCGCCGCACATCACTGCAGTGGTTTTGTTTTGTTAGTTATTAGAGTCAACATGTGTACATACAGCAAGAAAGAGCACATCCGTGACTCTAGCGAGCCACTGAGGTGGGGGTTCTTAGAATAGGTCTAGAAAATAACATTTGCCAAACACGTGCTACACACGACAATCACTAAATGCACTGTCTCGCTTTATCCCAACCGCAACCAGTACATTTTACAAACAAGAAAACTGAGTCTCAAAGAAACTAAGTTGCCCCAGATCGCACAGCCAGGAAGACAGAATCGGACTTAACTTCATTCTCTGCCTTTAGTCACAGGGCTATCTATACCTTCTTGCTTAAGGAAAATTCAGTGTCTTCAAAGCCCAAACTCTTTCTTACAATGCTATTTTTTTATTTTTAATCAGGTTGTGGGAGTGGGTGAGGATGCCCAGAGACTATCAGAGCGAGTTGGATTCCCCCGAAGCTAGAGTTACAGGGTGCTGCGAACTCACTGGTACTGTGTGCTAACAGCCAAGTTCAGGTCCCTCTGTTACAGCAGTATAAACTCTTGACATCTGAGCCATCTCTCTAAACCCCATACCTCTCAGCCCGTGTCACCTAAAGGTCCCTCTGTTACAGCAGTATAAACTGTTGACCTCTGAGCCATCTCTCTAAACCCCGTACCTCTCAGCCCGTGTCACCTAAGACCATCAGAAAACACAGATGCTTACATTGTGATTTATAACGCTAACCGAATTACAGTTATGAGGTAGCAACAAAAATAATTTAGTGGTTGGTGGGGGGATCACCACAGTATGAGAAAATGTATTAAGAGGGTGGTGGCTTTGGGTTGAGAATCACTGATCTAACCCCCAAATCCCAAATTCATGTCGTTACATTTGACTAAAGAGATAAAATGCCAAAGCAAGAAAAATAAACTTCAAATTCACTTAAATTCAATCAAGATGGGGTGTGTGTATGTGGAGAGAGAGGTAGGTAGGTAGGTAGATGGAGAACGAGAGAGAGAGAGAGAGAGAGAGAGAGAGAGAGAGAGAGAGAGAGAGAGAGAGAGAGAGAGATTTTTATACAGCCCACACCAGCCTTGAACTTGAACTTGCTGGCTTGCTGTAATGAAGGGTAACTCTGAACTTCTGGTCCTCCTACCTCTGTCTGCCAAGCACTAGAATTTTGAGAGTGTCCTGAATACTCCATCAAGCCAGGCTTTAACTTAAGTTAAACTTATGTGACACTAAGCATAAATCCAGTCTGCCTAGTGACAGTAATGACAAGCATCCCTTTGCCCCCCAGGATCTTAGCTGGACCCTTTTCTTTCATCTCTCTCTCTCTCTCTCTCTCTCTCTCTCTCTCTCTCTCTCTCTCTCTCTCTCTCTCTCTCTCTCTCTTTCTCTCCCTCTCCCTCTCCCTCTCCCTCTCTTTCTCCCTCTACAGATTCTCTTTGTTCTGGTGGACAGCAGCAAAAGGGAAAATGGAAAGGTGATGTCCTATTTCAAACTAAAAGAGTCTCAGCTGCCAGCTCTGGCCATTTATGAATCTGTGGATGACAAGTGGGACACACTGCCCATCGCAGAGGTTACAGTGGAGAAAGTCCAAGGCTTCTGCGAGGGATTCTTAAAAGGGCTGCTGCAGGTGAGTGTGGGGATGCTGCAGGTGAGTGTGGGGATGCTGCAGGTGAGTGTGGGGATGCTGCAGGTGAGTGTGGGGATGCTGCAGGTGAGTGTGGGGATGCTGCAGGTGAGTGTGGGGATGCTGCAGGTGAGTGTGGGGATGCTGCAGGTGAGTGTGGGGCTGCTGCAGGTGAGTGTGGGGATGCTGCAGGTAAACATGCCTGTGTTGTTCTCTCCATGTGCTCCGTTTCTCATGGAAGGAATCAGAGGTCTTTAGCCCTGTGAGAACAGAGGGTGTGGATGGAGAGGGCAGAGTAGGGTGACTCTGAACACATGATTCATGGGACTCTATTAGCTAGAGATGCCGATTTACAAAGGGCTTGTATGCACAAACTGAATTTGGGTTTTCTCCATTTTTTTAATTAAAAGGCCGATGGGAAATAACTTAAATCCCAGATAAAGAGCTCTTGTATGAGGTGTGGTGGCTCACGCCATGTACTCTGGTGGCTGAGGCAGGTTGACTGCCACAGATTGAAACAAGCATGGGGTACATAATAAGTTTAGTCCAGCCAGAGCTGAGTAGTGAAACCTCTTTTTTAAAAACAAAAACCAGCATCGGCATAACAGAAGAGGTCAGCAGGACAAAGTTAGGGTGGATGTAGGTTTCTCCAGTCACTAACGGTGCACTCTTATGTTCTTTTCAGAGAGATCTCGAAGCTGAAGGAGACTCCGGGAAGGAGGAGCTCTGAGGGCTCCCTGGAACTTGTGCTCGCTGCCTGCCCTGTGTCTATTCTGTGCTGAATAAAAGGGAGCTGTTCAAATCTCTGTAACACTCACATGATCATCGGGTGTTCTAACAAGGAGGGGGAGGATCACAATCATTGGCCTTGTTTCCACATCCCACTTGTCTCTTGTTTCCAACTTCCTATCCCCTCTCCCCATGCCTAGTTTCAAACTGTGCCTGAGTGCCGGGGGTACAGGGGCTTCAGAGACATGCATCTCTGTGAAGGGCAAGCGTTCCTAGAGAGAGGACATGCTGGTGTGTCACTGACATTGAATTGGTACCCTGCACACGGCTTACGCAACAGCTCCTGTTTCTTTGGGGTCATCAGAGGACAGACCCGCCCCTCCTTCAGAAGCAAATATCCTTCTCCGACTCGGGGCCAAGAACAAAAATGCCTTTTTGCTTTGGGGCTTTTTTTTTTATCTCTCCCAAAAGTTAAAGGATGTCTCCAAGTTTCTGAACGCATCAGAAACAGAGCATGTTAAAAGCTACGCTCATTTAGAGATTGCAATTCCCCGTGTAAATCAGCAACCCATGGAGTAAATAAAACCCAGAGCCAAACCCTTTGGAGAGAAACACAGCTGCCCAGCTCAGTGATACACGCCCCACCCTCCAGGGTTCTGTGTCCTGTTAGGTCGTGATCCACTGATGTGTTGTTCCCTGTGTGGGTGGGATGGGTGGTGGGACCAGATCATCCTGCGTGAGAGTTGGTACAAATGTGGCAAAGGAGCCAGGGAGTCAATTAGGTAAGAGGTTGGGGAGCAACACAAGAGGGGCACTTGGCGCCAGGACGCGCTGGGGTTAACCACGGTTACTGCCAGTAAGGTGTGCAGTCCAGCACACAGCAGATGCAGTCGAGTTTGACTGTGGGTCGCTGGCCCACAGGCTGCTACTGTCAACACACAGATGCTACATTGTCGCAGCCTTCCCACCCACTCCAGGCCCTTGGCTCTAAAGAAAAGCAACTAAGTGTTGAAGAGCTGAAAAACCGGATGTACGGCAGGAAGGTTCCAAGTGAGGGACAAGGAGTGAAAGGCTTGCTTGTTCCTTGCTGTGGGATAACCCGGTGGCCCCTGGGCATGGAAAGTGGCTGGAAAGGAGACTGTGAAAGTAACTCTTGCAGTGACAAAGGAACCAGGAGCTGAGGGACACCAGGTCGCCCCAGAGCTGCACAAGCCCCGAGGTACAAAACAAGCTCATCCCAGAATGCTTTCTGGACATTTTGACATTTACATTCAAGAATTCTTTCTGATGCCCTACTGAGGTTTCCCAAACCCCCAGGAGGCTGTGCTTTCTTCTCAACCTTTTTTTTTTTTTTCCTAAACCGTTTAATTTTATTTTAATTTTTCGAGACAGGGTCTTCCCAAGTAGCCTTGGCTCTCCTGGAATTCACTCTGTAGACCAGGTTGGTCTCAAACTCACAGGGATCCACCCACCTCTGCCCCCTGAGTGCTGGGGTCCAAGGCATGAGCATACCCTTTAATATAGTTCCTCATGGTGTGGTGACCTCAACCCTACAATTATTTCATTGCTACTTCATAAATGTAATTTTTCTACTGTTGTGAATCATGATGTAAATATTTGATAGGCAGGACATCTGGCATGTGACCCTGTGAAAAGGTCAACACCGCCAACAGGGTCACAACCCACAGATTGAGAATCACTACCCTAAGGATACCTTCAACTCCATGGTTGTCTTTGTTTGTTTTTGGTGCGTTAGGAATTGAGCTTGGGGACTCATGCATGCTAGGTGAGTGCTCTACCAGTTAGCTACATGCTTAGCCCCTTTCCTTGTTTCTTTTAAGCCCATTTACATGGTCTCAGGTCCTCCATGCAACCCCAACTTTTATACCTTTCATTTCCAATGTGTTCATCGCTCCATCATTTTCTCTCTTCCCTTTTCCTCAACTGTCTTTACTTCTTGCTTAAAATGATAGTACCCTAAGCTTTAGTAAAGCCCCAAATCATAGCATGTTTAATAAAGGGTTATTTTTACCATACATATCCTCACACTCTTCCGCACGTGCTGATAGCCAGCACAGACTCCATAGATGATAACAAGATGCAGGCTTATTTTCTAGTTGATGATGTCTTGTAGCAATTCTGTCCCATAGCATCTTGGATGCTTGTGTTTGTGTGTTTGTATTTGTTGAGTTGGATTATTCTTCATCAGCTCATGGCTCTTTGAAAGCCAGGAATTCCCCATGTCTTTGTCGGTGCTGATTAGGTTTCAGGGCTCAAAACCAGCGCATGAAATTCCTTTAGGGAGAAGAGCTTTGGGGTTGTTGGTGTGTTTATTTGAGGCCTTTGTGGGTTCCTTCCTATGCAACCAGTCAGCCTCAAAGTCAAGACCATCCTGCCTCTGCTGCTGAAGGACTGGGATTGTAAGTGTGTGAAACCAAAACAGGCAAAAGAAGAGGTTTCTGTTGGCTAACGCTGGTGCCTACTAAAACTTCTGCCATTTCTAGATGTTTCCTTGTCACTGGTTAATCATTCCTCAAGACTTCATATTTATTCCCTGAGTCTACACTCCTGTTTGGATAACGGGACATCTTGGGTGGTTTGTGCCTGGATGCATTCAGTAGTTCCCACTGGTAAAACCATACCCTCTCTCCATGGTATCAAGTCTGCAGTTATCACATATAACTTGGAAGATTTGGAAAACTGTGATGGAGGGGGTGCACATGGGCAGAACAAAGCACGTTAGGAAAGTTTGGCTTTGACTCCTTCCTGGACTTTGGGAGAACCAGTCTCTGTCTCTGGAGATTCATTTCAAACTTGTTGAAGATAATAAAGTCATTTACATAGGATATTTTGAGACACTAGGCTGAAGACACACATCAAAGCCTTGACATTGTATTTTTCCCCCCATCATGTCACTTCTCCAGTAGTCACAGCTTACAGAAACAAAAAGACATCACTTACTAACTTCCTTAAACAAATGAGCCTGCCCAGCGGGAAATTCTGGGGATAACTATCTTTAAATCACTTTCATTATTACTCAATGTAGTGAGGCCACCAGAGCAGGAAACAATTGCCAGTGTTAAAATGAGCACTCACAAGAAATAAGAGCTCACTTGGCCATGAGGGAGGATGTTCAAGTGAAGCATCTCTATCACTGATGAGGCAAATTGAGCAACAGGGAAATGTGGGCAAAAGCCTTTACAGCCGTTTCCCTGAGGAAGGACTGGTGAGGACAGATGAGAGTGAAGGAGGGTACGCTGCTGAGTGAATAATACCCCAGGCTCACAGGCTTAAGGACTGTCCTTAGCTGCCTAGACTCTGACCCTGGGGCAAGTAAGACAACAGGACAGCTGCTAGAGCAAAAGATCTCATCAGGAAAGTAGGTGGGGTAAGCTGTAGGGGTAGTGTTGATGCTACAGTCCTGTTCCCCAATTGGTTCTTGATCTGTCAGTTAAGAAGCGATGGTCAATTGCTGGGCAGAAGGGATAGGGGGGCGAATTCTGGGTCCGTGGAGGAGGCAGAGAGATGGGAAGGAAGGAGAGAGAAAGTTTGCCAGGCTTCTGATAGAGAAATGACCAGCCATGTGAGATCTCGAAAAGGAGTTGCCACACAGGCTGCTCCTACAGGCAAGTGGTCAGGGGAGTTTAGCAACTAAAGTTTAGGGCAGGTGGGATGTTCGGACCTAAGAATATTGATAAGAGCATGCGGGAGATAGTTGCGCCAAGCAATTGTGCCAAGAAGGCAAATTGAAATTGAACAACTGTGTGTCTGTGTCTTTTATACATGGATTCAAGGGAAGCTGGGGGCAGTAGCACAGCCCGATCCCAGACCTTAGCCAGGGTATTAGAAAGCTACATGCAACAGTAAGGTCTCTGAGCTAGTTTGCAGCGGAAACATGAATGGCCAATGGCTTATTTTCTATTTCTAGGAACTGGTTAGCCCTGGTGCCCTTGTATTCCAAGATCCCAGAAGATGTCTATCTCCTCAGACAAGCACAGAAACCTAAGTTGGAGCTGATTTGTTGAAACAAAGACAAGAGCTACACTCTCAAGGAGGACAGGATACCTGCCAAGGCAGCCAAGTGTTCCTGACTCTCTGGTGTTGAAATAGAGAGACCTCAAAGGTTGAAGAAACACTTATGCTAATCTCATGCACATTAATGTGGAATTCCCTAAGAATTGAGAGGGTATTTCTAGGATACAGAGGAAAAGAAATGATTTCACCAAATGTGGTACTTTCTAAACCAAAACAATAATGAAGGGTAAGTACAGGTGATCAGCCTCACCATCCCTGAGGTCCATACATAACTAACTATATTAGTCAGGGTTCTCTAGAGTAGCAGAACTTATAGAATGAAGCTCTCTCTGGGGGAGGGGTATTCATTGGAATTAATTACAGGTTACAGTCCAGCTAATACAATAATGGCAGGCTATGAACAGAAAGTCTAAGAATCTAGAAATTGCTCAGTGCACAGGGTGGATGTCTCCGCTGGTCTTCAGTAGAAATTAGAATCCTAAAAAACGAAGGCTTTCATGCCAGTGATGGAATGGACTTGCTAGCAAGGCAAGAACAAGCAGTCAGAGACCAACCTCTTTCTTGCAAGCTCTTATATAGGCTTCCAGCAGACGGTGTGGCCCAGATTAAAGATGTGTCTTTCCACCTCAAGATCTAGATCATAGGTGTGTGATTTCCTACCTCAACGGTCTGGACTGGATGTGGGTGCACCCGCTTCAAATCTCACAAGATATCTCCTACAAGCATGACTTCCGTTTCCAGATGTAGTCAAGTTGACAACCACGCATAGCCACCATATACTTCCTGAGAGAAGAGTCGAGTACTCCAGCAGGCTACTATAAAGGGCTTAGGATAAACTATATTGTACATTATCCTATGCTTGGATGAGACCACAGCAACCAGGTAACATTTATATTTCGTTGCTCTTGGTCTCTCCGATGCTCGGGTTGCTGGGAAGGTCAGAATTTCTAGGGACAGTGGGTCTCTGAAGTCGAAGCATCAGATGAATTGCTCTATCATGCATACACTTGTCTTAGCTCTCCTCTCTGAGCTCGCCTCATTGGGTTGTGACTCAAAGGAAAACTGCCTTCATTAGGCCTGTATAAATACATATGTTTTGGGAAGATAAGGGGTAGGATGGATATTAGGCAGTATGGGAAAGCATCATTTATGCATATACTCAATCATTCATTTAAATACTTATTAACTGGCTATGAGGATGCCAAGCAGGGTTGACTCCTGAAGGAGGGGAGTAAGCTTGGCCTTAGAGGAAGATCCATGGAGCAGAGAACTCCCTGTTGCAGCGGGACATGGACGCCATCAGACTGTGTCTGGGCCATGGACAGAGATCCGCAGAACAGAGGAAGCTGTGGGAAGGAGAGGAGGTATGCTGTGGGGAGAAATTAATAGGAAGCTGGCAATGGCTAAGGGGTCTCCAGGGATGGAGGAAGAGCCACAGTGGCAAGTTCAGCAGGAAAGGGGCTCAGTGCAGAAAATCATATTTCACAAACGAACTTCGAGTTCTCTGAATTCACGAATGAAAGACACTAACACACCACCAGATAATTTTGATATGCCTTGACTGGGCATTTCTAATCCTCCCCGAGGCTAGCATACATTTCCCTCTGGTATTCCTGGCTTAACACCTGAATCTATGTTTTCTCTTTACTGTCCTATTGTCTTTTGGGCAGCCCTCCCCCCACATAGCTCTTAAATCTGGTCCCTCTCCCTCCAAGTCATGGTGATTCTCTCTTCTGTCTCCCTCTCTTCCCCTCTCTCCTCCTCTCTATCCCTTTCTCTCCCTCTCTGCCCCCTCTCTCTCCCTCTCTTTCCCTCTCTCTCTGCCCTTATTTGAGCAATCTAAAAGTCCTACCTCCATCTTTCTGCCCAGCCATTGACTGTATTGCAATACTTTACTATCAATCAAAACCAGCTGGGACAGGGACCCCCCCCCCCCAGACCAAGGGAAGTGTGGCTTTGGGGGTCTAATGAAGACAAAGCATTCGAACCAATCCCAATAGGAGCCAACACTGTTTACTTTACCTTCCTAAAAATACCAGGTCTTTTAAGCAGATAAAAAACAAACCAGGAAGTGGACTGCGCCTGACCCCCCTAGTTTCTCACCACAAAGACTTTACATGAAGATGTGGAGAACATGAAAATTTTTGGGCTAAGGTCCATTGACTACTGGGATCTGAACCCCTGGAGAAAAAGAACTGTAGAAATAAACCAAAGAAATAAATGAATTTAAAAAGCATACCTGCACATGTGAAAGACTTAATCCCTTCGTGTTGTTTCTAAGATAAGTCATTTCCTATTCTGAAACCACAGTTCAGTATTATTGTGAACTTGACTATGAAAACGTTGAGTCATGGTGGGGAGGAGTGGGTGAGAGAAGAGAAAGGCAGGGTCGGCTGTTCCTGTAGGATATAAATAGTCATGTGGAGGCTACATGTTGATATTTAACTACCCAAATAATTACTCAAGTCACAACGGTAGGATTCCATTCCTACTTTAGACCCACTGGTCTCAGTATGGCAACATATTGTTAGCCTAGGCTTAAGGAAGAGACACAAGAACATATTTGACATAATTCAAGCTGTGGTGAAGTAAGAATTTTAAAAATAATAAACAGGTTGTTATACAGCTCATATTGCCCAGGGAGATGGTTAAAAGACTTTATTCCCTTGCAGGAAGTTTACTGGGGGAAGCTCTTGGGAGTTGTATTGAAATGGAAGTAGGTCTGGACAGAAGAAAAAACATAATAACTTCTTAGGCAATCCCGTGGGGAGCTTTATGCTATGATGTCTTGTAAAACTGTCCCAAGTTGAAACATGGGGATCAAGCCTTACTACCCCAATAGTGATCATCACTTGTAGATGCTTTGCAACTCCTGAGGACAGTATGAATTAACTGTATGTCTTTTAAAGAATATAGAATACAATTAGTTGTGGTTGGAGGAAAAAATGCTTTTGTTATCATCATAGAAAGGACTAGGGTAGGGCTGGGGATGTAGCGTAATTGGTAGACTTCGTGCCTACAGTCATGAAATACTTTTAACCCTGGGTTTGATCATCAGTACCACATACACCAGGCATGGTGGCTCATGTGTGTGATCTCCACATTCAAAAGGTGGAAGAAGAGGAAACAGAAGTTCAAGATCAACCTCAGAGCACCTATGGAGCACCAGGCCAATCTGGGGTCCATGAGGCACCATGGGACCTATCCCCAAAAGCAAAGAAACAAGCAGGAAAAAATGAGAGCAAACTTTTTATATTATATATACGAGCATGCTGTAACTGTCTTCTGACACACCAGAAGAGGGCATCAGATTCCAATACAGACAGTTGTGAGCCACCATGTGGTTGCTGGGAATTGAACTCAAGACCTCTGGGAGAGCAGTCAGTGTTCTTAACGGCTGAGCCATCTCTCCAGCCCTAGAGCAAACTTCTAACGGCAGAGTGGGGGTCCCACTCACCACTTCAAGCATTTACTGTGTGGCTACCAGGAGGGAAGATACATGAGGAAATAAATGAGATCCAAGATGGCGTCCGGATGACTCACTCCCTTCTCTCTTCCATCACCTGGATTTTGAGATGCACTCTGAATTTCTAAAGTATGTAGACAAGTAGCCATATACTCTGATCATGACAACAGATCATAAAGAGACAAGCAAAAACATGAGCAGCAAATCGCAAGTTAGCAAACACTGGTGATAGATTTGGCTGTAGACAGAACAATGATGCTGATTTATACCAACTAGATAAACACTCATGATTTAGTGTTGCCAGTAACAACTTCCTGCTCCTGTTTCTGCCTTTCTCCATCTCCTCTCCCTGGGATGTACTGTAAATCCCACTGGGTAAAAATAAGTTCAATACCACAATTTTTGAGCCAAATTTGAATCAAGCTTTATTAAATACTAGACAGACCATATCCTGAATTCCCAGAGAATGGCTGAGAATTATGTTAGACAGATGCTTAGAAAGGTAAAGCCCCATGGCTACTCACTTCCCTCCTTCATCCAACAAAGGCAAGCATACATCCTGACATGCTTTCTGCCTATGTGTGGTCAAGCACTTCCTGAGCAGTTGGGGCAACCAAGCTTGTTTACAGAAGTGAAAACATGTGACTTATCATCTTACCTGAACAACAGCCCCCAGCATTCTATTACCTGTGGGGTTCACAGGTGGGAGGCATTTTTTTTTGTTTTATAGATTTCTTAAGCACCCCTTATCTTCGGACTTGAACTTTAGCCCTCACAGTTTTAATGGAGAAAAGGTCCTGGTGAGTGATAACATCATGGCTAAGCACAGAAAAGAGTAGTTAGGGATGGAAGGCTCTAACAGAAAATAGATGCATGTAGAACAGTTCATAAAAGGTTCTGGCTTTTCCTGACATTTCTATGGCCATTAAAATCATGTTGGTTCCAAAGAGACTACCTGTGTGATGCGGGTAACCTATACTCTCGCACACTTTGACAACACACCACGGTGAAAATGAGAAATTGATACCTGTGATCTAAGCCCTCCCGTGTGAAGCCTCTCTAGAATTGACCCAGTCTTTAACCTCACAAGCTTTTTGTGAACACCACTAATGATACAGCAGAGCTGGAGAGGGAAAGGGACCATCAGTCAGCAATAGAAGTGGGAGGTGTTTCTGAAGGGCACGCTGGTCTGTGGTAAGATGCCTACATGATTGTGAAATGCAAGAAGAAACGCCAGTGAGGTGTTGCTGATGTACAAAGTGGGAGTCAGGAGGTCAGGAAGTGTTGCTCTCTCTGATCCAGCTGGTAACTGTCAAAAAACGGCCGACAGTCCATCCATCCCATCCAGACAGATCCAAGCTGGCCAGACCATGTGCTAAAATGTTGATTTACTAAAGTTACTCTTTGAAAACTGACATTGGGTTATAGCTCTCCATTTCTACCTTCCATTTTCTAATTTGTCAAATTAGAGAACGTTCAGGTTCTCCCTGGACACCTCAATGAGAGAGCCATCCCTCCCCAGCTCATTTTAATCACAATTTGCTTTCTTAGTGTGGTCATTTTGAAAAAGTTAATTCACTAAGTGCTTAGCTTTCAAAATGTCGGGTTTAAGCACAATGCTTCCAATTTCTGAAGAGAGAGAGAGAAGTTTTTAGGACCAAAATTAAAAGAAATGTGTGCTTTTTTGAAACCCGAGGAATATATATGAGAAGCTGTGATAACCATCAGACAGGATCCCAGAAGGAACATTTTTGGGAAAGGGCATGTATTAGTAACCACAGATCTTAGTCACCGAACAGATCTGGATCCAAGCCGCACCAAAGGCTGATTTGTGTGTGGGGAACTAAATCTCAGTCTCTCGTGTTCCTCTGCAAATTCCTGAGCATGTTCCTGGAAGGGACACACCCCAGGAACAAAGGATGTTCCAAACCCCTTGTGATTAGCGTCCTGATTTTCTTTCCTATAGAGAGTTTGAACCTCTGAGGATAGACTAAAGTTCACAGTTGTCTGAAAATGAAATACTTCAGGGGAATAGAGAAATCTCCTAAGAATAAAGTTTTTTCCCAAGAAAAAAACTGACCCCACTGGGGTTCTTTCCTCCACTCAGCACTCAGAAGGGCTATCACAAAGTTCAAGTCCGAAGCTCTAGACTTCTGTATCTGTCACAAGAAGAGAGACATTACAAGTCAATGACCGATGCTGAGCGGTGGTGGTGCACGTCTATAATCCCAGCCCTGGGAGGACAGAAGCAGGAGGATCTCTGTAAATTCAAGGCCAGCCTGGTCTATAGAGTTAATTACAGGATAGTCAGGGCTACTCAGAGAAACCCTGTCTAGAAAATAAAAACAAAACAAAATAAGGATAAACTCAACCCTCAAAGATTGAGTATTTTCATTAACAATAATTATTCATATGTATTTAATGTGATATATATATATAAAATGGGGGAGCAACAGAATAATAATTGAATCAATGTGTAATTAGCATGCCCATCACTTTAATCATGGATTGTTTTCCTGGTGTGTGCTGTTTTGAGATGCTCAACACATTTTTGTCACTGGAATTAACCCTGCTGTGCCACAGACAGCAGAATTCCTTGCTTCTAAGATCGTAAAACCAGCAAAGACCCTCCAGCGTTCTCAGCCTCTGCTCTCAACGTCCTTGAGATCAACTGTGTTTTGAATTCCACCAGTGAGTGAGGGTGTGAGACTGTGAGGGGCTTGTCTTCCTGTCTGGCTTCTTTCTTTTGGCTTTAATGGGGTGCCTTTTTGTTTAACCAGTGGCTGATGGACTAAGGTAGACTCTGTACTGTTGCACTTCAATGAACACCAGAACACAGCTGTCTCTCCTATAGGCTGATTCACTTCTGCCTTGGGGTTTCTCCCAGGAACGGGATTGCCAGGCCATATAATTATGCCGTTTGCATCTCCCCAGAAGTCCCCACTCTGTTTCCCACATGGCTACACTAGCTCCCATTTCCACCATCATCCCTATGCCCTCTGGAAACTGTCATTCTCTCCATCCTAACTGGGGGAGGAAGCATCGTGTCTCCCTGAGGTTAGTGTTGGGCATTTTTTCTCCATGTGTCTGTTGACCATATAATTCTTTTTTTCTTCTCCTCTTTCTTCCTCCCTTTTTCTTTCTTTCTTTCTTTCTTTCTTTCTTTCTTTCTTTCTTTCTTTCTTTCTTTCTTTCTTTCTTTCTTCCTTCCTTTCTCTCTCTCTCTCTCTCTCTCTCTCTCTCTCTCTCTCTCTCTTGAATCATCTATTCAGTCCTTAAACCTACTTAAACTTTTATTTCTCTGTATGAGGATGTGTGCATGAGCAAATGTGTGTCCCAGTAGCTGCACCTGTGGCGATCAGGCCCATCAGTTTTGAAGCTGTTCTCTCTTTCTATTGCAGATTCCAGTGATCAAACTTGGGTTATCCTGCTTGAGTGGACACACTCTGAGCCCTTTTGCCCTTAAACCCACTTTCAAATTAGAGTATTTTGTTTATTTGGTCGGTGTTTGCTTGCTCTGCTGTTGGGTTACTGGAAATTCATTATAAATCCAGGATATTAACTCCTTGGTAGATGCGTACTTGATGGATATTTCCTCCCACTCTGCTGTCTCCTGATTCGTTTGTTTCCTTTGATGGTCGGAAGTGTCTCAGCTGACTGCCATCCTGTTTGTCAACGTTTGTCGTTATGCTTTATACTTTTAGTTCATATGCAAGAAAAAAATTTTTGTCTAGACCAATATCCTAAAGAATTCCCCATATGTGTTCTTCTACTAACTTGAGAGCCTGGGGTCTTACATTTAAATCTTTAATCCCCTTAGAGTTGGCAGTTGTTTCTATGCTGAGGGAAGGGTCCAGTTCCATTCTTCTGCAGAGACATGGGGCAGAGAGCTTTTCATTCTGAGAATGGTTTTTTTGGACTAGTCAAGACAAATGAGTCCAACGAAAATGCCATTATGTCCTCATGCTATACCTCACTCAAAAACTAACCCAGGGTGGTTATATAAATGAAGTAAAATAAAAGCGTCTTTTGCAGAGATGACTAGAGAGAGCACAGGTGCCTTCCAGTACTCATTCACTAAATAACTTTCCTAATTCCTTTGAATGGAGGAAGATGGGGGAAAACCATGCCTTGTCATAAAGAAAACTTACACAAGACAGAGATTTGCGTTCTGACTCTGTCTTTCCCATTAACCTCAACTTGGGGCTACTGTTGTGCCTCATTCTTCCCCCAGGCAAAACAGAGCTAAGTGAAGCTTCTCTGTGCCACATGGGAGACAAAAGGAAATGGGCAATGGGAAGCATCCAGAATATAAAAGTGCATGCTGACTTTGGCTTGTGCTCAGAAATCCCCAGGAACTTGCACTCCCTAAACGTGTTCCCACTGCTGCCCAGATCCTAAAGTCCCTAAACCCACTTAGGACAGGAGGGGAGGAACTGGATCTCCCCTCTGTAGACCCCGATAACTCAGTGTTATGTTTACTCACGCCCACTATTATGAAGGGAGGGGTGGACAACTTCTCCAGGACTAAGCTTCCTCTACACAGAAAGTCGTGAGAAAATGACCTGAAAGTTTCATACTAATGTCCTGAGTTTTGAAGGCTGAGGGAAAAGCAGAGCTGAATGGAAGGCCCCATGAGTCCTTGACCGGGGTCAGATGCTCGGCTGCTTGGTTGTCCTCTAGTCATGAAAATAATTTCAGTTCAGTTAAGGCCAAAGTAGCTTCAATCTACGACTGGTTTATAAATCAGTCGGTGGACTGAACTCAAAAGCAGCTGACTCTATTCCTGTCTGGCTTTCCATGCCAAAACTCAGCCCCCAGTTTATTTGGTTTTAATAAATTTATTCTGTTTCGGACATTGTGTAAAATGGAAAAAAAAAAAACGGTCTAGACTGGTTTCAGTTCAGGAAGTTAAGGCAGGGTCTCTTTACAACAAACAAACATCCTCCCTCGGCTTCCTCTCTACTCTTTCTTGCCAATCTGTTCCCCAAAGCCCTGGAATCCGGGGCTCCACCATGTGCTTATTACTGGGGATCCTGTTCAACACCTGACCCTTTGGGAATGATAAAGCTAAGAGTAAACACAGTTCGTTCCCCAAGGTCTGGAGTGTTCACTGAAAACTCACGACCTGCTCCCTCGCAGGGCCTTTTGTTTTACTGTTATACAAGTTGGCAAATCAATTCCCGGGAGTGAGCTGCGTTTTTATCTGACTCTTGCGACTTTTGACTTTGGCTCTCCTTCTGGGCTACTGGCATGGCTTTCCATGCAAGAGCACACATAACCACACACACACAACATAGACATAACCACACACAACAACAACAACACATACAACATAACACACACTCTCATACACATATAACTACATACACCAACACATAAGCATACACACAGAAACACACACACAAGAAAGCAAAGAAAATTACCTTGGTTACCACCAAGAGTAAATTTGTTAAAATGCCTTGGTTTTCTCCTCAAAAAAACAAAACAAAACAAAACAAAAACAAAGAAAAAAAACCCAGTGTTTAGATTGGATTCTAAGAGTCAGAAAAATAGAGATTTTGCTGTGAGACTGTGTCTCATAGAAATGTCAGAAGGTACACACATAAACTCTCACCAACATGGCTGCCTAAACATGACCCAAACAAGACTGGCACCAATAGACACGCTACAGTGGAAGGGAAGCTCGGAGGCTTCAGCCCTGGGCAAAGACTGTGAGCCACTAAGGATGCTGGGAGCAGCAGAAGGAAAGGATGCTGGGAGCAGCAGAAGGAGCCCTCTCTGAGGTCGGGGACACCAACTGCTTACCCAATACCAAATGCCCTGAAGCAGACTTACAAGTAACATTACACAGACTGAGCATGTTGCATTTATGTATTTATGAATGTATATACATGTGTATATATATATAATATATATCATGTATATCAACAATTGAAGAAAAAGGAAGGAAGGAAGGAGAGAGGACTGGAGGAAGGAAGGGGAAATGATGTAATTATATTATAATCTCAAAAATGCTTGTAAAAATTATTTTTAAAAAGATCTGTCTGTAGGGACTGGAGAGCTGGCTGAGTGGGTGGAGGGTGCCTGCTGCTTTCGCAGAGGGTCTGAGTTAGGGCCTCAGCGCTCCTATCTGGCAACTCACGCCCGCATACAACTCCAGTCCCAGGGGTTCTGAGGGCCTCTTCTCTGCATCCCTGCAATCATGGAGGCAAACCCACGCAGACACTGACGTATCATTTAAAATAAAACAGAAATGTAAAATCTCATATGCCCATGCATATGTGCTCCGCAGGATGATCATACAAATCAGCCCCTTGGAGCAGTTTCATGTTTTGAAATTTAACTAAGTTTCCTATTTGCGAGCAAAGAGAGCCAAGACTAACAGAAAGAAAAAAGAATATAGACAAAAACAAACACTTGGGGTTTTGTTTCTGCTGTGAAAGGAAAAGGCCCATGATATTCCCCACCCCTCTCCTGGTTTCCGATTCTGGAGATGATCAGAGATGCTCTAGGGGTTGAAGACTAGGAACTACATAAACAACAATTCCTTAATGGAATTAAACAGCTTTAAGGGTAACCCAGAGAAGTGGAGTTCCGATAGTAACCTGTCTACAAACAGATTAAGCTTTCTAAGCCTAAAATAAAAACAACATTCCTACCCAGAAAATTTTCCATGGAAATTAGGAATAAACTGGGTGTCTAGGATATAATAAGCCTTTCAACCAGTGGTTCTCAACCTTCCGAATGCATTGACCCTTGGTCAGCAGTTCCTCATGTTGCGGTGACCCCTAGCCATAAAATTCTTTTCATTGGTACGTCATAACTGTAATTTTACTACTGTTATGAATCACAATGTAAATCTCTGTGTTTTTCCGGTGGTTTTAGGTGACCCCTGTGAGGAGGTCATTCCACACCCCGAGGGGTCACAACCCACAGGTTGAGCACCACTGACTTCAATGCTAAGGAGATGCTGGTGGTTACTGACATTAGCTTTACAAACTATATATGGCAACATAGCACAATTCTAACCTCAAGCAGATTCCCAGACAACAACCATGTGGTACGTGAACTTAGAAAATGAAATTTAATTAGTTTATTTATTTATTTATCTCCTTTAAAAATGCCTGGGGATTTTTAAAAAGCAGCTTAAGTAAGTTTATCCAAAACGACTGGGAAAGCGAAGGATGTTTGCGACTCACGAGGGCTTTCAAAGGTCCCTTCAGAAATACACGCAAGCACAATGCTTTGCTATTTTCATTAGGAAATAGATTTATATCACAACTGTGTTAAGGACAATTCAATAGCTTATCAGTGGACACACAGAAAACCAGAAGGAGCTGGGGAGCAAAGGAACACATTTCAGAAGAATGCATTGAGAAGAAGCAAAGAGACTAGGGTCTGGGATGGTCTTGACACCATCCAACACCCACCTGGCACTGGGGGAAGAAACTCAGAGAGCTTTATATCCACAGCCTCTTAGAAGTGTCCTTTCCTGGGCTCCTTGCAGTGAGCTGCTGATCTCAACTCTTGTCTGCCCACATTTCCTATCTACAGCCTCACCCCCTACCTGGGAACCAGTCCTTGGGCTTGCTCCTACGGTTTCACCCCCTTCAGTGACAGTACCCTCAGCTTGTCTGATCTGGTTCCCCCCAGACTCCTCCAACTGACCTCAGGAACCTATTTTGGCCAGGGTTCATATCAAGTCTTTGGTCCCTAGTGACAGAATGGAAAATACAAATTTTCCTGAAGTAGGGCATTTGGGGAGATATGGCGTTTTAAAAAAAAAGGCAAAAATCGTTTACAAAATCATAACATTCTTCCCACATTGCCCTTCTTGGGGGGTTGGGGGGAGGACACTCTGTGTTTGCCAAATTACATTAGCCAATTAGGCTCACTGCACCCAAAAAAAATGAAGTGCCAGGTTGAAACTTTGGGTCTGAAGTCATAACACCACTAAACTGCCTTTGCCATTGAAGTCAGCCTCAGGGGTGTGAAGGACTTCCCCTTAATAAAGGGAAACACAAACTCAATGATAAGCCATCCCGAAGAAACTCATTTAGCAGTATTCTCAGTGTGATTTGGTCAAACCAGGATGTCTACTCTATGAGAACCACCCCGTTCCCCATGGACTCATGTGTTTTGACTTCTCTATATTTAACTCCGTTTTGTTGAAATTATGCAATATATTGTTTGGTTTTATTATTACTCATGGAGGAATAAGAACAGTAAGTCACCAGAAATGACAGTCACCATAAGAAGTCCTCCTTTTACCCACTGTAGGACAAAACACCTGGTTATTCCACAGGGACAAATAAGTAGAAACCCACTTAGGAAGAAGGAAAGATCCATTCATGCTGGAAATAGACATGTGTGGGTTCTGCATGAATTGATAATTCTTAAGTTTGTATTTCTGAGTCAGATCCAATGTTCAACCTCAATGGCTTATTTTACTTTAGTTTTGTAGAACTTGATAACTGCGTACCATGTTTACATCACTCCCACTCCTCCAACACCTCCCGTGCCCTCCAACACCTCCTGTGCCCTCCATGACCTCTCAACTTTATAATCTCTTTATTTTCTTATAAGTGTGGTGGGCCTATGCACACATACATGAATAAGCACATGTCCCCTGCTGAGTCCATTTAATGTTGTTCATATGTATAAATGTTTAAGCCTGACTACTTGGGAGTGGATAAATTATCAAGGGGATCATCCCTGGGTAAGACTGATTCTTTCTCTCTCAGTAGCCATTAATCGTGTATGGCTCTTCATGTAGGCATAGGGCCTTGCGAGGTTTTCCTGTCTACCATAGCATATCAACCAGTGTTGTCACTGTGGATGCCTTGCTTAGGAAGCCGTATGTTGAGAGTTCATGGCTGTACATTTCCTGGGCTAAATAGGAGACACAATTTCTGAGAAGACATTCCCAGGTCCTTCATAATCTTTCTGCCCTATCCTCCTCCATGTTCCTCGAGCTTTGGGTCAATGACATATTTTTCTATTTCTAGCTATCACAGAACAATCTCAACTCCACACACCCATTTTTATTTCTCCCTGAAAACTGAACTGCTCAAGAGTATCGGTAATTGTAGAACACAGAAATGAAGGTGGCATCCTTGATATCAGACATCATCCACTCCTATGACAACCGAGTCAGCATGGCCCCCCTAAATAAATGCCATTCCATGCTCTTCCTTTTCCCATTGTGACATCATCAGAAGCTGAATAAACATCCCCCATGCCACACCCCTTCCGGCCCCCTCAACTGTCTGCACTAGCTCCTTCCCCTCTAATATATTCCCAACAAAGCTGAAATAGGATTATGTCTCTCTTCTCCCACCTAAAGTTATTCAATGACTTGTGATTTCCTTTAAGGTTTCCTATAAACCTTTGCGTTTTCACTGGGTCTGGTCTAATCCAACATCTCTATCACCACCACCATCACCACCATCACCATCTTGACCACCACCACCATCACTGTCCCCATCACCATCAGAGTCTCTTTCTGCCTTCAGCCTGCTAGGCACCCTTCCTTCCATCTCTCAGACTCTCTGTTCCTCACTTGCCTTTGCCCATGTGCTCAGTTTGCTCCTGTTCCTAACTGAAACCGTGGGTTGGTCATTCTTCTTTTTAAAGCCCCCTTAAACTATATTTGGATCCTCTGATATGGACTTAAATTTTAACTGTATTTTTCCTTTGTTAATTTTATCAGAGTTCATAATCATATATATATATTTTTTAATTATCTCATTTCGCAATGTTTCCCCTCCAGGAAGAGTCCTCCTACTCTTGTTTGTTAGCATGATCGGATATCTGCTGAGATAGATGGAGGGAAGCTAACCCAAAAGAGCATCGAGAGACTCCTATGGATCGGGTGCAGACTCTCAAAGCTTGCCTTCCACCTTGCCCTTCTTCCCAACATCACCTCCTCTGAGAGTTTCCCTTATATAGTTTCCCCAGTCTTTATCGCTTCTACAGAATTCATCTCCGTGAGAACAGAATTTTGGCTTCCCATGCATAAACCTGCCTACACAGAGTAGGAAGTTAAAAAAAATACATGGTTTGAAAACTGACTGAAAGTGAATGTTACATTGAAATGAAAACAAAAAAATGTTATTGTAGTGATGCCAGGAAAATGGCTCTTACACTAAAAAATGGGTTGTGACTAAGTCTAAGGTAAGAAAGAATGATGTCTGTGCTGGAACTTAGAGTAACGTGTAAGGGTCTGCGGAACCAGAAAGCAGAGCAGAGCACGGGGTAGCCATGGGCACACAGCACCCAGGAGGTCATGCTAGGTATGCAGCCCCATTACTTAGATGTGTCCTTATATCTCTTCCATTACCATTATTACTATTATGCTTTTACAGAAATGGGTAAAACCTGCTTAAAACTGTTAGTCAGAAAGAAAGAGTCTAACAGGGATCTTTTGTTGCAATCGCCCCAAACTATCAGTCCAGTGGGGAGCCTTCCCTGTCCACTCTTCATATGCCAGTCAAGCGGCACAGCCACGGACCTATGGACCAGAAGGAGGGGCCAAGGCCAGCCATCACTCCAGCCTTCTCAGAGGCCAAGGACAGCTCTGCTTGTGTGTGTGTGCTTATTTATTGCAGTTCTGGAGCTCCATCTCAGGGCTTTGCACATGCTAGGCCGGGGCAGAACCAAAAAGCAGCATTCCCATCCCATGCACAGGACTAACATGGTAGTAAGAGATAACTAACTCATGAAGGTATCCTCTGGCCTCCACATGAATGCCATGCTGAACACACATGCCCGTGTGCACATACACATGCACATACACACACATACACACATACACATGCACACACAAATAAATGAAACAACATTTTTTTGAGCTGAGCCTGATGATGTATGCCTTTAATCCAGTAATTAGGAAGCAGAAGGTAGATCTCTATACCCAGTATATTAATTAATTTATGAATATACTTATATATTCATATATAATGCACTCACTATATTAACACAATAATTAGTACCTACTGTGTGGTGTTTTCTTTCTTTTCTCTCTCTTCCTGGCCTACCCCAAACAAACTTCTCATCTACATAGCTTCAAACACAGCACATTTTTAACTAGATATTTTTTGTAATGTTTTTGAGAATTTCCTTCAGTATGGCTTGATCTCATTCACTGCTCTTCTTCCCAGCCCCCTCCCAACTCTGTGCCTTATTTTCTTAGAACCCATCCAGTCCAATTTATGGTGCACATATGTTCCTACATGAGGCCATCCACTGGGCTTACTCAACTTGCTAGGGGCCCAGGTACAATTTTTAAGTTAAAAGGAAAATATAAATTCAGTGTCTATCAGCGACACAGAGACAGTTCATGAAGAATGCATGGACCTGCCAAAGTCACTCCATTCTTTAAGAATACTTCTCTTTCTTTTTCTTTCTTTCCTTCTTTTTTTTTAAATCACACATTTACTGAGTAACTGAAAATGAAGAAAACTCTGCCATGTTCCTCCTTTTCCAAGGCTCTGTGGTGTATTTGTTGGAGCAAATCTTGTATTTCTCATCTTCAGCTGCCAGTGGCCATATGAACTTTCTCACAAGGTCGAGACGAGAGCTGAAGCCTGCGGAGGATATGTGCTCTGGAGCCAGAGGATCCTGGGAAGGCGTGGAAGCCGGTGCAGATGTGAGCTGCTCACTGTCACAGCAGTGCCTGACCGAATGCTTCACGTTTCCTTGCCAGGAATGAATCCAACAGGCAGCAGTACAATAATAAAAATGTTCTTGGAACAACTGGGCGTCAGTGTTGACCTTGGCTAAACTGGCAACTCATCGTGATTTCCCAGCCCCCTGCCGCCATCTGATCTTTACAATGTGTCTTGTACTCAGGCTCACCCCTTCCAGGGCCAGGCAGAGCCTGGTTGAGACTTTTCCTGTGTAGGCTCGAAGAGGAGTGAAAAGTCTAACTCACTGCCTTCCTACGGCACAGGAGAGCAACAGCACTTGTTGCTGACTTGAGGGAATGGTTTCCATGCAGTAGATGGTTAGATTAACTCAAGCACAGGACACTAGGAAAGTCCTAAGGCACTTTGAGTGTCCTGAGATTAAGAGCAAAGTAAGAAGACAGTAAGTCTTCCAGCACTCCTCTGAGTAAATCTGTGCATGCATGGCCAATGACCTGTTCGTTAAGTTATCTTGGCTTCAGTAACATCTGTAAGAGGGGAAAAGAGCCCACTAATGATATATTCCAATATTTGAAGGTTTATTCATTTCCTTATCTTATGTGGGTGTGTGTTTGTGTGACTTTATGTGCACCGTGAGCACGAGTGTGTCCCCAGAGTCATGAAGAGAGTGTTGGATCCTCTACAGCTGGAGTCATAAATGGACATGGGTTGGAATCCAAACTCGGGTTCTCTGTAAGAGCTGGAAGTCCTCTTAATCACTGAGCCATCTTTCCAGCTCCATGTATAAACATCTAAAGATTATATATACATATATGAAAAATACATATACTCTTTATATATTTATATTTTATATATTTCATATATCATATATTCATACATATATACATACATATATTCAGATATGTGTGAATATACAATTTTTGAGACAAAAAATATATCCCACTATATATCCCAGGCTGGCCTCAGACTCACAGCAATCCTCCTGCCTCAGCCTCTCAAGTGCCTGAATTATAAGCTTGTCCCACCATGCCTAGATTTGTGAGGCTTTTTCCCCCATTGAACTGATTGTATCTGTAACCTACTCATGGTTTGTGCTTACACTAGATGTAAAGAAAAATACCTAAATGGAGAATTGATACTCCAACACAGTAAGAGGAGACTTTTCCAAAATAATATGCTATTCTGGAACAATTCTTGTTATTCAAGACGTTTCACCTATATCTTCCTTAAAGAGAGATTATACATTTATAATTTAATTTCCAGTGTTATTATCTTAAAACCCTTCAAGAATATTGCTATTTCATAAGAGGACAGTCATTTAATCAAGTGGTTGAGTTGCTATGTAGTTCAAAAACCAAACAATGAAATACTATATCATTATTTAGTATTTCCAACCTTAACCACTTCCTGTCCTAATAGAGGTCAGGCCAGGTGGCTCACATCTCAGATTTCAGATGCTGTGACAAGATGATCACAAGTTCTGGGTTGCAAGGTAAAACCTTTTCTCAAAACTAATCTTCATCTTGGGGCTAGAACGTTGGCTCCGCAGTTATGAGCACTGGCTGCTCTTGCAGAGGACCCAGATTCAATTCCCAGCATCTGCGTGGCAGCTGACAACCGTCTGTAACTCCAGTCCCAGAGCGATCTGAGGCGCTCTCCTGGCCTCGTCAAGCACTGCAAGCATGTGTTACACAAACTACAGCACTTGCATGCAAAATACCCACAGATATAAAATTTAAAGAAGAAGGAGGATGAGGAGAGGAAGAAGAAAAGAAATTAAAGTTTAAAATATTAATTGTTTATGTCAATTAGTTAAAAGATAAGGATATTTTCCATTAAAGTTAAGAGATTCAAGTCTAGTATGGAGGTGCATGCATTTAATGCCTGCCCTCAGAAGGCAAGATGCAGGTGGATTCTGTGAGTTTGAGACAAGCTAGGCTACATCGTGAGTTCCAGGACAGCCAGAGCTACATAGTGGGACCCTGCTGTCTCAAAAAAAAGTCACTGTTGTAGTAAAATGTTAAGGACAAGTTTATCAGTTTTGTGGTATTTAATGAATATTTGATTTGCAGATTGGCTCAAGTCAAGAAACATAAATGAGTTCCAAGTGTGTGCTGGAAGAAATAACAGAGATAGGCTATGAAGGAGCAAACTGCCTTCTCTTTGAGAAGCCTAATCTCAAATCCTGCAGTACGATGTAGCCATGGAAGCAGTGTGAATATTCTGCAATATAGTAAGGTCAATGCTACAGAAAAACATCATGCAGGTAGTACAAAAACTCACAAGAGGCATTTAACGCACAAGGTGCAGACATAGTAAGCAAAAATCAATTCAGACTCTCCAGAGATGACAACTTCCTATCTAGTGAGTCAGAGTCATGTGGACAGATGTGTATGCAGAAGAGAAGGGTTGGTGGTTGTTCCATCAACTGCTGGGATGAGGGTGGTGGCAAGAGAGAGCACCAGAATGTGTATCCAGGAAAGAGGGTGGGTTCCAGTAAAGAAATAGAACGCAGGACTAATAGAGTTCTAAAGGAGGGGACAGTGACATACTGAGGTAGCTGAGGTAGCTGAAATAAGAAACTACATACGACTCTTGTTTGAACTAAGTTTTTTTTTCACTTCTTTTTATTAGATATTTTCTTCATTTATATTTCACATGCTATCCCCAAGGTTCCCTATACCCTTCTCCTGCCCTGCTCCCCAACTCACCCACTCCTGCTTCCTGACCCTGGCATTCCCCTGTACTGGGGCATATGATCTTCGCAAGACCAAGGGCCTCTCCTCCCATTGATGGCTGACTAGGCCATCCTCTGCTACATATGCAACTAGAGACACAGATCTTTCGGGGGGGGGGTACTGGTTGGTTCATATTGTTGTTCCTCCTATAGGGTTGCAGACCCCTTTAGCTCCTTGGGTACTTTCTCTAGCTCCTTCATTAGGGGCCCTGTGTTCCATTCAATAGATAACTGTGAGTATCCACTTCTGTATTTGCCAGGCACTGGCATAGCCTTACAAGAGAGAGCTATATCAGGGTCCTGTCAGCAAAATCTTTCTGGCATATGCAATAGTGTCTGGGTTTGGTGGTTGTATATGGGATGGATCCCCGGGTAGGGCAGTCTCTGGATGGTCCTTTCTTCCATCTCAGTTCTGAATTTTGTCTCTGTAACTCCTTCCATGGGTATTTTGTTCCCCATTCTAAGAAGGAGCGAAGTATCCACACTTTGGTCTTCCTTCTTCTTGAGTTTCATGTGTTTTGCAAATTGTATCTTATTGGACATAGTACTACTGGAAGATCCAGCAATTCCTCTCTCTGGGTATATGCCCAGAAGATGTTCCAACTTGTAATAGGACACATGCTCCACTATGTTCATAGCAGCTTTATTTATAATAGCCAGAAGCTGGAAAGAACCCAGATGTCCCTCAACAGAGGAATGGATACAGAAAATGTGGGACATTTACACAATGGAGTACTACTCAGCTATTAAAGACAATGAATTTATGAAATTCTTAGGCAAATGGATAGATAGATCTGGAGGATATCATTCTTAGTGAGGTAACCCAATCACAAAAGAACACACATGATATGCACTAACTGATAAGCGGATATGAACTAAGTTTTAAAAGACACCTAAAAGCTAGAGAGATGGCTCAGTGGTTAAGGGCAATGGCTGCTCTTCCAGAGGATCCAGGTTCTGTTCCCAGCACCCATACTCCAGCCCACAACTATCTGTAACTAGAGTCCTAGGCAATGAAATACTCTTCTGTCTTTTTGAGCACCAGACACACACATAGTGCTTGGAAATTGTGCAGGTGAGACAGTGTACCTGGGGTTGCCACAGAGATAGGAAACAAGGAAAGGAAAAGATGATTTTTTTAAAAATAAGCAGGGGGACACTCGCCAGCTACCCACAACACCCGCCACAGGATCTTAAGACTTCTGGTGAGTGGAGCACAGCTTCTGCTCCAATCCAATTGCGCGGGACCTGAGACTGCATTAGTTAGGAAAGCAGAAACCGGCCTGGGTAGGACCACAGGCCTCATCCGGCCTGATCAGCGCCGGGGTAGCGGGAGCGCAGGGTTGCCTGACACCCGCCAGCTACCCACGACCCCCGCTGCAGGATTTTGGGACTGCTGGTGAGTGGAACACAGCTTCTGCTCCAATCCAATTGCGCGGACCTGAGACTGCATTAGTTAGGGAAGCAGAAACCGGCCTGAGTAGGGCCACAGGCCTCATCCGGCCGGATCAGCGCCAGGGTAGCGGGAGCGCAGGGTTGCCTGACACCCGCCAGCTACCCACGACCCCCGCCGCAGGATTTTGGGACTGCTGGTGAGTGGAGCACAGCTTCTGCTCCAATCCAATTGCGCGGGACCTGAGACTGCATTAGTTAGGGAAGCAGAAACCAGCCTGAGTAGGACCACAGGCCTCTTCCGGCTGGACCAGCACTGGGGTACCGTCAGCTACCCACGACCCCCGCCGCAGGATTTAGAGACTGCTGGTGAGTGGAACACAGCTTCTGCTCCAATCTTTAAACAGTGACAACAATAACAACTAACCCCAGAGATTACCAGATGGCGAAAGGTAAACGTAATAATCTTACTAACAGAAACCAAGACCACTCACCATCATCAGAACCCAGCACCCCCACTTCGCCCAGTCCAGGGCACCCCAACACACCGGAAAAGCTAGACACGGATTTAAAAGCATATCTCCTGATGATGATAGAGGACTTCAAGAAGGACTTTAATAACACACTTAAAGAAATACAGGAGAACACTGCTAAACAGGCAGAAGACAATAAAGAGGAAGCACAAAAATCCCTTAAAGAATGGCAGGAGAACAATGCTAAAGAGTTACAAATCCTTAAAGAAAAACAGGATAACATAATCAAACAGGTAGAAGTCCTTACAGAAAAACAGGAAAACACATCCAAACAGATGATGGAAATGAACAAAACCATACTAGACCTAAAAAGGGAAGTAGACACAATAAAGAAAACCCAAAAGGAGGCAACACTGGAGATAGAAACCCTAGGAAAGAAATCTGGAACCATAGATATGAGCATCAGCAACAGAATACAAGAGATGGAAGAGAGAATCTCAGGTGCAGAAGATTCCATAGAGAACATCAGCACAACAATCAAGGAAAATGTAAAATGCAAAAAGATCCTAACTCAAAACATCCAAGAAATACAGGACACAATGAGAAGACCAAACCTACGGATAATAGGAGTGGATGAGAATGAAGATTTTCAACTCAAAGGACCAGCAAACATCTTTAACAAAATTATAGAAGAAAACTTCCCAAATCTAAAGAAAGAGATGCCCATGAACATACAAGAAGCCTACAGAACTCCAAATAGACTGGACCAGAAAAGAAATACCTCCCGACACATTATAATCAGAACAACAAATGCTCTAAATAAAGATAGAATACTAAAAGCAGTAAGAGAAAAAGGCCAAGTAACATATAAAGGCAAGCCTATCAGAATTACGCCAGATTTTTCACCAGAGACTATGAAAGCCAGAAGATCCTGGACGGATGTTATACAGACACTAAAAGAACACAAATTCCAGCCCAGGCTACTATACCCAGCCAAACTCTCAATTAACATAGATGGAGAAACCAAAGTATTCCACGACAAAACCAAATTCACACATTATCTCTCCACGAATCCAGCCCTTCAAAGGATAATAACAGAAAAAAACCAATACAAGGACAGGAACCACGCCCTAGAAACAACAAGAAGGTAATCCCTCAACAAACCTAAAAGAAGACAGCCACCAGAACAAAATGCCAACTTTAACAACAAAAATAACAGGAAACAACAATTACTTTTCCTTAATATCTCTTAATATCAATGGACTCAACTCCCCGATAAAAAGACATAGACTAACAAACTGGCTACACAAACAAGACCCAACATTTTGCTGCTTACAGGAAACTCATCTCAGAGAAAAGGATAGACACTATCTCAGAATGAAAGGCTGGAAAACAATTTTCCAAGCAAATGGCATGAAGAAACAAGCTGGAGTAGCCATTCTAATATCTGATAAGATTGACTTCCAACCCAAAGTCATTAAAAAAGACAGGGAGGGACACTTCATACTCATCAAAGGTAAAATCCTCCAAGAGGAACTATCAATCCTGAATATCTATGCTCCAAATACAAAGGCAGCCACATTCATTAAAGAAATTTTAGTAAATCTCAAAGCACACATTGCACCTCATACAATAATAGTGGGAGACTTCAACACACCACTTTCACCAATGGACAGATCATGGAATCAGAAACTAAACAGGGACACAGTGAAACTAAGAGAAATTATGAATCAAATGGATCTGGCAGATATCTACAGAACATTCTATCCTAAAACAAAAGGATATACCTTCTTCTCAGCACCTCATGGTACCTTCTCCAAAATTGACCACATAATTGGTCACAAAGCAGGCCTCAACAGATATAAAAATATTGAAATTGTCCCATGCATCCTATCAGATCACCATGGACTAAGGCTGATCTTCAATAACAAAATAAATAATAGAAAGCCAACCTTCACATGGAAACTGAACAACACTCTTCTCAATGATACCTTGGTGAAGGAAGGAATAAAGAAAGAAATTAAGGACTTTTTAGAGTTCAATGAAAATGAAGCCACAACATACCCAAACTTATGGGACGCAATGAAAGCATTTCTAAGAGGAAAACTCATAGCTCTGAGTGCCTCCAAAAGGAAACTAGAGAGAGCACACATTAGCAGCTTGACAACACACCTAAAAGCACTAGAACAAAAGGAAGCAAATTCACCCAAGAGGAGTAGACGGCAGGAAATAATCAAACTCAGGGGTGAAATCAACCAAGTGGAAACAAGAAAAACTATTCAAAGAATCAACCAATCAAGGAGCTGGTTCTTTGAGAAAATCAACAAGATAGATAAACCCTTAGCCAGACTCACTAGAGGGCACAGGGAAAGCATCCTAATTAACAAAATCAGAAATGAAAAAGGAGACATAACAACAGATCCTGAAGACATCCAAAACACCATCAGATCCTTCTACCAAAGGCTATACTCAACAAAACTGGAGAACCTGGATGAAATGGAGAAGTTCCTAGACAGATACCAGGTACCAAAGTTGAATCAAGATCAGGTTAATGATCTAAACAGCCCTATATCCCCCAAAGAAATAGAAGCAGTCATTAATAGTCTCCCAACTAAAAAAAGCCCAGGACCAGATGGGTTTAGTGCAGAGTTCTATCAGACCTTCAAAGAAGATCTAATCCCAGTTCTTCACAAACTATTCCACAAAATAGAAACAGAAGGTACTCTACCCAACTCATTCTATGAAGCCACAATTACTCTGATACCTAAACCACAAAAAGACCCAACAAAGATAGAAAACTTCAGACCAATATCCCTTATGAATATTGATGCAAAAATCCTCAATAAAGTTCTTGCTAACCGAATCCAAGAACACATCAAAACAATCATCCATCCTGACCAAGTAGGTTTCATCCCAGGGATGCAGGGATGGTTCAATATACGGAAATCCATCAACGTAATCCAGTATATAAACAAACTCAAAGACAAAAACCACATGGTCATCTCATTAGATGCGGAAAAAGCATTTGACAAGATCCAACACCCATTCATGATAAAAGTCTTGGAAAGATCAGGAATTCAAGGCCCATACCTAAACATGATAAAAGCAATCTACAGCAAACCAGTAGCCAACATCAAAGTAAATGGTCAGAAGCTTGAAGCAATCCCTCTAAAATCAGGGATTAGACAAGGCTGTCCACTTTCTCCATACCTATTCAACATTGTACTTGAAGTCCTAGCCAGAGCAATTCGACAACAAAAGGAGATCAAAGGGATACAAATTGGAAAAGATGAAGTCAAAATATCACTTTTTGCAGATGATATGATAGTATATATAAGTGACCCTAAAAATTCCACCAGAGAACTCCTAAGCCTGATAAACAGCTTCGGTGAAGTAGCTGGATATAAAATTAACTCAAACAAATCAATGGCCTTTCTCTACACAAAGAATAAACAGGCTGAGAAAGAAATTAGGGAAACAACACCCTTCTCAATAGTCACAAATAATATAAAATATCTTGGCGTGACTCTAACTAAGGAAGTGAAAGATCTGTATAATAAAAACTTCAAGTCCCTGAAGAAAGAAATTATAGAAGATCTCAGAAGATGGAAAGATCTCCCATGCTCATGGATTGGCAGGATCAACATTGTAAAAATGGCTATCTTGCCAAAAGCAATCTACAGATTCAATGCAATCCCCATCAAAATTCCAAATCAATTCTTCAACGAATTAGAAAGTGCAATCTGCAAATTCATCTGGAATAACAAAAAACCTAGGATAGCAAAAACTCTTCTCAAGGATAAAAGAACCTCTGGTGGAATCACCATGCCGGACCTAAAGCTCTACTACAGAGCAATTGTGATAAAAACTGCATGGTACTGGTATAGTGACAGACAAATAGACCAATGGAATAGAATTGAAGACCCAGAAATGAACCCACACACCTATGGTTACTTGATCTTCGACAAGGGAGCTAAAAACATCCAGTGGAAGAAAGACAGCATTTTCAACAAATGGTGCTGGCACAACTGGTTGTTAACATGTAGAAGAATGCGAATCGATCCATTCCTATCTCCTTGTACTAAGGTCAAGTCTAAGTGGATCAAGGAACTTCACATAAAACCAGAGACACTGAAACTTATAGAGGAGAAAGTGGGGAAAAGCCTTGAAGATATGGGCACAGGGGAAAAATTCCTGAATAGAACAGTAATGGCTTGTGCTGTAAGATCGAGAATTGACAAGTGGGACCTCATGAAACTACAAAGCTTCTGCAAGGCTAAAGACACCATCAATAAGACAAAAAAACCACCAACAGATTGGGAAAGGATCTTCACCTATCCTAAATCAGATAAGGGACTAATATCCAATATATATAAAGAACTCAAGAAGGTGGACTCCAGAAAGTCAAATAACCCCATTAAAAAATGGGGCTCAGAACTGAACAAAGAATTCTCACCTGAGGAATACCGAATGGCAGAGAAACACCTGAAAAAATGTTCAACATCCTTAATCATCAGGGAAATGCAAATCAAAACAACCCTGAGATTCCACCTCACACCAGTCAGAATGGCTAAGATCAAAAATTCAGGTGACAGCAGATGCTGGCGAGGATGTGGAGAAAGAGGAACACTCCTCCATTGTTGGTGGGATTGCAAGCTTGTACAACCACTCTGGAAATCAGTCTGGCGGTTCCTCAGAAAATTGGACATAGTACTACCGGAGGATCCAGCAATACCTCTCCTGGGCATATATCCAGAAGATGTCCCAACCGGTAAAAAGGACACATGCTCCACTATGTTCATAGCAGCCTTATTTATAATAGCCAGAAGCTGGAAAGAACCCAGATGTCCCTCAACAGAGGAATGGATACAGAAATTATGGTACATTTACACAATGGAGTACTACTCAGCTATTAAAAAGAATGAATTTATGAAATTCCTAGCCAAATGGATGGACCTGGAGGGCATCATCTTGAGTGAAGTAACACAATCACAAAAGAACTCATACAATATGTATTCATTGATAAGTGGATATTAGCCCAAAACTTAGGATACCCAAGATATAAGATACAATTTGATAAACACATGAAACTCAAGAAGAATGAAGACCAAAGTGTGGACACTGTGCACCTTCTTAGAATTGGGAACAAAACACCCAGGGAAGGAGTTACAGAGACAAAGTTCGTAGCTGTGATGAAAGGATGGACCATTTAGAGACTGCTGTATCCAGGGATCCGTCCCATAATCAGCTTCTAAACGCTGACACCATTCAATACACTAGCAAGATTTTGCTGAAAGGTCCCAAATATAGCTGTCTCTTGTGAGACGATGCCGGGGCCTAGCAAACACAGGAGTGGATGTTCACAGTCAGCTATTGGATGTATCACAGGGCTCCCAATGGAGAAGCTAGAGAAAGTTCCCAAGGAGCTAAAGGGATCTGCAACCCTATTGTTGGAACAACATGATGTACTAACCAGAACCCCGGAGCTCTTGTCTCTAGCTGCATATGTATCGAAAGATGGCCTAGTCGGCCATCATTGGAAAGAGAGGCCCATTGGACTTGCAAACTTTATATGCCCCAATATAGGGGAATGCCAGGGCCAAAAGAATGGGAATGGGTGGGTAGGGAAGTGGGGGGCGCTATGGGGGACTTTAGGGATAGCATTGGAAATGTAATTGAGGAAAATATGCAATAAAAATATTAAAAATCAAAAAAAAATAAAAATAAGCAGGGGTCAAACAGAGACATTTTAGAAGGGGTACTTAGTCTGCCTGGAGGATGTGTTCTGGGAAGAGAAATCGTGAAAAGAAAGAGTGGGAAGGATGGCTGGGGATAGACAAAGGGGACTGTCATTTAATAAGCATGGAGCAAGGTGCCCACACACTCGACATTTCACAAGGCTAATCTCACTGAATCATCACAACAATCAACGGAACAAGTGTCATCCATGTGTTACAATCGGAAACTCTCTTACCTGGGATCACATGGTATAATGTTTTCAGTGAGAACGGCCCCATTGGCTCATATGTTTAAAGATTTGATGTCTGAATTCAGGTTGGTAGAGCGCTTGGGAAGGGTCAGCAAATGTGGCCTTGTTGGGGGCGCTGTGACTCTGGGGATGGGCTTTGAGGCTTCCATTCCCATCTGAGGGTGCTCTCTGCTTGCCATTTGTAGATCGAGATCAAACACTCAGCTGCTGCTCCTGTACCATGCTGCCTGCCTGCTGCCATGCTCTCCACCATGATGGTGATGGAGTCCGATTCCCCTGGAACTGTGAGGCCTAAGTAAACCCTTGCTTCTGTACATTGCCCTGACCGTGTTGTTTCATCACAGCAATGGAACACTAACTAATAGACACGGCTCATCGGAAATAATAACAGCTACCTTCATGGAACGGGTTAAGCATGCACTGGCTCTTTTCATCCAATGACAACTATAGAACTTTCCCTTGACCACCTCCATTCTTCCAAGTGAAAAAAGAAAAGGAGAAAGAGAGAGAGACAGACAGACAGAAAGATAGACAGACAAAGGAGCCCAAGCATGTAGACCCACATCAGTGATCCAAGCACTTAAAATAGAGGCTGGAGGGCTGGAGAGATGGCTCAGCAGTTAAGAGCACTGACTGCTCTGCCAGAGGTCCTGAGTTCAATTCCCAGGAACCACGTGGTGGCTCGCAACCATCTATAATGGGATCCCATGACCTCTTCTAGTGTGTGGCTAAAAACAGCTGCACTGTACTCATATAAATAACAAAATAAATAAATCTTTTTGAAAAAAAGAGAGAGGCTGGAAGATAAGAGTTCAAGGTCAGCTTTGGCAACATAATAAGTTTAAGGTCAACTTGGACTGCTTGAAACCTTATCTCAAAGAAGCAAACAAATACTTAAAGGGGCACTGGAAGATGCGAGAGATCAGCAAATGATGCATTATGCTAAGTTCATAGCGCATCCCCTTGACTCCAAAGCTCTGGCTCTTTCTCGGTCTCCCATCACGCCATGGCAGAGCTGAGACTGCACACAAGAATGACATTAGCTTAGTTCTGTTGCAGGATTTTCCCTGTCCAATCACATTAGGACAATGGGAGGCCTGTGATTGGACAGGGAAAAGGAAGGCAGAGCTAAGAGCTGCAGAGACGCAGGTCTTAGGGAGGGGAGAAGAAAGATGGCTTCGGACATCTAGCCATGTGGTGTTTTCCAGCCACAAGTAGCTATGATTTCACAAGGGTAGAATATTGGGATAAGGCTTTTATCATTATCAATTGGCTCTGAAATTATTGTATTGCCATCTTGTAAATTGTGATATTTTTGATATATAAATCTGATTGGTTAATCAAGCATTAAGAGTCTTGATTCTACCAGGGTACTGGATATTGTGATGTGATGGCTGACCGAGGGTGCGCATCGTAGCGAGAGGAACTAGGGGGTGGGGGTGGGGCACTGGAGAGATGGCCGGGAGGGAGCCCTGTGGTCTGGCATGGCCAGAGAGTTGGCCAACTGGCAAGAGTGCAGAAGCGTGGTCCGGCCCCGTTGAGAGTTGCCAGGTTCATTTTTTAATATTTCCTGCAACATAGTTCAGGAAGCCACAGGAAGGTGCTGCGTTCTTTAAAGACAAATATGGTCCTTGGTGGTAGCAGACCTTGTAGCACCCCAGTGGTAGCACTTGGGAGGCTAAAGCAGGAGGATTCTGAGACTGGCTTGAGCTATATAACAAGGCCTTGTCTCAAAAATAAATGAATGAATGAATGAATAAATAATAAATAAATACAAATAATTAAATATTAATACAACCCAGAGGCTGTCTTCAGGGAGCTCGCCATCTGATAGACCAATAAGATCAATCAATATCCCCTGGACTCTGACTCACACCACACCCTTTTCTGGGCCTGGTCCTCAAGCCCTTCTTTTGCTTTCTCAAACAGAATGAGTGCAGAAAGGAATCACACTGCAGCCTGTCCCCTCCCTCTGTTTCCCTTTCCTTAGGCTCTGCCCATCCCCACCTCAACCCCACGAATGTTTCTCCTACCCAAAGGATCCCAGCAAAAACTTGACACTCATTCCCTCAGCAAAATAAAACTTTCTTCCAAAAATGTCATTATGTCAAGAACTAAATAACAAAGGAGTAAGAGAAGACAGAAAACTTGGGGAATGATGAGTTAGAAGACTCTGAGCCAGCAGGGGGGCATCCAAACTTAAATGAGGGGTGATTATAGAACTCTTGCCCAGACTCTGGAGGGCAGGGCTGAAATAGCTCAGCTAAAACCCCACTTCTCTGCATTTTCCCATCATGATGCTACCTGTGAGACTCAGATATGGAGACAGTCTTCTCTCAGCTGCACAGCCCTGTAGTCTACCCTGTTAAATATTAGCCTGGAAGCGTTTCCTCTGAGTCCTCCCTCGGTTTCCTCTATGGACCCCATCTAACCTCTCAGTTTGCAGTAATTAGACTATGTAGCCAAGGAGACGAATTATAGAGTTTTAAATCTCTTCTGTGAAAAGAAGGGTTTTCTCTCAGGAACCAAACCCTGGCTGAAAAGATTGCTTTTCTCGTGGCATGCATTTCAAAGCCTGTCCCTGCAGTTATTTGACGACTGAGAAGTTGCAGCAGAATGTATGAACAGGCAGAGATCTGAACAGGGCTTTTGCAGGCCACCTTGTTATTAGTTTGCAGGCTGAAGTGTGGACCTTCCAATAGCAGGCAGCCCATGAAGGACCACTTGAGACTATTGGTGAACTGGACCAGTGTAAGGAGGTACTGAGGATCTGGCAGAGACTGGGATGGCAGCAAAAGGTTTATAAAGGATGCCCTAGTGGTGACAAGGAGAAAGACCTCCCCTTTTTTCTGCCCTGGCCACCTATGGCAGGCAGGAGAGTTGGCCTCCGTGTAGTCATGAGAGCAGGAGAGCTGTCCCTACTACCCCTTACCCTCACTAGCTGCAACACTCAGGAGAGCAGGCCCTGCCCCTCACCTGGGCAGCAGCACGGTAGAGCTGACGTTGATGGAGGAGGCATGTGAGCCTGGGAGAGCTGACCCTGCAATTTGTCTGCCATGGGGCAGTGTGGGCGAGGGAGAGATGCCCTCACCATCCTCACCCTTTGCCACCTACCGTGGGCACTGCCTCTCACCTGTTGCAGCACTTGGGAGAGCTGGCCCTGCATCTCATCTGGGCAGCACAGTAGACATGGCCCTGGTTGCAGGGGCTGCTGGTAAGACCTCTGAGATCATTTGACCAGGAGAGCCAGTAGGCTGACCAGCTCAGATACCTCTCATGCCCAGATCCAGGGCTTTGACTTGGTCCACCCCAACATCTACCCCATTGATGAACTGCTGGAGTACATGAAGGGGTGGTCCAACATATCCAAAAGTATAGGAACTCAAGACACAGGGCAACAACAGGATATCTGAGAGAAGTCCCAGTGAGCTAGGACTTCATAACCAGAAAAAATTCGCCAGACTTCATCTTCGTTACCTCTCATCCAGAGAAAACAGCTAGGGTCAAAAGAGTAAGCAGAGAGCTAGCTGGCCTTACCTTCATCAGTAGCCAAGTTGGGCAACAGACCCTGCTGTCTATTTTGCTTTGACTTGAAAGAGCATTTTGTAAATTACGCCTACATTCCCCGCCCCCCCCCTTCACGCTTTGAGGTCTAAGTAACTGTAGAAACTGGCTTTATAGGCACTGGGAAATAGCCGCCCAAGTACACCAACCAAAGAGCTAGTGTCAGATGACAGTCAGCAAACACAAGTTCCCAGACTGGGAGGAGATGTCCGTGGTGACTCCTGAAGTGAGCTGAAAGGTTTTTGGAATGTCACATATTTAAACTGGAACATGTTTGGGCAGACAATGCAGGGGCACGAGTGGAGGCGTGGGGGGTGGATCCAACGCTGAGTTCATCCCTGTCTGCTTCCTAATTCTAATTTTTTCCTAATTCCTAATTTCTGGGCTTCCATGGTGATGCATACGTCATCAATTCTTGTTCTATTTTTTTAAAAAATTGAGGAAACTATTATTTTTAATATGTACAGCCTTTTGCTTACATTTCCCTTTAGCTCTGTGGGTACAGTCTGTGGTTTGTGAGGATGCCGGATGCTTGAGGAGTGTTGAATGATTATATCTATGGAGGAATCATATTCTTTGAATTCATTTGCCTCATACTTACTGTGCAATCTTAAAACTATAGAGACTCTTAGAGCTTTCATACACAGAAGATGTGGATAATAGTCTATTATTTTGAAAAGTAGACGACACAATGAATGAAAACGGAGCAAATTCTCAACACAGAATCCTATCAAAAGGACGGGCAGTGATCCTTATCTGGTATTTACTCTCTGTGCTCGTAGTTTCTGTCACTACCACAAAATATCCGAAATAATCAACTTGCAAGTCGTCTGAGTCACACTGTTTTGGAGTTTTCGGTCTGTGTCAGCTGGCCATGTTTCTTTGGGCCTGCCAGGAGGTAGCAACTCTCCGTGGGAAAGCGTGGTGAAACAAAATGGCTTATCTGGCAGAGCAGGGGGTAAAAAGACAGAGAAAAGGCAGGAGTCTCGTGATCCCCTCCAAGGTACCCCAGGGACCAGAGCATCCGCACCCGCACCCGCACCCGCACCCGCACCGGCATCCACCACTAACTGCCCACATCACCGTTCCCTGGCACTAATCTTAGGACCAAGCCTTTTATGGGCCTTCCTACAGCACCACCCTACCTGCCGTACCATCGTTTTTCTTTTGAGAAATGAAACCTTCGATAAGAAGGAAGCACGTGGCTGACGTAATACAGGGTAAAGAACAGTCAATCTGTCCTAAACGGCAGCTCCTTTGCTTTAAGGTTTCCCTGGAAACATCTGTCCGTGGTCAGCCACATGCACCAGGCCTGAGGCTGACAAACGCTTCTTCTCACTTAGTTCAACTTAGACAAATCAAGAAAAGAAGCAAATTATTATTCTATGTCTGGAAAATTAAGTCGGTCAAGGAGTCAGAGACAGAATTCATTCAAGAAACTCCCAGTAAACCAGTGGTTCTCAGCCCGTGGGTTTCAACCCCTCCTCATGGAGAGTCAAACAACACTCTCATGGAGGTCCATAAGACCGACACACAGTTACACTATGATTCATAACAGTGGGGAAATTACACCTATGAAGTAGCAGTGAAAATAATTTTATGGTTGGCGGTCACCACAACCTGAGGAACCATGTTAAAGGACGGTGGCATTAGGAAGGCTGAGAACCAGTGTGTTAAAAGAATAGACTTGAAGGGCTGGAGAGCAATTAAGAGCACTGGCTGGCTACTCTTCCAGAGGTCCTGAGGTCCACATGCTGGCTCACAACCATCTGTAATGGAATCTGATGCCCTCTTCTGGTGTGTCTGAAGACTGTGCATTCATGTACATTAAATAAATAAATAAATACATCTTATTTAAAATATAGACTTGAGTCAGTAAAGTTGACCTTGCTTCTCTTTCTCAGTCGTTGTCATTTAATATCCTAGAAAGTGTCTTCTGTTGTTGCTTTGGTTTTGTTTTTGTTTTTAAGTCTCAGGGCTTCTGCTTGATACCTCTCTTCTCATTTGCCTTTTCTTTTGCGAGAAAGGTAATAGTTTCTGTTCTTCAACCAAAAATATTTTAGTGCACTTATAAAGCTAACGTTCTGCAAATAAAGTTGAATCTCATGGCACAGCAAGACTTTTTTTTAAATTTTATTGGAGCCAGGAAAATTTTTTAGACACAAAATGTTTAGCCATCAGAAACAGGGGCTTATTAAAGAGAGAAATGGGAGGAAGAAGAGAGAGAAAGAGTGGAGGGTTGGCAGAGAAAATATATTACATTTATAATTCCTGTGTCATTATTATAACTTCATAAATGCCAAAGAAGCAGGATAACTCTTTGGTGATAACTTCTCTTCCAAATGCTTTTCTGAAAAGCATCCTCCCACAGGAAGGGCTGACAACTTTCTTCCATTCTCTCTCTGATCTTCCCTGATGCTCATCAGTGCTTGTCTTGGTGCTCTGGATATAGAGATGCACTCAGGTGCCAGGAAGAGTCAGTTCCATGATAAGCTATGCATGTCATGTTGTCTTCTCTAAGGCCACTAGTGGCTGCAAACGACTTTAGATAAAGGGAGACACTAATTAAATCTGTATCCTAAAAGCTCCTGAATGCACGAGGAAAGGAAGCATAGTGGTACTTTTTTTCCTTCTCTGAATTCCCATCCTAGAATTACACACAGGAAGTACTCAATACACTGGATGGGTGCTAGGTGGAAGGATGGATGGATGGATGGATGGATGGATGGATGGATGGATGGGTGGATGGATGGATGGATAGGTGGATAGATGGATAGGTGTATGGGTAGGCAAGTGGGTGGATGGATGGATGGATGGATGGACAGATGGATGGACAGATGGATGGACAGATGGATGGACAGATGGATAGCTAGATGGATGAGTGGGTGGTTAGATAAATGGATTGGTGGGTGGATGGCAAATTGATGCTTGACTAAACCATGATATTCTGTCTTCCTCCTGAGAGTGGGATTGGGAGATCTTGTTTTCTTCCGTGATCTCGGTCACCTGGTTACTACCCTGCCACTCTTGCTTGAGAAGATTCTGTAAATTAGGAAAACTAGCACTGGTGTGGTTGCTTTCCACAGTAACAGGCGCTCGTGAGAGTGCCAGTCACCCTCCACTAGGTAGCACCTCTTTTTGGTTAAGGAAAGATGGCTCTCTAGACATCAGTTATAGTTATTTAAATCCAAACATGAGTTGGAGTGACAGATGACTCAGAATGTATGTTATCTGAGTTAGGAAAATGTGTACTGTCAGCCAAAATGAATTCTGAAACTTCAAATAACTCCAGGCGATTCTCAAGTGATAATTAATAATCTCAAACAATCCTGTTAATAACCAAAGGAGCGTGTTTGCCTTCCTTTGTCTCTTCAGGGCATCTTCAAAGTTTTCATCTCTGTAACTGAAACTCTATCTAAACCTTACCATAAACACTGAACCCACAAAGGTCTACTAATCTCTTTCTCCCTAACTTCTTTTCTATTGCCATTCTTTTTTCTCTTTATTCAGTTGGCTCAGTCTGGGCCCTTCGCAATGTAGAGTCCATGCCTTTTCACAAGTTGGCCCACGTCCTCTGTGTAAGAATCATTAGGAGCTAAGGAAATTAAAGCTCAGTCATTAAAGGGTTCACCACACAAGCATGAGGACCTAGGTTGGATCTCCTAGAACCCACATAAAACACCAGGCGCAGTGGTAATGTCAGAGGTAGGGAGGCAGGGACAGGAGGATCCTTAGAGTGTGCTGGTCAGCCACTTAGACAAAATTGGCAAGCTACAGGTTCAGTGAGAGACCCTGTCTCAAGAAATAACATGAAGAGCGATTGAGAGAGACATTCAAAATCATACTCTAGCCTCCATATACACAGGTACACATATATGCAGAGAGAGAGAGATGCATACACAACACACACGGTAATACACACTATATATGCACATATATGACTGACTTGCAGTGGATGATAAGTGCAATGGCAGAGGGGTTGCCTTGCCTACCTAGTGTGCGACTTGCTGTGGAGGGCCAGCACCGCAGAGGAACAAACAGATCGCATGGTTAAAGTTGATGTCTACAAAATTAGTTTTGATGGGAATGATATTGTCGCAGGAAAAGCAGGAAAGTGAATTCTAAAACAGCAATGGTGTTTATGAGTGGCTTGTGAGTAATGTTTACCATGGGAAACTCAGAGGTAGATTAACAGTGAGAAGAAAAGAAGGGGCCAGGAAGTGACAGTGCCCAAAAGAAAAGGTGAACCCTAGATGGTGGAAACAGAAGCTGGCGAGCCTGAGGGATCCAGCAACAGGAGCATTAAAGCAACTTTTCTACCCGATAGTGTCTTGACTGCTTGGAAATCTGTGAGTCTTCTTCATGGTCCAACAGCCTTGGGTCTCAGAAGCATACTGTAGAAGATCCATCTTCTACACACACACACACACACACACACACACACACACAAGAACACACTAAGAAAACTTGAGACACTTAGGTTGGAAAAAGACACATTGGCTATGAGAGGCTGAAAGAGCACTGTTGTCATTTGAACCCAGGGACAGAGAAGGGGGCCACTGGAACTGAGTGCATAAAGCCAGAAAACCACCAATTACCTTGATCTGATCCCCTGCACAGAAGTGACGGCAGGGGCATCTGAGAGTCCCTTATTAAAAGTGGCCCAATTTGGTGCAGGGGAGATAGCTCAGTGGATAAAGGTGCCAGCCACCCAACCTAATGACACTGATTCAATTCCTGAAGCCCACAGGTGTCTACAGTCCCAATGCTCCTGTGGTAAGATGGGAGAGGAAGATAGGGGAATCACCAGGAAGCTCATTCGATGCCCTACCTCAAACGAGGTAGAAGGAAGGTGAGAACCGACTGCTAAAGTTGCCTCGGACCTTCATACACACACACACACATACACACACACACAGAGAGAGAGAGAGAGAGAGAGAGAGAGAGAGAGAGAGAGAGAGAGAGAGAGAGAGAGAGAGAGAGCAGCACTCAGGAAGCAGAGGCAGGCAGATCTTTATGAGTTCAAGGCCAGCCTTGTCTGCATAGTGAGTTCCAGGACAGAGAGTTATACAGTGAGACCTTGTCTTAAAACAAAAAAGCAAAGCAAAAACAAAACAAAACAAACTGAAACAATTTTTAAAAGATATAAAGGTGTGTGTGTGTGTGTGTGTGTGTGTGTGTGTATGTGTGTATGGGTGTAGAAGATGGATCTTCTGCAGTGTGCTTCTGAGACCCAAGACTGTTGGACCATGAAGAAGACTCACAAACAGCTAAGACACCATAGGGTAGAATAGTTTCCTAGGGGAGAGAGAGAGCTAGAGAGCCTCCAGCTCTCCAAGGAGCCATATTGAAATTTTCCTTGTAAGATAGGCAACAACCTCCAGACTTCACGGTATAGAGAAATACAGACTTGTGGAAACCTGCATGGGAGGGAACAGTACAGTCAAGGGTAAACTGCACAGGCCGAGCTGTCCCTGACTCCCCGGGGAGGTGACCTGTTGGTCTGTAGCTAGCACAGGACACCTAAGTTCAGTACCGCGTGCCTTATCAGACGCTAGTGACGTTAGCTCAGTAGAGAGACAGTGCTTTGAGAAGATAAGGATGAGCATCTTTGTCCCTGCCTTACTCACTCAGGCAGTGCCATCAGCCCGAGAGAACGTTAGGGCACAAGACTAGACTAATATCACAAAATTAAAATCAAATTATTGTGCAGCTCGTGAGCAAAACTAGGGTACCACATCTCTACCCCACTGAACCCTCGGACAACTGCACAACGTGCCTATGGCCAGATAAATGCTCAATTGGTCTAGAGTTCAAAATTCTGCCCTACTGTGAAGATGCCTAGGATGTCACAGCGTAAAGAGTGGGTTCTTTCACCCCCAGCACCTCTCCTCCATCCATCTGGGTAGCAAAGAGAACACTACAGCTCTGTCTGTGGATCAAGCCCCAATGGCCAGTGGTCAGGGCCAGCAAGTAGATCAGAGGAGGAATTCGAAAGGCAAACCTGTGTTTGTGGTAACTGCCCTCTCCGTGGACATGTGCCCGGGGTCTGGCTCGCAAACATAGGGTGGCCACAATTTCTGCATCCTGCTATAACACAGCCAGGACTGGGAGTGGAGGGGAGCTGCCCACGCTGTGTCGATACTATCTGGAAGGAATGAGTACTTGGGCCAAGTCCCAAGGCAAGTTTAGTGCCAAGCCATCCCACCTTTTCCAGCCCCCTCCCGCTGGTTCCTCCCCTTTCAGCTGCTCAAGTTCCTATAAAAACAGCCCAGCCTTCCCCAGCAGCATGTAGGAGCCTCTCCCCTCCGCTGCTGCTGCTGCTGCTGCTGCTGCTGCTGCTGCACCAGACACAGAGGCAGACTCACAGGACACCCGTGACACCATGAAGAGCCTGCTCCCTCTGGCCATCCTGGCTGCGCTGGCCGTGGCAACCCTGTGCTACGGTGAGAAACCTCTCTCCCTGCTGTCTGTGAGGTTTTCCCTTCCTACCTTGGACTTCCCTTCTTGCTCACTGTCTCTCTCCCCTTCTTCCTCATCTTTCCCATTCTCTATTACAAGCCAAAGTACCTCGAAGTAATTTTCCCTGTTTCCATGATCATTGGTCATTCCAGCACATGTTTTATATTCTATATATTCCAATGCATGTGAGCTATTTTAACAGTGGAGCCCTTTCAGGGATAAATCTACACACCTGGAAACAAAGATATTTCAGGGGTGCATCAATTTCCTGCCCCTATAACCTTACCTTTAAGAACGCTTATTCAGACTTGAATATTGATGCATTAAGGGTTTTAGTGAATTGTTTACTTTAAGAAAGTTCTCATGGCAAGTGTTAGAGAGAGTCCTTCTAGGGAACAGAAGAAAATACCATGCATTTAGTGTATTTATTCAGCCAATTTATTTTTAAAAGAAACTTTACAGCTGACTTTTTAGAAAGGCATCAATTTCACAATTGTTTACAAAGGATGCATTATTTTCTGCTACCTATATGTTGTTACGTCATGTGATTTGTTCACAGGTTTGAAGTCAAATTGTTTACATTGGTCTGCTTAAATTGTTTTGATTATATTTAGTTGTTTTTTAAAAATCTAAATGGTATGAACAGCTCTAATGTTATGCCTCTCGATTTTTGAATTATTCATAAACGTTCTGCATATGCCTTTTGCTCCCCTGACTCCCTTTCTCACTTCTCGGGCAGGCAGACACTTATAAACACAGCCTCTTAGTCCCGCTTTGCCCGATGCGTTCAGGAGAGACATAGAAAGCAGAAACACTTGCTTTGACGTTCTCGCTGTCCTGGCTTTGTGCCCAGTTTTGAGCAAGGAGAGGGAGCCAGTGGTTTCTGAGGCTGCCAATTTAACACCCATTCTTAAGAGCCGTTCCGAACCCTCTTAGAAACTGTCTGGGTCACACAGCTCAATAACCACCCTGGAGCTCCTTGCCTGGAGAGGCCTGGCTGCTGCACACCCACCTTTAACTCCCTTGAGTCTAGTCTCAAACTGGCCCCTGGAGACACTGGGAAAGAGGGCACTCTGGAAACTCCACGGTACACGGAACGCTTTATGTCTGAACATTTCAGCAACCTCAGGAAATCTTAGCCCAGACTGACAACTACCTCCAATATCAGCCGATGGGCAAGGACAGAGACACTCAAAGCAAAGATGGAAATAAAGAAATAATTCCTATATGACCAGAATTTCCTGACGACAACCTTGCCAAATGCACCCTTCCCATCTTTTTGTCTCTACGTTTAGACAGTGACAGCGTGTGACAAACAAGTCTAAAATGAGTCTTTCTTTTCATTCCAGAATCTCACGAAAGCATGGAGTCCTATGAAATCAGTAAGTAGATGCCTGGCTACCTTACTTAAGTTGCTTGCATTAAAGAAGACCACCCCATTTCTTTTTTAAATCTAAAGTGCTGGTCAGGTCTGTGTTAGAGAGGGAGAGGAGGAGTCTTTAAAACCCAGTGACTAAAACTGTCCAAGGAAACGATGTCCAACACTTTAAGTGGTGTAATATGACATTAAACTGCATCCAGAACACTCGGAAATGTTAAGCTGACATCACATCAGCCACAAGAGTGGAAAATGAGGGGTAATGTCAACCGAGGAGGCACAGAGAGGGAGCCGCCATCTGGGAGACCACAGGCGTCGGCATCAGATTGTGTGCCTGAGTGACGGACTCGGAAAGTCTGGCTACACTAGATGGAGCATGGCAGTCTCATGTTTGGTTTGGTTGGTTAATTGGAAGGGTTTTTCTCTTTTGGTTTGGTTTACAACTCAGGGTCTCCTGTAACTTAGTCGACCCCCAACTCAGTGCACAACTGTGGATAATTTTAAACTCCTCATCCTCCAGCTCCCACCTCCCAAGCAGTGGGCTGACAGGTGTGCACCCCCACGTCCCCCACATCCCCCACACTCCCCACATACCCCACATACCTCACACCCCCCACATCTCCCATATCCCCTACCTGACCTACAGGGCCTCCATCTTGAGTTTACTTTGTTCCTCATTTTCATACAGTTTAACTTGTTCCTATGCTGGTGGTGCAAGGGGTGAGAACACTTCTCTTAATTACATTTAAAAACACCTTGAGTGGGTATTACCAAAAGCAGCAAAGGATTCCACAAAGACAAAGCAGATGAGACTGTTGTGGCCTGTGTCACAAGTCCCCAAGACACATAAACGGTTATTCATTTCCTTTGATCATGCAGTTTATAACGTCTGCTTTATACTCTTTTTATATTTTTGCCTAGCTCCGGTTATGTAAAACATAGGACATTAATGAGATTTCAGATGTTTTTGGCCCTCGGACTATTTACAAAATACTTCCATCAGCTGTTCCCATGAAAGAGCATTTGTTTATTTTTCTGTTTTAGGTCCCTTCATCAACAGGAGAAATGCCAACACCTTTATGTCCCCTCAGCAGAGGTGGCGAGCTAAAGCCCAAGAGAGGTACTGGAACTCGACGGGAGTAGCCATTATTTCCAGGGTTGTGGAAGACGGTTCATCACTATTTCTATGTCTCAAACTCAAAGAATTTGAAAAGCAACACAGAAAAAAACCAGAACGCTTAGAAACTGTTTTGCTTTGGGCTTAGAAATAAGACAGGGAGGTAGGAAAAGGGAACCGAAAGAAAACTTCTACTTCTATTCATAAAAATAATACCCAAATCAAAACCTGCTTGCCCCTACCCCGTGCCTGCTCTTCAGACATCTCTCGTACTGAGGGAAGGGCTCTCCAGGACGCCTTTTCCTCTTTCCTTTTTCTGACTGTACCATTGTCTTTCTACCGTTCAATTGTGTCTCATTCTCTACTCTCCAGAGTCCGGGAACGCAACAAGCCTGCCCATGAGATCAACAGAGAGGCCTGCGATGACTACAAGCTGTGTGAGCGCTACGCCATGGTCTACGGCTACAACGCTGCCTACAACCGCTACTTCAGGCAGCGCCGAGGAGCCAAGTATTAGCGGGAAGAAACAGTCATTTGGTTGTGGAGTTTTGGTTTATATCTCCTGCAGTAGCATTACTGAAGTATACAGACACGCATGCGTTGCTTGCTCCTTACATGATCTCCTAGCTGGCTGGCCCACTCCTTCCTTCCGCGGGTTGAAAGTAATGAAAGAACAGTATTAAGAAGTGTGTTTATATATAATAAAATTCTGGTTTGATACTTTCACTTTGTGAAGTCAGGGGTTTTTTTTTTTGGCGGGGGGTGGGGGGATGCTAAGATATTTTAAATCATAGCCAGCCTAATCAAGAGAAGGAGACTGTGTTGATCTTGTGGGTACTGTCGTGTGGAGGTGTAACCACATAGAAAAGAGAGTTTGCTTCATTGATTTCCCATCTCCCGTGCACTAAAAAGAAAAACAAAATCACCACGGTGCCATGTAGAAAAAAGAAAAATGGGGCTGGAGAGATGGCTCCATGCTTAAGAGCACTGACTGCTCTTCCAGAGGTCCTGAGTTCAACTCCCAGCAACCACATGGTGGCTTACAACCATCTGTAATGGGGTCTGATGCCTTCTTCTGGCATGCAGGTATACATGCAGATAGAATAAATAAATAAATAAATAAATAAATAAATAAATCTTTTTTTAAAAAAAAAAGAAAATGAAATGAAAAGACAATAATGCAAGGCGAAGGCAAGACTTCAGCCCAACTTTGTCCATAATCACACATGGGAACATTCTATGCGCAATCCAGTTTTGAGCATCTCCATAAGTTGGTATGGTGTGTGATGTTTTTTTTTTCTTAGTAGACACAACACATAGCGTACATGCACTTACACAGAAACACATACACGTGAAAGTCTAACTACTAGGGAGCCCATGACAGGTTAATGTTACGACCCATTGAGTTTCTATTGGGGTCGGACACAGGAGTATGGGAGGAGGGTCACTTAAGGAAGTAGAGACAACTCCAAAGTAATTTCATCATTGTAAAGCCCACTCCAGCGATCTTGCAGGCAGGTCACTGTGTGGGGGACTCTCCTCTCAGCAGCACAGCTGGTCAGCCGCCCCTCCATGTTTGTTTGCTGCCTCCACAGTCTTGGTATCAGCCTTCCTGAGCCTCTGAGGCAGCTTCCTCGGACAGGCAAAGCTTGTTCCTCCTCCGAGTCTTACTCTAGAAACAAGGCCTCGATCGGAGGAAACTGTGATACAACCCTTGGTATATATTGCACAGTACACTTTTATCATTATTTTTAAAGATTTGCTTTACTTTTAATTACATGTGTGTGTGTGTGTGTAGGGGGCACACATGTTACTGAAGGTGTCCACCTGAAGTGAGCCATGATGTCACCTTGCCCTCTTCCAAACCTTTTCCCAAAGCTGCTCAACACACGAGGTACAAGGCATCCATGCTAGCACTTCCTGGTTTTATGATTGTCTCTTCTTCAACGCAACAAAATTAGCTAAAGTAAAATTTTAATGATTCAAACTTCTCTCCTGAATTCTTTTGATCCCTAACCGTGGCACCTTTCTTCGGCTGCATCTGTTTATCTGTTCACCTGCCAGGACTCGGCCTCATTCCAGACAGCATCTGAAACAGATGCCATCATCTATCTGATTACTGCTGGATAAACTTCTTCCGTGCTCCCTCACCAGTAATTAATTCCCAGGCATCCCTGACACTTTGGAGCTGGGGGTCTAGCCTGTGACTCCCCACAAACTAAGTACCCCTAAGTAGAATGTGTTACAGCCTTGAACCAGAGAACATTTGTTGTAGTGTTTCCAATGAGAACATGGGAGCCAGCAACTAAAGTGTGAAAGCAAAAGACGCTGGGTTTATTCCCATTTAAGAGCTTCAACTCTGATTCTAATCAATGTACCTGGAGAGCCTGGTTCACATACAGTGGACACTCTCACTACAGAACACAGAAAGAGTTCCACATAACTCCAGAAACACTTGGGAACCTTCACGCTGGGAGGCTGGGTGGTGAAAGAAGTCAGTGTCTTCCTCAACTCTGTCCATCAGGAAAAGACAGGGCTTCCATAGAATACAGAAACACACCTTGATGCCCCGGTAATGCATTTCTTGCTACTTCTCAGATGAGCGGTGACAGTAGGCGGATGAAGCAAACCCAAAGACAATGAAGGGAGCTAAGTTCACCACACTCAAGAGTGGGGATCTATGACCCCAGGTAAGTTGGACACTGGGGTCACCAGAAATGCTGAGAGTTAGGGAAGCTGAGAGCAGGGAATCCCTCAGAGGGAGACAGCACACATTAGTGGTGGCCTTGCAACCAGCCACAGCTCTAACCTTCACAGACCATTGCTTTCTGGGAGGTGCGAACTACTGCCACCAAGAGCTGACACTGAAGGAAACATTATATATATGGAAAGGAGACTTCTATTGCATAAAAACTGGGAAATAATATTTTCATCAAACCAGCCCAGCATCTGGGAGTAACTAGAAGCTCTCCGAGATCACCTCTTCCTGGGAAAGAGACCAACCAGAGAGTCCTGGAGACTGTAATGTCTCGGTTCTCAACCTGTGGGTCGCGACCCCTTGAGGTCAAAGGTCACTTTTACACGAGTCACCTAAGACAATCGGGAAAACTCAAGATGTTTATGTTATGATTCATAACAGTAGCAAGCTTATGTGCTTGGAGGTCACCACAACGTGCGGAGTTCTATTAGAGGGTCGCAGCACTGGGAAGGTTGAAGGGCACGGCCCTAAGAGAATAGAGTCCTGCTGGCACCACGTTGTCAGCATCATGACGTCTCTTTCAGTTATGACTTTCACAATTACAGGCTAATACGTCTTAGCCTCTTAAGCAACATTTGTGGAATTTTATTACTAAGATGGTATAATGACTTAGCGATGTAGGAAGGAAGGCAAGGACACAAACCTGCGGGGGGGAAAAATAAGATAAACAAACAAAAAAGGATGAAGCACAGGAGTGAGGTGAAGTGGCTGAGACAGCTGAGATGCATGGCAAAGAGATGGGCTAAAGACAGTGGAAACCCCGTTCGTGTCTCACATACGATTATGTTAAAAATATGTTACAGAATGATTTGGAAATGATTTTGTCAAAGTAAACGTATATCCTACATCCAGTTATAGAACTCATTTGTATTTCAATAAAGATGGAAATGTCAGTTAAAAAAAGAAACCGTTGCTGCTCGCCCATCTAGTACACAGGAGGGACCTGTGTGCTATGAGATGTATCTATGAGCTCCTTTAGAGAAATGAACTGGCTGACCCAAGGGGGTTTTTCCATCTCTCCTTTTTCTGAATTCAGGCATTGAAAGGGAACCAGGAAACATGAAAGCCGGCAACCTGAGTCATCTGGGGTTGTTAAAGCACGAGGTTAAGCTTTGAAAAATACTGTTCAAGAAATGTACTCCTCGCTCACTTAGTTAAAACAGGACGCTTTTTATGATGTTTGCCTAGAAACTCTCTGATCCCTCTACTCTGGGTACAGCCACACACAACGCTTGTCTCCCAGCTCCTTCCATCTAAGGATAATGCTCACTCCTTCTGGCAACAAATAAAAACATAATAACCAATCTGCACACACGTGGATGTTTCCAAACAGCCTAAGCAAGAGTTCTGACTCTTGGGGGAATCTTGGAAAGATGCAAAAAGGGTAATGGCTCTTGTATTTTAAAATTATTCGAAGAAAATTCTATTTGCTATGATTTACTCCAGCAATAAGTTGGACCCCAAACACTACAGTGTACCAAAAAACAAAAAGAAGAAGAAGAAGAAGAAGCTCAGGGAGAGAGAGGGAGGGGGAGGGAGGAAGGAAAAAGAGAAAGAGAGAGATACACAAAAGAAATGGGGTCGTTGTTTCCCAGTTGAATATTCAAAGCAACAGAGTTCTGGCTGGTGTTCTGCTGGAAAACTGCTGTATGCCCAGACAGACTTTTCAACTTTGCTGTTATTGTATCTTGTGTGCGTGTGTGTGTGTGTGTGTGTGTTGGGTGTGTTTGTATGTGTGTGTCTGGGTATGTGTGTATGTATGTGTGTGTCTGTATGTGTGCATATTCATGAGCATGTGTGTCAGTGTGTATGTCTGTATGTGTTTGTGTGTCTGTGTATGTGTATGTTTGCATGTGTACATATGCGTGTGCATATGTCTTTGTGTGTGTGTTTGTGTGTGTGTGTGTGTGTCTGTGTGACTCAGTAAATGTTATTAAAGTTGTTTACAGGCATATGGGCACGTTGCCAATAGCTACACTTCCGACAGCAAAGTCTGCCACTCCCTTATTAACAATCCTCCAGAGGGGGTGGACACCCATGAGCCCTCCTTCTTGTGTGATGAGGTGCTGATGGGCCCAATCCTCTACAAATCTTTCTTACTTGGGAAATCACGACTGTGATTTCCAAGAATGTCTTAATCAGAAACTGGAACCCGCACAGAGCAGGCTTGCGTTTTCTGTATAACATTAGAACAGGGACTCTCCATTTTTTCATCATTGAAAATCAATGCGACGAGTCATTGCAACGAACATTTTTGCAAGCAAAGACGTGTGGCCAAGAGGGTGTACTGAGAGACACACGGTGACACACTACAGCTTCAGATGTGTGGCCAAGAGGGTGTACTGAGGGACACAGTGGCACACTGCAGCTTCCACAACAAAATTTGTGGAATACAAAAGGTCATAATGAGTGTCATCATTAGGCATAATTAAAATGTGCTAGTGATTTATTTTAAATATTTAAAAAAGCCTAGGAAGAGAAAGAGATCATTTTCTACTGAAAAGCAATCAGCCCCTTTTCTAGAAGGCACTAGATCCTTTGGACAAAAATCAAATAATTTTGCAAGACGGAAAAATAAAACTGTGCTTCAGAATATAAAAATATTTACAGATTTTTTTCTTTTTTTTTCCCCCTTTGCACTCTGTGACCTGAAAGATGAAAAGAAGGTTCTGATCCAAACCAAAATCTGCCTGTGGTTTTCTCCAAGCTGGACTGAGTTTCTTACAGTGGCCACTGGGAAGCTTCAAAGCCCGGCTTCAGGTCTGTGCCTGCCTGGCGTGCACACACTTAACAATTTAAACAATACTGTGATTTATCTTCTCACACTGAAGCAAACACACATTACTTGTAGGGGCTAAGCAAGAACTGGGTGGGGTGAGTTACAGTTGTAGACATTTAAGCTTTTGAACTGGCCCTATGTGCTCTACAAAGTCATCCCAGTGTCTTTCTTGAAGAGTCTCTGGCTTTCCCACAGCTTTCCCACCAGGCCGCCCCACACAACAGCTTCTTACCTACCAAAGAAGCTGTCTTGCTCTGCTCCTTAGGGTGCCCCAGATGTGCTCTCAAAGAAAATTGGCGTAGTGCCCTCATTGTGGTCTCAATTGCAAAACAGACACCTTAGGAGATAGCAGTTCATGAAAGTGAGGCCTCTGGGTGGACTCCATTTGGTGACTTCGCTCCTTGCTTTGTTGCCACACTTCATTCTTGTCTGGCATTTTAGAACCTGTCGCTCTTTGGGAAGGCTGGGCTGGAAGACTTGCTCCTTCCTGAAGGGTATGGGATGCACATCACCTTCCTCACCAGCAGTTTCTCTCAAAGCCTAACTGGGGCGTGTTCAGGACATAACTTCTTATGTCTTCTGATGTCTCAACTCTAGAGGGAAAAGCCTAAACTTGGAAAAGTAGAGCCCCCATACACACATAGGCCAGTCTCACGAAGACCCACCCACATGTGTTTGAAAGCGCAGGACAATGATGCATCTCTTAAATCAGGATGGATGCCTGTATCCTGCTCATTTCATTAGTCAACACTGTCTGAGCTAGAGATTAGGGGACCACATCCAGAGAAGGCACACAGAAGGCAACGGCACTTAAGACTAAGCCTGTCGATAGCTCAGTGGTGATAGCTCATTGGTTAGGGTGTTCGGCTACCTTGTACAAGGCCCTGGGTTCAGTTCCCAGCACTGCGCAAAAGCAGGCCTGATGGTGCATGTCTGTGATCCCAGCCCTCGGGATGTGGAGGCAGAGGATCAGAAGTTCAAGGTCATGCTTAGTTAGATGGTGTCCTTAGGAAGCTTCAAAACTCAATAGCTGAGTGCTTGCCTATGGTAGGTGAGGACCAGGTTCATTCCCCAACATCGCAAAAAATAGATTAAGTAAACATAACAGCAACCATTTGCTACTGATCCCAAATCACTTTTGTTTTGTTTTAAATTTCTAGCGCAAATCTTTAATATAATGGTTTCCCTTTATTACACATAGAAATATAAAAACGTGCTATGTATCTCTGCATTTTCTAAAACTCAAATGCTTTTTTTTAAAGGTTATCATTTATGCTATGTGTATGAGTATTTGCCTGCATAATGTATGTGTGCTGTGTGCTTGTGTGCCCATGGAAGCCGGAAGAGGGTGTCTGATCCCGAGACTGAAATTACATGTGGTTGTGAGCTGCTACGCAGATGCTAGGGACCAAACAGGAGGTCCCTAGCAGGAGCAGCAAATGTTCTCAGCCAGTGAAGCATCTCCATGGCCCCTCAAATGCTTTTTAAACTAAATCTTATTGATGTTTTTTTTTCATTTAAAAAAAAATCCATGTAAAATACTAAAAGAGATTTGTCTACTCAGTAACCCTAATTTCCCTACCCTCCCTCCCCCACTCTTTATTGCTTGGTAAAATGGAATCTGGTATCAGCTTCTTCAATTCACGTCCCTGTTTAAAATCTCCCTGTGATGAACAATCCTCCGCCTGTCTCAGTACCCTATAACATTTTCCATAATGACCGCTTCTGAAGATTCATCTACCTCTGTGACCTGAAAGCCAAGACTAAGGTCACGGAGTCTGAGGTTGGGTCTGGCCCACGTGATCAAGCAAGAGACCAGGCATGTTGGCTCCCCATCCTTTCCCGCTGCTGGCTTAGATCATCATGGTTCAAATCACAGGGAGAATTAGAACTGGCCATTCTACTGGTCAATATGTGAACAGTGCCTAAGCTGGACTCGGAGTGTGCGTAGCTGTTTTTCCTGCTCATTAGTCACAACATGTCAATGTTTATGTGACTGCAGTTGGAATCCAGAGGCACCAGACTGACCAAAACTTTCCTTTCTCAACATTACAGTTTTGTACACAACTTACATGAAAGCGTAACTGCGGTCGCTCGCACATTGGCTGCGAAACAATGTTTTCCTTGACAGCAATTAGGGTTTTGCCCAAAGATCTGCCAGCCTGAAACAACATTTAAAGACATATTTTTTTTAATTAAGGAAAGAAAATTACTATTAATGATGCGATGAAACCACATGCTAAGACCAGAAAACCCATGTTACGTTTCAGCTAAAATGTGTCTTGCTGGTTTCTACATTAGGATAACAGCATCGAGTTGTTCAGTTAACACGTTTACAATCAAAAGAGTGTTGAACTTGAAAAGCCTTTGTTTGCAAGATATACACTGCACCATCTTCTTCTATAGGAACAATGACAACAGAATACAGTCATCCTTAAAACATCCATGACAAAATAGGAATCCACTGAGCTAGCAAGACCAAATCAGGAAGCCTTTAAGATGTTATTTTCCCCCACTGTGTACACACCTAAAGAAAAGCTCACTTAACCACTGGCACAACTGATGCCATGTGTATGACGTCTCTAAGGATCTTCAGAGTTCACCTGGGAAGCTGGAAAGCATCTAAAACAAAATCTCTTGTCTCTACCTGACTTTAGAGCACCTAAGCTGCTGGCAATAAAAGGAGGTCAAGTTCTAGAACAAATTAGATATTTAAAATTAACCCAACTCTAGGTAGACATGGCGGCACAAGCCTGTAATCGTAGCATCTTAAGAGAGGCAGGAGGATCAGGGTTACAAATAGAACTTGCTTAGCTTGAGGCCACCTGGACTACGTGAGACCCTGTGATGAAAATAAATAATAAACTGTCAAACAAAAAGGATGGAGATGTTGCATTGCCATAACCCACGGTGATGTCTCTAAGGACCGTGGGAACTGGAAGAAATTTGTCTTAGAGCCTAGAGAAGCTGCAAGAAAAACAGAAGGGAAAATTAAGTAGACGTGTGTGTAAGAGTCCAGAGAATGTGGAAACTATGAGGTGTGAATCCCTGCCTACCAGTGTCCAGCTCAGCTCCAGTTGTATTTCCATGGGTTGCCCCATGTCTTAGCAACGGTCTGACTTCCTTGTCTGTATGCTGGAGACCCTGGACTTCATGCACAATTGGCAGCTAATTGTGTTAGGAGTTAACATCTTACTTAGGTGTGTGTGTGTGTGTGTGTGTGTGTGTGTGTGTGTGTGTGTGTGTGTATCATAATTTTCTCACCTCTTCCAGTCTGGTGTCCCCTGCTTTTTTCCTTACTGCTGAGCCTGTTGTAGGTGGAGGAAGGGACTCTCTCTCCTGGCACAGCCTTGAACTTAGTTCGTGGGGAAGAATTGAGAACAAACATACACTTCTCTTGGGTCTGGGTTTCTCGGAGTTCCTAAAATAATTCACCTATGGACACACATAAAGTCCAAAACCTTCCCTGCAAGGGACGCTGCAGATGCTCACGTGAGACAGGTCCAGTCCTGTGCTCTCCCAACCATCGCCTCCTTCCTGTTTCCTATGGATGAGCCCACTCACTGTACCCCTGAAGGAGGTCCTCCCTGTGTCTAGCGAGAGGAGGAACCACCTGCTTCACATTGTTTTCAGTTGCTGAGTACTTTGCACTGGCAAAGCTATCAAGAAGGAAAAGGTTTTGTAAGCAGAGTCTTGTGTAGGCTGAGAAAGGTGTCACCATGCCTGGTTTTACACCAGTTCTGAGGGGTGAACTCAGAGGCTCATGAACGCTAACAGAGCATCCTTCCGACTCAGCCACATCCTCGGCCTCAATAAGGAAGACCAAAGGACTCAGGGTGAAAAGCACTTGCCACCAAGACCGATGACCTGGGCCATCCGAGCAGAGGGAGACGACCCATTCCTTTACATTGTCCTGACTGCCAACACGCTAGCTGTGCATCTCCCTAGGTTTTAACAAATTTTTTTAAAGTAAAGATTTATTTAGCACGTGGCTTTGCAGAGTGGGATTCCCAACACCTACTAAGGCTTTCTTCCCGCTTCTCAACATAGCAGAGGTGTCGCTTGGCTGGAGCAAGGAGCCTATATCGTTCCAGGCTCTGTTATCTCCAGCTGTAGCACGGAGGGTGTTTTACAGGAAGACAGTGAGTGTTTTAACTCCATGAGAGCTATCCGCAGGATAACACCCACCCACCCTTGCAAGGCTCTGGGGACTTCGCAGAGAGGGGTGGCAGAACAGGAAGGGGCGGAGTCATGGAGTACCAAGGTATAACAGTGACCACTGGAAGCGACAGCACCTCTGTCTTCTGGAACCCACATCAGCTCTGGTCTCCGGCACAAGGCTAAGCCAACGGGCATTCTAACATGGAGTGGAGAGGTCTTATGAGCCCCCACCCTAAATGAGACGCTATCGATGGCCAATGGCTTCTGGGGAAGGCAGACTATTTTTCTTTAAGGGGGTGTCCCCTGGACGGTCAAGCACACTCCTGTGGATGGCCCCAAACCCATGAGTATATGGGCAGCACACACGGACTTGGTGGGATATTTGTAAAAAGGATGCAAAGTTGGGAGGGGCGGGGGGAGGTGGGATGCAGACTCAAGAGGAGCTGGGATGCAGACTCAGGAGGAGCTGGGGGAGGAGCGGGAAAGCAATGTGATCAGAATGGACTGCATAAGATCTTCAAGGAGCTGATAAACATATGATAGTGTTCAGAGGTCTGTCCAGAATAAAGGAATGTATGGGGAGGATGAGCAGCACTGGGTACTGACATTTCATCACACTCCCTCCCTCCCTCCCTTGTTCATTCATTCATTCAACAAACACTTCTCCAGCTGTTGTAAGGCTCAGGTACAGCCTAAGATGCTTTCTTGATAGGGCTGAGAGTGGATCGAGTCACAGTCACCCCGGTACCTGACAGCTTCACTCACTTCTCTGAGGATGTTGACAGTAAATGATAACTGAGAGTTACAAAGTACAGACAGCTTTAAAATGATTTGACTGTCAAATACGGGGCCTCTACCAAACTCCTCTCCTGGCAACAGCATGGACTTGTAGCGATAACATGCCTCGTCGATAAAACTGACACACGTGTGAGAGTTCAAGATCTCAACAGGAGCTGCTGAGAATCGAGTAGGGCTATGCAAGCATCTCCCACCCCTAAACTCTAGGCAAGACCCTCCCAGTGACTAAACTACTTAATGTAAGGCCTGAAAAAACACTTCCCTTTTCCTCCTGCAACACACAACACAGGGAATCACATTAAATGTTATCAAAGTTCCTGCTGCCCTCTACTGGTCTAAGTCTAGAAGTGGCGTTCACAGTAAGAATGTTAGCGAATGCTGGCTGCCCAAACAATAATTACAAACTGACACCACTCATTCAGAGCTTGGGGAGAGAGTGGAGTATGAAGGACAGAGGAGTAGGTAACTCGTTCAATTTCCCAAAACCTCACCTCAGTAGCCACATCTAGGGAGTGAAAGTTAAGGTGACTCTTTCGGGACTGGAGAGGTGGCACAGATGTTAAGAGCACTTACTGCTCTTGCAGAGGACCCTGCACCTACATCAGATGGCCCACAACTGCTGTAGCCAAGATCTGAGGGAGGTCATGCCACCACTGACCTCCAAGGGCACTCGCACGCACATGGAGCACACAAACTCATCCAGGCACATGTAAGTAAGATACATACATGAATACATACATACATACATACATACATACGTATATGAACACATAGACAAATGATAGAAGATGGATGGGTGGATAGATAGATAGATAGATAGATAGACAGAGAGACAGACAGATAGACAGACAGGCAATTGGAGATGTGGTTGAATGGTTAACAGCACTGGCTGCTCATGCAGAGAACCTGAGTTCAATTCCCACACAGAGAGGTTCACACCTACCTATCAAACCTGAGGGTTCAGGTTCACAGCCACCTATCAAACCTGAGGATGCGATGCCTTCTTCTGACCTCCACAAGCACCAGGCACACATGTGGCAAACAGATGCATGAAAGCAAAACATTCATCCAATAAAAATGAAGATATTAAGATTCTAAATGTCTCTTCTCCTGGCTCTCTTGCAGGCTGAGAAAACAAACATAAAGCCAAACAGGAGAGATGCCGAGCAGAGTCGCTCACTAAAGCAGGAGTCTGACCCCGAGTCTGTGAAGCCCAGCAAGATAGCTCACCTTAAAGCTAGCTTAGCCAGTGTGTGAATGAGTGAGGAGCACGGTTGTAACGCTCAGATTCTAACTCCAGTTCTTGCCATGCCGCCAATACCCAGGAGCAGCTGGTAATGGGGAGTCTTAAGAATTTAAAACATCTTAAGAGGCTATTTCAAACATCGCTGGTGGCTGCCATTAAACCTAAATATATACATTCATATCTCAATGGTCAGCTCTCTGGATTATGTCTTCAAACATATGGAAAACACACTCAGGCTCGTGCTGCAAGCATGTCCGAGAGTTAGCAATGATAGTCCAAAAGTGAACATTAAAGGGAAGGCACTCAGTGGTCTGTTAGCAGAAGCACCTAATGAAAGACAGAGCTGATACAACCGCAAAACTTAAGTCCAGCATGTCGGCCTCAAGGGCGTTACACTGAGTGGGAAAAGGTTAAAAAAAAAAAAAATCAACACCCTGTGTGCTTTATTTATCCAATATCCTTCAAGTGACAAATCTTCAGAGGCAATGGGAAAACAGTTATTTCTAGAGATTAGGGGTGGCAGGGAGGAGAGGGAAGCCATGACTCCTAGAGGTCACAAGGTCACGATTAGGTTTATGTAGTGATATGTAGTTTTCCATTTTTCTTATATTTTATTTATTTGTCTATTTATTTGTGAGTGTGCGGGGGGGGGGTGTTCTGTCTGCATGCAAATCTATGCAGCACATGTGTACCTTTTGTCTGTGGAGGCTGGATGAGGAGATAAGACCCCCTGTAGCTGGAGTTACAGTTCACTGTGAGCTGCCTTGTGGGTGCTGGAAATCAAACCCAGCTCCTCTGTGAGGGTGGCAAACCGTCTTACCCACTGAGCCATCTCTCCAGCCCCTGGATTTACATCTTGATAGTGGCTGAGTGTGTCTCCTCAAGGCTCTGCAAGTGATGAAAGGCAAAAGACGTGCACACACGTTCCATTCCACCAGGATCTGTCTCCTGGCTGTCATACTGTGTCATGGTTCATGAGACACAGCTACAGGAAAGAACTGTGTATGGCAGAGCACACAGGCTTCACTGCGCTGGGTCAAATCCATGGCCAGTTCAAATTGCTGTTAGGTTAAAGGTAAGTTTAAAACTTACAGAGCCGCTGGCTGTGGCGACAAACACCTTTAATCAGAGCACTCAGGGAGCAGGGGCAGCGTATCTCTGTAACACTGAGTCCAGCCTACACAAAGAGTTCCAGGCTCGGGGCTGGTGAGATGGCTCAGTGGGTAAAAGCACCTGACTGCTCTTCCAAAGGTCCGGAGTTCAAATCCCAGCAACCACATGGTGGCTAACAACCATCCGTAATGAGATCTGACTCCCTCTTCTGGAGTGTCTGAAGACAGCTACAGTGTACTTACACATAATCAATAAATAAATCTTTAAAAAAAAAAAAAAAGAGTTCCAGGCTCATCAAGGCTACAGAGTTAGACTCTGTCACAAAGAAGGGGGGAGGGAGGAAGAAGAAAAGAAGGGAAGAAAGAGAAAAATGGACCACAGAGTAAAATCTTATTTAAAAGCCATTTTAAAAGTCCATTAAGAAACTGGCTGAGTTTCACCTCCTAGCGGTACATTCTCTATGCTCTGATCCTGAGCCAGCTAGTCAATTTTGTCAAGTATTTGGTATTAGTGGGAAACAGTAAACATGGCTTTATCTTAAGTTTGGAGCTCTTGTGCACACCTGTAATCCCAGCACTCCTGAGACAGGGACAGAGAATCAAGAATTCAAGGCAAGTTCAAGCTACACACACACACACACACACACACACACACACACACACACACATTAATAGCAAAATGCTACGGTGCTGGCTGCTGATGCAGCTGCTTTGGTAAAGTGCTTGTCTAGCATAAAGGCCTGGCAGTCTGACCCCCAGGACCATAGAAACCGGTTATGATGGCTTACCCCTGCTATTCCAGTACCCAGGAGATAGAGGCAGAGGATCAAAGATTGAGTGTCAGCCTCAGTTCCATATTGAGTTCAAAACCAGCCTCGGATATATGAGACCCTATCTTGAAAAAAATCCCTTGAAAACTTAATCATTAGAACTGGAAAAACGGCTCTGCTGGGAAGGCGCTGGCCATGCAGCTCACAGGAACTCATAAGGCAGAGCAACAACAGAAGAACAAACGCAGCAGTCCTAGTGCGGGGATGCAGACACGGGGCTTCTCAATCCATTACCGAATCTGTGAGCTCCAGGTTCACTGAAAGCCTGGATCAAAAACTAAGGTGGAGAATGAGGGATAGAAGGACATTCAAGTTGAACACATACACACACACACACACACACACACACACACACAAGCACACACACACACACACGTGTGTGTGAGAAACAAACAAACAAATAAAATGTTAGTGGGAAACAGTATACAAAGTCTTGTGATTTCACTTCTGCTCTGTGTGTGTGTGTGTGTGTGCGCGCGCGCGCGTGCACATGTGGGTGGTGGGTATAAAGTCAAAATGTAAATCAAAATAGTGGCTTTCTCCAAGCAATAGTTTTGAATAATTAGCATTCCTTCTTTTATGCTCCTATGACTTGGGAGACTTCAGACAGACCAATATTTAATGTGGTAAAAAGAAAGCAGGACCACAATTCCCAAGAACGGAATTTGGTTTCTTGTCACAGTTAGATAAGAGTCAGGGAACATAAACAACGTCTGCGAGCCGGCAGACTCTGAAAGGTCGGGAGTAGTGGAAGGACAGCCAGACTTGAGCAGGAAATGTGGTTAATAGTGGAAGGTCGGACTTAACTCCTGCCTGCGGGCCTCATTGCAGACTACAATAGATAGAAAACCTGAAGCTCTCAAAAGAAATAAACATTCAAAGCTGTGACTCCAACAGCCCCCGTCTCTGGATGGGGATGTTTCAAACCCACCGTGGAGAGACAGCAAAGAACACACAACGTTAAAAGCCTGTGCTGCTGGAGAGCAATCATTCCGGGGCAGGGCTATCAGCACCACCAGATGAGCCTGACACGGGTCCACCTTAAGATCGCATCTCCCCAGCTGCGCTACACGTGCCCCTGCAGTGGCTCACAGGGAAAGCCTGGGGCTCCAGATAATGGGACTTGGCCCAAGTCCTCCTGGAGCATGCCTTTTCTTGTCGTTCTGGGAAAGGCAAGGCTGAACTGCGCAGCCTGACCCTGAACAGACCCTTGGCATTCCCCTGCATGCAGACGAGACAGAGAGACGGGTTTTGCCTTCTTTACACTGAAAACCATTCTGTGCCGCGCACATCTGGCCCTTTCTCGGAGACTTCAACACTGCAAAGGCGCTAGACTTCTACCTTGGAGGAAACTGTCGGTTGTTGAGGTTGTTGATATTCAACAGAAGTCACAGTTGCGGCAGGAGCAGAACCTCAGACACAGCCGGAAAAGAAAATGCCAAAGGAGGACTCTAGAGTGTATTCTGGGACGAGGCTTTCAGAGTAAAGAAGTGTTGCTGACACAAACCACCACAGCTGCCCACTGACCAGTAGATCTAAGAGAACGTGTCTACCAAGTGCTACAGACAGGAGGATGGCACGGTGGCTTCCAGGAGGGCAGCTCACCCTGCTGCTACTGCTCTGGGTCCAGCAGACACCCGCGGGGAGCACTGAGGTAGGTAGGGGCTATCGAAAAGTTGGTCTCTCATGATCAACGACGCACCAACAGGCTATTCACCTGGGGGCCACCTAAGTGCTAAGAACTTAGCCACTGGCAATCTAAGAATAAACAATGTTAGTGAAGAGTGACGGGGAAAATTGCTATAAAAATTTTTAATTTTTTAAGTCATAAATCTGGCATAATTGATGTGAGTGCCATTGAGTTATTTTCCTGATTCTTTTAAGTATTAAAATAATGATTCCACAGGGGAAATAATGTAGAAAAACCTGTTTAACTTGAAACCGCTTTATACAGATAGCACACGTTTGGAGTCTCCTAATTTTAAATATCTATAAACTAAAAATAAGCTCATGATAATGGGTGACACGGGAAACAGTTGAGATCTGGCGACATGTTAAAACTGTGTCAGAGTTCCTTTTGATATTTGACAGAATGTGATTCTTGGCTTAGGTTAACGAAAGCTTGTTTTAAAATCTGGTGCACTGGTTACCATCACTCCATCAGTCTGTAAAATTGACTCTAGATTGTATGTAACTAGGCAGCATGACATCATAAATCACACGGTTAAAATACCAAACCGTGTGTTCTCTAGCTCCGCCCCCAACAACACTGGCCTTGGGCAGAATCTTGCCTTTTGGTGAGTACTGCTCATGAGAAGAGCATCGTTGCTTTGCCCAGAAATGATTGAGTGTAGGTGATGCTGATACAGTTATCACTAACGAGCTGATGGAAGCCAGGGAGCCTCCTTTCGGCACTCTCTAGACAACATTCAACTGTTCCCCCACCTCCAAGCGGGGTGTACTTTCCAGCCCCTCGCTAGCCAAGAGGAGGCGCTCCCAGGCACGGCCCCACTGCCCCCCTGAAACGCTGCTTTCTTGAGCTTTGGAAGCTCAGCTGCATGCACCCTGGAGCCTGGCTAGTCTTACGTTTATGGCATAAGTGCTTCTCCCCCAAGACAAGCTGTTACCTGAGAGGTCTCAGTCCTGCACTGCCGGTAACTGGAGAGACAAGTCTGGCAGGCTCTGGAATTTACTCTTAGTCCAACTTTCCACCAGATCCAGAGGTGTGTGTGCCCCTGGGGGCTAACTGAGGAAGAAGGTGAGACTTTAGCTTCCTTGTTTGCTTTAGTTTTTTCCCCTCCTTTGTGTCCTAGAATCTAAGTCAGCAAGAAGGTTTTTATTTACAGAAGTCTCTCTCGGAAAACCTAACGCTAGATGTACGATAGGGTGGCTGGAAAGATGGCTTGGTGGTTAACGAGCTTGATGCACAAGGGTGGGGACCTGAGTTCGGGTCCCCAGAATGCACATGAAACCCAGGAGGGGAGGAATGCACATCTGCAACCCTAGCTTGAGAAAAAGCTGCAGAGACGGGCCGATCCCTGTTGCTCCAGAGATCACTAGCCAACCACTCAGCTAAACTGCAGAGCATGACCTTGTCTCAAAAAATAAAGTGGAGAGTAATGGAGGAAGACCTATGTCATTGACCTCTGGCTTCTCTGTGCATGCACACGCATAGCAAAATGTACAGTTAAAATTATATATATATGAATATAAGCTTGCTTTAGTTTTAGTTTGGTTAGGCTGAGACAGAGTCCCACACTGCAATGCAGGCCAGCCTTGAACTCACAAGCCTTCTCAGACTTACAGCACCTCTTGTATTTCGGCCTTCTAAGGACGATAAGCATACGCCACGCCCCCTCCCCCAGCTCTGAGCATGCTTTATGACACACATGAGAGAATAGGAGGAGGAAGAAACTGAAGAGGTGGAAAGTATAAAAACCAGAAGGTTAGTGCTTTGTTGTCAACAGACTCAAATATGGAAACACCGTGAGTTCTGAGGTAAAGAACACTTCCTCCCTGGGGAGATGAGCCTTGGAGCTTTCTGAGCCATTTATGAATAACAACCCCAGAGCAGGTAGGAATAGCATGGAGTCATTATAGTGGGCACAGCTTGAGCATTCCGTGGAAAATACTTCAGCCAGCACTGTTGGGCACAAAAATCTGCACCTCATTTCCATCTGATTTGAATAATGTAAATCAAGGTTTCTTTTTTCTCATAGGCTCCTCTTAAGGTCGACGTGGACTTGACACCTGATTCCTTTGATGATCAATACCAAGGCTGTAGCAAACAGATGGTGGAGGAGCTAAATCAAGGAGACTATTTCATAAAGGAAGTAGACACTCATAAGTATTACTCCAGAGCATGGCAAAAAGCCCACCTAACCTGGCTGAACCAGGCAAAGGCCCTCCCGGAGAGCATGACCCCGGTGCATGCTGTGGCCATTGTGGTTTTCACCCTGAATCTCAATGTGAGCTCTGACTTGGCCAAGGCCATGACCAGGGCTGCGGGATCTCCTGGGCAGTACAGTCAGTCATTCCACTTCAAGTACCTGCACTACTACCTCACCTCAGCCATCCAGCTGCTGAGGAAAGACAGCTCCACAAAGAATGGCAGTCTGTGTTACAAGGTATACCACGGGATGAAGGATGTGAACATTGGAGCCAACGTAGGTTCCACCATTCGATTCGGCCAGTTCCTCTCTGCCTCCCTGCTAAAGGAAGAGACACAGGTGTCTGGAAACCAAACCCTGTTTACCATTTTCACCTGTCTGGGTGCCTCTGTGAAAGACTTCTCTCTCAGGAAGGAAGTCTTGATCCCCCCCTATGAGTTATTTGAAGTTGAAAGTAAGAGCAGCAGCCCCAAAGGAGATTTGATAAACTTGCGGTCTGCTGGGAACATGAGCACGTATAACTGCCAGCTGCTAAAAGGTGAGCTTGCTCTAAATTGGGTCTGTACATATAAGAGTCAGAGATCAATCTTCATTTATAGAAGGATTTTCTTTTTCTTTTTCTTTTTCTTTTTCTTTTTCTTTTCCTTTTCCTTTTTCTTTTTCTTTTTCTTTTCCTTTCTTTTTCTTTTTCTGAGTGGGCTAGGAGTAGGGAGTTGAAAACAGCCAAACCTGCCCCCAGTAATGACGGAACTGACCACCTAAGTTTACGTTCTGCTTCATGTCCCTCCCTCTTCTACCTTAAAAAAAAAAAAGTCTCTGAAGTGGTACCATATTAGGTTCTTATCCATCGGGCTATGTTCCAGCAACCCAGAAGTTGGTTGCAAACCTAGGTACTACCAAACTCTACATATATGACGTTTCTTTCCTATATATACATACCTATGGTACCACTGAATTTATAATAAGCCAAAAGTATTTTAAATGTTCACTCTCCCCATCCCACAATATCTTATTGTAGCTTACCCCCCTCTCCTTGCTATAACGTGACTCAATACCATGCGTGTGTCATGAGAAGACGTGAGGGAATGGCCTGGGCGGGCAGCATATACAGTGTGGAAACATGGGACGAAAGTATGATTGGCAGCCCACTAGGGACGGACCACAAGATTCCATCTTGCAATGCGGAATGAGATCCAACCTAGTTTATGAGTGGTGACATTTCTGAAATACTTCATGTACAGTTTTCGGAGCACACGTGACTAGAAATCAAGTCATAAAAAGTAAAATTGATGATTTTATATTCCTTATTCTATAGAAAACACAGATTTGTAATAAGCCTTGATTGTTGCCCAGGTTCCGAGTACCAAGGCGCTGGACCATAGAGAAGTAGGGCAAGAGCTCAGACTGGAAGCAAAGGAAGATTCAAGGGGGGACATATGAGAAGGAAAAGCTAAATTATGCTACACTGCCCTATCTCCCCTGTAATTATTTAGTTGCCCCCCACATGACCTATACTGGTCACCATAGTAACATGTTTTCATGTTTCCTAAAAGATTCAAAGTATGCCAACTAATGTTAATTTGTTTTTCTCCCTTAAGTGGTTTCTTTCAGCAAAACAATATGTGCCAAACACACACACACACACACAATCTGCTCTTTATTGCTGCATTTACAAAGAAGGAATTATGTCAAAATATTTCAGATCATCAAAATTCTTGGCATGATTTCTAGAAAAAAACCCAGGCAGCTGTTTGTAGCAGCTTGGTTTTACCTGTGACCTTTGCCAGTGACAAACCATGGTATTGTGGCCTTGGGGGAGGGGACTAGCCTCTGGGCCTGTTGCTTCCCAGGAGAGAGGGGCAGCAGCAATGAGGCCTGTGAGGAGGCCTGAAGCCCTGAGCTGCTTACTCTGCTGATGAAAGAGAAGCAATGCCTGCTTGGGGAAATGACGTGACAGAACCTAGGTGTTCACTACCAGCTCAAACAGAAGCAAGAAACTGGGAAGGCCTTTGCAAGTGAAAGAGGGAGAATGGCTTAACAGTATAGCCCTGTGCTTTAGTGAGGCTGACAGAGAGGACAGAGACAGACCCAGGGGCTCCACTTCATGTCCAGTGCCCACTTTTTCCTGGGGAATCCTCTGAAGATTAACAGAAGGAAAGCTACTTTAACCTGGGAGGGTGGCGTTAAAAAATACTGGGGCCTGGAGAGATGGCTCATTAGTCAAGAACATGTACTGGCTGGTACTTGGCAAAGGGCCTGAGTTCGGTCTCCAGAACACAAAACAGCCAGCCACAACTAGTTTTCAGTCCAGTCCCAGAGACTGAAGCATCCAGCTTCCTCGGGTACCTGGCCTCATGGTGGGGAACTGCTCAGTGGAGACCTCTGTCCTCGGGGGACTTCCATTTCAGTGTGGGGAGACAACCCAGAGTGAGAGATCCAAATGGACCATAGAGGAGGAGGTGGAGGCTACCGCAGAACAGAACTGAGACAGACCAGGGGCTAGGAGATGCTGTGTGTGACGGTTGCAGTATTAATGTGGTCATTAAGGAAAGCACCAGAGGTTACACTGAGTAAAGGGGGCGGGACGAGAGTTAGTCATAGAAGAATCTAAGGAAAGAGCCTCCCAAGGAGGACTCAGCCTCTGCCTGCACACACCTGTGACACTGACACACCTCTGCCTGCACACACCTGTGACACCGACACACCTCTGCCTGCACACACCTGTGACACCGACACGCCTCTGCCTGCACACACCTGTGACACCGACACCCCTCTGCCTGCACACACCTGTGACACAGACACGCCTCTGCCTGCACACACCTGTGACACCGACACGCCTCTGCCTGCACACACCTGTGACACCGACACCCCTCTGCCTGCACACACCTGTGACACCGACACGCCTCTGCCTGCACACACCTGTGACACCGACACCCCTCTGCCTGCACACACCTGTGACACCGACACCCCTCTGCCTGCACACACCTGTGATACCGACACCCCTCTGCCTGCACACACCTGTGACACCGACACCCCTCTGCCTGCACACACCTGTGACACCGACACCCCTCTGCCTGCACACACCTGTGACACCGACACCCCTCTGCCTGCACACACCTGTGACACCGACACGCCTCTGCCTGCACACACCTGTGACACCGACACGCCTCTGCCTGCACACACCTGTGACACCGACACACCTCTGCCTGCACACACCTGTGACACCGACATACCTCTGTCTGCACACACCTGTGACACTGACACCCCTCTGCCTGCACACACCTGTGACACTGCCTCTGCCTGCACATACCTGTGACACCAACACCCCTCTGCCTGCACACACCTGTGACACCAACATGCCTGTCTGCACATACCTGTGACACCATCATGCCTCTGCCTGCACACACCTGTGACACTGCCTCTGCCTGCACACCTGTGACATTGACACACCTGTGACATTGACACACCTATGACACTGACATGCCTCTGCCTGCACACACCTGTGACACTGTCATGCCTCTGCCTGCACACACAAAAGCCAGTAAACACATTTAAAAAAAAAAACATCAAGTGTCATGACACAGATCTATAAACCTAGCACTAAAGGGGACAGGAAGAGACAGGTGAAACCCTAGCCTAAATGGCCGACCATTATAGTCAATCAGTTAGCTCCAGGGTCGGGGAGAGACTGTCTCAAAAAAGTAAAGTGGAGAGTGATAGAGGAAAACCCTCAATGACCTATGGCCTCCACATGTATGTGCAGACAGGCACATGTGCACTTTTACACATGCTCACATAGAAACATCATACATACATTTTTAATGCCAAGGGCTAAAAGCAGATCCAGAATAACCATCAAACAGTAGCTTTCATGGCAGTGATGAAAATGATGATAAAGATAGGGATGAGGGAGTGGAGTCAAGATGATGATGATGACGGTGATGATGATGACAACGACGACGGTGATGCCAGGGCTGCTGAGCAAGTCTCTGGACCTCTCCCTGTGCCTCTCTCTAGTCTTGTCATATGCACAATAACTTGAGCTCTCAGCCAGGAAACCTAAGAGGGTGATGCTGGGTTCCTGTTCTTGATAATATGACAGTTTCTTAAGGGACAAGTGGTTTATTTTGACTTATGCTTGAGGAGATGCAGTTCATCCCAGTGGGGAAGGCCCTGAGGCAGGAGCATAATGCTGCTTTGCAGGGTGAGGCCACAGGAAGCAGGAAGCAGACAAGAAACAGGGTCCCCCTCCAGTGAGTAAGTCTCCCACCCTGGCTGCACCTAGACAGGGGCAGCACACAGCACCACCAGCAGGAGCAGAGAGTTGTTTGAGATTGGGTTTTTATAAGTAACCAATGTGAAAGGTTTCAATGAGAGAGTCGTTGTGTCGTTGTGTTATGTTGAACCAAGGAAGAAATGAGCTAGTTTCCAAAGAAAATTCTCTGCTGCTGGGGCTGGTGACATGGCCCATGAGTTAAGAGCCACTGCAACTTCTGCAAAGGAATACGGTTCAGTCCCCAGCACACATTAGGTGGCTCACAACTGCCCATTATGCCTACTCGGGTATTTCAAAGCAAATGGCAGAGGCAAAGGCAGGTGGATCTCTGTGAGTTAAAGACTACCTGTCTATATAGTAAGTTGCAGACCAGCCAGGACTACAGAGTGGGACTCAATTCAAAGATACAAACATACATACATACCTCTGATGCACTGCCTCACTCTGTAGCCCTGGCTGGTCTTGAACTCACAGAGAACCCCTTGCTTCTGGCACCTAAGTGGGAGGACTGAAGCCCTGTCACGGCGCCCCCTCTGCCACCCGGCTCATCTCTAAGTTGTGTCTTCTTTGTTTTTCACAGCTTGCAGCAAGAAGTGCGCCCCTGCTCCAGTGGTTATCGGCTGCCTCTTTTTGGTCACTGTTGTTATCTCGTCCAAAAGCAGAGAGCAAAGGAATCTACTGGCTCCTTTTTAAAGGAGCTGCTTAAATTTGGTGCTCCTATTTGTGTTACCAGAGTCTGAGGCCCACACTTCCCACAATACCACAGAAGATGTGCGAGAAAAGTTCATGGGGTGGGGGGGGGGGAACAACCCTAAGTTCAAATCTAGGCCTAAATAAGGCAGAAGATGGTCAGAAATCCCTACCGAAAGGGCTTTAGGCTACTTTTTCCTGTTGCTGTCAGCAAAACCAATCACAGAAGCTCAAACAAAGTTCAGGATGAAAGCTTCGCTTGCCTTATAAACTTACAGAACACCATAGCCCAGAAGTGTTTGGTCCCAGAAGCACCAGGCACTACAGAAGCAGATATCAGGCGGACTGTCAAATCTCAAGGCCTGCCCCCTGTGACTCACTTCCTCCAGCAAGGCTCCACCTCCAGAAGACTCTACAGCCATGAAAGATAACACCACCAGAAGGAGACAAAGAACTCAACACGTGAGGCACATTTAACCTTCAAACCACAGCAAGGTCTTAGTGTTCAGTGCGCTCTTCCAGGAGAGGAGATGGGAGTCCTGACAGACAAGGGCAGAACATCCCTGCTCTGCGAAGGTGTTTCCTACCCAGACCTGTCTTTGCTCTGCCCTCCACAGGAACCTCACAAAGGACCACTCTCCTGCAGCCAGCCAACCAGAACTGAAAAGGGCCTTTACCACACTGCTACTGAAAGCCATGCATGGTGGCTTCCTTGCCTGTCCATTTGCCCTTCCCAGTCTCAGGGCCTTTGTCTTATTCGGTGAAGACACCCAAGGATACCACTTGCCCATTACTTGGCCAGAGATCCATGACAAAATGACAATCTTGTGACAGCATATGAGACAGAATTAGGGTACATTTTTTAAATTATTTTTAGGAGCGCAGCATTCAGAATCTCTGTTGTGAGTGATTACAAAAGCTGAGCACATGGCACTCTGAGTTGCCTGTAGCTGCCTCACCACCAAGGGATAAGAATTTGCCTCCCTAAGAAACTAATTCAGTGGAGGCAGTGCTAAGAAACAGAGAGAAGATAGGCAAGATGAGCCTCTAGCGCCAAACTGGGCCTGAACCAGATAGTCAGCTTCATCATTTCATGGATTAATAAATGATGTCTGTGCTAACGCAGGGTGGCTATGTTTTCTATCTCAAGCACTCGGAGAGGTTCAGGTGAGTACAGACTTGCGCTGTTTGCTTTTAAAACTAGTGACCCTAAGTAGTAACAGATCAAAGAGGAGCCAGTAGAGAGGCAAATGATCTTTCTCCAGAGATTTTTATTGGCTTTCAATATCAGATCAATATGCTCACAAAGCAGAAGACACATGGAAACCAGAGAGAGGGAAAAAATGGGATGTGTTAGTGTGGGAATTCTTAGGCAGTGGAGAGAGACAGAAAAAGAGACTGGAGCCTGATTGCAACAGACTTGGTTGTTTATTCCAGAACAGTGTGGGACAGACACTCTCCCGAAGGAAAGGGTGCCTGTGTCTAGCAAAGTCTCTTCATGGGGGTGGAGTGAGGGTATTGCCTGCACCCATAATAGATAGAGCAGTTCCAAAGTCTCTCTCTCTCTGTGGGCTTAGGATGCAGCCAGGGGGCAGCACTGAGGTGCCAGGTGCAGGACAGATGATTAACTGCCCCTATGTGGCCACAGGAGCCAGCACCTCTGGCTCTCTGTTCTTTCTGTCCTCCCTCTCTGTGGCAGGCTGCCCCAGCAAGGTCATTGGTAGGCACCCTGTCTTATGACCAAGGCATTCTATCAGTTAGTAAAAACTTCATCCATGCCTGTAACAAGCTCCTACATGCATATCCCCCAGAATATTATTAAACATTGGAATTTAGGCATGTTTCCTTATTGACTAGATGGAAACCTTTATCTCAAATCTGTATAGAAAACTATCTGTTGTCAGGGGAGGATGTGTGTGGAAGTCAAGGTGAGAATGTGGAAAAGCTGAACATCACTGACCACCAAAATATTTGAGCTTCATTATGCACTAGGAGATGCAGACTATAAACTACCCAAAGTTCAGACCTGGAAACATTTTCCACCCTTTCCCTCAGGAAGTGCACAGTGTAAATGCAGACCCGATCTCCAAAGGCCCTGCCACTCAGGTACATGGAGGGAGGAGTCTGGGGCAATTTTGAGCTTCTGAGCTGTGACTACATGTGCCATTCTTGGCCCCTTGAAGAATGAGATAAAAAAAAAAAGTAGCAGACTTGGAAACCAACCCCTGTGCACCAGAGAGGGGCTGTGCTACAATTCAAGCAACAGAATGGATAGCTAGCAATGTTAACCACCTGTTAGATACCAGGACTGTCTTAGGTAGGGTTTCTATTGCTGCAACAAAGCACAGTGACCAAAGCAACTTGAAGAGGAAAGGGTTTATTCGGCTTACTCTTCCACAGCACTGTTCATCATCAAAGGAAGTCAGGATAGGAACTCACACAGGGCAGAATCCTGGAGGAAGGAGCTGGTGCAGAGGCCATGGAGGAGTGCTGCTTCCTGGCCTGGTAGAATTTACTCAGTTTGCTTTCTTATAGAATCCAGGACCATGAGCCTAGGGATGGCATGACTCAGTCTGGGCCCTCACCCATCAATCACTTAAGAAAATACACTACAGGCTTGCCTACAGCCCAACCTTATTGAGGCATGGTTTTTAAATTGAGGTTCCCTCCTCAGAGATTATATATATATTACTATCCAGCACAGAGAACAAGAATTTCCACCAATAATTCCTGTCAAGCTTTGCATAGGGTCTTTGGTAGCTATCTGTGGGACAGCTTTGCAGTGAGCCCTGGAAAGGTAACAGTGAAATGACATTGCAGGAAAAGAAGCCACCCAACATCTGGCATATAGTTGTTTTTCGTGCCATATAAATTCACTTATTGATCTGTGTGGTATGCAAAGTATCTTGGGCGTTAGAAGTTGAGAATAGGGTGGGCAAGATGGTTCCACAGGTAAAGGTGCCGGCTGCACAGCCTAACAGCGCAGATTTGATATCTGGAGCTCATGTGAAGAGCCAGATATGGTCATGCACACCTGCAATCCCAGTCCTTCTACAGTGAGGCGGGAAACAGACAGAAGAGCCGCCATGAAACTCATGGGAGGCCAGCTGAACAGAAACATCCAAAAGACTGTGCCTTAAACACAAGGTGGTAGGGGAAACCAACTTCCAAAGGCACCTTCTGATGGCCATATGCATGCCATGGGCATGCCTACAATCACACACACATACAATAGTAGTTACAAACTTCTGATGGCCATGTGCATGCCATGGGCACGCCTACAATCAATCACACACACATACAATAGTAGTTACAAACTTCATTTCTCTTCCTTTTTTTTTCCTTTAAAAGTTGAATACACTTGAATAGATCTCTCATAAATTTGTAATCTCTTAAGAAGAAATTTAAAAACAAGCCACAAGAGGAATATCAAAAGAAAGGAATACCAAGTCTTCTGTTTGTGAGAGTCCAAGCAAAAGCTGCCTTGAAGAACCAGGAAGCCTTGGATGCGGACAGCATTTGAGCCAGGGTGTTGCATGTAGAGTGGGAGGAAAGCGGGAGCGGGGAGAGAGACAATCACACATTGTATGTGGCAGTGCTTTGTGCCCAAAGCATGTTTGAACCGTAGATGCTTGAAACTGAGAAGAAAACAAAATGTTTCTGGTCCCAGGATAATGAAGGTTTCTAGCAGAGAAAGGGGTTTGTTTAGGTGAGATGAGGCCTCGTGTAGGAGAGAGGAAAGTAGAAAGGCACCGCAAAGCAGAGATGATCCTAGAACTCACAGAGCCAGGGGAAAGTTAGATGTGGCAGAGGAAGGGGGAAGGCAGTTGAAGGATTTAAAGTGGCACAGGTGGAGTTGGTAAGAGGGCTCTTCAGCAAAGATGCTTCCTGCTAAGCCTGATGAGCTGAACCTGATTCCACAACCTACATGGTAGAAGGAGACTTCCAAAAGTTGTCCTCTGACCTCCACATGAGCATCATACATCCACTTACACACACACACATAGACACACACCCCTTTACACACACGCAGACACACACATACAGACACACACACACAGACACACGCCCCTTTACACACACGCAGACACACACATACTGACACACACACACAGACACACACATTTTATTTAAAATATTTTCAAATTTACAAAGCCACACAGTGAAGAAAGAAAGTCAGGCTTCTGAGTAGAACAGTTTTTACAAGCGAGTCTTAAAGAGTGCTCTCCACACACAACATCGGATTTTTTGTTATTATTTCCTTTTTGTTTGCTTTTGTTGGTTTCTGGTTTGGTTTGGTTTGGTTTGGTTTGGTTTTTGTTTTGAGCATCCTTTAGTGAACATAGTGGAAATGTGGACTCTAAAGCCAAGAGCTGTGTCAGCAGACTCATTAGCAATCTGTGCCTTCATACAATTCTGCTCTCTCCTCCAACAATGGAAAACATTGTGCCTGGGATGTGGTCATGACTCTCGGGACGTAAGTTTTCAAAGGATGACTTTGTTCTCCCTCCTCCTACTGTTGATGGATCCTTTAAAGCTCTGAAGACAGAGATAATTCTCCTCAAATTATGTAGATGTATAAGTTTGGTTAAGGGTAAAAACAGGGCTCATATTCCCTTGAGCTATCCCAGAAGATCAACGATTTATAGTACGAAATCTGTAAAGCGAGCCATTTATTTAAATTAAGCCCAAGTCCAAGCTGACTTTTCTTGATTGAAGTTAGACATGATAACACACCTAAAATCCCAGCACTGGGAGGTGGAGTCAGGAGGATGCCTAGAGTTTGCTAGAAGATAGTTGTAGGCAATCTGTGGGCTCCAGGGTCAGAAACAGAACCTTTCTCAAAAAAATAAGGTGGAAGGCAATAGAGGAAGACACTTGATATGGACCTTTGGCCTCTACACACACACACACACACACACTCCCACACACACACTCCCACACTACTGAAACCATACAAGACTCGTTTAGATATTTCAATGTAATTTCTCATTTCTCTTCCTCTGTTAGTCTGGGGTATCTTCTATAAGTAAAACCAGTGCTCAGATTATAAATTTGCACAGACTGTTAAAAGAAACTTCTAGACAAGGTATATAGTGAGGAATCTCCCATAGTAATTTCATTGAAATGATACAAGCATGTCTTAGGGTTTTACTGCTGTGAACAGACAACATGACCAAGACAAATCTTATAAAGGACATTTACTTGGGGCTGGCTTACAGGTTCAGAGGTTCAGTCCATCATCATCAAGGTGGGAGCGGGCAGCATCCAGGCAGGCATAGTGCAGGCAGAGCTGAGAGTTCTACATCTTCATCTGAAGGCTGATAGTGGAAGACTGACTTCCAGGCAGCTAAGATGAGGGTCTTAAAGCCTACACCCACAGTGACACACTTAATCCAACAGGGCCACACCTTCTAATAGTACTGCTCCCTGGGCCGAGTATATGCAAACCACCACTAAGCATATGTTGTCTATGTATATAAAAATATCCTGAATCAGTTTACTATTTTATTTCTGTCATAGTGCAGTGTTCTCTTTAATAGGCCCACCCATCTGAAGTTCTGTGTGTACTCTTTCAGTTAAAACAGCGGAATGGCTTGGAGAATGGTCCATCACTGGCTCTTCTTGCATAGGACCTAGCTTCACTCCCCAGCATCCACATGGTCACTTACAATACTCTAAACCTCCAGTTCCAGGGACTCTTCTCCAGTTCCACTGCTCTTCTCTGGCTTCTGAGGGATCCTGAATGTATGTGATACATATGTGGGGAAAACACCCATAACTTAAAATGAGAAGAAATTAATCTTTTTTTAAAAAAAACAAATGGAAAAAATTCTGGATAATTTGCTTACAAAATCAGGATCTTCTAATTTCCTTCTTCAGTGATCCGATTCCAGTTATTTAGGTTGAATTAACTCATTTTCCTTTTGAAATCATCTGTTGGTTTGTTTTCTGAGACAATGTTCCTGAGCTCCAGGCCAGCCTCAAACTCCCTACTTAGCTGAATATGATCTTGAACTTCTGGTCCTCCTGCCTCCACCGCAGGAGCACTGGGCCTGCAGGTGTGCGCCACCAGCCCCAGTTTCACTCAGTCCTGGGGATCGAGCCAAGGGGTTAGTGCAGACAAGACAAGCAGTTCTACAACTCAGCTAGATCCTCAGCCCTATCTAATCTTGTTTGGCAAAATTCAACAGTCACTTAGCTTCCTTCACAAATGATTAGGGACAATAGCTTTGCATCCACCAACATCTTACATGTAAGTATTATAAAGACAATGAAATATGATTTTTTAAATTTACTTTTATTTAAGTTTTTAAATATTTTGATCATGTTTTCCATGCCCCAAACTCTTCCCAGAACTTACCCACCTCCCTATCCACCCTACTTCATGTTCTTTCTCCCTGTCCCTCTCCCTGTCCTTCTCTCTCCTTCTCTCTCCCTCTCTCCTCTCTTCCTCTCTTCCTTTCTCCCCCCCCCCTCTCTCTCTCACACACACACACACACACACATACCTCTCTCAAAATTATCTACTCAGGCAAATCAAAAACAAACAAACAAAGCACCAATTAGACAAAAATAAAAATAAGACAAAAATCCCACAAAAACAAACTTACAAACAAAAATGGAGGTTGCTTTGTGCTGGCCAGCTATCCCTGGGTGTGGTGCCTGTCTGGAGTGTGCACTGGAGCAAGCTGATTGCCTGTCTGGAGTGTGCACTGGAGAGAGCTGATTGCCTGTCTGGAGTGTGCACTGGAGTGAGCTGATTGCCTGTCTGGAGTGTGCACTGGAGTGAGCTGATTGCCTGTCTGGAGTGTGCACTGGAGCGAGCTGATTGGAAAGAAACTCAGTATCTGCATTGGAGGAAACGGATTTTCTCTTCCCAGCAGCTGTCAACTGCAAACAGCTCCCTGGTTAGGGTGTAGCTGTGTCCATTTCATCTTTTCAATACCCAGGTTGCAGTGTGACTCCATCAGAGGAGACCACACTCACACACGTGGAGGTCCCCCTGTGTGTTTAGAGTATATTGTAAGAAGACTCATATAGTAAACTGTGGCTTCTCCTGGACAAGCCCAGGCCTATGCTCTGGGTGTGTCTTACTTCCTTGTGAGGACTTCATTTAACCTTCAATCTTTCCTAACCCCCAACTCTGTGTTACAGTGGCCACGCCACTGCACTGAAGCCACGATTCCTTATTTGGCCTGAGAGGAGGTCTCCTAAAATATTAGAGGAACTTTTTGTACTGCTGTCAGTGGGAGAGTGGAACTGTGCCTCCTCTGTCCACACTGACCAAAATACCTATCCTTTTTAGCTACCAGTATCCCCTTATCCTGAAACCTTCAAGAGAGCAGATGGGAACAAACCATGTGCTCTGGTCTTACTCATGTAAGCAAGAAAATTATATTGCCATCCACTCATTGTTTTATGTAGTCCTAAGTAAATCATATCCGGAATATCTAGTAGTTCATGACAGTCAAGACTCTGGACATTACAGAACTTGTACTGAGGCAGGAGAATAGGGCTGAGAGAGGGCCATGAAAAACCTGATACAAATGAAGTACAAAGGGTTCTTTGGAAAGTCAGTTGTGTTGGAAGGCGTTCTGCTGGGGCAAACCCATGAAGGAGTGTTTTCTTGAAGTGGACACAGGTACAAGGCAAAGGCAGACGTGTGAAGGAAGGAAGCAGACACAGGAGAGAGGGTGTTCTGCTAAAGCAAGCACATGAAAGGACCCATGATGAAGGATTCTTCACCAACAACACACATGTATTGGTCCGCCTTACATTGCATAGTAGAGCTGCATTTGTTGGACTTGGGATGATTGGACTTGATGCATTCGCTGAGGCAAGACATTTGCTGAGGCAAGGCACGTGGAGGACATGTGATGTTTGCAGGGTAGAGGGTATAAACAGGACTAGACAAAGTGATGGAGACAGAGCTTGGCTTACTGGTGCAGCTAGCTGTGCAAAGCTTATGGGTCTTGCATCTTTGCTGATATTCACTTCCCTGAGAGAGGAACAGTTGAGAACTCCTCCTGGTGTCCCTCCAGGTCTCTCCTGGTGATTCAAGCCAAGGCTGAGGCCTGGCTGTCTCTGCTAGGTTGTGCCACCTCTGCTGATTCGCTTGCTACCCCAACGTTACCTGACTGGACTGCTGGTGTATCTGTGAAATGTTTGCAGTGGATCGATCTGCCACTGCCTGCTAACATATGAACTAAGCTGATTTCCAGACAACAAAGACTTCACTCCAAAGAACCCTTCTAAGCATGCCCACTTATTTTCCTTTCTTTTCTACAACCTCTGGTGAGTGGTGTGCTACAAGGGAGGTTAAAGTGTTTAAGAGCCATCATTTAAAAAGGGATTTGAAAAAAATCAAGTCATAACAAAGGCTGTGCAATTACCACATGAAGCAAACTTCTAGCATAAGGAAGGATGTTGTCTCCCGTAGGTAGGACAGCTTGGGCACAAAAGCCCGTAACAAAAAAAGTGACAAAGCTGGCATTATGCAAGTGCCCCATCAAGGGTCACAACTCTTCCAGGATGACACCATTGAGCATCCGGCCTTCCCTCTCAACTCCGGCCCACTTCCTCTCCTGAAAGCGCATCCTTTCTGTATTTCTGCTACAGGATAGATTTCTCTGCCTGGTTTTTTGTCCCAGGATGCAGGAAGCTGGAAATCCTGACAAGGTGACTCTACTCTCAGCCTATACCAGTATGAATGACAAAACCCAGTTTGTATGCTCCCTAAGCATAAACAGTCATGACTTCTAGATTACCATAAGGTATAGATTGCCATATGGAAATGAATAGATTGCCATATGATAATGCCAACACTTACCTGGACTTCACACTGTTGCCACTGGAGATAGACTTGTGAGGAGGACAGACCACTAGCTTTAATACGCTTTAAGCGCAACCACTTATTTAGAACTATCCCCAAGTGCAATGCTGCCTCGGTCCTTGCAGCAGGACATTCTGTTTAGTCACTGCCATTTCAAGCAGGCTTTCTTTGGTTATTGCTATTTTGTTTAACAAAGCAGAACTACAGGTGAGTGGCTTTCCAAGTGATGACTCTGCCCTTGGGTTCTAACATAGCAAATATACAGCATCAAGGACATGTACACAGTACCATGAAAAATTCGAGAACTCAAGCTGCTTTTCATTCAGAAAGGAACATGTTGTCCTCTACTTGCCCTGGACCTGAGTAAGGACAGAGATATCCCCTTCCATGGTCTTGATGGATTTCTGGAGGACCTGTAACGTTATCTCCATACTCTTGACAAACTGTTCCAGCTCGTCTGCGGCTGCTTCTACGGGCATGTGGGCATTCGCAGGACTTAGCACATCTTGCAGCTTCCTCAAGGTTTCCTCTGTAGTGGCTTTGGGACGTTCTGCACTCGTGTTTTTCTCAGCTGTGGTGGCATCTGAGGTGGCATCTGACTGCTCTTTGGTCTCCTCTCTATAGAGGTCACTTAATCGAAGACCCATGATTGGGAACTGCATCAGGAGTGAGAGAGAAGTTTCTAGATTCACAAGCACGTGACTGGTCTTCAGGACCAAGGCAGCACCTGATGTCTGGATGTTTTTGAGCATATCTTCCGCTGTGTGGTGTGGAGCAATGGTGGCGCACTTCTCCACTGCAGAGGTCACAGCAGTCAGCACCTTAGAGCATAACGGCTCCTTCTGCATTTGTTTGTGCTTTCCATCCACCATCAGTTGCATCTCTTTGAAATTTCTGATCATTTGTTCAAAGAAGTCTTTAATGCAGCTCTCTTCGTTCAGATTCATGGGAAGGACCTGAGTCTTCATCGTGAGGTTAAACAGCTCAACGAACCGATTTATGAAGGAGACTAGGTCTCGTATGTGGAAGAAGAATAGTTTGGCAGCTTGGATAAGTCTCTCTTTATCCTTTTCTGACTCAGAAGACATTTCTCCAACAAACAAATTTCAGCCCTGTTAAGCAAAGCAGAATCCAAATGAAAACGAAGCATAGAACTGGCCATGAAGAGACGGGAAGGATGCTATAAACACGCCAAGCTACGTCTTGACAAGGGTGACAAAGCACACATGACTCTGGGCTTTAATTGAAACAGGAACAGAAATAAAGAGGAGGATAGGACAGTAAACGCTCCTGACTGTCTGCCATATACATGCTAGGTAGCTGGCTGGGCATTAGCAGTCTTGGAGGCCATTGAAAACCAATCCTCCCTCCCAGTCAGTGCTGCATCCCATTTTTAGTTTCCCTGGTAACACACCAATTTTACGAAAGGAAAAATATCACAGTTGGAAATGCCACAGAAGAGGGAGGAAACATTGAAACTGCACTTTAAGATCCGAACCCATGAAAGGAGGAGGGCTGTGTAGAATGGCTTTGCTGGTGCCTCGTAAGAGAAGGCTATTTCAAGCTGGGCATAGTGGTGCATGCCTTTAATCCCAGCAGAGGCAGGTGGACCTCTGTGAGGTCAGGGCCAGCCTGGTCTACATATTGAGTTCCAGGTCAACCAGGGCTATCTAGAGATAACCATGTCTCACAAAAAGGAACGTGGGGGGGAGGGTAATTTCTTTCTGGTGTGGTAGTTTATAGACTTTTTTTTCTACTTTTCTTGAATTAGTTTGATCTACTCTGCTTTAAGACTTTGGGGCAAAAGAACGAAATGTGAGTCTACATCTGCCCCTGGACTACAACAGGTCTCTAAACTGCCGTGAGAACATAACTTATAAAGATGTACTTTTGTCTTTCCTTAAGAAGTAAGCCAACTGGGCTCGTCAATCGCTTAGATAGGACTCCTCAAAGCTGGAACCTCAAGAAATAAGCCACACTAACAGTCTTACTACAAAGATGTCCCAGCCCTGAGGAGATGGCTGATCGAGGGAAATTATTTGGCACACACAAGACTGGTGATATCAGTTTGACCCTCGTCCCCCAGAACCCAGGGCAGAAGGAGAGACAGACTCCTGGAAGTTGTCTTCTGACCCCCTCATATGGTAGTGCATGCACCCACACTAATAATAAGAATAAAAGTAAAATCACCCTTTAAAAATTAAAAACATGAGAGGAATACTTGATAATTACTGAGAAGATATGCTATTGTGAGAATGAAACCTCTGCAGTGGACTACAGGTCTTGAATGTTAAATCTGCAGTGTACTTTAGAATATGTTCCTGTTCTTTCCCCACTTTCCCCCTGTTCTGGATATTGAACCAGATCTAAATCCTGTTTGTCTTGACACATGACACTCTAAGCTTTCAATTGCCTCCTCCCCAGTCCTCCCCAATCATCCTCTCTACATAGATGCTCATAAACATATTCCTAACTCAAAAGCAGGATCCTCTCTCTTACTCTTTTCCATCATCTCCTTTTATTTCTCTCTGGTTGATGTGGCACACTTCAGGGGTGAAACCATTTGTCTTAGCTCACAGTTCAGTGTAGAGGTATTAGACGCAGGAGCTCCACACCCCTGGCCATGGTGTACCCATAATCATGAAGCAGAAACAAGGAAGGCATGCATGACTGGACTCAGCTCACTCTCTCCACTCTTACACAGGCCAGGATCTCCTCCCTAGGGAATGGTACCACCTATAGTGGGTGGGGCTTGGGGCTTCCCACCCTAATCAATATAATCAAGATAATCCCCCACAGATCTGCCCAGGGGCCCATCTCTCAGGCGATTCTAGATCCTGCCAAGTTGACAACAACAAACATCACATCCCTCTTTCTGGAAGCTGACAAGATTTATAACTTGTTTTCACCCTTTCCCCGCCCCTTTTATTGAACTCCAATAAAATTATCTCCAATTCAATTTCCATCTGGGTTTATTTTTAAATTATTTTATCTCTGAGGCCAATAACCCACAAAAGGGTTCTGCCATGTTCCTTGGTAACATATGTGATCAAAAATTCTGTATTATCCTAAATATACATTCACTTGGAGATGACAGGCAGCAGCCCTAACAGAGACTATCAGACTAACGCACCCCTTTCTTCTTCATTCCTCTCTCTCTCCCTCCTGTATAATGCCTGGTGTCTGGGGCTTAGTAGTGTGCCTAGACTCCCTTGCTGACATACTAGGACAACAGGGCTGTGCTCATGCCAGGACAAAGCACCACATACTAGAGTGGGTGCCAGACAAGTCCTACAATTAGACCGGGAGGTAACTCCCAGATAAATTCTGCACTTAGGGCCATTTCACTGGAAGGCCTGAGCCAAATTACAGTTGTTAGACCAATCCTGTGACAAGCCTGATGAATCAATCTGTATTCCTGCTGGGAGCTCATTCCTCAGTGGTAAGAACGCTCACACACATGTGGCTCCCTGACCACTACACACTGAGGACAACCATGTAGGCAACCAAGATGGTGGCACTCACATGGGCATGGCCATGGTGGTGCTCATAAGGATAATGCCACCTAGGTGGCTGCCTCAGATCTCCACTTCTTGCAGCCCCTGGCTCCTCTAGGACCATTGTACTCCATCCTTCCCTGCACAGAGATCTATCTGTCACCCACCCTCCTCCCTTTCCTTCCTCATGTCATCCCCGACGTCCCACTGGGCACTGGAAACAGCAGACAGACCTGGCTTGGACACAGGGACTGCCACAGCAGCAACAGCAGCTATTGCCTGTTCTGTCCTCACACCCAATGCAATCTCTCCAAGGACAACCCCCTTACTGGGGCTATGGTCATGGACACATTGAGACAGCTGACTCTGTGACACACAGGCTCCCCATGCCTGAATGCTTATCTCACCTGCCCTACAAAGCCAATCCCTTCTGTGAATGGGGGTTTGGAGTGTGGAGTCCAGATACCAAAAAGCAAGGGGCAACAGAAGGGACAGACTGGGACAGGGTTCAAGATGAATACTGTCCAGGGTCTAAATGCCAGAGACCTTGCTGAGGAACAAGGACAACCTGCCTCTGTGGGGGTGGGATGTCCCTCCCTCTCAGACCTCCTGCACAAACCGGCTCCATGCATTCTTATCTCTGCACAGATTTCTTCTGCTTTGTCACACCCTAGTGTCCTCAAAGCATCCCAGAGATGGGCAATCTTCCACTAAAGTAGCCCCATGGGTACTAAGACTTTTCCTTGAGCCTGAGAGCCAAAGGAGTATAAGGATAAATGCCCATCTTCAGTTGTAACTTACGAATACGACATCAATAGACATGCTGGGCTGGAGAGATTGCTCAGAGGTTAAGAGCACTGAATGCTCTTATAAATGGCCTTGGTTCAGTTACAAGCACCCACACAGCAGTTCACAATTGTCTGTACCTCCATTAGCAAGGGATCCAGTGCCCTCTTCTGACCTCTGCAGGCTTCCGTACATGTGGTATTCACTACACTTAGGCTCACACATAAATAAATACACATATAATTACAAAAATGTATTTTTAGACCTGCATCCTTTACATAGAAGAGGGAAGTCTCAGAGGCTTTAGGAATAGCCAGACAACAAAGGAAAGCTGAGAGCTGAGATGCGGAGAAAGTCTTCCCAGGGAGGAGAGGCTGATGAACGGCCTATGGGACTATCCAATCCCCACTGTCAGCTCAGAAACCATATCCATACAAGCAAAACTATGAAATGAACAGGCTATATTTATATATGTAGGAGTGTGTGTGTGTGTGTGTGTGTGTGTGTGTGTGTGTAAAACAATTACAGCTAAAGAGAAAGAAGCATGATTTCCAGAGAGAACAAGGGGAAGTGCACAGGGTGGAAAGGAAGAAGAGGGAAGGAAAGGACACAGTGTCCTCTGGAATGGTTGCCCTGTTAAGATGATGCAGTGATAAAGAGCAGCGCACCTAGTCTGGGAGGGGAACTGCTGTTTACACTTTGGCCATATCAGGTTTTGTATTTCCTGAGAACCTGAACAAAACCATGAACAGATAGAGGCCACAATGCAGCAGGAGCAGAAGGAACTATGCCCAGCTGAAGTCATCACTGACACTGAGCCGGAAGGAACTGTCCCCAAATGAAGAGTCATCACTGATACTGAGCTGGATTTGTTCAGCTAAAGAAAAGAAAATACAAAAACATGTTGGCGAGTTTTATAATGACTAAGTTAATATTGCTTATGATTATAGCAACAGAAACATATGATTATAGGAAACAGAAGTATTGTGAAAACTGAGCCAGGCAGAAATGGCTGTGAACCAGATGGGCAGAGGGACCCAGCAGAGAGCAGAAAATCTCATGCCTCATCACATTCCACCAGAAACTTCCAGATGAGCCCACGGGATAACCCTTCTACAACACTGCAGAGACACGGAGAGCACACACACTTGGGAAACCCAGAAAGGTAAGTGATGTGGAGACTCATTGAGCACTAGAATACTCCAAAGAACAAGCCTTAATTACAGGCTTTGGGATAATGCCAGTTGTGAGTGGCCATACACCCTGTCAGCTTTCTCTGAGGGGCTCTCAGGGCATGCTTTGGAGATTCCCTCCTTGAAGGCAGCAGGGAAGGAAGAATTTTATTGAGAGCTGTAAGACTAAGTCACTGAGGGAGAGAGGCAATGAAGACATGAATGTTAGGAAGGCTGGAGATGGAGCCATGCTACATGTGGGAAAGTGCAATGCTTGTCTAGAAGATGCTCTGTATCTTCGGTGTAATGAGTGAGACGCATAAACTGTCATGAACGAATAGAGGTGGCTCTCACTCCAGCCTATGCACAGCACGTGCCTGTACTCCATGAACTTGCTCATACTTTGATACAGTCTGTGCCTCTAAGCAGCCTTTGTGGGGGGAAACACAATGTTTTTCTGAGAAATGTCTCAAGTGCACAACAGAATCCTGTGATAATTGCGGATGGGTAACCGTTACAGGCTTCATTCTGCTCAGAATTATGAAGTCATTCTGCTCAAAATATTAGAGGAGATTTAGAGGGGTTTGTATCAGAAAACAGAGCATTGCATCAGGATTCACTAACACTGAGCAGCATGTCTTTAATTAAACTAAAGGAAGCTCGGGCTAGACAGCAGCTGCTCTTTTGTCTGCGAAGTGTCTGGCCTTGCCTGTATGCTGTGTTCACTCACAAGTGCACAGCGAGGAGGGAGTCAGCAGTGCATGAGCTGAGAGAACACCTCAGATCACTGTCCGGTGTGTGTGTGTGTGTGTGTGTGTGTGTGTGTGTCTGGGGCTGAGTGTGCATGTATGTAAGGTAACACCTACTTATTATGTGAAAGCCTCGGTCTATACTTTCATGAAAGCCCTGGCATACTGGGCTTACATGCACCATGCTTCAGCCCAGCTTTAGAAATAATCAGAACAAGGCCCATCCTATCTTTCTGTTACTCAGCTCTACTGTGTCTTCCACTTTACTGAGATAGAAATAGCAACAGCCTTATCAATTCATCGTAAATGTCTTCAGTTGTATATTTAGAAGAACAACTCTTTTTGAAATGTACCCCCTGTTCCCAAGTTCAACAACAACATAGCAGACAGACACCAGCATCATGGCATAAAAATTTCCTGTGGGTGTCAGCAGAAAAGCTTGTTGACATGCAATTTGAATATTTGCCAAAGAGAATAAAAAATGTAGTCAACAAGATGGCTCGGGGGTAAACGTGTGGGCCAAGCCTGACAACTTGAGTTTGCTTCCAGAAGTCACAGGGTGGACTGAGAGACCTGACCCCCACAGCTGGGCTTTATTTCCATGTCACACAGCTCTTATTCTGTTGCCACTCAACCTATTTATTCCCAGGAAAGAATGCAGATGATGGAGGGGAAAACAAGCTATGCATATAAACATTACAAATATAACACAATTTGAGGTTTATTGAATTATGATATTTAGATTGGTTTATGTAACTAATATACTGCTTATAAAATTAGAAGTACAGGAAAGTCAATGACTTAATATAAGAAGAATCTCATTATTGCTACAATTTTATTGTTATTACAACATTGTAAAGATTTTCTTGCACATAGATAAATTTTAGAAGTAAAAACACTCATGACAGTGGGACTGCAGATGCCTTTCTTCCTCTGTTTAAAGGTTTATAGATCATGGTAATGGTGTTACATGTAAGATATTTTATCAGGTGTTATTTTAAATGTCTCAACATTATAATATGAGCATCTGCCAACACACAAATCACCTGTCACTTTCTAGAAGTTTCCTGCAGTCCCCTCAATCCTAGTTTCTCTCTTTAAATTCCAGTAGCTCTGGGCAGAGGGTGTACTGTGTTCTCTGAAGTTCCCGGAAAAGTTGTATTTGAAAAATGACAGCCAGGCAGTGGTGGCACATGCCTTTAATCACAGCACTTGGGAAGCAACGACAGGCAGATTTCTGAGTTCGAGGCCAGCCTGGTCTACAGAGTGAGTTCCAGGACAGACAGGGCTACACAGAGAAACCCCATCTCGAAAAAAAAAAAAAAAAAAAAAAAAAAAAAAAACAGAAAAAAAAAGTGATAGCAAGAAGAGGTAGGAAAGAACAACGCATAATGATATATACAAATGAGAGGTCAAACTGAGGGCGGCCACGACTTGGAATGAAAAGTGTAAATTTTAATTTAAATAAACAATTTAAAGAGGATAAACAAGACCGGGTAGGGGAGCACACACCTTTAATCCTAGCAGTGAGATGCAGAGTCAAGAAGATTTGTATGAGTTTAAGGACAGCCTGGCCTACAACAAGAGTTCTGTGCCATCCAGGACAACAACAGCAGCAATAATGATAATAATAATAATAGCTGACAATCGGTAGCCTTCTCATGCAAGGTGGTTCTTTTCCAGAAAACCTACATCACCTACACAGTACCATGAAACTAACGCTAACTGTTAGAGGTAATCATCCTTTCCCTTCTTTTAGATTCCTCCTTTAATGTGTTCAGAGTCCCAGACATGAGCAGAGCCGACCTACACGCATATGCTGTCCACTGTCTCCTCAGTTGACATTTCCGTCTACAGTCTTGAATGTGTACTCTTATTTCGAGGACGTTTTGGTTTTGAAGCAGGCTCTCATTGTGTTGCCTTGGCTAGTCTGGAACTTGCTATTAAGTACAGGCTGGCATTGAACTCACAGAGATCTGCGTGACTCTTCCTCCAGAGTGCCAGGCTCAAAGGCATATGCCACCATGCCTGGCTGGTGAGGGATTATTACACGGGTGTTATTTTTGCATATCCCTTAATTTTAGAAATAATTTACCCAGAGAGGTATAAAATGGTCCTAACATTTAGCTCCTTTTCTAAATTGCAAAATTATTTATTGGGCAGGGGTGAGGTGGTTGTGGGAGGGTTCCTGTATGTTGTTGTAGGCATAGAGAGTTCAGAGGACACCTTGCTAGAGTCAGTTCTTTCTTTTTATCATGGGGGTCCCAAGGAGCAACCTCAGCTTTTCAGGTCTGTGAAGCAAACACTGCTACCAACTAGGCCTCCTGCCAGCTCTGGTATGAATATTTTAAATTATCAAATACATGAGCACTACACTTATATCTTTAGACTGTTGATTTAACTCTAACTCTTGGAAAATAACCTGGTGGTGGTAGGGGTTGGGAAAGTAATGGCAGTCAGGAGCGAGCCTCCCAGGGGCTGAGGCTGTGGAAGGCTTTTCTGGCACCCATGAAGCTCTGGCCTTGACCCACGGTATAAACCAGGCAAAACCCAGCAGAGGGGTGCAGGCCTGCAATCGCAGCTCACCGGAAGTCTATGCTGATGGATCAGAAATGCACACCTACCTTGGGCTACATGAGCTCCCCTCTCAACAAGCCAACAAATCAAACCTGCTGGGTCCTCTGAGGCAGTCTTTAGCTATGGCCACGTTGATGACTGCCTGGCTAGCGTCATGGAGGTACTCTGAGCTGATTTCCTGTTTCGTTTTTCAGAGGCTTCCTGAAATATGGCTCAGAGCGACTTCCTCTACCCACAAAACCCAAGGAGGCGACAGGAAGTGAACCGCCTTCACCAGCAGCTGCTGGACTGCTTGTCTGACAGCTTCCAGGTCACCAACAAGCTCACAGGGGTTCTTAATACCCACTTGGGTTGCAGGCTGGCCTTCATTGAAATGAAAAGCGATGGAACCATCAAGGAAAACTGTGACATCATTATCCAAGCCATGACAAAAATCCAAAAGGAACTGCAAAAGGTTGACGAGGCACTGAAAGACCAACTAGAGCCAACCCTTTATAGGAAGCTGCAGGATATTAAGGAGAGGGAGACAGAGAAGATTGCCATCGTGCAAAAGGTCATTTCTGTCATCCTGGGAGAAGCTACATCTGCAGCCAGTGCAGTGGCTGTTAAACTGGTGGGCTCCAGTGTCACAACTGGCATAATTAGCAAGCTGGTGTCTGTGCTAGCTCACATCGGGACTTCTCTCCTTGGAAGCATTGGCGTTGCCGTGCTCAGCCTCGGGATGGATATGATCATTCAAGCCATCTTGGGAGCAGTGGAGAGGACACAGCTTCAGGCAGCCATCAAAAGTTATGAGAAGCACCTGGAGGAGTTCAAGGCTGCCTCAGAAAAGTACCATCATGCTATCACTGAGGTCACCACTGCTGTGAAGCGCCAGCTAAGATGAACAGGCAGGTGTCTACACTGGGATACTTTGTGCTGCCTGCTCTGGCACCATGCTTATTTCTTTAGGGTAATTTTCCATATGTCTCCAGCAATGTGGATACAGATAAACAATTTGGGGTGCTTGGGTCTTAGGTCAGCAGTGAGTGTCCAAACCAGCTGTACTAGACCCTCAGGGGATAAAGCTCTATCCAGTTTTCTTACCCTGTTGTCAGAACCACTGAGGTATAAAGGCATCACAGACCAGAAGGCACAGGCTATTGCTTCCTTGTTTGCAGTGAATGTCTTCAAACATTCCTGGTAAATGGATAGACCATTCCCATTACCTGTTTCAAACATCGCTTTATGTCTAATAAGACATACTTAATAACATCTGACTAGACACAAACCTGTGGCCTTCAAGTAAAACATACATACTGCTATTGTCTTTACCCCCAGATCAAAAACAGTTGTCTGTAACCTGGAAAAGACTGCAAAACCATATCAACATTTTCTTCCACCAGATTAAATACAATTGTCTGCCAGCTGGAAATGAAGGCAGAGCAACCTCAACAAGGTTATCTTTCAAAATGAAAGAAGACAATGGATCTTCGAGCTTCTCCTCAGTTCAAAGCGTGGCTGCATGGATGTTGGAAAGGATGAGATAATAAATGTTGTTTGTAATGCAGTCAGTATTGACCACCTATTTGTCATCTATCTCTTGAGTGGTCAAAGTGTGTGGAACATTGTAAAAAAAAAAAAAAACAAGGCCTGAAACGCAGTGATCCCTGCATAAAATATGTTAGAGTGAGGAAAAAGGCTCACTCCCTGTTAAGACTTTGTCGATTAAAGGAAAGTAATTAATTTCAATTTTTCAGGGGGATAATTTTATTTTCAGTACCACCAAAAAGAGGCAGCTCCCTCTGCCCCATAAAGCATTTGCAGACCTTTGTTAATTGCCTCCTGAAATCAGGAAAAGGAGAGGCCATTGAGGCCTACTGCTGGAACTTAGTTTCTGTAGATACAGCATTTGTTTTCTAAACCCTTCTTCTAACCCTCTACTTCAAAAACCATTGTATGTAAAGATGCTGAGAATGTCCTTGTTATAGCTGTTTAGTTTTTAAAGCACACACACAAAATCATTGGATAAAAATACTCAGTATATCTAAAAAAAAAATTCTTACAAACAGATGAAAAATTGTAACTAGCCATGTGATTTTTTTCAAATGTATTCATTTCTGTGTTATCATGGCTTTTATAAATAAGTCTCAAAATAATACAATTTGGGTCACCTTCAAAATTTATTACTCAGTTTGTATGTTATGAATTAAGTGATTGAGCTATTGCTGACATTCAAAGAGATATCCAGCAGGAATTTACTGACACAGCCAGGCTTCATGGGTTTTGACTGTAATTTCATCAATCAAAGCAGTGAGGCAGGATGGGGAGACGAGGGCCAGTCCAGGCTGTTTACTGAATTCTTATTTTGTCCGACCATATAAAAGCTTGGCTTAAGTAGGGGTCGGATGTTAAATTGTTAGGGGGACACATTCAGATCATTCTAAACGTTAATAGACACCTCCATCAATACTTTTAAATTACCTGATGTCAGAAATTCCCTCAGTACCATTTTCTATAATGGAGGCTCAGATGAAGCTGCAAAATAACCAAGTGTGAGGTTTATGGAGATTTCTTTTTAAATGCTTACCTTTAATGGTAAAAGGTAGAGAGTAGTGGTAAGGAATGAGGATGTAGAACAGAAGGGAAGGGAAGGAGGAAGACTTCCAGATAAACCAAGAGTGTGTAAATGACATCATAAAGGAGTTTGGTCTGATGAAAAGGCCAGTCGGAGGGTCGTGTACCAACTTATCCTCTATAAAATCTACAACATGTGTATCTTTTAAAATATACATTTTCGCGTAGATTATCAATTTGTGAGTCTCCCCCCAGACACTATTCCTTCAGTTCATTACATGTTGTAGGTTTCGAGGGCTGATGTTTGCTGAGGATTTATCTCGGTGGTTGGTGTAATTTGATAACTTGTTTTTAGTGGAGGTATTCCTGTCGGAAAGCATCTATTTACACCCGACCACTAACAGAGAACCAATGGACGACTCAGAACTGTACAGGGGCCCGTACTTGGCATCTCCAGAGGAGGAACTGACGGAAATACGTCACAATTCCGAGAGTAATCGGTCAATCAAATAGCAGCTTCCTTACTTTTTATTCTTATTGGGATATTCTAGTGTCAATTTATAATGCTTCGGAAAGGGGCCGGGCTCTTAGCCTGCAGTTATCCAATCGGATATTAAACTAGAGCGGAAGTAACTCTGTCCCCGACGTTTTCGTACTCTCTATGGTCCCAGTACAGGGCACTCGGGAGAGCACCGGCCGCAGGTACAGGAAGTGACGTGGGCTGGCGGAGAAGCTTGAGGTTTCCAGATCGTGCTCCCTGGGTGGTTGACCCAAGCAGAGGGGAAGGCCCTCCGCAGAGATGCTCGGGACAGCCCGCTAGCTGATCCCGCCGTTCCGGGAGGCTCACGGACTCGGTGCTCCGCTTTCCGCGACCCTCTCCGGGGCCTGTGAAGCCATCGCAGAAACACCAGGCCCAGGGGCCGCGCTCTTCCTCCGCTGGGCCCGGGTGGCGGGAGCCTTGGGTTTCGGGGCTGGCGGGGCGCTGGGTCCGACGGGTCCTCGGGCGGCCAGATCCACCTCCTGAGTCTGTGTCGGCATCCACCGTCGCTGTGGTCTCAGTGGACCGGACCGGTCGGGTTGCACTTGCGCTGTCTGGGTTCCCATAGTCTTTTGACCTCGACTCTCCCAACTACTTTCCGGAGAGTCGCTTTTGTAGACGAAGGCACTGTGGTTTTGTAAAATTCCCCTTGACTGGTGATTGATGTGCTTTGGGTTAGGGGATTGGGGACGTCGAAACGTGAGCCTGAGGCTGGTATAGGAAGGGAAACACTTTTAATAAGCGATCAGAAATAGAAAATGTATCCGTACGTTTTTGTAGTTCTCTAAAATCGGTTCTCTTCCCTTACAAACTCCTGCCCCTTCTGCTTTCTGATAGAGAAATATCTATAGTGAAATATTCGACACCGATCCGTTCTGAAATATCTGGGAAGCAGCAGGGAGCCGGGCAGCTGAACGCTTGATGAAAAAAAGCATTAATAAGACAACTTACAGAGTCTCACCCAAGGAGCCAAGGGAATTACAGAGTCTCTAATTTACCTCGGGATCTTCCCTTTCCTAATGTAGAAAGAAAGTAGATTTATTTAATGCTCAAAGGGGGCTACAAGAGAGGTAGCCTGTAGGAAAATGTCACACACTTTGGACAGGAAACATGTGTTCCTTTTTTTACTATGAGCAAGGCTAATTTTTGGAAGTTTCATTCATTTGGAATGGAAGAGAAGTGATAATAAAGAAAGCCTGGCCTTAAAATATTTCCCTACAGTGACTACCACTTTTAATTCCCTTAAAATACATAAATCAGGAGTCATATGTGCTAGTAAGAAATAAATATATCTTATAAAGTTTGGGGAGTTCTAATACTTTTTTTGTTTCTTTTCCTTGAGAGTTATGAATCATTTGATTTGGTATTAAATAAATATGTTTGAATGGATTGCTTTTTGCCATCTGGGGTGTTGAATGAACAGTAAAAGGAGAACAAAATAAGGACATGTGTTTGTCTTTGAACCTAGATTCATTATCCTGGTTTTATTTCTCCTTATGATGGCTATTTGTAGTTGTCAACTGACTACTACTGGAATGAACTACAATCCAGGAATGGAGGGCTCACCTGTGATCCAGATCTCGAGGCTGGAAGACACAGGTGTCTGACCAGGATTGAATCGTGGAGCTCTTAAGGCTAGGAGAGGCCATGAAAAGCTTAGGCCCAGGCAAGGTAGACTGAGGCAATCAGAATTCGGCTCTAGGTAGGGCTGTGTATGAGCCGGAGAAGAACCACTGGATTCCTGAGGTTAGGATCCTTTGCCTCTGCTTGGGTGCTGCAGGTCATCACTTGGTGCTCCATCAAGACTTTAGATTACTCTTAGGCTAAGACACTGGAAGCAGAATCCCTCAACTTGTTCTTATATATTCATATTATAGGCCCTTGACATTTGAAACAAAATAAGGTGTTATCCCCCACTGGTTCATTTGGGTACTTCAATTTAACACATTTCTGAAATTACACCACTAAGTGATGTCAAACTCTGATTAAAAGTATTTCTTGTATCCAGTTCATTAAAAAAGCATAAGTTTACCCTCTCAGTCTAATTGTGATTTGATTTCATTGAAATAACCTTCACAGAACCAAGTGTAGTGGAGCCTGATGGTGACCTTAGCATAAAGAGAATCAAGATTGTGGTTAGCTACAGAGAGAGTTCCCACCTAGCCTGAGCTACATAGGATCCTGTCCCAAGATACAAAATATTAAACACGCACAAAGAAAAACCAGCCCCGTTTACTTCTATCTATGTACATCTTTATTTCCTAGCACAGTAATGAGCTAACCAGGAGCTGGGGTCCCCCATACACCTCTTTGGATCTGAACAATATACTCCACCATCAAGGAGGTATCCCAGAGCCAACTTCCTCAGAATCCTGGCTGTACCACCTAACAGCTGACTTTCATATACTATCTAATGCTCCTAAGCATTCGATAGGTTTTATATATATATATATATATATATATATATATATATATATATAGACTTAGTATATAGATATACTTATAGACTTAGTATATATATATATATAAATGCGTTTAACTTGTAGTACTTTACAATTTCCATTGTTCCACAACTCAAACAGCATTTCATTTGTTTGTCCCCTCCCTGTCTCTTAGAGACTGAGCTCTAGGATAGCTGGAGGGGGAAGAAGCCTTAATCATTGAATTTTACCTCATGATTTTAAATCCCTTGCTCTTCAGAATTCTTACCAAAATGAGGGACAAAGCTGCTGCCAGAATAAATTTGTGAAACTGTGTCAAAAAACAAAACAAAACCCAAAAAAAGCAGATATAAGCACACATTTAAGATGGTTTACAGAGGATATATATATATATACATATATATATACTAAGTCAATGTGTATGGAAACCTTTGGTGCAGTTTTGGGGAAGAAAGCTCTAGAATATCCTCTGTAAACCATCTTAAATGTGTGCTTATATCTGCTTTTTTTGGGTTTTGTTTTGTTTTTTGACACAGTTTCACAAATTTATTCTGGCAGCAGCTTTGTCCCTCATTTTGGTAAGAATTCTGAAGAGCAAGGGATTTAAAATCATGAGGTAAAATTCAATGATTAAGTCTTCTTCCCCCTCCAGCTATCCTAGAGCTCAGTCTCTAAGAGACAGGGAGGGGACAAACAAATGAAATGCTGTTTGAGTTGTGGAACAATGGAAATTGTAAAGTACTACAAGTTAAACGCATTTATAAATATAAAGCTTTAGGAAACAGTTTTCCTGCTGGGAAAGTTTCTTTTAAGACTACAGACCAACAACAATTTACTAAAATACCTAACTCTCAAAATGCTTAGTATTACCTGGGAAAGGATTATGAACCCTCCCTTAAGCCCTGCTGTCTTTAAAAAGGCAATAAACTTAAGGACAGTCCTGTCTTAAAACTGTAACCACCACCAAAACTGTTTTGTTGGTCAGGGATTCTCCTGCAGAGGAAACCAGAAGAGACGCTCTCTGGTTTGGAGATTTGCAGTAAAAATCTACTCAGAGTCACGCTTCTGACTTCTGCTACATTGACAGACAGATTTGAGTGGGGAGGAGGGGAAATGTATTTGAGTCTGTCTAGATTCTGCCGGCCTCCAGCCCGTAACAATCCTACCTCAACCTCCACAGAGCCTAGATTACAGATGTGAGTCACCAGGTCTCTTTTAAATGCAAGCAATGAGGACCTCGGATCTAAATGACAAGTTACAATAGTTCAGCTAGGTAACTATAGAAGCAGTTGGCTGAAAAGCGAATACCAATGTGTTTGCAATGCAGGAGCAGAAAATCCATACACTGCAGAAACAGTTGAAACCAAATAGGAAGTGGGAACTAGGATAATTTTCTTATCGTGGCCACAAAAGAAAGGCACTAAAACACTTCTATCCCCTCAAAAGACTCACTCGTGAAAATGTAAACTGCTTTGGTATAAGACCTAGTAAGCTAGATTTCTATTGCTTGCTTCTTTTCATTTTCACATTAAAGTTGTGTAAAAACAAGCATGCTCCTTAGAAAATACCGAATCAGTGCGCACTGAAGATATTAAGCATGATACACCGATTTTATTTGTGCTAAAAAGAGAAGAAAGGTAGTTATATTGTTTAAACTTTCAAATATGCTAGGGTTCCAGAAATCTGGAAAGGGAACATAAACGGTTTTTTTTTTTTTTTAGATATTGGTGAACAGCAGAGAATAAAGAGCCAGGGGGTGGAGCCTAGAGCTCCGCCCACTCCTTGCTGTTTTCAATCAGGTCCGCTCCCAGGAAATATAAGCTCTTGCTCGGCAGCTGATTACCGTAGTCTCTCCTGTCTCTTTATTAGGTTGTTTGCAAATATGTCAGGACGAGGAAAAGGCGGTAAGGGCCTGGGGAAAGGTGGCGCCAAGCGACACCGCAAGGTTCTCCGCGACAACATCCAGGGCATTACCAAGCCCGCTATCCGGCGGCTGGCTCGGCGCGGCGGCGTGAAGCGCATCTCGGGCCTCATCTACGAGGAGACTCGCGGTGTCCTCAAGGTTTTCCTTGAGAATGTGATCCGCGACGCCGTCACCTACACGGAGCACGCCAAGCGCAAGACGGTCACGGCTATGGACGTGGTGTACGCGCTCAAGCGCCAGGGCCGCACTCTGTACGGCTTCGGCGGCTGAGCGGCCTCTCCTGTGCCTAGGCCGTTCCCTTGGCCGGCTTCCCACATCCACAAAGGCCCTTTTCAGGGCCCACAAAGCATCAGAAGGGAGCTGTGGACACTTGCACCTCATTACTCTAGTGTTTGGCAAGCCTTGTCTCGTATGCAAATTGAGCTGCCTGGGTGCACTTTTTCATTGGACTGGTCTGATGGCTCCGCCCAAGAAGTGCTTAGAAGGCTTGCTCGGTGTTGTCAGTCTGAATGGATGATTGTTCTTCAACGTCAGGGCAATGAGTCGATGAAGGCGGCGAGTGCGCGGCAAAGGGTCCCACTAGAAGTCGTAGGGAGCCCTTATACGGATGTTTCCAAGGGGAAAAAGGTGGAAGACCCACCACGGTTCTTTAGGGACAGAGTGGGAACCTGAATGAGGACTGGGGTGGAGGCTTCGAACCCTACAATAAATTCACCCTCAGTCGTAAGCAGCTTTGACATCTACCTTTGAATTATTTCCCAGTCTCTCTCTACTCCACCATCAACACTAGTGTTTGTACCTTGGACACAGCACTTCTCAGTTCCATACCCCATAGCACTGTACCAGGCTCCTTCATGCCTGCTCAGTCTATCTGTACATACAGACTAGGTCGAGGTGACCTGCCAATATTTTTCATCTCTCCCCACTTCCCTTGGCAGCAATACAAATGTAATGAATATTGGCCCCACAGATCCAAGACAGTAGTGCTTGTCTGAGGATAAAATTCTGCATTAGACTATGGATAAAAGAATACTTTGGCCGGGCGTGGTGGCGCACGCCTTTAATCCCAGCACTTGGGAGGCAGAGGCAGGCGGATTTCTGAGTTCGAGGCCAGCCTGGTCTACAGAGCGAGTTCCAGGACTACACAGATAAACCCTGTCTCGAAAAAAAAAACAAAAACAAAAACAAAAAAAGAATACTTTGATAATAACACACCTAGCCAGGTTCCATGATTCTTAAAATACACCTGCCTAAGAATACAAGCAAGAGAATCAGAAGGCCAATGTCACCCTCAATTATATGTCAAATCCAAGGCCAGCCTGGGATACAGGAGACCTTGACTTAAAAAGAAAGGGGGTGAGTGGAGAAAAACAACTTAACCTAAAACATAAATAGGAGACGGAAGGTATAAATATTGCCATTTTGTTGATTTCAAAGAACTCATTCCAGAGCAAAGCTGAGGCTGTTTCTCAGGGAGAGACTACTTGATTAGCATGCAAAAGGTCCTATGTCTGATACCCAGGACGGAAAAAAAAATAATAATAATAATAATAAGGGAGACAGAGATAGAGAGGGGAAAAAAAGATTCTCAGAATCTCTCCACCCAAAACACACACACACACACACACACATGCACACACACACACACACATGCACGCACACACGCATACAAACTGCTCTCCCGTAATGAAACCACTTGAACACAGCTTTCGCTCAGCCTTGAGTTAGTACTTAGCTAGGACAACCACATTTATTATCAGACATTGACTGTCTGGTTGGTCATCAGTGAGTATTTGAAACCATAACATACTTATGAAAGCCAAGGACCTTGTGTTGCCTACAAGCTCCTTATGGACATGTCCTGGAATGCAGAAAATCCAGAGCAAGACAGCAATCTGGCCAGCTTGAGCCCAGATCCACCCCGTGTGGGGCTGTAGCCATCTGTATGACTCATTAGCTGCATGTTCTTGGTCAAATTCATTAAGCTCTTTAGGATTGTGTTCTATATGAGGCTAGAGCAGCTGCAGAGAGGCCCCCAAGTCCAACCCCTGAGCTCGCAAGTAAAAAGAAAGAAAAACTACACAATGAACACAATACCACAGCCTCATATGGCTTTTATGGAGAGAAGTAAAGTTAGATGCTAAATGCCTTCCCCATTCCTTGGCAGATAACGGTAAATCAATGTCATGTTAACTTTAGTGCTCGCTCTGCCACAGGGGTGCTCAGCCTCCTCCTATTAATGAACGCCTGCACCATGGCATAGGGATGAAGCTTATTCTGTATCTCCCAGGCACCTGGTCGGTCACCACTCTAGATGGACTTCTGATATCTGAGGACCCAAAGAAGATTGTGATAGGGGATCTGCCCCTGTGCCAGGAGAAAGGAGCTGGGGTCAAGCATTCTAGTCTACAAGGTGCTCACCAGCAATATGGGAGCACTCCCCCCCCACCCCCTGAAATTTGTTAATTACAAACCGTGAAGCCTCCAGAAATAAACTTATAAAAGGCTGTGGGGCGAGGGTGGGGGTACCACTGCATGCTAGGTGACATTGTTTTCCAAAAACTGAAAAGGGAAAAGACATGTCAGCCAAGTGCTGGCACTAACATCTGCCCCCACCCCACCCCGCAGCTGCCCGACGGTGAAAATGTCTGGAAGGGAGCAAGGAGACAGGTAAGCACTGGGTGCAGGGATTAAAGGAAAAAAAGTTCATTGGTCATTGCGGTGGTTTAATTTTTCTTCCACCAGCTCACCTGGGGATGCTTCTGGTGTCTTGAGAAACTCCCCTTGAGCCATTTGTGTTCACGGATAAAGTTCTAATTACCCCAACTTCCGGGAGCTGTTTCAGATCAATCCACGCGTGAACCCTGGGCGGAGAAGGCTGCTGTCGGTTACAGATTGATACACCCTTGAGCCCTGGGCAGAGAAGACTGCTGCTGGTTGCTTTCTCTTTCTTTTTAGCCTATACCTCAGGCTGTTCCTAAACTTTCTATCTCCTCAAGCTCCAGATCCTCTGGCTTCTCCCTCCAACGCGCTGGGGTTGCGGGCGGGCATCTGCAGCAGCGCCACACCAAGCTTGATGCTGCAGAGGCTTCCATTGCATTTGCTCCTAAGGAGGGTCAGTGCACTCTTCCCCTCCCTGGCTGATCCAGGTGCCGCTAGGGCTCCCTTCTCCACTGAAGTCAGTCTAGGGAACTCCTGGATGTGGGACTGGAGCACAGACACCTAATGCCTCAGGACACTCCAATCCTCTCCTGAGACTGCTTGGTATTCTTTATCAAGAATTATCTTTCCATTGGCAAAAAGGCATACTCTACTGTATATCCCCAAAGTCCCTATGAGCCAGGCGAGTATGTTTCCCCTCCTCTTTCCTTATAACTCAAGATGAATTCCTAAAGAGATTATATACAACCAGACATGGTGGCATGTGCCTGTAACCCCAACACTTGGGCAAAAGAGACAGTCAGGATTGGGGCTTCAAGGACCTTCTTATTTATATAAGGAGTTTGAGGCCAGCCTGGGATACATGAGACCCTACCAAGAGACAGTGGGGGTGGGGGGAGATCAGACTTAAAATTAACCACCTAACTGTCTTTGTCTCAACGGGAAACAGAATATTTAAAGACATAACTATCTCAGTCCTTCATGTCAAAGTTGGTCTTGTGAATTTGCAGCCCAAGTTCCAAGTACGGAGGAGCTCGGCCATTCAGAAGTAAGCCATGAGCTCAAACTGGAAGCTAAAGAAGATTCAAGGGAGGAAATATGAGAAGGAAAAGTCAAATTATTCTACACTGCCCTATCTCCCCTGTAATTAGTTTGTTGCCCCTCCCATGACCTATACTGGTTACCATAGTAACATGTTTTCATGTTTCTTAGAAGATTCAAAATATGCCAACTAATGTTCTTTTTTTTTTCTTCCCTTAAGTGGTTTCTTTCAGTAAAACAATGTGTGCCCAGAAAACAAACACACACACACACAAACACACACACACAAACACAACTTACTCTTTATCTCTGCATTTACAAAGAAGGATTTATGTCAAAATGTTTCAGATCATCAAAATTCTTGGCATGCTTTCTAGAAAAAACCCAGGCAGCTGTTTGTAGCAGCTTAGTTTTACCTGTGACCTTTGCCAGTGACAAACCATGGTATTGTGGCCTTGGGGGAGGGGACTAGCCTCTGGGCCTGTTGCTTCCCATGAGAAAGGGTCAGCAGCAATGAGGCCTGTGAGGAGGCCTGAAGCCCTGAGCTGCTTACTCTGCTGATGAAAGAGAAGCAATGCCTGCTTGGGGAAATGACGTGACAGAACCCTAGGTGTGCACTACCCACTCAAACAGAAGCAAGAAACTGGGAAGGCCTTTGCAAGTGAAAGAGGGAGAATGGCTTAACAGTATAGCCATGTGCTTTAGTGAGACAGACAGAGAGGACAGAGACAGACACAGGGGCTCCACTACAGGTCCAGTGCCCACTTTTTCCTGGGGAATCTTCTGAAGATTAACAGAAGGAAAGTCTACTTTAACCTGGTAGGGTGGCGTCTTAGGGTTTTATTGCTGTGAGCAGACACCATGACCAAGACAACTCTTATAAGAACATTTAATTGGGGCTGGCTTCCAGGTTCAGAGGTTCAGTCCATTATCATCAAGGCAGGAACATAGCAGCATCCAAGCAGGCATGGTGCAGGAGGAGCTGAGAGTTCTACATCTTCATCTGAAGGCTGCTAGCAGAATACTGGCTTCAAAGCAGCTTGGCTGAGGGTCTTAAAAGTCCATACCCACAGTGACACACCTACTCCAACAAGGCCACACCTTCTATTAGTGCCACTCCCTGGACCAAGCATATAAAAACCATCACATTCCACTCCTGGCCTCCATAGAATTATTCAAACATATAAGACTATGGGGGTCATTCCTAAACATAGCATAATAAAAAATACATTTAGTCCAACTTCCAAATGCCCCATATTCTAAGGCAGTGTCAACAACAGTAAAGTCCAACCTTCAAGGCCTTTTCTGAGATTCATCCCATCACTTAACTGTAGTTCCCAAAACAAGACAGGAAACCAATTGGGCAAACTCCAAACTCTGCATCTCCATGGCTGATGTCAAAGTGGTCTTCAGATCTCCAACTCCTTTTTCATCTTTGTTGACGGCAACAAACTGTTGACTGCACTGGTTCCCCTCCCTGTTAGCAGCTTTCCTCAGCAGATAGCTCATGGCTCTGGAATCTTGAACGTCTTGGGGGCTACAAGGCAATTTCAATGTTACAGCTTCTTATGTCAATGTCAAGGATCCACACATGACCTTCTGGGCTTCTCCAAAGGGCTGGCGTCACTTCTTCAGCTCTGCCTTCTGTAGCACTCTAAGCTCAGGGTGATTCACTCCATTGCTACTGCTGTTCTTGGTGATCATTTGTCTTAGCTCACAGTTCAGTGTAGAGATATTACCGACTCCACACACCTGGTCACGGTGTATCCATAATCATGAAGCAGAAGCAAGGAATTCATGCATGCTTGGACTCACCTCACTCTCTCCACTCTTACACAGGCCAGGGAATGCAGCCAGCAGGTGGGTAGGGTTTTCCACTCTAATCAATATAATCAAGATAATTCCCAACAAATATGTCCAGGGACATATCTCTCAGGTGATTCTAGATTCTGCCAAGTTGACAACAACAAACATCACATCCCTCTTTCTGGAAGCTGACAAGATTTACAACTTGTCTTCACCCCTTCCCCGCCCCTTTTATTGAACTCCAATAAAAATTCTCTCCAATTCAATTTCTTTTTTTTTTTTTTTTTTTTTTTTCGAGACAGGGTTTCTCTGTATAGCTCTGGCTGTCCTGGAACTCACTTTGTAGACCAGGCTGGCCTCGAACTCAGAAATCCGCCTGCTTCTGCCTCCTGAGTGCTGGGATTAAAGGCGTGCGCCACCACGCCTGGCCCAATTCAATTTCTATCTGGGTTTGTTTTTAAATTATTTTATCTCTGAGGCCAATAGCCCACAAAAGGGTTCTGCCATGCTCCTTGGTAACATATGTAATAAAATTGTGTACTATCTTAAATATACATTCACTTGGAGATGACAGGCAGGAGCCCTAACGGAGACTACAAGTCTACTAACCCACTCCTTTCTTCATTTCTCTCCCTCCTCCTCCTCCTCCTTTCTCTCTCTCTCTCTCTCTCTCTCTCTCTCTCTCTCTCTCTCCCTCCTGTATAATGCCTGGTGTCTGGGGCTTAGTAGTGTGTCTAGACTCCCTTGCTGACATACTAGGACAACAGGGTTGTGCTCATGCCAGGACAAAGCACCACATACTGCAGTGGGTGCCAGACAAGTCCTACAATGAGATCGGGAAGTAACTTCCAGATAAATTCTGCACCTAGGGCCATTTCACTGGAAGGCCTGAGCCAAATTACAGTTCTTAGACCAATCCTGTGACAAGCCTGATGAATCAATCTGTATTCCTGCTGGGAGCTCATTCCTCAGTGGTAAGAACGCTCACACACATGTGGCTCCCTGACCACTACACACTGAGGACAACCATGTAGGCAACCAAGATGGTGGCACTCACATGGGCATGGCCATGGTGGTGCTCATAACGATAATGCCACCTAGGTGGCTGCCTCAGATCTCCACTTCTTGCAGCCCCTGGCTCCTCTAGGACCATTGTACTCCATCCTTCCCTGCACAGAGATCTATCTGTTCACCCATCCTTCTCCCTTTCCTTCCTCACGTCATCCCCGACGTCCCACTGGGCACTGGAAACAGCAGACAGACCTGGCTTGGACACAGGGACTGCCACAGCAGCAACAACAGCTATTGCCTGTTCTGTCCTCACACACGATGTAATCTCTCCAAAGACAACCCCTTATTGGGGCTATGGTCATGGACACATTGAGACAGCTGACTCTGTGACACACAGGCTCCAAGTGCCTGAATGCTTATCTCACCTGCCCTACAAAGCCAATCCCTTCTGTGAATGGGGGTTTGGCATGTAGAGTCCAGATGCCAAAAAGCAAGGGGCAGCAGGAGGGGCAGCCTGGGACAGGGTTCAAGCTGAATACTGTCCAGGGTCTAAATGCCAGAGACCTTGCTAAGGAACAAGGACAACCTGCCTCTGTGGGGGTGGGATGTCACTCCCTTTCAGACCTTCTTCGAAAACTGGCTCCTTGCTTTCTTATCTCTGCACTGATCTGTTCAGCTTTGTCACACCCTAGTGTCCTCAAAGCATCCCAGAGATGGGCAATCTTCCACTAAAGTAGCCCCATGGGTACTAAGACTTTTCCTTGAGCCTGAGAGCCAAAGGAGTATAAGGATAAATGCCCATCTTCAGTTGTAACTTACAAATACGACATCAATAGACATGCTGGGCTGGAGAGATTGCTCAGAGGTTAGGAGCACTGAATGCTCTTATAAATGGCCTTGGTTCAGTTACAAGCACCCACACAGCAGTTCACAATTGTCTGTACCTCCATTAGCAAGGGATCCAGTGCCCTCTTCTGACCTCTGCAGGCTCCAGCACACGTCCTACTGTGTACACCCCGCTCACAAACACACATAAAATAAAAGTTCAAGACTGTATTTTTTTTAGACAGGCATGCTCATATGGAATCTGGAAATCTCAGAGCCTTTATGCATAGCCAGTCAATGAAGGAATGCTGAGAGTTCAGATGGGGAGAAATAGTCTCCCTAGGATGAGCAGCCTACTGGATTATCCAATCTCCACTGTCAGACTGGAAATCATATCCATACAAGCAATGCTAAATGAAGTGAACAGGCTATATTTATATACTTGGGTGTAGGTGTGTGTGTGTGTGTGTGTATAACAATTACAGCTAAAGAGAAAGAAGCATGGTTTCCAGAAAGAACAAGGGGAAGTGCACAGGGTGGAAAGGGAGAGGAGGGAGGGAAGGGACATCAGGCACAGCGTCCTCCAGACTGGTTCCCCTGTTAAGATGATGCAGTGATAAAGAGCAGAGCTCCTAGACTGGGAGGGGGGCTGCTGCTTACATGTTGGCCGTATCTGGTTTTGTATTTCCTGAGAACCTGAACAAAACCATGAGCAGATAGAGGCCACAATGGAGCAGGAGCTGAAGGAACTGTCCCCAACTGAAGAGTCATCACTGACACTGAGCCGGACTTGTTCAGCTTTATGCCATTTTAATAAAGACTCATTATAGAACAGAAAATACAAAAACGTTTTGACCAGTTTTATAATTGCTCAGGTTAACATTGCTTATGATTAGAGGGAACAGAAGTATTCTGAGAACTAAGGCAGGCAGAAACAGCTGTGAACCAGATGGGCAGAGGGACCCAGCAGAGAGCAGAAAATCTCGTGGCTCATCACATTCCACCAGAAGCTTCCAGATGAGCCCACAGGAAAACCCTTCGACAACACTCCGAAGGCACGGAGAGCACACACACTTGGGAAAGCCAGAAAGGTAAGGGATGTGGAGACTCAGTGAGCACTAGAATGCTCCAAAGAACAAGCCTTAATTACAGGTTTTGGGATAATGCCAGTTGTGAGTGGCCATACACCGTGTCAGCTTTGTCTGAGGGGCTCTCAGGGCATGCTTTGGAGATTCCCTCCTTGAAGGCAGCAGGGAAGGAAGAATTTTATTGAGATCTGTAAGACTAAGTCACTGAGGGAGAGAGGCAATGAAGACATGAATGTTAGGAAGGCTGGAGATGGAGCCATGCTACATGTGGGAAAGTGCAATGCTTGTCTAGAAGATGTTCTGTATCTTCAGTGTCATGAGTGAGCCGCATAAATTGTCATGAAGGAATAAAGGTGGCTCTCACTCGAGCCAATGGACAGCACGTGCATTGATAAGGAGCAGCACACCTAGCCTGGGAGGGGGGCTGCTGTTTACATTTTGGCTGTATCAGGTTTTGTATTTCCTTAGAACCTGAACAAAACCATGAGCAGAAGTTCCATGAAGTTACTCATACTTTGATACAGTCTGTGCCTCTAAGCAGCCTTTGTGGGGGGAAACACAATGTTTTTCTGAGAAATGTCTCAAGTGCACAACAGAATCCTGTGATAAGTGCCGATGGGTAACCGTTACAGGCTTCATTCTGCTCAGAATTATGAAGTCATTCTGCTCAAAATATTAGAGGAGATTTAGAGGGGTTTGTATCAGAAAACGGAGCATTGCATCAGGATTCACTAACACTGAGGAGCATGTCTTTGATTGAACTAAGTGAAGCTCGGGCTAGACAGCAGCTGCTCTTTCCTCTGCAAAGTGTCTGGCCTTGCCTGTACGCTGTGTTCACTCACAAGTGCACAGCAAGGAGGGAGTCAGCAGTGCATGAGCTGAGTGAACACCTCAGCTCACTGTCCTCTGTCTCTGTCTCTGTGTGTGTGTGTGTGTGTTTGGGGATGAGTGTGCATGTATGTAAGGTAACACATACTTACTATGTGAAAGCCTCAGTCTATACTTACACACGAAAACCCTGGCATACTCGGCTTACATGCACCATGCTTCAGCCCAGCTTTAGAAATGATCAGAACAAGGCCCATCCTATCATTCTGTTACTCAGCTCTACTATGTCTTTCACTTTCCTGAAATAGAAATAGAAATGACCTTATCAATTCATCATAAATATCTTCAGTTGCATATTTAGAAGAACGACTCTTTTTGAAATGTACCCTATGTTTCCAAGTTCAACAAGACCATAGCAGACAGACACCAGCATCATGGCATAAAAATTAACTGTGGGTGTCAGAAGAAAAGCTTTTTGACATGCAATTTGAATGTTTGCCAAAGAGAATAAAAAATGTAGTCAACAAGATGGCTCAGGGGGTAAACGTGTGGGCCAAGCCTGACAACTTGAGTTTGCTTCCTGAAGTCACAGGGTGGACTGAGAGACCTGACCCCCACAGCTGGGCTTTATTTCCATGTCACACAGCTCTTATTCTGTTGCCACTCAACCTATTTATTCCCAGGAAAGAATGCAGATGATGGAGGGAAAAACAAGCTATGCATATAAACATTACAAATATAACACAATTTGAGGTTTATTGAATTATGATATTTAGATTGGTTTATGTAACTAATATACTGCTTATAAAATTAGAAGTACAGGAAAGTCAATGACTTAATATAAGAAGAATCTCATTATTGCTACAATTTTATTGTTATTACAACATTGTAAAGATTTTCTTGCACATAGATAAATTTTAGAAGTAAAAACACTCATGACAGTGGGACTGCAGATGTCTTTCTTCCTCTGTTTAAAGGTACATGTAAGATATTTTATCAGGTGCTATTTTAAATGTCTCAACATTATAATGTGAACATCTGCCAATACACAAATCACCTGTCACTTTCTAGAAGTTTCCTGCAGTCCCCTCAATCCTAGTTTCTCTCTTTAAGTTCCTGTAGCTCTGGGCAGAGGATGCACTGTGTTCTCTAAAGTCCTGTGAAAAGTTGTATTTGAAAAGTGACAGCCGGGCGGTGGTGGCACATGCCTTTAATCACAGCACTTGGAAGGCAGAGGCAGACGGATGTCTGAGTTCGAGGCAAGCCTGGTCTACAGAGTGAGTTCCAGGACAGCCAGGGCTACACAGAGAAACCCTATCACGGAAAAAAAAAAAAAAAAAAAAACAGAAAAAAAAATGTGATAGCAAGAAGAGGTAGGGAAGAACAAAGCATAATGATATATACAAATGAGAGGTCCAACTGAGGCCCATGACTTGGAATGAAAAGTGTAAATTTTAATTTAAATAAACAATTTAAAGAGGATAAACAAGACCGGGTAGGGGAGCACACACCTTTAATCCTAGCAGTGAGATGCAGAGTCAAGAAGATTTGTATGAGTTTAAGGACAGCCTGGCCTACAAGAAGAGTTCTGTGCCATCCAAGACAACAACAGCAGCAATAATGATAATAATAATAGCTGACAGTCGGTAGTCTTCTCATGCAAGGTGGTTCCTTTCCAGAAAACCTACATCAGCTACACAGTACCATGAAACTAACGCTAACTGTTAGAGGTAATCATCCTTCCCTACTTTTAGATTCCTCCTTTAATGTGTTCAGAGTCCCAGACATGAGAAGAGCCGCCCTACACGCATATGCTGTTGACTGTCTCCTCAGTTGACATTTCCGTCTACAGTCTTGAATATATATTGTTATTCTGGGGATTTTTTTGGTTTTGAAGCAGGCTCTCATTGTGTTGCCTTGGCTAGTCTGGAACTTGCTATGAAGTACAGGCTGGCACTGAACTCACAGAGATCTGTGTGACTCTTCCTCCAGAGTGCCAGGATCAAAGGCATATGCCACCATGCCTAGCTGGTGAGGGATTATTACACAGGTGTTATTTTTGCATATTCCTTAAGTTTTAAAAACAATTTACCCAGAGAGGTATAAAATGGTCCTAACATTTAGCTCCTTTTCTAAATTGCAAAATTATTTATTAGGCAGGGGTGAGGTGGTTGTGGGAGGGTTCCTGTATGTTGTTGTAGGCATAGATAGTTCAGAGAACACCTTGCTAGAGTCACTTCTTTCTTTTTATCATGGGGGTCCCAAGGAGCAAACTCAGCTTTTCAGGTCTGTGAAGCAAACACTGCTACCAATTAGGCCTCCTGCCAGCCCTGGTATGAATATTTTAAATTATCAAATACATGAGCACTACATTTATATCTTTAGACTGTTGATTTAACTCTAACTCTTGGAAAATAACCTGGTGGTGGTAGGGGTTGGGAAAGTAATGGCAGTCAGGAGCGAGCTTCCCAGGGGCTGAGGCTGTGGAAGGCTTTTCTGGCACCCATGAAGCTCTGGCCTTGACCCACGGTATAAACCAGGCAAAACCCAGCAGAGGGGTGCAGGCCTGCAATCGCAGCTCACCGGAAGTCCACACTGATGGGTCAGAAATGCACACCTCCCTTGGGCTCCATGAGATCCCCTCTCAACAAGCCAACAAATCAAACCTGCTGTGTCCTCTGAGGCAGTCTTTAGCTATGGCCACGTTGATGACTGCCTGGCTAGAGTCATGGAGGTACTCTGAGCTGATTTCCTGTTTCATTTTTCAGAGGCTTCCTGAAATATGGCTCAGAGTGACTTCCTCTACCCACAAAACCCAAGGAGGCGACAGGAAGTGAACCGCCTTCACCAGCAGCTCCTGGACTGCTTGTCTGACAGCTTCCAGGTCACCAACAAGCTCACAGGGGTTCTTAATACCCACTTGGGGTGCAGGCTGGCCTTCATTGAAATGAAAAGCGATGGAACTATCAAGGAAAACTGTGACATCATTATCCAAGCCATGACAAAAATCCAAAAGGAACTGCAAAAGGTTGACGAGGCACTGAAAGACCAACTAGAGCCAACCCTTTATAGGAAGCTGCAGGATATTAAGGAGAGGGAGACGGAGAAGATTGCCATTGTGCAAAAGGTCATTTCTGTCATCCTGGGAGAAGCTACATCTGCAGCCAGTGCAGTGGCTGTTAAACTGGTGGGCTCCAGGGTCACAACTGGCATAATTAGCAAGCTGGTGTCTTGCTAGCTCACATCGGGACTTCTCTCCTTGGAAGCATTGGCGTTGCCGTGCTCAGCCTCGGGATGGATATGATCATTCAAGCCATCTTGGGAGCAGTGGAGAGGACACAGCTTCAGGCAGCCATCAAAAGTTATGAGAAGCACCTGGAGGAGTTCAAGGCTGCCTCAGAAAAGTACCATCATGCTATCACTGAGGTCACCACTGCTGTGAAGCGCCAGCTAAGATGAACAGGCAGGTGTCTACACTGGGATACTTTGTGCTGCCTGCTCTGGCACTATGCTTATTTCTTTAGGGTAATTTTCCATTTGTCTCCAATAATGTGGATACAGATAAATGATTTGGGGTGCTTGGGTCTTAGGTCAGCAGTGAGTGTCCAAACCAGCTGTATAAGACCCTCAGGGGATCCAGTTTTCTTACCCTGTTCTCAGAACCACTGAGGTGTAAAGGCATCATGGACCAGCAGGCACAGGCTATTGCTTCCTTGTTCGCAGCGAATGTCTTCAAACATTCCTGGTAAATGGATAGACCATTCCCGTTTCCTGTTTCAAACATCACTTTATGTCTAATAAGACATACTTAATAACACAAACCTGTGGCCTTCAAGTAAAACATACATACTGCTATTATCTTTACCCCCAGATCAAAAACAGTTGTCTGTAACCTGGAAAAGACTGCAAAACCATATCAACATTTTCTTCCACCAGATTAAATACAATTGTCTGCCAGCTGGAAATGAAGGCAGAGCAACCTCAACAAGGTTATCTTCCAGAATAAAAGAAGGCCATGCATCTGCGAGCTTCTCCTCAGTACCAAGCGTGGCTGCATGGATGTTGGAAAGGATGAGATAATAAATGTTGTTTGTAATGCAGTCAATATTGACCACCTATTTGTCGTCTATCTCTTGAGTGGTCAAAGTGTGTGGAACATTGTTAAAAAAAAAAAAAAACAAGGCATAAACCGCAGTGATCCCTGCATAAAATATGTTAGAGTGAGGAAAAAGGCTCACTCCCTGTTAAGACTTTTATGATTAAAGGAAAATAATCAATTTCAATTTTTCAGGAGGATAATTTTATGCTCTGCTCCATAAAGCATTTGCAGACCTTTGTTAATTACTTCTTGAAATCAGGAAAAGGAGAGGCCATGGAGGCCTACTGATGGAACTTAATTTCCTCTAGATACAGCATTTGTTTTCTAAACCTTTATCTAACCGTTCTCACTGAGCCGTTTTTCGGGTCTACTTCAAAAATCATTGTATGTAACAATGCTGATAGTCCTGGTTATAGTAGTTTGGTTTTTAAAGCACACACAAAAAATAAATTATTGGTATAAAATACCCAATATATCTCAGGAAAATTTTACAAGCAGATGAAGAATTTTTACTAGCCACATAACTTTTCCAAGTGTATTAATTTCTATGTTATCACTGCTTTTGTAAATTAGTTTCAAAATATCAAAATTTGTGTCACTTTCAAAATTTATTCCCTGGTTTTTAGCTTATGAACTAATAGGTCTGGCTATTACTGACTCAAAGAGTAATCAAAACAAGAATTAATGACATGCCCAGGCATCATGGCTTCTAACTGTCATTCAATCTAAACAATGAGACAGAGGGATGGGGCGATGGTGGCCAGCCCAGACTATTTACTGAATACTTATTTTTTTTCCCACTACGTCAAAGGTGGTTTTGGTATGGTACTGATGTTACATTGTTAGGGACACACTTTGTTCTAATATAAATTGTAAATGTTCTATTGGTTATTAATTCGTTGTAACATTAGTGTCTATCTGCAACATCCTAAAAATTAATATACACCTCAATCAATTCTTTCAAAATACTTGATGTCAAAAATTCCCTTAGGACCTTTTCTGTAAAGGATGCTGAGACTAAGTTGAAAAATAACCAAGTGTGAGGGTGTTTTTGGTTTTTGTGTGTGTGTGTGTGTGTGCGTGTGTGTGTGTGTGTGCGTGTGTGTGTGTGTGTGGTTTTTTGTTTGTTTGTTTGTTTGGTTGGTTTTTTGTTCTTTTGTTTTGTTTTGTTTTGGTTTTGGTTTTTTGAGACAGACCAAGTTCACAGTTTATGAAGATTTCATTTTAAATGCTTACCTTTAAGAGGAAAGGATGGGGAGGAGTCTTAAGGAATGGGGATGTAGAAGGGAAATATAATAGCTATTTCTGGTTGTCAGCTATATCTAGAATGAACTTCAATCCAGAATTGGAAGGTTCACCTGTGATCCAGATCTTGAGGCTGGGAAATACAAGTTTCTGACCTTGATCTTGGCATGGAAATCTTGAGGCATACTGGCTATGTATCCCCAGGAGACTAAGGTAAGGAGATCTCTGAGTACAAGGCCCAGATCCAGGTGTGGAGGTACACACCTTTAATCTGGATCACACCTTCTTCTGGAGATCTATATAATGACCTTGGAAGATGGAAGGTTTTCTCTTCCTTGCCTGCTTGCATTTACTTGCCAGCCCATCAGTTGGAATCCACTAGCCATGTGGGACTGAGCAACTCCTAGATCCTTGGACTTCCCATTCACAGCTGACCCTTGTTGGGGAGGTGGACTACAGACCGTAAGTCATCATAACAAAGTTCCTTTCTATATAGAGACGATCCACAAGTTCCGTGACTCTAGAGAACCCTGAAAGGAAGACTTCAGATAAATCAAGAGTGTGCAATGACATCATAAAGGAGTTTGGGTTGATGCATAGTTCATTTGAAGCGTTATGTAATAACTTCTTCTCTGGAAAATCGACAAATGTACCATTTCTCTTTTAAAATATACATTTTCGTGTAGATTTTTGAGTCTCCTCTAGGCAGTACTTGTCCAGTTCATCACATGCTGTAGGTTTGGAGGGCTGATGTTTGCTGAGTATCTTAGACTCGGTGCCCAGTGTTATTAGCTATCTTGTTTTCTATGGAAGCATTCCTGAAGAACAGCATCTATTTACACACCACAACTAACACAGATCCAATGGACGACACAGAACCGTACACACACCGCTACCTAATGTGTCCCCAGAGAGAAGCAGTTGCGGAAATGCGTCAGAATTCTGAGAGCAATTGGCCAATCAAATAGCAGCTTCCTTACTTTTTATTCCTATTGGGTTATATTCGTGTCAATCTACTATAGTCTGGAATGAGGCGGGTCTCTTGGCCTATAGTTATCCAATCGGATAGTGAATGAGAGCGGAAGTACCTCTGGCTCTGAAGTTGTTGTATTCGCTCTATAGGCCCAGTGCCTGGCAACGCGGTGAGAGCGCGGCCCGCCGGAACAGGAAGTGACGTGAGCTGGCGGAGGGGCGCGAGGTTTCAAGATGGCGGTTCCCGGGTGGTTGACCGAGGGGCAGAGGTGAAGGCCCCTTCGCAGAGAGTCCTCCGGGACCGCCCGCTAGCCGCTCTCGCCGTCCCGGGAGCCTCGCAGTCGTGTGAGTGCGTGGGGACTCGGTGCTCCGTTTTCCGCGACCCTCCCCGGGGCCTGCGAAGCCTTCTCTGAAACACTAGGCCCAGGGGCCGCGCTCTTCCTCCGCTGGGCCCGGGGTGGCGGGAGCCTCGGGTTTCGGGGCTGGCCTGGCGCTGCGTCCGACGGGTTCTCGGGCGGGATCGCCCGCCGGGTCAGATCCACCGCCCGAGTGCTGCGACCGGTGGCCGTGGGCTGACGTCTAGCCGCTCGAGTCGGTATCAACCGTCGCCATGGTTTCGGCAGTTGCCGTGAGGCCTCCTGCAGTGGACCCGGACCGGACCGGTCGTGTTGTGTTTGTGCTGCCTGGGTTCCCATGGTCTTTTGACCTTGTCTCTGCCAACTTTTGCAGGCGGAGGCACTGTGGTCTTGTAAAAATTCTCCTTGACTCGTAGCTGATTGGTTTTTAGGTGTGTGTGATGGGATGGCGTCAAAACGAGAGCCTGAGGCTGGTTTAAGAAGGGAAACACTAAAGAAAAGATCAAACATAGAAATTGTTGTATCCGTGCCTTTTTGTAGTTCCCTATAGTCAGTACCCTTCTCTTCCCTTCTTCCCAAACTCCTGCCCCTTCTGCTTTCTGATAGAGAAACATCTGTAATGACATAATCGACACCGATCAGTTCTAAAATATCTGGGAAGCAGCAGGGAGCCGGGCTTGATGAAAAAAACATTAACTAAGACAACTTACAGAGTCTCACCCAAGGAGCCAAGGGAATTACAGAGCCTCAAATTTACCTCGGGATCTTCCCTTTCCTAATGTAGAAAGAAAGTAGATTTATTTAATGCTCAAAGGGGAGCCACAGGAGAGGTAGCCTGTAGGAAAATGTCACACACTTTGAACGGGAAATATTTGTTCCTTTTTTTACTATGGGCAAGGCTAATTTTTGGAAGTTTCATTCATTTGGAATGGAAGAGAAAGAAGTGATAATAAAGAAAGCCTGGCCTTAAAATATTTCCCTACAGTGACTACCACTTTTAATTCCCTCAAAATATATAAATCAGGAGTCATATGTGCTAGTAAGAATATATCTTAATGTTAAGTTTGAGGAGTTCTAATACTTCATTTTTTATTTCTTTTGTTTGAGAGTCATAAATCATTTGACTTGGTATTAAATCAAGATAAATATGTTTGAATGGGTTGCGTTTTGCCATCTGGCGTGTGGAATGAACAGTCTAAAGAGAAAGTAAAAAGCATGTATTTGCCTTTAACCCAGATTCATTATCCCCGCTCCTGTTTCATCCCCTTATACAGCGATCGGAAAGATGACCTCAGGGTTTGCATTGCATTGTTAGAATATTTTCTCAATTGGTTTTGGTTTGTTTTGAGATGGTCTCATATGGCTCAGTCTATATTCCAAGCGATTGATAGCATTCTAAGTGCAAAATTCTTGTTGATATCTTTATTCAGTTAACAGCACTATATAATCCATAGGAAAGGGTTAAACTTTTGAGTAGTTAATGACATTCTCACTGTGTTGACTGGTACAGATACTAGCCTTTTTTGTGTGTGTGTGTGTGTGTGTGTGTGTGTGGTTAAGAAAGGTAAAGAAATAACGACTTGGATGCTTCATTCAAAATTAAAGAGCGTGTTATTACAAGTAGAAAACCAAAGGGATATTTCTTTCCAGAAATTGATGCAAATTCTTAAAAGGAAGTCACTTTACACATACAGCACAACTGAGTTCTTTATATCTTTTCTTTGCAGTTTTTTTTTTAATGAAGAAGTAAATCCTATAAATTGTCAACATGGGACGAAGATCAACATCCTCCACCAAGAGTGGGAAGTTTATGAACCCCACAGACCAAGCCCGTAAGTGCTGTTAGTGTGGGGAAGAAGTAGAAGAGTTTAAACGGGCAGACTCTTTCATGGTGGCCTAAGTTCAGCGTTGGTGGAGTGGCGTGTGTGAGGTCATGTAGAATTCTTTAAATTGACTCATGGTTAGAATGCTGAGAATGTAAGCTGCTTAACACATTTCTCCTCATACTTGACTGGCTAGCAGGAGAAAATTAAGTCTTTTTTTATGTTAGAGTTTTTAACAAATGAGTTTTTAAGTGTGTGATTTGAGAATCCCTTTTCTTCCTTGTGGTTCAGTTATTTTTCTGTAAAGAACACATCTTGGCATTTTGGGTTGAGAGGGTTGGAAGCACTAAGTTCCCTAGTGGGTCAAAGCCATGTGTGTTCCATTCACCAACACTGTTAACAATTGTGGTGGCTCGTGGTAATGTTAGTGATGGAGGTGTGATCGTGGTAATGTTAGTGATGGAGGTGTGATCGTGGTAATGTTAGTGATGGAAGTGTGATCGTGGTAATGTTAGTGATGGAGGTGTGATCGTGGTAATGTTAGTGATGGAAGTGTGATCGTGGTAATGTTAGTGATGGAGGTGTGAGTGATGTCTTCTCTTCCTCTCTCCTTAGGAAAGGAAGCCCGGAAAAGAGAACTGAAAAAGGTATGAATTTAGAAACTTTGTGAATTGTTCTAACATTTGTGACTCACAGCCATCTGTACGTCCATCTCTCGGGAATCCAACACTGTTCTCTGATTGCCACCAGAACCCATAAACACGTGCCCATGCATTCACACAAACACACACCGATAAGTAAAATTATATTGTTAGAATGACTTTTGAAAATAAGTCCTAAGCTGAGTGTGGTAATTCATGCCTGTAGTCCTAGCACTTGGGATAAAACGATCAGGCATGAAAGTAGCAGGAGTTGAAAGCTAGCCTAGCCTACATCAGTCAGACCCTGTCTTGACAAACTAATTATTTTTACTATTTACCAAGATGTAACTGCTTTGTTAAGGCTACTGAGTGACTGACAGTGATTCAGTTTTGGCTGAGTGCTCAAGCAGGGGACATTTGTTATCACTTGTGACTCTCTGAAGGATCTTTTATAATCTCTGTTATCTCTGTTGGTTTGCTCTTGGTTTATTATTTAGCCAAAATTCAAATTTTTCCCTATCTAGCATAGTATTTTTTTTTTTTATTTAACTATATTCCTACCACCTCCCCCTTTTAAACAAGTTTTTCTGTTAAGTAGTTGCTAACAGTATAACTGGGTAGAAAAAAAATACTTAAGAGCGCATCATTTTCACTAAAGTTTAAACATTATTGAGAAGAATTCTCAGCTGATTGTAGAGGTTTACACATGTGATTAGAAACAAAGGAGAAATTTGAGTTTCTTAGACTCTTGAGGCAAAGTGGAGGTGCAACGTCTGGAGTGCCCGCTTCTTCCTCAGTAGTCTTCCTCTCTCCTGTTTTCTACAGAACAAAAAACAGCGCATGATGGTCCGCGCTGCAGTTTTGAAGATGAAAGATCCCAAACAAATTATCCGGGACATGGAGAAACTGGATGAAATGGGTAAGAGTATAGGAAAGCGGCAGACTTAACAAAGGCTGTCGTGGTCTGCTGTGTACAGAGGCAGCACAGCCCTAGGAAATCGAAAACCCTGATGGCTGCCATTGGTCTCGCACTTTGTTTTAATGCTGAGGAAAGAAAGATAGATCTGTTGCAAGCTAGAGATCATATTCTAGAAGAGGAGCACCATCATTTAGTAGACGCTAATTACTGTAATTAGATAACAAAAACAAAGTGGCCAGCTCACTTTATAATTTTTCCGATTTAATGATTTTTTCACTTTACATTTATGTTAGTGGAATAAGAAAAGATATACACTCAAGAATTTTTATTTACTAGGAATGATGCAGTAATAATACCTTCTAGGTTTGACTAGATCATCAAGTTAGTAGGAAGATTTGGGGAAGAATTAATTCAGTTTGTGCTTCAAGAAAAAGAAGAAAGAATCCTAAATCACTAGGGGCTTAATTTTCATTCAAACTAATTAAAATAGAAAAGTATATCCTGAGACACCCCTAAATAAAGCTGCCTGCAGGAGAAAAGTAGAAATCTCCCTAAGACTGTGTGTATGCTGCAGTCTCCATCACAGTGCTAGTGAAGAGCTTGGGGTGGAAACTGGAAGGACTGTGCAGTCAGTGGGAGCTGGGGACAAGGCTGCTGGGGGAAAGTTGCCCTTGATTGACAGTTTCAGAGAGGGCTTGGCTGCAACTAAGGTGCTACAGTACTGGCCTGTGGGTCACTTCTGGGAAGGCTCTGATTGGGCAGGACTAGGAGAATAGCCTCTTAGGACTCAAAAATGAAATATGGGATCTGGATGTAGCCAAGAAGGAGGTTTTTACTGATGGGACTCCTCATTTACAACTCTAAAATCTGCTTTTCTCCTAGAGTTTAACCCAGTGCAACAGCCACAGTTGAATGAGAAAGTACTGAAAGACAAGCGAAAAAAGCTGAGGGAAACCTTTGAACGAATTCTACGACTTTATGAAAAAGAAAATCCAGATATTTACAAAGAACTGAGAAAGCTGGAAGTGGAATATGAACAGAAGAGAGCTCAGCTGAGCCAGTACTTTGATGCTGTTAAGGTAAGCTGCTCTGGGAGAGAGAGACCTGACGGCCTTACAGGCTATTCTTTTCCAAATTAACTGTGTGCACCATGCTCTAGCAGAGTCCGTCCTTTGTACTTAGAGAAATTGTCTGTAACAGTGAAAGCCAGAGACTGGAAACAGCCCAGGCATCCTTAGCAGGATCACAGATCATCAACCCAATGTATTTCACAAGCAAATACTACTCAGAATGTTGGTTTGTTTTTTAGACTAATCTGTTGATAGTAGAAACAACACATGGTAAACATGAGTAAGAGTGTGAGCTAGACATGGTGGTGCACCGCCTAATGCTTGCCTAGGACTGGAGACTGTCTGTCCAAGAACACGGAGGAGGGATGCTCACACTAGTTCTGCTGCTTTTCCTCTTCCAAAACCAGCAGGAACTGACCTGTTAGCACTGACTGCCTCGGACAGACTGTGGCAGGAGTTGATTGACAAGGACTGAAAGATGTCCGCCTCTGAGAGCTTTTAGAGTTTGCTGTAAATTTTTCCCTTACCATGACAGAAACCCAAATGAAATGGTATTTGTAAAATAGATGGTGTGTTTCCAACACCACAAAACAGAATTGCAGAAAGGCAGGGAGCTTTAGAGGCTGTGTATTGTTTGTTAATTGGTGTGTATTACCGGCCCGAGGAGTAGGGCAGCCCTGCTACTGCTTTGAACAGTTGGATTTTTTCAAAACCGCAACCGGTTCAGATTATACTCAAAACGAGAGCTGATGATAGGGATGATAGGAGAAAGGATGAGCTGTATTTGGGTTCTTTAAGAAAAAAATAATATTCTTTCAATTCAGAAGTGTTGGCTTGAGGCTTTGAGCCACTTTTCATGGTCTTAGTTGGGAAACAAATTGAGAAGACTTAGGTCCTAGGAGTTGACTGGATCAGCACCATACAGCTGGGTTTCTGTGTGTTTCAGAATGCTCAGCATGTGGAAGTAGAGAGCATCCCTTTGCCAGACATGCCGCATGCTCCTTCCAACATCTTAATCCAGGACATTCCTCTTCCCGGTGCACAGCCCCCCTCCATCCTGAAGAAGACCTCAGCGTATGGGTGAGGAAGCCTTACATAACGGAGGGTGGACTGCAGGAGCAGGCCCAGCTAGTACAGCAGCAGCACGAGGTGCTGTGGCTGAGCAGACGGGACATGAGAGCCTGGAGAAGGTTCCTGCCACTCAGCGCCACTGTCCTTCTCCCCCTCCACAGGCCTCCAGCTCGGGCCGTGTCTATCCTTCCTCTCCTGGGACATGGTGTTCCCCGCTTGCCCCCTGGCAGAAAACCGCCCGGCCCTCCACCTGGCCCCCCTCCTCCTCAGGTTCTGCAGATGTACGGCCGGAAAGTGGGCTTCGCTCTAGATCTTCCCCCTCGGAGGCGAGATGAGGATATGCTGTATAGTCCAGAGCTTGGTAGGCAGGGGCAGGGCTTTCCTCCCATGCCCTTCTCAGTATTGCTTCCGTGCTGACCATAGTTAACATGTTTGCTACATGGAGAACATAGGAACTCCATGAGGTTACCATGCACTTCTGTGTATCCCCGTGGATAATTTAGCACGTCTGCCTGATGAAAGCACCTTAGCATGAATGTTGCTGCAGTTCCCATAAGACAGGAAGAGGTCTTCCCAGTTTCATCAGCGCTGACAAGAGTCACTGACTGTGTGTGAGACTTTCCACAATTGTTTCTAACACAGTGTGTTTGCACTAAGTATTTAAAACCATTACCCAATGCAAATGTCACCATAATACATGGTAGCTGGCATTGCATATAGAATTATTTTTTACAAGTAATGGTGAGCCAAAATGGCATGCCTATTTGTGGATACCAGAGGGCCAACTATGTCATGTGAATCTTGTGCTCTTTCTGTCATCAGCTCAGCGGGGTCATGACGATGACATGTCCAGCACCAGTGAAGACGACGGCTATCCTGAGGACATGGATCAGGATAAGCATGATGACAGTACTGAGGACAGTGACACTGACAGATCAGATGCAGAGAGTGATGGGGATGAGTTCGGGCACCGCGAGGACAGTGAGCGCGACAACACTGAGGAGAAGAAGTCAGGTGTGTGCGGGTTCATGTGCCGGGCGTAGATGAACACAGCTAACCCCCCCCCCCCCCCCGGTGCCGAAAGCCCTGGCTTTTGCTAATTAGGTTTCGTGTGCGTGCTCGCCCGTGTGTACATGCACGCTGGAGCGTATATGTGGCCGTCCCAGATGGTTTTCCCGATCCTCTGCACAGGTGTTGGGGATGCAGCTTGGGTGATTAGGCTTGGTGGTGAGTGAGTGCCCTGACCTCCCGAGCCAGCTCACCAGCTCAGGACCAGCTTTTAGCCCCAGTCTGGTTTGGCTTGGTTTTGAGACAGGTACCCATCACTGTTAATTAGGCTGGCCTCGAACTCACGGGGACCCTCCTGCTTCAGCCTCCCAAGTTGTGGAGTTAGAAATAAATGTAAGCCGCCGTACCTGGCCATTTGTCTTGATAGTTTGAAAGGTTTTGACATATTATTCTTACAGGTGTTTGTGAGGAAAGAGTAAGTCTAGGTAGTCTTTAAAAAGTTATGCAAGAAATTCCACTTTGAGGTAAAAATTGCTAATATTCTCTATGATGAATGTGCAGTAGGAAAGGAAGAACATGCATGGTTTTAAATAAGCTTGTGTACGTGTCTACACTGGGAACTGGGTTTTCTATTTATGGGGTCTTTCATAAACCGGGTGACCTTTGTAATTCATATATACTTGTAATTTTATATATATATATACACATGTATATATAATATGTGTGTGTATATTATATATTAAATATTTTATATACATACATTTGTCTATACATACATGACATTGACATGTACAATTGTATACTATGTATATGTATAAAAGTGTATTTTTCTATATGTCTGCACTGCGTTTGTATTTAGAACCACACGCCTGTCCCTTTAAAGCTGCTCACTGGTTGGGAAGAGCACCTGTGTAGCGCACTTGGCCTGCACGTAAACAAACCATTCTCCAAGGGTCAGCTGTGAAGCGCCTTTCAGAAAGATGCGTGTGCGTGTGTGTGTGTGTGCGTGTGTGCGTGTGTGCGGTGCTGGGGAGGAAGCCTAAGACTTGATGTATATTACATATATTCAGTTCTGCTGTCCTCAGTTGTGGACACACTGCATGTTATGTTTTGTCACAAAAATGTTAAGCACTGTGTTTGGGTACTAAGCATTGCAAACACACACTGCGTGTGTCAGAGCCTAGTGCTGGGGAGCTTCTTAGGGGGCTGTAGCTTAAATTGTGTGTGTCTGTGTGCCACAGCCCCACCTGCCTCCTACACTTGGGTGTGCCTTGGAGACTACAAGATTAGTATTAGTATAGTATCCCTCAGAGCTGAATTGTCCAGATCTCTCTGGAAGGCGTTAGTGCTCCTTAATCATGATTACGAATGAAAGAAAAGCTTATCAAAAAACTATCACAAATTGGTGTAGGAGCGAACCCAACCTTGAAAAATTATAGAAGACTCATAAGTTGGAACTGGTCTTAGAAAGGAGAGTGGGGTAGAATTCCAAGTGCAGGGCTCCCTGTGAGACTGCATCCTCTCTTTACTCTGCGGCTGCCAGCTGTTGCTGAGGTCGTTGGGGGTGGCGCTGGGACAGGGTCTTCCGTGTAGCCTTGGCTAGCACAGGACTTACTGACTGGCCTTGAACTGACTGAAATCCACCTGCTTCTTCCTACTGAGCATTGGAACCAAGGCCTGTGCCAGCAGCCTGTGTGTTCCCCAGTGTGTGTGGACTCAGATGGCTGGCCCAGCTGCACGTCCTCTCATCTGGTACTGCCTTTACCATAGCCAAGCATTTGTCTGGGCAGTAAAAGTCCAAGATACAGTAAAGCTGAGCCCACATAGAAATATTCCCTTCCTTAAGTGTTGGCTAAGATGTCAAACACCAGCTGAGAAGTGCAGTGTCTGACAGTGCCCAGTTGGAAGTCTGTCAGGGTTACTGAAAGATCCTGTAGTGGAAGTGGTGTTGGGGACTGATCATATTCTTTAATCACCTGTTAGGGTATTACTAAGATTTTCCCACCTTTTATGGGGCCTTTTGTCATGATTAGATCACTAATTTTCTAGTGTAAACCATTGGGTACTTTCGGTGCACCCTGCATGCTTGTGATGATCTCCCTCACCCAGCACTGTCGGACTCAGTTGTCTTATGTGTTATGTTGGTTAGTAGGGCATGCTTGTGATGGATCTCCCTCACCCAGCACTGTGGGACTCAGTTGTCTTATGTGTTATGTTGGTTAGTAGGGCATGCTGGTTTCCTGAGTTGGTCAACTTTCATCTTTTCTTTATTGTTTTGCTGAATTGCTAAAGAAAAGTGTTGCTTTAACATACATCTTTACCGTTTCAGCTTTTATGTTTAGGGCTTAAAATTGAATTATCTAATTCAGTTTATATACTTCTTAAGTATCCTAACATTTTCTGAACATTAAGTTTTAAGTTAATGCGGTATATTTCATAAGCAACCAATTAGCACAACACTGATTTCCTGTAATGTCCCTGTACATCTGTCTTGTATCGTGTAGTGGGTTACAGTCATTCATAGTACTCACAGCATCTGCTCTATAGTGACCATTTTTACAACATTTGATGATTCTTTTCGTTTCATCCTTTCTTGACTGTTTAGGTCTAAGCGTCAGATTTGCTGATATGCCTGGGAAATCAAGGAAGAAGAAGAAAAACATGAAGGAGCTGACTCCTCTTCAAGCCATGATGCTGCGAATGGCAGGTTAGAAGCAAGAAGGAATGAATCTAGCATTTCCTTGTGCCACTTGCTTAGCATATAGTCTTCCATTTATAGTCAGCAGCTCTGAAATAAGCCAGGAATCTGTAGTCTGTGAAACTTAAGATATGGAGCCATTTGGTGGGGTGCCCAGAGTTTTGGGGCTAGTGAGCCGTTGAGACAACTAGTTCTGGGGAGGCTGTGCAGCATCTGTTCTTGAGCTGGCATATGGGGGACGGCTTGTGGGAGTCAGCTTTTCTATGGCTGCTGCTGGGTCCCAGGAATTGAGCTCTGGTTGTCAGGCACATTAGCAAGCCCTCTTGCAGCTCTGAGTGCTATTTAATTCAAAGTCTGTCTTGTCTGACAGCCTGGGATTTATACTGCTGTACTAGTTACAGATGCACCGTTGTGTATTTCAATAGTCAGTAAAAAGACTTGGATTGTTGATTTTTAAGAATAAATTTTCTTATTTATTTATTTGGTTTTGGGAGACACGGTCTATCTGTGTAACCCTGGCTGTCCTGGAACTTAACTATGTAGACTGAGCCGGCTGTGAAGTCAGAGATCATCTTGCACTTGTCCCAAGTGCTGGATTAAAGGCATGCGCCACCACACCCAGCTGTGGTGTACTTGGCCACTGCTGTTCTCCAAGCGGTAAAACAGCTATTTTTCAATTTTTCAGGTCAGGAAATTCCTGAGGAAGGACGGGAAGTGGAGGAATTTTCAGAGGAGGAGGATGCCGACGACTCGGATGATTCTGAAGCAGAGAAACAATCGCAGAAGCAGCATAAAGACGATGCCCACTCTGACGGCACGGCTGCAGCCTCTTCCCAGCAGCAGGCTCCTCCACAGTCTGCTCCTACTTCTCAGATACAAGCCCCTCCCATGCCAGGACCACCACCTCTTGGACCACCACCTGCCCCACCCTTACGGCCTCCTGGACCACCTACAGGCCTTCCTCCTGGGCCGCCTCCAGGTAAGCACCCCAGGATGAGAAGTGCATGCTTCATTTGAGCCGGAGTGAAGGCATGCCTTCAGAAGAGCATGTGTCACCAGCACTGATGCTTTCTGTTGAGGCGTCAGAGGGAATGAAGACCCTTCCAGGCTGTGAGCATTGTTAGGAGCCTCTTCTTAAGGATCTCTTATTTCTGTTTTCGTAAGCTGGACACTTGTGCATAGTGGTACTTTGTTTAGTACTTTATTGTGACAGACTAGCCCAGCTCTGCATTGGTGTTGCTTAATACAGTCTCACATACCACAGCTGGGACCTAGAGGGACCGATCTATAACGGACCTGATGACCTTTTTATAGAGCTCAAATATGTGTTGGATGAATTTTATTTCCATTGCTTTTTATTTAAATGCAGTCTCACTTCTGAATAAAATGATTATGTGAGTTGCTTTTATACCACAGTTAATTATTTGTCTGACTGACATTGGTTTTTCTTCTTTCAGGGGCTCCTCCATTCCTGAGACCACCTGGAATGCCAGGAATCCGAGGGCCTTTACCACGACTTTTACCTCCAGGCCCACCACCAGGCCGACCTCCTGGCCCTCCCCCAGGCCCACCTCCAGGTCTGCCTCCTGGACCCCCTCCTCGGGGACCCCCACCAAGGCTACCTCCTCCTGCACCTCCAGGTAAAGTTTCTCAGTGTCTGTGACAAGAGCTAGGCATGGCTGTATGCTCTGTGGGTCTCTGAGGACATCTTGCAGAGGGTCTGCAGGGAAGTGTGTTCTGCATGAGCCTTTCCGTTGCTTTCCACTCATCTCTTGAGGCTGTCAACAGTGAGGAGGTTCTCTGTCTGAGCTTTGTGAGAACAGGCACAGCTGCACCCCATGATCTACACAATTACCATCTTCAAGTTAGATCACAAGGGAGCCTCCCTCCTCTCTACCCATTGTCCGAGTTAGTCCTACAAATGTCATAATGGGATTATTTTGGCTAGGCACACTGATTGTTCTACTGTGTCCGAAGATTGCTTTTAAAACACAACAGCTGGGGCTTTGTCTTTGTCTTGGTTTTGTGTAGGATAACTGAGTTTACGTAATCAGCAGTTCTGACTTGATGCAGATTTGATTCTTAAGTGGCTTTTGAAGAAACTACAATCTGATGTGGGATATGTATGTGTTGCAGCTGTCAGAATTATGTAACTCTGAAAAGACTGATCGTTGTCCATTTCCAGCTAATGAGCAGGACAAAATCCTTCCCTGTCCACTGTGTGACAGTGGTAGAGACTAGTACTCAGGGACCGACTGCCCCTTGATCTTAATAACTTCACACTAGATAGCCAGGACAGGATAGGATAGCATCCTGGACCTGCCAGATTGGAAACTGCATCTGCCACCAGTTGGCATTGTCAGCTTGATGGTACAGTTTTCAACTAGGACCTGAGTTCAGGGATCAAGACTAAAGGCAGATATAACTTCAAAGTATTATGTTTCTTTTTATCAGAATATATTTCTGCCTTTCACATAGCAGGTTGTGTGAGTTCAATTTAATTCCTGTAAATAACTTGCCTAAAATTAAGCAGTCTTAGCCTATGTCTAAACATCCTTTTTTTTTTAAAGATTTACTTATTATTTTATGTATATGCAAGTAAGGTCCCATTACAGATGGTTGTGAGCCACCATGTGGTTGCTGGGAATCGACCTTCAGAAGAGTAGCCAGTGCTCTTAACCACTGAGCCATCCCTTTAGCCCATGTCTAAACATCCTTAATGGCAGTTAAATGTCGTCAATTCTTGTACTCATCCTCTCTGCCTCTTCCTTTAGGGATCCCTCCTCCTCGTCCTGGCATGATGCGCCCACCCTTGGTTCCTCCTCTTGGTCCTGCCCCGCCTGGCCTTTTCCCACCAGCTCCCTTGCCCAACCCAGGGGTGTTGAGTGCCCCACCCAGCCTCATTCAGCGACCGAAGGCGGATGATGCAAGTGCCGCCACCATCGAGAAGAAAGCCACAGCGACCATCAGTGCCAAGCCCCAGATCACCAATCCCAAGGCAGAGGTCACACGGTTTGTGCCCACTGCACTGAGGGTACGCCGAGAGAATAAGGGGGCTACTGCTGTTCCCCAAAGAAGGTCAGAGGACGACTCTGCTGTGCCTGTCGCCAAAGCGGCCCCGAGATCTGGTCCTTCAGTTCCTGTCTCAGTACAAACTAAGGACGATGTTTATGAAGCGTTTATGAAAGAGATGGAAGGGTTGCTGTGACAGATCCTCCTGCCAGGACAGGCTTCTGTTCAGAGTACTGGTTTGTGGAACAAGAGGCTCTTGTTAAAGTGAAGAGCAATGTCCACTGTCAGCTGTTTTCCAAGTCCAGTTCCAGGAGCCTCCTCATGTTTGCCTGCTGGGATCCCCGCACAAGGTGTTTCTTTACAATAGACCAGGATGTGAAGCACTGCTGCTAACCCCTGCTCCCTGTGTCATCACCATCTCCTCCCTCTCTTCCTCTCTCCATTTTGGGAATTGTCAGCGAGGTCTTAACTACTTGTTTTGACTCAGGTGCCGTGGGCACTAGAGTAGAGAATTCTGGAGGGAAAAAGTTTATTTCATCTTGACTTTTGTGTTTGAGTTATTTTTAATATTTTCCTGTAAATATTTTGTAATATTTTCCTTGTAGTGAAATGGATTACAGTATCATTTCCTAATTCAAAACAGGATATGTGGGAAGAAAATATACAATTCTGGGATTAAAGTTATTTCCCACAAGCTAAACTCTTTTGAGTGTTTCATGGACAAATAAAATGTTCCATACCAAGATACCTTCTGTGTTTGTGTAATGTGTAAACAGTTCATCTGGCTTGTGGGCAGAACCAAGTTTGTAGTTTGGTTCTCAGGAACTGCCATTTCTCATGCAGAATGAGAATGGATTTGATTAGAATGTAAAAGGTAACTTTGAAATCTACAGGGATAAAGAGGAAGAATTCCTTCAAGATTACATTGACTTCCCAGAACTTCAGAGGTGTGCACAATGTCTCTGCTAAGATGGGGGACTCCAGAGGACACTGAGAGCTGTGGTGGTGGTGGTGTGTGAGGAAGTTCCCAAAGCTCATATCTGTGGACTGGACGTGGTTTTCCCCAATTGGTGGCACTGTTGGGAAAGCTTGAGAGCCTGGCTTTGTTGGAGGAAGTGCGTCCTGGAGGCAGGCCTTGAGAGTTGGAAAGACTTCCCTTCTCCAGTTTGCTCTGTGCCTGCTGCCCTGTGTTTCCTACAGTCATGTGCATTGTGTTATGCAAGGCACACCTTAGCTGGCCTGCATCTCATGCAAATCCTAGAGCATTAAGGATGTGTTGAAAGATGCTGCGACATGCTGAGGCTAATGCTTTCCCAGTCCTCTCATGCATTTCAGATTCTCATTGAGATTTTGTACGTCTGGTTCTGTTACTCTGACAGATTAAGACATCCTTACAAAACACAAGATTGTCCATTTGGTTTGGGGTTTTAGTGTAATTAAGAAAAGTCCAATGAATTTGATCCTTTTCATACCAAAGAAACAATCATCCAGTTGCCATGGTAACTTCTGCATAAACAGAATTGCTCTCCACAATTTGATCTGAGTCTGATTAATTTTTAGTATTCTTGATTGAAGTTATATTCTTTTGGGGGGAGATTTCTGCCACTGGTTATCTGAAAAAAAAGCTTTTGATTATCAAAACATTTCCAAGTGTGTTGCTAGTTTTATTTGAAAATTCTATTCATAAAGCCTAACACTGAGTCTATTGATTCCATCTGTAGGGAAGGAGGAAGATGGCCACCAAATCTGATTTGATTTCTTACATGACCACTGTAGATACCTTTGCTTGGATGTATGTGGATTAGAGAGGGCTCACAGAAGCCGGGCGTGGTGGCGCACGCCTTTAATCCCAGCACTCGGGAGGCAGAGGCAGGCGGATTTCTGAGTTCGAGGCCAGCCTGGTCTACAAAGTGAGTTCCAGGACAGCCAAGGCTACACAGAGAAACCCTGTCTCGAAAAACCAAAAAAAAAAAAAAAAAAAAAAAAAAGAGAGGGCTCACAGGTCCACAGGCTCACATTCAGCTCACCTTTCTACATGGGAAACTTAGTGCCCTCATTTGCATTACCAGACTCTCCTCAAAACCCATTGACTTTACCTGGAGATGCAAATTCTATTCAGCCCAGAAACAGCAGACAAAGAAAGGATCCCAGCCACTTCCATCTTGGTGAGCCAATGAATTGTGAATTTTTGATGTTGCTTAAGAGCATGGTGAGAGAGATCCTAGTTGGCTCTCTACTGCTGAGGTAACCACCAAGGCCAAAAACAACTTGCAGAAGGCAGAAGAAAGGGTTGATTTATCCTGCAGCTCAAAGTCCATCCTGAAGGGAAGAGAGGAACGGAAGCCATGGAGGGGTGCTGCTCACTGGCCTTCGGCTACCCTCCATAGACCTCCCAGGGTCTAGTAAGGGGTATCACTATCCACAGTGGATTGGGCCTGCCCTTCCACATCAACCATTAATCAAGATAATGAATGCCCCCTGCGGGCTAATCCGATGGAGGCATTTTTTAAATTGGGATTCCTCTTCCCAGACACTTCCTTGACACTAGGTTGTCAAGTTGGTAAACCAGTATAGGTGAAGGCCACCTCACCAAGCCTCCCCATCTCCCCCAGTCGTGTACAGGGCCTTCTGAGTCTTGTCAGTCCCCTCAACTTCCCTTAACCCTTCCTGCCTCCCTGCAAGTCACAGAAAACAGAAAGCCATTAAGTGACTGGAACATTCTGAACCTTTGATGGTTTGAATGACAATGGCTCTCATGGGTTCAGATATTTAAAATCCTTGGTCTCTGGTCAGCAAAAAAATGTTTCTGGGAAGGACTAGGTGTGACCTTGCTGGAGTTGTGTCACTCTGGGTTTTGAAACCTCAAAAGCCCATGCCAGGCCCACTCTTGTTTGTGGATCAGATAGAGGTAAGCTCCCAGCCACTGAGCCGTCAACATGCCTTCCTCCCTGCTCCCCACCATGCTGATCATGGGCTCAGCCTCTGTAAGCAAGCCCTGACTAAATGCTTTCTTTTTAAGTTGCCTTGGTCATGGTGTTTCAGCAATGGAGAAGTAATCGGGACAGAATCTGAGTCCAGTTCTATCAAGCTTTGAAGATAAAAGGACATTGCCTTAGCATTTGGCCTTGCCTCGGATGGATTTGCGGAGTTTGGATTTAGCATGCCAGTCAGTGCCAAAATGCAAAACTCAACAGACCAGTTCTCTGGGCTCCAAAGTCCAAACTGGCTCTGTAGGGAGACAAAGCCTGCCCAGGCTCCCGTTCCACTGAACTGTCTTCCTCCGCAGCGGAGTGTCAGCGTGCAAATAACACCAAGCACTAGAAATCTACCCAACGTCTGACTTCAGGCCAGACTAAAAACTGCCTAGGCTCCTGTATCAAACTTCAGCCCTTTAAATCAACATCAAGAACTGTAAGGATCACAGGTTGAACTGATTTTGCACATCTCTGTCGATTTTCAACAGCTCTCCGAAGAGCAGTATTTGGAAGGATTCTAAGGATTTCTGGAGTGTCGCGAAGGTTGGGTGCAAATGGGTACATATCTTCTATCTTGTTCACCTTGCTCTTCCAGTACCAGGGAAGACTTAAAGAATGAGAAAAAGGCTGGGTTTGGTCTTCCCACGTTTGTCCTTTTATCTTCATGATGTTGGTAACCATCTTTCAGGTGTGTCATCTCTTTAGTAAACTAGACTCAGTATCAAAACCAGCACTTGAAAACTAGATGTTTGAGTCTGCACTCATCGATACAGGGGGTGACTGCTATGTATTGGCTTCAAGTGATATCTCAACTTATTCTAACAAGCAAGTCATATTTGAGGCAGTCCTCCTGTACAGCCCTGTCTGGGAACATGTATCTCAGACTGGCCTTGAACTCAGGGTCTTCCGTCTCCCAAGTTCTAGAATTAGGGTTCCAAACCACACTTGGCTACAGCGTTTTAAAAGCTGTCCTACAGGTATGACAAAGGTCCTCTCCTTGCAAACTCTTAGTACCTGCAACCTGTACAACACAAGACCTGCTTTGTCATGGTCACCCCATGATTTATGGTCACTGGGGAAGGAAGGGACTCACAGGCCCCTTCCACTCACTGGCTCACCAGCTTACACTAGGACGGCCACCTTTCTGATCCTGTCAACAGTGCCCCACAGGGTGAGCCAATATTTGCTCCCACCTTACCTACTCATGCTTACCTATACTTAAGTCACAAGGGCAAACCCTTAGTCCTTGTAGACGGTACTTCTCAATGTGAGCACCTAATGCTAATACATGGTTCTAAAATAACTTAGTCCCCCAAAAGTGTATTATGAAAAGTTTACCTCCTGAAACCGCCCATAACACTACTGCAGTCTGTTCTCCTCAGGTCTCAGAGGGAGCAACCTGCCTCTTTATCAGAGGTAGGACAAACCTTTATACATCTTTCAAGATGAGCACCAAGAACTCCAATGTCAATACAACAAACAGTAGAAAATCAAACACTATCAAGACACAGATTTGTAATAGATTCTTTATTTGTCCTTTTTGCTGTCTTCAGAAACCATGTGGGGGGGAGGGGCACGTGTTCAGGACAGTGAGACCTAGCTGGCCTCATTCACAGCTGTACCCTCAGTTACTAGCACGTGGTGTAGACGTCATACCAATACTGGGAATGAAATAAATTTCAAGGGGAAATACTGCAAATGAAGAGGAAGACTTCAACTCTGACTCCCGGGCGGTCGGGCGGGGGGGTAAGACCCAGAGTGAAACCTACGTAGCATGGGATGTTTTGTGGATCCTGCTAACAGAATGATGGCTACTGAGCAGGAAACGGAATGACCAAGGCAAGAATCGCATTTCCAGGGCCCTGGGGTTTGGCTCTCCGCGTTAACTCACACGACCCTTTCCTTCCTTGTGGCGCCATCACCCAACTCTAACAGTTACGGAAAAGAAGAAACCTAATCCCAAGAAAGCTAACAGTCACCCCTAAAAAAAAAAAAAAAAATCGGTTTTGCTTTTAAGTAAAATCAGGCTGAGTCCCAGAACCAATACTGGAGAAGAGGCTGTTATGCAGCTAAAACTCGAGGGGAAATAGAAACATATTTTGAGACACGGTCTAATGTAGTTCAGGAATGGCCTCAAACTCGCTATGTAGCCACGAAAGGCGTTCTACTTCCCAAATGCAGGGATTGGGGGGGGGGGGGAGGGAACACCACCGCAAGCAGCAAGAGAAGATCATTTTAGGAACTGCTAAACATACACTACTTAAGACCGAGGGCCCCGCTGTTACGCAACACCATCCAGAGCGCAAACTTCGTGACTCACTTCCGTATTGCACAAGTTACTTCATTATAAAGAATATTGAGCACAAGTGTGCAAGGTGAAGATGGCTGGCATTCAGATCACGAATATGTAACATCTATTCGCTTAAAATACTATCTTAAATAACCAGCACCCACCAAGGATCCTAAGTTCCTGTCTTTTCCAAATGGTTAGGGTATAGCTCAACCTTCCTATGTATATGACCAGCGAGGCAACTCCTTGTTCACAGCTCGCAACACCTTTCCCTACCACTTTTCCCTGAGAAGGACTGGGGAGTTAGGCAAAGCCAATTCCAGAGTAGCCTCTCGGCACTAGCTCCGCTTCTCCTGCCCACTGTGATGCTACGGGGCTCTCCCAACCCACCCGCTGGGTACCTCGGGCTCGCACATGGCCACACGGGTGGCCTGCGTCCCGCTCAAGCTTGGGACTCGTTCCCACCCAACACCCCCTCGGTCCCGCGACTACACAGCTCTCTGGATTACTCGCTTTTCACCGACTTTATTGGCTGCGGACTGTGGCGGGCGGGCTCTGCACCCGTCTGTCGGGTTCACTTGCTCTTCACCTTCTGGCTCTCCGTCTTCTTGGGCAGCAGCACGGCCTGGATATTGGGCAGGACGCCGCCCTGCGCGATGGTCACACGGCCCAGCAGCTTGTTGAGCTCCTCGTCGTTGCGGATGGCCAGCTGCAGGTGGCGAGGGATGATGCGCGTCTTCTTGTTGTCCCTCGCCGCGTTGCCCGCCAGCTCCAGGATCTCGGCCGTCAGGTACTCCAGCACCGCCGCCAGGTACACGGGCGCTCCCGCGCCCACGCGCTCCGCGTAGTTGCCTTTCCGCAGCAGCCGGTGAACGCGGCCCACGGGGAACTGCAGGCCCGCGCGCGACGAGCGCGACTTGGCCTTGGCGCGCACCTTACCGCCCTGCTTGCCTCGCCCGGACATGCTCGACCCCGCGCCTGGAACTCCAACACCCGCTCGCTCAGTTCCGGGACGCCGCGCGCCACCCCGGAACTACCTCGCCAAACTGCAGCCGCTGCCGCCCGTGACAGGCAGGTGCCGTACCCAATCAGCTCGCGTAAGCAGAGGCCCCGCCCATCCAGATGCCTCCCAATCAAAAGCTCAAATTTCTAGTCCTAATTTACATAGTTCACAGGCATCCTCAATCCTGTTAGAATTGGCTGCCTGGATGTAGAGTTAACTGGGTGGTTCGAGTCTGCAATCCCAGCACTAGGGTAGCCGAGGCAGGATTGCCCGCAGCCTAAGGTCAGCTGTAGATATTCCAAGATCCATACCAGCCTAATAAGGAAGGAACAGAAGGAGGGCAGCGAAAAAAGGGAGTTAAGCAAAGCCATGCTTGGTTCAAATCAGTAATCCTAGCTCTTGGAGGGAGGAGCTGAAGGAGGAGGATTACAAATACAAAGACAGCCTGGGCTACATTGTGAGTTATAGACCAAGCTAGGAAGTAAGACCTTATCTCAAAAAATAAAAATGATGGTGTTGGCATTTCTCTAGGCTCCGCCCCACAGTTACCTGGCAGTAGCCAGGTGTGCCTGACCCACTGTAAAAGAAGCTGCTTGTCTTACCCCCCCCCCCCACACACACACACTTTTCTCTTGCTCTCTTAGCTCTCTGTCCCTTCTCTCCCATTCCCCTACCCCTCTCTCCACGTGTTCATGGCCGGCCTCTTTCCCCCACCCGCACACCCCCTCTGCCTTTCTCTCTCTCTCTCTCTCTCTCTCTCTACTACCCCCTCAACTCCCCTCCTCATGCCCTCAATAAACTACTATACCGTCCAGTGGCTGGTACCTCAGCATGGGCCGCACCCCCTTCACCCCCTGCATGCACCATAACGCTCCTCCACCAAACGTCCCTGGCTTTTTTTTTTTTTTTTTTTTAATAAAGCACAACAGTAAGCAGACTATGGTGTTCAGTGCTTATAAACCCAGCTGATGCAGGAGGATGGAGAATTTGAATTGAGCCTGGGCTAAGAGAAAAGCTACCTGGAAACAATCAAAAACAAAAATCCCAGAGAAGAGCACCTTTGTTCCCTCATACCATACTCAAGGAAATTAGTCCCCAATATAGCCAGCGGCGACATCCAAATCGGTAACTATCTGACTCCAGGGTCTGTGCTTGTGAGTACCACAGCTCTTCCAGCTCAACTGTAGCTCCTTGGCTGAATTCTGCCCTCCTAGAATGAGCTTTCGTCATCTGCTCCTTGACACACCTACCTGGAGCTAGCTGCAAAAGAGGCTTTGTAGGTTTTCTATTTGTTTTAGTTTTTGAGAGTTTTCTTCCTGTAGCCCTGGCTGCCGTGGAACTCACTATGTAAACCAGGCTGGCCTTGAACTCAGAGATCTGCCTGCCTCCCTAGTGCTGGGATTAAAGTTGTGTGCAGCCACCAGCCTGGGACAAAAGCTGGCTCTTTGGCCTGTCCTACCTATACCACATGAGGCTGGTCTTTGGACACTGTTGCTGCTCGTGGGGACAGTCCCTTCCTTCTCAGGGCCTCAAGGCCATAGTCACAGACTAGGCAGGAATGCAGTCCTTGTGGATAGCATGGATGAATCTGATAGGACATTAACATTATGTGGCTCTAGGGTTGTGTATAAGCCGAAGAAGAACCACTGGATTCCAGAGGGGAGGACCCTTCGCCTCTGCCTGCCTGCTGGAGGTTGTCACTTGGTGCTCCATCAAGACTTTAAATTACTCTTAGGCCAAGACACTGGAAGCAGAATCCCTCAACTTGTTCTTATATATTCAAATTATAGGCCCTTGACATTTGAAACAAACTAAGGTGCTTTTCTTCAACTGTTTCACTCTGGTACTACAGTTTACTGCATTTCTGAAATTACACAACTAAGTAATGTCAAACGCTGATTAAATGTCATGTAGGTTTTTTTGTATCCATTTAATTAAAATATCATAAATTTACCCTCTCCTTAGTCTAATTGCGATTTCATTGAAATAACCTTCACAGAACCAAGTGAAGTGGGGCCTGACTGTGATGTTAGTATAAAGGAGGCATGGACAGGAGAGTCAAGATTGTCTGTCGTTAGCTACAGAGAGAGTTCCCACCTAGCCTGAGCTACATAGGATCCTGTCCCAAGATACAAAATATTAAACACACACAGAGAAAAACCAGCCCCGTTTACTTCTATCTATGTACATCTTTATTTCCTAGCACAGTAATGAGCTAACCAGGAGCTGGGGTCCCCATACACCTCTTTGAATCTGAACAATATACTCCACCATCAAGGAGGTATCCCAGAGCCAACTTCCTCAGAATCCTGGCTGTACCACCTAACAGCTGACTTTCATATACTATCTAATGCTCCTAAGCATTCGATAGGTTTTATATATATATATATATATACTAATATATATAGAGACTTAGTATATATATATACTTATAGACTTAGTATGTATATATATATACTATATATGGCTTGTAAAGTATATATATATATATATATATATATATATATATATATATATATATACTAAGTCAATGTGTATGGAAACCTCTGGTGCAGTTTTGGGGAAGAAAGCTCTAGAATATCCTCTGTAAACCATCTTAAATGTGTGCTTATATCTGCTTTTTTTCGGGTTGGTTTGTTTTGTTTTTTGACATAGTTTCAGAAATTTATTCTGGCAGCAGCTTTGTCCCTCATTTTGGTAAGAATTCTGAAGAGCAAGGTATTTAAAATCATGAGGTAAAATTCAATGATTAAGGCTTCTTCCCCCTCCAGCTATCCTAGAACTCAGCTAATCTCTAAGAGACAGGGAGGGGACGGACAGATGAAATGCTGTTTGAGTTGTGGGACTAATGGGAACTGTAAAGTACTACAAACTAAACGCACTGATCCTGCTGCCTTGTTCTTTTTTTTTTTTTTTTAAGATTTATTTATTTATTGTATGTAAATACACTGTAGCTATCTTCAGACACACCAGAAGAGGGCATCAGTTCTCGTTACAGAGGGTTGTGAGCCACCATGTGGTTGCTGGGATTTGAACTCAGGACCTTCAGAAGAGCAGTCAATGCTCTTCACCACTGAGCCATCTCTCCAGCCCAAACCCTGCTGTCTTTAAAAACGAAACAAACTTCAGGACAGTCCTGTTATTCAGAGCCATGCTTCTGACTTCTGGTACTTTACAAGCCATTTGAGTGGGGAGGAGAGGAAATGTATTTGAGTCTGTCTGGCCTCCAGCTCTTGGCAATCCACCTGCCTCAGCCTCCAGACAGCCTAAATTACAGATGTGAGTCACCAGGTCTCTTTTAAATGCAAGCAATGAGGACATCGGATCTAAATGACAAGTTACAATAGTTCAGCTAGGTAACTATAGAAGCAATTGACTGAAAAGCGAATACCAATGTGTTTGCAATGCAGGAGCAGAAAATCCATACACTGCAGAAACAGTTGAAACCAAACAGGAAGTGAGAACTAACATAATTTTCTTATCGTGGCCACAAAAGAAAGGCACTAAAACACTTCTCCTATCCCCTCAAAAGACTCACTCGTGAAAATGTAAACTGCTTTGGTATAAGACCTAGTAGGCTAGATTTCTATTGCTAGCTTCTTTTCATTTGCACATTAAAGTTGTGTAAAAACAAGCATGCTGCTTAGAAAATACCGAATCAGCGCGCACTGAAGATAACAAGCATGATGCGCCGTTTTTATTTGTGCTTAAAAAAAAAAAGGAGGAAAAATAGATTGCTACCTTATATTATTTAAACTTTCAAATGTGCTAAGGTTCCTGGAACTTGGAGAGGGTACAGAAAGGGTTTTATGGTTCTTGGTAGACAGCAGAGCACAAAGAGCCGGGGGGTGGAGCCTAGAGCTCCGCCCACTCCTTGCTGTTTTCAATCAGGTCCGCTCCCAGGAAATATAAGCTCATGCTTGGCGAAGGATTACTGTAGTCTCTCTTCTCTACTAGGTTGTTTGTCAATATGTCAGGACGAGGAAAAGGCGGTAAGGGTCTGGGGAAAGGTGGCGCCAAGCGACACCGCAAGGTTCTCCGCGACAACATCCAGGGCATTACCAAGCCCGCTATCCGGCGGCTGGCTCGGCGTGGCGGCGTGAAGCGCATCTCGGGCCTCATCTACGAGGAGACTCGCGGTGTCCTCAAGGTTTTCCTTGAGAATGTGATCCGCGACGCCGTCACCTACACCGAGCACGCCAAGCGCAAGACGGTCACGGCTATGGACGTGGTGTACGCGCTCAAGCGCCAGGGCCGCACTCTGTACGGCTTCGGCGGCTGAGCGGCTTCGCTTGTGCCTAGGCCGTTCTTATGGCCGGCTTCCCACATCCACAAAGGCCCTTTTCAGGGCCCACAAAGCATCAGAAGGGAGCTGTGGACACTTGTACCTCATTACTCTAGTGTTTGGTATGCTTTGTCTTGTATGCAAATTAAGCTTCCTGGGTGCACTTTGTCATTGGAGAACTGGGCTGGTGGCCCCGCCTACCGCCTGGGACCTGCTCAGAATGCTTGCGGAGTGTGGCTGGTCTGCGAGAATGAGTTTTCTTAGGTGTCTGGTGAGCTAACAGCCGCAGAGTGCTAGACCCTGCGTCCCAGTAGAAGGCATAGGGTGCAGCCTCTGAGGACGCTCTAAAAGGAAAAAAAGCTCCTGTAGGGACAGTGTACCTAAGTGAAGGCTGGTGTGGAGGCTTGGAACCCCACAATAAAGTCACCCTGTAGCATAAACTTGGCTTTCTCAGCTGTAGCTGTTTCCCTGCCTTAAGCACGTGGATTTGTGGGCAAGGGGAGCACTCGAATGTCTACCATTTAGTTCAGGCTGGTATAAGTCTTTCGGTGATCCTTCTGTTTCAACTTCCACAGACCATATGTGTCTCATTGGGTTAGTCACAGCCCTTGCTGCTCCTTCAAAGGACTTGTATTCGATGCTCCACACCCAGATGGGTTTAACTCTGGATCCAGGAAGTCACTTCCTTAGGCCCCTGGATTCAGGTCTACTTAGCAGTTTTCTGTACACATTACTCAAAACGGTAGTTTTGTTTTTCAGATCTCTAGGTTTTTACATCTGATGTTTACTGGTCTTCTCACTGGCTGAAGAAATAGGAGACATTCCTACAGTTCCTGGAGCAGGAACCTGGCATTTCATTAAGATATGGTTATCTCGTGTTCAATGCTTTCTGTGTGGCAGAAACTTGGTGCGGTCTTTCAGCAGATTTATTTTAAGTGTTGATAGTGACTACAGCTGCGGATGCGACAACGAAGGATAAAATATTGGAGCCTAGATTTGAACTCGGCTCTGTGCGATTTTACACAACCTCATTTTATGTGCCACTGTTTTTTGTTGTTGTTGTTTTGTTTTGTTTTTTGCGAGAGTTCTCTGCCCCTGTGGGCTGACATTTCAATTCTAGAGTCTGAGCAGACATAACACTGATATCATTAGTCTAGTGAACTCATTTTCTTAAAGCAAGTGAAAAATGAGATGTTTATTTTTCTGTCTTGAGAAATATTTCAGTTACAGTTATATGGTTTTTATTTTCTTATAAAGTCACTTGTTCTATCAAACTATGAAACACAAAATGTAATAATAATGATTATCACCCCTCTTTTAATCTGAGTTTTGATTATTTGAGATAATCAAACATCTACAACTATTACTAGCAAAAAGAAATGAAACAAAAAAAGAAATGACACTTAAATATCATTTATTATTACACAAATAACAACAAAAGTATTTGTGCATCCACTATGGAAATCATTTCTCAAAAGGCTTAAATTAGAAACTGCCATGTCACTTGCCCAGATGGGAAGTTACTTAGTGGTAAGAAAAACAGAAATCTTACACTGACAAGATGATGGATGGGACAGAAATCACTATATTAAGCAAAATTGGACTCTGAAAGATTAAAAAAAAACAAAAAGCAAAAGAAATGTGTTTTCTTCGATGTAGAGTTGTATGTGTGTGTATGTGCATGTGTTGTGTGTTCATGTGTATGTGAGTCATGAAACTACAAAGAAGATGCTAGAGGAGATGAAATAAATATACACAGCCAGAAAGCAGAAGCCACTTGAAGCCAGTTGACTAAGTGTGAGAAAGAACAAAACCGGCCAGGCATAAGTCAGGAGAGAGAGGAGGCCATTCCATAGAGTAAAGTATGATGAATGGTCTGCGTGTGAAAACGCCTTCATGAGGTGCATTCTTAACATTTATCATGTCTTTGTCACCTTCCCTTCATGGTCGTCTTTGCATGGCAGAAATCATGGCCATACAATGCTCGGTGATAAAGAAGTTGAATATTAATTAGCATGCCTGCCTCTTCATGGGTCACGGTATCTGAGCAGTCTAGCATCAGGCATGTTTATGTAAGGGAGAAGGTGGTGGCATGGTGTGGTATTAATGGGTTTAGAGGTTTGACTGCACTCTTCGATTTTACTCTGGTCATTTTAAGAATGAAGCATGGGCTTGAGAGAGGGCCCCATGGTGAACAGCATGGGCTGCTCCTCTGCAAGCTACAGTTTGGTTCCCAGTATCTATAACGGACTCCTTACTCGTGCCTGTGATTCCAGCACCAGGGGAGTCCAATGCTTCTGACGCCTAGGGCACCTGTACTCATGCACACACACACACACACACACATAATGAATCCACATTTAATACGAGGCCTTATCTCATGATAAGGTACAGGGGTGCCCTGCACCTGCAGCTGTGAGGAAAGGTTTATTTGAATGACAATTCCTGCTTACAGTACGTCATTGCAGAGTAGTTAAGCCAAGAGCTCAAACCACTAGCTAGCCAGCCAACTTTCTTTGCTCTCCCAGCCTGCGTGGAATGGTGGCCCCCACATTCACGCACCTCAGGTAACCATCAAGACAGTATCTCCCACAGACTTACACACAGTCAATGTGATTTAGACAATTTCTCAACTGAAACTCTTCCCTGGTTACTCTAGGTGGCGCTGAGAACTCAGGGACCCTTTCATCTGGCAGTGATCAGCATGGACTTGCCCCTGGTAAACTGGCTGTAGGTCTCTTCAGCCTGCACCATAAGCTCAGCTTGGACTCCATTGCCCAGCCAGCACTGATGCTTGAACTCGTATGAAAGCATCCCCTTCAGAGGTGGACAGGGACCCATTCAAGCCTTCACTTCACTTTCTAGTTCCTTACCAGATGAGTGCTTATAGGTGGATAGGAACCTTCCCATTCACCCACCCACTTCAGTATGTGAATTTCAGAATCTATAGTCCTTTTCTTACACAAATAACTGCATGGTCTGTTCTCATTTATTACCCTAAGATGAATTCAGGGCTGGAGATGCAGCTCAGTGACAAAACGCTTGCCTCGTATGGGTGAAGTTCCAGGTTTGATTTCCAACAGAAACCAAAACTAAAATAAAGAGCATTCAGCTTCGTGGATTAATTCATCACCAAGTCAGTGAGGGCTTCTCCTAATTCTCTTCTGTAACCAAATTATATATATATATATATATATATATATATATATATATATATATATATCAGCCTGGAGAGATAGCTCAGTGGTTAAGAGTGAAAGACCTCTAAAGGGAGACCCTCACTCAAGTCTCGGGATAATAGCAGACCCCCAAGAACTCACAAGAGTCCAAACTTGATGTAAACCACATGAGGCTTTATTTGGGGAAAGCCAGAGCTCTGGGGACGACTCATATCCCACACAGGGGTAGAGAAGTTGACCCCGAGGGGAAAGGGGTCCCAGTTTTTATAGGCCCTCAGGGGGGAAAGGAGAAGGAGGGAGTAGGGGATTTCCAGATCTAAACAATGTCTATTCTCAAGAAATGGATATGGGAGGGGTACAAAGAAAGAGTCTGCTGCAGGTCTAGTAACTCCGGATTGGCCCCGGCTGTGGTTGCTGGGGAGATTTTCTGACTCTTTCCCAGCAACCAATATCACAAACACCTGGCAATGAGCTTCATCACTGGGCACTCACATGGATTCAAGGAACGGTCAAAACATTGGCAGACACACAGGTTCTAGGAGCGGCCAGAGCATAGTGCACCTCTATTTTTCTAAATCAGTGAAGCTAGTTCTGCTAACAATGAAATCTATTTTGCCAATTTCAGGGCTTCTGTGACCTTTTACATTCTTTCAGGATCTTTCAAGAGCATTGGCTGCTCTTCCAAAGGCTTGATTACAATCACCAGCAACCACACAGCCATCTGTATGGGATGTGATGCCCTCACAACAGCCTCACAGAATAACCTTGTTATCCCCAGGGAGCCTGAAGACATGACTAAGATTGACACAGGACATAAAGCTGGCGGAAAGCCTCCGTTAAAACTCAAATAAGCTAATTCACAATTTAATTAGCTCCTGTTGTCACAGAAGATAGTGTGTTTTCAAAGTAAATGATTATTCAGTTGCATTTAACAATTTTCTTTTAAATTAGTTAATGCTTTGTGTGAACACAGCCCTAAACTAGCCCAGAACCATGGTGCTTGACAGAAATAAAACACCATGATGTAAGCCACCTATGTAATTTCAAAATTTTTAGTACTGTGTTGAAAATGTTGAAAAATAAAAAAGTAAAATGTTTAAAAACAAAACAAAGTGTAGTTAGTGTTAATGAAATATTTTATGTGGCCCAGTATGTCAAAAGTGCTAGTATAACCAACCGAAAAATTGTTGAGGCATAATATTTTATAATCTTCTTAACTGAGTTTTTGAAGTTGGATATGCATTTTACACTCACTAACAACACCCTTGGGCAAAATCCTAGCCTTTGAGTATGTTTGATCTGCTTAAAGTTCATCGAGTCTACAGCTAGAAACAACTTCCCATGTCCGGTGGCCTATAGGCATACTGTAAAAGTGTGTGCTAGCTGGATAAAGTACCCAAAGCTATTTTCTTAGACTCTGATCATATATAGTGACAAACATTATTTTTTGAAAAATAATTTATTTCACTGGAAATAACAGCATAATGCTCTGTCCATTCACATTAAATAATTCAGTATTCTCAAAACGGAATTCAGTGGTGTGTTATAGTACTTGACAGTTGATTCCAAATTTACCAGTAGCAGGGCTGGAAAGTGAATTAAAAGGGAAAGGAAGGAAGGAAGGGAGGGAGGAAGGGAAGGAGGGAGGGAGGGAGGGAAGAAAGGAAGGAAAGAAGAAGAGGAAGAGGAAACATGGCTGCTCTTGTTAACCATAGAGGAGGAGATTCATTGAAGATGAGGGAGAAGGTAATTAGAGGCAAGGACCTCTGGGAAAGGCCAAAATGGCCAAGAACCAGTCCGAGCTGTGCTATGTGGGAGGGTGGGGGAAAAAGGAGAGAGAGGGAAACCAGGTGCAGCAGCCAGGAGTCCCAAAGGTACAAAAAATGTGGGCAACCAAAATGGTTGGATTATATAGGGAAGAACAGCCCAGTCTCCTGGGCTGGAGAGTTCAGGGTAGCAGGCGCTGCGAGGCATGCCAGCTGGGAGGACCTGATAACAGAGACAGAGGGATGCAGTATGTCTTAGTTAGGGTTTGACTGCCGTGAACAGACACCATGACCAAGGCAAGTCTTATAAAAAAACAACATTTAATTGGGGCTGGCTTACAGATTCAAAGGTTCAGTCCATTACCATCAAGGTGGGAGCATGGCAGCATCCAGGCAGGCATGGTGCAGGCAGAGCTGAGAGTTCTATGTTTTCATCCAAGGCTGCTAGTGGAAGACTGACTTCCAGGGAACTAGGGTGAGGATCTTACGCCCACACCCACAGTGACACACCTACTCCAACCAGGTCACACCTATTCCAACAAGGCCACACCTCCAAATGGTGCCACTCCCTGGTCCAAGAATATACAAACCATCAAACAGGAGTTACACCTCAGCCATTTATCCCAGGGTTTGAAACCTAACAGAAAGAAAGCTCAACATCAAGAAGACATGATGCTCTTGTGGAGGACTGTGCTGGCTTTCCAGCTCCCAGCTGCCTGTAACTCTAGTTCCAAGACATCAGATGTCTTTTGGTTTCCTCAGTCACCTACCTACACACACACACACACACACACACACACACAAACACACACAAATATACACACACAAACACACACACAATGCACATACACAAACACACACACACTTATATACACACATAAAATTAAATCTCATAAATTTACCGGTACTGACAAAACACCCCCTCAATTTTCTCTTGTCACGCTCATAGCCAATTTATATTTTGTAAATCACAATGAAAGATTCTTCTTATTAGTTCACATTGAATAATATGTGGGAAAAAATCGTACTGTGTAGACTTCATTTCTGACTCAAGTTCTTGTGCCTGTGTGGCTAGGTCACATACAAAGACAGTGCCTGTCTTGTAGCTTCCAATTTATCTCACTTACATATGGTGTGTTATGTCAGGGAGAAATTTAAATCAGGATATCGATTTTTATCTTTGAATTGTGAATATTTGCCAAGCATCCCCCAACCCCTTTTTTTGTTTTTGTTTGTTTTACACCTGGAGACAGGATTTCTCTGTGTAACTCAGAGATCCACCTGCCTCTGCCTCTAGAGTGCTGGGATCAAAGGCGTGCCAGCTTATCAAACTATGGTTAGAAGTTTAGTAAATCTTTGTGCAGCTTTCCAACATTGGGCATGAGCCAAGACAATTAAATTGTTTTCTGATTTTTGGAACAACTTCACTTTTCCGTGATACATAACATTCACGCAGGTTCACTCAAAGTTTTTTAACTTAATTTATGATCTGGTATTTGTTCCCTCTCTGGAATGAGTACACATCTGTTCATGTTGCTCTAGGAAATGACAAAAGAGAGCCGTGAGGCCAGCAGAAGAGTGGAAGCTATCAGAGGGAAGAGAAATCATGTAGACAGGCAGATGCTGTTCTTGAAACCCATCTTAAATGAAAGCAACTGACATTCATAGGGTTTGACTGAAATGCACGAGTTTTATCCTACTGAAAGACATATTTGTTCAAGTTGTATTTGAAATCAGTTAGTATGTTTTCTTTCACTGAGATAAATAATGTTTTTTTTCCTTGATACTATTGAATGCTTTTATTCTGGAAGCCACGAAACTAAAGAGCAAGTTCTTTTCATCTAGAGTTTTGTTAGTAACAGAAAGGCGATGTGGAAAGAACAGAACAGAGTCTTGCATGATGGCTCAGCAGTTAAGAGCACTGGCTGCTCTTCCAGTGAACCTGGGCTCACTTCTCAGCACCCACATGGCAGCCACAGCTGTCTGGAATTCCAGTTTTAGGGAATCTTCTTGCCGATGCAGGCAGTAGGCACGAGTGGTGCACAGATACACAGGCAGGCAAAATACCTATAAACATAAAATAGTAAAAATTTTTAAAATAAATATTAAAAACTAATTTATCACACATCACAGATTTTTCCATGACTAGTAAGTTTTAAAAAACACTTAGATTATCTTTAGCCCTTGGCAAATACTGTATGTTCAGATTGCCATATTAATAAAATAGCAAACTACTTGGGAGTCTTAGAAAGAATAGCAATTTGATTTAGTATTTTTTAAATATCTTAGTTACAGTTTTATTGCTATGAAAAGACACCGTGGCCAAGGCAACCCTTTTAAAGGCAAATATTTGATTGGGCCTGGCTTAAAATTTCAGAGGTTCAGTCCATGACCATCATGGCGGGACTCATGGCAGCATCCAGGCAGACTTAGTGTTAAAGGAGTCAAGAGTTCTACATTTTGATCTGAAGGCAGTCAGGACAAGATTGTCTTTCACAAGCAGCCAGGAGGAGGCCCTGGATCCACACTGGGCAGAACTTGAGCAAAGAGACCTGAATGCCAACCCCCACAGTGGCACACTTCCTCCAACAAGGCCACACCTCCTAATAGTGCCACTCCCCATGGGCCAAGCACTGAAGCACATGAGTCTATGGGGGCCATTTCTATTCAAACAACCACAGTGTCTGTCGGCCATTGTGTGGGAAATGAGCTGTAAGAGACGGAAGCTGAAGCAGGTGGAGCAGCGAGGAGGCTCCGACAGCATCCTGGGTGAGGGAGAGTGGCATGGACTACTGAAATGACATCAGTAAAGAAGATTGGATGAGATGATTTCAGATGGGCTCCGTCTGCAGAGCTACCCAGAACCCTGGCCAAAAGTAACTCAAGGAAGGGCCAGGTTTACTTGACTTATGTTTCTAGGTCACCATCCATCATTCAGAGATGTCCAAGCAGAAACTGAAGAAGACATGGAGAAATGCTGCTTCCTGGCTCTCTCCCTCCCCCTCCTCCCTCCCCCTCTCCCTCTCCCCCCACCTCTCTCTCTCTCTCTCTCTCTCTCTCTCTCTCTCTCTCTCTCTCTCTCTCTCTCTCTCTCTCTCTCTCTGTCTCTCTCATGTTGTTTCTGCTTGGTTAGATTTCTTACACAGCCTAGGACCACCTGCCTATGGATGGTGCTGCCCACAGTGGCTGTCCCTCCTATATCAGTGATTCCACACTGATTTGGCCACAGGCCAACCTGATCTAGGCAGTTCCTGCGTGGAGGCTTTCCTCTCAGATAATGCTAGTCTGTGTCTAGCTGACAGTTGAAGCTAACTAAAACAGATAGTAAAGGTTGGAGGGGGAGAAAGGAGGAGCGGCTAGGGCCCTGTTCTAGGATGCTCAGTTTGGACTTAATTTCCACATCCCCACAGAGACGTCACATCACATTCCTTTTTGGTTTGCTGTTATTAAATTGGTTTAAGAATTATTTTTATTCTATGTGTATGGGCATTTTGTTTTGCCTACATACGTATCTATACACCATGCATGTGCAGTGCCACAGAAGCTAGAAGAGGGTGTCTGCCCCTGGAGCTGGAGTTACAGACAGTTGTGAGCTGCCATGTAGGCTTGGATTCTTGAACATAGAGTTCAGGAAGAGACCATAGCGTTCAAGATGTAAACTTAAGATCATTGTATAAAAAGGTAATATCCCAAGAAGAAAGCACAAATGGCTCCTGGGACAACATTTAAAAACATTTTATTTTTGATTGAAAACTTTTTTGTTAATTTTTTATATAAGTTGAAGATAGCAGTGCAGAGTATATAATCAAGTCCTTACTTAGCACATTACCTGTTACACCTCCCTGTTTGGGTGTCTGATGTTCCTGTTATCCTTATGAAACTGGTTTTTTACATTTAATATGTCACCTTTTCTTTATTTTTTCCAATCTTCATTTCCTTCTATAATTTGTTGTTGTTGTTGTTGTTGTTGTCATCGTCGTCCTAATCAATCCCAGACCCTAGTCTCAGTGTGCTGTTAGTAGAAAGAACTCTGCCAGAACTAGTCCAAGCACCACTCACTCACTCACTCACCAGGGTGTGAGTTTCCTTCCTCCATAAAACATGGAGAAGCTAATAAAACTCTCTGAAATCCGGGGAATTAAACAAAACCAGGTGTGGAGGAAGCTCGGCTGGAGTCTAGCTTGGGTTCTCAGGGTGGGATAAGTAAATGCTGAGGCGAGTCCTTAGGTCACAGCCACTGTCTCCCACATTCACTTGAGAGGCCCTTGACTCCCTTTCCAGAGATTCATTTTCACACACACACACACACACACACACACACACACACACACACACCTCACTTCCACCTCCGCAGCTCTTTAGGAATGCCCAAGCCCTTGTCTTTAAAGCCAGCACTTTCTAAGTACAGACTCTGTGTTTGCCCCAAAGACAGAGATGCATTAAGCAAACGCTTAGCCAAGGAGACAAGGTCCGAGAAGTCAAACCTTATTATCCTCACTCCCGGTCTTACTCTTTTCACACTTTTCCCCCGTGGAACTTTCTTTCCCAAGCTTCCATTTGTGCACCTAGACTCTCCCCCTCTCTCCGGCCGCCCCCCAACCCCCGCAAACCTCACCCACCTCTCAGCATTAACTGCCCCACACCGGTGTGTTGAATTAAACCTCTTGCCACTGAGCTGAAAACCACCTTCTGTTTGTCTGTCCTGACTGGAATTGTTTGCTACGGGTACACCATCTCCGAGATCTGAGCGTCTGGGACAAGGGGCATTTAAAACTCAAGTTTAACTCTCTGCCATTGTTCCTTCCTTTTAAAACTCAAACTCACCAAGGTGCAAAGCGATTTTGGTGTTCCCTCGGGTTTTTCTGCGGAGCGGCTGGTGTACAGCAGGAACACAAGAGAAAATCAAAGACAGACACTTGATGGATGAATCGGAAGAATAGCTCAGGGCATGGGTCACAGGAAAGAAAGAAAAAACTTTTATTTATTTATCTATCTATTTATTTATTTATTTTATACACATGCACAAGGAGTCAACAGGAGGAGAGAGGAAAAGAAAGCATACTTCAGTAAGACGGAGGAACAGAGCTTGTGGTCTGCCCGAGGCTGACAGGTCCCCAGTCTCCCAGCACCTTTGCATGCAGACATGGCGTGCCAGCCGAGCCCGCCTGTGTTCATCATGCTTCTGCCCGTCCTGCCTCCTTCCAAGGTTAAGTCTACACCTTGGCGTGTGAGTTCTACCACCTTAATGAGATACATGTTGCACCTTAGTGATTTTTCTGGGACTCCACTATTGTTTTAAACCAGTTGCTAATTAAATATCCTAAAATCTATCTAAGTATAGGGCTTATAACACCTCGTTCTTCTCGGTTCCCTTTGCCTCCCTAGGTCTATTTCCTGCAGGCTTGTTGACCGGGTGGTGTTTGAAGCTGGGTATGATCTCATTTACATCTCCTTTGCCTTTTATCACTTCCAGTTCCCCTTCGTTTGGAAGCAGAATTGTCTCATTATGACCCACGTTCCCCCATTTGTTCATAGTAAAAACCAAACTATGCCTTCCACAGCCAGACAACCTCCTTGTTATTCACTCTGCGCCCCAAGCCTCGCCAGACCTCACATGGAGCCCGGCTGCTCTGAGGCCCCTGCCGCTGATTTGGGGACATCGAGGCTGCAGGGTGTAGGCAGAGTGCTGTGTACTAACCCTGGTTTGTTTCTCATGATGCACTGAACTGCTTACCACACCCTGTTTCCCATAAAATATATGAAGGATGATCAAATACAATAACTTGGGAAGACAGATCAAGTCAGCAATATGGCCGTTACAACTACCTTTTTCTTTCTCTCTTTTTTTTATTGGTTACTTTATTTATTTACATTTCAAATGTTTACACCTACCATTTTTATACTAATGTTTCATTTCTGCCTCTGCGGCTTTCTTGATGACTAAAAATAAACATTTTGATTATACATTTTATGTACTCAGAATGTGATTGCGCAGAATCGCTTTGTGTGTGTGCGCGTGCGCGCACTGGTCAGAGGTTTGTTTTCTCTTTCCACTTGTTGGGCTTAGTGTTAAAGGCTTTTGCCAGCAGAGCTATCTCGCCAGCTGATTTGTTTGTTGCTGTTTTTTTTTTTTTAAACTCACATACCTGTTAATTCTTCTTTTTAAAGATATATTTAATTTTTAAATATATATATATATATTGGTCCATGCCAGCAGAGGCCAGCGATGTCAAATCCCTCTGGAGCTGGATGTCAGGTGGCTGTGAGCTGTCTGACATGGGTGCTGGGATCCAAACTCAGGTGCTTTGTAAGAGCAGCACGTGGTCCTAACTGCCTAGCCATCTCCCTCCAACCCCCATCATCTTTTCTTGAATACGACTGAAATCTCTTCCCACCATCACTCTCTCACTGGCGCTGGCTGAACACACTTGGCGTTCCAATTACAGAAGAAATGACTATGCACACAGGAAGGAGAAATTCATTCTGCTATGTAAAGGGGGCCTACAGGAGAGTAACACAGTGGGGCTGGGGTGCAGCTCAGCGTGTGCACTGCCTTCCATTGTGCAAGAAGCCTGGGTTCCTTCCTTAGCACGTGGAAGCCAGACGTGGAGTGACAAACCTGCAATTCCAGCACTCTGCAAAGACGGGGCTATCCTTGGCCAGCCTGAACTACATGAGACCCTGTCTCCAAGGGGGAGATGATTTGTTGGACACCCACTGGGGACCAAGTATCTCATGATACTGTGTCTTAACTGAGTTAACACAAACTTCCACACCTGAGAGCCAACATTTGCTTCGGTGTTAGCAACTCATCTCCACTAGTGGCTCCAGTCTTTGTAGCATGGCTTGAAGATTCACCAATAATAATCCGACTTACACTGTGTTCTGCTATGGCCCGTTGAGCAGGAGTATCCGCAGAGGAGGCATGTCCCACAGTGGACAAGCATCGAACAATCGGTGCTAGACTGTAGTTCCCCTTGCATGCTGCCTCCACTTGTCCAGTTCTGTGAGCCCTCAAAGTGACAAAGCAGGATGGTAATCTTTGACCAAGCGGGGATCATCACCTTTTATGTGTGGTGCAGCCTGTTAAGTGCAAAGATATCTATAGTTTAATAAACACCGAGTGCTCTCTCAGGTCATTCCTTCAGGGTTATTGTTGTTGTTGTCTAAATCCCAGGCTTTGTCTCCCCTGGACTGCAGCATGCATCTACAGGGTTGCACTAGAGACAGAATTGGGGAATGTGGCAATTGAATGTTATAGTTCAGTGTTTGGGCTGTCTCCCTGGGAAACAGTGAATTACCTCCAAGGTGGTGCCTCAGCCTCACTGAAGTGGCTACTCTTTGAGTAAATCCCATTAACCACTTGGCACACCTGCCCACGTCCAAACTCCAACACCAGTTGTGGCTTAGTTTTAAGCTGTCGAATGTGCTAGAATAGGGAGTAGATTCACGTTGGGAAGCAGAGAACTGAGTACTGGCAGCGTTGGGCCACCTGCGGCAGTTCATATGCTCAGCAAACACCAGATAAAGTTCTAGCCCCACACCGTCACACGTTGCCTTTATTAAGAACATCAAGGTGCCTTCTGGAACTTCAAAGGGTTCAAGGTGAATCACGCCATTCTGACGCTTTTCCTTCATTTTCAGATACTGTCTAGGACTGCATCAATAGACAAAGCCCATGATACCTCTGTTAACACTCAGAGAATTTACCATGCTCCTTAACTGTTCTCCTAAGGTACTGCTTTAGTAACTCTGAGAAAGTAATCTTTCAGGTACTGCAGGGGACAAGAACGAACGTAAACCAACTATGTCAATGAAGTCACACACACCCCGTTTCCTTTCATTATATTTGGCGTCAGATAATAGAGCTATTTGCAAGACCCATGGCTGCCTTCAACTTACACCCGCTGTAGACTATGAACAGTCAGCTGAGTGGAGAGGAGGCCACCCGACAGAAGCAGGAGCACAGCAGACTTCACAGTGACCCAGAGCAGATGCAGCAGTCACCGGCTCCAGCTCTGCCGAGGCGTGGATGGATGCTGAACAAGACGGAGCTAGGAAGAGGAGGCAGACTGCTCACAGAAGCTTCCCTTAGAATGAAGGAGAGGGAGAGCCCAGGAAGCAGGCCACCAGTGGAAAGAGAGAAGCCTTTCACCCTGAAGCATCATGGGCCAAGGGCTGGGCTTAGGTGCACAACGCTGGCCAATGAGAAGCACCATGGGCCGAGGGCTGTGCTTAGGTGCACAACGCTGGCCAATGAGAATGATTGGTTGTTTTTGCTATTGATTCAAACAAGGCTTATCCATTTCATTCCAGACTCATCAGAATCCTACCAGTCATCTTCAATAGATTTGTATTAAATTTTTGTTTGTTTGTTTGTTTGAGACAGGGTTTCTCTGTGTAGCCCTGGCTGTCCTGGAACTCACTTTGTAAACCAGGCTGGCCTTGAACTCAGAAATCTGCCTGCCTCTGCCTCCCGAGTGCTGGGATTAAAGGCGTGCGCCACCTCGCCAGCTTTAAATCTTTGTTTCTTATTAAGTCTTTGTTTAAAAAGGTCCGTGTGTGTTTTTATTTTTCATTGTTTATTAATTTCTTAGTATTCAAAAATAATGGGTTTCATTATGATAGTTGCTATATCATCTATCTATTTAACTATGTACCATCTATCTGTCTTATCTGTCTATCATCTATCTTTTTATCATCTATCCATCCATCTACTATCTTTCATCTATCATCTGTCTATCATGTATCTATCTACTATCATGTCTGTCTATCATCTGTCTATTATGTATCCATCTATCTACTATCATCTGCCTGTCATCTGTCTGTCTGTGCATACATTTACACCTCATTCTTCCTTAACCATGCGAACCCCACACTGCCCTCTCCCAGCGTCTCCTCCTTCTCCCCTATTCTCAGCAGTTCAAATCCCTGAATATGTTGTTATGGTTGCTATGTTGGTTTTGTGCTTTATTTTGATCCAGTGTCTCACAGTGCAAACCAATCTGGCCTAGATCTCGCTGTAGCCCAGGCTGGTGTGGATCTCGTGACAGTTTCTTGCCTCCACCACCCAAGTGCTAGGATACCATGTCAGGCTCCAAACCTCCCAAGTCATACGTCACCCTGATTGCTTCCAACTTGCAGCTGCTGCCTCTGGAGATTTTCCAGCATCCTGTTGCTGTTCGTGATCCCAAAGCAGGCTCAGATGTGGACATCTTTCCATGTGCCTACAAACTAGGCACAGGCTACAAGACGCAGATGTGAAGGTTTGGGGGCTCTTTTAAGTTGCTATGTGATTGGTTTAAATACAATTTCCACAGTGGTAGATTTGTTTATTCATGCTACATAGCAGCACAGACATGAGGCATCTGTTCACAGAAGTAAACTACACTTCCTGAAGAAAATACAAGTGAGTTCTTGCTCATTTCACAGGACCTTGATCTTTAGTCAGAAAGCTTTAGGCCAGTGGTTTTCCCCTGACCAGCTCTGTCTGGGCAGATCCCAGCCTGACCAGCTCTGTCTGGGCAGATCCCAGCCTGACCAGCTCTGTCTGGACAGATCCCAGCCTGACCAGCTCTGTCTGGGCAGATCCCAGCCTGACCAGCTCTGTCTGGGCAGATCCCAGCCTGACCAGCTCTGTCTGGGCAGATCCCAGCCTGACCAGCTCTGTCTGGGCAGATCCCAGCCTCTCGCTGTTCTGTTGGTCTCCTCTTTCCTTTCCTCCTCCTGCCTCAGTAGTCCTGGGAGTTCTCAATTTTCCTCCCTTTGTTACATAAAAATTATATGCCTGTATACCTAATTTGGAAAGTTTACATATCCAGCCCAGTGTGGTGGCACATACCTGTAATCCCAGCACTTGAAAGGTAGGGGCAGGGCCATCAGGAGCTTAAAGCTGCCCTTGGCTACACATGGAGCAGAGGTAAACCTGAACTACATTAGACCCTATCTCACTACTATCCAAGGAAGACAGACAGACAGACAGACAGACAGACAGACATATAGGAAGAGGAAAGTGGGGGGAGAGAAGAAGGAAACATTCTTGTCTAAACCCAAACTGGCATTAAACTTTCCTATGTAAACAGTATATAGAAATAAATATTTTCTTCACAGAAAAAAATCAAAACAAAAGAAGATTTGGTGTTCTGCTGATTTTTATTATGCTTCAGCATCATATTTCCTTACTATACTTTCTGTAATGGGAATGCTTAATTTGTCTTATTGAATATTTGAAAATGTAGCGAATTGCTTAATTTTATATGGGTTTATAGGTAAGAGCTTGCCATGAACCTCACAAGAGATTTTGGGGAACAATTCCAGTACTGTTAAGGCATTCAGACATACATTCTCTCACCTTGCATTGTAAGATCATGAGACCTTAGGGATGGGAGGAGAATATTATGATTTCAAATGATGAGTTGGCAAGGCCTGCCTGGACTTGCGATGGTTGATCTTCATTGTTGACTTGGTGGTGGGTGGGTGGGGGTGGGGTGGGGTGGGGATGTAGAATCACCATGGAGACAAATATCTAGGAGTGTCCGAGAGGGCGTGTTCAGAGAGCAGTAACAGAACAGGGAAGACCTGCCCTTCAGGGTGAGTGGTGCGGTCCGTGAGATAGAAGGAAAAGGAGAAAAGCAGGTGGAGAACTGGTATTCTCTCTCTGTGTGGTGTCTGAATGCTGATGCAACTTGACCAGCTCCTGTTATTCTCCCTAGAGCTCCTCTTTGTGGCTGCAATGGATTATCCCCTCAAACTACAAGCCACATACCCCCCACCCCCCCCACACACACACATGAGTGAGCTTTAAGTCACATCTGTCATAGCAGCAAAATGAAAGTTTTCATAGATGTCAGGAAAAATGAACACAGGCTGTAGAAAGCGTGCAGTCATCTTAAGCATGTAGGCATCTCGTCTGGGAGTGACAGTCCAAGAGTTACGGTTTTGTTTTGTCTCTCGTTATTAGTCCACACTGCTCTTTCTCTTCTGATATCCGTGGACCTCTGCAGATCTGTCTACGAGACTTGGGATCTGAGGACCTGAAAGAATGGCGCAGACTACAGTCTAATGCTGCAGGCAGCCTTAGCTCAGTTCCTGTGTACTTTTACACATGAATGTAACAAAGAAAGCAGTGACCCAAGGAAGATTGTTTGAATTCAGAAAAACATAACCAGTAAAACACCTGAATAAACCCGGGTAAGCACATACTACATACTAAGAGAGCAGCCGCTTCCCAGAACGTTTCTCAGGACAGACCAGTTTAGACACCATTGCCTGGCACATGCTATACATACACACACATACTATAGATTGTATCTTGGAAAACACAAAAGCAAGGCAGAAGGCCATATTCAGATTTAGGGCAAACGAAGGTCAGCGCTCAGCAGGTCCTTTCATTAGATTGGGTTCTCTAGCTGTGCTCTGCTATCTACCAGGTATGAACATGTCTTATAAATTCACTGTAAATGTTTAACACAAGAGGCACAAAATCACGGCCATCCAAGAACAATCCAGGGATCAAAATGCACTTGACGTAAGAATCCTTCTGGGTTTTGTTTTGTTTAGGGGCATTGTTCACCAGGCATTATCTTTCTGACCGTGTTCCAACAACATCCCATGCCTCCCATCCAGCTACCTGTGTCCTCAGAAATACCTGTGCCAGAGCCGACAAGCACCTGGCTACACCTTATTTCTTCAGAGATGATTTCTTGCACCTCTTGGCTCTCTAGCATGAAAAAAGAGATGATGTCCTAGGGATGTGGTGTTCAGGGGGCAAAGGTAAAGCCGAAGTATCTTAGCTCTGTATCTAAGGGGCTTGAAATGTGCTCACTCGAGCCTTTCTTTCACAACCCACACATGTTCAATGGCATTCGTTCTATCCATCCTTTGTATACTGATCTACTTTTTCACTTGAAAAGATTTACTTGAAACACAGTTTCTGGTCTTAGAGTTTTCTGCTACGTGGTCACCACTGCCCGACCCTTTCTAGGAACCATGGTGCCTTCTGCACTGTCCATTCCATTTGCTATTGCATGGAGTGGCCTTCCTTTCTAGCAAGGGCCTGTTGTTTATCTCACTGGTGCTCCTGCCAAGTGGGTATCCTGCCTTCAAACCAGACTCCTACTTCCTTTAGCCCTTTTATTCAGATTATTGCCCTCTGCCTCTTCAGTCAGCCACCGTGCGCTATTCCGATCAGTAATGCAGAGCTTCTTGCCTGCTTCAAACACTGCCATCCAGGCCACTGCTCCAGGGACTCTGCCAGCATCTCTGCTTCACTTGCTCACATATGCTTCAACATCTCTTTTCCATCTGTTTTCCTCACCGCCTCTCTGTATCATGTCCCTCTTCCTTCAATCACTCGCTGTTGCCGTTGCTTTGGTTTGGCTTTTAGACAGGGTCTCCCAATGTAACTCAAACTGATCTTGCTACCAACACACCTCCTACCTCAGCCTACTCAGTGCTGGGATTACTGTATAACACCATCCCTGGCTCTTCATTCAGCTTAGCTGTAACAGTCTGACTCTCTACACATTCTTTTTTTTTCTTCTTTATCTCCCATTTTTGAAGTCCACTAAATTTTCATTGTACCTTCCTAGAAAGTGTCTACTCCTAGATAGGCCCTGTCGCTGCTCACTTTCCTGTGCCTGTTTCTAAGCAGCTGGACAATAATCATAAAATGAGTGACGAGGGTCAGTAAACCCAGTCACTAAGCTCACCGATCACGGCTAAACAGCCTTATGGCGGGCCTCGTAGTCCCCCCTTCCCCCCCAGCCCCATTGCAGGGGCTTTCCAAGGTTGTCGATTCTCTTTAAGCCTGTGGCTGCTCAAACTCCCCTTCAGCTCTCAGCAGACATCCTGGGGCTCCCAGCCGTACGTCTGGCAGTATGCACACATAGGAAGCATCACACAGGCCTTTCTTCGATTGCCTTGAGAATCAATCCCATTACTTCAGCTTCCTGAACACGGTTTCTCAATTACCTCTCTCCATCTATGCCTCTCCCCCTAGCTTCATACCAGCTCCTTCCTACCAACATTTAAACGAGGCAGCTCCTACCCTGATAAAATACGCTCCCTCCCCCCCATCCCGTACCCGATGACCACTTCCTAGTTAGCACTGTTTCTTTCCTCCATTCTCGGCAAGAGAGACAGTTATTTCAACAGCTAAATAGGCTTCTAGGACCAGCCTGTTTTTTAGGTTCTTGGCTACAAATGAACAGATAAGAGTCGTGGGTGTACGGACACAAGAGATGTGGCTCAGCAGTTAAAAGTGCTTACTGCTCTGACAGAGGACCCAAGTTTGGTTCTGTAACCCTATCCACTGCTGTTCAATTTAAGGAGCAGCACAAAATGTCCTCCTTTTACTAAACACCCGTACTAGTCAGGCTGAGGCAAAGGAGCCAGACGAAACCAAGTCTATGCCAAGAGGCAGAACTCCTACCTGTAGTCACCCACAGGGTCTGTTCAAAAGCTGTGTTCTGACAAAGGCCATCCCCTTGGGGTCCTGCAAAGGGGGATACCACCAGCTAGAAAATAGACACCCCAAGAAGTCCGTTCAAGTGACCTTGGGAGGGGTTGAAATGTAGATGGTAGATTCCTTTGGGGCGGGGACCAAAGTAGCATACATACTTCTCCTTAGATTGGCCGGATTCCCCCATGGTTCCAATACTTTGCTTGGGAATGTTGAAAATGCAGTTTAAATTACTTCCATGAAAGATGTGTCATGCCAGTTAACTCGTTCAGTTTTCACATTTTGAAGTCATCATTGAAAACAGTGAAGTCTGACCCACCAGCCAATGCCTCTGTTGTACTCTAAACCTCCTACTAAGTACAGGTCCTCTCCTCACATCTGCACAGACAGATATCAAATCCACCTGTCCCAAGCCGGAAGTCGTTAGCTTTTAAACCCGCTGACTTTCAGGATTTTAACGATCAGCAAATACCTTTGAGTTCTCCCTCTCCCTGGGATCTCAAATTCAATAAAATACCAGGTCCCATTGATTCTCTTTCTAGACGTTTTGAGCCCATCTCCTGCTTCTGTCTTTTCCCAGGCCCCCTTTGACTCACGAGTACCATAGAAACGGAATCCTTATAAAGGCTCTGATTTTGTTTGCCTCTCTCTGGGACATTTCTTCCTTGACAGCGTGATGGGCTTTTCAAAAGTCACGTGACCAGCTGTGGAACTGGCTCAGTAAATAGAGAGCTTGCCACGCAAGAGTGAGAACTTGAGTCTGGATCCCAGGATCCACATTCTGTCAGATGCAGTAGCATACAAATGTAATCCCAGCACTGCCCCAGGGGGAGACTCGAGACTCCTTGGAGATCCCACCCAGATCCGTGGACTTACCACAAACAGCTGTGAATAAGAGACTCTGTCTCAAGGTAGAACATTAATGCTGACACTCAAGGCTGCCCTCTGACCTCTCTCTCTCTCTACATGTGCACCATGATATGACACACATACATTGTTTAGAAGTCATTTGATTTATGTGGGGGACTAAGCTAAATCCTCAGATCACAAGTTGAAAAAAATAAAAATTGACCATGTCAAGTGCCCTTTCTGACTTTTAGAATATAGTCCGAACTCCCAGTCCCTGTCATACCTCTGCCTAGTCCTCTGATGCCTTCTGTTACCACCCGACGCCACAGCATGTCAACCAAGCTGTATCCCTCGTTTCCTCAAATATACCTCACCCTTCCCACCTCTGTCTTTTCACAATCCATCCCCTTGCCTAACACTGCCGTTCTCCTTCCCACTCAGCCAACGCCCGTTTATCCTCCAGAGCTCAGTTTAGGGACATTTATGCTCTCGGGGAACTTCCTTGACTTCTGGACTCATGTTGACTTTCCCCTGCGTGCCCACCACACTCTGTTCTTTTCTCCATTGTTGACCTTAGCTCTTCATTCGTCTGGTGTTCGTCTATCCCGTTAGAATGAACGTGTGATTCAAGCGGACATTCATGCATCCACACCGTTGGTAATTATGTCCCCAGAGCCTTGCTACCATCCAACCCGTAGTGAAGAGCTGATAGATGGAGGTTGGCTGGACCACAGATGCGCAGCTCATCCTAGTAGACGCTTGCGTTTTGTTGTGCAGCTAAAGCTGAAGTACTAATGAGCTGTCACTGCTGTGCTGGCCATAAGCCCTTCGACCTTTATTTTCCATTTCATAAAGCCTGATATGTAAAATATACTGCTCCCTTCTTCTCTTCCCTCTTCCCAGTGATGTGTCACAAACGGGTGTATTTTTATTGGATGAGGCCCTGGTAATCCTGTCGTTTATAGCTCTGACCTTTCTGTGTGCAAACACACAAAGTGAACTTTGCTTTACCTCCTACCATAATGTGCCTGCTAATTACTGGCAGCCAGGCTGAGTTTCACGGCCCGTGTGACCAGTGTGGCAAGACCAGAAAGGTGCGTGGGGAAGAGAAGACCAAGGGACTCTGCTAGCGACTCTCCAGAGGGACTCCCTGTGTCTCTAAAAGCGAGCAATCCAGGGGGGCATGGTGCTACGGTGAGCCAGGTCATGACGTCACTGCTGGGCTTGGCTGTGCGGTTACTGCTCTTCCAGCCCGCGCTGATGATGTTCTGGGCCTCTCAGGTGAGGCAGAACTGCCGCAATGGCAGCTACGAGATCAGCGTCCTGATGATGGACAACTCAGCCTACAACGAACCTATGCAAAACCTGAGGGAGGCTGTGGAGGAAGGACTGGACATAGTGCGAAAGCGCCTGCGTGAAGCCGGTAAGACTATGGGGAAGGACTCCTTCTTGCTATGTACGACCTTTTGCTTCAAGGCAGAGACCTCGCAGACTTTGCCCGGTCACCCAAACTCCTCTAAATTCATCTCAGAATTCCATTCTCTTTCCTTCCCGGGGAGAGGGGTTGGAGTGAGCTGTGGTCCACCCTACCCTGCTGGAAGAAAAGGTAAAGTGCTCACAGCAGTGACATGCCCTACTTAAATCTGGGTTTCTGGCCAGCTGTAGACATCATGCCTCCTTCTGTAGCCGTTCAGAGGCAAGATTTGGGCTGGATCTGAGATCTCATAAGGCTCCTGGCCATACAGATACTGAACCTTTCTCCACACCTCTTATTCATAGAAAGATTTTTTTCCCTCTGGCAGTGCAGGCTCTCCTGTCTCCTGTGGCTCTCGCTGTCAGATATAGACAGGGTTATACATTTATGATCGAATTCATTGTTGCCTTTCTTGACCTTATCTTTAATTCGTTAAGAAAAAATCAATTTTATAATTCGACATAAAACACGTAAAGAAGAACCAAGTGCCTGCAATAATTTTGCACTGCCTGAATACTCTTTCTCGGTGTCTTGTTTTTGAGACCTTGGTGCTTAGTATGGCACAGGGACGATTTTACATCTTCTCTGTCACAACACATCATCCTACAAATGACTTTCTTAGGGCTACATTGCTACCTCAGTCATCATGTGAATCCCTTAGACTAGAAACCACCCCAATTATCTAAAAATTCTCTTCTCGAGAAATATCTAATTGTTTTTAATTTCTTGTGGTTATTTTCTTTTACAGTGCTACGATCCTTTTTCTTATATATAGTTCTTTTCCATTCCCAGAGACTCCATTATCACAAATAGAATTACTGAGTCACTGAGTACTTGATACATCTTAATGGTTACTTTTGGTCTTAAAGGTGGCATATAATAATCTTCTGTCTAAAATCTTGTGGCAAGAATTTACTTCTGTGCATGCATGTAATCTTCCCAGTTGTGTCCAGACTAGATTCAGACGCACATGCGCCAGTCTGATGTAGACCTAAGTAGAACTGAGAGGCTGTGTAATAACACGCACATGTTTACTGAGGGCATGATATAGCACACACATGTTTGCTGAGACAGGGTGGTCCGTGGTAAAGAAGTTGGGTCTTCGACCTGGGTTAAGATTCTGTCTGTTAGCCTGGGTGTTAAGCGTGGCCATCTCATAGAGGCTCCATTTGTTTCCTGAGAATTTGTCACATGGCTAGATAAGTTCTGGAGAATGTCTCATCACACCATTTCTTTAGTCACCACAGCTCTGTGGGGTTGGCATGGTGGACAATGGTGTCACAGCAGATGCAAACCACCTACATCCATTGGAGCGAGATGCAAATCCACTTCTGCCTGAGTCCTATGGGTGTATCCTATTGCCACTGCAAGTGACCCACCACTAACTACACCTCTCACTAAGACAGAGCAACGGAACACTATCAGCAGCAAAGATTCAGGTTCTGATGGAATTTGGTTCATTGTCCTGCCTGACTTTTTACCATAGCTATGACCTGAAGCAAGTTACCTCACTTTCCTGGTGCTCAGTCTCCTCACGAATAAAACCAGAATAAATGGCCGTCCTGGCTGTGGGTTGAACAGGTATTCAATAAGAAAACCCATGGACGCATTTCAGGCAGTGAGGCATATGGGTAACCCATCGCCATTTTGACGAGGTTTTAAAGGTGTTCTAATCCCCGTTAGGAACAGCATTGATGGGACTGTTGCTGTTACTCAGCGAGGATGTTGCTTGACACATCAAACAAATAGCAGAAGGTATTGTTACCCCCTTGGTTCTGAGTGCGTGCAACCTGAACTTGAACTTCTGTTCTGTTACTAATTGAGTGACATGTTGGTTTTCATTCACTACTCTCATTTGTATCAGTCATAATGCTAAGACAGAAGGATGGGTTCATAAAGGGATCGTTCTGTGGAAGAAGAAACAGACATGCCTAGAAATTGGCACTTGATAACCCATTTTGCTCCTACATACTGAACACAAGAGATGCAGGTTAGAGAAGAGAAAGACACTGTATTCTAAATATGTCGAGCATATTTGGAGTGTTTGACATTTGGAAAAAAATTTAAAACACTATATGAGAGCTAGTATTGGAAAATATTGATAATTTAAAGGTTGTAGGTGACATCCCAAAGTTAGTGAATAATTTTTTTCCTTTGTGTATGTGTGTGTGTTGTTTGTTGGTTTGGTTGGTTGGGGGTTTTTTGTTTTGTTTGTTTTGTTTTTAGATTTAGTGAAGCTACATGAATATTGAAGAATAAGTAGATAGTAATGTGTGAAAATGGTACAAATAATTTGAAAAGAGATCCCTCCAGTCCCAAGCCCTCAGTTCCTTGAGGACATGTGTTCCATGGCTAAGTCCATACCTTGTGTGTGGTCCCATACATTGAGACCCTTCCCCCAGACCTCAGAGGGGAATACCTCTTCCCCATTGACTCTGGATTATGTCATTGACTCTGGATTATGTCATGACAACATAAAACTGCCAGGGCAAGGAATGTGCTTATTTGTAAAGTTTCAATTTGAAGTCATACCATCGTTTGACCAAAAAAAAAAAAAAAAAAAAAAAAAATCTTTAAAAGAAAAAAAAATCACCCCAAATCTGGAGAGATAAACTGAGGATAATCCTCTATCAAATTAAACTACTAGAACAGTGAACCGTAAAATATGCATTGACATCATGGTACAATAGTTCTGTGTCAGTGGGTCTCAAGAGTGGATCTTAAAATATCGAGGGCCCTGAATAGTTTTATATGGTTGCACATATTGATGTTTATTAGATTGGGAATTAAACGCTTGCTCACTAAAAAGTGACAAACAATTTACTAGCTAACGTACATTTCATTACTAAAGAAAATTTTTATTTTTTAAGCCAGAAAAAAAAAGAGAGGAAGGTGAAGGAATGAAATTGATGTAAATGTCTGTGAGTGTCTTTAATGTTCAGCTTAATATATAAGAAGGACATAGTCTTCTGGTTGCTTCTGTATTCAATCTGCAACGACAATCTCTCTATTCTCTAGTTTCTAGAAAGTTCCATTAGAAACAGAGTGGGAAAAGTGAAGGGCTGGTACAATTACGGAAACAGCAGTGAGCTCACAGGGTTGTCCCTCCCCCTCCAAAGTGACTCAACACTCCCCAGCAGTTTGCTTCTCAAGAACCACTGTCAGTAAGAGCTCAAAGATGCTCTAGAACCTCAAAGCTGCTCTAGATCCCCCAAAGTTGCTCTAGAGCCCCAAAGTTGATCTAGAACCCCAAAGTTGCTCTAGAGCCCAAAGTTGATCTAGAGCCCCAAAGTTGATCTGGAGCCCCAAAGTTGATCTAGAGCCCCAAAGTTGCTCTAGAGCCCTAAAGTTGCTCTAGAGCCCCAAAGTTGATCTAGAACCACAGTGTGCATCTTGTCTCTACTCCTTACCAGGGATGAAAGTGAAGCAAATTACTCTACCTCTAACCTCTTGCTGCTTCATTCCAGAATAAATATCCCTTTGTAGGATTCAGAGAAAGGATTAAGTGAATGACTCTTGCAAACACTCACAGGTCAGTGTCAGGAGCAGAATGACCCAGCCCTCCAGCTCCGTTCTGTCAGTAAGTGGATACAGAACTGGGACCACAGTGATGAAGCCATATCTGCTTCCGGGTCTGATACACGATGATTCTCCTTTCTTAGGTCTCTGGGGGTTTACACATGGGTTTTGCTTTGTCACTCATGGTCTGCCTGGATCCTCAGATTTTTACTTTGCTCAGCATCCCTACATGATGATGGTGGTGGGAAGCTGCTGAGCTCTCACGCTGATGAGGGTAGGGTTGGGAAAGCTTTGGGTTTTCTTTATTTTGGGGGTTTCTTTGTTTTTTGTTGTTGTTTTGTTTGTTTTGTTTTTGGGTGTAGTAAAGCTACACAGATATTGAAGAATAAGTAGAAATTAGTGTGGGAAAATGGTAGAAATGATATGTCAGGGACACAGCTGAGGGAGGAGCCAGTTTACAGTCACCACCGCCTTTTTCAAGATGGGGTTAAACTCTTCCCCTTGACTTACAAGACTGCAGGCAGCCTGCTTGCTACCACTCTTGCTCAAACAGGGGTCTGGGTCCCCATACCCACTCCAGCTTCATTTGTACTGAACCCTGACTCCAAATACACTATGTCCTCCCATTTATTTTTAGACTTTTAAAAATATATATATTTATAAGTCTTTGCCTATATGTATTGTATGTGCACCACATGTATGTCTGGTGCCCATTGAGATCAAAAGGAGACATGAAATCCCCTGGAACTGGACTTGCAAATAAATGGCTGTGAGCTTCCATGTGGGTAGTGGGACTGATCCCAGGTCCTCTCTAAGAGCAATAAGTGACTTAACTCTCCAGCACTATTCTTCCTAAGAATATGCAAATTAAGTAGGATAAAGGTTCCACACTGTTTAGTGGGGACTGGCAAAATGGCTTAGCCAGTTAAGGCACCTACCACCAAGTCCAAAGAAATGAGTTCAATCCTTGGAACCCATTTGGTAGGCGAGGAATGATGTCCACTACTTGCCCTCTGACCTCTACATGCATGCCCCCATGGGTTCTCTGTTCCTCCGTGCACAAATAAACATATACAATGTAAACAAAATGTTGAGGAGTATGCCGGTTTATGGCTATACTTGCCTTTTAACTGTTTAACTCACCACATGCCCTCCTCCCCTCTGGTTTCCTCTGGTTGGTCTAATCATTGGCCTCTAGTTCAGCTTGTTCTACCCAACAATTACATCTCTCAGCTGGTTCTCCTAGTGAACAAAGTATCAGTGTAAATGTGTTTGGGTTAAACAGTAACCAGAACTTAAGGATGTACTATACTAGATGTGCCAGAACTGAAGGATGTACTGTCCTAGATGTGGTAGGCACATCTCTGCAGCAACTAGAGAAGGGCAAAGTTGTTTCTATGCTCAGAATGATAAGGTCTCAACTTCTAGGAAAACAAGCTTTTGAATGTTCCAATTTTTTCTTCTGTTTTGAGTAGACTTTACTCTTTTAAAGATATTATTCAAATGTGGCATGTCAGGCAAACCTCACTTTTACGTGTAAGGAAACAGAAGTCAGAGAGCTTCGAATGGGTTGTGTAAGAACACAGAGTGTCATTCACAATGCCACACCAATGTCTGAGGCTTCCTGGTGTCCAGAAGGCCATTTCCTCTTTGGTATCAGACATTTGTCCTGAGCTTACCTGTCACTGGGAGAGGACCATCATTTAAAGGACAGAGCTGCACAAATGGTTCTGCCAGCTCTTTATTATCTTTAAGACGTGGCACCTAGCAACACTCAGGGATTTTACCATCATGCCTCTGCCTTCACCTAAACTCTTTGTTATCTAAACACCCCAAGCAGGGATAAACACAGGCCATTTGGCTTTGGAAAATGCAGACTATAAAGAGTGGTGTTCTGGGCCAGTGAGACGGGCCAGCTGTTAAGAGCACCAGCTGTTCTCAGGGGATCTGGGTTCAGTTCCCAACACTGCAGCTTACAACTCTCGGAAACTCCAGTTCCAGAGCATCCCGTGTTTTCTTGTGGTTTCAGGGTCAAAGCCCATTCTTCATTACACCCGAGACAGTGGGAAGATGCTCACAATGCTGATTTTGGGGTCAGGCTGTGTTTTCTTGACATTTTAAAATCACTAAGTGCAACTGCATGGCAACTTCTCCTGATCGGTATATTTAATTGCTTGTCACATCCATTCAGAAATCTAATAGGCACCTCACACCCAACGAGTTCACCTGGCTTCTCCCAAAGCTCTCAACCCCGTAGTCACGACTCTATACTTGCAAATTTTCCCCTCTTATTCAGTCCTTGATTTAGAGTAACATTCCCCATTAGCCACGTTCTCAGGACAAGGAATACTGAAGACACTCACACCCTCTTTTCCTCAAGTTGCATCCATCAGCACTTTCTTACTGACCCTACCTTCAAATTTCAAAATGCAACCATGTAATTCCCCCAATTCATTGCCACTTGCTTATTTCAAGCTAGCCTAAGTTATCAAGAGCCCCTAACTGGTCTCCCTGCTTCTTTCTCCTTCTTGGTCTCCACGATCTATTCTCCCATCAGAATCTCGAGAAGTCCTTTTAAAGTGAAAGTGAGACATGATAATATTTCTATATATTTTAAATGCTCCAGAACGATCCCATTCTACTAAGACATGCACATACGTGCCTGATATGACCTTCTTCCAATACCACCCCAGGTCTATTCTACCCCTCAATCACTAAGCAGCAAGTGCATGGCCATCCTTGAAGATTCTGAGACAAGCCAACATCAATCGTATCTGACCTTTGTTCTTCATTTCCCACCTCCAACCCCACCCAGAAACTGTACATGTGTGTGGCTCACATTCTTACATCTCTCAAGTCCTGGCACCCGAAAGGGGCTCCCGTCTCCATGCTACCAGCAATAGCACCATTCTGTGTGATCTCCAGAGAATATGTGGACCTCAGGCAGCCAGGGAGTGATCTTACTCAATGCTGCATTGCGAGCACATAGGAAAGTGTAAGGAGCATAAGAGGAACAGAGTAACTGTGTGTGGACTGATGGATGGATGATAATCAGAGACCAAAGCGAACTGCACCTCACACGTAATAGCAGCAACTTGGGAACACAAAAGAACAAGATGCCGTCCCTATCTACTTTCCCAGTGCTTTCCAGTCCATACTGGACACATGCTGAATGTGGGGTTATAGAAAGAGAAGATGAGGAGAGCTGTGGACATAATGAAAACTACTCTTAGGCTGGACCGTGATGATGAATACTTGAATCTACACATGTGCTGAAATGATCAAATTACACTTCCATTCCATATGTTCACAATGGATGGGTTCTATCATGGGTGAATTATTTCTATAATATAAGAGAAAGATAAAGGCAGGGAAGGTGGGAGAGAGGGAAGAGAGAGAAGAGAGAGAAAGAAGGGACTCAGAATAGTCTCAGACCTGAACTTGAATATTGTCTTCATCAGGGTTCTTTAAGGAACAGAACTGAAAGAATGAACATATGACTATATATTAATAAAGCTTTCATTGGAGTGGCTCACAGGCTGTGGGCTGAGTACTCCCAACAAAGGCCCTCTCCTGACAGCTCACAAGACTGGGGGCCTCAAGAGTCCCCATCTGGTGTTGGAGTTCCAGAGAGATCCTACAGGGCTGCTAGTTTTCAGTTTACACTTTGAATCCTCACGAAATGGGTTCAAACACCAGTGTAAGAATAGCTCAGGGTAGATGAGCTTGCCAGTGAGAGCGAGGACAAGCAGACAAAAAGGCACACCCCTGTTTCTCTGTCCTTCCTGCCTCCAGGAGTGGCCCAGACTTAGAGTAGGTCTTCTGATCTCACATTATCTGGATAGGGGTGTGTGTCCCACTTAAAGTAATCAAACCAAGAGAAATCTCTCACAGATGTGCCCAGATGCTTGGATTAGGTTCCTTGCAAGTCTAGACTTGCCATCACAGATACCTTTCCCCAGCCCCTTGAAATCCATCAGCAAGGGCTGTCTCAGAGATGGGCAAATTGTGGAAGGATAACACTGGTTTCCTGTTTTTCCTAATTTCTGGGTAACAGACCTAAATGTGACTGTGAACGCGACTTTCATCTACTCCGACGGTCTGATTCATAAGTCAGGTGACTGCCGGAGCAGTACCTGTGAAGGCCTTGACCTACTCAGGGAGATTACAGTAAGTAGCTTTTTTTGTTTGTTTGTTTTACTTTGTTTTGTTTTGTTTGCTTTATTTATTTACTATATGTAAGTACACTGTAGCTGTCTTTAGACACCAGAAGAGGGCATCAGATCTTATTAAGGATGGTTCTGAGCCACCATGTGGTTGCTGGGAATTGAACTCAGGACCTCTGGAAGAGCAGTCAGTGCTCTGAACTGCTGAGCCATCTCTCCAGCCCAGTAAGTAGCTTTTGTAGTGTGTAGGTCACACATTCTTCATCTGGGATGGTTACAGTGAGAAATGTGGGTATGTTTACACAATGCATAGTCTGCACCAGCTGCAGTCATGTTGCTGTATGATCTGAAGGTACCCTTTATAGCACACATCCCAAGAGACGTGTGTGTGTGTGTGTGTGTGTGTGTGTGTGTGTGTGTGTGTGTGTCCTGGAACATAGTATGTATATGCTTTGATATAGGGGGAATTTTTACTTTAAGTTAACTTTAAAATCTTTTTAAATTTTGTCTTTTTAAAGACTTATTATTTTGAATACATGTCTAAAAATTTTTTATCATTGTATATGACTTCAAAATCCTACTCTTACCAAAAGACAGATCATCCTGACCAAAGCGGGGATAGGGCAGGAAAACACTACCATCGCATGATTTAATAAATTAAATGAACCTACGGGACCTACAGAAAGCATCCCATCTGACTCACACTGCGAAATGTATACCTCTCCAAGCCCGTGGAAAAATTTCTAAAACAGACAATACATTAGGACACAAAGCAAGTCTCAACAAGTAAAAGAAATTTGACATAACTTCTTGCATTTTATTTGAACGCAAATGGAATAAACTAGAAGCCTACAGCAAAAGAAACTGCAGAGAATAGGCAGAGCCCTGGAGGTTGAACAATATACTATTATGCAATGAATTATTGAAGACATTAAGGAGGAATTTTTTAAAACTCCTAAAATCAAGTGAAAATTAAAACACAACATAACAAGAATCTGGGGGGAAACAATGAACACATTTCTGAGAGGGAAATTCATAACTGTGAGTGCTTACATTTAAAGATCAGAAAGATCAAACACACACACACAAACACACACACATTGACACACACACACAAAGAGCTATTCACAGTAATCAACCTAGCTTCATTCTAGATCAGAAGTTCTCAATCTTCCTAATACTTAGACCCTTTAATAGTTTCTCATGTTGTGGTGACCTCAACCATAAAATTATTTCATTTCTACTTCATAACTGTAGCATTTTGCTACTGTAAGGAATAATAATGTAAATATCTGATATCCAGGTTCTCTGATTTGGGACCTCCAAAGGAATCATGACCTCTGTGAGTTCATGAATAGTTTAATAATAAATAATTAAAAATCAATAAATAATAGATCACATAAATGGACTCAAAGACAGAAATCACATTACCATCTCAATATATGCATTTGACAAAATCCAACATCCCTTCATGATAAAGGCCCTGAAGATATTAGGAGTAGAAGTTATATATCTCAATATAACCAATGATACATATGACAAGCCTATGGCTGATATCACAGTAAATGAAGAAAACTCAAAACATTTCTACAAAGATGAGAAACAAGAGACAAAGGTGTCTACATCTCTCACTCTTGCTGATTTGCTGATAAAATGTTGAAAGTCTTCAATACAGCAATAAGATGAGAGAGAGAGAGAGAGAGAGAGAGAGAGAGAGAGAGAGAGGAAAGGAAGAAGTCAATGTATTCTATCTATAAATGGGAGGATCCTGTATGTGAGAGCTCCAAAACACTCTACCAGAAAACTCTCGGAGCTGCTGAACACTGTCAGTAAAATATCCTGATGTGGGACCGGAGAGATGGCTCAGCAGTTAAGAGCACCTCTTCCAGAGTTCTTGAGCTCAGTTCCCAGCAACCCCACGGTGGCTCACAACCATCTGTAATGGGATCTGATGTTCTGAAGATAGCTACAGTGTACTCGTATACATAAAATAAATAAATAAATAAATCTTTTAAAAAAAGTGTCTTGATACAAAATTAGCACAAAATCCAGTGGTCTTCTTATATGCTAGGAGTAGACAGGCATACAAGAAATCAGGAAAACAATCCACTCACAATTGCCTGGAACATAAACCTTGACATAAACCGAAATAAGTGAAAAGCTCCTACCATGTAAAACCTGAAGCACTGAAGAAGGAATTTGAAAAGGACACCAGAAAACTGAATTGGATTGGAAGAATTAATTTTGTAAAAATGTCTCTTTTAACAACAGTTTACCGATTCAATGCAAACCACACTAAAATGACAATGTCATTCCTCAAAGAAATAGAAAAAGCGACATCATCATCAACAACAACAACACCAACACCACACACACACACACACACACACACATACACACATACCTTGTTTATTGTTGAAGCACAAAGACCCCAGATAAGCAAAATGACAAAAAAAAAAATATAATGCTGGAGGTCTCACCATATCCAACTTAAGTTATCCTACAGAGCCATATGAACAAACACAGATACAGGGATCAATGAAATGACACAAAAGATCCAGATATCAAACCACACAGCTATAATTCCCTGACTTCAGACAAAGGTGTGAAAAATACACACTGGAGAAAAGACTGAAGGCAGCCTCTTCAACAGATGGTGCTGGAGAAACTGGGCTTCCACATATGGGTAGACGAGACTAGATCCCTATCTCTCACCTGGCCCAAAACCCAACTCCAAATAGACCTAAGACCTGTATGAAAAGCTAGAAACTCTTAAACTGTTCCTGGGAAAAACAGAGAAAACACTTGAAGGTAAACGGAACTGAATAGGGTTCTGATTCAAGAATTAAGACTAGCAACAAATGGAAACCCACAAAATTAAAAGCATTTGTACAGTAAAGGGAACAGTTAACTGGGTGAAGAAGCAATCTTCAGAATAAGAGAAAAATCGTTGCTACCCATTTGACAGAGAAGTAATAGCTACCATATAAAAAGAACTAAAAATACTAAATAACAAATTAAAAAAAGCCCAACCCTATCAGTTAATGGACCAATGAACAGCCAAGCCTCAAAAGATGAAATACTTGTCATTAAAAGCATCCAAACCATTTCTTCTCCCTTGGACTTCAATATCCCTATGCTAGAATCTGCCCAGCCCCCCAAGACTGAGACTCACTATGGTGGATATGGTATACACATCCTGACATCCATAATATGACCCATGAGGTCGATGTGAAACTTCTAGTATTATAGTCTCACAATCTGTAATCTCTGGAAGCCCTTTTACAAGATGCCCAGAGTAAGGGGTATCTTTTACGTCTACACGGCTTTAGAGAGTTTTTAATTCTCCTGAGCTCCTTAAAACCCTATTTAGGGTCTGAGTTAGCAACGGGGAGGAAGAAGTAAGCAAGAATCTTGCTCCTCCCACTTGCTCCATCCTTTGAGTAGCTCCTCCCCGCTCTGCGCACAGACTCTTGGGAACGCATTTCTCATAGTGCTCCCGCCCTCCTCTTTTCTTTGGTTAATTGGATTTGTCTTAGGCTTTAGTGTTTTTCTTTTCTTTCTTTTTCTTTTTCCTACAGAGAGATCGTAAGATGGGCTGCGCCCTCATGGGGCCCTCGTGCACGTATTCCACCTTCCAGATGTAGTAAGTACTTTGGCTGAGTGTTAAATGATTGGGCAAACAGTGTTGTCAAAGCAAGAGCGAGGCATGTTGGGCCCCTTGTGCTTCGCCATCTCTCTATCATTGCCTTTACCCTTCCCCAGATACCTCCTGCTTTGATCGGTGTGTAATGACTGCAGTAGCTGCCCAGGTACAGTCACTCATAGCTGAGTCTTAGAGGAAGCAGGTTGTGAGGAACACTTGAGTTTAATAAAGGAAATTCCCCAGAGTGGGCAGTGCGTAGGACACAGACAGAAGAGAGAGCGTCTTAGTAGAACTCTATTGTGTCACTAGTTTGGAAACGTGGGGAAACAACCAGGCTCTTATTTGAGATGTATAGAAATAACATGTTGAAGTTCTCTGTGTAAAATCCTTTGTGATTTAGAGAGAGAGAGAGAGAAAAAAAGCCTTCGATCTATTGTAGAATGGGAAACTGTTTTCTAGATTTAGAAATTGTGACTTCAATTTATTTCACTCAGTGAAACTGGCTCTGTTCTGCCAGATCATATATTCCCTGGTCAAAATTCTTCACATTTCCCTGTCAAAACTTTTCTCACAGGCCTTTCCCTCGCTTGTTCGGTTTTCTGAATAAAGAAATACCATTTCCTGATCCAGGGGAGATCAGCATAGGTTTCTCAAGGCCGACACAAACCCCTGAAGTTTCTACCGGAAGTCAGCCTGTTGCCTCACGCCCAGCAACTCAGCAGCCCAGAGGTTCAGCACACCAAGTCAGGCACACTCAGAAGCATTTCCAAGCCCATCTTCCACACCCAAACAGACACCCATGGAATTTTGTTCTTCCTTATCTCATGGATCAGGTGCTGAGATGACATTGCTCAAGAGGAAAGGGGGCACCCAGGACATTGGTTCAGTACCATGAGAGCTTTCTAAGAGAAAACAGTTTAGTGTTGTCAAGCAGAAAAGAATTGAGTGAACCATGCCCTTCCAAATGGAGGTGAGAGGGACACTGGCCAATACAAAGCAGAGAGAGAGAGAGAGAGAGAGAGAGAGAATGCAGTATTGTATAGAAGGCAGTGGTCACCTCTGCTTGAGGGCTGAGTTTCAAGTGGGGAGATGACTTCATGAAAAAAATCTGAGTGTTGTGTTGGAGACAGACAACGTCGCAGTCAGAGTTACTATCTATGTGATGAAACATTATAACCAAATGCAACCTGGGGAAGAAAGGGTTTATTTGACTTACATATTTTTCTTATTACTTTTATTTTTTTACAGTCCAGTTGTTGCCTCCCCCCGCCCCCAGTTCTTCATTCCATTCTTCCTCCCCTGTCTCCAAGATGATGCCCTCTCACTAGGCCTCCCCACTCCCTAGGGCTTCAAGTTCTCCAGGGTTAGGCGTGTCTTCTCCCACTGAGGCCAGACCTGGCAGTCCTCAGGTGTATATGTGTAGGGGGACTCGTACCAGTAGTGTATGCTGCCTGGTTGGTAGCTCAGTGTCTGAGAAATTCCAGGGGTCCAAGTTAGTTGAGACTGCTGGTCTTCATATGGGGGTCACACTCCTCCTCAGCTTCTACTAGCCTTTTCATAATTCAACCACAGGGGTCCCCTACTTCAGTCCAATTGTTGGGTATAAGTATCTGTGTCTGTCTCAGTCAGCTGCTTATTGGGCCTCTTAGAGGACAGCCATGCTAGCTAGGCTCCTGTCTGTAAGCACATCAGAGCATCAGTAATAGTGTCAGGCCTTGGAGCCTCCCTTGAGATGGATCCCAAGTTGGGCTGGTCACTGGACAGCCTTTCCCTTACATATCTCGAGTCACAGTCTGTTGAGGGAAGCCAAGGTAGGAATTTAAACTGGTGCAAACCTAGAGGCAGGAGCTGATGCAGAGGCCATGGAGGAGTGCTGTGTACTGGCTTGCTCAGGCTGCTTTCTTACAGAACCCAGGACCACCAGCCCAGGGATGCACCACCCGAGAGGGGCTGGACCCTCCCCCAACAATAACTAGTTAAGAAAATGCTCTATAGGCTGTCTTACAGCCAGATCTTATGGGGATATAATGATATAAAGATATAAAGGTGAGATTCCCTCCTCTCACATGACTTAGCTTGTGTCAAGCTGACATAAAAATAGCCAACGCAGAGCGACAAAGCAGGCACTGGTAGGAAGAGAAGGCTTAGGTACACTTCCCATTTGATCACAATTATGATGACTCTTCTAGCTTGCTTTCTGTTGCCGTGATAATTCCATGACCAAAAGCAACTTGGGAAGGAAAGGAGTTATTTCAGCTCGCGGTACATAATGGGGAGAAGTCAGGACAGGAAATTAGGGCAGGAACCTGGAAGCAGGACCTGATGCAGAAGCCATGGAGGGGTGCTGCTCACTGTCTTGCTCCCCATAACTTGCACAGTCTGCTTTCTTATACAACCCAGGACCCCCAGCCTAGGGATGATATTGCCCACAATGGGCTGGGTCCCCCCCCCACCTAAATAAGCAACCAAGAAAAGGCCTCACAGACTTGCGTACAGCCCCACTGATGGAGGCAGTTCCTCAAGTGTCGTCCCTTTTCCCAGTGGACTCTAGCTTGTGTCAAGTTGACAGAGAAAAACGCATAACCAGTGGCCATGGTTGTTTAGCATGTAGTTTTCAGTCTCCCTCCCGGCTCACAATTTCCAGCCCAGAGAGCATGAGAAGTCATTTGAAAACAAATCAACGTGATCTATCATGTAGTCATTTCCCTGTAAACACAATATGGGCAATCATTGTTATTTTTAAAGTCACCCATGTGAGAGGGTCACCTGGACACATGTTTTACTGTCCCCATTTCATTCTTACCATTCATGCCTGTGCCATTGGAGTTAATCCTGGCATTGCTTCCTCTCTCACTTTTACCACAGCCTCGACACAGAGTTGAACTATCCCATGATTTCCGCTGGAAGTTACGGGCTGTCCTGTGACTATAAGGAAACCCTAACCAGGGTCCTGCCTCCAGCCAGGAAGCTGATGTACTTCTTGGTCGATTTCTGGAAAGTCAACAATGCATCTTTCAAACCCTTTTCCTGGAACTCTTCGTATGTTTACAAGAATGGATCGGAGCCTGAAGATTGTTTCTGGTAAGGAAGGCTGCTAATCAGTGTGTTGCCATGGAGAAATGTCACTTTCATCAGGGACACTCTTGAAATCGACGCCAATCCGCTTTCTTACTCATCAAAGAGGCAAAGTGAGTCAGGTATTGTGTGACTACTCAGTGTAGACCACATTTGCAGCAGCACAATGCCCATGAAAGTGAATTCTTGGTAGTCTTAATGATTCCCCATGGTAAGTCCTCTAAAGACAAACACATTGGATCCTGTTTCTAGAGGATACAAATGAAAGCTAGAAGTCAATGTTTCTGCACTACTGTGGAAGATATAGCGCTGGAGAATGTGTGTTCTGCCCTAACCAAGCAGCAGTTAGAAAGTATGTCTCTCACATAGAGAGAAAGAGGGACAGGAGAGAGAAAGTCCTAGTAAGAAGCATAGGTCTGTGCCTGCAAGGTAGCTCGGTGTACAGAGGGACTTGCTGCCCAAGCCGGATGACTTGACTTTAATCCCTGGTGTAGAAGAGAACCGATCCCTGCCAGTTGTCATCAGATTGCCACACACGTGCAGTGTGACACATACATGTATGTTCACACACGCACACACACTACAACCTAAATAGATGAAACATCATTTTAAAATATCATAAGCTCCCGCATCGCCAGTAAAAGTGGTGGAGGTGACTCGGGAAGCTAGTTGGTTCTACCAACAGAGCCTTAGAGGCTTAAGATAGGGTGTCACCAGGCACGCACATCTGGGGAACCCATGGCAACCAACCCCAGGAGCTCACCCTAGAAACTTGGTTTGAAACTGGAATATACAAACATCCAATTCCTACAGGGACAGACATCATTTTACCAGCTCTGAAGTTTAACACTATATAGTTTCAGAGGCTTCTGGGTTATAGTTCAGGCTAGAACCTTCTTGCTCCCTATAGCAGTAGGGAGACAGTAGAAGGAACCCCTTAAATGTCTACAACTTGAACACACAAAGAATCCAAAACGCCCACCCCATACCCTGCCTCTACTAAATAGCCACAGTACAAAGCAAAGGCACCGTGGTGGATTCTGTCTAGTAACAGAGGACCCGGGTGTTAGATAAAGACTCCAGCACAGAAGTGGATGGATGGATAGATAGATAGATAGACAGACAGACAGACGGACAGATGGATAGACAGATAGACAGAGATTGAAGGTGGGGTGGCCATGAGGAAGCAAAGCCGACTCAAAGCTTCTCTTTCATCCTGCTCCAGGTACCTCAATGCTCTGGAGGCTGGGGTGTCCTATTTTTCTGAGGTGCTCAGCTTCAAGGATGTACTGAGACGCAGCGAACAGTTCCAGGAAATCTTAACAGGCCATAACAGAAAGAGCAATGGTAAGACAACAACAGGGCCTCCCTCATGGCTGCTGCCTCCCTCAGAGTCCTTTAGGACAATGCCTCCGTAAGTGCTGCCCTCAAGGCCTGCCTCCAAGTTGCTTGTTTGCAAACACCTTCGCCATTTTGTCATTGCTGTTGACTAAACCTAACTCTCTGGGAGAAAAGTGACATAAAGCAACCACTGATGAAATGAACATAGATACTAACCCAATATCCAGCCTTCAGAAGCCCACAGAGACCACGACCCACTGCAGGTCATCCATGTAACGGGGCAGTTCTCCATCTTTGTCTCTGTCACGATCTTTAGGGTTCTGAATGGTTTCGCGCTCCCTTGCTCCCCAGATCTTACTTGACTGGCAAGTTTTTTGGGGGTGGGGATGGGGGTTTCAAGACAGGGTTTCTCTGTATAGCCCTGGAACTCACTCTGTAGACCAGGCTGGCCTTGAACTCAGAAATCCGACTGCCTCTACCTCCCAAGTGTTGGGATAAAGGCGTGCACCACCTTTATCAGCAACTGGCAAGTTCTTAAACTAACAAATACTTAGCCACGGCAGCAAGTGATTCTTTGACTTTCCCTGACAGGAAATCATCACAATTCGTTCTTTACTTCTGATGTGCCATTGTGTGGCAAAGCACCCAACCCTCTTCTAGAATCTCAGGGCTCAAATGGCCCCAGCTAACTGCATGTTCCCAGCTCTTGTTGAACTGCTTGCTTACTTCCTCTGCAACTTCTAACAACCAAGATGTAGTTTTTCTGGGTTCTTTGTCTTTCAAACTTCCCTGTAATGTGCATTAGGGCTACTCTGTGAGAAGTGTCTCTCCCTAGGCAATCACCGGCCTGCTTCATACAGACTCTCAATTCCTACTGAGTGGTCTTTGAGTTTTTACCCCATCAGAAATCCAAGGTATGACTGGATTTGTGACTAGACCTCAAATCATGGTTCTCAACCATGACCTGCTGGTTATGTAGCCCCTTAGACAGAATCACAAGGCAAGCAAAGATGACCAACCTTCCTCAGTTTCCTGGCGCAGAACTCACATGTCCAGTGAGCTAAAGGCTGGGTGTGAAAGGCTTGCAGATAAAAGCTTTCGCATCAAATTGTTAAATGATCTGCTATACTGTGCAGGGAATTCCCTTCCCAAGCAAGAGCACATCAGAAGTAATGAACGAATTGTGGTGATTTCCTGTGAGGGAAGACCCTCGCTTGGCAAGTTGACCAACATTATTCAAACAATCACTTACTTACTTAATTACTTAATTGCTTTCTTTCTTCCAGTGATTGTTATGTGTGGCACGCCAGAAAGCTTCTATGATGTGAAAGGTGACCTCCAAGTGGCTGAAGACACTGTTGTCATCCTGGTAGATCTGTTCAGGTTGGTATAATGCTCAGGAAAGCCTCCTCCCTTCAGAAAGGAAGTGAGTCAATGGCTACCAAAACAGCCCCCTCTCTCTTGTGTGGGCAGCCGCCATGATGGCCGCATTTGAATTGAAGTCCTATTTCTTTCTCAGAATACCTTCATGTTTACCTAACCATCTGTGACCTTAAGCAGAGATATATTCCTTGACGCCTGACAGGCATCCAAATATACAGTCCCCTCACCTGGGAGGTCCAGATGCCCACAGTATCCTAATATCCTTTGTTCAGGAAAGGATCCAGCAGCTAAGACCAGGACCGTGGTTTCCCTAGGGAGATAGGGCTTGCTCCTGTGCTGTAGTTGTCAATGGTCTTTGGCCTCAGATTATTTTTTTTCCATCAGCCACCTTTGGAAAGACTAAAGTTGAAGACAACGAGATCTGATCTGTACAGTTACTCTTTATCCTCGGTGGAACCAGTTACTCGGGGATGGTCCCATCCTCTATGCTTCTCTGACACTGAGCAGAGAAAACCATGACAGAGACAGAGACAGAGACAGATAGAGGAACCACTTCGCTAACAGTGCCAAAAGCAGTCCTTAGGTTGGAGCATGCCTGGAGGAGGTGCCATCGGTACACCTGTGCCCCTTGTCCCACAGGTGCATCATATGACCCACTTATCTCTCTGGGTCATTAATCATTACCTGTGTGCCTTCATCTGCTGCAGGGACTCTCCTGGATCTGCCTAGTCATCCCCGATACTAAACACGCTTTTCCCAGCTTGAGAGGAAAGGGAGTCCTGGAAGGGCAGGCCTGGTGGACAATTGAATGTTCATGAAGATAAGCGATCCGTCTAGCTAGCTCTTCAGCAGTAGGCGTTTAGGAAAGAGGGCAATCAATGTTCTCAGGGTTTCCCTCCCACCCTCCAGTTGATGGTTTGCCCTGGGGAGGGAGTTGTCAGTGTGGCCAGCTTGGTAGGATTTCATTCTCAGCCATCTGTGCTGGTGTTCCTTTGTGACACCTGTTCAAGGAACACGTGGCCGTTTCCAGAGCAGGGTCAGACCCAAGTAAACCTAATGTGTTTGGCTTGTAACCCTGCTGCTTGGGATTCTGTGGGAATTGGTTAGCATTTTGAGATTAAGTCGAGTTGTGAAATGAAACTTAGGGTGCCTGTCTTTTAGGGTAAGATCAATAATGTGAACCTAAGAGCTAATCCAGTGGTCGCCACAGAGCAGACTGAGTCTGAAATGGTGGTCTCCCTAATCCTGGCAGTCTGATGAGCCACCCTGTTTGCACCCACATGATTTTTTTTTGTTTGTTTTTCCAAGACAGGGTTTCTCTGTATAGCCCTGGCTGTCCTGGAACTTACTCTGTAGACCAGGCTGGCCTCGAACTCAGAAATCTGCCTGCCTCTGCCTCCCAAGTGCTGGAATTAAAGGCGTGCGCCACCACCACCCGGCTGCACCCACATGATTAGGAAGCACCGGAGCCCTGGGCGGCTCAGAGGGATCTCAGTGTGCAGTGTGCCCAGTGTGGTCTATGGGTTGATGATACACACCCTGTGAGCTGATTAGTCCCACATGCTGCAGCTTGCAGTCTCAACAAGAGAGACCTGTCTCAGACAAGCTAGAAGGCAAGGACTCATACCTGGGGTTGTCCTCTGACCTCCACAGGCACAAGTGTGTCCGCACTCACACACATGAATGTACACACACACACACACACACACACACACACACACCAGGAGACTTGCCTTATCAGAGAAAATGTCTTAAATCTGCCATTATCAGTTCAGTTCAGCCTTGAGCAGATGGTAGCATCCTACACTACAGTGCACTGTGCAGAGTAATTCCGTATCCCATAGCCCAGTATTTCCAACTTGTTTTGCATCCTTAAGGAAAAAGAAGTTTTCCTGCAGAAATCAAGGGTCATTAGGCTTTAACAGCAAATACAAACATTCCCTCAAGGGGTGGGTATAATGAGTTCCTTTCCACCCTCAGTTAATAGCAAGAGCCGCCTAAGTCCCGTCATTCACTGTAGCAGGAGTAGAAGGGATTAGAACTGGGAAAAGTAGAAAGCTTTGCTGATAGCTACACTTAAAACAACTATCGCCATGATTTCCAAAGCTTATGTTAATTCCCCTCCCTATGGGATGCTAATTTTTATGAAGAACCTATGTTTTTCCATTAGTAACCATTACTTTGAGGAGAACACCACAGCCCCTGAGTATATGGACAATGTCCTCGTCCTGACGCTGCCGTCTGAACAGTCCACCTCAAACGCCTCTGTCACTGCGAGGTTTTCATCGGTGAGTTGTCTCTGAATAAATTTATGTAAGTATTCCTTAAAGATAATGCAGAGCAAGGTAATCAGTCTCCTATTCAGATTCAGATTCTTATATTTGTATGTGTGCCCATTGTGCAGAGGTGTATGTATTTGTATGTGCACATGCATGTGGAAGCCAAAAGTGAATATTTCCTTCCTCTATTGATTGCCTCCTATCTATCTACCTATCTGTCTATCTATGTATCTATGTATCTATCCATTTACTTGTGTGTGTGTTTATGTGTTTGTGTGTCTGAGAGAGAGAGAGGAGAGAGAGAGGGAGGGAGGGAGAGAGAGAATCCCATGTGTGCTAGGATGCTTGCCATGGCCAGAAGAAGTCACCGGATCCCGTAAAACTAAAGTTATAGGCAGTTGTGAGTTGGTTGGTTACAGGAACTGAACTTAAGTCCTCTGCAAGACTAGGAAGTGTTCTTAACCACTGAGCCATCTCTCTAGCCTGCTGTACTTAAATTTTGAAACAGGCTCCCCCAGTGGACCTAGAGATCAGGGATGCAGCTGAACTCACTGGTTAAAGAGCTCCAGGGACTCACTGCCCTGACCTCAAGCCCCACCCACCAAGTGCTGGGGTGACAGATGTGAACCACTACCTCTAGCCTTTTACAAGGGTCCCGGGGATCTGAACTCGAGTCCTCAGGCTTTGTTTAGAAATAAGCACTCCTAGGTGGAGACATTACAGTGTTGTCCATCATAGTGAAGTTGGCCAATGTCTGGAAGTGTGTGTGTGTGTGTGTGTGGGGGGGTGCTTAATGTATTCTTTTTTTTAGGTATTTATTTCATTTACATTTTCAATGCTATCGCAAAAGTCACACACACACTCCCCCACCCACCCACTCCCACTTCTTGACCCTGGTGTTCCCCTGTACTAAGGCATATAAAGTTTGCACGACCAATGGGCCTCTCTTTCCACTGATGGCCGACTAGGCCATCTTCTGAAACATATGCAGCTAGAGACACGAGCTCCGGGGGGTAGTGGGTCGTTCATATTGTTGTTCCACCTATAGGGTTGCAGATCCCTTTAGCTCCTTGGTTACTTTCTCTAGCTCCTCCATTGGGGGCCCTGTGATCCATCCAATAGCTGACTGTGAGCATCCACTTCTGTGATTGCCAGGCACTCCCATAGCCTCACAAGAGACAGCTATATCTGGGTCCTTTCAGCAAAATCTTGCTAGTGTATGCAATGATGTCAGCGTTTGGAGGCTGATTATGGGATGGATCCCCAGATATGGCAGTCTCTAGATGGTCCAACCTTTCGTCTCAGCTCCAAACTGTGTCTCTGTACTCCTTCCATGGGTGTTTTTTTCCCAATTCTAAGAAGGGGCAAAGTGTCCACACTTTGGTCTTCATTCTTCTTGAGTTTCATGTGTTTAGCAAATTGTGTCTTATATCTTGGGTATTCTAAGTTTCTGGGCTAATATCCACTTATCAGTGAGTACATGTTGTGTGAGTTCTTTTGTGATTGGGTTACCTCACTCAGGATGATGCCCTCCATGTCCATCCATTTGCCTAGGAATTTCATAAATTCATTCTTTTTAATAGCTGAGTAGTACTCCATTGTGTAAATGTACCACATTTTCTGTATCCATTCCTCTGTTGAGGGGCATCTGGGTTCTTTCCAGCTTCTGGCTATTATAAATAGGGCTGCTATGAACATAGTGGAGCATGTGTCCTTTTTACCGGTTGGGACATCTTCTGGATATATGCCCAGGAGAGGTATTGCGGGATCCTCCAGTAGTACTATGTCCAATTTTCTGAGTAACCTCCAGACTGATTTCCAGAGTGGTTGTACAAGCTTGCAATCCCACCAACAATGGAGGAGTGTTCCTCTTTCTCCACATCCTCGCCAGCATCTGCTGTCACCTGAATTTTTGATCTTAGCCATTCTGACTGGTGTGAGGTGGAATCTCAGGGTTGTTTTGATTTGCATTTCCCTGACGATTAAGGATGCTGAACATTTTTTCAGGTGCTTCTCTGCCATTCGGTATTCCTCAGGTGAGAATTCTTTGTTTAGCTCTGAGCCCCATTTTTTAAATGGGTTTATTTGATTTTCTAGAGTCCACCTTCTTGAGTTCTTTATATATACTGGATATTAGTCCCTTATCTGATTTAGGATAGGTAAAGATCCTTTCCCAATCTGTTGGTGGCCTTTTTGTCTTATTGACGGTGTCTTTTGCCTTACAGAAGCTTTGCAATTTTATGAGGTCCCATTTATCGATTCTCGATCTTACAGCACAAGCTATTGCTGTTCTATTCAGGAATTTTTCCCCTGTACCCATATCTTCGAGGCTTTTCCCTACTTTCTCCTCTATAAGTTTCAGTGTTTCTGGTTTTATGTGGAGTTCCTTAATCCACTTAGATTTGACCTTAGTACAAGGAAATAGGAATGGATCAATTCACATTCTTCTACATGATAACCGCCAGTTGTGCTAGCACCATTTGTTGAAAATGCTGTCTTTTTTCCACTGGATGGTTTTAGCTCCCTTGTCGAAGATCAAGTGACCATAGGTGTGTGGGTTCATTTCTGGTTCTTCTATTCTATTCCATTGGTCTACTTGTCTGTCGCTATACCAGTACCATGCAGTGTTTATCACAATTGCTCTGTAGTAGAGCTTTAGGTCAGGCATGGTGATTCCACCAGAGGTTCTTTTATCCTTGAGAAGAGGTTTTGCTATCTTAGGTTTTTTGTTATTCCAGATGAATTTGCAGATTGCCCTTTCTAATTTGTTGAAGAATAGAGTTGGAATTTTGATGGGGATTGCATTGAATCTGTAGATTGTTTTTGGCAAGATAGCCATTTTTACTATATTGATCCTGCCAATCCATGAGCATGGGAGAGCGTTCCATCTTCTGAGATCTTCTTTAATTTCTTTCTTCAGAGACTTGAAGTTCTTATCATACAGATCTTTCACTTCCTTAGTTAGAGTCACGCCAAGGTATTTTATATTATTTGTGACTATTGAGAAGGATGTTGTTTCCCTAATTTCGTTCTCAGCCTGTTTATCCTTTGTGTACAGAAAGGCCATTGACTTGTTTGAGTTAATTTTATATCCAGCTACTTCACTGAAGCTGTTTATCAGGCTTAGGAGTTCTCTGGTGGAATTTTTAGGGTCACTTATATATACTATCATATCATCTGCAAAAAGTAATATTTTGACTTCTTCCTTTCCAATTTGTATCCCCTTGATCTCCTTTTGTTGTCGAATTGCTCTGGCTAGGACTTCAGGTACAATGTTGAATAGGTAGGGAGAAAGTGGGCAGCCTTGTCTAGTCCCTAATTTTAGTGGGATTGGTTCCAGCTTCTCACCATTTACTTTGATGTTGGCTACTGGTTTGCTGTAGATTGCTTTTGTCATGTTTAGGTATGGGCCTTGAATTCCTGATCTTTCCAAGACTTTTATCATGAATGGGTGTTGGATTTTGTCAAATGCTTTCTCCGCATCTAACGAGATGATCATGTGGTTTTTGTCTTTGAGTTTGTTTATATACTGGATTATGTTGATGGATTTCCATATATTGAAGCATCCCTGCATCCCTGGGATGAAACCTACTTGGTCATGATGGGTGATTGTTTTGATGTGTTCTTGGATTCGCTTAACAAGAACTTTATTGAGGATTTTTGCATCGACATTCCTAATGAAAATTGGTCTGAAGTTTTCTATCTTTGTTGGGTCTTTTTGTGGTTTAGGTATCAGAGTAATTGTGGCTTCATAGAATGAGTTGGATAGAGTACCTTCTGCTTCTATTTTGTGGAATAGTTTGTGAAGAACTGGGATTAGATCTTCATTGAAGGTCTGATAGCACTCTGCACTAAACCCATCTGGTCCTGGGCTTTTTTTGGTTGGGAGACGATTAATGACTGCTTCTATTTCTTTAGGGGATATAGGACTGTTTATATCATTAACCTGATCTTGGTTTAACTTTGGTACCTGGAATCTGTCTAGAAACTTGTCCATTTCATCCAGGTTCTCCAGTTTTGTTGAGTATAGCCTTTTGTAGAAGGATCTGATGGTGTTTTGGATTTCTTCAGGATCTGTTGTTATGTCTCCCTTTTCATTTCTGATTTTGTTAATTAGGATGCTGTCCCTGTGCCCTCTAGTGAGTCTAGCTAAGGGTTTATCTATCTTGTTGATTTTCTCAAAGAACCAGCTCCTTGTTTGGTTGATTCTTTGAATAGTTCTTCTTGTTTCCACTTGGTTGATTTCACCCGAGTTTGATTATTTCCTGCCGTCTACTCTGCTTGGGTGAATTTGCTTCCTTTTGTTCTAGAGCTTTTAGGTGTGTTGTCAAGCTGCTAGTGTGTGCTCTCTCTAGTTTCTTTTTGGAGGCACTCAGAGCTATGAGTTTTCCTCTTAGAAATGATTTCATTTTGTCCCATAAGTTTGGGTATGTTGTGGCTTCATTTTCATTAAACTCTAAAAAGTCCTTAATTTCTTTCTTTATTCCTGCCTTGACCAAGGTATCATTAAGAAGAGTGTTGGTCAGTTTCCATGTGAATGTTGGCTGTCTATTATTTGTTATTGAAGATCAGCCTTAATCCATGGTGATCTCATGGGATGCATGGGACAATTTCAATATTTTTGTATCTGTTGAGGTTTGTTTTGTGACCAATTATGTGGTCAGTTTTGGAGAAGGTACCATGAGGTGCTGAGAAGAAGGTATATCCTTTTGTTTTAGGATAAAATGTTTTGTAGATATTTGTTAGATCCATTTGTTTCATAACTTCTGTTAGTTTCACTGTGTCCCTGTTTAGTTTCTGTTTCCATGATCTGTCCATTGGTGAAAGTGGTGTGTTGAAGTCTCCCAATATTATTGTGTGAGGTGCAATGTGTGCTTTGAGCTTTACTAAATTTTCTTTAATGAATGTGGCTGCCCTTGTATTTAGAGCATAGATATTCAAAATTGAGAGTTCCTCTTGGAAGATTTTACCTTTGATGAGTATGAAGTGCCCTTCCTTGTCTTTTTTGATGACTTTGGGTTGGATGTCGATTTTATTAGATATTAGAATGGCTACTCCAGCTTGTTTCTTCAGACCATTTGCTTGGAAAATTGTTTTCCAGCCTTTCATTCTGAGGTAGTGTCTGTCTTTTTCCCTGAGATTGGTTTCCTGTAAGCAGCAAAATGTTGGTCCTGTTTGTGTAGCCAGTCTGTTAGTCTATGTCTTTTTATTGGGGAGTTGAGTCCATTGATATTAAGAGATATTAAGGAAAAGTAATTGTTGCTTCCTATTATTTTTGTTGTTAACATTGGCTTTCTGTTCTTGTAGCTGTCTTCTTTTAGGTTAGTTGAAGGATTACTTTCTTGTTTTTTCTAGGACATGGTTTCTGTCCTTGTATTGGTTTTTTTCTGTTATCCTTTGAAGGGCTTGATTCATGGAAAGATAATCTGTGAATTTGGTTCGGTCGTGGAATACTTTGGTTTCTCCATCTACAGTAATTGAAAGTTTGCCTGGGTATAGTAGCCTGGGCTCGCATTTGTGTTCTCTTAGTGTCTGTATAACATCTGTCCAGTATCTTCTGGCTTTTATAGTCTCTGGTGAAAAGTCTGGTGTAATTCTGATAGGCTTGCCTTTATATATTACTTGACCTTTTCCCCTTACTGCTTTTAATATTCTATCTTTATTTAGCGTATTTGTTGTTCTGAGTATTATGTGTTGGGAGGAATTTCTTTTCTGGTCCAGTCTATTTGGAGTTCTGTAGGCTTCTTGTATGTTCATGGGCATCTCTTTCTTTATGTTTGGGAAGTTTTCTTCTATAATTTTGTTGAAGATATTTGCTGGCCCTTTGAATTGAAAATCTTCATTCTCATCTACTTCTATTATCCGTAGGTTTGGTCTTCTCATTGTGTCCTGGATTTCCTGGATGTTTTGAGTTAGGATCTTTTTGCATTTTGCATTTTCTTTGATTGTTGTGTCAATGTTCTCTATGGAATCTTCTGCACCTGAGATTCTCCCTTCCATCTCTTGTATTTTGTTGCTGATGCTCGCATCTATGGTTCCAAATTTCTTTCCTAGGGTTTCTATCTCCAGCGTTGCCTCAATTTGGGTTTTCTTTATTGTGTCTACTTCCCTTTTTAGGTCTAGTATGGTTTTTTTCATTTCTATCATCTGTTTGGATGTGTTTTCCTGTTTTTCTATAAGGATTTGCAACTCTTTAGCAGTGTTCTCCTCTTTCAGGGAAGGTCCACAGATATCTGGCGTTCAGACTTGCCTCCTGGCAGAAGATGAAGGACTGAAACAGGACCTGTCCCAGAAGCTGTTAGCTTCTGTAGTCCACACTCTTCCCTGTGGATAAGTCTCGGTGGAGTCCGGGAGCCAAGATGTCTCCTGCAGATGCTCAGGCAAAGCCCTCCCGGGCCAGGCAGACACCTATCCTCTGTGCAGAGTAGTCTTGGTGGAGTCCGGGAGCCAAGATGTCTCCTGCAGATGCTCAGGCAAAGCCCTCCCGGGCCAGGCAGACACCTATCCTCTGTGCAGAGTAGTCTTGGTGGAGTCCGGGAGCCAAGATGTCTCCCGCAGATGCTCAGGCCTTAATGTATTCTTAATGTCTCAGTATCCTACTGTCTTAGTCAGGGTTTCTATTCCTGCACAAGCATCATGACCAAGAAGCAAGTTGACACAAAACTAGCCAGTACAATTGACCCCTTGTCAACTTGACACACAAACACATCATTAGTAAGCCTCAACCCTTACATTCTTATTCATCCCCAAGGTCTAAATAACTTTAAACGTCCCACAGTCTTTACATATTCTTAAAATTTCTATTTCTTTAAAATATCTATCTCTTTTAAAATCCAAAGTCTTTTTACAATTAAAAGTCTCTTAACTGTGGGCTCCACTAAAATAGTTTCTTCCTTCAAGAGGGAAAATATCAGGGCACAGTCACAATCAAAAGCAAAAATCAAGCTCCAACCATCCAATGTCTGGGATCCAACTCACAATCTTCTGGGCTCCTCCAAGGGCTTGGGTCACTTCTCCAGCCATGCCCTTTGTAGCACATGCGTCGTCCTCTAGGCTCCAGATGCCTGTACTCCACTGCTGCTGCTGCTCTTGGTGGTCATCTCATGGTACGGGCATCTCCAAAACACTGCATGACCCCTTAAGTCCTGGGCCATCAATTGCAACTGAGGCTGCACCTTCACCAATGGCCTTCCATGGCCTCTCACAGTGCTGAGCCGCAGCTGCTCTGCGTTGACCCCTTCATGCCTTCAAAATCAGTACCACCTGGGTGACCCTTACACATTACCAAGTCCTGCTGCAGCAGGAGTACAACCTTGGCTATCTCTGGAACACAGCCTCTTTGTGCTTTCAGAAAACACTTCCCAGAAGATGTCACCTCAACGATGCTGGTCTCTTCTTAATCACCGCTAATTTCTTAGCTCCAGCTAACCAGCATCAATAGTCCCAATAATGCAAAGTTTTTGCTTTAGTAGTTCTGGTATCTTGTTAATCACAGCTGATTCTTCAGCCCCAGCTAACCAGAACTACAGAATCTTCACAATCAAAACAGCAATGGCCCTGAAAAGAGTCTTTAATTTTCCCTCTGAAGTTTCACAAGCCAGACCTCCATCTTCTGCACTGTTCTCAACATTATCTTCCAAGCTCCTACACAACATCTGACAGAGCTCTTAACAACGAATGGATCTTCTGGCCCAAAGTTCCAAAGTCCTTCCACAGTCCTCCCCAAAACATGGTCAGGTTATCACAGGAATACCCCACTATGGTGGTACCAATTTGTCTTAGTCAGGGTTTCTATTCCTGCACAAACATCATGACCAAGAAGCAAGTTGGGGAGGAAAGGGTTTATTCAGCTTACAATTCCATACTGCTGTTTATCACCAAGGAAGTCAGGACTGGAACTCAAGCAGGTCAGGGAGCAGAAGCTGATGCAGAGGCCATGGAGGGATGCTCTTTACTGGCTTGCTTCCCCTGGCTTGCTCAGCCTGCTCTCTTATAGAACCAAGACTACCAGCCCAGAGATGGTCCCACCCACAAGGGGCCTTTTCCCCTTGATCACTAATTGAGAAAATGCTGTACAGTTGTATTTCATGGAGGCATTTCCTCAACGGAAGCTCCTTTCTCTATGATTAACTCCAGCTGTGTCAAGTTGACACAAAACTAGCCAGTACATCTACCTTGTTTGGCACTTGTCCCGAACAAGGACTTCCACTTACCCATCAAATCATGGTCACCTTATTATACTGCAGAGCTCCTAAGACACATTAGGCTCTGTCAGTCACTGAGCTTTAATGAGATGCAATTTGTCCTCTGCCTTCTGCTTTCTGTTGAGAGAGACTATAAAAATGAATGAGGGCATGGCCCAGAGACCCCCAAGCAACTTTGCAATGGCGAGTGAATGCCTGAGCACTGCAGGGAGGGTGAGCATCACCCCTCTTCCTAGACCATCTGTCCCACGTGCTCCACCTTATGGACCTGCCAAAATTAAGGCTTGTAAGTGCCTTCAATGCAAGATCTTAATTGAGTTCTGTTCAGCCTGTGAAATGATGACGATCTTTGTGGCTGGCCACATAGTTCAGTGAATACAGACACCTGCCATGTCTGATCACCGGAGTTCGCTCCTGGGGTCCCCCAAAGTGGAAGGAGAGGCAGAAGTCCCAGAAGTTATCCTCTGACCTCCACGTGCATCCCCTCCCTCAAAAATAAATGTCATGAAATGATGATTTCAGAAAAAACAAAAAAACAAAACCAGGAGCTTTGTTGTTGTTAATGGTTTTTGCAAAATGCATTCCAAGTGCAAAGAACTTGAGTTGTCCCGTGGCTGGGACAGAAGAGAGTTCCAAAGTGCATGAGAGAGCAGAACCTATCTGGCTTCAATGGGGTGAGACTTTCAATTCCTGATCCTGAGAACCATCACATAGCGGACGCAAAGGCAGAGGGATGCTAACTCTATTATTTTGCCAGGACAGAGGTTAGGGGCCTGAAGTGACACTGGAAACCAGCATCAAAGCACAGTCAGTGGTGCATCAGCCAACCAAAGCCCCTCCCATCCCACTCTGGGGTTATCCCATATGGATGTTAAAATGGCAGATTTGACTTTCGCAGCTACCTTGAGTATTTCACCATCACGAGAGGGAAGCACAAGGCCTTCTAGGTCCTCCTCTAAAGTCAGGGCTCTTGTTTATTAATCCCAGGAGAAGGCAAAACTGGAACTGTGGAGCCCTGGCCCGAGCAGGTGTTTCCCAAGTCTTCCTTAATTTCATACTTCCAGATCCTCTGTGTTTGTTTTATCATGTTTCCCAAGAATCCCTACTCCAGGTTCCAGACCCCACCCCCTTTTCTCATTAAAATATATTTTCTCCTTCTCATTTAGGGGAGAAGTGACTTTTCTCTCGCTTACTTGGAGGGAACCTTGCTATTTGGACACATGCTGCAGACGTTTCTTGAAAATGGAGAATCTGTCACGGGTCCCAAGTTTGCTCGTGCATTCAGGAATCTCACTTTTCAAGGTACCTGTCTCATGGGATCAAACAATAAAGTCAAAGAAATGCAGGCTTTGGGAGGGGGCAGCAGGAAACCACCAAGACAGGCGTCAGCGGTTGACGCTTCCATTGCTAAAGACCCTGGAGTGCAATGGAAGGAAAGGGCATTGCATAAACTTTGGGGGATGCAGTGATGCGTAACTAGACCGCAGCTCATGCTGCTGCAGTGCGTGGTCGTGGGGTGCTGCAGAATGAGCATGTAGGTTGGGGCTCCGTGCACGAGCAGGTTTGCACAGAGCGTTGTCACGAGTAGTGATGGGCTGCCTGCCAGAAGAGAAAAATTTGCGGCTTACTTTTGTAAATTAGCATATAAGATATATTTACAGTCTTTTTCAAATGAAGTGCATTTTAGTACATTCTCTTCTCCATCTATATCCTCTTGTCTCCTGGCCCCCTAACACTCACATATACACACACACACACACATATACATACATACACACACACACACACACCACACTCACACACCACACACTCATACACACACCACTCATACACACATTCACTCATACATACACACACACACACACACATACACACACACACACCACATTCACACATACACACACACAAACACACATCACACTCACACATACACACACCACATTCAAACACACACACACACACACACACACACACACACACCACTGACACATAGTAACCAGTTTCAATCTCCTTTCTGCTCTCTTGCCTTAGGTTCAGTTTTTATTTATTTATTTTTTTAGTTTTATTTTTATCTCTTTATATTTTAATGTATCCCCCTTCCTTTCCTATGTTAAGCCTCTATTTCCCCCCCACACACCAACTGCCCCCCAACTTCTAGACTGACACACCCATCCTGCAAGCTCCTCTTGGAGCTTCTCTGTCTCAAATCAAAGAAAAAGATTATAAAGAAATTTCATTTTAAGAAATTATCTGGGGGCTGGAGAGATGGCTCAGCAGTTAAGAGCATTGACTGCTCTTCCAGAGGTCCTGAGTTCAAATCTCAGCCACCACAGGGTGGCTCACAACCATCTGTAATGAGACCGGATGCTCTCTTCTGGTGTGTCTGCAGTGTACTTATAGATAACAAATAAATAAATCTTTAAAAAAAAAAACCAAAAACAAAGAAATTATCTTAAAGTCTTGCCCTGCAAAACCTTTGTCTAGACCAAAGTGAGCCCTTTGTTGGCTCCAGAAGATAGACAGTGATTAAATCACTACCTGGTCTACAAGCTGTGCCGGTGGCTGTGGCCTGAAGAGAACATGGTTTCTGCTTCCCTGGAGAAGCAGAGAGACACAGTCATGCATCACTATGGCCCTAAGAAAAAATTTTAATAGCTCTGAGTCTGATTAAAATTATTTCTCATCAATAAAATAGAAGCAACCATTTTTATGTCATGACGTCCTGAAGAAAAGAAAATGGCGAATGTGCAGATTCCTCTGGCACAGAGATGGTGTCTGGTAATCATGAAATAAGTGTTAGGTTTAACTTTTTATATTTACATTTATTTGTTTATTCGGGGCTGTGCACTCAAGTGAACATTCATGTGTACACACCACAGTGTGCAGAGGTCAGAGGGCAACTGGTGGGAGTTGGCTCTCTCCTTTTGTCACGTGGGTTCTGGAAACTGGACTCAGGCCCTCCGGAAGCATCCTGCCCAGCTGAACTGTTTGGGCATCGCAGAAGTGAGCTGTCCTGATGAGCATGTAAAGGTTTTCCACCGAAGCACACATTCTGCATGGTTTGCAGTTGGAAAGTTGAAAAACAAACAACCGAAGTATCTTTTTTAGTGTTTTAGCCACCGAACATTAGTGAAGTGATTTTGTTCTTTGTACAATGTAGACTACCCGCTGTGGCCTACACGCTCGGCCACTGGTTTAGCTAATATTCTTGTGCAGTGTGGAGAATTCAGCAAATCATTAACCTATCACATCCTAAATGGCAGGAAGAGGATCATCCTGCTAAATGAACGAACATTCCCCCATAAAAATACCCTTCACAAATCACAATTAGTAGGGGCAAGAAGCAGGTAAGGGCCATGTGGAAGAATATTATAGAGTGATTCTAATCCATTTTACAGTCTTCATTGGGATCCTGCAGGTTTCATGGCTAAAGCCATTGATGGTCTCCAACATTCATTCATATTCTCTCTCTCTCTCTCTCTCTCTCTCTCTCTCTCTCTCTCTCTCTCTCTCTCTCTCTCTCTCTCTCTCTCTCGTAGGCTTTGCAGGACCTGTGACTCTGGATGACAGTGGGGACATTGACAACATTATGTCCCTTCTATATGTGTCTCTGGATACCAGGAAAGTATGTCTGACCCCTGACATGACCCCATGGTGGCAAGACTGGGTGGAAAGGGACAGTTAACTGGAAACAGAGAGGCAGTGAAGGAATTAGAGAGGTTGATGTTCAGAATCTAAAGATAGATCATGGCAGCTCTCTTGGTTGTCATATGTATACTCCACTTGTGGTAGGATTCCCTAAGCGTGTTAGCACATAGAGCCTCTAATCAGAAATCAGCTCACACACATATAGGAGTCAGACTAGTGGAGTCGATGAAAGAAAACAGGCCTTTCCTAAAGACTGTAAAGCATTTTTACAAACTAAAGATTTCAAAGAAATAGCTCTCTCCATCAGCACTTCCATGAAACATGTGAACTGTGCGGTCTCTCAGGCACACACATGAAAGTGCCATGATGCTAGACTTTAACTCTCATTCTACACCTGTGTCTTAATTAGGGGGTCACTGCTGTGAACAGACACCATGACCAAGGCAACTCTTAAAAGTTTATCATTTAGTTGGGGCTGGCTTACAGGTTCAGAGGGTCAGTCCATTATCATCAAGGCAGGAACTTGGTGGATCCAGGCAGCCATGGTGCAGGAGGAGCTGAGAGTTCTACATCTTCATCTGAAGGCTGCTAGCAGAATACCGGCTCCCAAGAAGATAGGATGAGGGTCTTAAAACCCATACCCACAGTGACACACCTCTGCCAACAAGACCACACCTCCAAATAGTGCCACTCCCTGGGCCAAGCATATTCAAAGCATGACATTCCACTCCCTGGCCCCCGTAGGCTTGTTCAAACACATGAGTTTACGGGGGCCATATCTAGCCATAGCAAAAAGTACATTTAGTTCAACTTCCAAAGTCCCCATAGTCTATAGCACTATCAACAAGGTTAAACGTCCAAAGTTCAGTCTCTTCTGAGGTCCATCCAATCACTTAACTGTAATTCCTGAATGAAGACAGGAACCAGCCGGGCAAACTCCAAACTCTGCATCTCCGTGTCTGATGTCAAAGCAGTTTTCATATCTCCAACTCCTTTTTCATCTTTGTTGAATGCAACAAACTTCTTTGCCTGGGCTGGTTCCACTCCCTGTTAGCAGTATTCCTCAGGAGATACTCCATGGCTCTGGCATCTTGGGGGTCTCCAAGACAACTTCAATGTTACAGCTTGTTTCAATGTCTGGGATCCACACATGATCTTCTAGGCTCCTCCAAAGGGCTGGCATCATTTCTCCAGCTCTGCCCTCTGTAGCACTCTAACCTCAGGTTGATCCACTCCACTGCTGCTGCTGTTCTTGGTGATCATCCCATGGTACTAGCATCTCTAATACTTTGGGGTCTTCTGCTGTAACTAGGCTTTACAAATAACCTCTCATAGGCTCTCTTCATGGTGCCAAGCATCAAAACCTTTGCATGACCCCTTCAGTCCCTGGGCCACCAACTACAACTGAGGCTGCCACTTTATCAATGGCCTTCTCTGTCCTCTCACTGTGCCAAGCCTCAACTGTTCTTCATGACTCCTTCATGCCTCAAAACCAGTAACCACCTAGGTGACTCTTACACATTACCAAGTACAGCTGCAGCATGAAATACAACCTTGGCTATCTCTGGAACATGGCTTCTTTGTGCTCTCAGAAAACACTTCCCAGAAGATTTCACCTCAGTGATGCTGGTATCTTCTTAATTTTTAATTAATTAATTAATTAATTAATTAATCACAAATTTCTTAGCTCCAACTAACCAGCATCAATTGTCCCAGTAATCCCTTCTATTTTTCACTCTAAAGTCAGAGCCACATGGCCAAAGCTACCATGTTTTGATGCTTGCTGGGGCTGGAACATGCATGGCCCCCTCCTTACTCTATTACCAGCTTCCTGTTTTCCAACTCCCTCTCTGCCCAAGCTTGGCTGTCCTGGCACTTGCTCTGTAGATTGACTTTGAACTCAGAGATCTGCATGGTTTTCTCCTGTAATACTCTAATTAAAGGTGTGTACCACCATGCCTGGATTTAAGCTTTTCTTCACCTAGCTTTATCCCAGGTTAGCCTTAAACTCGGAGATCTGGTTGGCTTTGTCTTCTGGGATTAAAGGTGTGCACCACCATGCCGGGATTTAAATTTAGCTGGATGGGATCTTGCCCCCAAATCCCTTAATCCGCTACCTCCTAGGACATAGGATTCAGGCCCATTTCACTTCCTGGTGCCCCTTTCATACTTTAACCATATATTTTGTATTTTCACCTTTCTAAGCTTGCTATGCTTGTTCAAAACTTCAGGAGACTTAACCAAAGAACAAAGTCTCTACTGGGCTTTCTTGAGATTTCCTTTGTCAATGCAATTAATATAAGTCTTCTTATCTTAGACTCAGATAGACTCTTTAGACAAGGGTAAAAAGCAGCCACAATCCTCACCAAATACCACAAAACCAGTCTCTAGGCCACATATTGAAATTCTTCTCCAATGAACCCTCTTGGGCCTGGCCTGCACAGTTCAAATCAATGTCAGCAACAAAGCCTTGCATATTCTTTCCTGAATGGCCCACTAAGCCCCACTAAAAACATTCTACTCCTTTCCAAACCCAAAGTCTCAAAAATCCACATTCTTCCAGACAAAAACATGGTCAGGCCTATCACAGCAATACCCCAGTCCCTGGTACCACTTCATTTTTATGGAAGAGCCTGTGATGGCTGTTTTTATGTCAACTTGACACAAGCTATGGTCATCGGAGAAGAGGGAACCTCGATTAAGAGGTTGTAGGCAAGCCTGTAGAACATTTTTTAAAATCAGTGATTGAGGAGGGAGGGCCCAGCCTATTGTGGATGGGATCACCACTGGACATTTTGGCCCAGGGTTCTATAAGAAAGCCATGGAGAACTACTAGCTAGTAAGCAAGGCCTCTGTGTCAGCTCCTGCCTCCAGGTTCCTGTCCGGTTGTAGTTCCTGCCCCGACTTCCTCTGATGAGAAACCCTGATGATGAAGCATAAGTCTTTCCTCCCCGAGTTGCCTTGGACATGTGTCGTTGCAGCAATAGTTACCCTAAGACAGCAGCCTCTAAAGAGGGGAGGGGGTCTACTCTCTCACCATATCTCCCACAAGAAGCTTCCTGTCTGGTATAGAGTTCACGGCTGATAAGCACTGAATTTAAAAGTGGAACCGCTTCCTGTATGCCTTCCGGAGCTGTGTCCGTCTAAACCATGAAAGCCGCTGTTTCAGCCAGCCAAGTGACCAGTAAAGACCTTTTTCCTACAAGAGAAAAAGTGGACATCTAGAAGAAAATAGTATTCATTTGTAAATGTTCCAGAGTGGACATTAGGGCAAGCTTAAATCATAACATGCATATACATAATTAATATAAATAAGTCATAATATATGCATAAGTCTATATATATTGATGCTGCCTTTTGAGAGACACCTACAATGGCAAATGTAAAAATTACAGAAAAGATGCCCATCCTGAGAAAGTGACACCAGAAATTTGAGGCAGCATTTCAGAATCTATAGTTTTTGTTATTATATTGGACCTTTAATGAAATACTATATTTGGGGGCCAGTGAGATGGCTCAGTGGGTAAGGGTGCTCGACTCTAAAACAGACAGCCTGACTTTGATCCCCAAGACTCACGTGGTAGAAGGAGAGATTGGATTCCTGAAAATTGTTCCCTGACCACCACATGAATGATATGTATACCCACCTCCCAAATAGAAAGAAAGAAGAGAGAGAGAGAGAGAGAGAGAGAGAGAGAGAGAGAGAGAGAGAGAGAGAGAGAGAGAAAGAAAGAAAGAAAGAAAGAAAGAAAGAAAGAAAGAAAGAAAGAAAGGAAAGAGAGAAAGAAAGGGAGAGAGAGAGAGAGAGAGAGGAAAGGAGGGAGAGAGGGAAAGAGACAGGCAAAGAGGCAGAGAGAGAAAGAAGAAGAAGAAAGGAAGGAAAAGGGAAAGAGAGAAGGGAGGGAGGGGAGGCAAGGAAGGAAAGAAGGAAGGAAGGAAGGAAGGAAGGAAGGAAGGAAGGAAGGAAGGAAGGAAGGAACTTTAAGAGGAATATAGAGTTGATATACATGCCATGGAAAACTTTTGTGTCATGTCCCCTAAATGCTTCAGTTACTAACAGGAACCGCACAAAGAGACCCAAATGCTCATCCAAAGAGATGAAGACCCTACTGTCCTCGGAAGAGACACAAAGACGTGTGTGAGAGATCTTTGCTCACCACACTTCCGCTTTTCCCTACACAGGTCTCCCAAAGCAAATTTGGTCAGACTTCTCAGCATTTGACTGCTTCCAACCTCAGTACATAGTGTGTGTATTGGGGAGAACCTAGTGATTAGCTCTCAAAACATGGGAGCTATCAGAATACTTGTCTATGCTCAGGGTAGGTATCAGTAGAGAGTCAATAAGCCACACCCTAGCATACAGGCTAATTTTGACCTTCTATATATGCAACTATAGGTTCTGTCCTTCAGACTCAAAGTCTCTAAATGTAAATTTCCTATGGAGAACATTTTGAGGGAAGGATAGTGACTGTAGAAGGTAGCCCTGTTTCAAACATATTGCACACAGCATTGTCAATACTTAGAACAATAATTCAAAGATAGCCTGTAATAATGTTTCCATTAGCAGATAACGTCACGTGAAGGCTTTACTCATAGAGGCTTAATTAGCAACTGGTAATGATGGCTCATATCTGTAATCCCAAAATTTGGGAAGCTGAGGCAGGAGGATTAAGAGATGGAGATCACGTCCCCAAAGCCACACACACACAGTCAGCCTCATCACAAATTGCTCTAAAATGTTCTCATGATTTTCTTTTCTTCCGCCTTTGTTTATGGCTCCAACACAGTACGAGGTTCTTATGAAGTACGACACCCACAAAAACAAAACTATTCCGGTGGCTGACAACCCCAACTTCATCTGGAAGAACCACAAGCTCCCCAATGACGTTCCTGGGCTGGGTAAGCCATTCTCGCTGAGTTTCCTTCCCTCGATGTGGTTTCCGAGAAAGCTGTAGGCAGTTAGCTTGTTTATCTTTTCTTCTCATCTTGCGTGACTCTCCAGGCTTGTGGCTGGGTTTTACAAGCCCAGTGAGTTCTGGTTAGACTCATCCACATTCAAACCCTGTTTTGAAGATGGTTTTCATATGAGCGGGACCCCCTAGAAAACAAGGTCAGAAAATCAGCAAAATTGAATAGACATAGAAATGTGTACTTTATCCTGTTACTGCGACAGACTCAATGTTTTAAGCAAGGAATATTTGCTGGATCTCACCTCTCCTCAGCTTTGCTCAGCACCTCAGGAAAGGATCAGTCCAGCCCTGTGTGTCGCCTGCACGGTACTCACGCCACATTTGCTTGTTTATGTGTCTTTTTACCATATACTATACAAGTGTGGGGTCTAATAGTCACTGATACCTGTTGCTGAAACATACTGCACTGGAATAATTGAATATTTATGTATTCAATTATTCAATATATTCAATACATTCACTATGTAATTTATTCTATATAATATATTGTAACATTAATATTATAAGAATATATAATGTTATATAATATTATTAGATATAATTTAGTGATATTATATTATATTAATTATACACACACACACACTCTGGACCTAGCACTAAAACCATTAATTTAGATGAAAAGGCAGGTCCAGGGTAGCATAGCCAAAGACAATTGCGTTAACATGAGTCAATTTGCTTTGATTACAACTAAAAGCTTTCTCCTCTAGCAAAGCAGCCTGTTTAACGAGTTCCCTCCAGCCCGACTGTCCTAAGACTTAGAAATCACCCTGTTGTTCACTGTACATTCTTTGAGAAGCCGGCAGAATGCAACAACCAGAATAGCCACTAGAGAGCAGCAGATGGTTTGCCTTCGAAGTAGCCTGAACCTGACTTAACAGAGAAGCAAAATGAAAATGCGGTTGAATTTAAAACAACTGCATTTAGCCAGGTGGCTCACATCTGTAATCACAGTGTTGGGAATACCGAAGGGAATATTACCGTGAGTTGAGGCAATCCTCGGCCACAAAATGAGATCCAGGCCAGCCTGGACTACTGAGTATGACCCTGTCTAAACAACATTGAACTGATTTCATTTAAATAGCATGTTTAAATATCTAATTATGGTCATTATGTCTAGCACAGGGGGTGATCATTATGTAGGCAGGTAGGGACTGAAATGACCTGAGTGGCTCCGACTCATGCTCTGGCGTGGGGGTGTATGACGCCACACTGTGGAGTTGTATTTTTTTCTACAGACTTCCTCTTTGTCTGGGGCTAGGGGTGTGTTACGGTGGCAGTGTGTGACGGTGGTGGGCATGGTGGAAGTACTGTATCCATCAAAAGAAATGTGGTCATGACATGACTTCATGACAGTCTCATGATGGTCATGACATGACGTCATGATGTCATGATGTCATGAGCCCTGAGGTGGGAGCACTTTCCTGCCTAGGTGAAAGGCGAAACAAAGTCACTTAGAAAGCCAGGTGACAGGCAACCCCAGGGCAAAGCTCGCCAAGCAGCCCTCATGGAAATGTGCTACAGTTTTATCGCATGCTAAGCTTCTGCTTGGGATGGAGCAGGGGCGGGATGGGGCGTGGCGGGGCGAGGGACTAGGGGCAACGGAGGGTCAGCGGGTGGGGGGAGGAAGAAGGAAGAGAGAGAGAAAATGAGGAAAGTTTAGGATACAGTATGATTAAACAAAAACATTACAAGGTGTGTGATAAGTTTACAGTAGAAGAGGGTCTTAGTATATTTTCATATCGGGGCATCTTTTTCTTGTCTCAGTAAAATAAAGAGGACCAAACTTTCATTCAAAACTTTCAGCCATTTAAAAATCAATAATTTACTCATGGTGGGTACAGGCTGGCTGGTAGACAACCGAGCTGTACCTTCAAGGGTCTTGTGTGTCCCCCCCCCCCATGTTGTGTTAGAGACTCCTGGGGGCAGGGGGCAAAGCGGGGAGTGGAACTCTAATGGGAAATCTGTTCATCTTTTCTTGGAGTAATTTCATTAAGTACTTGGAAGTGACCTCCAGTCTTTAAAAAATTTTTTTTCTGAATACTTTCCCTATTTGAGCGTTCTTTTGCAAGTGTGTTCTCTCTCTCTCTCTCTCTCTCTCTCTCTCTCTCTCTCTCTCTCTCTCTCTCTCTCTCTCTCTCTCTCTCTCTCTCTCTCTTCCTCTCCCTCGCCTCCCCCCTCTCATGCGCTCTCTCCTTGTCCTTTTTACCATATCCCTTTGTCTTCCAGCTCCTTACACATTTTGCCTCTCACTTTGAGTTGTCCTTTCGTGGAGCGCACTTACTTCCTGCCAGGTGGGGAAGCTCTGCGCACACGTGAGCCAAAATGAGCCTGCGAGGGTTTTTACTGCTGTGGCTTCTGACACTGGACTTGTCCCTTACGTCCTTGGACGTCCCTCCAGTGTTTCCTCGGATAACACTCCCACTTTCCTGAACTCCACTTGTTCTGAAAATCTGTGAATGGAAGACATCTACTCAAACTATGCACACACCCACACACACAAGATTCATTCACTCTAACACAGTCAGGTTATTGCTTTCCCTCAATAATAGAATCCTTGGAGAGGAACTGTGGTTTAATATTCTAATTGGCTTTCTTACAGTATGCATCCAGCATTTAAAAATAGCCATCACTTTCTTTCTGCATAGAACCTCTTTAGTCACACAGATCTAGATAATATTATGTAGGCTTATCTCCCTTCAAATTATGTGTTGGAAACCACTTAATATTTCTATGACAGTAGTGGTTTTGGTTAGAAATAAGGAGCTACATGGCTGTGCATAGTGGCATGTACCTATAATTCTAGCACACAGGGGGATCATAAGTTTTAGGCAACTCTGAGCTACTTAGGAAGATGAGAGAAGAGAGGGGAGGGGAGGGGAGGGGAGGGGAGGGGAGGGGAGGGGAGGGGAGGGGAGGGGAGGAGCCTGCAGATGCTGGATGCATAGCACCAATAAAAGATTAATCAAAAAATGTTTTTCAGAAGGGTTCTTCCCTCTCCTGTCCTCAGGCTTCATTTCACCAGGTGAAGCTCTGGGATGCGTTTGTGCTGTGGTCCCACTAATGCACGCCCCTTCCTTCTCTGCACAGGCCCTCAAATCCTGATGATTGCCGTCTTCACGCTCACGGGGATCCTGGTAGTTCTGCTGCTGATCGCCCTCCTCGTGCTGAGGTACCTCCTTCCCACAGGCTTGCCCTCCAGATGGGGACGGGAGAAGGGGACAAGCCTGGTGTCCATTGGCAGTGCTTGATGAAAAAGGCAGACCTGGGATCTAGAAGGCACTCTACTTCAAAAGCGGGGTCAAAGGCAGAAGCGGATATGTGTAGATCAGAACCCTGGCATTGAGACACAGGACTCAGATCGAAGCTCTGGGCTCTGCCTGTGTGAGTCTGTGTGCTCAGGCTAGTTCTGCTGAGTGTTGGGAAGACTGCAAACGTGCCTTGAGTCCAGTTAGCCACATTTTGAGCAGTGTCTAACTAGCTATCTTCAGAGATCTACTGGTATATTGTGAAAGATTGCAGATTCATTGTACAGTATAGTGTGGAGCCTAGAAGAAGCTTAGAAACCGCCCGTGCCACTAGCTGTGGTGACCCGTGCCTGTAATCCCAGACTGAGGCAAGAGAATGTGAGTTTAAGGCCAGCTCGTACTACACAGTAAGACTCTTGTCTCAGACAAACAAACAAAACCAATAACTCCAAAGAAATCACCTATTCCAAGTATCCAGAGCCTGAGGAAAGGGCGACAGACTCCATCTGGCAGGTATCGAGTAGGGGGAGCCGAGATCCAGGCGAGTGAGCACCGGAGCCATGGCTTTCCTGCCTGACTTGGGCATAGCTTGCGCCATCTGGAGACATAGGACTTATTAAATATTCACTGACTCTATAAGCATCCCAGCTTCTGCCTGTGCGCACTAAACACAGAATATTCTTTCTCGGTGTGTTATCAGGATGCTCCTAGTCAAGTGTCAATTATCTGTGTGTGTCACGCACTTTGGTAAGAGTGTGTGACTATTCTTTCTCATGTGCCCCCAGCCCATAGCATGTTTTCTCTGGTGAGGGGGAAGACTTCTTTGCTCTGAAGGCAGAGTTCATGTCCTAAAGCTGTGTTTCTCAGAATCCAGGAGACCACAGGTCTACAGCATGACCATTTAATCTCTCAGAAATTAAGGTCGATCAACTTTCCGTAGGGGAAATAGGAGATAGATCTGGTTGTCTCTATGCCTGGAGACAGCAGATTCCTAATGGCCAGTCGTGATAAGGAGACCTGATACAAAAGACGAGGCATATGTGGTTTTCTACTCCAACTACTGATGCATGAAAAACAGGGATTGATTTATGATGTTCCCTGAGCCAGGATAAATGACAGCTCTGTTGAGCCCCAAAAGTCTCCAACGCCACAGACATCATGGCCTGGTAGCCTCTGATGTCTTGGTATTCATCCCTCCTGCCTTTGTTTAGGGTCACCAAAGCTGGTCAGGGGTGTGCTAATTTACACATATTTAATAAAGGAAAACTCAGAGTTAGATAGAAGCAGAGGAAGAAAGTTGAGCATCCTATTTAGGGGACACTGAGAGGCGAATGGCAAATGATCTTGAGACTGTAAGTCAGGGTTGATCTAATGACAACAAAGTGAAGATAAATTCAGGAACAAACAAGTAGGTCAGCAAGAAAGAGTGCAGATGTGATGGGGTGGACTTGTAAGCCATCTAGGGAATGACATCGGAACGGTCGGCTTTCCATCCAAAATGAAATTAAAGTTACTAATACAATAGGATACGGCCCACTCTGTGTGGAGCTTTAAGAGTTAAGGCCCTAGATGTGAAAACCAAGCTCTAAAATGCAGAGGAAATGAACACAAGGGCAAGTTCTGAGTTAAGATGAAGACAAAGGCCATAGAACTAAAAGATGAGCCTGGATACAGTTAAAACTTTCCCTACAACAACAGTAAGGAGATGGTGACACAGAAGAAAGGGTTTGCAACACAGAGGGAGATAGCGTTTGTTGTCATAATTCATAAACAGATTCCTGTAAGGGGCTGGGGAAATGGCTCAGTGGGCAACAGCAGTTGTGCAGGTTTGAGGCATTGAGCTCAGATTCCTAGAACCAGGTAAAGCCAGGAACGGTTGTGCACATCTGCAATCCCGACATTTTTACCGAGATGGGAGACATGAGAAGTGCCAGATACTTGCAGGCCATCTAACCTGGAAAGCACAGCAGAGCAAGCTCCTGCCTCAAACCAGTGGAAGGTGAGGATCGGGAGCCAAGGTGGTCTTCTGATCTCCAGAAGTCCTCTGTGGTGTGTGCATGCACCAGAGACTCACCACAGCCTCACACATACACACACTCAACGCATACACTTACACACACACAACACTACACACAGAGATTAAAATTCATGTAATAAAAAAAATGATACAATAATAAAACTGAGAAAATCATAAACAACTCTATATAACTCTATCTATAAAACTATATATATATATAGGCAGTAAATATTTGGAAAGATCCTCTCGATAGAAATCAAACAAATATAAAATTAAGCAAGTGAGCCACCATATTATAAACATCATAAATGTTTAAAAGTGCTTAACAATGTCTAGAAATTGGAAATGAGAGTTCTCAGGGTGGGAAATTGTCCCATCACTTTGGAAAGGTATTTCAAGATGTTGAAAGTGTGTTTCTTCCCTGTAACCCACGAAGGTATTATGTATAACACCCGGAGGAAGGAATTCGAAACCTCGACTTTTGTATGTTGGGGTAAATGTTGAAATAGGGCCTCACACAGCTCAGACTGGCCTTGAACTTGCTATGTAGCCAACAATGATCTTGGCCTCCTAATCCTCCTGTCTCCATGTCCCAAACGCTGGTGTCCGGGGGGGGGGGGGGGGGCTTTGGGCCTGATTTGACTTCTTTTAAGGGCAAGGCCTGAAGAGGAGACTGGGTTACTTGGGAATACAGCGAGCTCAATGGTGGTTTCAGAGTGTACATTTATTTTCTGCCTCTCAGGGCTCTCAGGGTCTCGGGTATTTGATTTTATTTCTTCCATTCCTTTTACCATCTGTCAGATCCTTCATTATCCTGAATTACTGTCCTAGTGAAGGGCTTGGGAAACCAAAATGAAGAGAAGAGGAAAGCCGGCAACTGTCCCCTTAGCAGTTGGGGGAGCATAGAGCCACACCTCAGTGTCTGCTGGCCTGAGGACAGTGGGGTCAAGGTCCTTGTGTCTGGGAGTCAAATGGACGCCTCCTGTTGGTTCTATTCCTACTACAGAAAATACAGAAGAGATCATGCACTTCGACAGAAGAAATGGTCCCACATTCCTTCTGAAAATATCTTTCCTCTGGAGACCAACGAAACCAACCCCATCAGCCTGAAGGTGAGGCAGGCTTGCTCCACCTGTTGATGTGTAGCTGACAAGACTTGGGTAGCCTGGTCACAAGCATGCCAAACACGGACAGTTTCATTCATTCCAAATCCCAAGATTTAGATGTTTGCAGCTTACAGGGGAAAGGCTTCTTTTGGCTCATGGTGTTAGGACCACATCTGCAGGTGACAGTAGCAGTTTACTGCATGGCTTGCTCATAATTCGGTCGATCAGGAAAGAGAAGGCAGTCGGACCAGATGCGTTCCAAGTTCTAATGCATTAGGTTTGTCCCACCCCTGTCCTCCCAGCTAAGTGCCACCTCTTAAAGGTTCTAGCACATCCCAGATCTGCACCACCAGCTAAGCACCAAGTATTCGAACACACGAGCCATGGGAGCATTTCACCCTCGGCCCACAACGGTATGTCGGTCATTCTTGGCTTCTGACCTGGAAGAGAAGTATCTACCGGCTCCTCTCACCTTCAGACTCATTGCCTCAGGCTAAATAGCTGCCATAAATTTTGGTCATTGCTGAGGAAGCCTCTGCTAAGATTTGTCTAGAAGGTTCCCTCGGCTGGGAAATGTAACCAGTCTGAACAACTCACCCACATTTTCTGCAGGCAGCAATGCAAACTCCCCACAAAAAGCTACTTAACTAAGCTTTGTCATCCTGCGTTCGCGGGTGATACTAAAAGACAAAGTATTAAGAAGCTGTGTAGGGCCACACGGAGATAGTAAGGCATGGTAGATAGATAGGTAGATAGATAGATAGATAGATAGATAGATAGATAGATAGATAGATAGATAGATAAATAGATAGTTGATAGGTAGATGATGGAGATAGATGATTGATAGATGATAGATGAGATAGATGATAGACATAAGTAGATAGAAAGCTTAGATGATAGACAGATAGATTGATAAGTTAATAGTAGTAAGTTCTCATTTATTGAGAACTTATGTGCCAGGTGTATTAATATTTTGCTTCATCTTCTCCTGAGCCCATCAGGTAACAGGACTGGAATTCCAGATATGTGGTTACAGTTTGAACCCAGACTAATTGTAGACTTGAACATGGTACTGACTCAAGCCACGGCATTGTCAGTATTTCTATACTGAGGCACATAAACGGAGTTCATAGTCTCTCAGGTCGGGGAAGAAGCGACAGGCAGAAGTAAAATAGTTAGACTTTGGAGCTTCTCGGCCAGCCGTGTGGTCACATTTCACCACACAGGAAGCAGAGAGAGGGGACAGGAAGTTGTGTCAAGCTCTCTAGGTATCCCACCTCCACATCCTGCACGCTGACTTTCAGTGGCTTGGAGCTGCTCACAGCGGTACGGTTCATGGGTGGGTGGCGGGGTCTTTGCCCCAGACTTGCTTCATGCTCCAGCAGCCTCCTGTCATCTTCCAGACCTCACACATAAGGATTCTCCTCGCAAAGATGGGTCTGGTCTGTCTCTGGCAAGGGTCAGAGTGAAGTCTAGCTCAAGGATTTTGCAGTAGAGTAAATGATCACAAGACAACCAGGTTCCCAAAGGAAAAATTTGCTGCCTTAAATTACTGACATAATCCACACATAAGAAAACCTTTACATTACATTTTTAGGTGGCATTTACGATCATCTCACCCTCCTATAATGCATTTATTAGATAAAAAAAGAGATGGAAAAGAGGAGGAGGAAGATGGAGAAAAGGAAAAGGATATGAAGAGCAGAAGGAGAGGAGGAGACAGAAGGAGGCGGAAGAAGAGGAGGAGAGAGAGAAGAAGGAGGAGGGAGAGGAAGAAGTGGTAGAAGTGGAAGTGGAGGAAGAGAAGGGAGAGGAGGTCAAGGAGGAGGAAGAGGAAGAGGAGGAGGAGGAAGAAGAAGAGGAAGCCACAACTACCAATACTAAGCAAGGGTTACTATTGTAGCACCAAGATTTTTCAGAAACAAAAGACTTTATTATATAACAGCTGACCGGCAAGGAGTCCAGGAAATAATCAAATCTGCCTGCCTGTGGTTTTATCAGGAGACTATATAGAAAGAGGAGAGAGGACGTTTGCTAGTTGGATGATAAGAAGGTAACATTTAGGGCTCTCTTGAGCAGGAAGGAGTCCCTGAATACCAGGCCACTTAACAAATCTCCTGTCTCCTTTGAGGATGGGCAGCTGCCATGCTCTGGAAAGACAATTTGAGACTGTAAGGTTGAAAGTGACCTCCTAGAGAGGTCTTCTGCACATGAGCATGCTAAAAAGCTCAGACCAAAGAGTCCCTGAGTGGAGTCTGGAGCCTTTTCCCAAAATTCAACTTATAAACTTTGTTATTTAAGTGAGGACTTTCTATCCAGATGTTGGCCCATTTGAGCATTTTTTTCTTAATGGGCAGTGTACAGTCATCACTCTTGGAAGTTGATCAAGCTATTCCTGTTACATCTAAGGACAGCCTCACACATTTAGCAAGGATAATAACACACCTGTCTAAGTTAGGGTTACTGCTGCGGTGAGGAAACACCATGACCACAGGCAATTCGGGGAGAAGAGGATTTATCTGGGTCTGCATCACTGTTCATCACTGAAGGGAGTCAGGACAGGAACTCAACCAGGGCAGGAGCCTGGAGACAGGAGCTGATGCAGAGACCATGGAGGGTGCTGCTCACTGGCTTGCCCTCCATGCCGTGCTCAGCCTGCTTTCTTATAGAACCCAGGACCACAGCCCAGGGGTGGACTCACCCACAATGGACTGAACCCTCCCGGCAAAATCACTAATTAAGAATATGCCCTAGGCCTGCCTACAGTTGGAAAGTGCTCAGGAGCCAGGCTCTCCAAAAGGTGACCTTTTTTATGCTTAGTCATTTTTATTGAATATTTTATTTATTTACATTTCAAATGTTATCCCCTTTCCCTATCCCTCTTCCTAGAAACTCCCTATTCCATCCTTCCTCCTTCTACTCCTATGAAGGTGTGCCCCTACCCACCCACCCACTTGCACCTCCGCACCCTGGCATTCCCCCACTCTGGGGCATCAAGCCTTCACAGGACCAAGGGCCTCTCCTCCCATTGAAGCCCGACAAAGCCATCCTCAGCTACATATATGACTGGAGCCATGGGTCCCTCCATGTGTACTCCTTGGTTGGTGGTTTAGACCCTGGGAGGTCTGGTTGGTTGATATTGTTGTTCTTCCTATGGGGTTACAAACCCCTTCAGCTCCTTCAGTCCTTTCTCTAACTCCTCCACTGGGGACCCCGTGATCAGTTCAATGGTTGGCTGCGAGCATCTGCCTCTGTATTTGTCAGGCTCTGGCAGAGCCTCTCAGGAGACAGCTGTATCAGGCTCCTGTCAGCATGCATTTCTTGGAATCCACGATAGTGTCTGCCTTTGGTGACTGTATGTGGAATGGATCCACTGGTTGGGGCAGTCTCTGGATAACCTTTCCATCAGTCTCTGTATTTGCTTCCAGGAGTATTTTGTTACCCCTTCTAAGAAGGACCGAAGCACACACACTTTGATCTTCCTTCTTCTTGAGCTTCATGTGGTAGATGAATTGTATCTTGGGTATTCTGAGCTTTTGGACTAATATCCACTTATCAGTGAGTGCATACTATGTGCGATGTGTGTTCTTTTGTGATTGGGTTACCTCACTCTAGTTTCATCCATTTGCCTAAGAATTTCATGAAGTCATTGTTTTTAATAGCTGAGTAGTACTCTATTGTGTAAATGTACCACATTTTCTGTATCCATTCCTCTGTTGAAGGTCCTCTGAGTTCTTTCCAGCTTCTGGCTATTATAAATAAGGCTGCTATGAACAGAGTGGAACATGTGTCCTTGTTTTATGTTAAAGAATCTTTTGGGTATATGCCCAGGAGTGGTATAGCTGGGTCCTCAGGTAGTGCTATGTCCAATTTTCTGAGAAACTTTTAGACTGATTTCTAGAGTGGTTGGTACTAGCTTGCAATCCCACAAACAATGGAGGAGCGTTCCTCTTCCTCCACATCCTCTCCAGCATCTGCTGTCCCCTGAGTTTTTGATCTTAACCATTCTGACTGGTGTGAGATGGAATCTCAGGGTTGTTTTAATTTGCATTTCCCTAATGACTAAGGATGTTGAATGTTTCTTTAGGTGCTTCTCAGCTATTCGAGTTTCCTCTGTTGAGAATTCTTTGTTTAGCTCTGTACCCCATTTTTAATAGGGTTATTTGATTGTCTGGGGTCTAATGTCTTGAGTTCTTTATATATATTGGATATTAGATATATTAGTTCTTTATATATATTGGATGTAGGATTGGTAAAGATCTTTTCCCAATCTGTGGGTTACTGTTTTGCCTTATTGACAGTGTCCTTAACCCAACAGAAGCTTTGCAATTTTATGAGATCCCATTTGTCAATTCTTGATCTTAGAGCATAAGCCATTTGGGTTCTGTTCAGGAAATTTCTTTTCTGTGCCCATGTGTTCCAGGCTCTTCCCCACTTTTTTTTCTCTTAGTTTCAATGTATCTGGTTTTATGTGGAAGTCCTTGATCCACTTGCACTTGAGCTTTGTACAAGGAGATAAGAATGGGCCAATTTGCATTCTTCTACATGCTGACCTCCAGTTGAACCAGCACCATTTGTTGAAAATGC